>NC_138874.1:55207384-56581617 GCF_965194805.1 Balaenoptera borealis | reverse complement strand
CCTTCTCTTCAGGTCCGTGGGCAACAGGACGGGCCTCCCCACTGCTCCCAGTGTTCGCCCCTGTTTTCCTGTCATCCCCCACCAGGCTGCAAACTCCTCCCGGCAAAAGGTCGCATCTTTTACTGCACCTCCCACCACGCAGCAAGTGCCCACCACACAACAGGCGCTCAATAAAGCTGAACTAATGACAGATGTGGTCCAACCCCAGCAAGTGACTTACCGGTGTCCTTGAGGGAGCTGGTGGCAGACCTGGGCCTGAGACCCATCTGCTCTGATTCCCAGACGTGCTCCCCACACTCCCCATACCCTCTTCTTCTCCCCATCTTCTCTCATCTGCTGTGAATCCACTCCACGAAGCCCAGAATTAGGAAAGATACAGGTTCATTCCCAAGAGACATCAGTACCCTGAGGTTTACTAACGCTAGGGGGCCCAAAGACCTTCAAGACCAAGGCAGGCCACCCTCCTCATCCAATCCCGAGGATCAACCCCAAAGCACTAAAACTATTCAGATAAACCCAGCTCCACCTGCGTCTTCATTCAAGGGGGAGGCACAGGCCCTTTTCATTTCTGACAACTCTAGAACAGTGGTTCTCAATGTGTGGGCCTCACACTAGCAGTATTGGTACCACTTGGAAACATCTTTAAAATGCAAACTCTCCAGCCTTACCCCAGACCTACTGAATCAGAAACTCTGGGGATGGGGCCCAGCAATCATGTTTTAACAAGCCTTCCAGGTGATTCTAATGTATGTTAAAGGCTTGAGAACCGCAGCTCTAGAAGCAGCAGCAAGATCAGGGCCCTATAAAAACCTTCACGCCGAGCCTTAGCTGGATTGTCAGACGCGCCTGCTGACTGCTGCCATGCTTCCTCAAGGCCTAGCAGAACCCTTGGGGGACACATCTCCACTCACGCAACTCCAGACCAAAGCAGGCCTCCAGTGAGGGGTTAAAGAGATCTATGTGAAGCCAGTAACCCCCTTGGCCCATGGCCATGGGTAAGGAGTACTGCCTGGACTGGGAGGTGGCCATACCTGGCGGGGTCTGGAGGGGACTCCTGACTCTAGGAGAGCCATGATCTAGGGAACACATGCACACTGGTGACTGATGAAGATGAAGGTCTGATGGAAGGCTTGGACTGCCGGACTTGGTATCCTGACTGCAGGGCTGAAGGTTGCCTCTCCAGGTAGTGTGCTTGCTTTGGGCTGGGAGAAGATAACTGGCCTGTGACTGGCTATGCCTCTCTGACTTGGGTTTGAGTTAAGGGCTGTGTGGGAACTCTCAGAGCCAGCCTGACCTCAGCGTGGTGTTATCTAGTGGGCAGTGCTCAGGGTGGGAGGCCGCGGGCCTGGGTATACATCCTGGATTCTGCCTCTGCCAGCACTCTGCCCCCACCCGCTTCCTGCTTCAGTTGGACAGGGCCTGGCAACCTTCCCCAGGGGAAGAAGTTCCCCGGCAGTCCTGACTAGAGCAGAGAGTGCAGATCTGGTGCTCAGCCCAGCAGCCTCGTTAGGGGCCTCCTGACACTTAGGTGGAAAGAACTGGTGGGATGAGAAGCCCTCGGGGCATAGCTGTGCAGGGTTTCCACCTGACGAAGAGTGGAATCGGGAGGAGAAGGGAAGCTGAAGCTTGGGCCAGCACCTGTGGCCTGGGCTGGACGGGAACCTGATGTTGGCCTTGGAGTGTGGCTGGAAAAGACCCCGCATGACGGAGGGAGTGGCTGCTGAGTGCAGTACCTGGTCAGCCCTGGACACCAGGTGTGTGGGGAAGACTAATCTCCTATGGAGGCCTGGGCTCGAGTTCCTGAGCTGGGCAGACCCTGGGTGGTGGGCTGGGGAAAGAGGCAGGGTCTTTGCCTTAGTGGGTGAAACGAGACTGATGCCCCCAGGTCCTGCATGTCTGCTCTTGGGAGGGCTGCCTTGAGCTGCTGCTTCAGATGTCCAGGTAATGTAACAGGCAGGATCCCAGAGGAGGACACTGTCGCACCTGGAGCACATGCTTTGGGCCTGGCTGTTAGACCTGAGGGCCTTCTTTGAGCAGGGCTGGGTTTTGGGAAGGAGACAAGGGGCTCTAAATAACCGCCTGCCTTGCTAGAGAGCCAATGGCCAGGTGGCCGTGAAATTCCCTAGCAGCCTCTGTTTCACCTGAACCCCTGGGGTCTGTCGGGAGAATCTCAAACTAGCATCAGTCTGGCTTGGTCTGTGGCTCGGGAAGGAGCCAACGGGTGAAAGCTCGGTGCCTGTGTTCTTGACACAAAGGGCCCTGCAGAGGCCCAGGTCCTGAGTGCAGGCCTCCTGTACAGGACCCCCAGTCTTGCACAACCTGCTACTCCAAAATCCAGGTAGGCAGAACTTTCTTATTCTGTCTTCAGGTGCCACCTGGGGAAAACGAGCTTGTGGCTAGGGGGGCCCCGAAGCTTGGAAGCCTGTACTAGTGGCCTGAGGATTTCCTTATGTCTGGGCTGAAGCCAGGAAACATCACCTCAGCTGGATACACTCAAGACCTGCTCAGACAGGTTATTAAGCTGTGGCTCCCGGTGAAGGAACTAGAACCAGAGGGCCTGGTAGAGGGGAGGCCAGGCCACAGGATCCCTCTTGCGGATGCCTTACTGTTGCCTTAGCAATGCTCTGTCACTGCCCTGGGCCATGCTGTTCGTATATGCCTCCTTGGTAGGAGAGCCCTCAAACACCAGGTGGGGTTCTCTGTCCCCTACCCCAATTGTCCCAGCACAGAGCAGGCCCTCTGACTTTGGGGAAGTTGTAAATGGCTACTAGATTCCCTGGGCATAACATGTGAACCAGCTGTGGCTGGGTGGGAAAGGACTTGGGAAAGCTCCCAAGCTGGGCTGACGGTCTTAAGCAGAACTTAGGTGACCTGGTCCCCTCCAACCAGTGAGCCGTGTGGGGGGAACACATCCTTCTCACTACCCACCTGGGCCTCCAAGGTTCCCTCATCCATGTAGTGGGATCCTGGCTCTACGACGGGTGCCAGTGCCAAGGATGAACGGGATGGGTCCTACTCTGCCTTGAGGCCTTTAGTCTAGCAGGAGAGCCTCCTGTGAGGAGAGACCAGACACTGGCTGATCCCTGGGGGGAGGGAGGGCCAATGTGGCCCTGCCTCACCAAGTGGGGAGGAGGTGGGTAGTAGTAGGAATACAGGCTGCAGCTGGGAAAAGGGTCTTTTCTCCATCACAGCAATGCAGGATGTTACTGTCCCCCTCTTTGAGGAGAGGTCAGGCCATGGTAGATATGAGACTGAGGGCTGAGGTCAAGCTGACGAGGCTGGAGTCGCTCTCCCTTGAGCAAGAACCAAGGGCTACGAGAGTGGGTGGACCATACGTGTAAAGGACAAGATACCATGACAGGCTGGAGTGGGGTTTCCACCAAACTAAGTGGAAGCAGCTGGTCAAACGGCATGGGGCGTTGTGCAGGCACCCCTCCCCAGCTGGCTGTGGAGCGGCCTCAGTTGGGCTGCCCTGTCCCTTCCAGGTCTCCGGCCAGCAGCTAGGGCCCCGAGGGCCGGGAGGGAAGCAATTCTGGCGCCACCACCTCCTGTCATCTCTGCAGCTGTGACAAGGAGTTGGCGTGCTCCTATCTTAGCCCAGGACAAGCTCCTCGGACCATTGTGTGGTTGTGATGGGCCCTCGCTCAGGGGTCTGGGTGCTGTCCCCGCTGCAGAGGCAGGGTCCCCAGCTTTCCCTCTGTACTTGGAGAGCCACCCTCCTAGCTCCCTTCTCTGGAAGGCCACCTCCTCAGAGCCTGGCCTCACTCCTCTACCCACACTCACTGTAGAGTGAGTGACTCTGGCTCTGGTCTGACGTGACATGGCTTCCTCTAGCTTCTGACTCTAGTCTAAGAAGACTCTGAAGTGTAAGACTATCAGAGCCGACTCTTGTAGAGCTTGGTTTCCTTACCTCTCCCTTTTCTATGGGCCTCTTCATTCTGTCCTCGATATCTCTAGACCTTGAGAGTTCCCTTCAGACATTACTGTCTCTAAGACTCCTTTGTTATAGCCATTGGTTTGTCCAGCGTCCACATCTTGGCTTTTTTTTTACCTACTTTTGACCTTTCCTTCTGGGAGGTTTTTCAATCCAGACTCCAAATAAGTTTGCTTGTTCCTTAGCTAAGTCCAGTCTCTTAGACATATCCTTCATTTTAACTATCTTCATGCCTAGTTGAACACTTAATAGAACAGACCAAAGACTTTAAGGGTATTGTTTCTACCTCTGCAGTCTGATGCAGTTAACTGTATTGAAATAGTTGCATCCCTAACGTCTCACTTGGCTTGAGCTCATTATCCCTGGGGGTGTTGGCTATTTCCAGCAATACCTATGCAGGGAGGCCAGACACCAGTCCTCAAAGGGCTCACTGAGCTCAGGGTGGGACGGAAGATGAGCTCTAGGGTGAAGCACTTGGGTGCTGAGAAAGCAGCTAATCACTCTTGACTCTACAAAAGGCTTTCTTAGGGCAGAGCCTGCCCTTGCCCGCCAGGCATAAGGGGCAATAGAACAGTCAAACTGTAAACTCCCAGCCATGGGGGAGAGAGTAGCAGAGGGGGGATGGTCCCTTGCCAAGCAGTTCCCCACCGATTCTTCCTTGGCCCATGGATTCTACCAGGTCCTGATTTTACTCCTGGAGACACCTGGCCTAGAAAATTGAGTTGCTGCAGGTATGACGCAAGCTCCCTCCCAGAGTAATAGTGGAGAAGCAGGAAAAGGATTCCAACTACCTTGATTCCAAACTCCTCCACAGACACCAGGCTGCCTCCTATTCTGGAAGAGCCACACCCTCCCCAGGTCACATCAGCCCCCACCCTGTGGCTGCCCGGGTCTTCAGTTAGCTTATTCTTCCTGGGCCTGATCCTGATGGAGGGAGCTAGCCACTGGGAACACCACTGTAAGAGCAGGAACTTGACCCAATCCCTGTATTTCCCAAAGAGCTCAATAAAGGGTATCAGTTGATTACAAATTTAACTGCACTGGTTCTGGCAGTCCTAGCAAATAGAAGCTACACAAATAATTAATATGAATGTACTAAGTCCACTGCGGAGTTCCTAGGTCTTTGTTTTCCTGTACTGCCCTTTTAACGGTGTTTTTGGAAAGTACTGCTTGCTTTCCCTGCCTCACTGGGAAGGCTCTCTGCCCTTGATCTTAATGCCAGTCTTTTCCTGGCTCTCTTTTTTTACTTTTTCTGATGTCTTAGGTCACTGGAGTGTTTGAGAAGTTGTGAGGACAACCAGACCCACTCCTGGTATCATTTCCTGGTCAATGACAGGTAATGGCCCAATGGCAAGACCCAGAGCACAGTATATGGACTTGCCTGTACAACTCTTCTTTGGAAGATCCAAAGTCCTTTTTGTGAGATCCAAAGGACTAAACTGCCTTTACTGCTGTGGCAGGCTTTCAGTCCTCCGTGTTAAAAGACATGAGGTTTGTTATGGTGTTTAATCCTGGGGTGGAAAGTAGTTCTAGTAACTGACTACTTGAATATGCAGCTTAACCTCACCCAGGGATTGCTGTGTTCCAACTAGGTTCTTCTAGCTTTGCTTACATGTTCCTACTGCTTCCTCTGAATCTTGGCTTTTCTGACTATACCTTTCCTGGGTACTTCACTCTTTCCCGGTATTTGGGATTCCATCTGGAATCACTTGCCTTCTGGCCAAATTCAGTATTTACTGTGAGTCTGCTGGTGACATTTCCAGCTTTTGTCTTAATATCTTTATTTTCACCTTTAAGTTTTGAAGGATGTCTTTGCCAGGTATAGAGTTCTGGGTTTACTCCTGCCCTGTACGCTGTCAAAATGTTCCAACTATCTCTTGGCGTTTCTTGCTCTGGGAAAGTCAGCTATGATCCTCAGTACGGTTCTTGGCTGATTTTTTTGGGATTTATATCAATTGCCAAAATTGACATGCCTACATTCTTAATCTACTTGGCTTGAAGTTTGTACTTCTTAGATATCTGGGCTTGTCTTATTTGGGAAATTCCTGGCCACCTTAACTGCTGTCCCTTTCTCTCTTCCTCATGAGTCTGACTATGCTAGACACGATCCCACAAGTCCCTGCCATATGGATGAAAGGAAGTGACTTGAGTCATGAAGGCAGTTAGTGACCCCTGGATCTTGCTAAACCTGTTACCCCGAGAAAGGAGGATGGTCAATGTCCTCCGGGGCTGGAGGCTACAATACTAGGGAGGACAGACAGGAAGCATGGCTGTGAGCTGGGGGAGCTGCTTTGGGAATTGGAGGAGACTGTTAGCCAGCAGGTGTCTGCCAGTGTAGGACAGCATGGAGGAAGAGGGGTAGGGTCTAGGCCAGGTGCCAGTGTCTCTGGAGACTATGGAAGGATTGATCCCCTATCTGCCTGTTTCTCCACCTAACAACTCCAAGGGAACAGGTAGGACTCAGTCTTGCCATGGAGAAGGAAGGTCAAGCCTAGTCTAACTAGACCTTGTGGGCTTTTTCCTGATGCTGCTGGGGAAGGGGGCAGAGATGATCGGTGAATAAGATCAGAAAGACATCCTAGATCAAGTCAGGGTAGACTCATAGAAAACGTCTGCAAGCAGTATGAACATCCCTGGTCCCTATTGGTGGGTACCTGTGCCTGTCACAGAAGGTGTCCCTATTCCCAAGTCCCTTCTAGGCTCGGGTTACATTAGGCACTAGCCCTCATGCTTACATGTATACTAGGCACTGCCTGGACCTCCTGGTCCTGGTCCTGAACCCCACATCACAGCATCTTGATGCTACTCAACAGACCCTGGTCCCTTAGCTTCTCCCAGTTCTGTCTCTTCTCAATGCCTGGGGGAGAAAAATCATTTGTTTTTTGTAAAAAGACTGAGCTTTAACTTCCAGTGGTGCTGAAACTTTCATTCTAAATTCTCACCTGGTTTCTCCTGACTCTTCAGGATTACTAGCTTTTAAAGTCAGATCAGGGACTTCCCTGGTGGTGCAGTGGTTAAGACTCCGAGCTCCCAATGCAGGGGGTCCGGGTTCCAACCTGGTCAGGGAACTAGATCCCACATGCATGCTGCAACTAAGGAGCCCACCTGCCACAACTAACACCTGGCGTAACAAAAAAAAAAAAAAAAAAAAGTCAGATCACAGATGAGTCTAAGTTGCTGCCCTACTGACAAGGGCAAATTCCTGTCGTGGAGCATGGGTGTTGATTTGGGTAGGGAATCCAGGTTAAACTCTGCCAACTAAGACTTCTGGCACCACTCTTGGTGACTCTTGACTGTCTAGCCTGCTCTTGCTTCCACAAGAGGCTATGGGAAGTAGTAGCATAAGGTCTATCTGGGTCCATCTTGTACAGGCAGGGTTTGGAGCAGAAGAGTTACCTGGCTTATGTGGGGGTAACTGGAACGGCTTTCTAAAAGGCAACAGGGCCTTCCATACTTCATCTTGCAGGGGAAGAAGATTCAAAAAGGGACTGACAAGGCTAGGGCGGATGGCCACCTAGAATATGCTCCCGTGTAAGAGTTCTCACGCGGGGGAGGAGCAGATCTGTGTTTCTCACAGCTCCTCTCCTTCAAGAACCCTTAGGGTATCAGAACATGCTGGAAACTGGGCAGCAGCGTAGGACACTAGGAAATCAAGAACGTGCTGCAACTATGGGGAAAGTGACAAGGACAGGGATCCAGGGCCTGCATACCTCCTATGCCAAGAAAGAAGGCTGGCAAAGAGGCTAGCACTGACCTGAGCCAGAACCAAGGCTTGGCAGTGTAAACCCAGCTGGTTCCCAGGTGCAGCCAGAGAGGTAGTGATCTCTAGAGGACAGGGGAAGGCTCTGCTGTTCTGCCCATTGTCCACAGACAGGACTTGGATGCCTCAGGGACAGAGAATCTGATGCACAGTTGGTCCAGGAAGCTTCTTACTCGGAATACTTGCTTCTGGGTATATGGGGGAAAAGACTAACTGAAGACCTGCTGGTCAGGGATCTGAGTCAATTTTTCTTTTTCCTCTTTGCATTTGAGAAGCTTATGTTGACATTTCTTCAAGTTCTCATTCCTATCCTCAGCAGTATCTGATCTACTGATGAGCCCATCAAAGGCATTCTTAACTTCTATTAGTGTGTTTGATCTCTATCATTTCCTCTTAGACCTTTCTAGAATTTCCATCTTATGTTACCCCTCTGTTCCTGCATATTGCCTTTTTCCATTTGAGCCCTTGACATATTAATTAGTTATTTTAAATTTCCTATCTGGTAATTCCAAAATCTGAATCTGATTCAGGTGCTTTCTCTCTCTCCAGACTGTTAAGCAATGACTTAAGCTCCTCACATGCTAGAGCTGGTTTTCACCTGAATAACTTTCTTCAGCTGGTCATGGAACATCCCTGCATGCTGCAGTTCTCACCCTGGATTGCATGGACCCTTAAGTAGCATAAAGGACCCTAAGTGCTCCAGGCTGTCTTTGGACCTATTGGGGGTGGAGCCTCCCTTTCAAGCCTGAGACAGAGCTGTAATTGTATGTGTGATAGTCGGGAGAGGTGGGGCTCCCTCCTTCCCCAGCCCCAGTGTAGACTGCAGGCTCTAACTTGGGAACACCAGAGTAAGACTATTGGAGCCCCAATAGTGCTTGGCTTGTTCCTAAGGTGGAGGCTCCCCACTGGGGTAGGCGAGCTGTCCACCCCCCAAAGCCTCCCCCACCCTGACTCTGTACAGTACCTGGCTCCTTTGTTCCCCTTACTTTTAAGAGAACTTTTGGATATGTTTTTGCCCATGACCTTTTGTTTGGGATTAAAACCTCTCAGGTCAGTGTAGGGAAGATCGTCTCTCTCTTGGATAGAGTTGGCCTCAGGTCGATTTATTCAGAGGACCTGGTGTTCCCTGCTGATCCTGTTTACCTGAGTTCTGGATGAGACATGAAGCAAGGTACCAAATTAGTAACTCCAGGGACTCTGACTCGAGTTGAATTTATAGACAGGTGAGTTCATGAACATGTAGAAGGCCAGTTCTTGCCCGTGGTACACATGAATTTGGTTTGGGGTCTTGTTACTACAAACTAAGTGGCCTGATCTGGATTAGTCCCGCTATGTCAAAACTTGATGTCTAGCACTTCCTAGACTCCTATAGAAGCTTCAGGAATGTGTGGCCATCATAAGGACATCAAATGCCAAACTGATCTGAGACAACATGTGGCTTTGGAAAGCTGGGTCAGAGTTTGCAGTGTGTGCTGTGAACCTGGAAGAACTCTTACCCAGAGTTGATGAGGGGGGCTGGTGTGGGCCCCAGGCAGGGCTGTCTGGCTTGCGTTTAGCTCATGGGCTACCCCAGGAGCAGCACTTGAGATCTGCAGGCATTCCCACCCCATTCTGGTGCAGGGTGGGGATAGAACTAGAAGCTCACATCTGGGGGAAATTCCTATGCTAGGGAGAGGGAGCTTACCCTGGGAAATGGTGGTTAGTGTGCTGACCTACGTGAATGACATTACGCTCCTGTCCCAGTCAGACTTCTGAGACTTAGCCACACTCCTGCTGCGAGTCGAGGCAGTGCTAGTGGCATAGCAGACATCCAGTGCTGATCACACCTTTGTCTATGCTATGAAGAACCAATGGCCTCTCAATGCCTCGTGTCTGGGGTCTAGGTGGTCTCCCTGGACACAGGTGCATTGCACATTACTAAGTACTACTGCTCCTCACAGCTGGCAGTGTTCCTACCTCATCTCCATCAGAACATAGACTTAACTTGATAGTGAAAGATGATCACTATAACATTGTATTTCTGGTTAGTAAAACTGTATAAATCATTCTCTCCCTTTCCTGAACTACCAATGGATGCATTTAATCTCCTATTGGCATTCTTCTCCCATTGGTAGGAGTTCCCTGTGTCTTACAGATACCCCTTGTCACTTTCTAGTGCTGATCTCTTTTCCAGTCACTAGTCTAGTTCTGATATGAAAAAAACAAGCCTAAATATTTCTGCTCAGTCCTTCTCTAGTCTCATCCATTATGACTTGTGATTTGGGTATTAATGATTTCTTACCCTCAAGGTCGAACATTACCCCTTTTTCTACTCTAACACTTAGTTTAGACATTTTGAACAGACATAAAAGTGGGAAATTCTAACTTCTGCAGTTGTACTTGCAGAACCACTGCTGGTGGTATTACTCCTTCTATCCTGACCATAATCACTGCTGTGGTCAAATGCTGGGCTTCCAATCTCCTGGCCTCAGATTGGCATCAGTGACCTTGTAGACTTTCCTGAGTTCTCTACAGTCTCGAGAATATTACATCTATGCTTCCCTGACCTCTCTGAAATATCATCTTTGGGCTACGTATTTGCTTTTGTTTCTGAACTTTAAGAACTTCCTGGGTATTCTAGGGGCTACAACAATCTTAACTAGACATGTAATCCATCTGTAGCGAGGGATACATAAATCTGACTTCTCAAAGCCAACTTCTGGGGATACTTTGCTGTGTCCAAAGATCTAAAAATGATGGCTCCTTCTGTCATATCTATGCCTTCTCACTGATGTTCCATGAACACAGGAGGCTATAACATCTGTAACTTGCAGAGTGGAGTAAAAGGTGACATGGAATTGAATCTGCCTTTTTAAATCAATGCCATAGTATCAAGACCAAACATCCAGTCTCGTGGAGAAAGTCTGATCCGTTGGTTTCTTTGAGATGTACTTGTTACGTTCACTGTCGGTCACTAAGTCTTTTTTAAGCAGGTTTTAATTCCTACCACCCGACCTGTCAATTCAAGTAAGCTAGTCTTGTAAGTAACTAGCGTAGCTAACTTTTGGAATTAACACTTAAGCTGAAAATACAGTTGTGCTAGTGAATAAGGCTGCAGGGGCTGTGATATGACAGTACCTCCCCTGCCTGTCTGCTCATTCACATGTGGTGTCTTCACAACCTGCTTAATGACTGAATCTTCACTTTGGAAATGGTTAGTGAGGAGAGGCTTAGGGAAAACCACAAGAGACCACTTAATGGCAAATGAAGGCAGCCGGATTAGCTAAGCATGTTGAGCTTTGGGCTTACAACTCCTTCCAGCCTGAATTGGCTCTTGTCAGGTTTTTGTTCCTTAAGTCTAAATGGCCTTACTTTGGATTTGGCTTATGGTCACATTTTCAAATGCAATATTCTGCCTGCCTGGGTTTGGGTGAGATCTTATACTATCTTCTAGAGGTGAAAATTAGATACTGTATTTAATGAAATACATTGCTAATACTGGAGCAGGCTTAGAATTTTTCCATGGTTTTTTGGTTTTTTCCTCTTAGAAAAGAGGTCAGCAACCCTTTCTACAAAGGTCCAGGTAGTAAATATTTTAGAGTCTGTGGGCTAAGAGGCCAAATTGAGGATATTATAGAGGTACTAATGACAAAACTTCGTAAGACTTAGTTATAGAAGTAAAAATTGAATAGGTCATACAAGTTTACTTATCAAGGAAATAGCTTGTTTTTTGAGAAATCTGTGGTTCAAAGTTAGTGTTCCCCATCAGATCACAAAAGGTGACTTTTCAGTGCTGATCTACAATGAAACAAGGCATCTAATTTTGGAAAATCTTTAGAAAGGTGCTGCCAAATACTAAATTTCATCAGTAGACCTGTATTATAAGACAGCACCTGATTAGCTTTAACTGCTACCAGTAAAAGCATCAGCCAAACTCTTAGGAGTAGCGTTCAGGGGCATGGTTGATGGGCAGTAAAGACAGGGACAGAGAGAAAGGGCCACACATACCATTGAAGGACCCAAATGAATTGACATAGGCAGTGTGCAAATATCACTTATTAGGTTGACTATAATGAAGACAACAAGTGTTGAGGTAGAGAAACTGGAACTTGCATACACTGTTGGTGAGAATATAAAATAGTACAACTGCTGTTAGTCAGCTTGGCAGTTTCTCAATGTTAAAACAGTTGCTACATGACTAGAAAGCATCCATATGTCTGACCATGAGGTGCAACGTTCTCACACTTGCCTTCCCATCTATTGGCCACAAATGAGAAGGTGGGTGGTAGGGATGGGAGAAAACGATCAAGATTCACTATACTGCTCCATCCAGGAGGCTCTTTGCTCCGTCTTTCCTAGAGGCTTGGGCATATGCCTTACACCCTTACATGTTTTGTTAGGAGGTACTTTACTCTTGCGTTGGGGGAAGGGGGACAGGATCTTACTGCTGGAGGTAGACAGGGCAATAGGGTACTTAGATGAAAGAGCCTGACTTGAGCTCAGCCACTTTGACCTTAACTCAGCCTAGGCTCTATTAATTTGCTGGAGATCAGGGATGGGCTGTGACATTCTAGATCTGTTGCAGGAAAGCTTCCACCCCCACCAATAAGGGACATCAAAGGGACTTGGGAAGATGTCTAATTGGCTATCATGTCCTAGTGGCCGAGAAACAGATGGCTGAACAGTCCTACTTCCAAAAATATCTGTCCCTTAAACTTTCTATAAATATCTTAGTATTTCTAAGGGAGTTGGAGGGGGAACCCTAACAATACTACTCACACCTAAACGAAACTAGGGTATCAATTATACTCTGAGTTCACATTTTACCAGTCTAGTTCATTCTAGTTTTAATGGGACCTAGAATCTAATGGTTGGAATCTTATGTCTCAATATATGTCTTTCCCTAATTCTTTTTTTTTTTTACTTTTTAATTTAATTTAATTTATTTTTTTATACAGCAGGTTCTTATTAGTCATCAATTTTATACACATCAGTGTTTACATGTCAATCCCAATCACCCAGTTCATCACACCACCACCCCCACCCACCCCGCCGCTTTCCCCCCTTGGTGTCCATACGTTTGTTCTCTACATCTGTGTCTCAATTTCTGCACTGAAAACCTGTTCACCTGTACCATTTTTCTAGGTTCCACATATATGCGTTAATATACGATATTTGTTTTTCTCTTTCTGACTTACTTCACTCTGTATGACAGTCTCTACATCCATCCACGTCTCAACAAATGACCCAAATTCGTTCCTTTTTATGGCTGAGTAATATTCCATTGTATATATGTAACACATCTTCTTTATCCATTCGTCTGTCGATGGGCATTTAGGTTGCTTCCATGACCTGGCTATTGTAAATAGTGCTGCAATGAACATTGGGGTGCATGTGTCTTTTTGAATTATGCTTTTCTCTGGGTATATGCCCAGTAGTGGGATTGCTGGATCATATGGTAATTTTATTTTTAGTTTTTTAAGGAACCTCCATATTGTTCTCCATAGTGGCTGTATCAATTTACATTCCCACCAACAGTGCAAGAGGGTTCCCTTTTCTCCACACCCTCTCCAGCATTTCTTGTTTGTAGATTTTCTGATGACGCCCATTCTAACTGGTGTGAGGTGGTACCTCATTATAGTTTTGATTTGCATTTCTCTAATAATTAGGGATGTTGAGCAGCTTTTCATGTGCTTCGTGGCCGTCTGTATGTCTTCTTTGGAGAAATGTCTATTTAGGTCTTCTGCCCATTTTTGGATTGGGTTGTTAGTTTTTTTTAATATTGAGCTGCATGAGCTGTTTATATATTTTGGAGATTAATCCTTTGTCCGTTGATTCGTTTGCAAATATTTTCTCCCATTCTGAGGGTTGTCTTTTCATCTTATGGTTTCCTTTCCTGTGCAAAAGCTTTGAAGTTTCATTAGGTCCCATTTGTTTATTTTTGTTTTTATTTCCATTACTCTAGGAGGTGGATCAAAAAAGATCTTGCTGTGATTTATGTCAAAGAGTGTTCTTCCTATGTTTTCCTCTAAGAGTTTTATAGTGTCCAGTCTTACATTTAGGTCTCGAATCCATTTTGAGTTTATTTTTGTGTATGGTGTTAGGGAGTGCTCTAATTTCATTCTTTTACATGTAGCTGTCCAGTTTTCCCAGCACCACTTATTGAAGAGACTATCTTTTCTCCATTGTATGTCCTTGCCTCCTTTGTCATAAATTAGTTGACCATAAGTGTGTGGGTTTATCTCTGGGCTTTCTATCTTGTTCCATTGATCTATGTTTCTGTTTTAGTGCCAGTACCATATTGTCTTGATTACTGTAGCTTTGCAGTATAGTCTGAAGTCAGGGAGTCTGATTCCTACAGCTCCGTTTTTTTTCCCACAAGACTGCTTTGGCTATTCGGGGTCTTTTGTGTCTCCATATAAATTTTAAGATTTTTTTGTTCTAGTTCTGTAAAAAATGCCATTGGTAATTTGATAGGGATTGCATTGAATCTGTAGATTGCTTTGGGTAGTATAGTCATTTTCACAATATTCATTCTTCCAATCCAAGAACATGGTATATCTCTCCATCTGTTGGTATCATCTTTAATTTCTTTCATCAGTGTCTTATAGTTTTCTGCATACAGGTCTTTTGTCTCCCTAGGTAGGTTTATTTCTAGGTATTTTATTCTTTTTGTTGCAGTGGTAAATGGGAGTGTTTCCTTAATTTCTCTTTCAGATTTTTCATCATTAGTGTATAGGAATGCAAAAGATTTCCGTGCATTAATTTTGTATCCTGCAACTTTACCAAATTCATTGATTAGCTCTAGTAGTTTTCTGGTGGCATATTTAGGATTCTCTATGCATAGTATCATGTCATCTGCAAACAGTGACAGTTTTACTTCTTCTTTTCCAATTTGGATTCCTTTTATTTCTTTTTCTTCTCTGATTGCCGTGGCTAGGACTTCCAGAACTATGTTAAATAATAGTGGTGAGAGTGGATATCCTTGTCTCATTCCTGATCTTAGAGGAAATGCTTTCAGTTTTTCACCATTGAGAATGATGTTTGCTGTGGGTTTGTCGTATGTGGCCTTTATTAAGTTGAGGAATGTTCCCTCTATGCCCACTTTCTGGAGAGTCTTTATCATAACTGGGTGTTGAATTTTGTCAAAAGCTTTTTCTGCATCTATTGAGATGATCATATGGTTTTTATTCTTCAATTTGTTAATATGCTGTATCACACTGATTGATTTGCATATATTGAAGAATCCTTGCATCCCTGGGATAAATCCCACTTGATCATGGTGTATGATCCTTTTAATATGTTGTTGGATTCTGTTTGCTAGTATTTTGTTGAGGATTTTTGCATCTATATTCATCAGTGATATTGGTCTGTAATTTTCTTTTTTTGTAGTGTCTTTGTCTGGTTTTGGTGTCAGGGTGATGGTGGCCTCATAGAATGAGTTTGGGAGTGTTCCTCCCTCTGCAATTTTTGGAAGAGTTTGAGAAGGATAGGTGTTAGCTCTTCTCTACATGTTTGATAGAATTCACCTGTGAAGCCATCTGGTCCTGGACTTTTGTTTGTTGGAAGATTTTTAATCACAGTTTCAATTTCATTACTTGTGATTGGCCTGTTCCTATTTTCTATTTCTTCCTGGTTCAGTCTTGGAAGGTTATACCTCTCTAAGAATTTGTCCATTTCTTCCAGGTTGTCCATTTTATTGGCATAGAGTTGCTTGTAGTAGTCTCTTAGGATGCGTTGCATTTCTGCAGTGTCTGTTGTAACTTCTCCTTTTTCATTTCTAATTTTATTGATTTGAGTCCTCTCTCTCTTTTTCTTGATGAGTCTGGCTAATGGTTTATCAATTTTGTTTATCTTAAAGAACCAGCTTTTAGTTTTATTGATCTTTGCTATTGTTTTCTTTGTTTCTATTTCATTTATTTCTGCTCTGATCTTTATGATTTCTTTCCTTCTGCTAACTTTGGGTTTTGTTTGTTCTTCTTTCTCTAGTTCCTTTAGGTGTAAGGTTAGGTTGTTTATTTGAGATTTTTCTTTTTTCTTGAGGTAGGCTTGTATAGCTATAAACTTCCCTCTTAGAACTGCTTTTATTGCATCCCATAGGTTTTGGATCATCGTGTTTTCATTGTCATTTGTCTCTAGGTATTTTTTGATTTCCTCTTTGATTTCTTCAGTGATCTCTTGGTTATTTAGTAACGTATTGTTTAGCCTCCATGTGTTTGTGTTTTTTATGTTTTTTTCCCTGTACTTCATTTCTAATCTCATAGCGTTGTGGTCAGAAAAGATGCTTGATATGATTTCAATTTTCTTAAATTTACTGAGGCTTGATTTGTGCCCCAAGATGTGATCTATCCTGGAGAATGTTCCATGTGCACTTGAGAAGAAAGTGTAATCTGCTATTTTTGGATGGAATGTCATATAAATATCAATTAAATCTATCTGGTCTATTGTGTCATTTAAAGCTTCTGTTTCCTTATTTTCATTTTGGATGATCTGTCTATTGGTATAAGTGAGGTGTTAAAGTCCCCCACTATTATTGTGTTACTGTTGATTTCTTTTTTTAGAGCTGTTAACAGTTGCCTTATGTACTGAGGTGCTCCTATGTTGGGTGCATATATATTTATAATTGTTATATCTTCTTCTTGGATTGATCCCTTGATCATTATGTAGTGTCCTTCCTTGTCTCTTGTAACATTCTTTATTTTAAAGTCTATTTTATCTGAGATGAGTATTGTTACTCCAGCTTTCTTTTCATTTCCATTTGCATGGAATATCTTTTTCCATCCCCTCACTTTCAGTCTGTATGTGTCCCTAGGTCTGAGTGGGTCTCTTGTAGACAGCATATATATGGGTCTTGTTTTTGTATCCATTCAGCCAGTCTATGTCTTTTGGTTGGAGCATTTAATCCATTTACATTTAAGGTAATTATCGATATGTATGTTCCTATGACCATTTTCTTAATTGTTTTGGGTTTGTTTTTGTAGGTCCTTTTCTTCTCTTGTGTTTCCCACTTAGAGAAGTTCCTTTAGCATTTGTTGTAGAGCTGGTTTGGTGGTGCTGAATTCTCTTAGCTTTTGTTTGTCTGTAAGGCTTTTGATTTCTCCATCGAATCTGAATGAGATCCTTGCTGGGTAGAGTAATCTTGGTTGTAGGTTCTTCCCTTTCATCACTTGAAGTATATCATGCCACTCCCTTCTGGCTTGTAGAGTTTCTGCTGAGAAATCAGCTGTTAACCTTATGGGAGTTCCCTTGTATGTTATTTGTCGTTTTTCCCTTGCTGCTTTCAGTAATTTTTCTTTGTCTTTAATTTTTGCCAATTTGATTATTATGTGTCTTGGCATGTTTCTCCTTGTTTTCCTAATTCTTAAGTCTCTTGTCCTACAGAATCACCCACATCTGGGAATCTAACTGCATCTGTGGTTTACCTTAAGTTCACCTCCTTCCTGTTTCCTGTGAAGTCTGTGGTTGGCTATAAAAGATGAGTTTCAAGTTTACTTCTTGGCAAGACTACCTCTTATGTAGCTGTGTACTAGCATCAAGAGGTATATACCCTCTACCGTTTTCTTGTTGAGATTAACAGCCACTGACTGTCACCTTGTTCCACTTACTAGCATGCTGCCAATTTGCAATCCCTATCATTTACCTCTAAAGAGCTATCCCTTTAGAAAAGGCATCAGAAACACATGATTCTTTCCCTTTATCAGTTCCCATAACTTAACCATGAATGATTTTATTAAATTGTTAGCTAATGATAGAAACAGAATGAAACATCTTCATGGAGGTCAGATTAAGAATATAGCATAGTCTATTGGAGACGATTGTTCTGTAGCAACTAGAATGCATAGCATTACAGGTGCTCAAAAGGGAGTTCAAAAAACAGGTTCTATACAGATCTGTAAAGCAGTGTTAGTATGTATAGGGCAAAGCTGTCTGGGACCATAACTGTTGGCATTTGATAAAATAGGAAGGAAGTTGAAACCTGACCAAAAGAATACTGTCAGGAAACAGAACGGAACCTTAACACTAGCTTTCTAGAAGTTCTTATGATCCATGCCAAGAAAACAGAGCCAGTTCTAAGGCACCAGGGACATTTTGGTACTGACTTCTAAAGACACTTAACTTCATACTTGTACTGATCAGATCAAACAAGCAGTCTCTCTTAAAAAGATCCTATGGATGCATATCAGTAAAACACAAGTCTCTTAATAGCGTAGATTCCATGATTGTTAAAACTTCTTCAAACAAGATTTAGTGTGGTATATTAAAGATCCTTGGCTTTGGGAAGATGTCAGACTTCTTAAACACACACCTTCAGAGTATACACTTGTGGTAGAGATTGCTAGTGCTTCCAGCATGCATGTTCCCTCCTGGCTACCAAGCTTGACCAGCTCTTAGCCTCCTTTACATCTAGCTACGGTCGTGGGGCAAGTTCTAGCCAGTAGAACGTGACCAGAAATGCTCGTCACTTGTAAGTCTAGCTCATAATTTTCCCACGATCTTTCTCTTCCCCATATCCACCGGTTTAATGGAGAAGACTCCAGGGAGGGTCAAGCCACAATATGGAAGAAGCCCCAGTCCCTGAACAGGAACAAGAGAGGTCAACCAGGAACACCCACATTGAGTAGTGATGTGATGTGAGAAACTTCTCAGCCCCTGAAGCTGAGCTCTGTGAAAATGCCTTGCTACTAATACAACCTACCATACCATTGAACATGAAATGCTGCTTACTTTTTTTCCCTAACTTTCTAAGCTGACCATCTCGTCTTATCCAATTTGCTTTTAACCACTAATGTTTATCTTAAAGTGGGAATTTTAGTCACTAGGTAATTTCAGACTGAGACACAATCCACGTAGAAGTGTCCAAGTGGGTCAAGTACGCTTGTGGGAGAAGGCTAGGTAGGGAAGTGAAGTAGCAATTGTTAGCTGCCTTGCTCCATCTAAAGCAGGAAAGCAAGCTGAACTGTGATGGTCCAACTCGTACCCATCAGCCATTTCAAAGTTGTAGTACCCCTGCGTGCAAAGTGGTCATAGAACTGTGGGTAAGAGAGCCCCATGGCTTCCCAAAGTTAGCTCTCTAATAAGTAGAAGTAACACGTTATTACTTAAACTGCTTGTGAAGACTGAGTAAACAATCTCACAAAGCTAACCCCTGTATGACTACCTAGAACTATCAGTACCCTAGACTTCTAGATTCTGACTCCCTCTTAGTGGTAACACAGGCTGACTCTTATGGAAACTCTTTGCTTTTTATAAGAGTATGCCTTGAACTATAGTTTCATTTTACTTTGGATATGGCTGCTATGAGCATCCTTGTACATATGGAAAACACACATGAAGAAATGTGCATAAATCAAGTATACAGCTGGATGAACTTCCAAAGTAAACACTCATATAACTAGCATTTAGAGCAAAAATTATTGCTAGCATGCCCAGAAGCTCCCTAAGATCCTCTCTTAAAGGATAGGTAAAAAATATCCTTGGTAAAGAACCAAGGTAAACTATCCAAGGTAAAGTCTTGCCCATTTCTTTTCATGGTATAATGCCCAGATGTTTTAGGGGAATACTCATTTCATAGAACTAATGCTGAAGGAGCTCGTGTGCCAGGTGTTAACTAGCATCTGAATGCAATTTACATGCTAGAGTGAATAGTATGCAATTCAAACATCTAACAGCTTATTCTCTACTCCTTTAACGTAGAAAGTTTAACTACTTCACACATGAAAACTGAGGCGGTGTCTCAGATGTTTTAAAGACTAACATCCCAGCATCATAAACACATGTATATGTACCACTTTTGCAGTTAGAGAAACTGAAGTACAAAGGTTACTTACCAAAAGTTGCTCCTGTCTCCCCCATCAAGGGCCAAATCCTGCAATTTCCACGGAACTGCACTTTTCTTACATTCTGTGGAGGGAAGCTCTTAGTCATGAAATGACTGAGAACCTGCAATGAAAAAGACAAGTCAACCGGGTGTGTCTTCCTGGTTACTCAGGACTAAGTATAAAACTAAGGAATCCTGCTAGCTGGCATAGTCTCTCTAAACTGAGAGTAACCAAAATGATGCCCTAACCATAAGTACTTTTTAAGAAAAAAGTAGTATCTTAATTGATTAAATACCTATAGTTTTTACTTGGGATGACTTAAAGTACCGAAAACAAAACTGCTCTGTTCTACTTAGTTTTGGAATGGTCTTTTATCTGGACCCTTGAGCCAATTTTGTACAACTTTCTAGTTTGGGAAACTAGAAAAATGCTTGTTTGGATATTAACAGTGACTAATGCTGATCTGGATATTAATAATGACTATCACATGTAGACATATTTGTCCCCCTCCTAACGTTTTTCTTAACCCAGCAGTTCAGTGATTTAACCCATGTGCCAGTTTAGAAGGAACAGCTCCTGAGACTGCCTTCTGAATAGGAAATCTAAGCAAAGAAGGAAGCTCCTACTCTTTAATTCAATGATGCTCAGCTGGAGATCTTCCTGTCTGAGCTGCTGAATTTGCCCCTACTTCAGAGGCACAGTTAAGATACAGGCTGTGCAACCAGCCTGAACAGGAATGAATGGCTAACTGCAGTTTGAAAAAAACAGTCCATTTAGTGTCTCCTCTATACCAGCTCACAAAGCAGTTGTCACCACAGGGGAACTCCAAGTGGAGGGCCCAGAGAAAGTGCCATCTGCCACCCTCCTGTGGCCAGCAGGGTGGAAGGCAGAGGTTCTGGGTGTGAGCCCGGAGGCCCTGGAGTTCCTTGGGGTCCTTCACTTTTCTTGAGCCAAGAAAGTGCCCTGGTTGTCCTCTTGTGGTGGCTTGTGTCAGCTGGAAGCTTCTCAAATTTGTATATCCCGAACATCTTGCCTTCCATGTAAGGGTGTTTGCAGGCAGGCCATGGATGTTTTTCTTCCCATGGTTTCTAGGGTCTGTCCAGCAAGAAAGTGCAGGTGACTACTGAGTGTCTTCAGGGTACAGGGTTGACAGATCAAATGCAGGATCTGGGGCATGATCAAACTAAAACACTAGCTGCTGTCTGTCTGAAACTCAAACTTCAAACTTCTTTCCCTCCTAAGTCTGGTAACTCTAGCAGGGGGACAGCCCCCATGTTACCACTAGCCACCTGACACTTAGGCTTCTGTGTGGCCCTTGGAAGTTAGAAAGAAGGCAGCTGCCTCAGCCTCCTACACTCCCTACAACTCCTCCCCATGTGGGTCAGGTGACACTTAAGGCTGCAGTAGGTACTACAACTGCACTAGCCCTTTAGTGGGAGTAGCACCCTCAGCTTTCTGCTTCTACTTTGTAGAAATGTACTTTGCTGTAACCATCTTGATCTTGGTAGGAACACTTTGACTAGGGAAATCACATTGGTAGAGTGGCTTAGACTTCTAACTTTATGCCATGGATGTTCAGTTCACTCTAAGCTGCTAGCACAATCCCGTGGAATTCCGGATACACAAAGTTGGCTGCGGTTGAAGGATGCACAGGAGTTCCCTCCCTTTTCTCCACTTTTGCTTTCTGTGGTTTCAGTTAACTGTTTTCAACTATGGTCTGAATCTTAAATGTGAAATTCTGGAACTAAGCAACGTATAAATTAAGTTGCATGTTTTGTGTAGCATGATCACGTCCTAAGCGTGACTCGTCTTTGTCCAGCATTTCCCACCAGTCACTCAGTAGCCTCTTTGTTTTCAGGTGAACTATTGGGCTATCACAGTGCCTGTGTTCAAGTAACACTTATTTTAATAATGGCCCCAAAGAGCATGAGTAGCGATGCTGGCATTCAGATATGCCAAAGAAGCCATAAAATGTTTAAGTGAAAAGGTGAACGTTCTTTACTTAAAGCTTATGCTGAGGTTAATAAGATCTATGGTAAGAATCAGTCTTCTCTCTGAAATTGTGAAGGAGAAAAATTCATGGTAGTCTTGTTGTCCAACCTCTAATTGCAAAAGCAATGGCCATAGTACATGATAAGTGCCTAAGATCGACAAGACATTAAATTTGTATAATACATTGAGAGACCATACTCACAACTTTCTGACAGCATACTAAAATTCATAACTTACTGTGCTAATTGATTATCTTATTGGTGTATATATAGGAAAAAACAGTGTATATAGGGTTCAGTACTAATTCAGTCTCAAGCATCCACTGGGGGACTTGGAACGTATCCCCTGTGGATAAGGTGTGGGAACAACTGTCTTTATGCTTCGGCAGTCCTCAAGCTGTACCCTCTTGAGAACATGGGGCTTTGCAGTCTTGAGTGTGTTGTCCAACCGCTCCCCCGCCCCCAACCTTGGGTACTTCGTGAAGCGGACATACTTGGCTAGCTCTAAGCCCACCAAGACCTTCAGGTTCTAGGATAGCCTTGGGTCTGACGGTAGGGAGTCTTTCTTGATTCCTCTGGAGTCCTGCCCATTTTGTCTGAGCCTCTCATGCTCAGGAACAGAAGATCAACTGAAAACATAGATCGTTTCAGTCTTGCCTCTTTGAATTTTACAAGAACTTATAGTACTTAAAGACTCAAGCATTGGCGAGTTATCTGTGATACAAATAGCAGTAATTTGTGTCTGCTTCTGTAGACTAATCTGGAATAGTCAATCATATAGCCCATCTATTAGACTCTCAGGTTTCTTATTTTGGGCTGTTATAAAATGCTGGGGACTGAGTGAGGCTTGTTATATAGGTAGTGGCACTTGTCTGCCTGGGAGGTTCCTCCCAAAGTACTGGGGGTGCTTTCTTAGTAGCCTAGGAAAGAGCAGGTATGAGGCAGATCCCTGAGATCAGAGGGAGGCCTCTGCTGACGTCTATGGCTGTGGTCAGGTGTTAGGGGATGATTACATTTGTTTGGAGTTGCTCCCTGGGAGTGATGGGGAAGTAGGTGGGGTAAGGGTAGATCTTATCTCCTGAGATCTACAGTGTACTCTGTTCTTTATATTTTCTAACTCTTTGTTTAAAGCTTGAAACTTCTCACTCTGTGCATCTGTTTTGCCCCCAAGTTCTTGGATCATCTTTATGATTGTTACTCTGAACTCTCTCAGGTAGATCGCCCCTCTCCACAGCACTTAGTTGCTCTTCTGGGGTTTTATCTTGTTCCTTCATCTGGAATGTATTCCTCTGTCTCATTGTGTAAATTTCTATTTGTATTTTTATGTATATGGAAGGTTATGTTTCTCCACTTTGGAGAAGTGGCCCCCTGTAGGGGATGTCCTATATGCCCCAGCAGTTCACTCCCCTCTCATCACCCTAAGGGCCAGGGACCAGCTAGTCCCACGCCAGGTTCTGATGTGTTTGCAGACTCAGTTACACAGGCTAAGGGATTGTAGTTTTCTTGCTTCTGATGGGTGAGGGTGGTCTAGAGGCTTGTGCAGGCTTCCTGATGGGAGGGGCCAGGGCCCACCCACTGGTGGGCAGGGCTGTGTCAAGGGGTGTGCAGGCTCAGGAAGTCTTTAGGCAGCCTGAGCACTGATGGGTGGTGGGACTGTGTTCCTGCCCTGTTGGCGGTTTGGCTTGAGGCATTCTAGCACTAGAGCCTACAGGCTGTTGGGTAGGGCCAGGTCTTGGTCGCTCTCTCCAGGAGAGCTCATGCTGATGAATACTCTGATACCTCTGCCACCAGTGTCCTTGTCCCCAGAGTGAGCCACAGCTGCCCCCACACCTCGCCGCCCCAGGAGACTCTCCGAGACCAGCAGGTGGGTCTGGCCCAGGCTCCTATGAAGTCACTGCTTTTGCCCTGGGTCCTGGTGCATGTGAGAGTTCGTATGCGCCCTCTAAGAGTGGAGTCTCTGTTTCCCCCTGTCCTGTGGAGCTCCTGCAATCAAGCCACAGTGGCCTTCAAAGACAAATGCTCTGGGGGTTCCTCCCAATGCCAGACCCCCAGGCTGGGGAGCCTGATGTGGGGCTCAGAAGTCTCACTCCTGTGGGAGAACTTCTGTGATATAATTATTCTTCAGTTTGTGGGTCACCCACCCGGGGGTTGGGGGGGAAGGTATAGGATTTGATTATCTCATGAGTGTGCCCCTCCTAATGTCTCACTGTGGTTTCTTTGTCTTTGGATGTAGAAGACCTTTTTTGGTAGGTTCCAGTCTTCTATCGATGTTTGTTTAGCAGTTGTGATTTTTTGGTGTGCTTGTGAGAGGAGGTGAGCTAAAGGTCCTTCTACTCCACCATCCTGTCCCCTCGAGAGTATCCAGTGCACTCTGAATTGAAGGGGGTACAGAGGCCCATCAGGTAAAGAATGCCCTGCCTCAGCCAGGCAAGAGACAAACCACATTTGGATGTGGCCCAATGTGTGCTGGTGATGTCTTGGGGCATGAACATCTGAGGACTCCTGCAGGTCCAGGATACCTGTTCTGGGGCCCACTTATACCTCTTAGGTGACCTTCAGCTCTAGCATTTTTCAGAGGAGCAGGAAGGAAGAAGTTCCTGGTTTGGAGGCTGTATAGGAAGTATGATTGGGCAGAAAATGATGCTTGCATATGATAAGTCAGAGGTACTTGCATTTGAGGCTAGCCTTTCCCGGGCCTGGGTGGAGTTGAAGGCCCTGTATCCTCTAGCATGGAATCCCACAGTGATTCCATGCTGCTTTGTGTCCCAAAGTGTGTAGAGAAGGAAACTCCTCTTTCGTAAGAGAACATAGTAGGTTTTCTCATAGTACATAGTAGGTCTTTCCATAGTACAGAGTTTTCTTGTGGCACTTTAGTAAAGATTGAATACTTTTCACGAGTTTGTATATAATCCTAAGAACCAAAACCTTTCCTACCTATTAAATGTCACCCTTCACATGAAAGCATAAGAGATGCTTGGTTCTGTTTAATTTCAGAAACTTTAGACAAGGTTACAGAAGAAACTAACACAACTGTTGCTGTACATACTTTCAGACTCAGTCCTAAGCCTACTCAAGTACATGACTCCCCTTAAATGGGATCTCAAGCGTCTAGTTGCTACTTCACTCAGTTATAATGATTTTGGCCGTGTTGGTGGAATTGGTAGTATTACCCATGGTATATCTCACTACTTATGACTGGATGGATGGCCTGGGAACTAGCTGGCTGTGAGCCTCCCTTGGGCTGAACAATCCTGGAAATTCTCTCTTAGAGTCTGTCTGAGGATGGCTATTCAGGGGTCCCAGTGCTATAAGTCTCTGAGCATGTAGCTTGAACCTGTGGTCTGCTACAGGGGGACCTTGGGGGCCTTCATCCTGGGTACCTATCGCCCTTAGGATGTAGGCATATGTCAAGCTAGGCTCTTACCATTGCTTGTGGCTAGATTTTATGCCATGCAGTACTTGTTCTCAAAGCATTCTAGGATCTCTCACTTAACGAGAAGTACCATTCTACCCAGTGGCTGCAGAAGATGGATTCTGGTACTCTTACCACATTCTGGTTCCTTGTCCTGATTCTGCTTGAAGTCTAACCTCAGAGTCCTTTCCTACTCTAACACCTCTTATCCATCCCTCCCTACCTGGGATGGCTTTTCCTATCAACCAGAGGACAGCATTATGGTGTAGCAACCACCCATAGTCAAAAAGCAGCTTGTAGCATCCTTGCTGTACCCAGAGTCTTGTCTTCCAATGAGGGCTTGTTTCTGATCTGACCTTTTGACAGCTGATAGGGTCAGCTGTATCTAACCATACATTAAAAAATGGCCAAGAACACATGGGTTTGGCCAGCACTGGCCATGAGACCTAATGCTTGACTTTCTTTCCATATCTAGGCATATGGAAAGGATCTTGATTTAGAAAGAGGTCTGGGCTACTTCAGACACTGAAAGATCAGTGTGAAGGTTCTTGATAGCCTGTGGTCCCATATTAGAGCCTGGTGGGGCCCCTGTAAATAAGACAATCTCTCCTAGATGTACTGTTTCTCTTTATGGTTTCTCTTCTGATGGCTGTCTGTGGCTAAACAGGTAGCCTTACACGATTCTGAGGGCCTCCTTCACCCTAGAAGATTGGAAAATTACTAGAACCCAGCAGCTGGAGAGTCTCCCTGAAGCTGGCTGCCATCTTGCAGGTGCCAGGCAGAGAAGCTAAGGTCTGAGGTCATTGCTGTGGCTTTGTGTTCTCTAGCACCAGTACTCCTTGGTGTGAAGGCATGAGCCGTGTTAGGACCTTCTAGCCCATCCCTAGAACTAAGGCTGTGTATATGGAACTTGGTTACATCTAAGATCTGCCAGGACTGCCTTTTTTTTTTTTTTTTAGTAGGGACACTACCTCCGAGTCCCTGGCAGCTATAAGTGTGACATCCTGGGTGTCTCTGCTTCTTCCCCAGCTCCTGCCCTGCCCTATACTGTCTGAGGTTAGAGAGAGGCTCTTTCCCTGGTCTAAGTCCTGTTCTTCCTCCCTGGGACCTCCATCTCTGATCTTTAGAGAAACAGAACAGTGGCACTTGTAGCCAATGGCATCAGGAAAATTAGAACCTGAATCTGCCCCTTACTTGGCTGAGAACTCCAAGGAAACCTCTCCCAGGTTCTGATAAGACGGTTTCTTGATCTTCCAAATATGGAGTTCTTCTTGGGACCTAGACCCCATTTAAACACGCCTTGATATTTATAGAATGGGCTCTTGGCATCTGTGGTCTGTCAGAAAAAAAGTCAAGTTCAAGGCCTGGCTTCTCCACTACCACTACTCCATACCCAGGAGCCTGGCCAGTGCCCTGGCTGAGGGATAGGTATAAGCAGAGCTTCTACTTGCTGTCCCAGGCTTTTTCCTGGCTGACCGTGACAGGGACTCTCCCTTGCTTCTTGGGTCATTTCCTGCCTGCATATTTCTTTGCTAGCGCTACCATAACAAAGTACCACAAACTGGGTGGCTCAGATAATAGAAATGTATTGTCTCAGTTCTGGAGGCTAGAAGTCTGAGATCAAGGTGTCAGCAGGGTTGGTACCTTCTGAGGGATTTGAGAATCTGTTCCATGCCTCTTGCCTAGCTTCAGGTGGCTGGCTGATAACTTGATGTCCCATAGCTTAAATCACCCCAATCTCTGGCTCCATTTTTACATGGCATCTTCCCCTGTGGATGTCTAAATTTATCCTTTTTATAAGGACATCTGCTCTATTGGCTTGGGGTCTATGACCCTACCCTAACAACCTCATAGTAACTTGATGACCTATGTAAAGACCCCATCTGCAAATACACTTAGTCTGAGGTATTAACAGGTAGACCTCCAAAACATGAATGTTGAGGGGGACACAATTAAGTCCCTAACGCTGCAGTTGCCCACAAACTGAGGCCCGAGGGCCTGCAAGTCTAACTCAAGCCCAGGGTTGAGTTCCCAGGTCCAGTGATGAGTCCTTGGGTTCCCCTCATTTAGGGAATGTAGCACTAAGGTATGGCCAGGTCACTTGACCAGTCAGTCTCAGTTTAACTCTGGTCTGTGGTAGTTAATCTGCAAATTGTTGGGCTTTAATTCCCTGGAAGAGGTGGCACATACCCCATGCCATCTTCTAGGACTGGATCCAAAGGCATGCCTGGCAGAGCCTAAGGTCTGCCGGGCTGTGGAGTCTGGTGGCCTGTGCAGGGATCAGGTATTCTCAAGGAAGGTGGCTCACACCTCTCAGGCTGTGCTGTCAAGTAGGAATCTGAGCTTGAATTTGGAAGATAACATGACTTCTAAGCTATGGTGACAGGTTTCTGCCAGGACACCTAGAGGAATTTGGTTCTAGCTAGCCCTTTGAAACGTTCTTTAACTACTTTGCTGTAGGTCTTGCCTCAAAACTGAGGCAGGGCTGCAGGACACACTAGGAGTTGGAGGCAGAGCTGGGATTCTGGGGGAGCGAGTCCCTTAAACTGGGAAAGGGACATTCAAGGATCTTGCTTTAATGTCCTTCTCAGGGGCCAGATATAGAAGGCTGGCAAGAGAGGAGCTGAAAGTAGCCCTTGGTGGGGAGCCAGTTATACAGAGAGGTGGGGGTAAGATTGAGGTCTTTTGCCAAGCCTGCTTCATGGCCAAGAACAGAACTTTTGTGCTATTCCAAGACAAGACCCCCTGCCCTAAATGGGAGCCCTATAGCAACCAGATAATGAAAAAGGAGCTTAATTGTAGATACTTTCCCTAAACTTGGACTGGATCCATTAGTCAGCTTGATCATAGGCAGTTCTTAGGTGAGGTGGTGTGTGGAAAGATGTCTGTCTGGTTTTGGTGTTAGGATAATACTGGCCTCGGCCTTAGTATTCCCTCTGCTTCTATCGTAAAGATTATAGAGAATTGACATCACTTCCTTAAATGTTTAGTATCTGTAGTGATGCCTCCTCTTTCAGATACTAACTTGTCTTCTCTTAGCCTGGCTAGAAGTTTACTTTCTTGATCTTAAAGAATGAGCTTTTGGTTTCACTAGATATTTTTTCCCCCTTTGTTGACTTCCTGTTACCAATTTCAGATTTTTGCTAATTCTTCACTAACTTTGGACTTAACGTGCTCTTTCATTTAAGTTCCTACCTTAGGAAACTAGATTTTTAGACCTTTATGCATTCAATGCTGCAATTTTCCCTCTAAGTACTGCTTTTCACTACAACACATTTTAATAAATTGTCTTTTCATCTAGTTAAATAGTTCTTTGACCTCTGTTACTTAGATGTATGTGCATGACCTCTGTTACTTAAAAGTATGTGCAATCTCCTAGCATTTCAGGGTCTTGCAGCTAGGTGTTACCAACTTCCAGCTTAATTCCATTGTAGTCTGAGAGCAGAGATTATGATTTCTATTTTTAAATTTGTTAAGGTGTCTTACGGTCAGTTATGGCCAAAATGTGGTCTATCTTGGTGAATGTTCCATGTGAGCCTGAGAAACATATCTGCTGTTATTTAATGAGGTAGCCTAGAGATATCCTTTTATAGCCAGTTGATAGGGATTGAGTTCAACTATGTCTTAACTTTCTGCTTGCTGCATCTATTTTCTGAGAAAGGTGTTGGTCTCCAACTATAATAGTGGATTCATCAGCTTTCTGCCTCATGTAGTTTGACAATGTTAGGCTTATGCACATTAAGAATTGTTATGCCTTCTTGAAGAGTTGACCCTTTCATGTAATGCCTTTCTTTGTCCCTCATAACTTTCCTTACTTTGAAGTTCTGACTGAATAGCTACTCTTGCTTGCTTCTGACTAGTTTTAGCCTGGTATATCTTTGTCTACTCCTATGTCTTAAAGTTTCTTGTAGATAACCTATGGCTGGGTCATGTGTTTTGATCCACTGTGATCTCTTAATTGGTACACTTAGACCACTGACAGTCAATGTAACTGATTAGATTAATATCTACCACATTATTACTGTTTACTATTTGTTGCCCTTGTTCTTTTCCTATTTTTGTCTTCCACTCTTGTGCCTTCTGTGGTTTTAATTGAGCATCTCGTGATGCTAGTTGCTCTCCATAAAATATCAGTTATACTTCAACTTTTTAGTGGTTGCCCTAGTCAGCCTGATCATAGGCAGCTCTTAGATAAGCTAATCTAAGTCCCCTTTCAAATAACACTGTATGGGTAATGAGTACTTTATAAATCTAAATTCCTTTGCATCCCTTGTATCTCTGTCAGACTTAAATATTATTCACAAGTGAATTATGTATACATAAGCATACATAATCAAATTGTTACAAATAAACTCATATTACAATAAGAAACCGACCTTCACTTACCATTCTGCCCTGTCAATATAACGATAGATCTGAGTCTCTGACCTATATCTTTTGAAAAAACGTCCAACATTTCTTGCAAGACAGGTCTACTGGCAACAAGTTAGATTTGAGTCTTCATTTCTGAGGGATAGTTCTGTGGAATACAGCATTCTAGAGTTCTCAACATCTCAAATACTATACTCTCCTTCTTTGTATAGTTTGAGAAGTAGGGTGCGGTTCTTTGTTTCTATATAAGGTGTCTTTTCTTGCTGCTTTCAGGAATTTTACTCTTCTGTAACTCAAAGTATAGCTTGTCATTTCCCCTGCTCAGTGCTCTGAACTTTCTAGATCTGTGGTTTGGTGTCTAACATCAATTTGGGGATATTTTCAGTCACTATTGCCTCAAATACCTCTTTCCTCTGGTAGTCCCATTATGTGTATGTTACACCTTGCCCCCAGTCCTTACATATCCTAAGAAAGTTTTTATTCTACTTGTCCTTTTGGTTTTTGAGGATTCTATTGATATATCCTGTAACTTGCTTCTTCCCCAGCCGTGTCCAGTTTAAGCACATCAAAGGTCTTATTCATTCCTGTTCTGTAGTTTTTTCTTTAGTGTTTTCTTAGGATTTCCATCTGATTACATGACCACCTGTTCTTTTTTAAAATTTATTTATTTATTTATTTTTGGCTGCATTGGGTCTTCATTGTTGTGCACAGGCTTTCTCTAGTTGCGGCGCGCGGAGGCTACTCTTTGCTGCAGCGCGTGGACTTCTCACTGCGGTGGCTTTTGTTGTGGAACACGGGCTCTAGGGGTGTGGGCTTCAGTAGTTGTGGCTTGCAGGATCTAGAGCGCAGGCTCAGTAGTTGCGGCGCATGGGCTTAGTTGCTCTGAGGCATGTGGGATCTTCCCAGGCCAGGGCTCGAACCTGTGTCCCCTGCCTTGGCAGGTGGAGTCTTAACCACTGTGCCACCACGGAAGTCCATGACCATCTGTTCTTACAGGCGGTCTACTTTATCCATTAGAGCTCTTGGCATATTAATCATAGTTAAATTTCCAGTCTAATTCTAACACTCCTGCAACGTCTGGTTCTGATGTCTGCTTTCTCTTTTTTTTTTTTTTTTAATTTATTTATTTATTTTTGGCTGTGTTGGGTCTTCGTTTCTGTGCGAGGGCTTTCTCCAGTTGCGGCAAGCGGGGGCCACTCTTCATCGCGGTACGTGGGCCTCTTACTGTCGCGGCCTCTCCCGTTGCGGAGCACAAGCTCCAGACGCGCAGGCTCAGTAGTTGTGGCTCACGGGCTTAGTTGCTCCGTGGCATGTGGGATCTTCCCAGACCAGGGCTCGAAGCCGTGTCCCCTGCATTGGCAGGCAGATTCTTAACCACTGCGCCACCAGGGAAGCCTGTCTGCTTTCTCTTGAATGTTTTTTGCCTTCCAGTATGCCCTGTAACTTTTTCTCGATAGCCAAACAAGGTATACTAGGTACAAGGAACTGCTGTAGAAAGGTCTTCAGTAACTTGGTAGTAAAGTGTGGAGGGAAAGGTTCTGTAGTCCTGTGAAACTTTTTCTCTTAGTGAAGTTGTCCAGAGGCATAGGCTCACAAGTATCTTTCCTTTTTTCCTCCCCCCTTAGGTGGGAAAGTCTGGCTGGAGTGGGCTGGAGTTGAGTATTTCCCCTTCCCCAGGTCAGCTAGGCTCTCATACCCTAGCAGGTGAGGGCTTAGTTAACTAGTTTCCCCTGAGGGCAGGCCTTGTTAAGAAGAGTGCACTGGCATATTTCACAAAGGTTTCTTTTCCCTTTCTGCCAGAGCCAGATGTCTTTCCTCTATTTAGTGTGGGAGCCTGGTAGAGTTCTTGGAGGGAAATGCCACAATACCGTGGGCCCCCCATGACTGTGTCCCCCTGGAGCATTTAACTCACAGGGTTGTCTGCACTAAGCCTCCAGCAACTTAACAGTTACACTTGAGGTTGTCCTACTCCAGCACTGGTTCTCATGGCAGGCTCAGCTCCTGAGTCTCTGCTGGGGTAAACTGTGGCTCCTTGTATTAATCTGTCTCCCCAATCCTGGGACACAGTGCTTTGTCCTATGTCCTCCCTTCTTATGGGTCCAAGAACCTTTTACAGTCTGCTCAGCTTAACCTGTCAGGACAGTGGCAACTTCCAAGCTTTTTACATGTAAAACCAGAAACTAGACGTTGAATATACTTTACTCAGCTGTGAGAGACCATATACCTTGGGGTGGTCTGTCCCTGTTCCCCCATCACCTACATAAGGAAGGACTGTTTCAGGAGATAAGTCTAAAGCTTTCAGAGCTTCTGTTGTTTAGGTACTGTCCTTAAAAACAGACCTGGAATTATCATGGCAGTGGCAGGCTAAGCATGTGGCTCATGGAGGCCAGCTGTACAAAGAACTCGAAAGCATGACATGGCCTAAAATCTCCTCCTCTAGGGTCACTATTTCCTCTCCTTCTGTCATGAGGGTTTCCTATGGATTTGTTTTTTCATGACACGATGACATCTACCTCTTCCCTAAAAGCTTTGTCTTGAGGTAGAATTGACCAAATGATAAAACAAACACCATGACTTCTACTGTAATCATCACAACTTACCACATCCATCACCTCACATAGTTGCCATCTTTGAGAACACACTGTGCTGTATACTGGAAATTCACTGGGAGAGCTAATCCTAAGCTGATTTCTTACCAGCACTTCTCCCTGCCGTTCCCCTGCTGATTGTGGGGTCCATCCCACCAGACTCTTCTCCTTGGCTGGCAGCATATGCTTCTGTTCTCTGCTTTCTGTGTTTCAGTGGTCCCAGAGATGCTGCAACTTCTTGGTATTTTCTTCACTTGGGCTGGCCTCTAGGCTGCCCCATCCCAGGTCCTGTAATCTGTTGCCTCCAAAGCATCTGACCCTCTGTGCTTAGCTCTGCCTAGGTCAGTCCAGCTGTAGTTCTTCTCGGTTAGGTTGGCATGTTTCCCAAGCCGTCTTTCCTTGTGCTGGCCATGGGATCTACTGCATTGCGATCTAGGATTTTGTGAGGTCCTTGATGTGTTCTAGAACCATTTTATGCACAATTGCTCACTCTTCACTTTCTCTTGGTATAACTGCAGCCTTCTACAGAACTAGATGTATCACTATCTCAACCAGATTCATGACCACTGAGGACTACTGGCATTCCCCAGTATGATCTCAGGTTCCCATCACTTTAGTCCTTCCAACAGACAAGTGAGCCCAAGAACATATCTTCTTGTCATATTTTCTCCTTACCAGGGACTCGGAGGCCTATGGGAACAAGATCAGCTCTAAAGAAGAGCTGGGGAGTTAGAGCAGAAGCTTCAGCAGGTCAATGACTGCTCAGCAGTACAGCATGCTATTAGGTGAGTGAAGGACACTTCTGCTATTGAGGCCCTGAAGGTACTGACTGAGTGGAGAGGGCTCCAGGAGCCCTGTCAGTCCTCCAGGGCATCTCACGTAAAATGGGAAAGTCACTTGGCTGTGCTGGTGTCAACTCAGGTAGGGTATCCTTGGTACTCTCATAGGCTTCTGAGATCCCAATGTCTCTGGGACACCTAACTTTTAGGTAAGTCTTTTAGCATCTTCAGAAAGGCGGAAACACGGGAACTCCAACATATGGGGCTTGACAAGAAAGGTGTCATATGTATCCAGTTACAGGCATCTTCTGCCTCTAGGAGAAAGGAAAGTTTCAGGTTTACCTTCTTGTTGAGAGATGAGTTGGTATCCTGGGCCCCAGATAGACTGGACCGACCTGGAGATATGTCACATAGATTCCTATGTTCCTAAAGAAGACAGCCATCACTGGCTTTGCCTCAGGCTAGGGACCTGCCCAGGTCTGTCTGACTGTTTTATGTGCCCTGATGTCTTCGTCTTCCATGTATGCTCCCTAGAGTATATGTCCAGAGGTAAAATACAACTGGATATCGGAACCTGGGACTTGAGGCATGAGGATGAGGCTTAGCTTGCAGTATCTCTAGTCTGCTAAGTACAGGATGATTCTTTCCTGCGGCCAGTCTCTTTTAGACCCAAACCTGTTTTTTCTTGTAGAAACCTGGCACCCCTGTCCCTGGGACTTGAGGCACCAAGATGGAGTGTAGCGTGCATTGCTTCTCTGGTCTGCTGAGCCCAAGATGATCCTTTCCGATGGTCCAACTTATCTGTTGGATCAAAAACTTGGGTTTCTACAAAAGAAACCTATAGAAACTTGGGATCCCTGTCACTGGGACTTGTGGCATCAGGATGCGAGGTAGCTTACATTGCTTCTCATGTCTGCTAAGCACAGGTCTCATCCTTTCCTGTGGTCCAACTTATCTGCTGGATCTAAAGCCTGGTTTCTTACACTGTAGAAACCTGGGACCCCTATCCCTGGGACTTGTGGCATCAGGATGGAGTATAGCTTAGATTGCTTACCTCTAGTCTGCTGAGCACAGGTCTGATCCTTTCCTGTGGTCCAACACTTCTGCTGGATCTAATAAAACCTGGTTTCTTTTGTGGAAACCTGTAGAAACTTGGGACCCCTATTCCTGGGACTTGAGGCATGAGGATGGAGTGTAGCTTGGACTGCTCCTCTGGTCTGCTAAGCACAGGTCTGATCCTTTCCTGTGGTCCAACCTATCTGCTGGATCTAAAACCTGGTTTCTTTTTTAGAAACCTAGCACCTCTGTTCCTGAGACTTGAGGCATGAGGATGGGGTATAGATTGGATTGCTTCTCTGGTCTGCTGAGCCCAGGATTATGCTTTCCTGTGGTCCAGTTTCTTTTACACTAAAACCTGTTTTTTCTTGTAGAAACCTGGCACCCCTGTCCCTTGGGGCATTAGGATGAGATGTAGCTTGTATTGCTCCTCTGGTCTTCTGAGCACAGGTCTGATCCTTCAGTGCGATCACTAGTCCTGTGGATGGTTATCTGTGATTATGAATGTAGAATTTTGCTTTCCATAGAGCATTTCACAATATGTATAGAATAGGCCCTTGGCACAGTCTGTCAGGATAGACTGTTGGTAAACGTGCTTAGTTTCTTTGCTTCACACCTACGTATGCGGCCAGTTGCCGGGCAGTCAGGTGTGGATGTGAATACAACTCTAACAACTTTCACTAACTTCCAGGATATATGTGAGAATCGTCTTAATCGTCTTAATCATGAGATCTTCAGGCTTTCATCTATTCTCTAACCTGAGAATGAGATTTAAATTCAGAGCATAGGTATGTCCCTGGGCCACTTCTCCCTGAAGTTGAGCTGATAGGTACAGGAGGCATACTAGGTCATAAATTGTTTAGAAACTGCTGGTACTACAAGGCCAGTGGCCAGGGATCTAGATGTGATGGCATGTACTTTTCTAGGCATCTCTGGTCTCTGGACAATAGAGTTGGCCTAATAGTCCTAGGGCTAAGTGGCAAGGGATCTTAGGAAGCAGTGTAAGTGTTCTTCCTGATATATCTCCCTCTCTGGCAGAACCTGGGTGGGCCAAGCAGTACAACCCCTGGAGGACCTAAGCATGACTCTAATGGTCTCATGGGAAGAGATTAGGTTTTCTTGGACTATGCCGGCAGGTAAGGGGTCTAGACTTGAGGATGCAAAAGGACTGACTCAGCTGGGGTGGCTAGCTTCCTTGGGAACACCTTGGAAGGTTTATAGTTACCATCCAGCAAAGGCAGGCTTCATGATCATGGATGTTGCCTGAAACCTAAGGCAGGAGAGCAGGACCTCCTAGGAGACAGGCAGCAGCACTGGGATTCTGACAGGAGTGCTGTCCGTGTCAATTGGTAACTAGGACAAATCCAGACTCTTGCTGTAGCGCTGCAGAGTGCCATTGCAGGAGGATTAACAAAGGCTGGTGAGTCACTAGAGGGGGACTTATGCTAAATGAGGTAAGAGTCCCATGGTATCAAGGGAGACAGCTGTGTAGAGCCATGGCCAGGAATGGGACCTGGGGCTGTCCTATTGATAGGGACTTACATAGGTACATACAAGACACTTCCTGGATCTATGGCGAAGAAAACTCTATTTCTAAAAATCCTTTCAAGCTTGGCTGTTGGGTCCATTGGTCATCCTGGTTGAGGTGAAATATCATGGGAGTTTCCTCTAATACTTGAAGGACTCTTCTAGAATCAGCATCTAGGGATGATGCAGATCTGTTATTTGAGATCCTTAAAGTCCAATCCAACCTCCTCTCTTTGAAAGACTCTTACCTATCTTAGGTAAAACACAAAATACACTTGGATATGCAGCTATGTGGGGCTAAGTGACTGGCTCCTGATGGCCAGTTTTATGTAATCTCTAGCTGGTCTGCAATGTCACTTCCTCCTGGGTTGTTTCTTTCCTGTCACAGATGCTGTCACTGAGCTGTTGAGTCTCCTAGCAAGTGACTTCTCCTTGCTGGGAGACCTTAAGGAAAGCTCTGTTCTCTGCCTGTGACTCAGGGTGTTCTTCACTCTGGGGCTCTCCTATCCACAGTCTGCTGCCCTGTGAAATGGGTCCTTTTGGACTATTATCCTAGTTCTCACCCTTCTGACTCTAGGATTTCTGGAGCCATCAGCTGGTTTGGGATAGCTCTGTATTGGTATCTCCCCTTATTAATGCTTGCTTGTTGTTTCAACTAGGCAGCCTCATCACTACTTCCCATAAGCTAGATGCAGGCTCTTGGTCAGGTAGGTTAGTGCGACTGTCCTTGGTCCTGCCTGACCCCCATGTAGTGCCCTGGCAGGTGCTCCCCAGCACTGTCAAAATTAGTCTTTTCTCTTGTTCTGACCTGGCTCAGGTTCAGGTTGGGTTCTTACCTAGTCTCTTAAGACCCTGTTGTCCTTAGCTTCCACCATTGTTCCCCGGGACCTTACTCTTGCTGAATATGCATATGTAGTAAGGAGCTCCATCTCAAGAGAAACATCTTGTACTTTGAGTTGTGTAGAACTTCCTATGATTGCTTTTTCCACTATCTGACCACTATCTCAAGAACGTAGTAAATGGCTCTTCCCATACTAGAAACATCTTTACCATGACGAGCACATTATAAATGGCCAATTTCAAGAATTGTACTGGTTACTATAGGCTTTCAATAATCACATATTAGTGGTTACTATAGGCTTTCAATAATCACATACTAGTACAATGAAAGAAAACGGGATGCGACCATTTCCATGTAGAACATATAACTCCAGATCTAGCCCTAAATCTAATTCATAAATTCAATATCTTTTTTTCAGTAATCACAATATTTACTGTTACTCTCTCCACCTTTCAGAATCAGGACACAACTTGGAGCTTGCCTCAGTCTTGGATAATATGTGCTTCACATCAGCAGTGGCTGAGCCGCTGGGAATAATGACATTTCCACATAAACTTAGTATCTTAAATTAGGACCTTATTTTGTGGTAGTATAGTACAATGCGTACATGTACATGTTCGCAATATGAAGTCCTTGAATTGACACTTGATATTGTCTGTTGGCACTGGCCCCAGTGATGGGATAAACATACTTAAACAAGTTGTCTTTAATGGGTTTCATCTGCTTTGATCATTGTCATTGACTAAAGAGATGGCCTGGAAGCTGGTCATAGGCATCACTCATCCTGGAAGAGTCCTAGGATCAGGTGTTGAGGTACCTAAAGGGCTTTTATCTAGATCTCTTGTCATAAGACCTGACAGAACTTCCTTTCACTTCCACTGGGAGTTTTGCCTCTTTTCTTCCTGGGAGTAACTGTTCTCTGCAATGTATCAGTGCAGCAGACGATCTAGGCATCCTTGCTACTTCTGTTCTGAAGCCTTGCTCTTTAGTCTGTCTTTCTGTAGGGTAGTGTTTTCCTGTTCTTTTCTATCTGAGGCCTTGATTTTCAACAACTGAGAACAGAAATGGTAGTGGCAGCCATTCACATGAAAACGGGCAGGTATATGCTATGCTCAGCTGAGCATGGGACATGGCCTTTCTCCAGGAGTCTTTCCTTGGTCCTGATTGGTCTCCTAGACATTTTGAACATGGCATTGTACATACCCTTTTTCTTAGGGTCTGAGACTATCTAAACTCTTGTCCATCTATAAAGAATAGACCCTTCGCCAAAAAGGCTGTTGGATATGGCAACTAGACATGACATTTCTGGCTGACAGAGATATATAAACCTTTATTACTTGTTGCCATGGTCAACATCACTTGCCCTTGCTTAACTGGATCTTGTCTGCTCTTTTCATTCCTAAGTACAAGTATGTCCCCAGGCCCTCCCTTCCATTGAATTGACCTCACAGGACTAGTAGGGACCACTAGACCTGACCAGGGCCTTGGAGGTCAGAGATGACCTGCCCTGATGTCTTCCAGTTGACTTTGATTTCTACTGGGCCTCCTAAGCGGACAGTTGGCTTTAGTTTCCTGGGCTCATGGAGCAAGGAAATCATACAAATAGTATTTATCTCTGGCAGAGTTTGAGGTCTGCCTAGCAGCAAAGTCCAGGTGGCTCATGGCTTGACTTGGATTTTCTATACCAGATGGTGAGGGCCTCAGGCTATATGGGCATGTAAAGGATTTGTGCTTAAAGCTGCTGACTAGGTCATGGTACCTGGTCACTTGATATGGAGGCACTGAACTTACCAATGGGTGAGTTCAGATTTAGGTTTCTTTACCACAGACTGCACTACGTGGAAACAGAGGCAGAGGCACCACTGGGATTCTGAGCATAGTCTGGATCAATCTATATCTGTGAGAAAGTGACTAACCAAAGATCCTGCACTGGCTCTTCCTAGGAACCGGGGCATAAAAGCTGCTAGGAGAAAAGCTGGCATTGGCCCTCAGACTGTACTCATGCAAACAGAAGAAACTAGCAGGCTCAGTGAGCCCTAGGCTGGGAACTTAGCTCTGGCAAAGCCCAGTTCATGGCCAAGAGCAGGTGTTCCTGAACCTCACCCTGATGAGAGCCTAGTGTTTAGATGTATATATGACCCCTTCCTCATCCAGGACTGTCTTAGCTCTGAATCTAATGGGATTTAATTCTGGATACCCTAAGCACGGTTATTTTCTGCTGGTCTGAGCATGGCCTATGGGAGTAAGCATGCTTTATCATATCCAATAAAAACTCTGCTTCAGGATACCCCTAAAAAAAATGCTAAGATGACAGACCAAAGGGGCATCATGGTCTTAGAAGTAGTGCTTAATGTCAGGGAAATACATGGAGTTCAACTCCTATGAGTGGGTACACAGTCATAGTGATTACATGGTCAATGAATCCAGACATAGAAGAGCATGGAAGCCATGTAGGGTACTTTGTAGACATTCATAATGGTGCTGATAGCTTACTTCCATTACTATAAAATGTCTCATGTGCATATATTAATGGGTCATCCTGTCTCTTACCTACCAGGTCTTATCTGATTCACATTATATATACACCTAGTGTTTTTGTTATATGATACTGAGCTGTGGCCACCATATCTTTCCTAGCTGTTCTCCCAGGAATGAACACTAATTGCCCCTGTCACCACAAACACCAAGAACAACCTTATACATGTGGCCTTAGCTACCTGTAGGAAAAACCTTTTGGGTTTTACCCCAGGAACAAAATTGCTTAATTCGACTAAATGATACCAGATCATTCTCCAGAACGACCATCCCAGTAAACATCCCCATGGCAATGCATGAGTATTTCTGTATTCCTGCATCCCTGTCAATATTTCATGTAATCCAGCTCTCTGGCACTTGCTAGTTTAATGGGCATGAAGGGATCTCATAGTATCATTTGCATTTCTGAGTTTGGACATTCTTATGATAGGGTCTTGGGTATCCTTGACTTTGCCTTTTTTGGGGTTTCCATAGGTCTCATATTTAAGGGATTCTTATTCAAAGAGAATAGTCCCTCATTGGTTTTATATTACATTCTAACTTGTTTTGATAACTTTGTTCTCAGTATCTTCTATTGAAGAGAACTTTGATCAACCTCAAGTCTTGCCTTATGGTTTATGCTATTAGGATCTTACAAAATTGTTTCCTATCCCAAGGTCACATAACCTGTTTTCTTCTATTATATTAGGTCTATAATCAGTCTAGGCACCATTATAAAAAATATGGCTAAAGAGCTTTCTAAAAGACTTGAAACATACAGTGGTATTGTATTCAGCTGTCTTTCTCACTAGAGTAAACTGGTTTTTCCCCATACCATTTAAACAAGTTTATCCTTTACCATTAGCCTGTGGTAGCGACTTTGTCATAGTTCCTTTGCACACTTGGGCCTTGCTCCTCTGTCCCTGTACAAATACCATGCTGCCTCTCACTATAGCAATCTATTGCTAGGGCAAATCCCCTTTATACTTTAAAGTTGACTTAGCTATTTGTAGACACTCTTCTCCATATAGGTTTTAAAGTAAACGTATTCTTCAAATTAAGGATTTGGGATTATTTTGAATTTATGAAACGAATTTAGAGAGAACCAAAATCCTTAATTCTTTTATAGAGCATGGACTATTCATTCACTCAGAACCTTATTAGAACCTTAAGTTAATTCCTAGAAACCTTATAGTTAAGTACATTCCCTCTTCCTGGCTTGCTAAATTAAATCCTAAACAGGTGTAAACTATCTTCCTTGCTAGAAGAAAAAGCACCTGACTTTTTTTTCTTCCTTGTATTAACATGGTAAAACACCTTTAGACTTCTGAATCTGAACTCTCCTTTTTTTTCTGGGATAAAACCTACTTGATCACATAATCTTACGTACACCATTGGATTCAGTTAACTAACTTTTCAGTCTTTTGCATCCATAGTTGTAAGTGGAATGGGCCTGTGACTTTTCTGGCTGGGAACTAAATCTGATACTCCATAGCAATAAAATCATTCTTCCAGAGTGCTCCAAAATAAGTTATACCTTTGAATGCCCAGAACATATTCAAGCTAGGAAAGAAGGCTGTCTGACTCCTCACACTGGCCCAGAGGCATTTGCCCACCGTGGTGGGCTACTGGTCATGAGAGCTGGTGTTTCCACGCTGGCCTGCCTGAAGCCACTTTGGGGGTTGTCTAGCCAGTGAACATCTGCAGTATTATCTCCAGAGAGCCAAGCTAGTTCTTCACGTTCATGCAGATATAGCAAATTTGAACTTGTGGGATCATTTGAGAATTTAATGTCAAGTCTTCAGCTTTAGTCAAAAAAGATGTACCACATTTTTCCAGACTCTCCTGTATTTACAATAACTCAGTTGTTATGAGAAGGAGCACATTACTCTAGAAAGACAAGCAAAAATGTCTTTCAGAGATCACTACTGCAGTGGTCTAGTACTTACGCAGATATTTCTCTACGTATGAAATGAGACCAAACCTGAATACAATCTTATAATTCTTTCAGTCATTGATCTATCTTCACATCAGTAAGAGCTCATTGAATTCATATTTCAGATTTTTCCATTGACTCCAATGTTCCCTAGAACCTGTCCAAACAGTTCTCAATCCTACCATGACTTGTCTGGTTATATATCTAGTTTCAATCTAGTATAGTCCCTTCTTATCTTTAAGAGACCAGGTAAGTTCTAGGACATCCCACATTCTAGATTGGTTTGGTAGCTGCCTTTTAGTGTTGTCTAGCTTGTACCTCTATCTTCTGTATATCCTGGAACTTAGAACCTGCATCTAAATGTTTGAGGTCTAGTGTAATGTTGAACTCAAATTTATTTTGGGTAATACTTCATGTTGTATCATCAGAAGATGTGATTAGTGAATTTCTACTGGATCAAGGTGGCAGTCTGATCCCTCATAGTCTCTCTCCTTGTGATTAGGAAGAAATTCAAAGTGTCATCACTTCAGCATTAGACAGACATTCAATGTCCTGCCTCCATATATTAGCTATCCTGACACACACCGACAGTCCTTGCCTGGATCTGGGATGCTGTACTTAGAGGCGATGCTGCCCTCAGTCTCCTCTGCAGAGGGTTTGATACACTGGCAGATGGAGCTCCATCCTGGTCCTCCTGGTGTCCACCACTCCTTTTTCCCACCTCCTGGGATTGATGTAGCTGTTTCACATGATGGTACCTCTGTTCCAACAGTGAGTTTTCTCAGATTTACTCTTTACTAGCAAGAGACCTGTGAGGACCTAGTTAACTTTCAGTAGCTTTCAGTAGCTCTCTTTAAAGAGCTTTTGTGTTCTGACTGAAAGGTTCCCAGGGGTGTTATCCTGGGGAAAGCCACACACTTTGAAATAGATGGGAGCTTACAGTCGACTGTGCTCGTGAACACCCTCTAAGCGTGCGTGAGCCGTTCACACTGCAGCATCACCTTGGGCAGCGGATATGGCAGTGAATGGGAGGAAGGCCTCTGCCCTCCAGGTGAATGAGGCTGTATGGACTTCACAGGCTGCTATGACGAGCATGCCACTGAGACTAGGGTCAGGCCAACTGCTGGAGGCGGATCTTAGAATCTTACTCAGACCTGCTGTGGCTTATGCGGGTCTGACGCTGACAGCACCCATGGGGCATCCAAGGCTGGCCCTTTTGACTCCACCTTCACGTTCTGATGTTGTGGTGAGAACCGCAGTCATGGAGATTGCTGAGAGCAGATGCTCCTAGAAGACGAGGTAGCATCTTAGACTATGCCAAAGCCTCTGGTAGGTCTTGCCCTGATGGTGACTTTGTGCCCAGAGGGACGGATTGACGTTTTGAGCCATCCATATTCAAGGCTGTTCCTGAATGTTGCTGGCCCCCAAAGGTCCTTCTGTGCTAATATGTTTAGTAATAAAGGTAACAGTAAAATTCAACATGTGAGGCCACTGCTGGCATCTATCCTCCACTGGCCAGGGAGGGGGGTGGGGCAAGGGCTGTTCTCATTCAAAGAATTCTTCAGCCAGTGTGGTAGTGATGCTGTTTCTGTTAGTGTAACGTGCAGTGACTGTGACAGGAACTGGGCATCTTGCTGTCAGTTATGTTCAGTGACTCTCTGTATGCCCTCTTTCCCTGTCGCCGTGCACCACAAGTCACATGAGTTACCTCACTGACATGATGGAAGAGGAAATGACGTCACTTCTGGTCCAGGGCATTAGAGGGGTAGGTGTGCTTTCCCCATGTTCTTGTGTGGAGGTGACCCTGAACCTGTCATTCCTGGGCCTGTACTAAGAAGAGAGCCTTGCACAAACCACCTTACCCTCATGAGACTTGAGCCAGACGTAAACCTTTGTGTCAAGCCATCTAGAACTGAGTTACGAGACCATAACTTAGCATTACCTGGACTGATACATGTACCCCATGGACTGGGAAATACTCTCCCAACCAACTCCGTCACTGCCCATCTCTACCTCGGCTATGACAGCCACTGCTGCTCCTGGGACAAATCCAGATCTCCAGAGCTGTCACTGTAGGGCCCAGGCTGTGTTCAGAGCTTCAACACCTTGCTGTTCCCTCTACTTCTGGTAAGATACCATGTGATCTTGTTCTCCCAAGGTCTCACTTCTTACTTCTTTAGGCCACCCCCTGGAGGAGAGTTCAGACTGTCTCTACTTTGGTACAAACTGAAGCTAGAACACCACTGGGGTTTTTTTCCCATAGAATTCTCAAGCTAGTAAGAGAACTCTTTTCCTACACTTAGCAGATGAAGATGACATCTTATTAGAAAGTACAAAACTAGATCTTGGACTAGAACTTTAAAGGGAAGCATTTGAACATTCTGCCACAAGAATACATAAAACAAAAACAGTGGGAAACCAACACTCAGTATCAACTTAAATGTTTTGGTGTTGCTGCTTCTACCCTTCTGCAGCATATGGGGGTTTAGCCAGGTGTTGATCTGGTTCTCTGGCACTTACATAGACTTGTGGACTCTTCCAATCATAGAAGCTCAAACCGATCTGTTGCCCATTTGTATTGGTGGCTTGACCTTATCAGGGGTGAAGACTCTAAATCTCACCTAACTTGCCACTGGGTCTCCTTCTATCCCCCTGGCCCACCTGTAAGCTGGCAGAGGTGCTTTCCTGGGGAGAATTCCCGAGACTCAGAGTGCCTGAGGTTTGATAAGCCTACCAAGGGGTAGGCTTCTGCTGCCCCAGAGGCCACCCTAGGCCAGTAAAAAGCAGCCCCTAGGAGGCAAGGAATTGCAGTGAGGCTCCTGGGGTTATCACTTGGGGACCTCGCTGGTCTAGAAGACATGGCAGCCTGCAGGGCCAGGGATACGTGCTGGGCTCTTGCCTCATTCTTCCTTCCCTGTGTGCAGAGCCCTGCTCCCTCAGCATGTCTTCTGTGGCCTGTGGGGACAGCTTTTCACTCTTCTCCTTTGAGTCTGTTCTTTATCCCAGGTGTGGGGGCCGGGGGGTGGGGGGCAGGAGAGGATACAGCAAGGGAGCATCTGGACACCTGGTTCTCTGCCCTGCTCTGTATGTATGGGAGCCAACTGTCCTGGTCCTTCTGGCCTTTTCCAGGTAGCATTTCCTGACACCCCCTGAATTAGAGTTACCTGACTGGTGACCAAAGCCAGTAGTAATACAGAGCAGGGTGTCTGAATACTTTTCTCTACTGTATGTTCTCCTGGGTTCCTCTCTTCTCGTAACTCCCAGGCTAGGGGAGCTGGGCAGCCTGGGTGGGTTCCCAGGGCTCAAGCCTGCTCAAATCCTGTCAGTTTATCATCCTTTGCTTCCATTACAGCCAGGTTTGACAGTTTTCATCCAGGGGGGCTCCAACTCCTGAGTGGATCTTGAGGCTGTCAAGGGTGTCGAGGGCATAGGTAAGGTCTGAGGCTACCCAGCAGGTGCCTGGCCACAGGCATAGTTCTGGAAGTCTTCACAAGGAGTCTGTTTACTAAGTTGTCAGCTCTTCTATAGTACTGGGTGTAGAGTCAAGGCAGCAAGAATTGGACAAGTCCATCTAGAAACTGCCATCTGGAAGTCAGCTGGCAGCCCTGGATTCTAGAAGATGCCTTCCATTACAGGTGCTTCTGACTAAAATACAAGGAGCCTGTCCCGGGGTTGGAGGTGAACAGGAGAGAAACTGGAGCTGATATTAGCTAAAAACCGTATTATGTCTAAGTCAGTGGCACACAGGGATCTGAGGGGAGAAGGAGCTACAGCCCCACAGCAAAAAAAAAAAAAAAAAAAAAAAGAAAGAAAAAGGCAGCGTTGGGGGCTATGAAGAAGAGACTCAAGGCTGGCCTGGGATAAGGACTGAATGTACAGACAAGTCCAGAGGCATCGCCACCTGCTTCCTACCACTTTTATATACACCTGACACCTCAGGTGCCATGTCTGAGAATAAGACTTGGCCTGACTGGGAGGCCTGACATGCTAATCTCTCTGGGGACTAAACATGGTATATAGTAGAATAATTATATTTATCTTGAATGACTACATTTGCAGTTGGCTTATTGGGGGTGGGGTGGTGTAGTGGTGACTGGGGAAGATGAACTGAGTTCAAGGGATTCCCTAGTGTCCCTGTCAGGCCTCGAGGATGGCCCCAAACCAACCAGGTAGGATTCATAAACACGTTCTAATTGTTGACCTGTGGCCACACCATGGTACCTCTAGGCCAGCTGCCCATTGGACTCCTATAGCTCTGAGGCCCCAGCTCACTTAAGAAGTAGAAAATTTCCCTAAGTCCAGGTAGAACACTATGGGATGCAGAGAAACTAAAGCTGGTATTGGGGAAGGAGCTGTCTTAGTCTCCTCAGACCCCAGGACTCCCTGGAAGATAGGGTTGGATGCTCAAGTGCCTAGCCTTGTAACTTTATTTGAAGAAATGAGGACAGAGTATCTTGTAGCAATTCCATAATTTCCAAGTGTTCCTCAGTCAGTGCCTTGTCAGAATTGGGTTGCTAACTGTTTTTGACTTAAAGTTAAAGGTATCTAGGCGTATGGATTCCAGATAAAGAGCTGATATGACCCCAACTCGGAAAAGATGGCCAGGGTTGACAATAGAGACTTCAGCCAGAGTCAGACCCTGCTGGGATTCTTACGCTGAGTCGAAGACTCCATTGTGTGCCCTTAGAAAGTTAGGATCCCATAAAAGGGATCTAAGCAAGGGCAGGAGGCTGGTGACTAGATCAGACTATCTTTAAAAATAACTCAGGCCTACAGACAAGAGCCTGGCTGGGACTTCGGCATGAAGTGCTAGCGACCTCTTAGAAAGTTGTAGCTTCTCAGATGAGAGGGTGGAGGCAAGGGAAATGGGTTTGGGGAGTCAGAGTGAAACGGATGGGTTCAAGAAATTCTTAGGAGATAGAACCAGGTTAAAGGAGAGAAGCAGAAAAACTTTTGGTCATCTAGTGGTTGTCTTTAGGTCCACAGTGTGACATCAACTGAGACATCCTTCTAGTTCCTTAGAGGCAAAAACAAATTAGATTACAAGCCGAGAAGCAGGACTAACAAGGAATCCTGTAAACTCTGTCACCTCTTCTGTCCAGGGTTTATAGCTAGAGACGGAGCAATAGAGATGACGACAGAAGTGTCCGTAGGGGATAAGCTACTTGTAGGCTGCTGGAGGCCTTAGGAAGAATATCAAGATAGGGGTGGACTATCAGATTGGGGCAGACAAAGTGAGATGGAGAATGGGCTGTTCAGCTGTGTCTTTTAAAAAAAAAAAAATCTAATTAGAGAACGTCAGAGGGTAGAGATGGATTCTAAATTCTAAAGAAACTAGACTCTAATTATGGAAAGTGTCCAGCAGCACATAAGCTGAAGATAGTGAACGATGTCTGATAAAATAAGTCTCCTGAGAAACAAGTGTTTGCATTCACCTTTCCCTTCTGTTTCTCTTGTTCAGTTCCTGTCACTGTGTTAATTGTATAGAGGGTCTAGTTAGAAGCTGGCTGCTGACCTTACTCCACGGAAGCCTTCTAGGATCTGCCTCAGTGGATATCTGAGGCCGGGGAAGGACGCCACAGGCTGAGGCAGGTATCCCCAGGATGCCCGGGAACCCCTTGGATATCCCCCTCAGTTCACCTCCCAGGTGTGTGGCTCCCTGAGAGCCAAGGTATGGGGAGAACTTGCTTGTTCTAGAATCGAGATGGAAAACGGGGCCTTATTTCAGTTGTGGTTCAGGACTTGACCCAATGGCTTTTCTCGCTCATTTCCCATCTCTTCAGAATTAACTGCAGCAGGTAGTGGCATCTGGGGACCCCGGCTATGAGCATCCTGGCTCCTGACCCACTCAATGCTGTATGTGGAAACTTGTCTTCAGAGCCTTCTTCCTGGTTCTATCAAACTTGTTCGCCTTCCCTTCTACCTGGGGCCTCTGTTCCTGCCAACCATGGAAAGGAGGGTAATGGCGGCCACAGCTCTTGGCATCCGGGCACTCTGCCTGCTTGCGTGTTGTCTCCCAGCTATTCCAGGCACTGGAACTTGCCTGGTGAGGTCCATCAGGGTCCCAGCTGGGCTGCTGGTTTCTCTTCAAAGCTGTTTTGCTTCTCCTACCTCTGAGCCCTAATTTTCACCTATTGCAGTTTGCTCATAATCCAGTGGATGGGGCAGTCTAAGGTCTAAATCTGCCTAATTTAATCCCAGTTTTCCCTTCACCCTAGTCATATGGGTCAGGTTCTGGCTGATAGTAATAAATGTGGTTGGAACTCGTCCTGGCCCACCCCTTCACTAGATTCACTTATGTAAGCCTCTCTCCTTCCTGCCTCTTTTCCCAGGTCATGTCTCCTAAGAACTCTTGGCCCCAGGAGTTACTTTAGAATTCTTACATGGGGAGAGCTTGTCATATTTGTCATGCAGTTGTGTATGTGGAATAACAACCTAAGCAGTAGACCGTGCACACGGCATGCCTGGTGTTAGCAGAAATCACGAGGAGGCCAAAGCCCCCTTAATACTGTTGCTTCTTGGTCCCATTAGAGAAGATGGGACCTCAAGGATACCCCTTGAACAGGGGTCTTCTAGATCACAGCAGACAAGCACTTCGTCCTCCCTTGGACAGAGACCAGAATTAGCCCATGGCCTGGTCACCACTGTCCTGCCATAGTTATCCCAGGAGCTGTTCTGTCCTGCCTTACTCTGCTTAGTATCTGTCCTTAGAACAGCCAAGGTCACTTAGGAAGCCTCCTTAAACATCTGTCCCACAGACCTTCCAAGTCTGTCACCCTAGAACACATCACCTAGGGTACTGCCTGTCTCTTCAACCTGAGAAACTTCCTGGGGGGGGTCTCTCTTCTATTAAAAACTCCACACACACTACTGGACATCAGCTTTGTCATGGCCTGGGGTGTAAGAGAGCCCAGTCTCTGCCTTTACAGAGCTCAGTGTAATGAATGACAGGTCATAGTAGTATGTGACATCCCTGGGCTGTGCCAGGTAAAGCCTGCACTTGGCATGGGAAACTTACCAGGAAGCTCTGACTCTGATTCAGAGCTCAGAATTGCATTTCTCCCCAGGGAAGAGCATCTCTAAGCAGAGGTCTTGTGCAGAAGTTAGGGCTGCAGGCACCTTGCATAGCTTCTTTTGGGGCTGGGTGCCCCCCAGCTGAGCTCATTAGAAGCAGGTATACTCAGGTACCCACTGGCTCACAGGGCTGTGTCTGCTCAACAAATGCACATTGTATACGACAGGATCTCTCTCAGAGGGGAAACATAGCTTAGGTTTTCATCTTCTACACAGCCTTGCTGGTTCCCCTTTATTCTCTCCCATACATACTTCCCCTTTGAACTTGCCCTTGGGTTGCTAGAGGTCCATCCAGTGTAGGTTTCTGGCTCCCGCCTGCTTTGGGTAGGAGCCCTGGCCCTTGGATCAAGCCTTTGGTTGCCTTCCTGTACCTCAGTGTTCTCTCTATACCAGGGCCCATCCCGATTCCCTGTTGCCCATGAGGTATGTTCTCCAGGGCCCCTCATCTTTCTCTTCCGCCCTCCTCTCTCGGTCCTCAGACTTGCCTAACATTCTCTTTGTGGCCCAGTACCTGGGCTCTTGACTATGTCCTACTTGTTGCCTCTGACCTCTTGGTGTGGCTCCTGCCCCTCAGGCTGCTCTGGCCCCCTTGCTGGCAGTCTACACCTCTGGCTTTGTTGCCAGCACCTGTCCTATGATGGTATAGACCTCAGGATTCCTCCTTGAACGAGGGTCTGTGTTCATGGGTGAGTCCAATGTACTAGTTTCACATCTAGACAGCTTTCCTCTCCATCGAAGAGTGAGACTGAAGCTCCCTAAATTTGCAGGAAGAGAAAGTTGTAGCCTTGCTGGGGGTACTGGCTCTCCAGGAGTGGCATGTGAATCTTTTCTTGTGACCCTGGATTAGGCAGTGCCTGGGGCCCTAGCAGCTGGGTCCCTTGGCCTGAGCTGGCAAGGGAGGCTAAGGCCAGATGCAGAGGGTGCTGGGCTAGTATGGTGGCTGATCTTGGCCCAGACTCTAAGGGTGCCCTAAGCACATCACGCATAGTTGGGGCAGCGGGTACAGGCTGGTATCCCTTTGAGTCTTATACCCTCCCCACCCTTTCCATATCTCCAAAGGAATGGTCTTGGAAGTATAAGAGAACAGACGCTGGGAATACTGAGCATGGATCTACTTCCAGGTACAAGCTGGTTTGCCTCTGGCCTTCTAGACTAGCATCCCCAGGAAACAAGCATCATAGGCCTGGAGAGCCCTGGGGAGACAAGACCTCCACAGACTTCTTGCAATTCTAGCCCTAGGATGTGCTGAGGCTGAAGTAGAAACAACGACCCAAGCAGGAAGGCATCAGCTGAGTGTAGGTGATAAGCAGAAGGAAGGGATGATATCTCTGGGATCTGTCTGGACCAAGGCAGCATTTCTGGGGATGGGAGAATTTGTTCACAAATGGCAGAAATTGGAGAAGGGAGGGCAAGAGGCTGAGAGGGTACCAGTATACTAGAAGTTCTAAGTTTTCTATATAGATCTGAGGTCTGGCCGAGCATGGAACAGAACACAGGATAATAGAATCATAGCATAATCCATGGTTGCTAGAGTGAAACTCACCTTGGAGAGCTTGAGCCAGGGGGCTCTCACAGACAAGACTGGGACAGTAGGGTCTATCTAAGCATCTCATGTTCCCCAGCAGAGATCTGTTGAAGTACTTGGTGTCCTAGTCATACTTCCAAGCACTAAAATGTAATAGTCTAGGAGGTGGAAATAGGCTACCGGCATTAGACCTTTGTAGAGAGAAGTCTTGAGGCATTTCTCCTGGGTGCTATGGCCTCCTGACCTCTCTACCTCCCCGCAGGGAAATCAGTGCTGCTTAGAAAGTCTGCTCTGATACAGTGAAATCCTAACAGCAGGGGTCTAGAGCAGGGGCTTTTTCTAGCAAAGGGCAGCTCTAAGTGTAAACCTGTCCAAGCCGTCACTCACTTCTGGCTTCAGCCCCACCTGAAATCAGGCTGAGGCCACAAGTACAATAACCCTTAAACACAGGGGTGCCTTTCTCCAACCTGAGGCTTTCAGAGGGGAGAAGGGGGTATGTGGGGAGGGTGCACAGGAGGAAAGAGATTGGGGCTGGGAGAACCAACCCTCTATGGCAGCCAGACCTAAGGATGGTGACCAAGATGGTGGAAGGAGGTGCTGCCATCTTCAGCTTGTATACCCCCAACTTGCGGACTTTCTTTGGAACCCAATAAAGATCACTGGGTGGACTAATCTGGCCTGAAACACTGGCAGTGATGAGAAGGCACCAGAAGCAGAATTTCCTAGAAGTTTTGTAGAAGGTGTTTGAAGTCAACAGTCTATGTTTGAACTAGAACTTGTATCAGTAGCTGAGCTCGAATCGAAGCTGGAGACCACTGGCTTGGATGTGGGCCCCCGGTCCACGTGCTGGCAAAGCTCAATCCATCAGTTTGACTAGTGGTGGTCCTGCAGCTGGTCGTAGCATCAGGATGCCGAACGATCGTTAGATTCCACAGTCACTGCTATGGAGCAGCCAAAAGATCTTCCCAGCAGGCATGAAACTGCCACACGAGAACCAGGGATCTCTCCCTTTATTTCTTCCTGGGAGCATCAACCTTCCTGTGAGTGGCTCCTGACTTCGTTCTTCTGGTAGAATCTAGGACAAGCAGGCGACTGAACAAGTAGAGTCCAAGCAAATTCTGTACCCACCCGACCAGGCTGGTGTGCACAGTGGCTGAGGCCATTAGGCCCTAGACAGATGTGCTGAGAAGGCCAAGCCACCTCCGCCCATGGGACTAGCAGCCCTAGTGTGGGTTCACACCTGACTACACACTCGGCTCCTGAACCCTCTGAGAACCTGCAGTAGTTTCACAGAGACTGTGAACCTGGTGCTAAAGCAAGACTCTGACACTCACAGAAGTGGCTTCTCACCTGTGGCCCAAAGCTTTCCCTGTGTCCTTATTACAGCTCACGGACGTCTATTCAGGTAAAAGATTCCATATGTACACTGGAATTTGGGTCTCTGTATATATCTAACTGGTCTGCCCTGACCTACATCATACATTGTCTTCCATTCACCATATGTAAGGTCCCAAGGGCACCCAGTAGCATCACTAGGGGCTGGAGTCTTGTGCTAAAAAGATAGAAGACCATCTCAGCACAAATATCACCATGGTGGGAGGCCTGGACTCAATATCCAAGACCATTGCTCTGACCTCTGCTTTACCTGTATAGGTTCCAGAATTCTTGGGAAACATGGAAGGAAGACTTGGGCCAAAGCCAATGTGAAGGACAGAAAAATCTAGCAGTTGTGTTTGGCTAGAGGCCAAGAATGAGTAGATCAGGGCCCGGACTACACGAGCCACCTGTTCCCCATCCACGAAGGCATGCCTGGAGGGCACGAGCCAGCATACTGCAGCCTCCAGTTGCAGGAGGCCATGTGAACCCATGGCCTGGGGTGGGGAGAGATGGGACCCGGGAGTAGCAGATAACATATCACATAGCCCTGCTTCTGCACTAGCACGCGGCCGTGGCAAAAGGACTGCAGACGGAATGGGAAGCGCTATGGTCACGAAGGGCAGGGGTGAAGCGGGGCTGAACATTGTAGTCTGGATCACTGGGTATCATCCTAACCAGTCTGTTAATAGCACTTCCTTTTCTTGCTTACCCTGTCTTCTGCCCAGAGCCAGGCACTGCCCCGGCACCCTGGTGATGGTGGCCTTGCAGCCCAGGCCCTTGGCATGGAAGCTGCCTTCTGATGGTGGCTGTGATTTGGCTTCAGGGATGTTCCCTCGGTGGCTCTATGGACAAAGGCATTCTCAAGGGCAAAACGCCAGTAGGACAGCATCTGTCTGAAGCCTGGACCGTGGCCCTCCCTGGCGAGTGGCAGAGACGGCAAGGGACTTCCATCCTGTGCGAACAGGTGAGAGCCAAACCTGGGGAAGTCAGGGTTGTGTGGATGAACCTAGCCATGCTGGCTGTCTCTGACCACCACTTAGCTGAGTCCTTCTGCCTGTACCTGGATTTTTACCATTTTGGTCCTAGGGGGAAGCAGCACCCACTTGTCATTACGGAAGCAAAGTCGGATACCCCCTCTTGCAGGTAGAATATAGACATGGGACCAAAGCTCCACTGATGTGCCCTCCCTGGATTTGGAATAGAAGCCAAGGAGGCAAAGCTTCAAGGACTCTGGATGATAACCTTCTCTCTGCTAACTGTGACAACTGCAACAAGATCAAGTTCCAGGCAGCACTGGAGATGGCCACGTCTGTCACATCAGCAGTGTCGGCTAGAGCATCTAGTACTCAGTGGTGGGGCTGGGGTATCCTCACCAGACAGGTCTGCTGTGTGCCAGACTCCAGCTCTCCTGAGGCTCCTGCAGGCTACTCCCAGTCTTCATGAGTTCCTTTTTCTGCTTGCCTGAGTCCCTCTGCCTGTACCTGCATTTTTACCGTTTTGGTCCCAGTGGGAAGCAGCACCCACTTGCCATTATGGAAGCAAACTCGGATTCCCCCTCTTGACTTATAACCAAGAACCTTGCCTGAGAGAATTGCAAGCTGGGCTGGCTGGCAAAGAACTAGACCTTAAAGGAAATGGACTGCATTCTGGCCCAGTTGGGGCTGAAGGCGGTGATAATGCAGCTGGTATGAAGGTGTGAGATTCTCACAGCCTGTGGCATGTGGAAACAGAACAGTGGCTGAGAACAATGGGCTTTAAGCTGCCGAGCGACCACTCGGCTTGCTCTTGTCACATCATTCATGCTACTCAGAGGGAGTGGTCTGTCACCCAGAGCCGTGCTTCAGTGGACACACTGCTGCTGGGCCTTCCTTACATCCTTTCAGTAAGAAGCATAACACTCGGTGGGCTGTTTTTGGTTTTTGAAGACAGCAATGTGCCATATTTGTTCCGGTTTCAGTGGTGACCTAAAAAGGCTGGCTTTGAGTGGCACCCAGAGCAGGATGTAGCTCTGCCCCTTGGCTCCCAGGATCCAGCAGAATGTTGCTGTACAAGTGTCTGTAGCAAATCAGGATGCATTATGGAACTCCTGGCAAGCCCTGACAGGGGCGTCCACTGAGATTCTCCTGAGGTTTTAGGGCAAAGTGAGGCTGCCTTCTGCAAGTAACTGTTCTTAAAGTGGCACTTGACTTGCTATTTGGTCCCTGGTAGAAAGTGGAGACTGTCTACACAAACCAGCTGTGATGTACCCAGCCATCACTGGGCATGCCCAGTGGTTCATCAAATGGAAGTTCTACATAAGAGCAGGTCCAGGTAGGTCTTAAGAACACATGTAAATTACACGAGTAGTTGGTTAACATAACGACTACACATGCCACCTATCCCTCAATCCATCCTTATCTCATGGACAGAAACCTAAATACAAGTCTAGACAGTATACTAGTATCAGCTGGATAGACTGCTATAGTGTTCTAGCCCCACTCAAGGTGACCTTGAAGGACCACAGAAAAGGAAGCCTTCCTGACAGGCAGGACTTTGGGCAGGCCATTTTATCTCTTGCCTGGAAGGGCACATGGTCTAAAAAATCTACACAGACCTGTAAAGGTTAAGGCGATGACTGCCAGCCATGGACTTGGGAGCAAGATTATATGATTAGTGACAAGGAGGCTTAAGGAAGAAGAAGTACCCAGGTAAAATTCTTAGAATACATCCAAAATGTGGCGCTATCCCTTGCGAATGCTCACAAAGGCCCCACTCTGGAGAAGGCTCTCAATTAGATGAGCTGGGTGGTTTGCCCTCTGATTGGTCAGCCTCCTTCCTCAGGCACCCCAGTGCTTGCTTAAAGGACTCATGAATGAAGTGGTATGGGGGCAAGATCAAGGCCATGCATGGATCAACTTCTCATATGAACTGAACTGGCAGATACTGAGACCAACTTGCCAGCAACAATGACCCTGAGCTCCCCGATAAAGTACCTGGGAAAGCAGTCAGCTACCTGATGGTGGGTTCCCTTCACTGGACTCATATAGAGCTATCTGCCATTACCAGAACAGATAAATCCAAGGAATTATACCTTTCTCTGCCCACCCAGTATATTAAAAGCATCCACAAACTTGAATATCCTCCATCCACTGCATCTGATGAAGGAACCAGATTCTTGGCATAAATCAATAGGCTGAAGCCCATGGAATCCTCTTGTGTTCACATGCATCCCACCTCCCAGAAGCAGCTATCCTTATAGGACTGTGGAGTAGTCCATGGAAACTTCCATCATTGTGCTACCTCGGATTCACTGCCTGGGAGGTTGCAATACTATCAGAAGCTGTGGTATATGTTCTAAACCAGAGACTAATGGGGTGGTGGTTCCCTCATAGCCAGACTGCTGGGATCCAGTTACTGAATGGTGGAAAAGAAGGTGGCGCCTCCCACTGTAACAAAGGTTCTAGTCATTAAATTTCCCCTTCCTAGGTTTCTGGCCTCTGCTAGGTTAGAAGCGTTAGTAGTTAAAAGAGAAAGGATTTTACCAGAGAATACAAGTATCGTTGAACTAGAGGTAGAGACAAGCTCTAGTCATTTCTCTGCTACTTTGAACAGGAAAGGTGGGTTGGGGGCAAGTTTACAATGTTGGCTGGGGTGATCTTGTCTCAGAAAACAAGATCACTCTATGCAATAGAGGCAGGGGGTGTACAGGCACAATCCAGGCAATCCCCTGCCAAAACGCCTTGTGCTCGGGTGGGTTAGTAGAGCACAGCACCTCCTACTAGCAGTGCCACCAACAATATGATTCTCAGTAATGAAGGTCTGGATCCACCATCTAAATAACCCAATTCCACCATCTAAATAACCCAATTCCACCATCTAAATAACCCATTCCACCATCTAAATAACCCAATCAGCTGAAGTTTCCTGAAGGCAAAGGGAACAATGAAGTCTGTTTTGGAAGATGGGTCACAAACAACCATGGCCTTGTTCTAGTAAAATGTCCTTACAACGATCGCAGTGACTTATGTTTCCCCCCTTATGTAAGGTATCATGGGGACAGTTGACACTCTAGTCCATAGGTCACAGTATGACAGGATTGGGATAAAACTGAGTATCACCTTATATTGGATTACAGTAGAATATAGCTGACTTGGATACTCCCCTTGCTAGGGGGACCAGAGAATGGGTATCTAATAATTGTATCACACTTCCTTTAAGTATAGGAAGAGTGGATGTTGATGTTAGGTACCAAAGAGGGGTGGACTGAAGTGAACATTTAAGCATGACTTGCTGTGGACTTGGCCCTCTGTCTAGATGTTTGCCCTTTGGATGTGTCAGCGTCTTATATGAAACTATAATTTGTCTCAGCTAATCTTATAGCTCACGCTTGAAGGTGAAAGCAGTGGGATCTTGAAGCAGTTCTAGGCTGTGATATTTTTGGGGGGTGGGGTGGGGAGGAAGGAGTATTCTGGCTGACCCCTGTTATCTGACTGAGTCATTACATGGGCTATATATTCGAATTCCTTTTTGGCTTAAATTAGTGTTTCTGATCAATATAGCCATTGTGTGACAACACTGAAGATACTCTAATGCGTGTTCTTTGGCCTTGGTTAAGGCACTACCCCAGGCTGAAGGCCCAGCCTGTCCTCTTAAGCCTGTATGACCTGTCACAGCTCTTACCTTTTTAAAGCCAGCTCCTCTTCATTTGCTGTCTAATCTTGATACCTACACACAGGCAGCATCTGTCAGAGCATGGTTAGATCTGCTCATGAGCCTTCCTTTATGGGTAAGTGGTCTTAACTGGTCTTGGAAGGTCTAAGAAAGCTATCTTCAGCAACCCCTGTCCTGCTGACCTCACACCCTGGTTATGCTCGGAACCCCTTGACCACCAGGCTCAGTGCTCTGACTGCCCTTCACTTTTATCCTAGAGAAACTCCACCAGGAGTTCAACCAAGCCAATGCCCCTCTTGCCCCTGATTGTTCTGTGTCTCACTCCTCTAACCCAGAGGCCTTATTCTCACCTGTGCCTTGCCTGCATGGCTCAGAGCTTGGGTGCAAGAGGCTCAACCCTTCAACCCTTTTCCAAACCCAGAGGAGAGGAATGGTCTGATCCTGTCCTTTGCCTTTACACCTTCCTTCTAGGGCCCCTGGGGGCTGTAAGCAGCTTGAGCTGTAAGAATCAGTACCTTTCCTTCCCTCCATCCCTCTCATGAGCACCAGGACCCCACCAGGCTTGTCCCCCTCTCACTCTAGCAGGGGTTTGCTTACTCTCTAAGTACCTATTTAGGTTTGCGGGATGCAGATGGATTTGACATCACTCCTCTTCTTAAGGACCTCAGTACGAGCTGGGGGTAAAAGGCCCCTGACTGAATTTAATAGCAGGTGTGAACCGGATGTGCCAGACTTGGAGTAAAGGCTAAGAATAAGAATCCTTTTTGTAGACCAGGAAGTGGAGAGTCGTACATAAGTCCCCCATCTACCACTGCCTCTGTCTACCCTGGATTGCTGCAGGAGCATCCTAGTTGGTCTCTGGGTTTCCATTCCCCCTGATCCACTCTCAATATTTCAAGTAAAACTGTTCCAAGCACACACCAACATAGTTTTTCTCAACAGAGCCCATGGCTCTTAGTAGAAATTCAGATGCTCTGTTCAACAGGGCCGTGGTTAACTCCACTGACTGCTGCTACTTCCAGAAGCCGCTCTGATGCATTTATACGTTGCTGGGCTGTTCCCTTTGCCTAGAGCTCCAAGGCAGCCCCGATGCCAAGGAGGCAGCAGCAGTGTCCAGCATGTCCTGGGCATGAAGGTTGGAAAGACTCAGTCTCCTCATTCAGATTGAAAATATGCTGACTGGCAGATATTTTTCTCACCCCTCTGTCCCCAGTCCCAATAGAAACTCTTCCTGGGCCACCAAGGTGCTGCGAAGTGTCTGCCATGCCATTTGGTGACCTTTCTAGGGTGGCAAGGAAGGAAATGTAGGGCTTATCAAGAGATGACCACAAGAGCTAAGATTTACTGGGCACTTAGGGTGCTCCTGAGTGCTTCACAGGCATTAACTCATTGAGTCCTCAAGCTAACACCACAGAAGGTGCTATTGTCTCATTTTATAAATGAGGAAACAGGCCTGGAAGAGTTAAGTAATTTGCTTAAGTTTGTAAGGTTGGGAAGTGGCAGAAGCAAGATATGATCCTAGACTGTCTAGTTCTAGGGTATTGGGGTTCTCTGGAGAAACAGAACCAAAAGGATAGATATAGATCCTTATTATAAAGAATTAGCTCACATGATCGTGGAGGTTGAAGAGTCCCATGATCTGCCACCTGGAGACTCGGGAAAGCCGTTGGTAGAGTTGCAGCCCAAACTTCAATCCCTAAGAAGCATCAGCAGGTGCTGCTGATGTTAGTCCTGGTCTGAGTCAAGGGCCTAAGCACAAGAAGATGGATGTCTCAGGTCAGGTGGAGAGCAAAGCAGACCTACCTCTGCCCTTTTTTGTTCTATCTAGGCCCTCTGGGGGTTGAATGATGCCCACTGTAATTGATGAGGGAGATCTTTACTCAGTTTACCTATTCAAGTGTTAATCTCTGGCAGAGACACCCTCACGAATACACCCAGAAACAATGTTTTAACAGCTATCTGGGCATCCCTTAGCCTGGTCAAGTTGACACAGAATTAATCATCATAGGTGTTTACGTTTTTCCCCAGTGAAAAAAATTCAAACATAGCCCAGCTGACAGACTTTTACAGGGAACATCGATACACTATTAACATTTCACTAAGCTTGTTTTTATCACTTATTTGTGCATACCCATCTTATATATATTTTTTATTTTGGCTGTGTCAGGTCTTATTTGCGGCACACGGGATCTTTAGTTGCGGCAGGCGAACTCTTAGTTGCAGCATGTGGGATCTAGTTCCCTGACCAGGCTGCGAACCCAGGCCCCCTGCATTGGGAGCGTGGAGTCTTAGCCACTGGACCACCAGGGAAGTCCCCCATCTTATTTTTGATGTGTTTAAAAATAAGTTGTGTATTATTTGTATACTTCCCCTAAATACTTCAGCATGAATATTTAAGGTTTAATATTTGATTTTTTTTTTACTTGATATAAAATTGGCATGAACTCATTTTCAACCACCTTGCTCTACTGCTTCTGTACACGGCACAAAACCGACCAGGCCATCCTACAGTTGTCATTTTGCGACTGTTTACTGAACTGCCATGTGTGAGAGGATCAGGTCTTATGAAGGTGGATAAAACTCCCTGCTAAAGGAGTTCACACTGAATACAAAACTGAGCAGCACGCAGTGAGAGGAATGTGCGAGTACAGTGGAGGCACGGGATGTATGAAGCTGTCCACGCAGAGGGAAAATCAGGGAAGGCTTCACAGAGGAGGTGCTGGGTAGAAATTCGAAGTAAGACTTTGGCAACTAGCCAGGGATGGCTCCTCGGGAGGAAGGCACAGCATGTGTGAAGGCAGGGAAATGTGAATTGGGGTGGCTTACACAGCTGTAGGCAGAGCATAGGATGGGCATAACAGGTGTTACTCTCCTACTTCTGCAGTAACAAATGACCACAAACTTGGTGGTTTAAAACAAAAATTAATTTTCTTACGGCCCTAGATGTCAGGAGTCTGTAATTGTTCTGTCTGGGCTAAAACAAAGGTGTTGGTGGGGCCGCTCCCCCAGAGGAGAATCCGTTTCCTTGCCTTTTCCAGTGTCTAGTCTTCCTGCATTCCTTGGCTTGTGGCCTTCTATCTTCAAGGCCAGCAATGGCTGGTGCAGCCTTTCTCACGTTGCACATGTCTGACGCCGCCTCTGTTGTCACATCTCCTCTGTCTCGCTAGTCTCTCCTTTGTAAGGACCCTTGTGATTATACTGGGCCCTCCGGGATAATCTAGGATAATCTCTCCATCTCAGATCCTTAATCTCATTTGCCATGTACCTTTTGCCATGTGAGATAACAGTCATAGGTCCCAGGGATTGGGATGTGGACATCTTTGGAGGAGCATTATTCTGCGGGCCAGTGGGGGACTGGGTGGCCGGGACCATCAGGGCTATGGGAGCCGAGCTTGGCCTGAGGCTTCTAAGAGGGAACAGCCTTGGATGGACTTGACTTGCCAGAGGAAGGGCTGGGTTGAGTGTGGAGTGCGAAGGGGCAGTCCAAGCCTGGCCATGGTCTTCTCTACCTGTCAGCTTGGTGCAGAGGAGAAGCCCAGGGGGAATTTTCAAAATGAACAAAAAGTGAGGTGTGTCTGGCTGGCTGCCAGATGGTGGGGGAACAGCCTCTCTGGTGAGCCAAGGTCAACCTGGGAGGGAGCCGTGGACCACGGCAGGAAGGTGACTCTCCTGGGAGACCCTAGCGTAATGCCGCCTCTCCACACAGCATGAGGGTTAAGACAAGCTTATTATTGTTTCCTTGTCACTCTATCACCCATCTAATGGCCGTCAATAGTAGTTGAATGAGAATTGATGGGGCGATAGATTTAATTAACCCGGTGTCAGCAGCTGCGGGCCACCCTTTGTGTGTTAATAGAGCGGCTGCTGGTCCTCTCCCAGGCTTTGCTGGGAGCCTAAGGCAAACGGAGCAACTGGGCATGTCAGCCGAGGTGGCCAGGCAGAGGGGAAGCGGAGGCTCAGCCTGGGCTAGCTGCTCCCCTCCTCCGAGAGCAGGCGGTCACCTTGTCAGCCTGACCGTGCCACCTGGCTCTGCTCTCTTGTCTGGAGATCTGAGCAGGGCGAGGTTGAGGGCCCAGAGCCCACTACAACTACCCCCCCCCCGCCCCCCAGCCTGAAGACAGGCATCCTGTCGGCCCAGCCTGGCATCCAAGTTCCCCCGACTCCCGCCCGTTCTTGCTGGCCTCCCAGCAGGATGTGCTTTCCTCACATCTCTCTGCCCACTCTCTCGTTTCCTGGGCTCCACAGGCCACCCAGGCCGACAGCCTGCCCCTGGGGTACAGCCTCCCATCCTACTGACCCTCCCACCCCCTCCTTAGTTGCCTCCATGTGCCAGCCTAACCCTCGGCCATGCACAAGCAGAGAGCAGGCCCACTGCTACCTCATGGGCCAGGGGACCCGGTGGGGAGTGGGGCCAGGAGGCCTCAGGAGGCAGTCCTGCTCCGTTGCCCACCTTTGTGTGCAGCGGACCCCACCTCCTCCTTCTGTAAAATGGGATCTTGGACGAGTGGTAATCCGGGTGGGCAGCTAGTAGCTGGGGCCGACGATCTAGGCTTCTCTGATGCTGTGTCCTGAGACACTGTGTCCTGAGACGGGGTCCCACCGTGGGGTATTGGTAATGAGGGGACACGAAGGGGAGGACTCGGTGCTTTATACTCTTCTAAGTGGTAATGTCCATGGGGACAGGACTCTGTTGCCTCCACTACGGCCGTGTGCCCAGCACACAGTAGGCGCTCTGTCAGTATTTGTTGAGGGGACATTGTGCTTGGGCCTGCTCCAGGCACTGAACGTGGAGGGCCTGGCCCCTCAGGAAGACCTGGACCGTGGTCATGGCCCGGATGAGACCGGCTGCCTGGCAGGGAGTCTATTCCAGCGACCCCCAGCTTCCCACTCATTGTTCTGTCCCTCCACGGTCTGTGACTTTGGACAATCACTTTAGCACTGGGAGTTCCAGTCTGTGGGCACAAAAATACTCTCTCTCACAAGTGTGACACTGGACTCAATGAAAGTGGACCGGGCCTGGGACACGTGCTTGGTCGGTATTCACCACCTGTTCCCTGGACCCGGTACCCACACAATACCCACCCCTAGCTTTGATGGGGAGGGAGTTTTGGAGCCTGGAATCCAGAAGCTCCCTGGACTCTGTCTCCGAGAACCCCAGATCACTCTTGATGAGTGAGGATTGTCTCAGCCTGGGTATCACAACAGGGAATATCTGGGTACTGACTTTGAGAGGTGCCTGAGGATTGACAGACTAATAAATATGGAAATTTTCTCCCACCTTCCCTCGTCACTTCAGCCCTGGACTGGAGACCTGCTCTTTAGGTTGAGACAGGCAGGCTCATGGTTCCCACTGGCCACCTCTTCTTAGAACAGCGGGTCACCGAGGAGGGTCCACACCTGCTGGGGGCAGGTGTGCGGGCAGCGGCTACCCGACTGCACGGGCCACAAGCCACCCAAGCGTCCCATCTGGCAGTCTCCATTCTCGCTTCACACCTCCACTGCCTTTCATTTTCAGCTCTGATTGGTTTTCTTGTTTTAACACATACCCCAGGCCCCGTCTTTGCCCCGGGTGATGGATTCAGCCGCTCCCTGGGACTCCAGCTGTCCAGTGCTGCTGGGGGTGCTGGGAGAGATGGTGGAGGAAATTACCCTTCAGGTTCCAGGCTCAGCCGGGGTGGGGGGCGCCCTCCCCAGAGCCACGAGGCAGCTTGAGGCTGAGCACAATGGCGGGCAGGGGTGGGGGGCGGGAATGTCAGGCTCTGTCATGGGAAATGGATTCTCCCTCTCTGGGCCTCCAGTTTCCCTTCTAAACAAGGCAGTCTGGTGGTTGTGGAATGCTCATCTCTAAGACGTGGGAAGTCTGAGTCCTCTGACAAATGGGACATTGATTTTCCTTCATGCTTCTGGATGTACCTGCTCCAGGCGTCTGCCTGTGCTGGCTGGGCCTCCAGAGAGAACCAACCAAAAACTAGCACTAAATGGTCCTTGCCCTGCTGGACCTGGAGTGGGAGCAGGGCAGGGGAAGGGCCACAGGATGACCAGAGCCTTCTTCCTCTGAAGGGCTGAAGGGAGGCAAGGGTGCGCCATGTGCGTAAAATCCCTCCCAGACCTGCAGCCCTCAGGACCCAAATGGAGCCCCCCACCCGGGATCTTGTCACAGAAAATCATAGATGACAGGCTGAGGGTGGCTGTACCCCAGCCATGTGGATGGGGTAGTTCAAGCCATCAGATGTTTGGCGTGCCCAGTGCACAATAGCTATTTGGAAACATCTGGACATTTGGCTGAAATTTCACTTTTTAGACAGGTGTCTGTCGGCCAAGATGACGGAGAAGGGAGACCCTGAGCTCACGTCCTCCCACGAGCACACCAAAATCACAACTCTCTGCAGAACAACCATCAATGAAAAAGACTGGAACCTACCAGAAGAAATCTTCTACAACTAAAGACATGAAGAAGGAACCACAACGAGACGGGTAGGAGGGACGGACTCGCGATACAATCAAGTCCCATACCCCCGGGGCGTGAGCGACCCACAAACCGGAGAATAATTATGTTGCAGAGGTTCTCCTACAGGAGCTAGAGTTCTGAGCCCTACGTCAGGCTCCCCAGCCTGCGGTGGGGGGGAGGAGGGGGGTCTGGAACCAGGAAGACAAGCCCCCAGAGCATCTGGCTTTGAAGGCCAGTGGGGCTTAATTGCGGGAGACCCACAGGACTGGGGGAAACGGAGAGTCCACTCTTGGAGGGCGCACACAAACTCACGGGCACCAGGACCCAGGGCAAAAGCAGTCATTTGATAGGAGCCTGGGCCGGACCCACCTGCTGGTCTCGGAGAGCCTCCTGGGGAAGGGGTGCAGTGCAGTACGCTGGCGACAGACACTGGCGGCAGCCATATTTGGGAGCTTGTTCCGTGCACGAAGCTGGTGGGCGGGGCCACTGCGCGGGCTCCTCCCCCGCTCGTTAGCGTTCGACCGGCCCCGCCCAGCAGCCTCAGGCGCCAGTGCTCAGACGCCTCAGGCCAAGCAGCTGCTTGGACACACCTGTCGGTATACAGGCTGCCTAAAGACTAGAGAGCCCACACCCGCCTCTGGACCTGGCCCTAGACACAGCCCAGCCCACCAGACGGCCAAATATTTACAGGTGTTTCCCTGAGAGGTGGGTACTTGCGAGAGCGTTTCTCACAGGTGAGCTGGGCCCAGCCTGGATCTCGGGGATGAGGGCCTGGCCATGAGAGCTATGTGACCATGCAGGGGGGCTCCTGACAGCTCCAGGCGAACGAGGAGGGGGAAGCCAGCCCCTTGTCTCACGTCAGTCTGAAGGACAGGTGGCATCCTCCCCTGCACGACTTGGCAGCTGCTCTGAGCAGCCTCCGTTCAAAACCCACTTCTGTGTGGGGGCCTGGGGCTGGACGGGGCCCTGGGACAGAGGAATGAGTTCGAAGACCTGGCCTTCGAGGCCCGTTCTGCGCCTTCCAGCTGTGGGACTTCTGAGCCTCATTTAATTCATCCTCAGGTTGGAATGTTGTCGATGCATGATGCGCAGGGTGGTTGTAAGAGTGCTTTGTAAACTGTAAGAGGCAATTTGGACATTTGATTCTTTTCAGAACCTCAGGCAGCAGAGCAGGGGTCTCACCCCAGATCTAGCTGACTCCCTGCTGCAGGGCCTCCAGGGGAACCTGTGATAATCATCACAGCCAAGTGTCCTGAGCCCTCACATGTGCCAGGGGCTAAGCTCAGGAGAGGGGATGCCAGTGAACCGTCGGTTCCTGCTTCCTAGGGCCTTGGAGAGAGATGTGTTCATGAAGTCCTGGAACCGTGGGTGCCTCAGGCTTGGAAGGCTGTCCCCTGCCCCTTAGCACGGCTGCCCCTTTATCATACAAAATACAGGCCATCCCCTGTCCCTAGGCCTGGCCCCCCAACCCCTCTCTTCTAGGAAAAGGCATTCTTCCCTGCCTCCCACCCTGATCCTCCCAGCACTTGTGTACATCCTGTCAGAAATCCTTGGTCCAAGTCAATAGAAAATGGCTAAAATCAGAAAGAAATAGCTGTGAAAGCATTTCATTTGGAAACATGAAAGAACTACCTGAAGGAACAACTAGAAGCATTATACGTGGCAGCCTCTGGGCAGCTGGACTGAGGGGTGAGGCTCAAGGACAAGGCTGTCCTCAGCACAGCCGATCGGTACTGATTGTTTAACTTCAACAAAAATGAGAAATCATTTTTTTAAACAAACGTTCTTGCCTAACCTGAATCCCTCCTACTGCACAGGAAGACCATCTCCTGTTAGCCTGTCCTTCGAATAAATTGGGGTGGGCAGTGGCTTTGGGGGGCTCCTCAGAGACTTGGCTGACAGTGTGGGGCATCGTCACTCCTCTGAGCTTGGGGCTATCAGGGCAGAAGAGTTTTCTTTATCCTGTAGGCCCCAAATCCTGATCAGCACAAATAAGGTGGAAGTCCAGAGCTCTGGGATCTTCAGGCAGCCTGAGCCATGCTGGGACATGGGAGCTGGGTGGGGACCCTGAGCCACACCACCACCTGGCTTCAGTCCTGGCTCGCCATGGGCCAGCTCGCTCACCTTGGGCGAGTTACATAACCTCTCAGCGCTGCCTCGGTCTCCCCTTGGGCTAACACTACCAGGTCCCAGTGTTTCCAGAGGTTTGAACGACACACAGAGCCGGTCATGTGGTAGGCTCGTCATACATGCAGACCATTTTTTATTTGGATTTTGGAATTGCAGAAGTGTATAAAATGCGAGGTTATTAGATGCTGGATGCAGAAGAAATCTGAAAGATCATCATTTTGTATAGAGAAAACAGGTTCTGAAAGCTTGAGGTAAAGGAGTCAAAGAAGAACCTGGAAAGATCCTCAGCACCCTTCCTCCCAGCTCACAGGTGGGGCGGGGGCACTGGGAAGTCACTTCAGAGCTGGGAGCAGACCTGGGTCTGAAGGGACAGTAGCAGAGAGGGAGGGTGGGAGTGAGGGAAGGAAGCAGGAAGCAGATGCCAGCGGAGGATGCAAATGATGGTGGGAGATAAGGCAGCTGGGCTGCTCTTCCCCTGAAAGGGCACTCTGGGCTGCTGAGTGTGGCAGGAAGTGGCTGTGTGGCCGGAAGTGACTGGAGGTGGTGTGTGTCGGGCATGTGAAATGCAGGGCCAGAAGCTGGCTGGGCAAACGGGACCTTCCTCGCTGGCCATGTCCTCAAACATATCCGTGAGGGTGATGGGGGTCGGGAGCCCCAAGGCCGGCATGGTAGACTGAGCATGTGCCCAGGTAGCTGTGCCTGGGGGTGACTTGGGGAATCTGTGGTGTGTGGTTCCTGTGACCAGGTAATTCTGAAGGTCGTGATGTACCCTGGACACTAACCTTTTCTGTGGCCTTGACAGTATCATATGATGTGAGTAGCCCACAGCCACAGAAAGGGGTGCCTGAAAGGACAGAAGATCAAGTTTTTTCAGAAGTCAGCTCCCCTCCCAGCCAACCCCACCCCAAGGCCTCCCCAATCCAGGCTCTGCTCAGGGAGGGTCTGGGCCCTGCTTCTCCTGAGGAATTCAGAATTCCTAAAAATGGAACCTCGTGCCAGGTGCTGAGGACCTCTTCTCTGTGACTGAGCTAGTACCAGGCCCTGAAATGTTTTGGGGACTCCTAAGACTGGGGTAAGGAGGAGAGGGTGTGTCTAAGAAGCACAGTGGGAGGTCCAGGATTTCTACCCCGTAGGGGTTTAGGGACAGCAAGCTAGCAGGGATGGGTACTGGGGCTAATCTAGAAGCTGCTTTTGCATTTGAAAGTGACCTTGAACTTTGGTAGAATCCAAAGCTACAGCAAAGCGATCTGTTCCAGCCTTGCACCTGAGCCAGAAGGTGGCCAGGGAGCTCCCAGCCCAGGCATGGATCTCTGACTTCTGGGCTGTCTGCTGTTTAGAGAATTCTTCTCTTTGAGCCTCAGTTTTCCTCCTTGTCAATGTACCAGCTGGATCTCATTCAGCCAGCTGGAGCCAAAAGGTGTCCATCTGCTCTCTGTTCTCAGGACAGCCCTGCCATGGTTAGTGTCGGTAGCTTGTCCTCTTGGGTTTTCTCCAGGTGAATGTCCTGATCTTGGAACCACCCCCCATGAGGGCAACACAGAGCCCAGTGGAACCAGTCCCTGCAGGGTCCCAAGACATTTCTTCCAAACCAGGGACATCTAGAATTTGTCTGTCTTTTTCCACATAAATTACTGCTTTTAACCCGTATCTCTCCCAAGCTCTACTTATTCACAACACTGCCCCACCCCCCCAACCAAAAAAAGCACAGCATTTTACATTTATCCCTCTTAACGCTGTTTCAAGCTGGCAGTATCTTTTTGTATCTTGATTCCAACGTCCCATTGTATTAACTTTCTCTCCCAGCCTGAGTTCTCTGTAAATCTGATAAGTGGCCTTCTGTGCCTTTATCCAAGCCACTGATAAAAGCATTAAACAAGACATGGTCAAGTTCAGAGAAAGCTCTGTAGCCTCTAGAGAGCCCTCCAATTTGATATTGATTAATTAATTCGTCTCTTTGGATATAGTTGTTCAACCAGCTATGGATCTGGCTCACATCCTGTCCACAGGGAAGTCCTGAGAGACTTTATCAAATGCCCTACCCAGAAGTCTTAGGTCTACAGTAATCTTCTGATTCATCTGTCCAGGACCCTGACAAACATGGGAACTGAGTAGGTTTAGCATGACGTCCTGGGGAACCCATGCCAGCTCCTGATGCCTGCACACCCTTTGATAATTGACCCCAGATTACCTGCTTAATGGTCAGTTCTACAATTTTACTTGGAACTAACATAAAATTAATTTGTCTAACATTTCTGGAATCTCTCTCTTCTTTGGAAAACTGGGACATTTATTGACCTCCTTTTGCCCCTCCTTAGTTTTCCATGATTTTTCAAGGATTGCTGTTTCAGCTTCTGTAAACATATCTGCTGGTTCTTCCAGAAACTTCAAAGATAACTGGTGCATACTAGAAGGCAAACTTGTTTAAAGCAGCTAGCTGCCTGGAAACCATAGAGAAAAAATCCTTGCATTTGGCTATATAAACGTTTAAAAACATATTTATGGAAAAAAAGACCTCTCCAAAGTAAAAGCCAATTACAAAAATGTTTGCCACAAATATGACAAGACTAATTTTTCTGTCATACAAAAAGGTCTTAAAAATCAATAAGAAAAAGAGAAAAATGAGTAGAGGATTTAAACAGGCAGTTTATAGAAGCAAGAAATACAAAAGGCCAATAAACATATGAAAATGTGCTCAATCTCTCACCATTAATGCAAAACAAGGTTAAATCTGTATATTATTAGATTAGCAAAAATTTAAATTTGATAAAACCCAGTGCTAGCAAGGACATGGAGAAATGGGCACTCACATATATAGTTGGTGAAAGTGTAAGTTGCTGCAATATGTTTGAAGGATAGTTTAATAATATCTATCAAAATCTTAAATGCGTATGTCTTTGCCTTTAGGGATTTGATCACATAACTATGCAGGTGTTCACCAACAGCCCGTGTCAGGCTCCTGATCATTCTTCTTCTTGGAGAAGGACACCAGACAAGACTCAAGGGTCCTTCTTTCTCTGTCCTGGTTTAACTGTACTGCCTGGACTTTCCAGTGGTTATAAGTCCTGCTGTTGCCTTTTTTTTTTTTTTTCTATTATTTGCATGAAGTTCTTTTCCCCCAGTTTATCTTCATTCAGACACTCTCTTCTGAACTACAGGTTCATTTCAAACCTATTGTTTTCTGGTTTGGGCTATGTTTCTCCTTCCATCCTCTGCCTGGGTCCCTGGTAAACCTTAATTGACACTTTAGAAGCCGTTCCTTTTCTTCCTTGATGTCAGCTGTTTTCATGGGTCAGAATCAGGGCATGGGATGTGGGACCACATCCATCTTGGCTCAAAGTTTTCATCTCCGCCTTCCTGAAACCCAGGATAGCTTTATTCAGCACACACCCATTGGGAGCCAGCATGATAGGGAGCTAGAGTGGAGATTAGACAGGAAGCCAGCCCTCAAAGGACTCCACCAGGAGCAGAGTATATGTGATGAATTGTAATGCAGATTTTTTAAAACTTCATTGTGTCCGAAGTCCCAACATAGCCTGGACTTTCCTGGCAGACACTGGAGTCTTGTAGGAGGTAGAGGGGCAAGGAAAATGGATCCTCTGGCCTGCTTCCCCTATCCTACTCTTAATCTGATTATACTGCTGTGGAGATAGCATTTGAAAGGAAAGGGTGTTCCAATTCTACTGCTTGGGCAACCTCAGGGCACAAAAGCAGGGTAATTTGTAGGTACACGATTGTTCCTTTTCAATTGGGGGTTAGAAAACAAGAGTCATTAAAAGCTCTCTGAGCTTGGGAGAAAGCGTGTGTGCATGCTTGTGTGCATGCATGTATCCCACATGTGAGGAAGCTGCATGTGAGAATGAGGACAGAAAGCACGTGCACCCTCATGAAGCAGCAGTGTGGAGGGTGGTGTAGGAATGTGGAGAGAGTTTGGGGTCCCTTCCCCCACTGGCATCAAAATTGTAGTAACCGTAGATTAAGTGCTGCTGACCCCAGGAGACAAGCAGCTCTGTTTCCAAGGGAACCACACGGCTCAATCAAGGCCCCTGAAAGGGAGGGTGAGCCAAGATGCAGCAGCCCTTCAACCTTCCAGAGCAGCAGTCTGTACAGCGGAGCCCTCAGCCCTGCTTCAGCCTGCTGAGGGACCCTGGGCAAGTCATTTAACATGGCCTGGTTCCTTTTCAGGCCCTTGATCTTAGGAGAGGTAGGCAGGTGGCTAAGGTACTTGGCTATCCACCTGCCCCCTCCCTGCCCCTCATGGACTCTGAATGACCTTGGGATAGTCCCTTTGCTTCTCTGGGCTTGGCTTCCCCATCAGCACAATGAAAGCATTGGACAAAGAGTCTCTAATGACCCACCCCCCCGAATTCTATGACTTTCTCCTGAGACCACTCCCCTCTCCTGTGACCACTCCCCTCTCCTGTCACATCCAGACACCCTGGCCCAAGGTGTGAGGGGAATGGAGGACCCAGGGAAGCCATCCTCCCTGTCATCTGCCCCTACCAAATAGCTCCAGCTGTGCCATCTCCGTAGCAACTGATGCCTCCCCATCTTTAGGGAGTGAGTGGGGAATTCAAGAGGCTGATTGTGTTTTTATCAGCAGCTTCAAGCAGGAGCAGAGATGGGAGTTGAATGTCAGGAGGGGCTCTGAGCTGAGGAGAAGGTGTGAAGGGCTGCCTCAGCCCACAGCCCTTCAGTGGGGCCACTGGAAAGTCAGGAGCTGAGCCCCACTGCTGTTCAGGACATCCTGGCACATGGGTTGGTCCAACCTCCACAGAACCCAGCATAAGGCAGCCCAGACTCTGATGATCAGATGAGAAAGACATGGACTTGCCATGGGGTGGAAAACCTTGCAGTCAGGCTGGCTGGTTTCACTCTCCAGCTCTTGCAGGTCAGTGGCTCTCAGCCCTGGCTACACATTAGAACCACTAGGAGCGCTTTTAAAAATTCCCAGGTCTGTCCCCCAGGACATCCTGGGATGGGATCCATGCTTCAGTATTTAACATGTTCCCCCAGAGACTTCTGTTTCTAGCCATAAAGGAGTAATGGGAACTGAATTTACCTTTTCATTTTAAACAACCAGAAATCTGGACAACATACAGGATACGATGGTTTTCTGACATTGAACAACTGGCAGGACAGGACTGTAATTGCTTAGAGAAAGGAAACAAGCAAGGTGAGTCCTACAATTTCACCAACTTACCACTCTGGATTGAGGAAACAGAGATTGAAGTTCGGAGAGACCAAGGTGGCTAGAATTTGTGAGGAAGGGTACTGGAGAGGTGACAACTGCAAAGAGAGAAAGAGTTCCGGAGCACAGCAGAGGGGTCCTCTTGGGTCTTTGGCTAAGAACTCACCTGAGCACATGTGAAAAAAACCACCAGGAAAAGAACTACTAGAGAGCAACAGACTGAACAATTTCCAGAGCTCAAACAGGCTTGGGAATTGTTCTTGTTCACCCCAGTCAGAGTGGGAAAACCTTGTAATACAGGAGACATCAGCTAGAGTCCCCAGAAGTATGTCCTGAATAGTGGGGCTAAATTATCTCTAGAACAAAGGGTGCTCTGGAATCACCCTAAAAAAAGATAAAATAACAACCCTTGAAAGGATCCAACTATTTTTTTAAAAGATTTATTTATTATTTTTAAAAATTTATTTTTGGCTGAATCGGGTCTTAGTTGCAGCACGTGGGATCTTCGTTAGGCATGCAGGATCTTTTGTTCTGGCGCGTGGGCTTCTCTCTAGTTGTGGCGTGCAGGTTTTTTTTCTTCTCTAGTTGTGGTGCACAGGCTCCAGGGTGTATGGGCTCTGTAGTTGTGCCACGCGGGTTCCAGAGTACGTGGGCTCTAGTTGAGGCACACGAGCTCAGTAGTTGTGGCACGCAGGCTTAGTTGTCCCACGGCATATGGGATCTCAGTTCCCCAACAGGGATCGAACCAGCGTCCCCTGCATTGCAAGGTGGATTCTTCACCACTGGACCACCAGGGAAGTCCTGGGATCCAACTGTTTTCAAATAACTTGTGTCCCAGAACAAAACTAAAAATATTTATGGGAACACATAAATATCTAGCACCCAACAAGGTACAATTCACAATGTCTGGCATCCAACCAAAAGTTACCAGATGTATTAGTTTTCTATTGCTGCCATAACAAATAACCATAAACTTAGTGGCTTCAAACAACACCCAATTATTATCTTACAGTTTCTGGGGTCAGAAGTTCAGGCACAGCACAGCTCAACAGGGCACTCTGGTTATGGTCTCACAAGGCTGAGATCAAGGAGCCAGTTTGCTTAGTTCTCCTCTGGATCGTCTTCCCAGCTTAACCTCAGCTCTTGTGGTTGTAGGCCTGAGGTCCCATTTCTAGGCTGGTTGTCAGCTAGGGGCTGCCCTGAGCTCCTTGAGGCTTCCCACATTCCTTGTCACGATACCCGCTCTACCTATACATCAGCAATGGTACATCAAGTTATGCTCATGCTCTGAATCTCCCTGATTTCCTCTTCTGCCTCTGCTTTAAGGACCCATGTGATTATGTCAGGCTCACCCTAGATAATACAGTATAATCTTCCTATCTTAAGGTCAAATGAGTAGTAAAGTTAATTACATCTGCGAAGTACTTTTTTTTTCTATGTAAAGTAGTATATCCACAGCTTTCTAGATTAGAGCATAGAGTGTTCTTGAGGGCCATAATTTTGCCAGGTATGCAAAGAAGCAGGAAAATATCCATTCTGGGTGAAAAAATCAAACATTAGAAATAGACCAGAAATGAGAGAGATGCTCGAATTAGTGGACAAGGATGTTAAAACAGCTATTATGAATATGCTTCCTATGTTCAAGAAAATAGAAGAAATTATGACTGTGATGCAGAGAGAAATAGAAGATATATTGATAACAAGCACTCAAGTGGAATTTTTAGAAATGAAAAATTCAGTATCTAAAATTACACTGTATTTTCAATATCTGGAAATACATTGGATGGGATTCACCATGGATTAGACAGAGCAGAAGAAAAGACAGTAAACTTGAAGACACAGGAATAAAAATGATCCAAATTGAAGCACACAGAGAGGAAAAAAAAATAGAAAAAAAATACATAAAACTGTGGGACAGGGGCTTCCCTGGTGACGCAGTGGTTGAGAATCTGCCTGCCAATGCAGGGGACAGGGGTTCGAGCCCTGGTCTGGGAAGATCCCACATGCCGCGGAGCAACTGGGCCCGTGAGCCACAACTACTGAGCCTGTGCGTCTGGAGCCTGTGCTCCGCAACAGGAGAGGCCACGATAGTGAGAGGCCCGCGCACCGCGATGAAGAGTGGCCCCCGCTCGCCGCAACTGGAGAAAGCCCTCGCACAGAAACGAAGACCCAACACAGGCAAAAATAAATAAATAAATAAATAAAATTTAAAAAAAAAACAAAAAACTGTGGGACATTTTCAACCAATCCAATGAGTCACACACACACAAAAAAAGGAGACAAATATTTTTTTGAACAAATAATGACCAAAAACTTTCCAAATTTGCTGAAAACTATAAACCCACAGATCCAAGAAGCTCAATGAACCCACAGCAGGAGAAACATAAAGAAAACCACACCAAGACACAATGCAATAAAATTGCTGAAACCAGTGATAAAATAAAAAATTTAAAAGCAGCCATAAGAAAAAGACACATATAGAGGAATATAGAAATTGTAATAGACTTCTTGTGAGACATTATTCAATCCAGAAGATAATAAAATAATGTCTTTAAATACTAAAAGAGAAATTATCAACCTGGAATTTAATACCCAGAAAAAAATTTGTTTTTGAAAATGAAAATAAAATTAAACCTTTTGCTCCAATGACAGCTAAGAGAATTCATCATCAGCAAACATCCACTGCAAGAAACATGAAAGGAAATTGTGCAAGGAGGAAATAATACCCGTAGAAATTTGGATAGAAATAGAGAAATCAAGAGTGGTGGAAATGCAGAAATGTGAATAAATATAAAAGACATTTTAAAAATACTTTTTGATCTCTTTAAAATATAATTGACTTAAAATATTTTACAGCTTGCCATTTGTGACAATATGGATAGACGTAGAGGGTATTATGCTAAGTGAAATAAGTCAGACAGAAAGACAAACACTGTACGATTTCACTTATATGTGGAATCTAAAAAACAAAACAAAGGAACAAACATAACGAAACAAAAACAGTCATAGATACAGAGAACAAATAGGTGGTTGCCAAGGGGAGTGGGTGGGAGAGAAGAGAAATAGGTGAGGGAGACTGAGGTACAAATTTTAGTTACAAAATCAATGTCATGGATATGAATTGTACAGTGTGGGGAATATAGTCAATAATTGTTATATCTTTGTATGGTGACAGGTGGAAACTAGACTTATCATAGTGATCATTTGAAATGTATAGGAATATTGAATCACTATGTTGTGTATCACGAACTAACATAGTGTTGTAGGTCAATTATACTTCAGAAACCAACCAACCAACCAAACTCATAGAAAAAGAGATCAGATTTGTGGTTACCAGAGGTAGGGAAGTTGGGGGAAGGGGAATTGGAGGAAGGCAGTCAAAAGGTACAAACCTCCAGTCATATGATAAGTAAGTACTAGAGATGTAATGTACAACATGATAAAAATAACACTGCTGTACATTATATAGGAAAGTTGTTAAGAGAGTAAACCCTAAGAGTTCTCATCACAAGGAAAAAGAAACTTTTTTCTATTTCTTTAATGTTGTATCTACATGAGGTAATGAATGTTCACTAAACTAATTGTAGTCATTTCATGATGTATGTAAGTCGAATTATTATACTGTATACCTTAAACTTATATAGTGCTGTACATCAATTATATCTCAATAAAACTGGAAGAAAAAATATTTTACAGCTTTATTGAAATACAATTCACACACAATACTACACATATTTAAAGTATTTGATAAGTTTTGACACATGTACACACCAGTGAAACCATTGCCACAAATAAAAAATTCAGCATATCCCTCATCTCAAAAAGTTTCCTTGTGCTTCTTTGTAATCCCTTCTTTCCACATCTCCCCACATCACTACCTAAGCAGGTTAGTAAACACTAATCTGCTTTATGTCAATATAGATTAGTTTGCAGTTTCTACAGTTTTATAAATATGGAATCATACAGTATGTTTTCTTTTGTGACTGGCTTTTACTACTTTTTATTGTTGAGCAGTATCCCATTGTTTGGATACACCAAGATGTGTTGATCCATTCACCTGTTGAGGAATGTTTGGGTGTTTGAATGGTTTCTATTTTGGGACTATTACAAGTCTGTTATAAATATTTATGTACATGTTTTTGTATGGACATATGTAATGTGTTGGGTAAATACCTAAAAGAGGAATGGCCAGATTAAATTACCAGTGTACATTTAACAACCAGATAAACTACCAAATTCTTTTCCAAAATGCTTGTACATTTTATATAACCACCAACAATGTATGTGAGTTCTAGTTCTTCCACATCCTCATCAACATTTTGTATAATCAGTCTTTTTAATGTTGGACATTCTGATAGGTATGAAGTGGCACTTAATTTGTATTTCCCTAATGACTATTAATGTTGAACATCATTTCATGTGCTCATTTGCTATTTGGATATCTTCCTTAGTAAGGTATCTGTTTCACAAATATCTTCTGCAAATTTTATATTGGATTGTTTGTTTTCATATTATTGAATTTCAAGATCTCTTTATACATTCTGGATATAAATTCTTTATTAGTTATATACTTTGCAAAGATTTCTCCAAGTGTGTCCCTTGTCTATTTATTCTCTTAAGAGTAAGAACAGACATTTTTAATTTTGATGAAGTCCAGTTTATCAATTTGTTCTCTTGTGGCTCATGCTTTTGATACCACATCTACCAAATCTTTGCTTAACTGAAGGTAACAAAGATTTTCTTCTCAGTTTTCTTCTAGAAGTGCTATAATTTTAGGCTTTACATTTCGTTACATGATTCATTTTGAGTTAACTTTTGTATGTGATATTTATATATGATATTATATGAATCAAAGTTCTTTTTATTTTTGCATATGAATATCCAATTGTTCCAGTACCACTTCTTCAAAAGAACATCCTTTCTCCACTAAATTGCCTTTGTGCCTTAGTAAAAAATCAGTTATCCATATATGAGTGTTCTATTTCTGATCTCTCTATTCTGTTCTACTGAACTACTGTCTGTCTTTAATCCAGTTCCATGGTATTTTAGTATAGCTGTATAATAAGTCTTGAAAACAGATAGTGTCGTCCCTCAACTTTGTTGTTTTTCTTTTTTTTCCTCAAAGTTTTTGGCTTTTGAGGTCCTTTACGTATATATATATATAGATTTTAGAATCAAATTGTGCTTTTTCTTCAAATAAATGAGATTGGATCTTGATTGGGATTTCATGCAACCAATGGAACAATTTGGGGAGAATTGATGTCTTAATGATATTGAATCTTCTGATTCATGAAAATGGTACATCCCTCCATTATTTGGTTCTTCTTTATATGAGAAAGGTTCTTTTGTACAGGAATTGTAAATATTTTATTAAATCTATTCCAAAGTATTCAGTATTTAATATTTTCCTTTCTATTGTAAATAGTATTTAAAATTTTGAGTTTCAAATGATTTATTCCTAGTATACAGAAACACAATACATTTTTATATCCTGTGACCATGTCAGTTATCAATTCTAGTAGCTTTTTTTTTCATCCCTTAGGATTTTCTTCTTAGACATGATCATGTCATCTGTGAAGAAGATAGTTTTAATTTTTCCTTTCCAATCTGTATACCTTCTTTTTTTCTTGCCTGCTCACACTGGCTAGGACCTCTATTACAATGTTCAGTAGAAGTGGTGAGAGTGGAAATCCTTACTTTGTTTCCAGTATTAAGAGGAAAGATTCAGTCTTTCACCATTAAATGTGATGTTAGCTGTTGGTTTTTCATAAATACCCTTTATCAGATTGAGGAAGTTTCCTTCTATTCCTAGTTTGCTGAGAATTTTCTTTTTAAAATTATGAATGAGTATTTAATTTCCTCAAATGCCTTTTCTATATCTGTTAAGATGATCATATGGTTTTTCTTTTTCAGTCTATTAAGCTGGTGTAATACGTTGATTTTTGAAAGTTAAAACAACTTTGAATTTTTGGAATAAGCTACACTAGTAATGTACTACCTTTTTCATATGTTGCTGGGTTCACTTCACTAATGTTTTATTAAGGCATTTTGCTTTTTCTTGTTGTAGAATATTGGACTATAGGTTTTCTTTCTTATAATGCCTTTGATTTTGATATCAAGGTAATGCTTGCCTCACAAAAGTAATTGAGATGTATTCCCTCCTCTTCTACTTTCTGGAAGAGTTTCTGTAGAATTGTTATTATTTTCTTCATAAATGTTTAGTAGAATTCACCAGTGAAGCCATCTGGGCCTGGAGTTTTCTTTATGGAAAGGAATTCAACTGCTTTCATAGATATAGGGTGATTCAGGATGTCTATTTCTTCTCAAGTGAGCTTTGGTAGATCATTCATTGTAGGACTTGAATCATTTCTAATTAATTGTGACTTGTCTTATGACCCAGAGTATGGTCTATCTTTATAAATGTTTTATGTTCACTTGAAAAGAATCGATATTCTGCTATTGTTTGTTGGAGTGTTCTGCAAGTGTCATTCAGGTCAATTTGGTTGGTAGGGTTGTTAAAAATCTACTATGTCCTTAATGACTTTCTGCCTACTTTTCCCTCTATTATTGAGAGAGGAGTATTGACTGTTTCAACTATAATTGTGGATTTCTCTATTTCTCCTTCCAGTTCTAACAGTTTTTGCTTCTCGTATCTTGAAGTTCTGTTATTAAGGGCATAATGTTTAGCATTGTTAGTTACTTCTCCTTAATTGACTCATTTATCATTTTAAATGAAGTTCTTTATCCTAGGTAATATTCTTTGCTCTGAGATATTTGTTTGATATTAAAATAGCCACTACAGCTTTCTTTTGTTTACTGTTAGCATGTTATATATTTTTAACCTTTTACACGTAATTGTCTTTACAGTTAAAGTGCATTTCTTGTAGGCAGCATATAATTGAGCTTTGCTTTTTTATCCACTCTGATGAACTCTGCCTTTTAATTGGGGTGTTTTGACCATGTACATTTAATGTAGTTATTGATATGGTTATATTCAAATCTATCATTTTGCTATTTATTTACTAAACCTTTTATCTGTTCTTTCTTTTTTCTTCCTTCTTTTGGATTTATTGAGTATTTTTTATGAGTCCATTTTATCCTTGGCTTGTTTGTTATATATCACTTTTTGTTTTATTATTGTAGTGTTTGCTTTAGGGTTTATAGTTACCTCTTTAACTTATCACAATCTACTTTCAAGTAATATACCACTACATACATATTACAAGAATCTTACAATTATACATGTCTATTTCTCTCTTCCTGGCCCTTGTGCTATTGTAGTCATACATTTTATACAATATACTGTTATCATTTTGTTCAAACAATAAATTATCTTTTAAAGATATTCACATAATTAAAAGCTTTAAAATATTTGTATTAATGTAGTTACCAGTTCCAGTGCTCTTTTTTTCCTTTGTGTAGATCCATATTTCCATCTGGTGTCATGCTCTTTCTGTCTGAAGAATGTCCTTTGACATTTCTTGGAGTGCAAATCTGCTGGCAGTGAGTTCTTTCAGCTTTTGAGTATCTGTAAATGTATTCATCTTGTTTTCATTTTTAAAAGATATTTTCACTGAGCATAGAATTTTAGGTAGACAATATTTTCCCAGTAATTAAAAAGTTGTATTTTTGCTTTAATTATTCTGACAAGAAATCTGCAATATTATTCTTACCTTTTTTCTTCTCGAAAGTGTCTTTTTTCCTCTGATAAGATTTTCTTCTTATTACTGATTTTGAGCAATTTGATTATGGTATGCCTTGGGGTCATTCTCTTCATGTTTCTTGTGCTTGGAATTCATTGCATTTCTTGGATTCATGGGTTAATAGTTTTCATCAAATTCAAAAAAAGTTTTGGCTACTATTTCTTCAAGTACTTTTTCTCTTCTCTCCACCCCACAACACTCCTCTCCTTTGGAGATTCCAATTACTTATACTGTATCAGTCTCCTTGAAGTCCCACAGTTCAATGGTGCTCTTGTATAAAAAAATTTTTTTCTATGTGTTTCATTTTGGATAGTTTCTAGTGCTATGCCTTCAAATTCACTAATATTTTCTTCTGCCATGTCTAGTCTGTCATTAATTCCATCTCAGACACTGAGATTTTTCATCTCAGACATTGTAGCTTTCAATTCTAGATGTTCATTTTTTAAAAAACTATTATCTATGTATAAACTTAACTTTTGGGACATATGGAATATAGTTATAATGACAGTTTTAATGTCCTTGTCTGCCAATTTTAACATCTGTTGTCAGTTCTGGGTTTGATTCAGTTCATTGATTATTTTCCTCAATATGGATCATGTTTTTCTTCTTCTTTGTATGGCTGGTAATCTTTGATTGGATCTCAGACACTGTGAATTTTACCTTGTTGAGTCATGGCTATTTATACAGTGCTGTAAATATTCTTGGTTTTTTTCCCCCCTCTTTGGGATGATGAAGCTGAATTACTTGGAAAGAATTGATCCTTTTGAATCTTGTTTTTATGACTTGTTAGGCAGATCTGGAGAAGTACTCTCTAGGGCTCATTATTTCCCATTATTGAGGCAAGAGCTTCCTGGTATTCTACCCAATAACCCATGAATTATTAGCTTTTCCACTCTGACAGTGGGAAGAGACACTATCTCTGGCTCTGTGTGAGCTTTGGGAACTGTTTCCTAATCTTTTTATATAGTTTTTATTCCCCCAGCCATGGGTAATTTCTTCACATACACGCACTTATTCGTACTCTGCTGAATTTTTAGGAGGGCGCCTCTGTAGATTTCCAGGGTTCTCTCTCTGTGCAACATTTTCCTTTTTGCTATTCTAACTTGAGAATCTGAGCTGCCTGTATCTCTCCAGATGTTTAGCTTTACCCCCTCAACCTGAGGAATCCACTAGGCTCCACCTGGATTCCTCCTCCCTGCATTGAGGCCTGAAAACTCTTTCAAGGCAGTAAGCTGCAGCAATTGCAGGGCTCATTTGGTTTATTTCCTGTTTCCCAGAGATCATTCTCCTTAATTGCCTGATGTCTAGTGTCTTTGAAAGTTGTTTTGCTTCTTACATTGTGTCTGTTTTAAAAAATTACTGTGTTGGATGGGAGGGTAAATATGATCCCCGTTACTCCTTCTTGGGCCTATAATTGACTATTTCAAGATAAAATAATAATAATGTATTTGAGGTTTAAAATGTATGTATAAGTAACATGTATGGTGACAATACACAAAGGATGGGAGAGGAGAACTGGAAGAATACAGTTATAAGGTTTTTACTGTATATGTGAGGTGGCATAGTGTTACTTGAAGGTAGACTTTGATAAGTTAAACATGTGTAATGTAAACCCTAGAGCAACTAAAAAAAAAAAAAAGCAAAGCTAACAAAAGAAATTACAAATAAAAACCCACATAGGACAGATTTTAAAAAATAGCAGGATGGTAAGTTTAAACCAGTGATATAAATAATTACACTAAGTGTAAAATCATCTCAATACTCTAGTTAAAAGACAGAAATTTGAAGACAGGGTAAAAAGGCAAGATCCAACTATATGTCATCTATAAGAAGCCTATTTTATATGTGATAGGTTAAAAGTAAAAAAATGGACAAATATATACAGTGCAAAGCTTAATTCAAAGAAATTTCAAGTGATTATATCATACAAAGTAGACTTCAGAACAAGGAATATTACCAGGGACAAAGAGAGACATTTCATGATGATAAATGCGTCAATTAATCAAAAAGACATTACAGTCCTAAATGTGTATGCACTGAACATCAGAGCTTCAAAATATATGAAACAAAAACTGATAGAACTAAAAAATGAAATAGACAAATTTACAGTTATAGTTGTAGATTTCAACATTCCTCTCAGTACAGAGGAATGTTGGCAGAACAAATACACAAAAAATCAGTAAGAATAGAGAAGAATTCAACAACACTACCAATCAACTTGACCTAATTGACATTTATGGAACACTCCATCCAACAGCAGCAGGATGTACATTCTTTTCAAGTGCTCATGGAACATTTACCAAGATAGAGCATATTCTGGGCCACAGAATAATGCATATTCTCTGAATACAACAGAAATAAATTTGAAATCAGTAACAAAAAGATATCTGGAAAATACCCCAATATTTGTTATTTAAATGGTATATTCTTAAATAAACAATGGGCCAAAGAAGAAATCACAAGGGAAATCAGAAGATGTTTGCACTGGATGAAAACGCAAACAAAATATATCTAAGAGTGTGGGGTGCATCTCAAGCAGTGCTTAGAAATTTATAGCATTAAATGATTGTATTAGAAGATGAAGAAAGTTCTTAAATCAATTATTTAAGTTATACCTCAAGAAAGTAGAAAAAGAAGAGCAAATTAAAATCAAAAGTAACCAGGAAAAGAGAAATAATAAAGATAAGAGGAGAAATTTTTAAAAATAGAAAAAGGGTGGGGTGGAAGGGAGATTGAGAGAGAATGAGAGACAGAGAGAGACCGTGAGAGAGGCTGACTTCAAAAGCTGGTTCTTTGAAAATATGAAGAAAGTTGGCAAACCTCCAGCCATATGTTTTAAAATTTATTTATTTATTTATTTAATTTATTTGGCTGCGTTTTGTCTTCGTTGCTGCGCACGGGCTTTCTGTATTTGCGGCGAGTGGGGGCTACTCTTTGTTGCGGTGCGTAGGCTTCTCATTGCGGTGGCCTCTCCCATTGTGGAGCATGGGCTCTAGGTACGTGGGCTTCAGTAGTTGTGGTACACAGGCTCAGCAGTTGTGGCTCGTGGACTCTAGAGAGCAGGCTCAGCAGTTGTGGCTCACGGGCCCAGTTGCTCCTTGGCATGTGGGATCTTCCCGGACCAGGGCTTGAACCCGTGTCCCCTGTGTTGGCAGGCGGATTCTCAACCACTGTGCCACCAGGGATGTCCAACCTCCAGCCATATTAATGAGGAAAAAAAAAGGAGAGAGAGAGAAGACACATAACTAAAATCAGGAATAAAAGAAGGACTAGTACAATAGATTCTGTAGATATTAAAAGGAAAATATATGAATATTATAAACAAAGTTCAACCAGTAAATTTGATAACTAGATGAAATGAGCAAAATACTTGAAATGCACAAACTACCAAAGCTCACTACAGAAGAAATAAAACTTCTGAATAGCCTTTAACTTATTTTTTATTGAGCTATAATTCATATAACAAAATTTCACTTAACACAAAATTCACCATCTTAAAGTGTACAGTTCAGAGATTTTTAGCATATTCACAAGGTTGTGTAACCATCACCTCTATCTAATTCCAGACTATTTGCATCACCCCAGAAAGAAACCCCATACCCATTCATAGTCACTCTCCATTGCCTTCTCCCCCAACCCCTGACAATATTAATCTATTTTCAGTCTCTATGGAGTTGCCAGTTCTGGACATTTCATATAAATGAAATCATACAATATGTGACCTTTTGTGACTGGCTTCTTTCACTAAGCATAATTGTTCAGGATTCATCCATGTTTTACCATGTATCAGTACTTCATTCTTGATTATAGCTGAATAACATTCCATTTTATGGACATACCACATTTTGTTGATGGACATTTAGGGTGTTTCCACTTTGTACTATTATGAATAGTGCTTCAATGAACATTCTTTTACAAGTTTTTGTGTGAACATATATTTTCACTTTTGGTTACATACCTAGGAGTGGAATTGCTGGGTCATATGGTAACCCATTTTTAACTTTTCCAGGAACTGTCAAACTGTTTTCCACAGCAGCTGCACTATTTTACGTTTCTACTAGCAGTGTCTGAGGGTTCCAGTTTCTCCACATTCTTGCCAAGATTTGCTCTTTCCTTTGTTCTTTCTTTTTTTTAAAAAGAGCCATCTGGGACTTCCCTGGTGGTGCAGTGGTTAAGAATCCACCTGCCAATGCAGGGGACACGGGTTCGAGCCCTGGTCCAGGAAGATCCCACATGCCGCAGAGCAACTAAGCCCATGCGCCACAACTACTGAGCCTGCACTCTAGAGCCTGCGAACCATAACTGCTGAAGCCCGCGGGCCTAGAGCCCATGCTCCACGACAAGAAAAGCCACCGCAATGAGAAGCCTGTGCACCACGACGAAGAGTAGCCCCCACTCACCGCAATTAGAGAAAGCCCGTGCACAGCAACAAAGACCCAACGCAGCCATAAACAAACAAACAAATAAATAAATAAATGAGCCATCCTAGTGGGTGTGAAGTTATATCTCATTGTGGTTTTGATTTGCATTTCCCTAATGACTAATAATGTTGAATATCTTTTCATATGCTTATTGGCCATTTTTATATCTTTGGAGAGGTGTCTATTCAAATCCTTTGCCCAGTTAACAAAATAGATTGTCTTTTTATTGTTGAGCTGTAATAATTCTTTACATATTCTGGATGCCACACCCTTATGAGGTGTATGATTTGCAAATACTTCCTCCCATTTTATGGGCTGTATTTTCACTTCCTTTTTTTTTTTTTTTTTTAATAATTTCTATATTCACTTTTAAACTTCTATATTCACTTTTTAAAAAAAATTATTTATTTATTTATTTATTTATGGCTGTGTTGGGTCTTCATTTCTGTGCGAGGGCTTTCTCTAGTTATGGCAAGTGGGGGCCACTCTTCATCGCGGTGCGCAGGCCTCTCACTATCGCGGCCTCTCTTGTTGCGGAGCACAGGCTCCAGACGCGCAGGCTCAGTAATTGTGGCTCACGGGCCTAGTCGCTCTGCGGCATGTGGGATCTTCCCAGACCAGGGCTCGAACCCGTGTCCCCTGCATTGACAGGCAGATTCTCAACCACTGCGCCACCAGGGAAGCCCCCTCACTTTCTTAGTGTCTTTTGATGCACAAAAGTTTCTCATTCTGATGAATTCCAATTTATTTTCTTTGATTGTTTGTGCTTTTGGTGTCATAACTAAGAAACCGTTGCCTAATCCAAGGTCAATCACACCTATATTTCATTCTAAAATTCCTATAATTTTAGCTCTTACATTTAAGTTTTTGATGCATTTTGAGTTAACTTTTGTGTATGGCATAAGATGGGGTTCATTCATTATTTTCCATGTAGATATCCAGTTGTCCCAGCACCATTTGAAAAGACTATTATTTTCCAGTTGAGTGGTGTTCATACCCTTGTTGAAAATCAACTGACCACAGATGTGTGAGTTTATTTCTGGACCCTCAATTATATTCTATTGATCTATATGTATATCCTATGCCAGTACCACATGGTCTTGATTATTGTAGCTTTGTATTAAGATTTGAAATTAGAAAGTGTGAGCCCTCCAATTTTGTTTTTCTTTATCAACTGTGTGTTGACTTTTCTGAGTCCCTTACATTTCCATATGAATTTTAGGATCAGCTTGTTCATTTCTGCAAAAAAAAAAAAAAAAAAGAAAAGGCAGTTTGAATCTTGATAGAAATTGCATTGAATCTGTAGATCAGTTTTGGAGAATGTTGACATCTTAACAATATTGTCTTCCAGTTCATGAACGTGGGATATCTTTTCATTTATTTAGGTTTTCTTTAATTTGTTTCAGCATTTTTTTTGTCATTTTCAGTGTACAAGTCTTGTACTTCTTTGACTAAATTTATTCCCAAGTACTTTATTCTTTTCGATGTTATTGTAAATGGAGTTGTTTTCTTAATTTTCTGATTAGTCTTTGCTAGTATACAGAAATACAATTGATTTGTGTATATGGATCTTGTATCCTACATCTTTGCTAATGTCACTTATTAGCTCTAACAGTGTGAGGGGAGGATTCATTAGGGTGTTTTGTATATAAAACCATATAATCTGCAAATAGAGATAGTTTTATATTTCCCTTTTTAATCTGGATGACTTTTATTTCTTTTATGGCCTAATTTCCCTGGGTAGACTCTCCAGTAAAATGTTGAAAAGAAGCAATGAAAGTGGACATCCTTGTTTTGTTCCATGGGATCCACATCTATATTTTAAAAATTAATTCTGTAGTTAAAAACATTCCCATAAAAAATCCAGGTCTCTGATGGCTTAACTGATTAATTATATCAAACTTTTAAGAACAAAATAATAACAACTCTACAGAAGTTCTTCCAGAAAATAGAAGAGACGGGAACACTTCTCGATTCCTTTTACAAGGCAAGCATTACTCCGAAACCAAAAACCAAAGATATTATAAGAGAGAAAAGCTACAGTCCAATATCCCATGTCAACAAAAAGCAAAATATCTTAACAAAAATATTAGTGAACTGAATCTAGTAATAGTTGAAAAGTTAATATACCAGGACTAGGTGGAGTTTATATCAAGAATACAAAGTTGAGATCATGTCTGATTTTTCTCCAGAGGCAGAAAGCTCTAAAGAGAAGAGTGCTCGGCCAGGGAGGAGAGATCAGGATCCGGTTACCTTGGACAGATCACTTCCCTTTCCTGTGCATTAGTGTTCTCATCTACAAAATGAGGATAAGGAGGATTCCTGCACAGCATACCTAATATACAGAGAAAAGGAAAAGGTGAGTGTGAAATCATTTGGGAAGCTGTTGGCTGCTGACACACACTGCCACTATCTTGCCTGCCCCTGTCTCTCCACCACATGATCTGCTGATTTCTATTCCTGGCACACACTGTCCTCCTGAGCTCTCAGCTCAGGCCCAGACCCACAGTCAGTACTCAGCAAATCCTTGTGGCCTGATGGTGGTTTTACAGTCATCTGGCCTCCCTTTCACATTTCTCTCCTTACTGGTTCCTGAAGGTGGATAAGAACAAGGAACCCCATCCAAGGTATGCTAAGTGGAGGGGAAAAGTTGCGAACAAGGATAGTTTGTGGGAAGCTGCTCTGGAATGCACATTCCTGGGCCTCAAACCCTTGGGCATCAGGCACCCCTGAATCTCCTGGGATCCCCCATAGTTTGTTCCCGGGACAGTTGACCCCCTCTGAGCTGGGACCTGTCCTTCTTAGGTACATGGCGATGGTCCCAGAGACAAGAGGGGTCTTTTCAATTCCAGCTTCCTCTGAAGGGGGAGGACTCAGGTGTGAGGCAGGATTACAATAGCCCTGGACTCTTGGAGCCTGAGTGCTGGCTCGCCCCGACCTGGCACTGGCAGCCGAGACCTCATTCCTGCTGCATGAATGGTTAATCTAACAACATACGGCCTGTTACATGTTTATTCCTTGGCTCCTTCAGTTCCACCACGTGACATGTGACTCCCCTGGCATATGCAGTCACTCTCTGAATTCATTTTCCTCCCTCAGTGTATCAGTGTTACCCCTTTGGAACATGCTGTTAATCCCCCCAGCCTATGTTATCTCTCTTCTGGCATGCATTTCTACATCTGCATCATCAAATTAGCTTGCCTTGCATTCATTGCAATCCCCTGGCACTAACTGCTATTTCTGGAATGCCTGGGGACACCCCTGGCATGAGTTGGTATTCACTGGGGCACAGGGAAAAATTCTCTGGGCACATACATGCTCACTCAGTATAAACTGGATAAGGGGTAAAGTATCTTTTCTAGCTCTCATTCCACATGTAAACTGAGAGGCATTGTCCCCATGGCTTTTTCAACGTCCTGAGGAGCAGTTGGCATTGGAGTTCACCTGGCTATCATATTCTTAGCTGCAGTGATGTTTACATCCTTCTCAAGCCTAACATGGCTAAAACAGAACTTTTGATCCTGGTCTCCAAAACCTGTACCCCATCTCAGTACAGTATCACCATCAACTATTCACTTACTTAAGCCCAAAACACAGGTATCATCCTTGATTCCTCCTTTTCCTTTATTCCCCACATTCAATCCCCAATGACTTCCATGTTTCCAAATCCGGTGATCACTTTTCTATCCAAATCTGTATTAGCTTCCTGTAGCTGCTGTGAAAAATGACCACCAACTTGGTGACTTAAAATGACAGAAATTTATCCTCTTACAGTTCTGGAGGCCAGAAATCTAAAATCAGTTCCACTGGGCCAAAATCAGGATGTTAGCAGGGCCATACTCCCTCTGGAGGCCTTAGGGGAGAACCCCTTCCTTGCCTCTTCTGGCTTCTGGTGGCTGCTGGCATTCCCTGGCTTGTGACATGTCCCTCCAAGCTCAGCCTCTCTGGTCATGTTGCCTTCTCTTCTGTCTTTGTCAGATTTCCCTCCGCTTCCCTTTTACGAGGACACATACATTTGGGGCCCACCCAGATAATCCAGGATGATCATTCCATCTCAAGATCCTTGATTTAATCATACCTGGAAAGCCTCCCAGCATTTACCATGTAAGGTAACATTCACAGGTTCTAGAGATTAAAGTGTGGACATCTTGGGGCAGGGGGCATGATTCAGCCTGCCACACCATCTTCCTCCACAGTTAGCCCCTGTCTTTGAAGCTTTTTCTTCTTTTAATTTCCATGCAACTCCTCCCCCATTGGCCATTGCTTCCCATTTGCCTTTATGTGAAGACTCTACAAGCAGAGTTTCTACCATCTGCTCAGTTGCTCAGGCTGAAAACCCATGAGTCATTCTTGATTCCACTTTCCCCTTATGCCCTTCCACAGCCAACCCATCAGCCAGTCCTGTTGGCTCAGCCTCTAAAATGTAGCCCAATTCTTCCATCTTCACTTCTCCCCAACTCACTTCTGTCTGCACTGCCGCCATCTGTCCCTGTGGCCCAAACCACCCTCCTCCCTCACCTGAAACAGACTATGTGGCTAAAGGAATGTACCAGAAGCTCCAAGTACCCACTGAACAGTCCTCTCAGCCTCTCTCTGTTGCCAGGCATGATTGCAGTGAACATTTCTAGCATGGTTTCCACTGAGAGTGTCTTAGCTCAATTACACACTGTGTGATTTTTGCTTCTGCACTTCTCTGATGCCACACAGGGCTTCTCTGATGCCTCAATGTGGGACACCAGCAGAGGTCTGCATAGCATGGAACATGTGCAGCCTGGAAGCATGGCAGGGGGGAGTCAACACCCCCAGGCCAATAGGGGGATAGGAGTCAATGTAGAAATGCTTCTCCCTGTGGACCATCATGTGGAAAATTCCGAGAGGCATTCGGTGTCCTCCTCAGAAGGTCCCAGTGGGATCAGCTCTGGTTTTATATGGATGGGAATAACTCAGTAATGCACCCTTGTATTGGCTTTTTCTCCTTCCCTCTTTTCCTCTCCCTCGTCCTTCATCCTTGATACCTAGGATCACCTTCCAAATAAACTGCCTGCACATGAGTCCCTACTTCAGGTCCTGCATTTGAGTGGAACCCAGGCAAAAACAGTAAACTTTCCAAAATGCAAATTTGATCATGATGCCAGGCCCTTCTCCCACTCCCCTCAGAACCTTTCAGTAGCTCCTCAGTGTTCTTGTGCTAATGATGAAACTCTATGACTGACAAGAATCTGAAAGTTTTGTCCCTACCTGACTCTCCAGTCCCATTTTTCCACTCCTACCCCAGCCTCGCTTGCCTCCTTTAAGTGTCCTTCCCTCTCTGGAATTCCTCCCTCCTCAGGCCTGTTGCATAAGCAGGTGCTTCTTGGGGCTCTCTTCCCTCCCCCCTCCTCTTCTGGATGACTCCAGCTTATTCCTCACCTCTCAGCTCAAACATCACCTTCTCGGGGACCTCCCTTACCTACAGACCAGCCAACACCCCCCATTGTGCATTCTTTTAGCATACCTTTGGGTAACTTTCCTTCTCGGAAATGTTTGTTATGCCTGCAGTTTTCCTTTTATTTGTGTTATTATCTGACTAATGTCTCTCTCCCTCATTGAGATGATATCCAAGAGGATAGAGACTGTGAATTTTTGTTCCCTAGTTATCCTCAAGGCCACACCCAGTGCACGGCACACATCATAGTCGTTCAATATTTGTTGAGTAAATGAATGAATGAATAAATTAAAGCATAGTTATTCCACAATGCTCAAAGTATACATAGTGCACATTTCTTTATTCTTTCTGAACAAAGTAAACTCAGCTTCAGCACCCACTAAGCAGTATCAGTAACTCTCCAGGCTTCTCCTAGGCCTTAGTCTGAACAAATGCCCCAGGCGTAGAGTCCTGGACAGGTCCTGATGTCACACCTCCCCTCAGTTCCTCCTTGTTCAGCCTTGACTACAATCTATTCCTCTAATAGAGGCACCACCCTTTCCCTGCCAGCTCACAAGGACCTTCACCTTGCCATTCAGTGACCAGTCTTCACAGCCACCCAGATAGCCAGCCTATTGGGTGTCCTACTTCCTGGGAACGGGCTTGGGTCTACACACCCTCCCTTCCCAAGAAGCCTGAAATGCTGTTCTTTTCACAAGCTACAGAGGCTCAGTAACACTCAGGTGCCAGGTTGCTCTGCCCTTCTCAATTCCAACATAACTTTTTCCTTCCTGCTCCCCTTTTCCTTATCAAAAGATCTGGTAGTCCCAAGGTCACACTCAAAACCTAGACCCGCAATAGAGCTTGTTTTTCTTTACTCAGGGTTGGTGCGTGGTATAAAAATACAGTGGTCTGTGGCAGAGGTGGGGTGGGCAAGCTTTCTGCTTTCAAGGTTATTCTTTCCTAAGGATGGATAGAATAATATTAAAGCACCTACAATAATGAATTCCTAATGACTCAGCCTGTTACATCTGTGCACAGTTGTAGGTGGTTTACGGCTATCTTCAAGTCCCACTGTGCTTCATGACTACATTTTTTGGCACGTTCCTTGATATGTTGCTGTCCGCGGTGCTGAAGCCTCCTTAGGCTGAAAGGTGAGGTGATTTCTCCTATTATTTCATTCCTATCCAACCTTTTCCAAGACTCATACTTTTTATCACTTGATAATTTTTTTTAACAGATTATTTTTAAAATTTATTTATTTATTTATTTCTGACTGTGTTGGGTCTTCGTTTCTGCGCGAGGGCTTTCTCTAGTTGTGGCAAGCGGGGCCACTCTTCATCGCGGTGCGCGAGCCTCTCACTATCGCGGCCTCTCTTGTTGCGGAGCACAGGCTCCAGACGCGCAGGCTCAGTAATCGTGGCTCACGGGCCCAGTTGCTCCGCGGCATGTGGGATCTTCCCAGACCAGGGCTCAAACCCGTGTCCCCTGCATTGGCAGGCAGATTCTCAACCACTGCGCCACCAGGGAAGCCCCCAACTTGATAATTTTAATGAAAGGTTTTTTTTAAATGTTGCAGCAGAAAAAGAATCATGCCTCTTACTTCCCAATGTATGTAGCTGATTCTTGTACTTTTGGCAATTCTATCATGTTTCCAAAGATTAAAAAAATTTTTTTTTTAATTGAAGGGTAATTGACTTACAACGTTGTGTTAGTTTCAGGTGTACAGCAAAGTGATTCAGTTATACATATATATGTATCTATTCTTTGTCAGATTCTTTTCCCTTATAGGTTATTACAAAATATTGAGTAGAGTTCCCTGTGCTATACAGTGGGTCCTTGTTGGTTCCCTATTTTATGTATAGTAGTGTGTATATGTTAACCCCTAACTCCTAATTTATCCCTTCCCCCATGCTTTCCCTTTGGTAGCCATAGGTGTGTTTTCTTTCTGGGATGCTAAGGGAGGGTTGAGACTCTGCCCCATCTGTGCCCTGTTTACCAGTATCAGTGTGTTTGGGAGAGATGCTGAGACTTGGGTGTGGGAGGCACTGCACACTTGGCCAGTATGAAGCGTGGCCGATTTCATTCATTTTCTTGAGCAAAATGTTGAGTATATCCCATCTATTGGTTGCCTGAACTAGAGACCTCTGAGTCCTCTTCAGCCCCTCCATCCTTCTCACCCCCACAGCCTGCAAGGCACCAAGCCTTGTTCAGAACTGTGTTCATGCCCTTCTTTCTACCACTGTGGCCTTTGATCAGACCCTCATTTCTGAATCACAGCTTCTCCTGGGTCTCCTGCCTCCTCATTATGCCTGCTAATCAACCCTCCACACCAGTTGGAGGGTTCCCAATTGTGCTCAAGCATCAAGTCCAAACAACTTAGCATGGTCTCTCAAAAATCACCACACTCTGTCCCTCCTCCATGCCTTTGTGAATGTGGTACCTCCCACCTTCACTCTCTTCACTCCGCTGGCTGGCAAGCCCCTCCACAGTCTTCCATGCCCAGTTCAAATGGCCCTTCTTCCCTGGAGCCTTTACTGACCTCTGTGCATCTCTGGGCTCCCACAGGACCACAACCCCACACCACCCAGCTTCTCTATCCTCCTCTCTCAGGGACAGGATTTTGGCAGCTTCACCTTTCTATCCCAGACTCTTCACACCAAGCCCAACAAGTGATAGGTGCTCAATGAGAATTTTCTGGATGCATAGTTGGTTGGTGGCTTTTGTCTGTCTTATCAGCTGAACCTCCCTCAGAGATCAACTTCTCCCATTTCTACCCACCAACCATTTTGGAAACTTCTCCTGCCCTCTCTCCCTTTCACTTTAATTCGTTTAATTCATGTGCTCAAGATCACATAGCAGGTGTCATTCACCTCTCATCTCCTGGCTTTCAGAAGCCTGAAGCCTATGTTTGCATTACCTCCCAACCCCCTTCAGTTTCTCTCTCTGAATAAGAGGGTTTCAGTCCCTTTTGCTTTCTCGTAGATTACTTTATTCGAGTGATGCTTTGTCTTAATATAGCAGTCTGTGACCAGAGAGGGTAAGATACCCATACAGTTCACAAGGCCTAGGAACTAAAAATACTCTTTCCCAGGCCAATGCTCTGGTCCCCCCACCTCTCCTTCTCCTGGCAGCCAGGAGCTAAGATCTCTGAGCATCTGCCCAAACCTCAGCCTGCCTAAAATATTCCATGAACCAAGCTCAGAATTAGGAAACTAAGAAAATGTTTACCTCATACACAAAGGAGAAGAAAATCCCCCCTGCCCCACCCCCATTGGAAGTGAATCCTGATATCTCCCTGCAGGTGTGTCTCATTCACTCAGACTATAAAACTATGAGCCTGAAAGCACTTTTGCCCTAGGGCAGGGGAAGGACAAGACACTGCTAAGGGTGGAAGGCAGGAAGATAGCGGGACCTCAGAGTTCTCCAGGCTCCTATCGTATGTCTGTGTGGGATGGTAGTATTCCTCTCATGTTATGGGTTTGGGATTTGAGATGGGAACTCTGGGTGGATGTAGGGACCAGATGTGCATATAATGAAGGGAGAGGGAGATGTTACAGATGTAGGGTGCATCACTCCAGGAGTGAGGAAAGGGGACGCTTTCCAAAGCAATGGAGAGGTAGTGAGGTGGGGCAAAGGTTCCTGCTGCATAAGGAAGAATGGAATGTCCTAGACATGGGATTAGAATTTTAGGTGTGGGTAGAGGGGAGCTTCCTGGGTACATGTATTGGGAACAGAATTCTAAATGTGGGGTATTTGTGGAGAGGGCAGAATTCTAGATGTGATGGATAGGGGTACAATGGTCTGTATACCTGTGTTTGGGGGTCTCTGTATATGTGAGTGTATGTATATGAGTGTGTTTGTGTATGTGTGTGTGTGTGTGTGTGTATGTGGCTTGAGGGTCACATCGACCAGGAAGTGGGCTGGCCAGCAGTGTGGAATACTGAAACAGGCGAGTGCTAAGATGGGAAATGTTTAAGAGGGGGCAGAGGGTAGTGCTCATGGCGGAAGTTTGCTGCCCCGAGAACATGAGATCATCCTGGGGCAGCTCCCTTCCCACATTGCTCTCTGTGCCCTGTCCATGGCTCTGCATGCAGAAAACCCCTTCAACCTCTAACAGCTGGGATACCAGGCAATCTCTCAGCTTAGACTGTGTTCCCATTCTGGCAACTTGCTTTTTTGGGATAAAGAGTAAGTCCTTCCTAGGATGTGTTTTAGAAACCCAAGTAAATAAGATGACCCCAGGAAGGGAGTGACTCCAGGGGAGCCCAGGCGGAGTGCCCCAGGAACATTGTTGATGGGGCTTGAGAGGAACAAAGACACTGAGGTCCCAAGGCCAGAGATGATGGCCTCCTAGAAATGGACCTTAAAGGACCAGTGGGATTTGGGGGAGTGTGTTTGGGGGGAGGTGTAGTATAGCAAAGGTGTGAGGAGTGAGGAGGCTGAGATGGGGTCTAGGGGCAGTGGAGAGGCCAAATCAACTACAACATATGGTTTGGATGAGCATGCGGGAATTGCAAACTCATGACTGACAGAGCCAGGTAGGTGATGTAAATGAGTAAAGCGGGCCAGGTTCAAGATGAAATTAGGAAAAGTAGGGATGGATAAATGGAAAAGAGTACCCAAAACAGCCAAGGGCATTCAAGACAGAAACAAAACAAATCAAAACATGGGCAAGCCAAAAGAAATGAGGCCTGTGGGCCACCAGTTTGAGACCCTAGGAGAGCAGCAAGTGTTTTGACTGACCAATCGTGTATGGCAAAAGCCTTGAGTGCCCAGCCAAGCTGAAGAAGGGAATTCTGCAGTAATGCAGAAACAGGAGATTGCCAAAGGATCACAGGGTAACAATGGTTTCTGAATGGGGCATGCCTCAACTTTCCCTTACAAGAAGCTAACAATTTACTGTAGGCTCAGCAGAGTTGGCCTTGGACCCATATTTTGCTTGCTAGATGACCTAATTTTCCTCCCCTTCAAGGCCGTCCAGCTTGAGGAACCCTCAGCGAAGCCCCCCTCCCCAGCTGCCTCCCAAGCTCGTCTTGCTTTGTGTACAGATCTGTCATCTCCCAGCCCACTACAACACTCCATGCATTTCAGAGCTGGCCCGGCTTCCACCTGCTTCCTTCAGGCTTGGTCCTTTGGGGTGTGATCCCCCTCCCACCGCTTCCCAGAGTCACCTAATCCCTTTTCATTACCCTCTGGCGAGGTAGGCAGAGGAGGGCTATAGGCACCCCAGCTCCCATTGTCTGTGCTCCTTGAAACGTTTAAAGGGATTAGGGGCTGGGGGCTGGGCGCAGGTTGCCTTCAGAGATGTGTGTTCAGTGGTGGAGAAGATGAGATTCCGCTTTCTTCCATCCAGCCTGTCCAGAAGGGCTGGTGAGTGCAAGATAGATGGCGTGGATAAGGGAGCATCCAATTAATTCCAATTTAAACCCAATTTAGTCTCCTTTATAATTAGAATAGCAGGCATGTTTTAATAGTGGATTATCTCTCCCCAGCAGTCGTTTGTCATTGCTCTTTCTCTACACTGGGTCTTCTGGACCACCCCATCCAAGTGGGGGAGGTGAAGCTGGGGGAGCAGGGCACGGAACTGGATGGGAGGTCGGTGGGGGTAGGTGCACAGAAGAGGGGTGACTGCAGAGAATCATGCCCCACTTCAGCCCAGGTCTCGCCTAACAGAGTCCTGCTCTGTGCCTCAGTTTCCCTGTCCATAAAATGGGAGAGGGGCGCGTCAGTTAGCCTTCTTTACTCTGACAAACGTAGGAGAGGATGGAGAAGGCACTGATGGTAGATCTAGAAGGTGAGGCCATAGGGTTCAGAAGGAGAGTCAGAGACATGGGCACTGCTGTGTGACCTTGGGTGAATCAGCGACCTCTCTGTGCTTCAGTCTTCTCACCTGGCAAATGGGGACAATGATAATGATCATCGGGATAGAAAATGTCATTTGATAATAATGTCTTAAAACGGCCTCACAGCTAAGTGTTTTCAAGTGAACTCTCACACAGAAGGCGTTCCAGTATCTCTCTCTTCCCCATTCCCTACAGAGGTCCTTTGGGGACACACTAGTCAAAAAACACAGTCAGAAAACAGGACATTGGTGGCCCCAGCATGGCTCTGCAGAGGCTCAGGAGGTTCAGTGGGGACTTCAGTTATGATCCTGAGGATTCCAAAGCCCTCCTGGGAAAAACGAAGTCCCCCTGGCAATTGCAGAGTTAATATATTGAGTTTGAGTTGAGTCACTCAGGTGGGTTGCCTGGGCCAGCTGCCACTCACCTGTCCCAGGGGTGTGAGCCCTTTGTTGTCTGGTGAGTACATTTCTAGTCCATGTCTCTTTGGGCCCTGGCCCCCACCCCTCAAACTGACCAGGTAGTCATCATCATTATGGCCACTGACAGGTAGGGAAACTAGTGTCAGAAAAGAAAAGGTGATGTTTAGGGCCAGCTTGTTCATAGAGGCCTTTCCCCATTTTTCAGAGGATGCACCTCAGGCACCCAGCTCCAGCCCTGGACCACTGGCTTGTGGCTCTTTCCCTGGGGCTGGCCTCTGTCTGCAGGGGTCAGAGCCTGCTCCATGCAACAGGGGGCCCCTGGCCCGCAAACCCAGCCTGCCACACCCTCCCTCCCTCCCCCTCAGCCCCGGGACCTCAGCTTCTGCCTGTGGCCTCACAAATCCTCCCAGGGACGTCTGGGTAATTAGGAACTTCTTCATTTACTGCTGACATTTTTCATTACCTAGAATGAATGCACACTTGTTCCCTCCCCACTGCCCAGGCAAGGCTGTTCCTCCTGTTGGCAGGATTAATGGGCCAGGTTGGGACTGGTGTCTCCCCTCACCAGGCAACCGCCCTTGCCTCTAGATGCTAGAGCCCGTGGCACTGGCTCTCTCCCTCTCTCAGGGTGGGTCAGTGTGCTTGGCACCTCCGCACTGAACCCACACAGCCACCCTCCGGCCCTCTTATTGCCCTCTCTTTACACACGGAGGAGGCTCAAAGAAGTTAAAACACTTTCCTAAGGTCACAAAGCTTGTGGGTGAAAAAAATCTAGGTTCCTCACCACTCACCTCCCCAAAGCCCTACGCACATATATACACACAGTTCGCTGCATCAAAGAATTTGAGAACCCCTGGTTTTATAACTAAATGCAAAGGGAAAGCCAAAATACCTGATTCGGGAACAGCTGACCTGCCCTCAGAATCTGCATGAGGGCCCACTCACAAGGGGCCAAGTCACACCAGTACAGGACTGAGTCTCAGATTTCCCCAAGACAGGGGCTAGCAGGGCCCCTGGGCTATAGGGCTCTTCATTGTCACTTCCCAGGCAACCTGGCTCAGTGAGGTCTTCATTTCTGTTTCTGACCTGTCAACTAAATTTTGGTGCCTGGAAACAAAGGGTGGGGCTGGATGACCCATGAAATCACCCTCCCCACGAGGACTCTTAGACTAAGCTACAGGAAGTTCCTAAATTTGAGGAGAGGGCTGTTGGGGAGTGAAGAAAGGGGTCTTAACCTGCCAAAGCCTCAGTAAGGCTGGAAAAACAAGGCTCTTGCCAGAAAAGCTTTTTCTGTCCTGAGGGAATTGCATAACAGCAGGATAGTTTATTTATATATACAAATATATGTATGAATATATGTGTGTATATAAACACACATATATATACACTTTGTGATATTTGTGCGAACTTAACACACAGCATGAAAGCTTAAAGCTGACAAGTGAAATTTAATTAGTACGGTGTCTCTTATTCCCAATTTATTACTTCACCAGGGACTCATGCAGGCTGTGAGGCTGGAGAGCTGGTGGCAGGGAGAGAACCGGCGACCCAGACACTAGTTGAATTATGAGTCACAATTTATAAACCATTATGTGCTGTGGATTTCAACAATATTTATGCCATCTGACCTGTCTCATTTCAAAATTTGGTTTGGTATATGGGGAGGAGAAAGCGACATTATAAATACGTTTTAGAGCCGGGCCTCACCTGAGGCTGCCCTCGGCTGCAGCAGGAGGTCGGCCTGCAGACCTGGGAGTAGATTGACACCCTCTCCCCTGGCCTCTCCCTTCACACACCCTAGTGGCCCTGACAGTGGGACCCTGAGAAGCTCAGTCCATTTTGTTGGAGAAGACAGGGGTAAAGACTTCATCATATTTTTAAGGGCAATATGCAAAAGAAGGATAAAAGAAATCTACCATTTGTTGGCCTCCTACTATGTACCAGGCACTGTGTGGGAGTACTTTCTTCCTAACAGGGCTAAGAAAGAAGCATCTGTATTCCCGCACTGAAAGCTGGGGAAGTCGAGGCCCAGAGAGATGTATTATTTGTTCCTAGAGGCAGCACAGCATAATGGTTAACAGTGTGGAGTCTGGAGCCAGGCCACTGAGGTTCTAATAATGTGTGTGACATTGGGCAAGTGACTAGGTCTTGCTGAGTCTCAGTTTTCTCCAAGTGGAAAAAAAAAAAAAAAGGATAATGCAAGACAATGTGTGGGAGGGGCATTTAGAAAGATTCAATGCATGCTAACTGCAGGTATCCCCTGCTTTTCAAAAGTTTGCTTTATACCGCTTTGCTTTTACAAAGGACCTACATTAATACCTGTTTTTGTTAACCAAAAGAAGTCCAAAGAGGATTTTTGTTTTATGGGAAAAAGGTGGAAAGCGAAAATAGTGTTTGCTTTTGCCAATGCCGTTATGGAGGCAGTGCACCCCGAGCAGAGAGCGTGGCCCTGCCAAGCTCCTTCCTGGGGACCACACAGCATCTCAGCATCAAGCCCCAGAGCTCTGAACTGTGAGTGTGAGCATCTGTGCTTTCTCTTCATTTATTCTGTGCATCTGTTAGCAAGAGGTGTCCTAAGGTAGTTGCTTCTTCGCTTTTTGCTGGTTCACCTTATGAAAGTTTTCATAGGAACGCTGTACTTTCTGATAGCGGGGGAAACCTGTATTTCTTGAGATTATTATAGTTAGTAAAGCAAATGGATTTGCAACCAGGTTTGTGAGGTCCAGAAACCCCAGAATTTTTCACCGCATCACCCTGCCTGTTGAGCTGAGTGACTAACTCAAGCCAGGGAAGGTATCGCCAGGGAGCCCAGCCTCAAGCTTCCAGCTTCTCTCCCCTTGCGGTCATTACCCAGGCATCCCTTTCACCTTACCTCTTAGCAGATGCATGTGTGTGTGTGTGTGTGTGTGTGTGTGTGTGTGTGTGTGTGTGTGTATGTATGGGGGGAGGTGGGGATCTCAACTTACCCCTTCACAGGTTCCCCAAAACCCAATGAGGCCTGGGGTCTGCAGGACACAGTGAGTCTAGACCAGTCTGCCATCAAATAATTTGGGGCACCCTAGGTCAGTCACAGCTGCACAGGTTTCTCCCCTGCAGACCTTCTCTATAAAGGCTCTAGCCTTTATGTACCCTGAGGCATGTGTGGCTCTGTGAAAAGGGTTATATGGTTTGAAGTGTTTCCTAACCTATTGACCAGGGGTGTTCGGGGGGAAGGAACTGCTAAAACATGTTTATATTAACAGGAACAGGATGGGAAACGCTGGTCTGGTGGATGAGCTGTTTCTTGGGCAATCCCTGCTTTGTGCATCACTTGCTTATGACTTTGGAAACCCTACTTGACCTCTTGTGACTCGTAGGGCATCCCCTGGGTGTATATGGGTCAGATAGAGCAGAGAACAGAGGACGCCAAACAGAGATGATAGTGTCAGAGCCACATAGCAGACTTATGATCAAGTATCCTGGGATCAGCTGAGCACAGACCACCCTGTGTCCTTGGCAAGTACATTCCCCTCCCTGGACCTCAATTTCCCCTCCTGTTAGATCTGATGATCTTGAAGGGTCCTCTGAGTCAGGCTTTGTGCACTTGGGATGTCTGCAGGGCAGAAGGAGTCCCGACTCCTCTGAGACTGTCTAATCTAGCTTCCTCTAGCCCCACCCGCTGCTTCCCCCAACCTACCTCCACCCCAGGGAGAATGACAAAGGAGCCAACAGACCGATCCAGGCTTAATGTAGCTGGAGCAAATTAATAATTGATGCATAAAGAGACAAGATCTGCCTCAGAGGGATGTGAGGAAGTGGGGGTGGGGAGCAAGAGGAGGGGCCGGGCACATGAAGGAGGCCACTTCTGCTCAGGCCAGGGCTGGGAGCAGAGTGGGCTCTTGTGGGCACATGACACAGCCCAGACCCCTGGATGGTGGCTTCCCTGGGGCCCTTGTCAGGCTCTATCCAGTAAGACCTGAAGATGTGGCTCTGGGGCCAGAGCCCTCCCTCGGCTGTCAGTGAGGAGAGGGTGTTAGGGAGGTCTGACTTGGGATGGCCGGGGATGAGTGTTAGGAGCTGTGTCTGCTTTGTTAGGACCTGGGCTGGTTGAAACCTGGTCCTGCCCCATGGATTCTTCAAGTTGGGTGAACCTGGCCTGATGTCACCAGCACATGGAACAATGGAAAGCAGATGGGCTCAGGGGATCCTTGGGGTAAGGCTGGCCTGGGGTGCCCAGGCTGCCCCTGGATGGCTGCCCATCTCTCTGGCCTGGGGAGTCTGAAGTCCTGGGCTAGCCTTGACCTTGCAGGATGACCGAGGCTAATCTCTTGTCCCTCTGGGCCTGCAGCATGTGGTGGGTGGAGCAGATGATCACAAGGCTCTTCAGGCTTGTTCAGATGCCAGTCTTGAGCCTGAGGGCTGGCCTGGCCCAGCAGCCCTCCCAGGTAAATGGAGGTGGAGGGTGTGAGGGAGCAGCAGAGCCTGGCCCATCCCAGCCTGGCCCGTCCCCTCTCAGCTAACACTCAAGCCACCTTCCTCCGTGGTGTGGGCTGGGGGAGCCTCTGGGAGCTGGTGAGCTCTCACACGCTCAACACCCTTGCTCCCAGGATCCCAGGAGTGAAGGGATTGTCAGGACGCATCGGCCCCAGCCCCAGGCTGTCACTCTCAGACAAATCAGCACAACACCGGAAGAGGCCCTGCATTCATTCCCTGCGTTGCATCACCTGCCCTTGTGAATATGTGCAACCTGCCTGTGGCGGCAAGCAGAGCCTCTCCTTGCTCCGCCTGCCCTCCCCAGGGCCCCTGCTGCCCCTCTGTGTGAGGCACCCAGGACAGTTCTTCCATCCTCATGGTGAGGCCATATGACAGTCAGATCCACCCAGCTGGGGTGGAAGGAGTCTTCCAGGCTGAGAGGAGACGGGAGGCCAACAGCCAGCAGTAGTGTTTCCCTGGCTGGCCAGGCAGGTGGCCTGGGCCAGGAAGATGATGCTCATCACAGCTGCCATTAACTAGGCCCCACTGTGTGCTGACACGATGCCAGAGGACATGGATCACCTCGTTTAATCACAAGCACCCCAAAAGGTGAACATTATCTGGCCCATCTTATATGATGCAATGGAGACTCTGAGAGGTCAACTTGTCCAGGTTGGTAAGGTAGAGGCCAGGATCTGTCCGGTGGGAATCCCTGTCTGTCTGATTCTAGAGCTTGTGTTCTTAACTACTAGATAGGCTGCCTCTTTCACACTCTCATTCAACATACGATCATTCATTATATAACCATTTCTTAATGTCTGTTCCACATATATTTGTGTACTCAAGTCTATAGATTAGAATCTGGGGTTGTTAGGAAGCCCTGATGCCCAGGCATTCAAAGGAAAGGAAACAGCATGTGCAAAGGTCCATAGGTGAGAGGATGCACAGCCCTTTCAGAGAAAAGAAAGGTGCCCTGTACGGTTGGAGCCTTGAATTAGAAGCAGGAAGTGATGAGAAGGAAGTTACAGCGACTTATAGGCCATAGCAAAGAGCTTGAACTTCATCTTCAGTGGTTAGGATGTCATTGAAGGGTTTTAAATAAGAAGGGGACGTAACTGGGATGATGTTTTGGAAAGATCTCTTTAGCTCTGATGTGCTGCATGGGTGGAAAGAAAGAGGGAACAGCGGAAAAGCTGGAGCTGGATGGCATTCATTGAGTGAAGATGACAAGGACCGGCACTAGGGGTGTGGTCGTGGAGGTGACAAGTGAGGACAGCCATTTAATAAGTGATATATGCACTTCATGCTTGTTTGGCTGGGGAGCAGGAGGGAAAGTCATGGTTGACCCCTAGGACTCTGCTTTGGGTACCAGATTGGTGGTGCATGTAGTTAGTGTACTTCAGAAAAGGAGAAGCTGTGGTCACTTTAGGACCGGTGGCATTTCAGTCCCTGAGGGACCTCCAGGCAGAGATGTCTGCCTGCCACCCAGTATATGGGGTCTGAAGCTGAAGAGAGAGAGGCCAGAGCTGCAGATGGAGACTTAGAAGGCATCAGCCTAACGATGGATAGTAAAGCCGGTAGTGGATGGCTTCTCCAAAGAGGAGGGCAAGCGAGAGAGAGAAGAGGAGAAAGTTTGGCCTGGAATCTTGAGAAGAATCTTGGGGTGAACAGATAGAAGGAGGCTGAGAAATCTTGGGCATCCAAGCAGTCAGGCAAAAACCCTGGTGAGCCCCCAGCCAGGGCTCAAGTGAGGACCAGGACTTTTCTTTTTTTTTTTTTGGCCAAGCCACGTGGCATGCAAGACCTTAGTTCCCCGACCAGGGATGGAACCCATGCACCCTGCAGTGGAAGCACAGTGTCTTAACCACTGGACCATGAAGGAAGTCCCAAGGATGTTGTTCTTAATGCAGGTGGGATTGTCCTAACCAGGGTGGGAAGCAGTTCATGTGCCTCCGCCTCCCCCACCAGATGGAACCTCAGCCCCTCTGACTCCAGAGGGTCCACTGAGTCTTCTCACTGGCTCCATGAGGACGCAGGATGCAACTGAGCCCAGGGCTGCCATGAATTCCCCAGGGGAGAGGCACGGGGAGGACGTGTCCAGCAGAGGGGTCAGCCTGAAGGAAGAACAGGGACGAGAGGAGCCTGGCGCTGGGCGGTGCCCACATCTCCCTGGATTTGGGAGCTAGGATTCTTTTGTTGCAGCTGGAGAGCAGGGCCGGTGGCCTTAGTTCACTGTTGTTTTCTGCAAGCCCAGAGACCACCCCAGAAGGTGGTGCTGAGTCAGCTTATGGACAGTTGCTTGGGGAGCCCGTAGCAGAACTGCCCAGGCCTGCCCACCGGGCTTCCCTGGAGGTCCCAGCATTCAGGGCCACACATGCCGTTGACTGGGCTCTGCCTCCCCTGTGCCCAGAGCAGCCAGGAGTGCGGGAGCCTCCACACCTCAAGAGTGGCCCTGGGATAAACATGCAGGCTCCCTCGCTCCCCTGTGGGAAAATTCCAGGTCCGTTCCACACCACCTCTCAGAGGGACCCTGTGGGGCAGCTCCAGCTGTGAGAGCAGTGACCTGTCCTCCACCCACTTTTTCACGGGGCTCTCCCACCCCTTCCTGCCTCCCCTCTGTCCTCTCAGATGGTGCTTCCTGGGGTTGTAACCTAAACAAACCACTTGCACTCAGATCTTTGTCCCAGAGTCCATGCTGGGGAGACTTGGCAGTAGGACAGAGCCTGAGCTTCACGCCTCTGCAGGGTCACTGAGGCTCCTGCCCGCACCCCTGCCTGCCAAGGTGCCTTGTGCCTATTGCCTCGGTTCCCCCTTTTGCTTTCCTTCCTGCTCCTTGAGCTTGCTCCATGTAGGGCGCCTCAGGAGCCCCTGGAAATAACAGCAAGAACGTGGGACCTGGGGGCTTGGAGAAGCTTGTCACTGGCTGAGTGCCTGGGAGCTGGGCTGGGTGGAATGGCAGAGTCGCTGTGGTAGTTAATGCTGGCTGATTGCAGAGGCCCGAGTAGGGCTGGAGGAGGAGTAGCAATTAACTGCTGCGGTGACAGCCAGACAGGGCTGCTAAATGGGCCCATTAGAGGGCATTAGTGAAACGCCAGGATGGTGGCCTGAGCAGAGACACACAATACCCTCCCTTGATGGCTCACTGGGGCTGGGCTTGGAGCTGGGGGAGGTTTACCTGAGACACATCAGGGAGGTGTGCCCCAAGGTGAGAGCCACTTTAAAAGGGGAGTGCCCCTCTCCACACAGCCCCTGGAGGTGGGGTGCCTGTCTAAGGTCATTGACACCCAGCCAGCAGATAATGGCTTTAATGGGGCCATAGACGTAGAGCACTTAACGTGCTTCCCAGAGTGGTCCCAGCCATTAGCTCATTAGCTGAAGGCTCTGAGGCCCATTTCACAGATGGGGGAGGGGAAGGAAAGACAAAGTGATGTGTTAATGGTTAACCACATGGTTCTTTATCCAAAACTCTGCCTCTCTGGCCTCACCCCTGGGACTCTTACGCCCCTTGAGACTTGGGACTGGGTTTTATTCATCATTGTATCTCCAGGATTTGGTGTTAGGCCTGGCACAGAGCAGGAGCTTTTAAGTGGTTATTGAGGAAGAAGATGAGGACCCAGCGGCAGCTGTGACCCCTAGCCCAGGCTCCCCAATACCTTGGCCATATGGGGTGGTGGTCATGGAGTCCAGCAGACGTGGGCTGGAATGCTGGTTGCATCACTAACTGTGTGGTGTCTGCCTAGTTATCTAACCTCCCAGAGCCTTGATTTCCGCATCTATAGAATGGGGATAATAATAGGACCTGTTCATGGAGCATCATGAGGGATAAATGAGACAGCCTGTGCAAAGAATGTAGAGGGTACTTAGCTCAAAGGTGTGCTGGAAATGGTGTGGTGGTCCCCTTTGCTTTCATCATTACCCATTTATTCGGTGAGTGACATCAGGAATACTGGTCTAAACAACAGCAGCTGTGGCGGCCGGAAGGTGACCCAGGGCTGGACTTGCAGAGGCAGCAGGAAAAGAGCAGGGGAAAACCCCAATGGAAAACCCAGACCAGCCTTATAGCAAACTTTCTGAGCCTGGGGTTCTCCTCCAGACATGCCGGGGGTGGGGCTCAATAACCTCTGAGGGCACTTGGGGCTCTCAGAGCCTCATGGCTGTCCAGGGAAGGACTATTGTGTGACACAGGCAGGGCTGGCACTGCTGGGGAACAGGCCCAAGAAGGGGACAGCCCAGAGAAGCATATCTGCACCAGAGTGGGCCTGAGCCTGGGCTGATAGATGTCAGTGGCTCTAAGAACATCCCCTGCTGACACCGTGTGCCCAGCCCATCCATCACCAGGTGGAGCAGTGGGGGTCTGGGGACAGGGGCACCAGTTCAGAGAGAGGGCCCTGCCTTGTCCTCAGCTGTACCCACTGGGAGGGGGCTGCTTGGCTAGGGAGGTGGGGAGGGTGTGGAGGGTGTGCCATCTTGCCGCAGTTGGGCTGGCGTTACAGCAAGAGCACCTGTCCCTCTGGGAGCCCAGCCCCCAGCCCCACCGCCTTGCCCAACTCCAGAAGGAGCCACTCATGCTCTGAACATAGAGGGGACCCACCAACCCCTTACTAATCTCCTCTTGTCTTCTTCCTCTGCACCCATCATTGAGTGCTGCCTGCATCTGGGGAAATAGAGATAGGCACCCTCTCCAGTACGCAGAAGGGGAAACCAAGGCAGAGGAAAGCTGAGTGACTTGCATTAACCTGATAGTCTGTGGTTCCATGGAGCTGAGGAGGGAAAAACACATAGATGAATAAGGCGTGTCCTTGAGAACAGAGTCAAGTGCACCCGTGCCCCACACTTTCACTCACAGTCTACCTTCTTGCATCTCTTCTCATCTGACCCTTTTAGCAGCCCTAGGGAAAAGGAAGGCCAGGAGAATTAATAGGCCCGTTTTATAGATGAGGAAATTGAGGCCCACAGAGACGCCACGCTGCTTTGAATGCTTTCATTGAACACTGTTTATTTTTAATGAAAATCAAGAATAGAAAACCACAAAGATAATATCTCAAATGCTCTGGGGCTCAAAGAGGGAGTTGTTGATTTTATTGGTATTTGACTGCCTTCCAAGGTCGTGGAGTTTCCAGAATTTGTCAGCGCAGGGTCAGGCCCTGGGCCGGCCTCGGTGGCTCCTCTGCGGTGGCTCTGGCAACCACGGGCCCGTTTAGGAGTCAGCAGTGGGATGAGGGGTTGGGGCACCCTGCTGGGTTGGCCTCACGTGACTCCGACGTGCCTTCCTGCTGTCTGACCCCTAAGACCAAGGGGCAGGTGCTGGAGCTCCCCAGTGACTGTGTGGCTCTGCCACCTTCCTCTGCTGGAGCTGGTTCACCTTGCCTGCTGTGGGGTGGTCCCACCTCATCCCCCAAAGCCCCCTCCCCACCTCCCTCTGGGCAGGTTGTAACAGCACCCTGTGGTTGTCCAGGGCAGGCCACACCTGGCACCCTGCAGGCCACGATTCCCACCTTGCTTTGATGCCATTTGAGCAAAGGAGTCTACTGTGCTTGAGGCAACATGCCCACCCACCCTCAGATTTCTCACCTGCCTCCTAGTCCCACGGCCTGGCGGTCTCCTATCCCTGAGCACCTAATTCCCCCATCCCCTCTAACGGAAAGGTGCGATGCAATAGCACTTACTCCTAGAGTTGCCGTGAGATTTGGAAGAAGGAATGCAGGTAAAGCTCTTCACCTGTGCTGGTCCAGGGGGAGTTCTGGGGGAAGGGTGGCCGTGTGTATTGTTCCTTGTCATTACCGGAAAGTCCCCTCCGCCTGCCTTAGCCACCCTTCCCAGCCTGCAGACTGAGATAATTCCGCATCTGCCTGCTCCTCCAGGTGCTGAGGCCCATAAGCCAGGGGAAAGGCATGGATTTTGGAGTGTCCCCATCACGTAGCCCAGAGCAGGAGCTGAAGAAGTGAGTATGGAATAAATGAACATCAAGCTTCCTCTGGTGCTCAACTGCACTGCTCTGCATATGTCAGGCCCAGTGCTGCATGTTTATAGTCATTACCTCATTTATTCCTCACGGTAGCTCTGCACTTTACAGGTGAAGAAACAAGCTTGGAGAAACCAAGCCACTTGCCGTAGCAGTCAGGCTCTAGCAAGGAAAGAGAAGGGCCCTCAAGTGTTTACAACAGATTAAGTGCAGGGAATTTGTTTCACAGGTGATGCAGGAGCTGAGAGGCCAAACAGGATGTGCAGCAATGCAGGGGTAAGAGATGGCCCGAGGCTGCTGCCATCCTAGGCTGCGGGGACACAGGGAGAGGCTGGGGGCTCACAGGCATGTCCTGCAGGAGCTGGAGTCACAGAGAGGGCGGGAGCAATACCCTGGGTTTTCCTGCCTCCTGCCCTCAGCCTCCACCAGTGCCTCCCATTGGCCCCTCGGGTCCGAAGGCCGCTGAGCGGGGCCTGGGAGACACAGCCCACAGGAGCCAGTCCCCCTGAGACACAGAGCAAAGCCTGAGGGACGGTTCTCAGGACGAATAAGGCCAGTGCACTTCCAACCAGTCGCAGGGTAAGAAGTGGGGCTCTCTCTGCTCCAGGCCGGTCTCACTCCCATGGGGCTCTGGACCACCTGCTCTCTCCCACCTAGACTCTGCCCTTCCTGATTGCCCCCACCATCCCCCACGTCCCTATCCCCAGAGGACCAGCCCTGTGCCCACCACTAGCCCTGCGACCTCTGGATCCAGGGTCCCAGCAGGGAGGCCTGGATCCTGTGTGCCCACCCTCAGTTCCCCTGTCAGCCACTCTGGCCCTGGGCTGCTCCACAGTTGGTGCAGCCCAAGAAGGATGGTTCTCGCCACCCGTCATGGCCACAGTGCTTCATAGCTGACGCCTTCCCTGACTTCTCTGTCCTCATAGCCTCCAGTCCTACCCTCTCTCTCCGGCACCTCTCATGATGGGATCATTCAGCTGGGCTCTAGTTCTCCAGCCTGAGCCGCGCCCCCCGTCCAGCTATCAGAATGGCAGAGCGTGTCACACAGTCATCTCCAGCCTGTCTCCACTGCCCCCATGCCATTCTCTCCTCTCCGCTGCCACAGAACGCTAGCTCTTGTCAAGATCCTCAGTGACTCTGAGTGACCCAACCAGCTGTCCCACTGTTGTCCTGATCTTCTTCCATGTTCAGCAGCATCTGGCCCAGTTGGGACAGGCTCTCCTTTTGGGATAGTCTCTTCCCTTGGCCCCCACCCCGATTCCCCTCCTACTTCACTGCCTTCTCAGTCCCCTTCAAGGAGTCCTCCACTGCCTAACCTCTGACTGTCAGTCACGGAGCCCCCGACCTCAGTCCGAAGCCCTCTTCTCTTTACTATCCATACTCTCTTCCTAGATCACCTCACCCAGGTTGGTTTTAAAGACCAACCACTTGCTGATGGCTTCCACATTTCTACCTGCAGCCTAGCCATGCCAGTTGGCTCTGCCCTTGTTCCATAATGCCTGCCCAGTGTATTCACGTGGATAGATAACCACGCAGGCATCTCAGTTCATCATGGTCGAAACAGAACTCTCTTTGTACCCCTAACCACCCAAAATCTTATCGGCAATTCCTCCCCTCTCCCTCCCCGCTGCATCCAATCTGTGGCTCATCTCTTGAATTTATCCCCAAACCATCCTCTTATCTCCATTGTCACTGCCTTTATCTCAGGCCAGGCCATTGTCATCTCCCCTCTTGACCTTTGGAATAACCTACTCATGGTCTCTCCACTTCTCTCTATTCAGACGGTGGACGGAATTATCTTTGTAAAACTTGAGTCAGGGTATGTCACCCCATCCTCAACATCCTCCCCTAGCTTCTTACTGCATCTAGAACAAAATCCAAACTCTTCGCCAGGACCTGCTAGGCTCTCCTGGATCTGAGCACTGCCTTCCTCTGCTAACTGGCCCCCTTGCCCCCTTGCTCATGGGCTCCAGACACAGAGGCCTTCTTGTGTCCCCTGAACATGTCCCGTTCATTCCTGTTCAGGGCTTTCCTCTGCCAGGAGTGCTCTGCCCAGGTCCTCAGGCCTGTCCTGGCCCCAGTCTAAAGGAGCTTCCCGTCCCCAAGGGCATAACTCTACTCCCCACGTGACAGATGTGCATTTCATGAGGATGGGTTTGCCCATTATGTTTCCAGTTATATCTCCAGCACACAGTAGGCACTCAGTCCATATTTGTTAAGTAAATGAAAAATACCATTGTGAGAAAACTGAGTCCCCAAAGAAGGCTGCTGTTTGGTGATGGTTACAGAGCTGGGGGCAGCTGACCCATCCAGGACCCATCCCCAGGGCCTGCCCTGTCTCCACCTTGTCTGAAGGGGCTGGGGATGATGGCTGGCTCTGTGAGCTGAGAGGAAGGGCTGGGGGACAGCAGGCCTGAGAGGCCCACTGATGTACCCGTAGACCCTCCCTCCTCCTGCCTGTCTGCCCGTGATGGATGCTCAGCTCTGAGATTTTTTCCCCTTTATTCCTCCTCTCTCTCTTTTTCTCCCCACTGGGTCTTTTTAGGTGGTAATTACAGCCAAAGTGGACAATCTGTCTTTTTATTTTTAGGCTTTCATGCTCAGACACCAGGCCCTGGACAGCAAGTGCTGCCTAGAAATAGGTATCTGAGACCCAAGCGGTGCTCTGCTGGGGCTGTTGGTGCGCAGGGGTGACGGGGGTGGGGTGAGGTGTTGATGTGCACACCCCTGCAACAGGCTGGGGCGTGGGAAGAGCCTTGCTCAGGGAGCCAGGAGACCTGGGTCTGGCTACTTCTGCTCTGTAACCCTGGGCAAGTCCCTGGCCCTCTCTGGGCCTCACCTTCCGGCCCGGCACAATGGTGAGCTCCACCGGCCCTGAGGTTTCCAGGGCGGAGGGCCCCAGGCTGGCCGGGAGGGGCTTTCCTGGCATCACTGTGCTGAGAGATAACGGGAAGGATGAGCCAGCCCCAGAGAGACACCTGGACGGGGGCTATCCTGCCAATGAGTGATGGTCCTGCGTATTGTTAGAGTTTTCCTCTCCCTCTCTGTTTCTTCCTGTGGCCCTCCTTTCTCATTGTCCTCAGTTATATCTGGCTCATCCTTCCTCCTCGGGCTGCCCTCTCTCTGCTCCTGTGTTCATTTAGGGCTCAGGGGACCAAACCATTGCCTGCACAGGCTGACAAACAGGAGGCGCCAGTCGCAGGGCCTCTGGCTCCAACAGGCTCAGCTGTTTCCTCTAGGTGCCCCGGCCACAGCCCAGCTGGGCTGACCTTCTCCTCCCCTGCCGGCTGCATTGGTGACCATATCCTTAGGGGTTCATCCAGATCTCCGCTCACTCAGTCACTTACTTATCTAAAAAATGTTCAGTGGGTGCCAGGCACTGAAGATGTGCCCTGAAAAGATGAGGAACTTTCTTTCTAGTTGGAAGAAGCAGACCACAAACTTGTAACCAAATAGAGAAGTTGTAGATAAAGTTGAGTGCCATGAAGACAAAATAAAAAGCAAATGGCATAAGAGACCGGCAGGGGGTGGCTGCTTCTGACCGTGTGGTCAGAGAATGGGGACATTTGAGCTGAGACCTGCTGTACAGAAGGAGGGTGCCTTAGGAAGACTGGGCCCCTGCTAACTGCTGGAGAGCGGGCATGGGCCCCCCGGGGGCTGGGCTCTGGTGGAAGGGGGCAGCTGCCAGCTCAGGCCATCAGGAACTTGGCTTCTATCAGTCTTCCCTCTGGGCCTGAGGAGGCCCTGGGCGCCTTAGGAGGCATCTGAGTTCAAGTCCAAGACCTCACACAGCCGAGTCCTCCCAGAACCAGCTGACTCCTGGACAGTCAGATCCCAGCCTGTGATGGTGGCTCTTCCCTCTTTGCTCTTTGGGGACCATGTTTGGAATCCTGGAGGACTGAGCTAGAAAGCTGCATGCAGACGAGTTCAGCCTGTGTGGACAGGGCTGGACATGGCCCAGGTCACACAGCCTATTGGTAACAGAGTGGGGACTATGCAGGTCTCCAGCCCCACAGGCTCCCTGCCTTCTGCGAACATAGGCTTAGGAACATGGAAAGGGAGGGGTTGTGAGGGATACAATTCCAGGCTGCCTTCACCTCCATGAGGAGTTGGTGGCCTTTTCTCCCAGCTCGGCCCAAGGGCAATGGGGACATTAGAGGTCTTTGAGGCCAGAGTGGTGGAAAAGAGGCTGGGAGATGGGGGGCGGGGAATAGTCCAACAGCCCCAGGCCGGCTCTATCGTGAGGAGCCGCAGCCATCCCCAAGTCCCAGCTGCAGGGCTAAGTCAGAACTTCTCTCTCGGGCGAGTCCTCAGGCCTCAGGAAGGGACTGGGGCAGCTGCCTCTTAGCAAGAGAAAACAGCCCATCCTGGGGGCTCAGCTAGGGGAATCCTAGGCGAGGCGGCTCCTGAATCTCCCGTCTGGAGTGTGTTGGGGGTGGAGGCCCAACTGGGCAGCCTATAGGCTGGTACTGCCCAGGTATCTGGGAAGCTTAGGGAAGGAGGCCTCTGTGCTTGTGGCAAGCACTCCTCTCTGCACACCACAGCGACAGGGACCATATATCCAGTGCCCTCGTTCTGTCAGGCAAGCAATAATAGAGCCAAGAGTTATGGGGCCCGCACCATGTGCCAAGTACTACTCTAAGCAATTTACAGGTGATAACCCTGTTAATTCACAAAACCTATGATGCTCCTGTTTTACAGATGAGTAAACTGAGGCACAGAGCTGTAAAATCACTCATCCAAGGTTGCAGAGCTGTAAGTGGTAGAGACAGGATTTGAGCCCAGAGAGCCAGTCACTAGTCCCTCCCCTGTTTCCCCACTGCCTCAAGACTCAGTGCTGCAGCCACATACCCTGAGGGTAAGAGAAGGCACCTTTGTAGCATCATAGCATGAAGCATACAGTGAAGCGGCTTCTGCCAGCACCCTCATTCCTGGGGTCCCAGAGCATTCCCCTGGAGGAGGGTGGCGTTAGTCTCCCATGGCCCTGCCTGCTGGACAGGCAGAGGGATTGGCTGGACCCTCCGGCCTCCTTTGCTGCTGCGGATTCTGGCTCTGGCTCACAGTGCCCAGCTTTTGGTCGGCTCCCTTCCAAGTTCTTTTATTAATTCCCTCACTCTCCAGCAAGAGAACTTTAATTAGCCAGGCCGCTTTATCTATATAAATACAAACGGATGGTGCTCACGGTGGGGCAGGGAAGTAAAAGGGGAGCTGGGCCAGCGGGTTGCATAGGGCAGAGGAAGTGACAACTGCGCCTTCCCAGCAACCAAAAATATGACTTTAATATCGTGTGCACGTGCGTGCGTGTGTGTGTATTCCGGGAGGATGGGTGGTCCACAGAGCCATGGCTGTGGGCGCTCTGTGTGCTGGCACTTCTTGATGGGAGGACAGGTTTCCAGAGCTGGGCTGCTTCTGCTTTCCTGGAACGTCTACATCTCCCTTACCTAGGTGCCCACACACCGGCACTCCCCTTCCTCCCATCCTGCCCCAGGAAGACAGGGAATGCACGACAAATCACCTTGTTCAAGAAGCTCACTTTGAATTTCAGGGACTTCTACCAGGGGTGGGGGCAGGGGGATGAGCCGATGGCAGCTGAAATCCTGGTCCAGCCCTGAGAGGCTAAGTATCAGAGAACAGGTCCCAAGGATGCGCCTCTGTCTTGCTTACATGTGGACCCCCAAAGGTCAAACCTTTCTCACTGAGTCTTGAGGTGGTGGGGACACAGGCAGTTAGGAGCACTGACTCTAGTGACAGCCTGTTGAGGCTTAAATCCCGGCTCTGCTCCTTAGAGCTGTGCAACCTTGGGTAAACTGTTTTACAGCGTGGTGCCTCAGTTTACTCATCTGCGAAAAGAAAGCATTATCGGTTGCAAGGATTAATGGGGTTATCACACTTAAAATGCTTAGGAAAGTACCTGGCACATGGTGAGGGCCCCATAACTCTTTGCTCTATTACTGCTTGCCTGGCAGGATGAGGGAATAGGATGTAAGGTCCCTGTGTGGTTGACTCATTTGTGTCATGGTTGAGATCATGGTAGATGGTGATGGTGAGGGAGAGCATGACAATGGTAATAGTAAGAATGACAGCATTTCTTGTTATGATGGTTGACATTTGCTTATCATGGGCTGGGCACTGTTCTAAGCACTTTCTCTCTGTCATCTCATTCAGAACCAAGGCGTGTCTAGCTGGGGAGACAGGACCCGTATGACGAGAGCTCTGATGATAAACAGAAGTGTTGTGAGTGGAGGAGACAGACAGAGGAGGGGACAGCTCAGTGGGCCGGGGTGATCCAGGACGGGTTCCCTGGAGAGGGAGGGGGCTGCAGCCAGCCCGCTCCATTCTTTACAGAAAGCTGTATTAACTTGGGGCCTCCTAGGTGAAGGGAGGAGGGGAAAGCATAGGGAAGTTCCGTCTAATAGCCAGAACTTCTCACAAGGTGACAGACTGCCTTTGGTGGAACACGTTTCTTGTCATAGGAAGCAGGCGGGCAAAGCCTAAGATAACACAGGTGAGAGATGTTCTGGAGGGGGTTTCTGAACTGGGTGTGGCGGAGGAAGTTGATAGGATGTGAGTTGTGTGCCCCTTCTCATTCTAGGAGTCTACCTGTCCAACCGTGCTTACAGGCACACGCACACATACATGCACTGCAGGCTAGTACTGCCCAGGTATCCAGGAAGCCCAGGGAAGGAGATTTATTTTGCTCATGCCAAGGCCCTCTCTCTGCACATCACCACCACACAAGGACCTTACATCCAGTGCTTTCATCCTGCCAGGCATGCAATAATAAAGAGTTATGGGGCCCTCTTTTTAAGGATGATAACAATCTTAATCCTTGTAAACTATGATGCTCCCATTTTACAGATGAGTATACTGAGTGGTTAAAATAACTTGCCCAAGGTCACACAGCTATAAGTAGTGGAGCCAGGATTCAAACCCAGACGGCCTGTCACTAGAATCCATGCTCCTAACTGCCTTTAACACACACCACCACCACCATCGTCATTATCACCATCTCACACGATATTTCTTTGCTCTTTGCATCAGTCAAACCTATCCTTCATCGTAGGAGGCAAAGGCTGGGGCTAGGATGGGAAGGGCAGTAAGAAGATAGCAACTGGGTAGGGAAAGTGGGGAGAGGAGACCTGTGTCATCCTGGGGATGTTGCATCCAGGACAGGAACAGGCTGTGAGATCAAATCCTGGCACCTAGCAGCCATGGGACCTCAGGCAAGCCGCTTTCCCTGTCTGTCTTAGTCGTCCGGCTGTGAAATGGTGAAGATCTGATACACAAGGTATCAGAGGGGCCTGGCACATGCAGAGGGGGCCCCCTCAACAGTGTCTGTGAAGCAAAGTCTGAGTCACAGGATTTTCTGGGGAAGTGAGTTTCCCTTGGCTCCTCCTCTTGCACCCCATCTGGGCCACAGAGAGGGGCTAGCAGGGTGCTGGCCCTCAGCCACCCAGCCTAGTGGAGCCCAGGAAGAGGCCCCAGGGTCCCGGGCCTGGAGCACGGTGGCCCCGCAGATGCAGAAAACTCTCGTGTCATTGCAGCTTTTCCGAGCAGAGCCCAAGAGTGGCAAACTCTATTCTTAGCCATCATCCCATCATGTGGAGAGAAGCGTGTCATTAGTGGGGAGGGAGGGAGGAGCTGCCAGATTTAACCCTGCAAGGGCCAGAGAGCCACAAAGAACTGGAGGAGAAACCCCTTGCAGCTGGAGAGGGGAGCAGGTTGGAAATTTAAGTTGGAGTCAAAGGAGCATCCCGTAAGGGGCACCCCGGATGGACACTCACTGGACAGATGCAATCACCAAGGCCCCAGGGAGAACTTGCAGGGGAGGTAGGTGGCCCTAAGAGGAGAGGGGCTGAGAATTCCATCCGCTGTCACGGTTTCCTGAAGCAGACAGTCTAAGAGATTATGTGAAGAGCCCTGCAGGAATCAGGAGACCAAACCTATTCCCATCTCTACCACAAATGTGTGTGGCTTGGGATAAGTCACAGCCCTTCTCTGGCCCTTGGACTACATCTGAGGCATTCAACTCAATGATCCCTATACTCTGGCATTTTGTGACATGAACCCAAGTGGGGTCAGAGCTGAGAACATCACCCAAGACTCTGGTCAAACCTCTCACAGGGCCTGAGGGCAGCCAAGTCATTTTTTTGCCCACTAGAACCCTATGGTTGTAACAGGACGTTTACCCCAGGTTCTTAGTTCATCCCGATGTGCCCTATGTACACTATTCTCCTAATGTAATTTGTCAGCAGATCTAGCCACAAGGGACTGGGACACAGGTTAGACTAGTTTGACGGCATTGAATGGGGCAAAGCTAGATGTGAAGGGGAGGGAAAGTCCCAGAGGAGCTGTGAGTAGCCTGAGTGCTTCCCACCTGGGTGGGAAGCAAGGGGACATCCTGGAAGGCGGACTCCTGCATTGACTTGTGCCTTGGGAGAGACAGACATCCAAACACGCTTGTTCCCTGTGTGGCCTTCTGTCCTCTTTTCAACCTCCCTCCTCTGTGCCCCTAGCTTGGTCTCGCCTCCTCAGCCGAGCTGTAAGCTCCAGGAGGGCAGGCAGCCTGCCCTCTCCTCCTCCCCCCAGGGGCCATCGCGGGCACAGCCAGTGCTTGCTCAGGGCTGGGCTCCGTGTCCTGCCAAGCCCGCCCTGAGCCCACCCTCCGCCTGCTCGTTCCCGCCTGCCTGGCCCCTTGCCCCTCAGCCCCGCTGTGCTCTGTGCAGACCACTCATTTCCTTTCTAATTAATCACTGCTGGTCTCCAGCCATGTCCTTCCCTCCCCAGCTCATTTGCCTAAAGAAATGAGTTGCTATGTTGAGGAGAGGCAAATGCTTCCCAGCTCTATTTCCTCTCTCCCCTTCCCAGGCTGCAGAGGCATGGGGGCCAGGGGCCTTTCTGAGGCTCCCCGGGACCAAGAGGAGGGGGCACTCCTGCAGGGAGAGCAGCCTCAGTTTCCCCATGTAGATCAGAACAAGCAGTTCCCCGTGCGCCCTGCAAGAAGAAAGTGCCTGGAGGCCCTGGTGGGGGTGGGAAGGAAAAGATGGTGAGTGCCAGGCCTTCTGCGTACCCCTGCCCCACCAGACTGCAGCAGCTAGGATGCGGCCATGCTGTTTCATGAAGCTAATGAGCTTTGGATCCCCAAGCTGGAGGACAGAACTTGTCAGCTGGCCTCTCGCGAACAGCAGACACGGAAACCCCATGGTTCAGGACATGACTCGTCATGTCATGAGGGGAGAAACAGGAAGGAGACAGTATTGGAGGGTTCTCAGTGGGTGAGGCTGCAGGGAGGAGAGGGGCTCCACCATGGTGGGGCTCCTGGGCTTCTGACGCTGCCCAGAGAACTGTGGGGTGAGCTAAGCTTTCGGCTGTCACCCTCCCTTCTACCCAGACCCACTGGACCCCTCCAAGTACAGCACTTGCCCATGGGGACCAGGTCAGGGATGGTTCCTGGGGTGGGCTGGACTCCATCCAGCAACTGACAGGGCTTGAGGTCAGACAGGCGTGGGTTCAAACCCATACCAGCTGCACAAGCACAGGACAGGGCACTGTCTCTGAGCCTCAGTTTTCCCATCTAAAGAATGGAGTTAACAGTAGCCCCAGTCTCTCAGTGTTGTTAGAGAAATAGCAAAGGTCCTGCAGGTAGAGCACTCAGCATAGTGCCTGGCACATAGTAAGTACCCTGTAAATATTAGCTATGATTTATTATCATTATTATCAGCATCTCCTGCTTCAGTATTGGGATGCAAGCAATTGAGAGAAGCAGCATTACAGGGGAGCCTTGAGTTGACTCACTTATTTTTCAAAGTAAATTATGTACAAACTGCTATTCTGTTATTGCTGGTGAGTGTGGCACTAAGACCCCTCCTGACTGATGGAGACCCGGTGTGGGGTCCAGCACCGGGGCTGAGGGACCCACCAGCTGTCCCAGGCCACCAGACACCCAGGGGTCATGAGCTGCAGAAATGAAACTCCATCTGTCAGTCCTGGAATTCAGTCTTGTGAAAGCCGTGCCCTCACCAGGGGCCTGTGTTGTATTGGCCATCCCAGCTGGGCCTGTGATAGAGCAAGCTGTGCTGAAAGACCCCAGTCCCAAGCTGGGATGCAACCAGCCACACTCCCTGTTCTGAGCCTGAGGTGCCCCCTCTGCCCCCAACTTACTGCCTAAGTTTGAGTCTCAGGGAACAACAGCCTGGGCCCCCATTGGCTCAGGGCTGAGCTAAGGTAAGCAGAGAACCTCAGAGGCTCTGGACTTAGACCAGGAGACATTCAAGCAGACAGATTCCTGCTGAGGGAAGTTGCATCTCCCAGGCCACCGCCCATGAGGAGCTTCTGAAGCTGTGGAAAGAGCAGTGCTCGGGGTCGGGGCTCTGCGGCGGGACTGGCACTCTCCCTCCTTGCTCTGCTTAGTGTTACCTCCACCCTGGAAGGAGGAACTAGAGCTCCCCTGTGATTTAAGATCCCTTCCAGATGAAACAACTGAGAAGCTGTAGCAGCAAAGGCTGAGAGAGGAGGGGCGGCAGATTTGAGGTGGAGACAGCTGGCCTGACAGGCCCTGGCTTTCCTGCCTGTGAAATGGAACTGTTCTCTTCCTTCCTCCGGTGTGCTCCAAGGTGGGGGATGACATGGGGACTTCAGGGGCCCTGCCAGCCCTGGCTTCTATGTACTAGGGGACCCTGGGGTGCTGACAGGTGAGACCCCAGCTGGGCTGGGATCTCTCTGGGGAGAAACCTGGAAGACACAGCCTGGGATGCAGCAGGTACAGGCTTGAGAAGGAGGGTGTGGGTTACCGGCTTCAAGAAGCAACCTTACGAAAAAACAAAATTAAGATTTACGCAGCACTTAAAACACAGTTACAAAACACAGTAACATCTAGTATTTCATTAAATCAATCCAGCTTCTTCACAGGCTCTTATCACTCCTTGCTTACAGGTGAGAAAACTGATGGCTTGAAGAGGTTAGGTGCATTCCCCAGAATAGGGAGGACCTTCCTGGCTTTACCATTTTGCCAGAGGTCTAGCTGAGAGAGACCTCAGGACCATCCTAGGCAGTTAGATATGATAGGAGGGCTGCCACATACAGCTGGGCAGGTTGTTTACTGCACAAAAGTGCCCGGTTGAAGGGGTGATAATGGGGCTGGGATCCAGCCTCACTCTGCTCACCAAGCCACACTCTCCAACATGGGGCTGTATCTGCCCAGAGCACAAAGGGACCACATGGGCCAGTGGCACCATGAGTGGACTGCACTGTGGGCTGCTCCCAGCCTCAGTTTCCTGAATTGAAACACAAGGCTAATCCTCCATCTTCCAAGCTCCCCATCTCTCAGGGGAAATGAGGTCAGTGAGTGGTTGAGAAAATCAATACACTACAAGTGCTTTGAGCTCCTTGGAGATAAGCTTCTTGACAAAGAGGGAGGTGATTAAAGGCAAGAGCGCTTTCTCTGTGGCACTGATATGGATCCTCGAAGAGTGGGTCAGGATGTCTGGGATGGGTGTGGGTGTGACAGATGCTGGCCTGTGGACACTGGCTTCTGCAGCTATCCCTCCCTTGTGCCTCCCTGGTTTCTGAGCTCACTGTGTCTCTCCCAGTGACTTACGCGTTGTGGGAGATCAATATACATTTGTTCTCACTGAACTGCATTGTCTGTATATTCCTATCATCACTTCTCCACTCTCCTTCCTCTACAAAAATGCAGTAACCTACTAAACGCACCCAACACTGGACTGGGAGTCTGAAAACTGGGTTCAAAACATTCTCTGCCACCAATACACTGCTACCTCTGAACTCTGCCCCTCCCAGGACCTCAGTTTCCCATGTGCAAAGCAAGGCATTGGATAAGATGGCCAGTGGGGCTCACAGTGCACAATGCCAGTGAGGCTCACTGCTCCCTCACGATGCAGTCTGCAGCTGTGGATGTACATGCATCTACACAGAGCCCCCCCTTTAGTCTCTAAAGGCAGCCAAGATAAAACAGAGCCTAATCTGCACCAGGGAGATGGCTCCTCTGCCCGAGGGGCAGCGGGCACAAATTGGGCCGTCGTGTTGCATTACTTCCGCCAAGTTGGGCCCCACCATCTCACCTCCATCCCCCGGCGAACAGGGACAGTGACAGGCAGACAGCGTGGTGGGGGCAGGAGGCCCACACTGCCACCAGGCCCCCTGACTCCACCATCAAAGGTGACAGGCAAGGGAGGGGATCCAGCCAGAGAGGATTTTTAATGACCCCAAATCCTGGCAACTCATTATGTCTCTGATAAGGCAGTGGGAGCTGTCACTCCGAGATGTAGCCAAGGAGGCTCCCTAGAGAAATTTTGCCGCCTTCTCACTAATCTTCTTATAAACATTGTTATTTATTTTTTCTTATTTTATCCGACATGTGTCAAGCAGCCCCTGCTAAGCCTGTGACATCTCCAGGGAGGCTGGAGGACGTTTGAGGATGGCCTGTCGCTCCCCCTCCTCCCCCGGTTCTGCTCCTTCCCCAACCCTCAGCAGCACAGCCCCCCGTAGGCCTGTTCTCTGGCCGGCCAAGGCTCTACCCCAGGCAGGCAGCTTTGCAACACCCGCAGGAGCTGGTTCTTGGGCTAGGAGACCCTGGACATCTGGGAGCTGGCCATCAGAGTTAGGAGATTGCAGGCTGTGCCAACTGGGGCTGCTTCCAAGGAGGAGAGGAAGGGCTGCACGCCACCGCTGGCATCTGGGGTACCACACGGTTGCGCTGGGAAGCCCCCGGGCTCACTCTGAATGTGTCTGGTTAACACCCAAGTAGCAATCACTGCATCTGCCACTGATTACGGCTCTGTACCAGGCACTGTGCTCAGTGTCCTTCACACATTAATGCTAATGCTCTCCTGCACTCCACACAGTAAAGGCACCGTGAGGTTGGTACTAGCAACAGTCCTATTTTTAGGGGCGGAAACTGAGGCCCAGGGAGGTTAAACCACTTGCTCAAGGTCGCTCAGGCAGGAAGGGCAGACTAGGAATTTGAACTCTGGTGCCCAGATGCAGAGCTAGTACAGTGCTCACCCACACTTTCCATGGGCGGCTTCCTTTGAACGCTCCTATGATCCTGGGAGAGAGGCAAAGCCAGGAATTTTCTCCACATTTCACAGATAAACAAACAGGCTCAGAGAGGGCACGTGACTTGCCTAGAGCTCCAGCACCAGGACAAGAACCCAGGTCTCTGGCTTCTGGTTCAGAGTTCTTTCTGGAAGACCTCAGGACAGCTTCTCCTGGACTTTGTCCTATGTTCTGGGGTGCTGAGATCAGCGGGGGGGGGGGGGAGCGGAGCAATGCTGGGGTAAGGAGAGAAGACCATAGAACTTCCACAGGGCACAAGGAAGAGCCCAGAAGTTCTGGGAGACCCCTTTCAACTGTAGTTCCTGGCACACATTTGTGATAAGCCTTTTGGATCACTCACAATGGATTACTATAAAGCAGGCTATTAAAAAATGGATACAGCACGATCCCATTTTAGTGACTATATAGTTATATGCGTGCATATGTATGCAATATATCTATATATTGCAGAGGGAACAACAGGTTGAATTTGCTGCTTTCAAAATAGCCTAACTTAAGGCCAATGTTTTAACATTCCACATCTGGGGGATCCTGAATCCGGAACAAGGCACATGGTTTTTTAAAAATTTTTAAATAACTTTGGTAGTACAGAGAGTTCCCACGACACTTCACCCATCTCTCTCTTATGCTAACAATGTCAACATCTTGCTTAACTTCAAATTTCGCCAGTTTTTCTATTGGTAAAAGCTGGAGTTTCATCACATTACATCAGGGTACATGACACATGACATCAACAGGACTTCTCACTGGTGATGTTAACCTTGATCATAGGTTCCGGTGATGTCTGCCAGGTTTCTCCACTGCTGTGTTATTTTTTCCCTCTCCATATTCTATTCTTAGAAGCAAGTCTCTAAGTGCAGCCCTCACTCAAGAAGAGAGGAATTAAGATCCACCCCCTGAACATCAATGCATTTGTGGACATATGTTAAAACCACCATAGTAATTAATAAATTGTCGGGGGGTGGGGAGCTACTTTGAGGCTATGCACATGTCCTATTTCTCCTTAAAGTTTTGCCCACTAATGTTAGCATCCATGGCTGGGTCCAGCCTGCAGCAATTCCTACCTTGATGTTCTAATGGTGATTTTCTACTTTCCTCACTCCTACTTTAATAGTTGCAATTCAATATTTTTGTTGTTATTTACCATGTTGCTCAAATTGTTCCAGCTTTGGCCATTGGAAGCTCTTGCAGTTTGACCCTTCTCTTCTCTTGACATGGCCCTATCAGGTTTTTGTGTTTCGTTTTTTGGCAGATTTATTATTTTTTTAAAGATATAAGTCTGTTGTGACTTTTTGGGTCTGGGGGGTGGTGGTGTTTGTTGTTTTTAACACTATCTTACTTTCTGGCACCACAAAATGCTCCAGGATCATTTTAAATTTTCTTGGCTCAGCCCTAGAATCAGCCATTTCTTCAAGGATCCCAGTCCCTTTTACTGGAAAATGTTATTAGTAAACAAGAGTTGGGTTCTAGGAAACACACACTTTTGATGTCAACTTTTTCATGAATAAAGCATCTGGAACTTGATATCTGGAAATGAATTGGCATCCTGCATAACTCAGGGGTCCTTATACATTGCAATTGTATATGCTTATGTAACGTGCCTGGACTGCCATGTCTCCCTTGAGCCTCACCTGTAGGATAACCTTGAAAGGTCCTTGTGAGGGTGAGGGATGTTGCTCTGGGTTCAAATCCATACCACAGTTATGATGGTATGTAGCCTGATCTCCAGCTAGCCTCTCTATAAACACTCACTTTTCATCCACATGGTCAGGATGTACAAGACAAAGAGTTTGACACGTCTCCCAAAATGTCGATGAACCATCTGGGAAATATTAAATTGCGATTTAATGATTCTTCTCAGGTTTTACTCAATTATAAATTTAATATTCTTGACATTTTCCTTCACTCCTATGGAACCTCTGAGACTCCAGAGACAGGGCAGAGAGCCCCAGAAACAATGGTGTGATTGCAAAGGAGCTGAGGCGGGCCAAGTGCCTCACCTCTCTTGCTAGCTTCCCACGCATCAAATGGGAACAATGAAAACAAATGAGAGAGTGATGAGAAAATGTAATAGAAATCGTTCTGAATTATTACTGTACTGTTTGCACGACATGAAGAGCTCAGCCTCAGGATCCAGACAGACCTGGGTTCAAAACCTGGCTCCATCACCACCACCTGTATAATGGGCAAGTGGGCTCACTTCTCTGGGCCTCAGTTGTTTTGTCTGTAAAATGGGGTACTAGTTCCTACCTCAAGGGATTGTCATGGGATCAAATGAGACCATCACAGTCAAGTGATTAGCACAGTTCCTGACCGATACTCAATGACCATTAGTAATAATAGTAACAGCCACACTTAACAGTAAGAACATAGTCCCAGTGACCAGTCAGTGGGAATGTGATCAGGGTCATGCTGCATGAACTTAAAATCAAAACAGGCATGAAATTTAAGTATTTGTCATTCATATTTTTTAAATGCACTTTATTTTTTAGAGCAGTTTTCAGCTAACAGCAAAATTGAGCAGAGGTTATAGTGACTTCCCACATACCCCCTGCCTACTCCCCAGCCTCCCCCACTATCAAAACCCCTCACCAGTGTGGCACATCTGTTAGAACTGATGAACCTACATTGACACATCACCACCGAAAGTTCATAATTTACATTAGGATTCACTCTTGGTCTTGTGCATTCTACAAGTTTTGACAAATGTATAATGACATGTATCCACCATTATAGTGTCATACAGAATATTTTCACTGCCCTAAAAATCCTCTGTGCTTTGCCTATTCATCTCTCCTCCCCCACCCCCAAATCCCTGGCAACCATTGATCCTTTTATTGTCTCCATAGTTTTTGCTTTTTCTAGAATGTCATGTAGTTGGAATCATACAGTCCATAGCCTTGTCAGATTGGCTTCTTTCACTTAGAAATATACATTTAAGTTTCCTCCATGTCTTGTTATGGCTTGGTAGATTTCTTTTTAGCACTGAATAATATTCCATTCCAAACTGAATGTACCATAGTTTATTTATCCATATACTTACTGAAGACATCTTGGTTGCTTCCAAGTTTTGGTAATTATGAATAAAGCTGCTATAAACATCTGTGTGCAAATTTTCGTGCAGACCTAAGTTTTCATCCCCTTTGGGTAAATATCAAAGAGTGCAATTACTGGGTGGTATATGGTAAGAGTATATTTAGTTTCGTAAGAAACTACCAAACAGTCTTCCAAAATAGCTGTACCATTTTGCATTCCTACCAGCAATGAATGAGAGTTCCTGTTGCTCTACATCCTCACCAGCATCTGGTGTTGTCAGTGTTCTGGATTTTGGTCATTGTAATAGATGTATACTGATATCTCACTTTTGTTCTGCTTTGCAATTCCCTGATGACATATGAAGTGGAGCATCTTTTCATGTGTTTATTTGCCATCTGTATATCTTCTTTTTTTTTTTTAATTAATTAATTAATTTATTTATTTTTGGCTGCGTTGGGTCTTCATTGCTGTGCACGGGCTTTCTCTAGTTGCGGCGAGCGGGGGTTACTCTTCATTGCGGTGCATGGGCTTCTCATTGCAGTGGCTTCTCTCGCTCTGGAGCACGGACTCTAGGCACGTGGGCTTCATTAGTTGTGGCACACGGGCTCAGTAGTTGTGGCTCACAGGCTCTAGAGAGCCGGCTCAGTAGTTGTGGCGCACAGGCTTAGTTGCTCCGTGGCATGTGGGATCTTCCCAGACTAGGGCTCGAACCCGTGTCCCCTGCATTGGCACGCGGATTCTTAACCACTGCGCCACCAGGGAAGCCCTGTATATCTTCTTTCGTGAAGGTCTGTTCAGGGGTTTTGCCCCCTTTTTACACTTGATCTTAGCCAAAAGGCCGAGAAGCGATTGCCCCCTTTTTAAATCAGGTTGTTTGTTTTCTTATTGTTGAGTTGTAAGAGTTATTTGTATATTTTGGAAAATCAGATATGTCTTTTGCAAATATTTTCTCCCAGTCTGTGGTTTTTCTTCTCATTCTCTTGACGGTGTCTTTCATAGAGCTGAAGTTTTTAATTTTAACAAAGTCCAGCTCATCAATTATTTCTTTCATAGGTTATGCCTTTAGTGTAGTATCTAAAAAGTCATCACCATACCTAAGGTCATTCAGATTTTCTCCTATGTTATTTTTTAGGAGTTTTATAGTTTTGCATTTTACATTTAGGTCTATGATCCATGTTGTGTTAATTTTTGTGAACTGTGTAAGGTCTGTATCTAGACTCATTTTTTGCATGGGGATGTCCTGTTGTTCCAGCTCCATTTGTTGAAAAGCCTATCTTTGCTCCATTCACATGTATTTTTACCTTGAGTTTTTCAAAGGACACCCCTGCATCGAGTCCCCCACGTCCCCCAAACACTCCCATCATCCGCGGCACTGTTCCAGTAGGGAGAGGCCCTTTGGAGAGAGACCTTGGGCCTGACCGCCAGAGCCCTGATTGGGGAGGACCCTTCAACCAGGCATCCGCTCAATGTCAGGGATGGGGGCGACGTGCTGGGCCAGGAGACCGATTTGGGGGAAGGTGGTTCTCAGTGCAGGGCTCCTGAGGGGTGACTAATCTTCAGGTTGGAAGGAGGAGGTCTGACCAAGGGGGCCTCATGGTAGGGGAGACGGCAGCCTCAGGCCTCCATGGAGATTAGGAGTAGAGCCCAGGGCTGGCTGACTCCACAACCAGGCCCGCACAGACATTCGCACACGCTCACCTTCCCAGGAACCTGGATAGCTGCTTATCAGACCACACCAGGCCCAATCAATTAAACTCTCCCATTGCCACCTCCCCTCCTGGGTTTAATTTGAGGCATCCAGCTCATCAGCAGGCTGGAGGCGAGGATTTCTGCTCTGTGCAGGTCTCAAGAGTTTGGTGAGGAGGCAGGTTCTGTGGGCACGGGGCTGCATGCTCCTGCCCACGGCTAGCACCATGGGCTGGCAGCACCTCAGGGCTTTGTTCCTGAGGCCCGGGTGCATGTTTCTCCATCAGAGGGCTCAGTGTCTTGGTCCTCTGAGCATGAGGTGGGGACCCCAGCCCCAGCCTGCCCCCCAACCCTGTGGCTTGGGGCTAGAAAGAATGGCTCCTGGAGACCCAGGCCTCCCTCCTCCCTTTCAGGGTATAGAGGAGCTAGGCTCACTCATGGCATGTTCACCACCGCGAGCTGGGCACAGTGCCGGCCCCTTCCCAGCCATGGTGCCTCATTTCATCCCAGAACAAGCCCACAGAGCTGGCATCACCACTCATTCTACAGATGTGAAGCCCAGGAAGATGATTCAGCAGGGTGGACAGGGCCACTTGCCAGCTCAGAACATGTCACTGAGGCGTCCTGAGCCTCAGTTTCCTTACCTGTAAAATGGGACTAATCATACCTCCCTCACTGGGCTGCTGCGAGACATGCATTAGTTAATGGAGATGAACACGGTTGCAGCTTGCGTTACATGGTGGCTTGAATTACCGTCACTGCAAGTGGCTGCCATGGGGTCTGATCCAGGAACATCTGGCTCTGAAGCTCAAGCTCTTTCCTCTACCTACACTCCTGGCCTCCCATAGACAGCTAGAGCAGGTCCTAAAGATGGGCTTCCAGGCTTCCCTGGGAGATGAGCAACCTGTGGGAGTGTGTGTACCTTTCAGGAGAGAGCAGAAAGCTGGGAGAGGAGCAGGATGGGAAGCCTACTGCTGTGGTCCTGTCCTCCTGTCAGTCATGTTTCTCTGCATCGTTCTCTCACGTGGGTAAGGGCCAAGCCCAGAGAGAGCTGGGGACCAGGCCAAGGTCACACAGCAGGCTCCTAGGGCCCAGCCGGGCCCTTCCAGAGGAGCCATCCTCTGGATGAGCAAAGGCCTCGTGTCTGCTGCTCTGTAACCACTGAGCACACCGTGTGCTTGTCCATTGGGTTGGACAGAGTGTCCGCAGGGCATGAAATTCATTTTCTTTATGTCCCATGGAGGATTGACTGCTTGGCTGTAATCCAACAAATCGTAGCAATTACAGAAACAAGCACAGCCATGGCTCTGGTGTCTGTGTGGCACACACTAACACACACTCAGTCACACACAGCCTCGCACACTCACATACATACACTAATTCATACACACACCCTCCCAGTCTTGCCTGCACAAGCATACTCACACTAGCTCATACTCACACATATAATCTCATTCATTCACATTCACTTGTAGTCTCTCACACTCACATGCATTCATACTCATCATCTTGCACACACACTCGTACTTGCTCTTGTTCACACATTCACAGTTTCACACTTGTGCACACATCCTCATACACTAACGTAAATAACACACTTCCACACTCTCACACCTTGCATGGCTCTTGGACTCCCAGTTCATGTTCTCCCAAACATGGGAAGGTCCAAGCAGAAGCGACTGCCCATTCCCCTCCCCAGATCTCATCATTTGCCTGAATCCTTCCAAGCCCAGCTGCAGACTTGCCTTCCCCAGGAAAGCTCCCGACTTCACCCCTTCCTACTAGCCTGCTGGGCCCTCTCCTTCCTCTCTGGGCTCCTCTAAAGTTAACAGCAGCATATTTCTCTGTTCTTGTCCGGCAGCCAGTGTTTGCTGAGCACCTATTATGTGCCTGCCATGGTGGGTCCCATGGTCTCTTCCACTGGATGGAGATAGCCCCTTGAGGACAGGGAGGGTGTCACACCATCTGTGCCCGAGCACTTAGGAGGGGCCTGGGCACATGGTACGTAAGCACCTGTGTAGAGTAGATGAAGACGTGCCTCCCAGGGTCCTGTTGGCCTGTGTGCTTCCAGCGACAAAGCATCTCCCAAAGCTAGCTCTTCCTCCTGCCATTCCCTCCTCCCAGCGCACCCTTCCCATACACGCCCATCTCCCCCTGCACATCTATGCAGATCTGGCCCAAGTGCCATCGCTCCTGGGAGGGCTTTGCTCAGTCGACTCCCAGAGACAGTCTGCTCTGCCTGTCTCCCCACAGGAACCCCCGGCACCTCGAGGACAGGGCTAGGTGTCCACAGAGCCCTATACAGAGCAGCTTCAATCAGGTTTTGAGTTGAGCACTCCAAGTTGTGCTTTCTCAGTGGAAAAGGCTTTCTCTCCAGAGTGATGAGAACCAGCCACAGCCTCAGTCTTCCCTCTTCGCTAAAGCCCAGGTCCCCACAGATGTTGCAGTTTGCAGGGATGGGACAGTCTTTTGCCCGGGGCTTGAGACTCCGCCCACTTCTTCCTTCCTATCTCTTTGAATGTCACTCTCTTCAGGAGGCCTTCTCTGCTACCCAGAATCTATTTAGGTGCTCTGCTCTGGGTCCCCCAGCCCCCATCATGGCTCTATCCTGCTCTAGTATAATTTCCTGTTCTGCATCTGTTATCTCAGCCTGTATGCACCACAGAGACAGATATTTTGTCTGTCCTCATCCCTGTCACAACTCCAGGGCCCAGCATGTACTCAGTACACAGCAGGCATTCAATAAATGCTGTGGGAAGGGAGGGAGGAGCAAAATATCCACTGGTTTGTCTTCCCCTCCATGGTCTTACAGATAGTGAAGGTGAAGGGAATCCTGGTTTTCCCTTTCTACAATGCAACCCCTCCTGGGTGAGGGTCCACCTTGGGCCTATGAGTTTCATCCCTTCATTGGAACCTTCATTCCCTCACCAGATATCCCCTGCCCCCAGCACTTTCTCTGGTGCCTGAGTGTCCCCAACTTGGTCATCTGTGCTGTAGGCCACATTACCCAGAGGCTATGCCCAGGGGTAAGGAGGACAAACCAACCCCACACCTGGGAGACCCCTGACCTGGGGAGAGCTAATTAGCTAATCCAGCTAATTCCTGGATTCCCAGGCCGTTGCCACCCAGTGACAGTGCTGCATCTGCTTCCTTTGATAACCTGGGCTCCTGGTGGAGACAGTTGGAGCCTCTTTAAGCACTGTCCAGGGAAAGGAAGACAGAGCAGGCCTCTTTTCCTCTGGGCACAGGGAGGCTAGAGAAGACAGCTCTCACCCCTTCCTGGGTCTGCGAAGCTGCCAAAGGGGATGATGGGAACTGGGGGGGTAAGAGGCCACTGTGTCCTGATGGCATAGTCCGGGGCACATGGTCTGGCCCAGGATCGGAGTCCTGGCTCTGAGTCTCCCTCAATGTGTGACCCTGACTGAATCAGGTAACTGTGCATCTCCTTGGCATGGTGCCCATTGCAATTGCCTCTGCTGGAGTGTCTCCCTCCCTCGCAATTCAAAAGGTGGAAACTTTCTCCATTCTTTGAGCCTGAGGGCAAACGCCACTTCCTCCAGGGAGCCTTCTCCGATTATCCCAATTGCCATAATTTCTTCCTCCACTGAGCTCTCAGAAGCTCGTCTCTGTGTGGCTTACATATGGCTCTGCCCATACTTTGGTCTTGCAAAGAGGTACTCATGGCTGGGAAGATTGTAACCTGAACAACTCTAGGGAGTGCCTTTCACATTGCAGCTTATATAAGTGGCACCCTTGGGAGCTGTGCAGTGCCAAACCTGTGCGACTCTACATGGCAGGCCTCCTGGGTCCTGCCTCTAAGGACTGCGCCGAGGATCCCATGGGATTCTGAGCCCGGGCTCAGTAGCACAGATGAGGGTGCTCCTTTTCTTCTGCTCAGCTTGTTTTCCTTCTCCAGCTACTCCCTTTCCTCAGGTGCTCTCACTCAGGCCCATGGCTTAAAATACCATTTCTAAGGTGATGACTCACTCTCAAATTGACGTCCGTAGCCCTAGCCTCTGCCCCGAGCTCCAAATTCATATCTGCAAGTGTCTGCTGGGAATCTACACTTAGAGGCATCACAGGCATTGCAAATTTAATTCGGCCAAGCCAACCTCTTGATTCCTGCCACACACCTGTCCTCTCACTCTTCTCCGTTTCAGTACACCATCAACCCTCCGGCTGAAATCCTCTGAGCTATCCTTGATTCCCCCTTTCCTTCACCCTCTACAGCTAGCCCATCAGCTTGTCCTGTCACCCAGCTTACAGAATATGTCCTGGATCCATCTCCAGATCTCTGCTGCCTCTGCCATCACCTACTTACTCCAAGCCACCATCATCTCTCCCCTGTCTTATGGGGTTCCCTCAAGAGCAGAGCACAAGAGAAGGATTTGGGTGCACGCAGGTCATTCATGTGGGAGATGAGGCAGGAAAGAGGAGAAGCCAATCCAGGGTGTCCTGCTGCTGCTGCCACTGCGGAGCGCCGTGGCCAGCCCTACCCTCAGGACAGTCTCTCCAAAGGACAGCAGCCTGGGACATTTGATTATTGACTTTCATCCCCATTGATAGACAGTTGCCTCTTGAGTCCTGAATTCCCTGCCCCCTCCTATTCCCAGGCCGTCTTGTGCAGCTGAGTGAGCTCTTCACAGGAGAAAAGCAGAGGAGCTGCAAGCATTTGGAGGTGTGTGTCCTCAGCTCACTAGCAGCAGCTGAGTCACCAGTGGCCAGTGGGGAGCGGTGTGGGGCACCAGAAGCATCTGGTACAGCTCCCACAGCCCCTGCCACCCTCGCCGATCTGCGCCAGGGTGATTTTGTAAAAGTACAAATGGACCCTATCTCTTCATTGCCTGAGACCTTTAAAAGGTCCCCATTACCATGAGGACAAAACCTTGGCTGTGGCTGACCAGGTCACCCTCAGCCTCCCTGCCTCCCTGCTCTCATCCCCACTCTCTCTCTAAGCTCCAGGCACACTGGCCTTTCGGGGCCTCAGACCCCATAAACTTACTCCAGCCTTAGGGCCTCTGCCATCGCCCGCCCTCTTCCTGGACCCCCTTTCCCCGCAGTCTGCACACAGCTGGCTCTGGGTCGTCCAAGTCCACACTCACAGGTCACCTCCTTAGAGAGCTCTTCCCCGGCCCTGTGGTCCCCCACCCCCATGCTCTCTAGAATCTCATTCCTTTTCTTCTCCTCAGAGCACTCACATCTAACTCATTTACTTATTTATCTACCTGTTTCTTGCTGCTCTCTCCCACTAGAAGCTAATCAGTTACGGTCACGTATTTATCTCCAGGGCCCAGCCCAGCACCTGGCATGTAGCAGATGCTCAATAAATGCCTCCTGAATGAATGAATTGAATGGGTCAGGTTGTTCCAGAAGCAAGCAGAGCCTGAGTCAGGGATTTTGTGTAGCTGCTAGATTAGAGAATGCTCTCTGATGAGCCCTGTAACAGAGTTAGGGAAGCAGATTAGAGCAGGAAGAAAATGTAGGCAAGGGTGTGGATGCAGTCTAACCTCAGACATCCCCCACCAGGGGAGGGGTGTGGCTCTGGAGACTAATGCGCCACCTTTAGACAAGGGTGACTCCTTTTGTACCCTTGAGGGCTGCCCAGGCGGAGGCATGGGATGGGGGAGGGAGGCCATTAGCAGTGACACTTGCAGCACCACGGGGGAGAAGTACATGGGCCTGGTGAGGGCTTAGGGAGGGTCACCAACAGCATTCATGGCAGGAACGGACTGCCCTCCTGCCGCTCACAGACCCCAGGGCTGAAGGGGCCGCTCCTCTCAGGCTAGGGTCTGACAACAAGGGGATGGACCAGATGACCTCTGTAAGCCCCCTTTAGCACAAGAAGGCTACGCGTCCCACAGTGCCAGGAGAATGGTGCCCATTGGCCTAAATGGAGGCACTCAGCCAGGATATCTCAGGGAGCAGAAATCCCTCGTGAATACCGAGTCAGGCTCCTGATGGCCCATCCCTGTCTCCAAACGCCTCCTCATAACTGACCTGCGTCCGGCTTGCTGCCTCCTGAACCCACTTTCTCTTTGTGTTTTCTCACTGGCTATGAGAGCAGTGGGTGGGTATTTTCCTCAAAACAACCCCCAGAGTCCCCCGCCCCATCTGTAGATCTCTGAAGCTGTTTGATCATAGCAGTGGATGGCCATCCCATCCACCCATCACCGACTACAGTAGTTTCTCACTGCAGCACCAGTTCAATCCTGCTTATTTCCTGAAAAATTAAGGCCCAGGAGACAGTGTTCCCACAGCCAAAAAGTCTGAGGACGCCTTGGGAAGATGCAGTGCCTCCTGTTCCCTCTCCTGGGTGCGTCTAGGTGATGCAGAGAGCAGGCCAGGCGGGCAGAACTTGGCATTGACAAATGGCCCAGCCTCCCCCCAACCCTGCACTTTCCCTCGCCCCAATAGCTATTGACAGCTGGGGCACTTGAGTTTTTCTCTTCTCTCTGTCGGCTCTTTTAATTGAAAAATATAAAGAAAACGCCTATCGATTCCGTGTAACTGATAAGCTGTTCATTCCCCGACCTTTTTAATCAGGAGCCGAGCCTGGCTTAAAGCCCTAGGGAAGAGAAGGGCTGGGAAAGGAGGAGCACGATCTGCACTCTGGGGAACTCCCCACACATCCCAACAAACTTGTGCAGAGCCTCCAGGACTAGGGATAAACGAACAATTTAGGAGCCTTCTCCTTCCTAAGGATGTTTGCTGCTCCTAATTTTTGAAGCATATAATTATCCCTAACATTTACACAACACTTCGCATTTACAAAGCAATTTCCATTTGTAAAGCTTTTCCACATTTATTGTCTGCTTTGATCAGGCTGTTTACTTCAGGGGGCAACTGGTCCAGGAGTCCTCCCTCCACTTACCAAGGTGTGCATCCAGGCCATGGAAACTCTGCTCCCCACAGTCCTGGGAAGTAGTCTGAGCAGAGATTGCTGTCCCATTTTACAGATGAGGACATTGAGGTTCAGAGACATTGTAATCGCCCAAAGTTGCACAGCAAGTAAGCAGTCAGAAATTGGTCAGGGTGAGAACTCTGAGCCCCTCCAAGTGCTCTGCTCCTTAGAAATGAGCAGTTACCTGGTTGTCAAGATATAGGGCTTACCTGTCAGCCTCCTGCTCACTGTGAATCCCAGTAAGACTTAAAGAAGAACTTCCTAAGAAAAAGGCAGTAGTATGCTAACCAGAAGATTTTCCCTTCCTCAGAGAACGCTCATCTCAGGCTAGAGCCTGACAGCATGGGGAGGGACAAGATGACCTCTGTAAGCCCCTTTAAGCACAAAGAGGCTATGACTCCCAGAGTGCCAGGAGAATGGATGCCCATCAGCCTAAATGGAGGCACCTCAGCCTCCTTGTCTTCTGTTTGGCACACACCAAGATATGAGTCATAGCAGGTGCAGGGAAAATTTATTGCATCATCAATATTTAATATCTCCAGGGAGGTGACATCAGCAAAATTGCCTGGCCTGGCAGAGCCATCTAGGTGGACAGTGGGATAAGCTCTTCATCTCCTGGACACCCCATCCTTCCCACACAGGGAACAGGTGAAATTTATGGGCTCCTGGATGAGGCACAAATGTGGCGGAGGGTGACACGTTCCTCCAGCGCCTGTGTGCTGGCCTGGGGGGCCTTCCTCCCCGTGACTCTTCACCTGGTCCAGAGTCTAGCAGGGCTAGGGACTGGTGATTATTCGTTGGGCCTGGGACTTGGGGTCTCCAACTGTTCTGAAATGCCAGACTGAGTGTGGTCTGGTTGACAGTGCTGTGTGACAGGCTGGGGTCCCAGACCACATGGCAGTTAGTCACTTCTCAGACAGATCATCTCAGGACTCAGGTGTCACCAACGTTAGTCTGAGCCCAAGAGAAACTTGGCAGGTGGTGGGAAGACATAAACTAAGGCAGGGAGTAAATGCCTCGTGGCCACCCTGCCTGGCCACAATGCTCCTCTTCATTAGCCACGTGAGTGAGCTTCTCTGGGCCTCAGTTTCCTTCTCTGTAAAATGGGGGTTATGGTCTCTGCCTCAGATTTGTTGTAAAAATTGAAAAGGGTTCCACTTGATGTGTGCATGGCCCAGGAGGGGCCCAATCCACCTTCAGTTCCAGCCTCTCGCCTCTGCCCCAGGGCGACAGGGGAGGACCCAAGGCACACCAGGAGCATGTAGGAGGGTGGGGCTGCTGTACAAGAAAGGGAAGAAAATGGACGTGAATGAACCTGTAGGTTTCTGGCTCTCTGGGTGCCTCATTTAATCACCATCATTGATAGCTGGGGAAACTAAGTTCAGAGAGACTGTGATATGTCCAAGCTGAAATCCGAACTTATGACCGTTTGGCTCTTTTTTTGTGTCCTTAAACTGCTTCAGGTCTGGGTGAGCCTGGGGCAACTGAGGCAGTCCCTGCAGCCATACAGGCTGACCCCAGGGAGCATCCCACAGTCTGTCTGTCCCAGAGAGGACTTCTCTCCCCATGAGCCTCTGGTCCTGCCTGGGGCATGGTACCCACCCCCAGTTTGACCAGCACACCATGGATCTCCATCAGGAACAAAGGTCTGAAGTGCAGGAAGTCCTCTGGTACCCAGGAAGTTGCTCCCACATCCCTCAGGGGGACCAAAAGGACTATTCCTGGATGCTGTTTCAATAGCAAGAAGAATCCTAGCCTTGGTCCTGGGTGGCTGTGTGACTCTGGGCAAGTTACCTCTGCTCTCTGGGCCTCAGTTTCCTCATCTCTAAAGAAAAGGGCTGGGCTGGATTATTAGCACATTCTCTTATGTGACAAGCTTCCTGGAGAGCACAGCATGGTCTCTGCCCACAGGGAGTTCCATCCAGTAGCAGAGATCCCAGATGAACTGCCTGTGATGATGCTACAATGCTGCATGTGACGAGCTGGGAACAACTGTGACCCAGGGTCGTCCAGACAAGTGGTTCCCAGCCCAGCCTGCAGGACCAGGCAAGGCCAATGAAGCAGGGCAGCTGCTGGAGAAGATGCAGCATTTTGGAGCCTTGGTGTGACTCAGCCAGGCAAGAAGGGGGCAGCCAGGACTTACAGGTAGCTGTCAGGGTGGGGTCCTCCAGCAGTTCTGGATCCCAAGGGGAGAGGGTCAAGCAGCGAGTCTGGGAGGGGTCAGAAGTGGTGTTTAAGGCAAAGGGAATAGCAGACAGAGGACTTGAGGTCAAGTCTGGGGTGAGGGCCAGTGTGGCTTAAACTCATCTTGCTGGAGGGTGGGAGTAACCGTGGTGTGCAGGGTAGAAAGAAGGTGGAGCTGTGCAGAGAGGAGTCTGTGATAACGAGTTACTGCAGACTGGTGGCTTAGAGCAACAGAAATGGACTCTCTCACAGTTCTAGAAGTCAGAAGTCTGAAATCCAGGTGTGAGCAGGGCAGTGCTCCTTTTGCAGGCCTCTGGGGAGGATCCTTCTTTGCTTCCTCCAGCTGCTGGTGGCTGCCTACAACCCTTGGCATCCCTCGGCTCATAGCTGCATCACTCCAGTCTCTGCCTCCACTGTCGCGTGATGTCTCCCTGTGTGTCCATGCTTCCCCCAAATTTCCCTCTTCTTTAAGACATCAGTCATTGGATTAGGACACACTCTAATCCAGGATAACCTCATTTTAATGGATTTTATCTGCAAACACTCTTGTTTCCAAATACGGACACATTCCCAGGTGTCGGGTGTACGTGAATTTTGAGGAGACACCAGTACAGGAGGGCCGGCAGGAGCTGACCTGAGTCTATTTGAAAAGTGCCATCATTCTGCTAAGCCCGGGCCTGCTGGTTTCACATAGGGCTTGGCAGGAATGGCTGGGATGGTGGATTGGAGCTTTGTTGGGCCTTTGGGGCCCACTATTAGCAGGTAGTTTGCCTGTCTGTGTAACTTCCGGTAAGTGTAGGAAAAACTGAACGATGAGCCAACTGGGCCAGAAAAGTGTGAAATTCCACCTGCAGAGCTGGGTGGTGAGAGGCAAATACAGCATCCAGGAGCTCTCGTTCTAATCCTGCCCTCAGCTGCTTCTCTGTGTGACCCTGGGGAAGTGACTTTCCCTCTCTGAGCCTCACCTTCCTCACATGAGACACAAGGGCTGGGCCTGGCTGACCTCTGCAGGCCCTTACAAGAGTGGAAATTTGTATTTTAAATCTGACTCTCCCCAGGATAAAAGAGTCAACCCCAGGGATGCTGGGGACCCCCCTGAGGCTGGCCCTAGGAGATGACCACTCACTCTGGAAAAAGCTGGCCAGTTGTCAGCCCCTGACTTGGGTAGAAAGTCCTCCTCCCCCCACCCCCCCACCCCCTTAACACACAGCCAAGGTCATTGTTTCATTTTTAGAGAGAAATCAGGGTGTCTGCTGTGACTGAGTGATGCAGACGAGGGGTGGAGGGTGGGGGCATGAAAGGCAGCCACAGGGATGGATATTGTGCTTCTCCTGGCAACCCTGGCTCTGCAGCTCCTGGGCTGGGGCGCTTGAGAGACGCCGTCCCCAATCAACGCAATGATAAATATACGCTGGCTTGGCCTGCCCGCACTGAGGGCAGAGTAGGGAGCCACATGGCAACACGGGCACTCTGCAACACCCCACATTCATGTCCTCCCAGGAGGCTGGTCCAGTCTCCACCTTGAGGTGGCATGCCCTACCCTGCTGCTGGCCACCACTGGGGTCTGTGGGTAGCCAGCGGGGCAGGGCCAGTTGCCCAGACTCCCAAAGCCAGAAGCCCCTTGATTCTGAGTGTATATGGACATGTGTGCACGTGTATACACACACACACACGTGCCTGAGTACAGGGTCACGTGCAACATCGCACATTTACAATATACAGACACACCCCCATCTACCCCCATTCACAGGTGTCTACACTAATATGTGGATATGCACCAAGTCCCCCAACCATGGGTTCCCACCACCCCCAGGCCCAGTCGCTGGTCAAGGCAGGCACGACTCAATGTGGCCCCGAGTGCATGCCCAGGAAACGAGGCTCTCATCCCCCCACCCACTGCTGGGAGACGGAGCCTCACGTAGGCTATGACCACTCTGTGCTCAGGAAAAGTGTGCAGCTTGTTTCTTGGCTCTTCCCTGCCCCTCACCCCATGCAGGGCACACCACCAGGACCTAACGGGCCCCATTGCCATTTTGGTACTCATACAAGCAACCCTGAGTTAAGAATTTGGGCACAAGTGGTTTATTTGGGAGGTGATCCCAGGAAACTTGGTGAGGGAGTGAGGGGTGAGGCAGGGAGGGAGGAAAGGGGATGAAGTGTGTGTTCATGATGGGTTTGTGCTGGGAGCCTGATTCCGCACAGATTCTTCTGGAAGACTGGGTAGCACACACCTCAGACCTGCTGTCCTTCTCAAGGGGTAAGGGTGCCCAGGTATTTATCCGTTGGTTCCCATCCCTCATTGCTTGAGGATGATCAGCTCCACGAATATCTGTCCTGCTCCCCTCAAGGGCCAAGCACGCTCCTCAACCAAAGAGCTCCTTCCAGAAGAGACACTGTGCATGGGCAACCCCGCCAGGGCTGTAGTGACTGCTGGGGAGGACTGGGGGGGCATCCAACAGCCACCTGTCCCGTCCCACCCTGGCTGTGTGAATATCCATGTATAAGCTATGGTCACACACGCAAACTCACACGCTCACACACACATATGCACACATCCTAGCGGTTCTCCCTCCTCTCCCCACCTTGGTCCTCTCTGCTCCTGCCCACCTGGTCACTATGTGGCCCGGAGAAGTAGGGAACCTGGGCCTTCCATCACCCAGGCTTCCCCCCTTCTCCTGGCTCTAGGAAACCCCATCCCCAAAGACCCTCTGCACTGCTGTCCTCTACCAGGCTCTCGGGTTTCAGCACCTGGCTTCAGCCCAATCTATCAGCCGCAATCTGGGCTTTGAAGCGGGAGACTCCCCAGACAGACAAAGGGGCGACTGCAAGGGGGGGCCCTGGGGTGCCAGCCCAGGTGTGCGACGATTATCTTGGGGGCCTAATCAAGGTGCCTTGTCCCCAGCTTGGCTGGTGAATGACGGCTGCCCGAGCCCCTCCCACCACTCCCCTTGCTGGCTGCCAGGACAGCGACAGACACCTGCTAGGCCCCAGACCCCTTCCCTCCCCTGCCTGGGTTCCTTTTGTACCAGCACAAAGGGGGACAAAGCCAGGCCCCACCAGGACAGGGGGAGGCCCCAGGGCTCCCACTTCTCATCTGTGGCCGTCTCTGCCTGTGAATGCCAGAATTTTGTAATGAGCGGCGGTGGAGGGGGGGCGCCCACAGAAAGACTGACAGACAGACGGCAGCCCAGGATGAGCAACAGGACCAGGAGAGGACCCATCCCGGACAGCTGCCCAGACAAGGTGCCCCTGGCGGTGAGGGTGCACAAGACAAAGACGCAGAGATGGGCACTACTCCACCCTCCCCAGGGACCCTGTTAAGATCTCCTTTGTCCCCAGAGCCCATTTGGGGAGCAGGACCAGAACCAGCCCCATCTTTTGCAGGAGCTGGGGAGAAAGAAAGCTCAAAGTAGTTGAGGGAGCCAGCCGTGTTCACACCAGCCCTGGGCCCCAAAGCCAGACCCTCGGTGCCTGGCTGGGTCGCCTCCCGCAGACACCCGTCTTAGAGTGTACGGCAGGCTGCCCTCTGCAGGGCGGGCACTGAATGTGGGGAGCGGGTGAGTTTAGCAGGAGCTGGAGCAGACTGGCCCAAGCTGACCTCGAGCTGCCTCCTGTCTCCTGGCCAGTCACCTTCCCTCAAGGTTCAGGGGCAGCTAGGCCATCACCTCCCCTTCCTCTTCTTCTTCCCTCTTCCACACTGTTTCTGAACGCGCTACATGGCAGGGCTGTGACTCCCACATACAATGTGTGCGGTGGGGTTGTGCAACATGGCGGCCCTCAGCTTTTCCTCGGAGGCTGGGGGAGAGGGAAGGAACAAGTGCGGAGCAGGTGGGGAGAGAGACAGAGAGGCAGAGATCATCTTGGCCCCAGATCCCTCCTGGAAAAGAGTTAGAGGAACATGAGTGGGACAGAAACAGAAGAGAAGCCCAAGTAGAAAGTGACAATCCTGGAGAGAGACCAGCCCACTGGACTCCTCAGTTTCCAGGCCATTAAGATGAGCCATAAGCTTCCCTAGGACCATCCTTCAGAGTTGGGGGGAGAGGGGCTGCGACAGGAGAGAACACATTATTCACAGCTAAAGAAAGACTCATTACTTCGCACTACCCTTTGGCTGGTATTGAATATACCATCGCTCCCTTCTTAACAAATGGCTTCTTGAGGGTTTAATTAACTTCTTGGTACCCTCAGGCAGGCAACCTGGCCTCCACCATTGGGCAAAGCCTGAGTCAGCTGTGTTGAGGGCCAGAGACAGCCTTCAGGAGAGGCAGCTCCTGCCAAAGTGGAGGGGACAAGAGGAGGGGCAGTGCCCTGCTTGACCCGACTCCCTGCCCATGTTACAGATGGGAGGACTGAGGCCTTGAGGGGAGAAAGCAACTTGGGCAGCTTGCTCAAGGTTACACAGTAAGATGGGGGCATAACCAGGCCTAGCATTCAAGCCCTGAGCAAGCAGGAGGATGCTTAACCTTCCGGAGCCTTACCCATGCCTTCTCCTCATAAAGTGATTAAACCGCAATGTGTACACAGCACAGAGTGATTCTGTAATTACTGGTTTAACTTGATCAAGACTCAAGGCAAGTTGACCTGAGACTAACAAGTTGGCCTGAGACTAAGTCCTTTCAGATCATCATTCTCATCTTTGTAAATAATGATCAAGCCCTTGTGATGTGTCATATGCTGTGCTAAGGCCTTTCATGTATTATCTCACTTAATCCTTACAACACTCCCAGGAGGCTATCCCCACTTTTCAGATGAGGAAACTGAGGCTCAGAGAGATAAGTAACACCCAAAGGTCACCTTGCCTGAACTCCTAGGCTATACTGCCTCTCTAGAGAAGAACCCATGTCATTGGACCCAATCTTTGCTCTGAAGAGGAAGCTGAGAACCTGCCCAAGGTCACTCAGGTCAGAAGTGGACTCATCGCTTCTGATTCTGTGCCCAGTGAAAGCCCTTGCAAGCATACCACATAGCCCATCCTCTCTGCTTCATTCCACACTTCCCCTGCCCTTAGCCTCATTTCCCTCTGGAGGGGCCGGGCCCCTGGCTTCATGAGCCACACTGAGAAGCCCCAGTGAGCAAAGGGCAAACCCGGGCTCAGGAGCTGGACCCAGGTTGAAATCCTGCTCTGCAGTTTTGCGCTGTGGTCCTCAAGCAAGTCTCTCCCTCTTAGCAGAGCCTCAGTTTCTTCATCTGGCAAATTAAAGCATGCCTCACAAGACATTTGTGAGAATTAACTATGAGTTTAAAGCACTTAGGCCAGTGTCTGACACATCATGGAATGCACTCATAGCAGAATCATTGGGTAAGGGAATCCCTGCCTCCCTCTGGCACCCAGCAACTGCAGTAGCTCATCCCCCACCCCCAGGGCTGTCACCAGCCCCCGCCCACCCCCCATTCGAATTGGGGCAGAGAAGCCCTGGAGGATACTAGATGCCAGAACAGAGCCCTCCCTGCCTAGGGGGAGCAGGAAGACCGCCACTTGGGCTGTGGGCTAATTAATTGTAGTGGGCTGACAGCAGAGAGGGGCTGAGCTTTTTGCTGACGAGTCCAGAGCAATGATGGAATAATGGGCTCTAATGCACTGGTCTTCTCCGGGGACCTGTCTTTCATCCCCAACAAAACTAATTAATGACAGCAATAAATAAAGCAATCCAGCCTGCACTGCCCAGAGCAGCCAGGGCTCTTGGAGAAAAGCCTGTTGCTCCCAGCCCAGGGAGTGCTGAAGCCCAGGGTCCTCTGTGCAGGTGGGGTGAGGGCCATATGATGTCATGTGGGTTGGGGCAGGAGGAATCAAGCCCAAGAGGTCCACTCCATCCCAGGCTGAGAATTGGGCAGCTGTGAGTTCTAATCCCAGATTAGCCACCACGTTGCTGTGTGACCTTGCCAGGTTGTTCTTCATCTCTGAGCTTGGGACATTAACCCCATGTGGATAAAATGTGTGTAGCCTATAAGCCAGGAAGAGTCACATTTCCTTTCATGGCTTAGAAAGTGGGATAAGGCCAGGCACGTCGCAGGAAGGATGTCCCACTCATGGGGCTCAAGTCAGTGAATGCTGTAACACAAAAAGCACTTATGTCAGTGATTTTAACCTTTTAGCATGGATCAGAATCCCCTGCAAGCCTTGATGAAACCCAGACTATGGCCTTCCCCCAGAGTTTTGGAGCCAGTGGGTCCTGAGAATTTACCTTTTCAATAAGTTTCCAGGGGATATTGAGGCTGCTGGTCAGGGACCCCACTCTGAGAAGCTGTACTCTAGACTGAATGCCAAAGGCTTCAGTTCTCACCGTGTCTCTGCTTCTGGCTAGCTTGGGGTCCCTCACTTCCCCTCTCGGGGTCTCAGTTTCTCCATCTGTACATGTGATTGTGTGTGTGTAGGGAGACTGACCTCTTATGACTCTGGGGTCTCTGCTCTGCCTTTGGAGGCAGCTCGAGACCTCCCACATGGCCTGTGACATCAGGGCCAACCTCTGTGCATGTCTCAGTCCTCTTGGGCTGAACTGGCTCAAAGCAGAGGGAGATCACAAAAGAACCAGCATCTTTTCAGGAGCCCCCACCCCAATTTATAGTGAACCACATGCCCCCAGGAGATGGCAGCCCCCCTTGTCAGTGTGGGAATCCTTGTTTCTCAGCACATCCCCACCTAGTGGTCCCTACCTCTTCTTGCACACCTCCACTAACGGGGAGCTCATTTACTCCCATGGCGGGGCATTCCATTCTAAGGTCATAAGAAAGGGTTTTTTTTTTGTTTTTTCATTTGTTTTTAGTGCAAGTTCAAAATCTGCCTCCCTATGATGGATTCCCTTGACCACTCCCTCCTCGGTCTCAGTTTCCTCAAAGGTCCGTTTCATCTTTGATATTAGAATGCCTGCATTGGAGACTAGTCTCTACCACTCATTGCTTGGGGACTTTGGGAAAGCCAGTGTGAGCTCTGAGCCCCTGTTTCTCCCTCTGTAGGATGGGCAAAAATGAGATAAAGAGGTGAGAATACAGAGCTCAGTGTAAATGCAAGAGGTTCCAATCACTATTGTGTGGTGACGTGGCCCTGCTCAGAGTTTGGCTGGGAATCCCATTTCCAGGTCAGTTGACTTTTCCTGAGGGCTTTCTGTCTGCAGGTGAGAATGAGCTACAGCCCCCTCCCTGTATATGGGACATTTTTAATCATAAGATACCCCCTCTCTGTGGGACTTGCACCTGACTCCCTTGGGCCTGTAGCCAGTGCTCTGGGGCGGCCCTCCGTGGTGTCTTCCACCAGAAGTGCTGGAGGCAAAGGCCAGCGGCCTGGGATGTTGCACACAGTGACGTGAGTCCCGGCTGCACTTCCCTGCGCAGCAGCTTAGCACCTCGGGCCTGGCACGGGATCTCACCAGTGTCTGAGCCGCGTAGCAGGTCCAACAGAAACTCCACCCTCCTCTCTATACGGTCGGGGTTCTACCTTCAGGCAGCAGAAGTACACACCGACTGAGCAGAGGTGGGATCTACTGAATGGACACTGGGCATCACAGAATCTCTGGGAAGGGCTGGAAGACACAGCGCCCAGACTGTAGGCTGAACCACCATGCCACCATGCCAGTTTGGGGAGGGCACTGCCACAGAACACAGGAGGTCACCCAGTGCTCGCTTCCAGGCCCACAGGACTGTGCCTTGCTGCCTACTGCCTGAGCCACCCCAGGCGCTCACGTAGCTGCCCTGCAGCCCCACCCAACACCAGAATGGTGTTCCTAGAGTCTTGCTTAATTGCATCGTGGCCCACCTCATCGGCAGACCTCAGCTAATGGGTCTGTGCCTGAGCTGCAAGAGGGGCTGGGAAAGTGACAAGCTGGGATTTTCACCTTCTATAACAGCAGATAAGCTCTGCCTTCCACCAGGAGTGGGAAATCTTCCAAATACAGAAAGAAGGTTCAGATCTGGGCCGGGAAAAGCATGCTAGTGGCCACTCCCATTCAGTGCAACCCACCTTTGGCAAGCATTGATGTGCAGCAAGGTCACGGGCAGGATGCAGATAAAAATAACAGCTCACCCTGAGCACGTGCTATGGGCCAGCCTCTCTTCTAAGGGCTTGTCATGGATCATCTCATTGAGGCCTCTCAGTATCCTTAAAAGGAAAGTACTTTTATTATTTTAACCATCCCCTCTGTTTCACCAACAAGAGAACAAAACCAGAGAGGTTGCCCATGGTTGGGCAGCTAGCGAGAAGCAGACCCCAGGCTTGAGCTCCACTGTTTGGCTCCTGGGCCTGTGTTCCTGGCGCTCTCTGCTCACACAAGGGAGACCCAGCCACCATCCTCAGGAAGCAGAAGAAGCACACACCGCTGAATACCAGGCAATGGGCTGGAACCACTGAGCAGCCAGGGACTTGGGTGTAGAGAGTGTAGGGTTCCTGTGCAAATTTAATAACACGGAGGGTGTAAAATGCCTAGTGTGGGTCATGGCACACAGAAAGTCTTTTTAAAAGTGCCATCTACCATCATCACCATCACCACCATCACCACCATCATGGTTATCATCTTCATCATCCCTGCCACCATCCTCACCATCATATCACTACCACCACTGATGCCTTTGTTTATTCTGGCCCTTCCTCCTGGACCACCCTTCACTGCCTTCTCATTTACAAAGGGGTGTAACTGAGCATGAGGCCTACTCATCCTCCATGGCCCAGCTCAAAGGCAGCCTCCTGCATATAGCTTCCCTGATCCCCACAGTCAAGGACTGCAGGAAGCCTCCCAGCGCCCCCAACTGCCGTGTGCACACGCACGCACGCGTGTGTGTGTGTGTGTGTGTCCTCTTCTCGCTTACACCAAAGTACAAAACTCTCCAGTTCACCAGTCCCTGCTTCCCTTTCACACTGTCTTTACTTCCCTTCATCTACCCCCAACTTCTCTGAGCCACTTTCTGGGTAACTTGGCCTCCAGCACAGATGATCAAATGGGGTACACTCAGGCTCCTGAGAAAGTGCTGCGGTTACCCACTCCTACCTCTCTGGACCCCATTAGCTGCCTCATAACCTAGGCCCTTCCCAAAGTCACCATCTACCAAGTTTAATCCACACGGCAATTCATCCTGTCCTAGATAAAGGCACAGGCCAGAGGCCTCACATCTGGTTTTGAGTCAGGATTCTGTCACTTTCTGGGCATGTGTCCCTGACTGAGTCACTCCCTCTTTGGGGGTCTGAGTTGTCCCTCCACCCACAGGTTGTGTAGGTGCAGGGATGGAAGATTTCTCCATCCCTGAGTCTCAGCATAGGTAGGAGAGGGGTATGGTCCTTGCTCACATGGCCCTCCTCCCTTCTAAACTATAGGTGCTGTGTGGTGGGTAGAGGGTCCTTTAAGGTGGCTTTGCACAGGTCAGGCCTCCTTCTTGCCCACAATGCCAGCAGCAGCCTCTCCTCTGTTCAGCAGTGGCTGGCTGGGCTGGGGGCTGAGGCAGGCCCCATGCGAGGGGCACTTGGCCCTGTCTCAGCTGAAAGGCTCAGAGCAAGAGGTTCCTAGCCCTGTTGCCTTCAGCTGAGAGTCTCAGAGCTCTTGGCCCAAGACCCCAAGGGCAGGGATATTTACGGTTTAATAACTGGCCTATTGATTCTCATTTATTTGCCGCCAACGGGGCTTACCCAGGAAGTGAAGGCGAAAGGGCTGTGTTTGTAAATAAGTCTCCAGTTGGCCCCATCACTCAGCCTGCCAGGCTTGCTTCTGACCAGGGAGATGAGCTGGGTTAATATAGCACAGTGCCCTCTGCTTCGACGAGCTCTGACAGGCAGCCTCAGGGACACCAGCCCATCCAGGCCAGCCCCTGGGGCCCTCCTGAGCCCAAGTCCTTTCCCTGTGCTCTTCATAGTTAGCAATGCACTTCCATATCTTTGATCTCTTTGGCTGTCTCCTTTGAAGGAGGAAGAGCAGGCTTAGTAGCCCACTTAACAGATGAGAACACTGAGACTGACAGAGATGATATACTTTATTTGAGGACACACTGCCAGGAAAGGGTGGGTGAGGCAGGATTGCAACTTGAGCAATGTTGGCTGGCTGACTCTCTTAGTTAGCTATTGCTTTGTAACAAACCAGCCCAACATTTAGTAGCTTAAAATAAGAACTGTTATTTCTCATGAGTCTCCGGGTGTCATGAGTCTCTGAGTTTAGCTGATCTGAGCTAAGCTTGACCAACGTGGCTGGGCTCAGTCTGTGGTGAGCGGGAGGATCCACTTGGGCTGCTGCTGTAGGGCAACCTCAGCCCAGACACCTGGGCTCTGCTCTGTGTGTCTCTTGTATCCGTCCTGCTGGCTGGCCTGGGTTTGTTCTCATGGAGGTGGCAGGAGTCCAAGAGAAGAAGCAGGGCCGAATGAGCATTTTAACTGGCCTCGGCTTGTGTCAAGTTGGTTACTACCCCACTGGCCAGAGCAGGTCACTGTTGGAGAGCACTCCTTAAAGGCATAGTTACAACAAGGCATGACAAATTCAGGCCATTGACGCCATCAGTCTACTGCACTGCCCCAAGAGCATTGCACTTTCCACAATTTTCCAGCATTCTGCCCCTTTCCCTTGTAAAGAATTGAAGCCTTGAACAAGGAGGGAATCCCATGGTCTTTCTCCAAGTCTGGGTAGCAGGGCCAGCCCTCTTGAGAAGCATGAGGTTTGGTCTGGGCAGCACCAGAATGAAGAACTGAGACCTAAAGGTTTGGACTTAAGACATGGAGGGACTTTCCAAGGACCAAGGCTGTCCCACAGTAGAAAAGCCTCCTTAGGTAGTGAGCTCCCAGTCACCGGGAATGTGTAAGCACAGATCAGATGCTGACTGCGTGGCTGCAGGAGGGATTCTGCCTCCAATGAGACTAGATGCAGACCAGGTAAGCTCCAGGCTCCCTTCTAGCTCCACAAATTTAGAAGTATATAAAAGAGTGGGCTAAGGACTGCCGACCCACAACTGAGGAATGCTGCTATCCAACCTCTACAGTCTCTCCCAGTCTGGCCCCAAGCATAGCGGGTCCCAAGTGCAAATCCAGAACAGAGTTGTTTTCTAGTAGAGAGCAAAAAATCACGAGAGACAGAGAAATCTCCCCTCCAGCCCCATGGGAAAAAGGGGAGAGGGAAACCTGGAGCAGAGAGCCCCCAGCCAGCCCCAGAGAGGCGTCCTAGCAAAGGGAAGAGTGTGGACTCTGGAGTCAGACACACCTGGTCAGAACTGACCTCAGGTCAATGCTCATTTCTCCCAGCCTCTTGCCTGCATCTATAAAGGGATAACGCTGCCGTGCTGGATGGTTGTGAGGGTTACCTGAGACAATGTAAATGGAACTTCCATGGAAGTGAAACATAGATTCAGCAACGATATTTTTTCTTTTCTTTTTGAGTCATAGCAGAGAAGAGCAAGAGCTGACATGAAATCTGTGTTTCCTCAGGGCTAGTGTAGCTACTTGCCCCTGCCCCTCCCTGCTTGTCCAGAGCGGACAGCTCTGACTCCTGGGTCTGGGTGGGAGGATGTGGAGTCCCCAGGGGAAGGGCAGGGCCAGGCCAGGGGAAGGAGCTCCTGGTCAGGACACGCCCTCTCACGCCTCCCACCCCCCCATCCAGCAATCAAAGCAGGGATGACTGAGCAGCAGGCCCAGGGCTGACTGAAACAACTCACCAACTGCCTCCCCCCTCCTCCAATTCCGGCCTCCGGGTAAGCGCCCCTTCTCTGTGCCAGGAGCCTCATTAATGGAGAGAGAGGAGGGGAGGGGGAAGGGGAGAGCAGTCAACTGACGGCCTTTTCCACTTTCTGGAACCTTGGGAGTTTTCTCAGATAATAATAGTAACAGAACCTCGCCTTTGGGCAGAGCCTCGGAGTTCTCCCCAAGCCTGTGTGGCCTTTAGTGGAGCAGCCTCAGGGCGGAGAGGTGCAGCTGTCCCGCGGCGGCCTGGCTGGCTGACCCCCTGACCACAGTCACCCGGCCCACTGACCCACTGACACGGGCAGTGACGGACAGACACAGTGAGCGTCCGACGGACAGACTCGAGGGCTGGCTGATAGTGAATGGATGACACACATGTGGATTGACTGACGGAAGACTGTCTCATGGACTCACTGACTGATACAGCATCTGACAGCCTCACGGGCTGCCTAACTGCCTGTCTCACCGGCTCTGCACTAACAAACTTACCACCTGACTATTCTGCCTGACAGACTCAGGGATTCCCCGACTAAACACTGTCTCCCCAACTAACTGGCTGACAGAGAATGTCCATCTGACACACTGATTGCCGGGCTGACCGTCTTATCACTGACTGTCTTATGACTGACTCACACTCTCACACATTGACATTATGATTGACCAGCTACCTGACTGACTACCAATCGACATGCTGATGCCTGGCCGCTCCATGTCCCAGCAGGCCTTTCACACTAACCCTCACAACAGTAGGCAGCAGACCCACTGATTGACAGTAGGGTTGACCTAGTCATAATTAACGGACTGCCTGACAGCAATGACTAAAATATTGCCAGACTGACCACCATACTAACAGCCCAATTCGCTGGCTGACTTTAAAGCAGACAGGCCCACTCAGTAATAGTCGGCCCGACTTGCTAGCTTGATGGACTGACCCACTGCTTGACAATTGTGCTGCTGCTTGGCTGACCCTGGAACCGACAGCTGGCTAACCATCAACACAGCCACAGCCCGCTGTGCTGAGTGACAGGCCCAGTGGGCTGCAGGCTTCCTGGCTGATGGGGGAGAGCATTTTTAGGAATCCTTTTGGGTTCTTTGCTCTTTCTCCTCCCTGACCCCTTATCTCCCAGCTCTGCTTTTTCACCTCACACTCTTTTTAAATTTTATTTTTTATTTTCTGTATGCTTCATACATACAAAGGAATACAGATAACATACACGAAAACCGAAAGAATGAAAATGAAATGAACATCGGTGTGCCACCCCTGAGCTCCAGGGCTAGAGCAGTGGCCCTCCACCTGCTGCACAACACAACCACCAGGGGAGCTTTTGACAAATGTCCATGCCTTAGCTGCACCCCCAGAGATGCTCAGTTAACTGGCCTGGCATCACTGTTTTTTTCCCAGCTTTATTTTGATATAATTGACAAATAAGAATTGTATATATTTAAGGTGTACAACACGATGATTCATATACATTGTGAAATATTACCATAATCAATCCAATTAACATCTCCATCACCTAACAGTTACCATTTGTGTGTGTGTGGTGAGAACACTTAAGATCCACTCTCTAAGCAAATTTCAAGTATACAATACAGTATTACTAACTATAGTCGCTGTGTAGTACATTAGATCTTCAGAACTTATCCATCCTGCATGACTGAACTTTGTACCCTTTGACAAATATCTCCCCATTCCCCCCTCCCTGCCCCTGCGCCTCTGGAAACCACTAACTAGAAACTACTCTCTGTTTCTATGAGTTGGACTTTTTTAGATTCCACATATACATGAGATCATGCATTATTTGTCTTTCTGTGTCTGGTTTATATTACTTAGTATAATGTCCTTCAGGTTCATCCCTGTTGTCTCAAATGGCAGGATTTCCTTCTTTTTAAGGCTGAATAATATTCCACCATATAGATACAGATATAGATCACATCTTCTTTATGCATTTACCTGTCAATAGACACTTTGGTTATTTCCATACTGAATGTGGAATATTTCCATATTCACAGTATTATTGTGCTAATACTGCAGTGAACATGGGAGTGCAGATTATCTCTTGGAGATCTTGATATTATTTCCTCTGGATATATAACCAGAAGTGGGATTGCTGGATCATATGGTAGCTCTATTTTTAGTGTTTTGAGAAACCTCCATGCTGTTTTCAATAATGGCTGCACCAACTGACATCAGTACTTTGGAGAAGCTCCTGAGTGAGTCTGATGTTTTGACAGGGTCGAGTGACCCTGGGCTAGACCATCATGGTTACTTGACTTGGCTTCACTACCTGAAGTGTGGTCCGGCCCTGCAGCATCTGCCTCACCTGGGAGCTTGTAGGAAATGCAGCCCCTCAGCCCCCACCAGAAACCCTCTGAATGAGTATCTGCTTGTTAACAAGACTCCAGGGTGAGCCCATGTGCACATCAATGTATGAGAATCCCTGCCTTACATGGTCCCTACATCCTCCTCCCCAACTGCTCTCCCCTCCCCCCACCAGAGGTCTCCAGTCTGCTCCTGCCCTTCTTTGTGGTTTCACCTGAACCATCATGTTTAATTTGTCTGCTTTGGTTCTTTATATCAGTGAGATCACTCTGCACATATTCTCCTGCAATTTTTTTTTTTTTTTTGCCCTTCATTTTATTTTAAATTTTTTTATTTTTTATTTTTTTAAAATTTTTGGCTGCGCCACGCAGCGCACCATTTATCCTCTCCCTGTGCCCACAGCCTTCTCCTCCTCTCTTTGCCACCCCCCCCTTCCCCAGGGAGCAGAATAGCAGAGCCTCTTCATTAGCTGCTGCTTCCCACACTGGGGCCACCATGTTTCCCTGAGGACAGGTATCTGGGATGTGTCATTTACTCCCTCTGCCTCTTCTCTTCCCTTCTCCTCTGTCTTGGCAGCCCAGGCAGCTTGGGAGAAGGAGTGTCTAGATTTTCCTGGCTCCAGCCTGGCCTCAGGCAGAGGGACTGATGGGAGTTTGAGGGACTTGGGGGCTGATAAGGGGAAAAGACTGTATTAGTCGGGGTTCTCCAGAGAAACAGAACCAGTAGGATGTAGATATAGATATAAAAAGAGAGTTGTTATAGGAATTGGTTCATGTGGTTATGGAGGCTGAGAAGTCCTACAATCTACTGCCTGAAAATTAGAAAACCAGGAGAGTTGGTGGCACAATTCATTCAGAGCTCGGAGGCCTGCAAAGGGGGACTGCTGGTGAAAGTCCCAAAGTCCGAAGGCCTGAGAACCAGAAACTCTGATGTCCAAGGGCAGGAAAGATGGATATCCCAGCTCAAGAAGAAAGAGACAAAATTCTCACCTTCTCCACCTTTTGTTCTATTTGGGCCCTCAAAAGATAGGATGATGTCTGCCCACATTGGTGAGGGTGATCTTCTCTACGCAGTCTCCTGATTCAAATGTTAAGCTCCTCTGTAAACACCCTCAAGGATGCCCCAGAAACACTGTTTTACTGGCTATCTGAACGTGTCTCTTAGCCCAGTCAAGTTGACACATAAAATTAAGCATCACGATTGCATAACCATGAAGAGCAGTAACACAAGCTTTATTGAATGGTACTTGAACAGGGTTGCAAGAGAAGGGAAACCCTTCACAGCATGAGACCATCCAAAGTTTGTGGCAAGGGGACCGCCATCCAGAGGCGAAGAGGACGAGGGGACCCCTGGGGAGAAAGGGGGACAGGAAGGAGGGCTTCTGGTGTCTAGGTGCTGTCACTCTGTAGCAAGACAGGGACTCTCTGGGTCAGAGAGCTCTGTTCTATGAATGGCCAGCAGCTGTGGAGGAGGTTTTGCGGGGTAGGCAAAGCTAGTTAGGCAGGGCCTAAATAGTTAAAAATCTGCTCATTGGGCTATTTTTTAAACTGCTGGATGTGTAACAATTTGAGATCAGGACTGGCAGTCTTTTGAGCTAGCAGGTCTCGGCCTGCAGTGAAGAGATAAATAACCTAGGGGCCAATCCACGGAGGTCATCTTTGGCTCATTTATATATATATAGCAAGGACTCCAGGAGACAGAGCCAGATGAAGGCCTTTTTTAGTCTAGAACCCACAGCCCCTACCAGGTTCAGGGTGGGTCTGAGATGAGTCACACAGCCTGACAAGCCTCCATTTGCATTGGTGTAAAAATAGTTTGTAAGAAGCAGCATGCACAGTATTCCCTCCTTTTGCTGCAAATACCTCCTCTGCACCAGGCCCTGTGCTGGTTCCCGTGTCTGCCTCCTGAGGCCCTGGGACCACTGGGCACCATCCAGGGCTGCAACGGGAGCCCTGAGGGGCTTTACCAGCCTACGCCCTCCTACACCCCCCCTGAAACCTCTACTGGTCTCCTCTCACTTACAACCCACAACCTTCTCAAGGGTTGTCCGTACAAATGCCCTTTCCAGAAAGGCATCAAGGCAGAATGGGAAGGAACTTTGGAGTCAGTTGTCCAATGTCAGCAACAGCAAACACGAATGGAGCATTTACCACGTAACAGATACCACATCAAGCATTTCCTCCAAACATTGTCTCCATAACAAACTTCAACTGAATTAAGTCCTATTCTATGTATATATAGGGACGTGTGTGTATTTGAACACAGAAGGTAGCATGCTATGCATGCATTCTGCACCTTGACTTTTTTTCTCTCAACAATGTACCTTGTAGATTATTCCTTATTCATTACATATAGAACGTTCCAGTGTATGGTTGTACTGTAATTTAGCAAACAAACCTCTCTTGATGGAGATTTAGGTTTCTTCCAATGTGGCTTTTCCTCGGTTCATTTTTTGGAAAAATTCCTAGAAGTTGAACCTCAGCGTCACTTTAAGTAACTCAAGGAATTGGAGCCACTGGGGTGGGATCCAGGTGGGAAGGAAACTCAGACTGTGGTTCTTGGAGGAGGAAGAGATGAGAAAGAAGTGGGGGGGGGGGGCGCTGAGAGGGGAGGGAGGAGGGAGAGAGGAAGAGCGGGTGGAGGGGTCCCATTTCCGGAGGCAGCAGGATGGAGCCAGGGCTGGGCAGAACTGTGGGCTCCATCCCCAGGGATGCTCTTGGGCTGTGCTGGTGGATGGCATCGAGGAAGCAGTGGTGGAAGGCATCTGTCCTGTGTGCGTTTCCATCTTCCCAAAGCCTGTTCCAAATTGCCCTGCTTTACCTCTCCCTGTACCTCCTCTCCCTGCAACCCTCCCTCTGCCCCCCCGCTACCCTCAGCCTGGGAAAATCCAGTCAGTTAATAAAAGCAGCAGATTGCTTAGAGATGAAGGGCGAGGGATGGAGACAGTTTGGGGGCCTGATATTTCCCTCATGTGCAATAATCTGGTGATGAGATCTTTTCCCTTTCCTGGAGCCTTTATTAATATTAGCTACTAATGCATAATTAGCTGGCAAGCCCAGGGGGGCTGATGCTTGGGTCCCCACCCTCTCTCCTCTCCCCTGGGCCGGACCACCTGCTCCCCGGGGCCCCAGGAGGGCAGAGGCGCTCGTGGAGGAGGTAGGGCTGGCTCTTCTCACACAGGTGGAGCCGTTCTGGTGGTCTGGGCTTCTGAGCTTCTAGCCTCCCACTGACCTTGAGCATTTCCCTGCCCTCCATAACCCCAGAGGGCCAGAGTCTGCTGGGACTCATGGAGTCCAGGGCCAGGCTGGGGTTCTGCTGGAGGAGCTAGCATCAGACTCAGCTGGGTTGCCCTTCCCTTTCAGCCCTCTTGGCTATTGAAGTGGTCATCGTGTGGTTGGTTGTGGGGCTGTGACCAGCACAGCTGGGTGGCTGTGAACTCTGGCTGGCCCACGTCTCCGCAGGGTCACTGCCACCACATCCTCCTGACTCTGACCACTAGAAGCTTCTCAGGCCTGGGAAAGGGCTGGGGAACAGCCGGGTCCTGTCCTCTTCCCTGGTGGCAGGAGGCTTGTCCCTCTAGGCCAGAGCTTCAGCTCTGCGGAGGAGTTGTTCTGCGGTGGTGGGCTGGGTTGCCTTTGGCAACTGACTTGCCTTCTCTGGTCTCGGCTTCCTGAGCAGGACAGTAAGGATGCCCCTGGGACTCCTCCCCTGCTGCTTTATATTCTGAGTCTGGTGCAGGTGTCAGGAGTGTCAGAGTTGGCAAAAACAAAGTCTGAGTACATGAAAGACCATGGACAGGAGGGTTTTTTTTTTTTTTTTTTTTTTTAATATTTATTTGGTTGCACCAAGTCTTATTTATTTATTTATTTTTATATTTTTATTTTTGGCTGTGTTGGGTCTTCGTTTCTGTGCGAGGGCTTTCTCCAGTTGCGGCAAGTGGGGGCCACTCTTCATCGCGGTGCGCGGGCCTCTTCACCATCGCGGCCTCTCTTGTTGCGGAGCACAGGCTCCAGACGCGCAGGCTCAGTAGCTGTGGCTCACGGGCCCAGTTGCTCTAGCGGCATGTGGGATCTTCCCAGACCAGGGCTCGAACCCGTGTCCCCCGCATTAGCAGGCAGACTCTCAACCACTGCACCACCAGGGAAGCCCGACAGGAGGGTTTTGAGAGTCCCACTCCCCTGGATCCCAATATTAACTGCCAGGAGCCACACTGGCTGAGTCCTGGATTGTGGTAGGATAAATAGGATGTTTGCACCTCATTATTCCCTTCCTCCCACCAAGCTCCCACCTGCCACAGGGCCTTTGCACATGCTGTTCCCCCTGCATGGAATGATCTTCTCTCCACCCCTTTTTCCTACTCTTCCTTCAGAACTCAGCCCAAGAGTCATTTCCTCCAGGAAGCCTTGCCTGACTTCTCCATTGAGGTCAAATTTATGGTGGCCCATATGTCTCTTTCACAGTGATTCTGAGTCAGTAAAATCAGGGGCACAAAAAAGGTGACTGTATTTTTCTGTAACTAAGCCTAATTTCTACTCTAAGCCCCCATTCTGCCAGGAATCTGAAATGTAATATGCGGCAGTTCAGGGTCCTTCTGCTTGCCCTGGCATTCTGTCACAATCCAGGGAGGACCTGGGTGTGGGGGAATGGAGGGTGGGTCCCCCAGTGCTTCAGTGTCAGGGAAGGACTGTCATCTGTCCACTTCTCACATCCTCATTCCAGTGCCATCTCAGCCTCTGCCACCCCTACCATGGTCATTGCATCACAACAGCATGAGCCCATGGCCCTTCCAGGCCCCCTGCCCCTTCCCACGCTGCCCTGGAGACCCCACACAGACATTTCTTCTGCTCCATGTGATGCCAGGCAGAGGGAAACTTGGGGGTCCCACCAGGTGGCTAGGGGGAAGGGCAGGCACAGATCCTCTCTGCCCTGGGAGTTCTCACACAAGGTTGGAGTAGGAGAGGCAGGGAAGCAGCAGCAGGACCTGTCCTCGGGGACCCAGCAATTCCTGTCTTGCCCTTTCACTCTCCTCCCCTCCTCCTTGCCAGGTGTGGAGACTCTTGGAGTCTGGGGAGAAGGTGGGGCGCCATCTAGCAAAGGTCTCCAGGTACACCTGTAATCTGCAGCTTCTTCCCCAAGTCATTCAGGAATTGACTTTGTTCTGTTGCATCATTCTGGTGGTCAAAGACGGGGAGAGAAGGGGAAACCAGAAACACAAGGGAGAGATCAGCCATATTAAGCACATGAGAGGCAGAATAGCTTAGTGATTACAGTAAGTGGGGGTTCTGGAGTCAGAAGGCCTGGGTTCCAATCCTGCTCTGCTGCCTGCCAGCTGTGCTGCCTCAGGCACGTTACTTCACCTCTCTGGTCTTCGGTTTCCTCTTCCATAGACACCGACAGTGTTTGCCATAGTCAAGATTAAACAACGTAATACATAGAGAGTGCTTGGCACAGTGCCTGGCATGTAGGAAACTCTCAGAGATCATTGTTACTCCCTTAAAAACCGTCCCCCACTGCCCCCTCAGATAAAACTACAATGTTTGATGAGTATTTCATTAATGTCTGTCTCCCCTGTCACACTGCAGGCTCCAAGAGGGTAGGGACAGGGTTGCTTTGTTGGGTTGCTTGCTGGTTTGGGGGTCACAGTTGTGTAGCCCCTGTGCTGATACTCTGTGGATCCTGCTGTTCCTATTTGCCTCCCTGCCAGCTCTGCACATGCCTGACCATGACCTTGCCCACCATCCTGCTCATGTCTCTTCCAGGAAGCCTTCCCTGATAGTCTCATTTAGATAAATCTTCCCCGACCAACATTCCCCATGGGTCCCCACAGCCCCCATTGAAAGTGTGGCTCCACCATCCACACCCAGAGCAAACCCCATGAGACCAGGAGCCACATCCAGCTCACCCCTGTCTCCCGGACTGGATCCAGCTGAGGAGCTCCAAGTACAGCTGACCTTTTTCCTTTATTTGAGCCCCACAATAGCTCAGAGAAGACAAAGCAGATCCTATCCCCATGTTGTGGGTAGAACTAATTCTCAGGGAGATTAAGTGACTTGCTCAATATCACACAGCTGCCGGGGCAGGCGTGCGTGTTGGGCCTGGGGGTTGGGCTGAGTTCCTGGAGGTCTACCCTATGCACATCTCCATCATCCCTCACCTTCCTCAGCCTTCACCATGATGGCAATCGGATGCTGAAGGCCCCGGGAGAAGGGACTCATCAAGTCCACACAGCAAGCCTGGGTCAGAGCCCTGGGATTGGGGCCACCGGGAGTCAGGAGCCCCAAAGACTCTGTCCTTAGCTTTGAGACCATGATCTCAGGGTCCTGGCTGGACCTCCCCTCTCTGGGCAACCAGGAGCCAGGATGCAGTTTCAAGCCAGGACCTCAGTCCCACGATGGGCCCGGCTACCTGCTCTTTGCTGCTGGACTGAAAGGCAGCTCACGCTGCCCCCTGGCTAGGCTGACCTAGATCAGCAGAAAATAACTTGCTGCAGGAAATATCATCCAGTTGCACCACCAGCTCCCTGCCCTGTCCCCTAAGCACAGCCACTGAGCCCAGCCTGGGCCCAGGCCCTCAACTCGGTAGGAGCTGGAAGCACAAAGAGGACGAAAACCCCTGTGTGGGGACCATGGCCTGAAATGGGAGGCACAGCTTTCCTGTCTCTCCTGGAGCCATGAAACTGTCATTTAGTCTCATTTTGCCCTCACAGTAACCAGGAGGTGGGCATTATTGGCCCCATTTTTCTGAGGACAAACCTAAGGCCCAGAGAGGTGAAGTGATTCGACTGAGCTCACACAGCAAGTAAAGGGCAAGAACAATGCTGGCCTGGCTGCCTCCAGAGTGGGTGCTGGTTTCATGGTCTGCATTGTGCCTCCGAAGGTTCTGGAAGTCCTGCTTAGGCCCCCTTCCTCTAGGAGACCCTGAGCCCTGGCCTCACGGAGACTTGGCCTCCTTGGGCACCTGCCACCTTGGTTTTATCTCCTGCCTACCCCCATACTCACTCTGCCTGCTAGGCTAGGGGCTCAGGCTCTGCACTCCAACATCCTGGTGATGGATCCTAGCTCCACTCCTTAGGAACTAATTTGGGCCAGTGACAGTCTCAGTTTTCTCATCTGTAAAATGGGACTAATAATAATAGCCCCCCCTCCACTTCCTGGGTTGTTGCAATGTGGCTGTGCAGTGACTTGTAGCACATGGGAGGGGTACAGTGAGTGCTGGTTGCTACTGTTGGCACTCTTCTCATGGTGGTGAGCTGGCTTTAGAGCAAGGCGACTGGTATCCAGGGACTCCCCAGTCATTTCCCCTTTCCCGCCCCCTCCCAGCTGGACTGCAACTTCCTTGCATCAGAGCTGTGGCCCCCATATCCCAGCCCCATGTTGAATCTTCTGTTGCTGCTCAGCTGGCATTCACCGAGTTGGTGGTGGTGCTGGCCGCCTTTGGGGGAAGGGAGGGATGCCAATGGCTGGAGTGGGAGGGGAGCCGTGTCCAGAGCAATCTCCTCCCCCAGGTCTGATAAGGGAGTTCCGGTGTGTGCTGGCTATTTGTTGAGTAAGGAATGCACAAATGAACGAGCAGATGGTGGGAACTCTGGGCCCAGTGGTGGGTGGGGTGATTCTAGAAACCAGACTGGTCAGCTGGACTGCTTCCCAGTGAGTATCACCCAATAAACTCTCTGGTTGGCTTTGGACAAGCCATCTACTGATGTTAGGGCAGAGGCTTTGCATGACACTTCGGCAGATGGCTGGCAATTACCCACTTGCATACCTCCTGTGATGGGGAGCTCCTTTTCACCTCCCTGGCAAGCAGCCCTTTTTATCCTGGACACCCAGACAGTATGGGAGGTCTTATTTAGCTTAAGCTAAATCAGCTCCTTGTCACTTCCATCCTGTGCTCTTAGCTTTGCCCTTGGAACCACCCCAGACGTAGCTGTCCTTTCTCCTGCACACCTTCCTTCAGCTGGGTAAAGCGCTTGGGGTCTGGGCCCGAGTGCATGAGTGTGACTCCTGTACCTAACACTTCCTAGCAACATGGCCTTAAGTCAGTTATCTTTCCTCTCTAAGCCTCAGTTTCATCTCCCACAAAATGCATATTTAAAAACAAAGACTCTTCAAAGGATGTTCTAGGCCCAGGAGCTCCTCAATACCAGATTTCCTTCACTATATGTAAGAGGGCGTGACAGAAGCTGGCCTCAACCTACCAGGATCCTGCCACCTCTTTTTCAGAGGGCAATGGGGAGCCATGGAATGCTTTAGAGCAGGGGCATGGGCTGACATGAGGCGATCTCCATCTGTCATTTCACCAGACTCTCAGTCAGGGATAGAGGGGATCAGATGGGGCAAGAGTCCTGTGATCAGGGGCTCAGAGGAGACTTCCTTGAAAGTCTGAGGGGACCCAGAGCTCACTGATGTTGGCATGGCTCCTGGATGCTGCACACTCCGAGGCAGCTCTGTCTTTAGTGTCAAATGCCATCTGTATCTGCTTCCTGGTGAAAGACAGAGTCATCTCCAACTCCAGCCACACCAGTGTGTCCAGCAGGTGTCCAGCCAGTGGCCCATGAGCCACCTCCTCCCGAGAGCTTGCAGGTGACAGGCCAAGAGCCCAGCAGTGGGCAGGACAAGGCCGGGCAGAAACCCCTTTGTAGCCTCCCAGGGTGAGGCAAGAGCCAGCTCCCGAGGGGATTCTATTCCAGACAATCAAAGACTTCTTTTGTTCACAGAGGATCAGAAGGAAAGAGAAGGACCAAGGAACACATCCTGCATTTCCTGGCTGAAGCCAGATCCTGGATACCTGGGTCTCAGTCCTAGCTTTCAGTGACATTCAGCAGGTCACTTAATTTCTGTGAGCTTCAGTTTCTATATCTATGTCATCTCTACATCTATCATCTCTATCTATCGATCGATCGATCGATCGATCTGTCTGATTAAAAGCCCTTATTGATCTCGAGGGATTATTATTAGCATCCAATAGGAGAATAGATTGAAACTGTAAAGCCCTTTATCTGTAAATGGAGTTATAATCACTGTGCATTTGTATATGGAGAGAGTTGCAGATAGCATTTCAGTGAGATGTAGGGTCTTGAGGAATGCTCTCCTCTCTCTGAGCCTCAGTTTCCCTGCCTCCACAGATGCTCTCTGAGGCTCATCCAGCTCCAAAACGCCAGGCGGTGGATTCCTCCATGGGAAAATGGACATGCTGACAGACCCCTCTGTGTCTGCAACATGATCTCCTGTCTCCGGGGAAGCAGGCTCCCTGCCGGCGCTGCTGGTGATTAATACGCCCTTAGTGGGGCTCCTGACCCGCTGTCAGGCACATCAAGGTAAGTGCCCATCCGCAGGCTGAGGGCTCCGTTGATGAATAAATAATAACAGCAGTGAAGTAATGGGATCGGGGAGGCCGCTTAGGATAATGGAGCGACAGACGACATGGCATCGAGCCCCAGGGACCAGAGCTGCCGGATGAGCTGGCAGGAGGGGTGGCAGGAACACGGGTGTGTGCACATCCCAGCAATGGTCTGTCTGCCGACCGTGACGGTGATAACCCCCTGGCTGGTCCCGGGTGACTCTGCGGCACAGTGGTTCATGTTACAGCCATGAGTGCGGGCGTTGGGGGCACACAGACCTGGTGGTACCCCTCTGGCTGGCTGAGCCATGGTTGGTTTCTGCATTTGCACAATGGATGTGATAAGTGGGGGTGGGAGTGAGGAGGGCTGTGAGGTGTTCACACGCACTAGTGCATCGTGAGCCCCTGCTAGTGCTGGCCTCGCTGTCCCCAGAGTGATTGTACTCCATTCAGCTCGCTGAATCCTTAACTCAAAACTGCCCTGTGAACCAGCCAGGGCAGGGATGGTGTGCATTCTGCTTTGGGCCCAGCTGCCTGCTGGTCTCTTTGGTGAGACTGGGGTGTCAGTCTATGTCCCAGAGGATCTCACAGTCAAGAGGGAGGGGTGGGCAAGACAAAGGGTGGGTCCTCAACATAGACCCCTAAATGAGAACCACGAGATATCACTATATACTTGCACAGCCCATAAAGCCAACCCTACCTTTTGTGTTGGGAAGGATGTGGGTCACCTGGAACTCACACATTGCTGGTGAAAATGTAAAATGGTACAACCACTTCACAAAAGGTGTGACAGTTTCTCCTAAGTCCAAACATATAACTGTCCTTGACCCAGCAATTCCACCCCTAAACATTAGCCAAGAGAAACAAAAACACATGTCTACACAAAGACTTGTACATAGCTTTGCTTATAATGGCCAAAGCCTAAAAACAACCCAAATGTCTATTGATAGGTGAAGGGATCAATACATTGAAGTATATCCATGCATTGGAATATTACAAAGCTACCAATACATGAAACAACACTGATCAATCTCAGAGATAATATGCCAAGTGAAAGAATCCAGACACAAAAGAGTACATACTGCATGATGTCATTTACGTGAAATCCTAGAAAAGGGAAGTCTAGTCATTAGTGACAGAAAGAAGATCAGAGTTTGCTTTCTGGGGCCAGGTTAGGGTGGGGAGACCGACTGCAAACACCAAAGGGGACTTTCTGGGGTAATAGAAATATTCTCTATCTGGACTGTAGTAGTGGTTACATGAGTGTGCACATTTGTCAAAACTCATAGAACTCTACCTTATTGTGGGTGCATTTTATTGTCTATAAATTTTACTTACAAAAAGTTGACCAAAAACCAAATCAAAACAAAAACACCAGCACCCAAAAAAAAAAAATTACCAACCAGAGTAATCCAAACAGCTGGCAATCCCCAAAGAGCATATGATCTCAAAGAGTGGCCAGCTAGAAGCTCCCATTTAGCATGAGGTTAGTGGCTGGCTTAGAGGGAGAGAGAGACTGTGTCCTCTCTGAGTTGGCTAAGCTATGGCACCATGGGGCATGGCCCCTTCCTGAGCACTGGTAGAAGGGCAGGCCCTACTCATGGGCCAGTCTCCTGCTCCCTCCCCTCCAGAAGTGCTCCTCCAGCTAAGGACCGGTCAGCTCAGGGCTGCCAATAGCCCACACAACTTCTTCATGAAAATTCAAAAAGGCTCCTCAGCTGAGGTCTGAGCTTGGCAAGATGATGGTGCCGTTGTGCAAAGAAAAAGACTCCCCTTCCTCCAAGCAGACACGGCTCCTTCCCACTTGGTGAGCAGTGCGTGGACTGGATTTCAGCTCCCACCTGCCCTGTGGTTCAGGTCTTTGTACCTGACTCTGCCTGGAGGCTTCGGGCTGAGCCACCATCCTGGAAACTACTCTGTACTGTCTCCCCTTGAGCAAGCCCCAGCCCATCTCTGGGCCTCAGTTTCTGCATTTGTCAAATGTGACCAAGCAGTTGTGAAGATAGATCTAATGAGATGAGAGAAGGGAAGTTGCTTTGAAAAGTATGATATGCTTGACAAATGCCAGTGTCTCTCTAGCCCATTGGATGGATGGGTGGGTGGGTGGATGGATGGATGGATGGATAGATAAACAGACAGATGGATGGATTGCTGAATGGGTGGGTGGATGGATAAATGGATAGATAGATGACAAGATAATCTCTAAATTCTACTTCTAGGTTCTCTATACTCTCTGGGGCAGTGAAAGGCAGAGAGTAAGATTTGGGGCCCATATATCAGCATCTTCTGACCTCCCTTTTGGTGCCCCCCACCACTACCTCCATTCCCAAATATGTCAATCCCTGTCTCATGACCATTTAGACTCCAAATGCCTTGGGCAGTCCCCCTACTCAGGCCGGTGGAAAGAGTTTGGCATGTGAATTGCAGGAGTTGAAGAAATAAGCCTGCTCCTCTCCTGGCCAGGGCGCCTCTTCGCTGGGTGGAGGGCCCTGGCTAAGGAGCTTCCTTTTCTAGGCTCTGCTCTATAATGAGATACTGATTATTCTTGCCCCTTAGTCTCTTTCTTGGATGGACAGAGATGAGACAATTAAAAGGCATGTTCCCAGCCGCCCTGGAGAGATTCAATGAATAATAACAGACTTCCAGCTGCAGTCTGGCTCAGATCTTGGGAACAGCCAGCTCCAATAAGGCTTACGGGGCCCAGTGGAATGACTTAATTTTCTGGAGAACAATGGCCAGGAGAGAGCAGAGGACTGGCCCTCCCCTTAATAGGCGGGGTGATGAGTGTCTCCTACAGGAGGGGCCACTGTTCTCCGGCGCACACAGCCTGCTGCCCGGTGTCAGGCTGGAAGAGTCGGGGCAGGGGATACAGAGAGTAGGAACTCTGTAGTCAGGAAGAGCATGGCCACATCCTAGCTCTAGTGCTGCCCAAGCTGTGTGGCCTCAGGATGAGTCTGAGCCTCTCTGACCTCCTGTTTCTGCACGTGTGAGATGGGGTGAAGACGAAGTGAACTTCGCAGGCCCACCCGACCTGAGCACCGGTGAGATGCTCTTGTCTGTCTGGGAGAAACCATTTCATGCTTCTCAGTGTCACAGGAGTGAAACCAGAGGGGAGAAGTAGCTCACCCACGGTCACTGGGCCCTGGAACTCAGGTCTCAGGACTCCCCAGCTGGAGTCTTTGCCTGGTAGAGCTCCCTCGTCCTTGTATGCTCTGCCCATGTGCCTGTCCTTGGGAGAGTTCCTGAGCCCCTAGACTAGGTGAAGTCCCTCTGCCCCATCCTGCATGGATGCTGGAGCACATCTCATATGAACTTAAGTTTCCCTTGAACATCTGTGTTCCAGGAAACGGGGCGTTCCCCCAAGGGTATTTTGGAGGTATCCCCAGTGACTAGCGCAGTGCCTGTGCCTAATAAATACTAACTGAACTAGATTGAACTGTGCTTTGCAATGCCCCCACTCCCAACCTTTCAGCTCCCAAGGGTGGGGCAGGAGTTCCTGCCCTGGAGGGTGGGGCAGAGGAGTGGTCGGAAGTGCCTGCAGGCAGGCCGGGGACTTCCAGGTGGAGGTGATCAAGCCCCAGCCCTAACTCTAGCTCTGCCCAGGCTGCACTGGTCCCCAATGACCAGCCAGCCGGTGTGCTTACTGGGAAGTGCAAAAATAACTGCATGCCAGAGCCCATGGCAGCAAGGTGAAGACAGATGGAGAGCCGGGAGAACGATGAGCTAATTAGGGGAGGTGAGTGATGAGCAGACGCCAGGTGTTTACTTAGTGAGCGGGAGTCTGGGGGCTGAGGACAGGCCTGTGCATCAGTCTCACTCTGGCACACGGCTGGGGCTCCAGCCTCCGCTGCCTCTGTCTCTGCCCTGGGCTAGGGGGACGACTTCCTGAGGCCCCTGTGGCTCAGGGACCTGGACGGGGAACTAAGCCCCTTTCCATTGAGGCCAGGCGTCCCGGGGCTCATCTCCCATCAGCTCCTATCTCCTCCGTCCTCACCCTGTTCCTCACCTCCTGGGCCCAGGCCTCCAGGGTAGAGGAAAGAACACTGTGCTGAGGATCCAGAGTCCTTGATTTCAGCCCTCGGTCAGGCTTCAGCCAGCACAGCATTTGACAGCTTGCCAAGATCACGCGAACAAAACCACATCAGACCCCAGGCCCCGCTCATGGTAGGCAGATCAGAGACAACGATCTCCATTTCAGAGACCGGAAAAGTTTAGGCCCAGTCAGCACATGAAGGGGCTGGGATACCAACCTGGGTCTTCTGACTCCTAGGTCAGTGATTTTTCCTCATCTGAGCACTGCTGCCACATTGTCTGCCCCCTCGGGGCCTCAGTTTCCCCATTTGCACAAAAGAGGGTTTCCTGAAGGAACATCAGCTCCCCTCGCCCTGCCTGTCACCAACTCCTCAATGATGTGGCCCAGAAGAGCCATGGCTGTCAAGAAGGGCAGGGCCACAGCTCATCCCATAGGTCCATCCATAACTTTTTCCCAGACTTCCTGGTACCCAGTCATCCAATCTTGCACCTTCCGTGACCTTGATCAACCAGCTAAGCTATTTTCCACTGCCCAAGAGTCCATGTATATGTGTATGACAGCCTGTCTCCCTCCTACAGAGTGGATGGCCACGTGCACCGCATGCAGATCTGCCCATGGGAGGATTTGCCCTCAACACTGTCCTTCAGGCCCGCTGAGTGGGGCTGTAGTGCAGGGCTAGCACTGACTTACTGCATTGATCCGAGTTTTTTCTTGCTCTATCAGTTGGTCTTAGAGATTGCTATATGCAAACATAAGTCTGAGTTGAGAGAAATACATTTTTGGTGCAATGGAAGTTTGGGCCACCTTGTCGTGTAATTTCTTGGGCATCTTAGTACGTGTGATGCTCCTGCAGGCCAGAGGATTCACCATCTCACTTACCAGCCATGAGCTCCTGCGGCTGACGGATGAGTGACCCAGCTCCACGTGCCTTCCTTGGGCTTGACTGGCTTTCTAAGGCCAGTCTGCCACTTAGTCTGGGTTCTCCTGGAAACAAAACCTGGGGAAAGTCTTGCTTGGAGGTGGTTTGGGGGAAGGTGGTCCCAGGGAGCAGGTGGAAGGAACAGAATGAGCAAAATTGGGAAGGAGGGAGATGATAAATGGTGTGTTATCAGATTGGCAACTGCTACAGATAATTGGGGCTCCATCTGAGAAGCCTTATGAGATGGTTCACAACTGCCCCAGAGTGCAATAAACACAGGGAATATTTATCCATCAGCTCCCAACTCCCAGCAGTCACAGGTTGCCCTACATGTGTTAACTGCCCCTTAAACACACACATGCGCGCGCACACACACACACACACACACACACGGTTGCACATGCAGGAGTGCCACATGGGTTTCTGCAGGTATCCCACGCATGGAGAGCGGCCTTGCTCATACCTGGAGTAAGGGGGTCATTGCAGGTTGCACCTGAGGGAAGCTGGCCAAACCTGTGCAGAACAGATCACCCCAGGAGTGGCTGGAGCAAGAGGTGTGCTGAGTGAATCGAGGTGTGTACACAGGAGCCTGCTTCAAGGTGTGAAGGCAGAACTCAAACTAGACATTTTCAGTGCAAACAAAGGCTGGGGGCTGCCAATCGACCTCAGCCTGCAACCCCAGGCCTTCCTGGGGCTATCCACCCCCTGTGACCATGACACCTCCGTGCAAAGATGCCCCAAGAGTTACTCGTGAGTAGCGGGAGGATAGCCAGAGGCTGACCAGAGGGTCTGCGCTCACCCTGGCGCGGGGATGGGGGATCATAGTGAAGCCCATGGGGAGGGACCTGTGTCTGGCTTGAAAAATGGTTTTCTTGTACCTGTCTCGCCATAATGAATGGAGCCTGGTCAGGAGTTTCTAGTGAGGGCTGCACACATCAGCCGTGAGGCCAGGAGATGCCCAGAAAGGCTTTCCCGTCTGCCAAAGCAGACCTGTCCTATTGGCGTAATTAAGCTGCACTGAAGGAGTGAGCCCACGGCTCACTGTGAGGCAGGCTCTCAGGACTGCTGGGGCCCAGGGAGGATGCCTGGGCTGCTCTCTGCTCTCACCACACCAGCATCCCCTGATTCATTGCCCCTCCCCGGCCTGGGCCACACTGGGAGTTCCTGGTGGGGAGGGGAAGCAGTGAGGACCCCAGGGCGTCTTGGGTGTGGCCCAGAAAGCCCACAGCAACCCCTGCCTCAACTCTGATAAACCACTGAATGGGAAATTCTTTTTCACTCTAGACTAAATGTGCCCATGGCATCTCTGGCACAGAACCCAGAGAGTCTGATTTTTGTTCTGTTTTTTTTAGGGTAGAATGAGTCTCAGGCCCACAACCTTCCCTCCTGACCCTCCTGGGAAATGAGGGCATTGGGGGTAGATCATGGTTCCCGGAGGACCCGATAAAATCCAGCCCTCTCAGACATCCAGAAGCAGCCGCATGCTCAGCCACTCAGGCTTCTAAGAGCAAGGGCCTTGGGGGCGACAGACTGGTGTACAAATCTGGGTTCTGAGTGGCCCTGATCAAGTGCCTGCACCTCCCTGAGTTTCCATCTTCTCAGCTGTGATGGGGGTGAACACGAGTGTCTCACAGGGTTGTCACCAGAAGGAGAGCTCAGGTAGGAACAGTGCCGGGCACTCAGTGAACGATGGTCATTACTATGATAATGGGATGGAGATAGACGGGGCTATCCTGCTGGCCAGAGAACGATGTCCAAGGCCCACAGCTGAGAAGAGAGGTCAGAAAGGGCCCACGTTCTGACGCCAGAGAAACTGCAGCAGGGAACCAGCTCCCGAAGGGCCCTCCGTGACATGCCGGGGCAGCAGACACACCACCACTACCACCACCGATGGCAGAGGAGATGGGGATCTAGAAAGAAAGGGGGTGTTTTCCCTCCCAGATACCAAAAATGCGGAGGGCTAGACTAATATTGAATTAAATGGGAGCTGCAGGTTTTAAATGAACAGAACTGGCTTTTAAATAGCAGGAGTGAGGCTATTTAACAATCAAGTCAGGAGGATGTGGTTAATGGAGCTTGCTACTCCGGGCTGGGGTGTAACGGAGCACAGTTATTGGGGAAACAATTAAACCATTCCATGTTCCTATCCTTATGAGCTGAGACTCTTCACCAAACATCATTATCATCATTTATTAATTAATGAATCAGTATATTCATCAAGTCCCTGCTAGGGACCCCCCTTTATCAGGTGCGCTGAGGATGTATAGTCAGGGAACTTTGCCCAGGCATCTCCCAACTCCCCGTCTACCTGGGAAGGGGATCTAGCCCTGTGCCCTCAAATAGAGGCCAGGCAGGCTGGGTGCATGAGTGTCCTTAAAGAGTGATGGGCCAAGGACCCCCACCAGAGTGGCTTCCTGTGGTACTAAAGGCCAGAAGCCCAACAGAAGAATGAAGCGGGCAGAAAAGGGCCAGATCTGCAGCCACTTCCAGCTTGGCGATGGGAGGTGCGGCTGAGCTGGGCTGGTCCCCAGATCTCCATGGTCCCTGGTTCCACCATCTTAGGTGAAGCTGGTCATGGCAGTGAATTCTGCCCCAGGCTTAGTCCTGCCTCTCTCTCTCTCTCTGTCTCTCAGCCTCCAGAAGTAGGATGGTGGGTGGGCATCTCTCCAAATTCATGGAAACCAGGGTCTGTCTCTGTCCTACCTCCCGTTCCTGCCTCATAGACCCTCCAGAACAGGGCCATCGCCTCACCTTCAGCCACTGCCAGCTGACCATCCATCGCTCCCTGCCAAGGTCTGTGTGTGTCAGGTGGTTTAATTCATAACAATGCACTTACCTTCCTGTAGGAAAATGGTACCTGGGAGCTACTCTTGGCCTAAACTGGCCTCAACTCTACTTCTATCTGTACTACTGACTGGCTCTGTGACCTTGGCAAGTCACTTTGTCACTGGGCCTCAGTTTCCCCATCTGGCCCATGAGATTGAACTAAGTAACCTCTAAATTCCTTTCCAGAGTTGAGCTGTCCTCACCCAGGGACGCTCAAAAACAAACAGCAGGAACAATTCTCTCCCTTCTCTACAATGTCAGCTCCACCAGGGGACAGGGACCTGTGTCTGTCTTGGACAAGGCATTCCAGGGTCCTAAAGGCCTAGAACAATGCCTAGCACTTAACTGTCACTTAAGAAATATTTGTCCAGTGAACGGACAACTAAACGACTACTGTTTACTAAGTGCATGTTACGAGCCAGAGGCTGGGCTAAATGCTTACATGTACAATCTGAAGACAGGCTATTGGAGGGGGTGAGAACTGGGGGGGTCCGCTGGGAGCCTCGACCTTACTTCCTCCTGCTTCTCACCACCCCTAGCCTAATGAACCCAGACAGAGACTGTGAATGGCCCACAGTAACTCCCTTTAGAGTTTGGAGAGTCCTGCAGCTGAAGTGTCCGTCCTAAGTCAGCATTAAATCTTCTTTGTCTCCCTTCAATTTCATTTTTCTTGTTTAATGCTCAGCGAAAGGAAAAAGTTCCACTTTATATCAGATATTATATAACCAGAAATCCTATTATATTCTCCCAAGAACACTGTAACAAAGTCATAAGGCAGATGACAAACTGGGAAAAATATTTGCAACAAATATGAGAAACAAAGAGTTAATAGTCTTACTAGAAAGAGCTCTTCAAATCACTGGGAAAAAAACAAGAATTCAAAGACGGATGGCCAATAGACTAGAAGGAAATTTAAAGAAATCATCAGCTCCACTAATAATCCAAGAAACACAAATTCAAAAAATAATAAGATGCAATTTATCACCTAGCAAACTGGCAAAGAGTCTCTAAACCCAATGTTGGTTGGATGTCAGAAAAAGATCATCGTGATGGGACATGATTGGTATGAGTGAAAACTGGCACATACTTCCAGAGGGCAACTGAACAGGAAGATCTGAAGATCTTTAAAATGTGCACACTTTTTAACCCAGTGATCCTATTCCTAAGTATTTATCCAAAGAATTGCCTTAAGGATGTTTATGTAAATGCTGATGAGGAGTTATTAATAAATGCCTGGTTTTTCGACAATAAAGGATTAGTCAAATGAATCATGGAACCTCCCTGCACTGGAATACGATGACCCATGAAGAATGATGTATAGGTGTTCACATCTTCAGGCCATCTTTAAAAAGACTCAAGAAATTGGTAACAATGGGGGGCCCCTCTGAAGAAGAATAAGGACTGGGGGGACAGGGATGGGAAGGAAATTTATTTTTCATTCAGTCCTCTTTTGTGTTGTTTGAATTATTTATGTGCATATATTAACCATTAAAAATAAAATCAATTAAGGTTTAAAAGACACAATGATGTATAAATATATTTTTGTCAGGAAAATAATTAAAATAGACTTTGGACAGCTATCCACAATAATAACCATGGCAATTGCTGGGAAGGGAACTCCCACACTTTCCCATGCTTTGGCCCTTCCTCCCACTGCCTTTCCTCTCTTACATCCCGTAATGGAAGAGGAGTTTCTACTAGGAATGGTCCAAGCCCAGGATTTGAGGGGCCACCCTCACTAGGGGGCAAGTTCATGGCACTGAAAAGCGCTGGTGCGTGAATCCTCTGTTCTGCTTCCTCCACTCCTGTCCCAGCTTCAGAAGGTGGGCTGGTCCTGCCCTGAAGAGACAGCTGTCTCAGATTTCAGGGGGAAGGAGCAGAAAGCCCCTCTAAGTCTTCTAGGCCTGGTTCTTCTTCATCCCAACCCTCATCAGAGTCCCAGATCTATTAATAAATTTATGAGTAGAGTAGCAGTTGGAGCCCCATCCAGCTGTTGTTTCTCAGACATGACTTTCTTGGTCAGGAACTCTGCATGGAGCGTGGGTGAGGGGATCACGACCTGGGAATTTCTGCATGCCTGGCTCTATCTGGTATCATAATACACCGGAAACTTCACTTGGAACTCAGAATAATTCTCTCTGGGTAGTGGGACTATAGGATATTTTAATTTTCATGTTTGAGCTAATCTGCATTTCCTAATCTTTCCATTATTTAGTAATTTAAAAATATTTTCCCCACCCCCCAAAAAGGAACAGCAACCCCCTCTTGGACAGCCTTACTGAAGACAGGGCCTTGGCAATGTTTTTTACTAGACACCTGCCCCCAAAACTTCCCTTTTAATCAGGTCATCGAATTCTCCTAAGAAGTCTTTTGTGGACATCAAATTGCCTCCGTGCTTGCAGGGGATTAGGAAATGCCAGTTCTGATCCCAGGGGATTGGTTTTTGGAAGAACCATGATTCTGAAGTGCAGAGGGGCTGTGAGAGAGGGCATTCGAGTCAACACATATTAATGCCTGACATTTGTACAGCATTCTGCGATTTACAGAGAGCGTCCACATCCATTATCCCCTTTGATCCTCCCAGAAACCCTGGGGGAGGCAGGACTTCCTCTGGGAATGGGAAAGGAATTATTAGTAGTCCCATTTGACTCATGGGGAAACTGAGGCCCAGAGAGGTCAATTGCCCATGGCAGTAGAGCCAGACCATAAATGCACGTCATCTGGCTCTGCATCCCACGCCCTTACACTAGATTTTTCCCCAAGTTTGAACCACAGTTTCCCCATCTAACAAATGGGGAAAAAATAACCTACTGCCCTAGGTAGCTAGGATTAACTGAGTTAATACATGGCATGTCTGAAGACCGTGTCTGGCATACAGTAAATGTTGACTAAACTAACTGTTAGGAAGAGTGGCACATAACAGGTCTGTGTCACACCAAGTCCTAGGCTCACTCTACCAATCTGACTCCTGCACATTTGCTGAGAGCCACCTCTGCCAAGGGCTCTTGGAAGGGAGAGCATTAAATGAGATAGAGGGGCTGCCTGCATAGGGGTTTGCCCTCTAGAAGGACAGAGAGACAGGGACACACTCCAGCCCAATAACAAGGCATAACCATGGCTTTGAGATCTCAGGGAGGGGGCTTTGTTCTTCCTCCAGGGGAAACATTCTGGGAAGGCTTCCTAGGGGAGGAGCTGGGGCTCCTGGCTGATGTGGCCCTGCAGGACGAGGACTGGGTTCCAAACTGGGATGTGCAGAGTGGCCTGACAGAGACTGTTTATTCCCGGCCATTGTAAGGACGCCCCATCCTCCGCACCCAGCACAAAGCAGGAGGCAAACATGTTGGGAGAGGCTGCTTCCTGGGGCAGCTTCTCCCACTGCAAACCAGGCGGCAGGCTGGTGTAGTGACAAAGAGTCTATGGGGCCAGATAGAGAGGACAGGAAAGGCACAAGTAGCCTCTCCCGGCCCCTTCCCGCCGCAACCTCTGCCTGCACAGCAAGCTTTCCAAAGTCAGGGCTCCCGTTTGAAACCACTCGGTGCAGAGAAAGGACTGTGAGCTGGGGGAGCCTGCCTTCCCCTTCCTATGTCCTCGCACCCCGTTGCTGCCAGCCTCACCGCGGGCACTCCGTGCCACCACCCCTCAGGACTGGCTCTCAGGAAAGACTCCAAAGAGCAGAGTGCCCACACCCCTTGTAAGTGACCGCTGAGGAGTCTTTAGATCTGGGGAGACGCACAAGCTACCCTTAATCACCCCAAGGTCGCTGCTCCTCTGTGAAGCCCAGAGTGGCACCCCATCCTGCTTGCTGTGTGTGACCTTGAGGAAGTCAGCCAACCTCACCCGCAGGGTGTATGGGAAGGACCCATTTCACTCCTGTTGTCCTGGCTTGACGAGTACCCCCTGCCTGTCTCAAAACTCTCCTGGTTTGGATCATAAAGTATAGGGTCTTCCTGTGCTACCCGGGAAGTGGGACTAGTCAGGCTATAGTGCTTCCTTGGGGATCCAACAAGATAATTCATGTGAAGGTGCTTTGTGCTTTGTCAGCTGTGATACATTCTGTCATGTAAGGGATGAAAGATCAGTATTTTTTAAAAATCACTGTTTTAAAACCTTGAAAAGAGTCACTTTTAATAGGATGAGTACTAAGGTTCCTTTGGCTTTTTAATTCTGCTGGCACATTTTCCTTAACAAGAATATTCTATGCTCTCAGTTCATTCCTACTGACAACTCCTTCATACTTCAGTCAAAGCTAGACAAAATGCCCTAGAAGCAAAGGGTCCACCACGTGCCCTAGGACCTAAGAGGCTGTCATCTAGCCACAGCTGCATATTTTTCAATGGCCTTGCAGACAAATTCCCAAACCTACTAGCATGTGGCATGTTAAAGTCCCAGTTCTTCTCACCAGGGCTTCCTCCTGGAGCCAGCTCCCCCAGCTGTTAAATTTTCAGAAATTTTGAGAGCCAACTGACCTGAGGCTGATAGCGGGAAATGGGCCATGGTGAGACATTTACGCCATGGAAATCAGCAAATACTGCAAAGCAGGGCTTTTCTTCTTCTTTTTTATTTCCTTTTCTCTCTTTTATTTTTTTTCCTAGAGAGCCAGTTGTTAAATATTTAGCAGCACACCACTGCTGAAGGCTTACAAAATTTAGCAATCAGTGAGGAGAGGCTAAGAAGAAGGTCCCCTTTTAATCCCAAGGCTAACATGTGTGCTGCCTCATTTCATTTCCTCTCCTGATTTCTTTCCAGCCCTGGACCAGTGAGGCCCAGGAGATCCCCATTTGCTGTAGGATCAGGAGGAAGGAAACTGCAGTTTGATGTAAACATGATGCCTACCTGCAGTTTGGGAACTTTCCAGGGCTCGGAGTCGTGAATTAATGGGCCAGGCGTCTGGGGTGCCCCGTGTCTGGCTCGCTGCCCTTTCCTCAGCTCTCCTTGTCTGCCCATGTGTCCACACTATCCAAGATTTGCAGTGCGTGTGTGCAGATGCAACCCCTCAAACAAATGAGCCTGGGTGTGGGCGCTGGGGCATTTCCTCCCCGTATGCAAAGCTTGGGCAACCACAGCTGCAGCCCACACCCCACTACCGCCCCACGCATGGCCCCAGCCCTGGAGAGAAGGAGCACCGGGCGGAAGGTGAGGAGACCCTGGTTCTGGTCCCGTCTCTGCCGAGGCCTCACCGTCTTGTAGACTGCATCTGCCCTTCCGTAAAACAAGAGGAATGAGGAGACACTTTTACTCTCTCAGCAATTGCCCTGAGAATTCCTCTTGGAGACAGCACTGTATTTAGCTGGAAAAAAATATGTTGGTCTGCCCCTTAGGGTGAGGAATGAGACCCCGAGGAACAGGTTAATGGTACAAACTGTGGCCACGGAACTGCCTTCCCATGGAGCCTGGGTCCTGTCCGTGAGTCCCCCGTCTGTGAGTCCCCCGTGGTGTGTTGTGCCTGTTGGTGGAGCTGAATTGGGCTGGGCGGGGCGGGGCTTGGGTGAGGCTAAAAGCTCTCCATAATTAGGGGTGGAAATGCCAGGTCTTGGGGGGAAATGCAGGGGGTGAGGCAGGCTTTTGGGGAGGAAGCTCAGGGGCTGACCCTGCATGGGGAAGAGAGGAGATAAAAACAAACCGTGGGACCCAGTAGTGCCAAGACAGAGGAGTGCCTTTGGGGAGAGAAGACTTAGCTAATGCGACTTTTCTTTTAAATTTCTATTGAAATGTAACATATGAAGAGAAAGCCCACAAATCACACGGTTATAGCTCGATGGATCTTCACATAGTGAAGACACTGTAGAGCTAATTCCAGATCAAGATACAGAACATGACGAGCACCCAGAAGCCCCTCCGGCCCCTCCCAGTTAACTCCTGCCCACTGAGACACCACTGTCCTGGTGTCTAGCAGCAGATTGGTTCTGCCTGTTTTCACCATTGCATAAGCGAACATACAATGTGCTCTTGTGTCTGGCTTCTTTCGCCCCACATTCTGTGTGAGAGATTCAGCCTTGTTGTTGCGTGTAGCTGCAGTTTTATCATCATCATTGCTATAGGGCATCAGTCCCTAACCTTTTTGGCACCAGGAACTGGTTTCATGCAAGACAATTTTTCCGCGGTAACGCGAGCGATGGGGAGAATGCGGAGCTGCAGGTGAAGCTTCGCTTGCTTTCCCGCCGCTCACCTCCTGCTGTGTGGCCCGGTTCCTAACAGGACTGGTAGCGGTCCCCGGCCCAGGGGTTGGGGACCCCTGCTGTAGAGTATTCCATGGGATGGACAGTCCACAGTTCACTTAACTATTCTACGTGGAAGGACATTTGGGTAGTTTCCCTTTTTGACGGCTAAGTATAGTGCTGCTCTGGACAGTCTTTGTTTGAACACATGTACACATTTCTGTGGGGTATACACCCAGGAGTGGAATTGCTGGACCCGTGCGTGCCCGTGTTGAGCTTCAGTAGATACTGCAGAACAGTTTTCTAATGTAGTTGTTCAAGTTCACAGCCTACCAGCTGGGAGGGAGAGAGCCAGCTGCTGCACATTCCAACCCACACTGGTATTGCCCGTCTCTTTGGTTAGAGTCATGCTGGTAGGTCCAAGGGAGTGACTGCTGTCACCTCTGTAACATCTCCAGGGAAGTCCATGTTGCTCACTAGTGCAACACTTGGACAAGGGGTTTTTGGGGGGGAAGTCATAGGGATGCCGTGCTCAGCCCTAAATGGGCCATCGAGGGAAGACAGAGACTGTTCTCGTGGAGGCAGAAGAGGGAGCTGACCTCTGCAGTCCAGAAGGGAGCTGGTTCCATGACCCCCTACCACTCTCAAAGGGCCCAGAACTTCCTGCCCAGCTCACAGTTCGGCTCTCAGAAAACTGTCCCCTGTCTGCCTTAACTCCCACCCAGTCTGAGTTATCGCCTCTCTGTATCTCTTGCCCCCTCCTCATTACCCCCAATCCCCTGCAGGACTCCCAGCCCACTTCCCACCCACTAGACTGCACCCACCCTCTCCCCACTATCAATCTCCCACATAATTTATGGGAGCCATCAAAGTTAATTAATGCTGTAGTTACAGAGCCATCCCAATGTAATTATTGTGTAATTGGATTATAACTTAGGTAATTCCCCACAAAGCACCTATTGGTTATGCAAGAAAGCCAGGGATTTTTACCCAGTGATGGATGGGGGTGTCAGAGCCAGATGGAGAAACTGGGAGACTATGTGAGGCTGGGGGTTGCCACCATGAGGAGGGCACAGCCTGTGGGCCTCGGCGCCCTGTCCGAGCCTGGGAGTGAGAAAGGCAGGTCTCCGAGGACGGTTCCTGCCCTCTGAGCCTCAGGCCTTCCATGTGCATGACTGGCTTGGGCCAAGCCACAGCCTCCTCCCCACTCCTGGATGCTTCTGCCTCCACCTCACAACTAATTTCCAGCTAGTCCCACCCAGCACCGCTGTGAGCTCTCGGTTCGTTCAGTCTGAACTGCCCAAGTCGCCTGCCCCACCCCAGCCCCAGGAGCAGGGGGGTATATTTCGTACCGCAGGACTCTCTCCCCAGCCACCGGGCCACAGTGGATTGGACAGCCAGTTAGCAACGGGTGGCCCCAGGTGGCCCCTCTACCCACATTGTAACTCCCAGGCCTGCTGCACCCACAGCTTCTCTCTGTAGGTGTATAACCTCTCCTCCTTCTGCCCCTCAGGCCGCCATGGAAATACTCCCACTGTTGAGAGCCAGGTATTCCATCACCCTTGTCGCCTTTCCTTAGCCCACACTGTTCCCACTAAACTCCCCTCAAATAGCCCCTAGACGTGTGCCGTCTGTTTCCTGCAAGAACCCCAACTTACAGGGGCTCCCCACCACTGCCCTGAGGACATCACCCCTCCCCACTCCTCCATCCCAGCCTCACCCACTGAGTATCTGAAGTGCGGATGGTGTCTCATTGGTGGCTTGGATCTTGGCTCCCCTCCTGACTGTCCCTACCTAGAGTGGGAAGAGGAAAGATTTACCCCCTCCAGTGTCTGACAGTGAGTGTCTGGAATTGTCCTTCCTCCAAGACTTGACACAAAAGGGGCTACTGGGAAGGGGGTTGGACGTGAGCACTAACCATGCTTCCTCTTATTCTCTGCAAGTGTAAAATAGTGCGTATAAAATGCTCAGCCCAGTACCTGGTGCACAATAAGCAATAGCTAGTGTTATTGGGCCTATTCAAGTGGAATCCTGGCCTCTGTCATGGCCACAGATATCCTCAAGCAGACCTCATTCCTTGGGGCAGCCTAAGTGAGCCTCTGTCCCTTTTCCCTGGGATCCTGGCTGTGCTAGGTGCAAGCTCACTTTGCAGGGCTCTTCTCACTACATGCTGTTAGCCCTGCGCATGTGCAAGGAAGATACGGGACCTGCCTGCATGGAGCGTCTAACCTTGAACTCAGTGTGGCCACTTCTCCAGAGACTCTTTCTTTCCACAGGCATTTACTGAGCAACCTCTATGTGCCAGGCTGTGTACCGGGTACTCGGATAGAGCAGAGAACAAGACCGACAGAGTTCCAGCCCTCAAAGCAACAGATGCTACACATGTGGTGGTCACAGGCTGGTGACTAATATGTGGTAACATCTACACTGTGACCTGGAGGGTGAATAGGAGTTTGGGGAACCATCCAAGTCTGCCCACCCTGAAGGTATGTATTTCTCCAGTAACTACTTTCTACTGTGTGCCCATCCTGTACACACAGGTGAGCTCAAAAAGTGTCCTGTCCTCCAGGCACTCCTGTTGCCAGATGCTCATAACTGAGCCAGCTGAAGCCTGCTGACAGTTGGGGCTGGACATGCTTAAAGAATGGAGCATTCCCTGTGGGCTTCCTGGAGGAGGCTGAGATTTGAAAGGTAATGGGTAGTGACCGGGCCAAAAGGATTCCATTTGGCACTCCCTGATCCACCAGGGGGATTCCCTGTGGGTTCTATGAGCACAATCCGGTAGGAGCCCCTGGGGTGCTGGCTGGGCGAGTGGCCACCAGAGGCTGGACGCAGTCTAGCCTAGCACTTCCTGTTCCACGGGCTGGAATCCAGTAAGGACCACGTGGACTTGCCATGCCAGAGTTCGGTTGGTGTTCTCTGCGCGTGCAGCACACACACTGTCAGACCTGGTCCTCCTCGTGTGGGCACCTGCCGTAAATGTGTTAGCTCCCACCAGGTGTGTTCAACCAGTGAATTTCTAGGCTCTGCTTCCAATCTAGTCTTTACTAGGCTTTCTGGTACATTTGAGTTATTTTCTCTTTCCAAAAACAACATGCCTTGATATTGTTCTATTGAAGTGCAGAGCCTCCATGGGTAGTGTTTACGCGGTTATATTTAGATATATTTAGATACAGCGTGTCTCTGTCCTCATCTTTCTCATGTCAGCTTCCCGCCAAGCAGAGCCTGAGGCAGGGATTCAGGGGCACAAGGTTACAGAGGGGGTGCTTCTTCAGGAAAACCCGCGTGAGGGGGTGGAGCAGGACAGGAAGGGGAGGGAAGGGTCTCAGGGAAGGACTGGTCTGGCCTGACTGGGAGGCTCTGGAGAGTAAGTCATCTCTCAGCAAAGTTATCCTGCCTGAGGCAGAGGCCAGGTTCCTGTCATCCCGTCGGGAAGGCACTGGAAAGAGGCACTGGAAGGAGGAGGGGCTGTTGCCTTCCCAGCTCTGTCATCAGCAGCCCTGGCTGGCCCTCGGAAGTCTCTGGAGTTGCAGGCGCTGGTCACCGAACAGCAGCTGGGAAAGAAGTGGGCCTTTGGACAAAGGGGCCCTGGGTGGGCCCAACAGCACTTTCTATAGCATCTTGTCACCACACCGGGCCCCCTTAATCATTTTCTTCCCGTGTGCCTGAAAGACTGTAACTGTCCATCCCTCTACAAAAAAACAACAAAAACAAAAACAAAAACAATTCCAGCCTCTAGTCTGGAGCCAGCACAGAGTGGAAACATGTAAACTCTGTGTAGAAAGAGAATGAATGCAAAAAGAAAATGTGAATGCACCAGCTGTGCCCTCTGAGTGCCCCCAAGAAACCCCTGGTTTCTGGCTGAGTTGCCTGAAAGTCCGTCCTCTGCTGAGGGTCTGGGAGGGGAGTGCCAGTGGGAAGAGCTAGGCCTGGGGTCTGGTGTTCAATCAGCAACTGCATGATTCAGGGCAGGTCACATCCTCTATCTGGGGCTCACAAAACTCAGAGGGGAGGTGTGGCTGACCCGTCCTACACTGTAGGAGTCAGGACAAGGCAGGCAGACTGGGTCTGGCCCAAGGCCCCCAGAGGTGGCAGGCAGGTACCCCTGTAGCCCAGCAACACCCACACTGCTCACAGCCCAAGGAGTCGGAGAAGGGGGCTAAAGCACTCGGGGGTGCTGAGGACCATGGTCTCCTGGCTGGGCCCTAGCCTCCAAGCCACTCCTGATATGCCCTCTGTACCAGACAGTGACCACTCCCTGGTCCTGCAAGGGCTGGGGAATGGGGGTGCTGGGAACACCCCCAGATAACCCCCAGCACTCAACGCACCCACAGCTGCAATCTCGCTCCCCGTGGGTGATGCTGAGCCCAGCCCCGGGGCATACAGAGATGTCCAGAAGGTGTGGAGGGGCGAGCCCGGGGTTTCAGTAGGTGGGTCCACCCACATTTCTGTGCACATCAGTGTGTAAGGCACTGTGCTGGCTGCAGAGTGACAGGGAGGAATGGTACCTCGTGCGGCCTTCACGGAGTCCTCAGTTTAATTAGGGAATAATATACCCATTATTCTCAATATCTATACAGCTCCATATGGTTTACCAAGGCCCTTCACACATACACACACTGTCTTTGAAATCCTTTCCACATCATTCAAATGGAGGACTCTTATCCCCATTTTATAGACGAGGAAAAATGAGGCCCGTAGCTTCAAGGTCACCCAGTTAATAAGTAGCACAGACTAGACTCAGAATCAGACCTACAGACATTAAATGCTCATGCTTTCTGCTGAGCCACACTGAAATAGGAATTAATGAGGCTGGTGTCTTGGAGGCAGTGAAACAGTATCATAAATAACCACAGGGGCCCTAAGCTTCCTTTTTTAATAATTGTTTTAGCAAAGTCAGAGGCATATGGAGCATGCTGTTTTGCAACTTGCTTTTTTTTTTCCTTAACAGTATCTTGTGAACATTTCCCCATGTCGTTAAATATTCTTTTACTGGGCCATCATTTTTAATGGCTGTATGGTATTCCATCACATGAATGCACCGTAATTTATTTAACCAATCTCTCTGTTGGACCTTTAAGCTATTTCTAGTTTTTTGCCTTCATAAACAAGCCTGTGATGAGCATCCTTGTACATAAATCTTTGCACCTATTTCAGATTGCATCCTTAGGCCAGAAAGGATACATTCTTTTTAAAAAGGTTTTGATGTCTATTACCACATTTCCTGAGGTTGTTCATTTTCCCTCATCCTCAAAGATGGTTTTAAAAAAAAGAAACTAACAAAATGAAAATTTAAAAACCACAAAATTTGCATCATTGTCCCAAATCAGCAGGTAATCAGTTGTATGACTTTGGCAGGTCACCTCCCCTCCCTGGTCCTCTGCAAATCCATGTATGAAATGAGGGGTTAGACAAGCTGGTCCCTACATTTCCTTCTGATTCCCTCCTTCACATAGGACACAGGGAGAGCCCCAGACTGCTCAGCTCACAGGAGAGAGCAGGCCCTGAGGGCTTCCTAGAGGAGGCAAGGCCTGAACCAGCCCTGAGAGATGCATAGATATTAGGAAGAGGGCATGGAAGGAAGAGTGAGTCCAGGTGGGGTCCCGGCATCCTCTTCTCTGCTGAGCTTGGAGGTGGACTCGTGGAATCTTGTGTCCATTTCAGAGGCCAGACAGAATGCCTGCTGCACAGTCTTCCCGGACAGCAGGTCCCAGTTATCCAGCACAAAGGGCAGGAGAGATTTTAGGGACATCCGGACCTCACGGACTGATGCATGAATGACACAGGACCTCCACCAGCTTCCTCTGTTGCCCTTCAAGGGAGTAGAACTCCTGTCTTTGGAAGCAGGTAAGCAGAGATTAGCACCTGTGAGCAGGGATCCTGCCCCCAGGGAGGGGGTGGAACCAGGTGGCACCAAGCACTGTGACTTTCTGGTTCTAACAAGTGAGACTTTGGCCAACGGACATCACCTCATTATGCCCCAGTTTCCAAGCTGAAGATCAGGAGTAACACACACCACACTCATTCGCTGAAGCATTCACCAGTTGGCCAGATGAGTCCCAGCTTGGTGCTGGGCACTGTGCTAGATGCCGGGCATTCAACAGTGAGTGGACAGTAAGCTCTCCCAGAGCTGACACTCTAGCAGGAGACAGGGACTAGAGAAATGATCACTAAATGAATAAACAGATACGCACAAATTCGGACAAGGGTTCTAAAGACGTACAAGAGCTATAAGAATATGACATGGGGAGTATGAAATGATTCAGCCTCTGGAGGGGATTGGGAAAAGTTTTCCAGAAGAAGTGACATATATGATGAGATATAAAGAATAAGGGGTGAGTGGATGAAATCTGGGGAGAAAGGAAAGGCATTCCAGGCGGAGGGAATAGCGTGTAAAAGGCCCTGTGGCAGGAGGGAGCGTGGAACCATTGAGGCCTTCCCGAGCCAGTGGCTGGTACACAGAGCACAAAGGGAGAGAGGAACCGGTTTGATGAGAGGCTGCCAGGGGCATACGGGGAGGTAGCCACGGAAGGGCTGTGAGCAGGGACAGGTACCCTAGCCAGCCAAGCTCACGGTGGAGAAAGAACAGGAGGAGGGGAGATCAGGGGAGTAGAAGCTGGGAACATATTCCATGATTCTCACTTGCTCAGGTATGCAGCCAGGGGGTTGAGTCTGCGCAGGTGCCACTGTAGGTGCAGAGCTCCTCCTCCTTCCTGGAGCCCCAAGGAGCTGGAACCAGCTGCTTCACCACGTGGGCTGGGGACCAGGGGTCTGAAGGGGAAAGGGTCAGCCTTCGCTTTACTCATCACTCAGCTTGTGGCAAGGGTCAGGGACAGGCCAGGGTCCCAACATGGACCAGCTGTCATACTGCTGTCACCGGGGGACCTTTCATGTAGAATAAGACTTTACCACTGGCCTTGACCAGACAGTACACACACAGACACACACACACACACACACACGCTTGCTTGCTTCTCTTGCTTGCACATGCAAAGGGAGCTTTTGGGAAATTGTCACTGAAGGCCATGGGTGACTTTTCAGCCCAGCTCAAGTGAAGAAACAATCCTCCACCGCTATGTGCTGAGTTCTGACCTGAGGGAGAGACACGTGGGTGCAGGTCAGGAGCCTGGACAACATCTAGCTCCCGAGCTTGTACTTCCAACATAAGGATGTCCAACGTCCTTAACCCTCACCACGACACCAGCAGGATTAGGTGCCACAGTTTGGCAAATGGGGAAACTGAGGCCTGGGGTGGCGGGGACACAACTTGCTCAAGGCCACACAGCCAGCAAGTAGAGAAGGTTGCTTCAACCCATGCCTGTCAGCTGCCCAGTCCAGGGCTCATCAGATTAAGCCCAGCTGCTGATGGGGACACACAGGAAAGGACTACAGGACTAGAATCAAACGAGAGAGGGTGAGAGCTGACAGCTGGTTTGGGGGTGAAAACCCTGGGCTGGCAATGGATAGAGCTGGGCTCCCTCCCTGACTTACTCACTGACCTTGGCTAATCAGTCACACAGCAGCTCTCTGCCTCAGTTTACCCATTGGTACATTAGGCTGTAAAACCTTGCACCCACAAGGAGGGGTGAGGATCATGGAGGGAGTATGTTTCGAATGAAAACAAAAACCTGGTACAAGCAGTGGATGGTGTTGTCGGCGTCATTATTAATGTCATTAATAATAATGCCTGTAATAAATCGTGAGGCTGCCAGATCACGTGCTAAGTAAAAGGGTGACTACTAATTTCCCCTTACACTTGTCTGCCGCTCTGGGCTCCTCCAGGCTTCTCCCATCCATCATCCTTTTAATTATCCCACAGCCCGCCCTCCACCCTCCGAGGGAGGCCCAGGGTAGGGGCTGCAGGAGGCCAGGCCTCAGGGATCAGTCAGTGCCACCCCCTGTAATAGATGCAAACCTGAGGCCAGGGAGGGAGGGACTCACCCAGGATCATCCAGAAAGGGGGAGGAGGAGCTGGGACTGGGGCCCAGCTTCCTGATTCTGAATGCAAGCTGCCCATCCCCACTCCCACCCCACCCCACCCCCCTTCATCCAGAAGAATCGGTACCTTCAGCCTGGGCTCTGGTGGAGACAGAGACCGTGCTGTCCACCTCTGCAGGCCTCCCTCCGATCACTCTTGTTTCCCCCCCACACACTCCCTCCATTCCCGGGTTCAGATTTTGTTAGTACCCCTCCCTGCATCCAGCATCCCCCCCACAGACATAACCCCCCCACACAGTCTTCCCCAGCAGAATCCCCTGTCAGAGGCTCTCAGTGGTCTCCCAGAGCCCAAACTCCTAGGCCTTCGTGATCAGCGGTCAGACCCTAACTAGCACGCTCTGCCCCACCCAGACCCAGTTCTCCAGCCAGAAGGGGACACTCACTTTTCTCCAAGTTCGCTCGGTTTACCTGCCTCCACACCTTTCCCTTGCAGTCCCCTGCCTGGAAGCCAGCCCCTCATCTCTGTGGACTGAAATCTTTCCCAAGTCCTCCCAATGCCCCTTCCTCCAGACTTGCCCATTTCCCCACACAGATCCCCACATAGACAGGTGGCCCCTGCACTGTGAACCCCCAGGGCTCTTGTTCTTTCCTCTCTGCTGGCACCTCCATTTCAGAACTGGTTTTTGCTGAATGTGTCTAGTCCCCACTCCACCCTCCTTACACACCACCCGCCTCTTCCAGGCTGGGAGCTTTTTGAGAGAGGAGTTTTATCCAGTCCAGGAAGTCTCATTCAGGAACTCATACACCAAAGCGACTCAACTATCTGTTGCATCAAAATTGTATTCAACAATCCCCACACCCAGCAATGTTACTCCCAGGCACACACCCAGCAGAAATGTGTGCATATGGGCTCCAAAATCTATGTCCTTGTATATTCCAAGCAACAGTATGCAATAGCTTAAAACTGGAAACAAGTCACATGTCCATGAATGAAGAGTGGATACATTGTGAAATAGTATACAGCAGGAAAAATGAATGAAATACTGCCATACACAGCAGGCACACGTGAGTCTCAGAAGGCTGGGAAAGAGGCAAGACAGAGATGAGAACACATTATATGATTCCAGTTATATAAAGTTCTAAATCAGTCTAAACTAAGATGACAGAAGCCGGAATAGTGGCACACTTTGTGGGGAAGGAAATGTCAGGGAGGAAGCAGAAGGGGAAATTTGGGGGTGGTGGAACCATACACTTTCTTCACCTGGGTGCTGGTTTTTAGAAATTGAATTGAATGATGTCAAGCAAATTACCTGACCTCTGAGACTTTTGTTTTTGCAAATGTTAAAGGGACATGATGCCCACTCCAGCTTCCTCCAGCTATCCCAAGGCTGTGTGAGAATGCTCTGGGGCTAGGGATGGGGAGCGTCCCAAAATCTGAGAAGGGTCCCGGGAGACCTCCACCTTTCTCTGGACCTGAGATCCTCAGAGGGCTCCCAACACAAACCAGTCGACCTTGATATTGTTTGTTCTGGGCAGGCAGCTGGTGCAGCTCCACCTGGCCTCAGACGGGCAGATGTTTGCCTGGCAAATGACCTGGTGGCGGAGATACTGCACAGCTGCTCCCGCTCTCTGGTTCAGTGGAACACTGATGTTTAACAACCTGCAGTCGAAGGGAGGGGATGGAAATGCCCTGATTTGTAGTGTCTGCCAACTTCCGTGGTGTAAATACTCCCACCATGGCTGATCTCAAGCTGCCAACATGACATCACAGAACAGGTGTGGGGAAGACATAGGCACAGTTGGTTCTGTGCTGGGCACCATGGGAGACATTGTATATGTGTGATTCCATCCAATACTCGCCACAGTCCTATGACATAGTTACCACTAGCCCCAGTTTACAGGTGCAGAAACTGCGGTGCAGAGAGGTTGAGTATTTGCCCGAGGTCCACAGCTAAGAAGTGCAGGTGTACTTTCTAAGAAGTACGGGGATTCTGACCCCCGGAGCCTAGGCTCTCCCCCCACACCAAGCTGGCTCACCAAGTTGCCTCCTTGCCAAGGCTGCTCTGCCAGGGGTCCAGGGGCCTGGTTCCTCTAGGGCCGTTCTCCCCACAGCTTACTCTCAGCCTCCCAGCTCCAGGACTTTGCTCTCCCAGAAGGTGGGCTTGGGGAAAAGGAGGAGCCATCAGTGAGATTCTCTGACTGTGACCCCTCTGAACCAGCCCTGCCCCCAGCAGCCTAGCCTCTAGCACCAGTGCCCCTGAGGAGCCCCCGCCCATCCATAATCCCCTTGTGACCAACCTGATTAATTCCCTTGCACTCACACCTCGGGTGGACCACAGGTCACAGGCCTGTTCTGCCCCCTTCCCCTCTCACCCTAGACCCCCAGGGAGGGGACTTGTGAGAGCCTGAGAACTATCAGGGCTCACAGCTGAGAGCTGAATGCGTCCCTTGGGGAAGTTCCCAGGCTCTCAAGAATCCCTAGAGAGCCACTGCCCCCAGAAACTGAAACTTGGTTCCAGCTGCAAGTGACAAAGAAAAAAAATCACTCACTGGGGTAGTGAACTCACTCAGTCAACCTGCCTACTCCTGGATCTGGGGCCAGTCGCCTGAGAAAACTATTCTTTTTTTTTTTTAGCATTTTTTTTTTTTAACATCTTCATTGGACTATAATTGCTTTACACTGGTGTGTTAGTTTCTGCTTTATAACAAAGTGAATCAGCTATACATATACATATATCCCCATATGTCCTCCCTCTTGCATCTCCCTCCCATCCTGCCTATCCCACCCCTCTAGGTGGTCACAAAGCACCGAGCTGATCTCCCTGTGCTATGCGGCTGCTTCCCACTAGCTGTTTTACATTTGGTGGTGTATATATGCCCATGCCACTCTCTCACTTGAGAAAACTATTCTTGGGTTCGGGAAGGAAACATGAAGCCAAGGGCTGACCACAAGCTCCCCCTCCCACCCTGTCTCCATGGCCTCATCCCCTTGAACCCCAGCCCCTTCCCCCTCAGCCGGGGCCAGGGAGGCAGGACGCGATGAGGGTACTTAAGGGTCAAAGCCAGGTTTAGGACCAGGAGTTCTGTGCTTCCAATCCAGGGCACCAAACAATCAGCCTGGAGGCGCACAGCTGATTGTAAAATAAAAGTGATGTCTCTCATTTGGGTAGCGTTTTAACCTTGTCAGTGTGAAAAACTATAACAACAGCAGTAGTCACACTTTCCAAGTCCTACTGTGAGCCAGGCCCTTCACACCCTTCTAATCATCCCTGCTAATCCTCACAGACTACAGGATGGGTATTCAGTGCCATTTGGCCAAAGAGGAGCCTGAGGCAAAGAGGGTGAGGTCCCCAGCATCTGGGAAAGTGCACCGCCTGTGTTCCTTTCTGGTCTCGGCTGTGCCCACAGGCAACCTCGGCCTTTGTCCAGCTACTCACAGGAACCATGAGAGAGGCAGAGCTGGCATCAGGGAGACTGAGGCACTGGCCCAAGCTCTCCTGGCAGGTCAAGAGCAGAGCCAAAACGGCTACCTCGGCTTCCTGACCCCCGAGAGTGACCTCTCTGCCCACACGCAGGAGTGGATGGAGTTTTGTTGTTCCCGGAAAGGCTTGACCTTCATTACAGAAGCCAACGGTTTAAAAGGGAACCAGCACAATCTCAGGGCTGGCTTCACAGACAAGTGCTTTGGGAGTCACTCAGTGCGGCCACCTCTCACAGGGACACGGGGCTCCCAAGCACAGAGCCCTTTCTCATGCATTGTAAAGTTTGATCCAACAACAAGCCAGGCAGGGATTTTTTACCCATTTTACAGATAAGGAGCCTGAGGCTCTGCATGGTGGTATGTGGTCCTCTGAACAACAAACATCCCATATGCAGCCCTAAGAAGAGGCGTGTTTGCAGGCAGCCTGATGACAACTGTCACAGGGCCACGTGCATCTGAATGCCCTTGGTCCAAAAGGCACTAATGAGCTGGGGGGCAGGGGAGGAACTTGGGCACGGCCAGGCTCTCCAGGTCAGGGCTGACGCCAGGACATGAATGAGCTGAGGTGTGCAGGGAACCCCAGGAAGCCGCGGCCGGGAGGCCACCGCCAGGCCTCTCTCCCAGCACACTAATTGGAGCTGAGCTGGGTCAGAGGGGCCACAGGGCCCCACCAGAGCTGGTGTGTGGAGCCAGGTAGGGGGTGAGCAGCCTTTGTCTCGCCTTTAGGCCTGTTGTCTCTGACCTCAGAGCAGAGACCTGCATGAGGTTCCCCCTGGGGGCCTGGAATCTGAGCTAATGAGGCAACTTCTGGGCCACGCCAGTCCACTGTTAATAGTATGCCGGGGTGACAGGTGCAAACCAGGACTGTCCCAATGAAACAAGAGGCACAGTCACCCACCTGTACAATCGGCTTTGTCCCCATTTAAAAGACAAACCAGGGGTCAGAGAGATTGCCACTTGCCCAGAGACCAAGGGGGCCAGAGGCGGGACGCAGACCCAAGTCAGATCTGACTCCAATTTTGCTCCTGCCCCTGGTAGACCCTCAGCCCTCGCTTGCATAGTAATATCTCTCATCGATCACCACTCACCCCAGGCCAGACACTGTGTGAGCACTTTACAGTCATTAACTCATAATCAGCTTAAGAAATGGGACAACTAGCATCCCCTTTAAAGATGAGGAAATGGGGCACAGGAGGGCTAAGTAACTTGCCTAGAGTCACACAGCTCAGAATGTTAGAGCAGGGAGGACAAACCCAGACAGTCCAGGAAGTGCATGAAGGAGGCTGATGTGGGAGACCCAGAGCCAGGCCACCTGGGAAACATGCCACTGTGAGGTGCAGTGGAGGTAGGGGAAGAGTGGGTGACACAAGGAAAAGTGTTAATCTTGGAGGACTTCCTAAAGGAGGCAGCCACCTTCTAAAGAAGGGGCCAGTGTGGAAGACCACAGCACAACCTCCAAGCTCAGCCGCCTCTCTCCTCCCAGGACTCCCAGGCCCCCAGCAGCTTGCAGAAAAATGCATGTTCCAGGTTTGGCATACAAACCTGGAGGGTCGAGATCTTGTGTTTCCACAGCAACCGTATCCTTAACAGCATCCAATAAGGACATTATTTGGCTGCAGTGAGCACACATGATCTTTTGATTACTGCTGAAGGTATCAAGAGGCAGCCCTCTCCAAGGGGCCCCACCCCTCCTTGGGAAAATGGATGCTGCCTCCCAAAAAGTGGGGGGGATGATAAAGGAGGAAGAGTCCTCACATGAGAGAGAGAGAAGTGGGGGAAAAAAATCAATGTTTGCATTAGTGGAGTTGCCTGTTCAGCGTTTCCCCTCTTTTATAGATTGAGATAACATGCTCGTCAGGGATATCTTCATTTCCCAGGGCAAAGAAATTAATTACACACTAATGGCGTGATTCAAAAATTAATTTGTACTACCATCTCTAATATGTCGTTATTAATCAATTGACAGTGTGGGACTGCCTGGGAGAGGTGTCCATTACAGTCTGGGGTGCTCAGGCTGACCTGGGGCTAGACTCACAGGCTGGGGTTGGAGGTCGCAGGCCCGAAAGGAGGGCCTGGGTATGGTGTGGGAAGAGCACTCGACCAGGACTGGGGTGGCTCTGGGCAAGTCCTCGGAGTCTCAAGTCTCCTGTCTGCACACCAGGAGGTTTAGACTTGAGCGGTATTTCTCAAACCTCTCGTAACTTCAGAGTTTCTTCAATATAACAGTAAGCAGAATCCAGCATCCGAGACACATGGGCTGGGGCCCGGAGCCCCTTGGCTCTGCCCCCGACTCTCCCTGGTTATAGTTCCCAAGCTCTGCAGAGCATAGTTTGAAACCCTTGGGGTTTTCCCCATCATTTTACAGAGGGGGAAACTGAGTCCCAGAGAGGGGAAGAATTGACCAAGACTGCCCAGCAAAGGAAGACAAGGATTCCCTGGGGATTTCATACCACCTGAGGATGGCACTTCCCTAACCTTTCTGGTGGCGCAGTGCCACCAGGAATTTTCTTTTAGTTAATTAATTTATTTATTTTTGGCTGCGTTGGGTCTTCGTTGCTGCATGCGGGCTTTCTCTGGTTGTGGCGAGAGGGGTCTACTCTGTTGTGGTGTGCGGGCTTCTCATTGCGGTGGCTTCTCTTGTTGCAGAGCACAGGCTCTAAGCATGTGGCTCGCAGGATCTAGAGCGCAGGCTCAGTAGTTGTGGTTCACAGGCTTAGTTGCTCCACGGCATGTGGGATCTTCCTGGACCAGGGCTCGAACCCGTGTCCCCTGCATTGGTAGGCAGATTCTTAACCATTGCACCACCAGGAAAGAACCAGGGTGGCACCTTGCTAAATCAGGAGTGGGTCTCACTAGAATCTGGAGGCTGGACAGGATGACTCTCAGGTGCTGTAAGGTCAGAGGATGCTATGAGTCAGAAGTGGAAGCAGCAAGTGAACTGGCTGGGAAATAGCAGAACTGAAGATGGTTTTCCATATGATTTGTGGCCCTCGGGAGAAGCAGTGAAAAGAGCTGCATGGTAGAGGAGCTACTTCCCCCATCCTGGCCTCGCCCCTGCTGGCAGGGAAGGGGCCTTGCACTCTTTTAATAAACCAACACTTATTGAGCACCTGCTGTGTGCCAGCCATCTCCCACCTGTCACTCCACTTAGCCTTCAGCACCATCCCATTAACAGGTGAGGAAACTGAGGCCCAGAGAGGGAAAGGACTCCTCAGAGTCACCAAGCCTGGCACAGGGCCCAGGGTGCCTGGAAGCAAGGGAGCTGCAGAGCAGGTATGAAGAGGGATGGGGAGGAGAAAGAGAATGTTCAGCTTGGTTTCCCTGGCGACGCTGACTGCCCACAGCCACTCTCACCCAAGGCAAATAATAATTATAATCCACAACATCGATAGACACTCACAGCAGCTCTCCATGCCCAGGGCAGGGGGAGGGGACGAGGCAGTCTGCTCAGGCTTTGAAGCCAGCAGGGCTGTGCCCTAGCCCCAGCTCTGCCCACTGTGGAACTTTGGACAAGTGACCCCCTATCCCCTCATCAGTAAAGTGAGTTAAGCCCCTCAGGTTTGGTGTTGCATTGGTTCGGGTGGAGCTGGGTGGGTTTGAGTGTAAAAGATGGATTTAAGCTACAATGAATGCCAATGGAGGGTGGTGAGCTTGTTGAGTTGGGTTGAGTTTGGACTGAATTGGACAGGAGAGTTGCCCCTGAGCGAGAAGTCTTGGGAGCTCAGTTTATGTTTACGGAGCCATAGCAGCCCTGGGGACCGCATGTGTCTGGTTCCCTGTTCCTTACTCAGTGCCTATTACAACAGAACTAGGCTCAACCCCAGGGAAAGTAAGATGTGAATAAATGTGTGTTGCTTCAACTGCCTTGGAAAACCTCTTGGTAATCCTCCCAGTGAAGCCCCCTCAAACTGCACAGGGCTTGGCTCCTCTGTCTATCCAGTCATGTCCCCTCTGCTTCCTGAGGGGTCCCCCTTAAACAATCACAGCTGGCAGCTGAGGGACCGATGGGAAAGGGTTTGCCAAGGATGGAGGGTAGTAGGTATCACAGGGACTAGTGGCAGGACTTTGAGGCCAGGTCAGAACAACAGTAAGATAGATGGGTGAAGACCATTATGGGCCGGGGTATTCTCTCTTCTGCACGTTTCAACACATACCTGTCCTGGGGGCCCAGTATTTAGAAACTTGGGGAAGTCTATCTAATCCAATCATTAGTTCCTGCTACATGTAGTCCTCCTCACGACGATGTTGCCTTTCCAGAGGGGCCTTCTGGATGTGATGCTCTAACACCAAGACATGAGCTCTTTGGGGGTCTCTGTCTCCTTGGTAGTCTAGGAAGGGGGGAGACATTTTGAAAATTCAAGGACTTTTTGTCCCCATCAAGTCACAAAGTGAAGGGAACTGCTCACTTCCTCTAAGTCAAAGCCAGCCTCAAGTTTGGGGATGTGCCCCCAACATCATGCCATGGTTATGAGAAGTTACCTCAGGGAAGGGTTATCTCTAGAACCCATTTTCCTCTATGTACAATGTGGCCTATCCACATGGTTAGCTTGGGCTTCCTCACGACATGGCAGTCTCGGCATACTCAAATTTCTTACATGGCAGCTCATGGCTCCAAGAAATCAAGGTAGGAGCTGTCCATGCTTTTTTTTTTTTTTTTTTTTTTAGTTGGAGTAAAATTGCTTTACAATGTTGTGTTAGTTTCTGCTGTACAATGAAGTGAATCAGCTATATGTATACCTATATCCCCTTCCTCAGAGACCTCCCTCCCTCCCCCCACATCCTACCCATATAGGTTGTCACAGAGCACCAAGCTGTGCTATACAGCAGGTTCCCACTAGCTATCTATTTTACACATGGTAGTGTATTTATGTCAAACCTAATCTCCCAGTTTGTCCCACCCTCCTCTTCCCCCACTGTGTCCACATGTCTGTTCTCTACATCTACGTCTTTATTCCTGCCCTGCAAATAGGTTCATCTGTACCATTTTTCTAGATTCCACATATATGTGTTAATATACGATATTTGTTTTTCTCTTTCTGGCTTACTTCACTCTGTATGACAGACTCTAGGTCCATCCACATCTCTACAAATGACCCAATTTTGTTCCTTTTTATGACTGAGTAATATTCCATTGTATATGTGTGCCACATCTTCTTTATCCATTCATCTATCGTTGGATATTTAGGTTGTTTCCACGTCCTGGCTATTGGAAATAATGCTGCAATGAACATTGGGATACATGTGTCCTTTTGAATTATGGTTTTCTCAGGGTATATGCACAATAGTGGGAGTGCTGGATCATATGGTAGTTCTATTTTTTGTTTTTTAAGGAACCTCCACACTGTTTTCCATAGTGGCTGTATCAGTTTACATTCCCACCAACAGTGCAAAAGGGTTCCCTTTTCTCCACACCCTCTCCAGCATTTATTGTTTGTATTTATTTTGACCGTGTTGGGTCTTTGTTGCTGCACTCAGACTTTCTCTAGTTGCAGCGAGCAAGGGCTACTCTTCGTTGCGGTGCATGGGCTTCTCATTGCAGTGGCTTCCCTCGTTGTGGAGCATGGGCTCTAGGCACGCAGGCTTCAGTAGTTGTGGCACACTGGCTCAGTAGTTGTGGTGCACAGGCTTAGTTGCTCTGTGGCACGTGAGATCTTCCCTTACCAGGGCTCAAATCCATGTCTCCTGCATTGGCAGGCAGATTCTTAACCACTGCGCCACCAGGGAAGCCCTTCTCCTGGGCATTCTTGAGCCCTTCTTCCCGCTACTATGGATCCAGTTAGGTCCTGGCTATGCATACTTCCATTTAGTCCATCCTCACTTCTAAGCCAGGCAGGTTAAGAAAGGTGGCACATTTCACTTGTGTTGTGTGACCTTGGGTAAGTCAGTAACCCCCTCTGGGCCTCAGCTGAATAAGGCAGTCAGAAAGTTCTTGAAGGCCCTGGAGCTCAGTCTGTGACCTTGTACACCCTGTTTTGGGAATGCCCTTGCCTTACTCTAATCTCACCCAACAGCAGAGCGAAGCAAGCCGGACCTGCAGGGGAAGAGGGGAGACCAGGCTGTGACCTGGCGGGCTGCGGGAGGTGAGAGAGGCAGCCTGCTCCCCACCTTCCAGCACAAACCCGCCACTAATGAGGCCTGTCTTTGGAGTAATTAGCCACAATCACAGCGCAGTGCATTAGGCAGACAAGGCCTTGGTGCAGTTGTGACTCCCAGGTCACAGGAGCCCAGGGCTCTGAACACTGCATTACAGCGGGGGATGCGTCCTAATGTCACTTAATTACCCCAGACAGCCTCAGATGTAATCGAGCCTGGATGGGCTGGCAGGAACGGGTGCAGACATCCAGAGGAGGCTGATGCGTTTATAATGATGCCACTTTGCAAGACAAATCTGGTCTTAGTGGGCTGAAGATGAGGGGGACGAGGTGAGGGTGGGAGGGGAGAGGCTGCAGTGGCATCGAAACAAGGGCCCCTTCATTCCCCAAACCCTAGGAAATGTTGACCCTAGATTGGCTGGACGTTTCCATTCATCTGCCTGAGGCAGCAGGAATTTGGGGGGATGGGAGGCGTCTTTACTTCCTATCCTTCATCCAAGAGCTGTAGGGGTTACTGGCAGGAGGAGAGCTGAAGACAGAGTACTGGCAGGGGGTCAATGGACACTTCAGAGAGAGTGGAAGTGGTGCCCTCAAGGATGCTGTAGATGAGTTTGAAGGAAAGCCCCAGGGGCGGGAAGACAAGCTCTAAAATACAAATCTGGACCCTGAGCTTCAAGGGCACACTCTCAGGACAGTGCTCCTGTCAATGTGTGTCCTTCCAGAGGCCAGAGACCCAGTGATGCAAGAACCTGGGGTCTCTGAAAGGTCCTTGAAAGCAGGGACCATGTCTGTCTTGCTCACCTTCATATTCCCAGCACCTAGCACAGTGCCTGGCCATAGTAAGTGCTCAAGAAATATATGTCATCATGAATAAGTGAACAGATGCCACTCACCCACATGTCTCCTTGGGCTAGTCATTTCCCTGGCTGGACCTCAGTGTCCTCATCAAGGAAATAGAGCTAATGATTCCCAGATCACCTCCTGGGGCTCCAGTGGCACCGGTCAGGTGAGCTAATGACCACCAGAGCACTTTGAATGAGAGGGAGCCCCTAACAGAGGTGAAGGAAGCCACCACAGCTGGGGACTGCTCTCCCGTCTCTTAAGCCAAATCCCACAGGCCCACCTCAGGCCAGACTGACCACCTGGACCAGTGGGAAGTGAAGTTCTCAGTGACTAAGACTGTGGTAAAACTGCTCTAAGCTCAGAGAGGCCAAGGACTCACTTGCCCTTTTCTCCTTCAATCTCTCTCTCCTTCTTGGGCCTGTCTTGTTCCCCACACATCAGGAAAGTGGGCCTCTGGCAGCTCGAGTAGTCACGCTTCCAATAATTTCAGGAATGGCTGCCATGGAAGAGAAAGTTCTCTGAGGAGGTTCTCCCTGAATAATAATGGAGGGGGTGATGCCACTCCGGTGGGGGCTTGTGCAGGGGTTAGTTCTGAATGCCAAGTAGAAAGTGCTACTATAAAAGGCATTTGGGTTAATGCTTCCCATAGGTTATTAGATAGACAGGAGGGGCTTGGAAGACAGCCTGCGCTCATGGGGTGTAGGCTGATGGCTTGGGCTGCAGCGTGAGGAGGAAGAGAAGGGGCAGACAGATCATCAGGGCCTCCAGTTCTGGGCAAGAAGTTGGGGCCATACCCTCCCACCCACCCTCAACAGGTGAGGACAGTGATACAGTGAATCATCTTTTCCTCTTCTCCCTCTCCCGGACCACCTGGGACACCTGGCTTGCTGTGTGAATTTGGTTAATTCACTACTCTTCCCTGGGTCTGTACATCTCCACTTAGACAGTGAGCAGGCTGGACTATATTGTTGCTCTGTCCCTTCTAACTTTGACATTCATCTACCTGTCACACAAAGGGGGCTATGGGAGGCACTGGCTCTCCTGGGGATCCCTGTCACTGCACCCCAGAGCCCACACATCTCCTCCCTGGGGCCCCAGCAGTCACTGTGACCCACAATGACATTGAGGGACGTGCTGCTCTCTACCCTGCCCAATGGGCCATGTGCCAACACCTGCCTTCTCCCCATGAGCCATCCGTCACTGTCTCTGCGCGTCGGTGGGAAGACAGCTTCATTAGCTTCTCCAGAGCCACCCATCCCCTGGTGCAGAGACAATGAAGCCCTCCCACATGCATCAGGCTGGGAGGGCTCGGAACCCTAAGACCAGTTTCTAAAGGGCCATCCTGCTGTCCCTGCTCCCTGTATAGTTCTCCCGCCTGAGGTCATAGGCATTTTCCACAAGGCAGGAGGCACCAGCCCCTCAGGATGTATCCCCAGCAGCCCTCTCACCACCGGTCACCATGCCTGGAGTCCCACCACTAGAGGGGTCACAGAGGCACTTCCACCTCCACAAGTCTATTACGATGCAAACACCTCCGGCACGAGGAGGAAGAGTGCAGGACTGGAGCCAAGCATCGCAGGTGCTCCTTTCTCTGCTAGGTGACCTGGGCAACTGGTTTCCATTTCCTGGGCATCAGTTTTCCCATCTTTAAATGAAGGAGTTGATCTAGAATCTAGATCATCTCCAAGCCTCTTCACATCCGATATTATGAGGTTACGTGGGGGGAACCCTGGGGTCCTGAAAAGATGCCAGTATTTCTGGGGGAAAGACAGTACTCTAGCCCACTCCCTCTGTAGGAACCGAGGCCACAAAACATATGGCTCAGGTTTGTGAGACAAAATCATATCAGTTAATGAGCATGGCTCTCCCCTCTAAGCCACTTCTTGACAGGTGTACCCCAAATAGCACTTCCAGTTACCAGTCATGGCCTCTACCAAGCAGTGGGCAGAGTGTCGCACACCAGTGCCTTGGTGTCTGGGCTGATAATAGACGCAGGAAGGAGAGTGATTTCTTCCAAAGGGTCTCCTAGACCCACAGGAAATGATTCTGCCTTCCCTACTGCAATGGAGAAGGGATGCATAATGCCCACTTCTGGGCCATCTTGAGTTCCTCACGGGTTTCATGGAGAAAAGAGAGTCACCTCTCTTTTCTTCCCACCTTCCCACCTGCTTGTTCACCTCAACAGATGGAAGCCCTTTGGTTTTCAGGGGGCAGGGGGAGAGGCAACTCATCTGTATTGCAACAGTGTACAAGCACACTCCTATCTCCACGAACAAAATCACGGTGGACCCTCCAGGAACTCCAAATTCTTTGGAATTTGAGTTCCAAAGAAAGAGCCTCTCTCCATGGAACAGTCTGGGCTGTTCCAGTGGGGTGGGTGGATAGGAAGCTCCCTGAAACGTTCCTAAGATTAAAACTGACGCAACCCTGATAACTGTGAGGATGTTAGCCCTAACTGATAACAATGAGGATGTTGGGTCAACTCCCAAAGGCTCTGAGCAAACAGGGAGATGAAGGCTTGTCTACATGATCTGGCATGTCTCAGCCACCCCAAGGGGAAATGAGGCAGGGTCCTGTGTCTACATGAATGCAACCTTGCCCACTGAGGCCAACATGGAGTGGGAGCCCCAGAAGGGTTCTCTCTCAGAGAAGGGGACACAAGCCTCAGCCAACTCTTCCTTCATTGATAATCTTGAAAGACCAATAGTGGTTTTATTAAAAGTGTTTGGTGGGTCAAAATACCACAAGTAGTCACCCATGACCCATTCACACAGTCATGAGAAACTCCAGCGAGCCACTGATCGCTGACTAAGAGCATACGTCTGAGTCAGCGTATGGCCCTGTAGAGCCATATAGGACATAGGCCTGCTCTCAAGTCTCTGACACAAAAAGCTGGAATCACACTAAGTGTAAGGCTATTGTTGCTTAATGAGGGGCCCAGACAGTCAGCTCTTCTAGAGATTAAGAAAGGAGAGAGCCAGAGGAGAGGGTCGAGCAGTGGGGATGGCCAAGTCTCAGGGGAGAAAAAGAAGATTGTGTCTGGGAATGGAAAGAAGCCTCTTCTGGCTGGAATGAGGATAGTGTGAGGAAGTGGAAAGGGATCAGAGAGGGCCTTCAGGGCCTTGTCAAGGAATTTACAACTTGATCCTATAAGCAGAGGGAATCTATTAAAGGCTTTTGGTAGCAGAAAGGGCTAGAGCTTGGAGGGCCCTGAGGGGACGCCTAATCCAGCTCTTCATGTTACAGGTGGGAAGCCTGAGACCCAGAGAAGGGAGGGACATGCTTCAAATCATCCAAGGTGTTTAGAAACAGGGCCAGGCATGGTAAATTTAAGCCACTGTTCACTCTGTGCCGGAAGTAATTGTGTTCTATGCGGAGAAGGAGCACTCCTGCCACTCCAGCCCTGAGATCTCTGACCCCTCTGGTGCTAGTAGATGCTTTCAGCAGTATACAGGTTGTGTACAGCTCCCAGCCACCCAGCCTCCCCCTATAGCCACAGGGTGCAGTGGGCTTTCAGCACCACTCTGATCATGGACAGTTCCCACCCACGAGCTTTCCACTAGGTGGTTTGTAGGTGCTTTCAGCATCCCACAAGCCTCAGACAGCTCCTGGCCATTCAGTTTCCCTGCCAAGAAGCCCTAGAGAAGGGGTGAGGAAGCAGCGGGGAGAGAGGCTGGTGTGTTGACTTCTATTATCAGGGGGCCCAGATGTAAACTGAACGCCTGTGATATTTATCCCTGTCATCGCTAATAATAAATGGCCTGATTTGTCAATTGAGGACAGATTCAAAGATGTCAATTAAGAAGAGAAAAAAGCCCAGCTGTACGGTATTTATCTGCTGTGCAGATGCTTGGTAGAGAAAAGGACTCCAGATCTGGGGCCTCCATGTCCCTGCCCCTACCCTGTTCTCACTTCCCTTCCACCTCACCTCCCCTGCCTCACCTTCTTCATCCCCCTCTCTTCTGCCTCTCTCTTTTCCCCCATGTTTTTTCCCCACATTTTACTGCACCTTTTTTCTCCCTTTTCCTCTTTTCTTCTCTCCTCTCTCTTTTTTCCTTCTCCTCTCAATTCTCACCCCTCCCTCTCCCAGCCCACTGGATGATTCACCTTTCACTGTTACTCTTTTGCTTACCGATACCTTCTCTTTGCCTCCTCCACTACATTCCTGAATCTCCTATCCCAGGTCCCCCTCCCCTGAGCCTCTGGCTGCTATGGCCTCGTCCTTCCAAACTGGCCTCCTTCGTAATCTCAGTTCACAAAGCATATTCTGGATTCAGAGTGTTAAGTGGATGTAAGCCATAGGAGAAAAAGGGGAAAAGCCACAGATCTGAAGGTTTTTACCTAAACTACAAAATGAGCCAACCTTATAGAGGTTTTTGCATTGAAAAATAATAAAATAAAATATCAGGGAATCAGTTTGACTGGGTCCCTGAATATAGATTAAAACTGAAAACTAGCACCCACACCTAAGTAAAAACTTCTCAATACTGTGTTCCCTGGCCCTGAACCAATCATGTCTGAGACCTGGGATTCCATGATACAGGACTTTCTCAGGAGGCTGAGGGGCTCTAAATAGCACTAAGAATCCTCCTTCTATATCTTGGATCTCTCCAATTAAGAAGTCACAGAGAAATACCCCCAGGGTGGAAACCAGCCCTGCAAGGGCTATGGTATTCTAAGTGGGGTCCAGGAAGGATGGCAAATTTGTCCACTTTGGTACTTTTTATGGGACCAAGGGAGCTCAGAGAGAGTGATGATGCACCAGCCTGGTATTCTCCACCCCCTGGCATTGTGGGAAACTGTTGGCCTCTTCTAGAGAATACATCCCACCCAGACATCCCAAGCTGGGGTATGAGCTCTTTCCTGTCTCTGCCCCCACTAGGGCCGTAACCTTCCTTCTCTGAGCAAAAGTGAAAATGGTTCCCTGAATGGTTCTCTGGAAATGGGTCTAGAGCTACCTGTGTAAGCAGAGAACCCTCTTTCTAGGCCTCCATCCCCAGCCCTATATCCTCTCCAGCCCACTGTGATCTCCCATTGCAGAACACCAAGACTGACCTGGGGCTAGAGCTGGGTTCACTATGGCTGGGATCAAAGGCTAGATCCCAGCCAATCCCAGAGTGGGTCAATCTATGGTCAGGGAGAAGGGGGAGCCACATGGCTTCCAGCAGACCACTAGTGTTGCCTACCTGGCCAGAGCCAGCTTCCCTGGGCCTCACTGACGGGGTGTGGACAGGAGGCCCTTTAGCCACATCCTGAGATGTCCCTGCATCCATAGGGAAATGAGGAAACCTATCCCCAGTTGGTTATAACTCTTCCCAGATAACCACACCGCCTCTTGGTTTAATAACTGCCAATCCCATCTTCCTCCTTCCCATCCTCTGAGAGCCAGCTGAGAGGATCCCCCACTGATGTCCCTGAGCAGGAACTTCAAGCCTCTCTTCCAAGGACCAGGGTTTCCCAGGTACCCTTCTTCTTCCCTAGCTGCCTGCCCCAGAGGTCCAGCTGAACCATCCTTGGTGTGGCATTGACGACATCTGTGGCTTCTCCAGTGGCTGTGATTACTAAGACCCTTTGAAAAAGCCTAGGGTCAGGAGTCAAGTCACCTGGCTGTAGTCCCAGTTCTCTGCCCCTGGTAAAGACTTTGGATGGTGATTTGTAGTTTTCAAAGCAGTTCCATATTCATGACCTTTTTTTCCCTCATAATCTTATTTAATTCTTAAACAACCCTAGTTGGAGACAGAGACAATTTGGGTATAGTCCCGCATTCCAGGTCAGGAATCTGACATTCATTCTGGAGCCTGTATTAGAATCCAGACTCCTTGCCCAGTGTTCCTTCCTCTGCTCCACATCTTCAAAGTCAGCTTCAGGGACAGTCTAAAGATAATAAAATGATGACAAGATAATGTCTGAAGCTGATCTTTGAGTTTTTGAGGAGACAGGTGTCATGGACAAAGAAGTGATTGTCACAGCCAGTATCTACATTAACAGATACATAAGGTCACTTGCCAATGGCTCAGTCTGAGCTCACAAAGTCCAGAAGTGCTATGGGAATCTGCTCTTTAACTCCCAAGAAGAACTTGGGCCACTAAAAATTACTCTGGGCTGGTAAGATGGCAGTGTTTTCTGCAAGGCTTTATCTTGCCCCTCCCTTCTTTATGTATCACTGGAATAATAATAATATAATAATGATAATAAACATTGATCTGGCACGTAATGTATTCAAGGCACTGGGCTAAATACATCCCATTCATTATTTTGCTTATTGATAACAACAATCCCATGTATAGGTACTATTATCTCCCCTTTTTCAGAGAAGACTGAAGTTCAAGGGGGTTAAGTAATTTGCCCAAGGACACAACTTATAAATGTCAATCTGCTCTTGAACTCAGATCAATTTCTCCAAAGCTGCAGCTTAGGACCAAATTTTCCCCTCCCTCCTGTCCTGAGAGCAAGCCCCCAGGCTGATGTCTTGGTGAAGGTGAACACGGAGGCAATTCTTCTATCAGCGGCTGACCCTGGGATCTGTTCAACCAGGCAGTTGATGACTGAGGTTTAATGGAAACTAACCTCTGCCCTCCTTTCTAGGAAGTTCTTCCTCCTCAGTCACGGCAGCAGATGCTGTTGGTGCTCCATCCATCTGCTCTCATCCTTACCATTTCAGAGCACATTGACCCAACTGCCAACTGCCAGAATCTTCATTTCTTTGCCTGAGGATTTCTCTGACAGCTGGGGTCCTCTTTGTTGACTGTGTAGGGAAGACCAGATATGCCAGGGAATTGATGTCTCCTGGGAGCAGCCCTCAACCAATGACTGATGGGAGCTGGTGGATAAACACCCCAGCTCCCTCCCTCCTTGGGTGGTCCAACACTGGAGCGTGACCTGTTCCAGCTCTCAGAGCTCCCCAGCTCCACTCACCTACATGGTAACTGGCTCACAAGTGGTCCCACTGCCTTTCTTTTCCTACTAGTGTTCCTGCATTTAAATACATGTTTCAGGCTCAGCTTCTGGAGGAAACCAAACTAACCCCCCTCATCCCCACTCTCAGCAGTGTCCTTGGTACCCAGAACAGGAAAGTGGCAGGGTGATCTGATCAGGGTGCAGATGCCATTTTCCTACTCAAATCCCCCAGTGGCTCCCCAGTGCCCTCCAGATGAGGTCCAGAGTCCGTAAGCTGGCACGCGATGCCCTGTGTGCTCTGAGCCCAGTCACCTAACTGTTGGACCCCCTTCTTCCTACTAGACTTCAGCCTAGTAGTTTCACACCTCCAGAATTCTACCCACACAGCTCCCTCCACATGTCTGGCCCATCTCACAGTCCTACCCTTCTACCTGGTGAACATCAATTCATTTTTCAACACTTCACTCAAGGGTAACTTCCTCTAAGGAAGTCATCCCTGACCACGTCCCTCAGGAAAGTGATCCGTCCTGCCAGGGAGCCTCCAACAGACCTGAGCCTGCCTCTATCCCAACCCCCGTGATCCATCGAGGAATTATCTGTCTATGGGGCCTTCTCCCCACTAAATGTTGAGCTCCTTGAGGGCAGCAACCAGTCCGAACTCATCTTTAGTTGTCAGGCCAGGCCCCAAGTAAATGTATGTTGAATGAATGCCAGTCTGTCTGTGAGATGAGAGGAGGAAGGACAGAGAGGACGCAGCTCAGGTGGTTGGCTGCTGGACCTTACAGCGCAGGCTGTGTTTGGCTCTATGATGGTCTCAGACCTGTCCCTGTCAGGCTCCAGTAGCCTGACAACTGGGCCTAGTGAGTCGCATAGGGTGCTCTGTCTTCCTTTCCCTCAACCCTACCTGCCGTGGCCAGTCAGCCAACATCTAAACTGTGGTCTCCTCTGTACCCATCCCACCCCAGGTGATCAATGGAGGTGGTCTGATATTCTGGAAGGAGCACTGACCTAAATTGAAGACCACCTGGGAGCTTGAGCAAGTCACTTAGCCTCGGTTTTCCCATTTTAAACTCAATTTTCCCAACTGTGACGGGGGATAATACAAGTATCTCCCTCCCAGGGCACTGTAAGCATTCAGGATGACAACCACAGGAGGGCCCGGCACACCTCCTAGAAGGTGGGTGGCGCCCTCCAGAAGTGAGTATATGGGTTGCGGGAGGTGTGGAATGCATTGGGTGTTAGAAGGGACTTCTGCCAATTTTAGCCCAGTCACTCTGTTTCACAGACAAGCAAACTCAGGCCCAGAGAGCGGTCACCCCCGCCCCAAGGTCACAGAGCCTGTCAGGGACAGACCTGGGGGTCTGAGCTCCTGGGTTGTGTCCTTTCCATTGCACCAAATGGCTTCCTTACAGCCATCGCTGTTTACCTAAAATAGTTTAAAATCGGGAATTCCCTGGTGGTCCCGTGGTTAGAAATCAGTGCTTTCACTGCCGAGGGCCCAGGTTCGATCCCTGATCAGGGAAATAAGATCCCACAAACTGCATGGCGTGGCCAAAAAAAAAAATTTTTTATATCTCTTTTTGGGACTTCCCTGGCAGTCCAGTGGTTAAAACTTCCACTGCAGGGGGCACGGGTTCGCTCCCTGGTCAGGGAACTAAGATCACACATGCCGCATGGCATGGCCAAACAATTAAGAAAAACAATTTAAAAAATTTTTTAAATCTCTTCTTTTCCCACCTGTTCCCATGGGTGGGGGAGGGAGGTCCTTGCACAGAGTTTACTGAAGTTTCCCCAACCACCTAACTACCCTAACCCTGGCAAGCCGTCCCCCCACCTGGCTGCCCACACCGGCAATGCATCCCACCTTCATCAGCAAAGATCTATCCACTCCCCAGGTGTTGAACTCCGGGGCTGCAAGGCTGAGGGGGCTGAAAGGGGCTGGAGGGCTGGGGGAGTCTCTCTGCCACAGTTCCCTCCACAGACCTCAGGGTCTCTCAGCAAGAAATAAACGTCTGCTGACCTCCCATGATGCCCTAAGCTCGGTGCTAGGCTTTGGGGATCCAGAGCCAACCCAGTCATTATCTGCACCCCAAGATGCTCAGGGTCAGGATAAGGGGGGCAAGCAAGCAAAGAAAGACCTCCTTGTGTGAGAGCAAACACTCCTCAAGGCAAACACCGGGAATGAGGGAGCGTGGGCAGCAATGGGCCGGGGCTGAGCTCTTGCAGGCGTGCCTCCCTTTAGGACCGCAGTCCACTTACCATCTCAGAATAGTCTTATCTCCACCAACACATCTGAACACCACAGGGCCCAGCAGGGAACCCCAGATCTTCCAGGGAATGTCTGCAATGGGATGGACTTGCAGAGGGAAGCCCACTTATGGAGAAGGAAGTAGGGGACCATGCTCTCCCCTCGCCCAGCCTTCTCCCTCCCTCCCATCCTCCACCGCCCCGGCTCCTGCCCCCTCCCCCTCTTTAATTGTTCTATTAATAACTTGAGATACCATTAGCTTTTGCTGTCACCAGCACTGACAACTCAGAAGCCCCCAAGAGCTGTCTGCAAAGACACAATAAAGGAGAACTCTTAATTAACACCTTCCTTAACTAAATAAATTAATTGTATGCGGTCGTGATGTCAGTGATATGACTTGCTGATGACTGAGGCGACTTGGACAGACATGGCAAGGGCTGCAGGGCAGGCACGACTTGTTAAGCTCTGCAGGGCATCAGTGAGCAGCAGGGCCATGGTTGTGAGCGCCTGAGGATGGTATCCCGCGCAGGGAACGCAGGACCGGGCAGCAGTCAGGCAATCGTGCGGTAGCGCACCAGATGGGAAGTCAGAGACTCTTGCGGTTTTGCCTCTTTGCCTCTACCTCCTGAGTGGCCTTGGGCAAGCTTCTTAGCTTCTCTGGGCCTCTATTTTCCTTATCTGTAAAATGAGCATCATCTCTTGTCATGCCTGTTTTCTCAGGACTGTGAGGACGATTAAAGGATGCTGGAAAGGAAAGAGTTTTATAAACTGTAAGGTGCTGTGCACATGTGGAAATCATGATGCCATCCCCTTCAGCTGCTGGAGAGTCAGTGCTAGCGGGGCAGTTCTCCTGCACTTCCCGTCACAATGCATACACAGGAAGAAATGGTCCTGGGTCCCTGGGCGGCCTTGAGGTTCCCTGAGAACACCTTTGGGACAAGGAAGACACCTCAAAGGCCAATGCCCTCAGAAAGCCTCCTGTATCCACCCACTCAGCTGACTGCTGCTTAGAGCAAATGAGGCCAGGGCAGCAGAGCTGCTCCTAGCAACTCCCATCAAAGAGAAAATATGCTGTGGCCCCAGGCTGACCCTGTCCCTACCTGAGGGAGCCTCTGATCCAGCCTTGGGCTGAAGTCCTAAAATCAGCCCCAGGCCCGCCCTCTACTCTGACTCTGTCTGAGAACTCAGCCCAGCTCTGCCCAGGCCCTGACCAAGTTCTTCACTGAGGATCGAGTGTGAGCCCCCAGCCATTGCTAGAGCCAGCCCCTGACTCCAAGCCCTGGCCAAGCCCCCAATCCAGCCTGCTCTGGACCCCCCAGTCCCAGTGCCAACCCATGTGCTGACACTGTGCCAGGCCCGGGATTTCCTCCTCCCCAACCCCTCAGGATCTTGCTATGTTCTAACCTGTGTCAGCCTTGCCCTGTGGGCGGGGGAGAGGCCCCCACTTCTCCTGTGGTTCACACTGCAGGCACCTTCTACAAAAGGCAGAACCCTTTTGTCCACTCTATCCCCCCAACACTTGTATGTCATTAGCCATTCTCCCCAGTTAGCACCATTCCCAGGGATCTGAGCACAGAGATATCAAGCTGTTCACCTAGGGCCATACAGCACAGCCATGACCGAGCAAGCACTGAGGTGGTCACCCAGAGATTTCCCTCTGAGAGGGAGGAAGAGTTCACTGTCCTCGCCTTCCTGAGTTGGGGGATCAAGAGTTCTAATTCATTCACTCAGCCAACATTTACTGAGTACCTACCACGTGCCAGGCACACTGTGGGAGAGAGGGGTCAAAACAGACATGGCCCTGCTCTCATGAGACTCACAGGCTGAGCAAAGACCCTTGGGAACTGCACCAAACTTTTCACAGTTGCTGCTTCACTTACATGTACACACACACATGTACACACACACACACACACACACACACAGAACAGGCTGGCAAAGTAAGGACACACCTTGAAAGGAACATGCTGACCTCAGGGAGCCCCTCCAGCCACTTGCTGGGCACAGGGCCTGGGAGAGGATGTCTCTGTCCCTCTGTGACGCTACCAGGAAGAGGCCCTTGTTGATGGCTGTGGGAACACAGAGTGCTGTATTAGTAATCAGGTCCATGCAAAGAGGGGATGAGCAATGATGTCATTTCCCCAAGTGCGAGAGCTGACCCCAAGTGGCCCTGCCCAGAGCCCGCATCTCTAAGGCCATGTAAGAATAGCTGTGAGCCGAAGCTGGGCTGAGGCTGCAGAACTGCCTCCAGCCCCTCCCACCCGTGGGGCTCTGAGCACCCGCAGGATGTCAGAGAGGCTGAGGCCAGAAGCCCAAGGCTGGGTGTGCCTGGCTTGTAACATCAACGGATTGAAGAACCTCACTGCCTTGGCTTCTTGGCATCATGGAGTGCTTGAGCTCAGGTCCGCCTTTCAGCATGTCCACCTCAGTCCAGCTCTCCTGACTTCCTAGAAGCCTCCTCAGACTTGAAGTAGTTCCTGGAACGCAGCAGACCCAAGCTTGAGTCCCAGTTGTGTGTGAGAGCCACATGACCTTGGATGAGTCACCTAACCTTGGGCACGACAGTGTCCCAAACTAGGAGATGGGGCTAATAGTGCCCTCTCACAAGACTGTGCTGACATTAGAGACTGTCACTGTGCTTGGCTCAGGACTGGGACACAGTGGCTGCCCAGCCATTCGGATGTACCTACTAAGTTGGGATGTACCTCCTTGGGGAACAATAACATGCCCTGCATAGACTGACCCTACCCGGCTCCTGGTGGCCCCTTCGCCTGCAGCCATCACCAGGGTCTGGGCCTGAGTTCAGCCTTCTCTGTTCCTTCTCCTGTGCCTCCACATTTTGGACTCCTGGACTGTTGGCCTAATTCATCCAAAGGAATGACTTCCTAATGGTGGAATTATGGACATCAGGGCATCTCAGTAAGATGGGGATTTGGGTAAAAGGGACTTCTCTTTTTTTTTTTTATACAGCAGGTTCTTATTAGTTATCTATTTTATACATATTAGTGTATATAGGTCAATCCGAATCTCCCAATTCATCCCACCACCACCACCACCCCCACTTTCCCCCCTTGGTGTCCATACGTTTGTTCTCTACATCTGTGTCTATTTCTTCCCTGCAAACCAGTTCATCTGTACCATTTTTCTAGATTCCACATATATGTGTTAATATACGATATTTGTTTTCCTCTTTCTGACTTACTTCACTCTGTATGACAGTCTCTAGGTCCATCCACGTCTCTACAAATGACCCAGTTTCTTTCTAAAGGGCCTTCTTAACACCCTTCCAATCACACCCTATGGACTACCATGCTTCCCTTCAGGGTAAAACTTTTCCTACACAGAACCCTGGACCTGCTTTGGAACCCGAAGCCTGCTCTTCAACAGGGGGCTTAACCAAAGCAGCTGGGACAGCTGTGGTTTTAAGGATAATTCCTGAGCCCAGAGAAGGGAGGAGTGGAGGGATGGATTTTGGGGTCTTCCTGGAGACTGGGATCTGAAATCAATCTGGCAATTAACAGGCAAGGTGTGAAGTGGCTGCTGGATTCCAGGCTCCCCCATACCTCCCAGGCTCATCTCCTTTCCCGGAGGAGGGCCTCTGCTGCCTCTGTGCTACCTCCGCCCCCTGCCTCGTGGGGTCCTGGCGACAGCTTCTGAGGAGTCCAGCTGGCTATACCTCTTTCAGGGCCTTGTCACCTCTGCAGGGCCACAGGAGGGAGCCCGGCCAGCAGGGCTGGGCCAGGGAACAGAATGACCCTCCCCAGGCCCACAGCCCAGCATGGGGGCAGCCTGGGCTCCTGGGCGTCACCCTGGCCAGATAAAGGGCAGCCTCTAGGGGCCCTTTCCAGCCCCACCACCTCTATCTCCACATCTAGGTAGGGAGGAGGATGTAGCAGGGACTTCCAGGGACCCTGAATTTCCTGAGGGCCAGTACAGTGGGAGGAGAGAGCTGTCCTACATACTCCGCCCGCTCTGCTGACCAAGCCTGAGGGACTCTGGCAGTCGGGATGATTTATCTCAGCATCCCCCTAACCAACCTCCACTCCAGCCCTCCCATACCTGGAGAAGAGAGTGGTTCATGGGAATTGCCTAAAAGAAGAAGGTATGGGATTTCAGAGAAGTGGCGCTGTCCCAGGAGAGCCATGGCACTGCCTTAAGAAAGCTCAGGACAATGGGGGCTTTGTTTTCCCTCTGCCCCTCTCCTGTGCTGTGTGATCTTAGATGATTCTCCTCCCCTCCCTGGGCCTCCAAGCCTGCCAGTTCTTAATTAGTTTCCCCTCCTGGCCCCTGCTTGTAGAGTTTAGCCCCCTTCTGGCAGAGGCCAGTGGCAGCAGCCATGGCGCCTTGACCTGGGAAGAGGCAGGAAGGATGTCTTCCTCTTCTTTGGGGCCCGTAGTTCAGATTTGAGCTCGATTATCCAATTCCTCCTTCCTTACCTCCTCCCTGCTTCCCCCTCCTCCTCTCCCTCCACCCGCCCCACCCAGTGAAGGATAGAATCCTTCTAACACAGCTAACTGTGCCCTCTGCCAGATGGCATACAGGTGGTCAGATTGAATTGCTCCATCCATCTATCCAGCCAGCCAGCCACCCTCCCCCCAATCCTCCACACCCATCCATCCATCTATCCATTCAGCACGCCCTCTGCCCTTGGGGCCAGACCAGGGTCCAGGCATACCAGAAAGAATCCAACAGAGCCTCTGTCTCCAGGGAGCCACAGGCCAATTGCCCTGGGACAGAGCAGGGTAGCAAGGCCCCAAGGTACCAGCATCTACTCTTCCCAAAGGAACAAGTGTGAAGGCAACTAGTCACCCAGGGAGTGACTCAGGCAGCCCCTATACCCACCATTCAAGAGGCCAAGCAGAAGGATCCTTGGAGGTCATTCAGGACAAGCCCCCCACTGGACAGAAGGAAAGCGGCCAAGTGAAGAGATAGCATGAGCGGAGGTCGGGGATAGGAGAAGTGTGTCAGTGCATGGTGCCTGAGGGCAGGCAGGGGACACAATGGCCCGGCTATAGAGCCTTGCAAGTGCGGGTAGGAGGTGGTCGCCCACATTGCTGTCACCCTCATTCCATCGCCAGCTCCTCTCTGCCCTGCACGGCATGTAGGAGTCACCCCAGACCCTCTGATCTGCATCTCTTCCTTGCTCTCCAGGAGGACGCTCTCTCTGGCCAATTGGCTGGCAGTCGATAGATGCATTCACAACCTCCATTACATCTCCATTGCCCAAATTTCTTTCCCTCATTTTTCTTGCTAACAGGCAGTTTTTAAAAATGAGTCCCTGAGCTCAGCCCTTTCCAGCCTCGTTAATTTCGCGCCCCACCTCATTTGTTCAGGGGACCTACTTTCCCCTCGCCCGCTGCCGCCTTCCTCCCGCCAGCTATATTGGGATCTCTGCTCTGTCCTCGGTAACCTTGTGCGCCTCTCAGAGTTCTGTGGGTGTTTTTTTCTGCCAAGGAACTCTGGACTCAAGGAACCACAGAGGTCATCCAACTCCCTCCTCATGCCCCGAACTGGAATCCCTTTCCTGCACCGCCTGCCCAAGGTTACCCCAGCCCAGTTGCAGTCCTCCAGGGACAGGCTGCATACTGTCCACGAGACCGCCTGTGCCAGTGCAGGGCAGCTCTAACTGGGCCCAAGTTCTTCCTGAAACGTGGAGTGGGCCTGACACTCCTTGACGTTCCCCTAATTCCTTTCCGGTGTTTAGTCCGAGTCAAGTTTCCCAGATGATACCATCAGCCCCCAAGAGCAGAGATCATGTCATGAATTTCTTGGGTGTCCCTTGGACCACATATTCTTTGGGTACCTCGGATGTGCAAGAAGTATGACAAAGCAGCATCCTTTGCTTGCATTACTGCCAGTGACAGGACTCTCACAGCTGTCCCTGTGCCCCCAGCAGCCAATGGGGGACACTGCTGACCTAGAGACTTCCACATTTGAGCTGAAAATTGCCTCTTGACTCTCCCCAGCTCTGGAGCTAGCTCTGCCTTCAGGAGTTACCCTGGGCAGGTAGAATTCCTCTTGCTTGAAGGGACAGACTTTCAGACATTCGAGAGCAATGGTCATGTTCCCCTCCAACTCCAGAATTCCTTCAGTCATCCTGCCCCCAGCTCGGTGTTTGTGGCCCAGGCACCACCACTCCTCTCCAGGGGACATATGGCAGTTTGTTCATGCCCATCCAAGGAAGAAGTCCCTGTGGCCATGGTCTGAGCAGAGTGGGACAGTTGTCACCTGTTAATGCAGCATGAGCTCGCCCTAGAGCTTTGGCAGCTGCTGTTTGCACTGTTGGCTCCTGTGCCCCCCACTTCCTCCCCCAGGAGAGCCAGGCACTGAGCAGCAACCCCACTATCCATCTCAGGGGTACATAGCAGGCAGGACTCAGGGCCCTCTCTCACCCATGAACCTCCAAAGGAGTCTATGCCTGCTGTCTCCACACCTCACCTTCCCCTCACTCCTCACCCCTGCAGTCAGGCCATGCCCACACGCACACGGAGCTGCTCTGACCAGGGTCACCAGCAGCTTCCCAATTGTCACCCTGGGCTGCTTTACAGCAGCTGACATTGCTCCCCCACCCCCTCATTGCTTTGGGGAGGCACAGCCCTCTTCTAATCCTCCACCAACTCCCAAGCGACCCTTGTCCCTGTCAGCTGCTCTGGCTCCCTCTCCACTCCTTCAGTGCAGACCCTCCATGATCTGCACCCTCAACCCGCCTTTCTCACCCTGCACTCGCTCTGACTCATGCCACGGCTGCAAAGGCCCTCTAGGCGGGCCATTCCCCAGCCGACATTTCTAGCGTCCCCTGAACTATGAACAGAACTTCCACCACTCTTTGAAATCCTGCTTCTCCTTCAAGATAGGGCCCTGACTCCCTCTTCCAGGAAGCCTTACCCAATGTCCCCGTCAAGCTGTAATGGTCCTGCCCACACCCACCAGATGGCACTGATTGGACCGGGAGTGAACACATGGCAACCTGGGGCAGACCACGTGGTCTATCACCAAGGGCGGCCCAGTGGGACCAAATCTTTGGGATTTGGATTGAGGCTGTGGCCAGAACTAGAGCAAGAGTCTAGAGCAAGACAGATGAACAGGTAAGGGGGACCAGGAGATGGGGGAGGGGAGGAAGATGGAGAGACCACCAAGGGAGAAGCAGCCGGAGCTGCTGGTCCCGGGCTCCACCTGACCTTCCTCCCAATGGGCCCCTGGATCTATGGCCCCTTGCAGGAGCCTCTGGCCTTTGTGAGTAAAATGTTCTGGTGCCCCAAGCAGGTGAAAGCCCTTCCTCCCGCAGGCTCCTACACAACCTTTGTGTGTCACATTTCTAGTGCATCTCGTAGCCTCTGAGGGGAGATCTGGTTTCCTTCCTGGTTTCTGCACAACCTTGGGCCAGTCACCTCCACTCTCCCACCTTGTTTCCTCCTGCATTTTAAAGAGGCTTAAAGTTTGGGGTCAGGGATGTGGAGCTGGGAGCGCCCAGCCGCTGCCGGGAACCAGGCTGTGAGGGGGGAGCAGGGCCCCCTGGCACCCCTGCAGGGCTCGGTCGGAGGAGACAGGGCGTGGGTGCCCTACTGACCCACCTCCCCACCCTGCTGCTCCCCAAAGTCTCTGAGTCCCACCCGTGCTGCAGAGCAAGTCTCTCCAGCAATTCTTCATCCTGACATGTCATCTCTCTTTGTTGCTTCATCACCTTCCCTGGGAAGGTAGCTCTGGGGATGGGGGTGGGGGTGGATGTGTGTGTGCCTGAGGGTGTGAAGGCACGGAGGGCTATGAAGGTGCACGGGAGTGTCTGAAGGGGTGTATGTGTGGATGCAGGGGGTGTGGGTACATGGAGGTGGGTGTGGGTGTGTGCAGAGTCGGGTGTGGAAGCCATGAGGGAATTTGCATATTGCTCAGTGTGTGTGTGATGAAGAACAAGACTGTGGGTCCACCCCCTGCTAAGCTGAGCAAGAACCAGGCCTGCGATAGGGTGTTCGTGTTAAGAATCAGCCCCTGCATCCCCGGAGGTGTCAGAGCTACAGAGCCTGCCAGCCGGGCCACACAGCAAATGGCAGGAAGGGAGGACTTGCTCCCACCCCCACGCGGACACCAAGGCTCAGGGAGAGGCAGTGGTTTACGCAAGGTCAGTGGTGAGGTCAGCACAGGGTCTGAGCTTCCTGGCTCCTTCCTGGGGCCATCTGCTGCCACCCCGCCTCTGCTGAGCGCCAGGCCACACGGAGGGCTGAAGCCCAACTATGGTGAGCTTCGGGGCCCCAGCCCAGCCCCACTGAGGACTGACACCTGAATGGCAGCTCCGTTTCTCCGAAGGGGCCTGGGGGCCTCCACACTCTAGGTCTGCCCTCCAGCTGTGAAGAGCAGACGTGAACAGGGGGAGTCTCCCACCTCAGCCCACCCCAGTCTCCACCCCCTCCACCTCCGCCTTGCAGGGAGCAGGCAAGCCGGGGCAGGAGGAAGCAGGCAGGGTGACAGACAGCGGCCAGGGGCCTGGCTGGGGACAGCCTGACAGACAGCTAGGGCAGACAACACCCAGGAATCTGGTGGAGGGCAGGTCCCTCGTCCCTCTGCCCACCTGCCAGAGAAAGAGGAACAGAAAGAGTCTTTCCTGATTTTAGCTCTGAGAGTCCCACATCCTTGGAAATCCCTTAGTCTTGGGCAAACCAAGTTGATCACCCACCTCTAGCTTCCTGGCAGACCCTTTCAGTGTATGCCGGGGCCAGGCTGGAACCAAAGGGGGTGAGGAAGAGTCTTAGAGGCCATCCAGCTTAATTTCCTTGCCCCTCAGCTCATTCTTACAGCCTCTGCTTGAATGCCCCCAGCTCTGGGGAGCTCACCACATCAGGCAGCTTGTTTGTTATGGAGCATCTCTGATGTGCTGGATAAAACAGAGGGGCCTAGAAGGCACTGGCTGGAGAAGATGTGACCCAGATGCCCCCCGGGGTGGGGGTGAGCTCAGCCTCAAGGGTCTGAAGGGTGGTGACCTAGGAAGAAGGAGCAGGCATGTGTATTCTCGGTGCTTTGGGGATGGGGTTGAGGCAGGGGAAGGGGAGGGGGAGAAACTGCCACAGAAAGGCACCTGCCAGCCTCTTATCCAAAGATCTTTCTAGCACCCCACCAGGCTTCACCTGCCAGCCTGTCACACTCCTGCCTGAGCCCTAGACCGAGACAGCCCTCTCCCTCCTGCCTTGCATTCCTGGTCTCCTCCAGGCTGCCGTAAACCTGTCTTGTAGAAATCGATGGAAGGCCTGGCCACAAAAGACTTCTTGGGCCTCCTCTCGGGTCGCATGTGGGTCCTGGAGAAAGCGGGAGGGGGCAAGATGCTGGCACTCAGCTGCTCCGTAAATCTATCGAAGATATTTTTTTTATCACTTCCCGACATTCCTCTGTAAAAGCCACTCAGCTGCGTTTACAAATTATAGAATTCATTTGATGTCAGGGACCTGGCTAATGGCCTGAGCAAATCCAGCAGGAGCAGGTGGGGGCCCTCCCAGTGCTGCTCCTGTCTGGCTGTGCAACCCTTGGCGACCGAGTCACCGCGTCTTAGCCTCCGCCTCTCTGTAAAATGGGGATGCAGAGGGCTGTGAGGATTAGTGAGATCACAGACCCACGTGCCCAGCTCAAGGCCTGGCAAGAGTGAGCCCTCAGTAAAGAATGGTGGTGATGACCTGCATTGGAGCCTGTTTGGAGCCAAGGGTTGGGAAAGGGCAACGGGTGCAGAGCCCAAGGCCTGGGGTTCCCTGCCCCCAACCTGTACCTCCCTGCCAGGCAGGACCTCCTGTATCTCAGGGCACCCTCTGGAAGCAACAGGTCTTATGCTTACAGAGGGATTATCATCTTCCTCCCCACTACCCCTCCACCTCTTCTTCCTCCTCTTGTCACACTGCAAGGTTTAGGTCCTCTCCCCTGTAGAATCGTTGAGCCTTCCCACATCAAGACTGTTCTAGCCCTTAGAAGTTCAAACCCTGCATGAACTGATTGGTTGAGGTTTCCTGGATCCTAGGTTAAGAAGGATTCTGAGGCTGCTTCCAGTTGATTAGTGATGTCTGCCTTGCCCCTTGGAGACTGTGGGGTAGCCCCAAGAATGGCCTCATGCCTTGCCATCCTTTCAAGTTCCAACCACCTTATCCTGTAGATGAAGAAGCTGATATTCCAGAAGGGGAAGACTTAGGACTGGAGAGTTGAGAAAGGGGGGGCGTACTATTTCTTAAGCACCCGCTGTGTGCTACATGCCAGCCTCTATGTCCACACACCACCACACTGGACCCTCCCAGCAACCCCAGCCATTTGACAAAAGCCCTGAGGTTACAGCAGTCGCCCAGCAAGCTGGTGGCATCACGGCTTCCAGGAGCCATCGTACCGGATCCCAGGGTCTCAAAGAGACAACCAAGATCGGATCCTCGGAGCAGAGAGGGCTGGAGGTGCGGGATACAGGTGGAATGGTGCAGCAGCAGCCTGCAGGAGCTCACAGTGAGGGGATGAATCATCTCGGGGTGAAAGCTTCCTCTGGCAGGAGTCTCTTCTCTATCATTTGAGAGGTGAAACAGAGTAAATTTTTGGTAGTACTGGAAACACCAATCGTCCTCTGATTTGAGCAATACTGGGAACTTTTCTGAGAGCTTTCACATCTGTGACATAGTTCAAGCTGCTGGCAGGCCCTGGAAAGGCGGACGACGGTGGCTCAGCCTGTCCCATTTCATAAAGGCAGAAAGAGAGGCTCAGGGAGGTGATGTGACCCCACATCCCTAGCTCCAGGCCTAGCACATGGTGCCATCGGCCTCCTCCCTCTGGCTGGGAAAGCTGGGACCAGGAATTTCCAGGGACGTTTTCCCACGCTTCTTAGCTTAGCTTCTGCAGTAAGGCAGTCACTGTCTCTCCCCCTTTCCTCTCTCCTCCTCCTCCTCCTCTTTCATCCTGACCTACTCTGTGCGGGCACTGTACCAGCGGCGTTACACACACAGCATCTCACTTCATCCCACAAGAGCCACTTGGGGGGGGGGGCATGCTCTCATTAGCTCCACTGTACAGATGAGGAAACTGAGGCCCAGAGCACTTGAGGCTTCAATGCCAAGACTGTGACTGCAAAAGTTTGCTCTTCCAGCTACAAGCCTCTGCTGCCTTCAGCTTTCCTGCCCCGCCACCCCGTATCAAGTGAATTCTGGCCAAATTTTGGCACAGAAACACCCACGGGGAAAAGAAAGTCCTCACTCAGTTTCCTCAGCTGAAAATGGGCATGATGATAAAAGCACCTCCCTCCTTGGGTCATTGAACAAAATGAGATCAGGGATATGAAACCGAACCTGACACAAATAAGCAACTTTATTATTGTATCGGCCTTGCTGCCGCTGCTTCTGCTGTATTGATATAACACAAGACGACAAAAAGGTCTTGAGAACCTCAACCATGCTGTATCCAAGGCAGGGACCAAGGGGGCTGGGCTGCTGCCAAGAGGATTTGGGAGAATCAGGGCTCAGGAGAGGCACAAAGATAAAGGACTGTTGAGGTTTTCCATTTTTAGGCAGGATTTTGTGGGAGTGAAGCATGCGAGGGTGGCTCGGGGCTGGGACCAGACCAGGGCTGGATTCCAAGCATCTCCGGGCAGTCCCAAGTGGTCCTGTCTCTGAGCTGTGACCAGACCAGCCCCCCCAGGACCCCGTCTCCCTGCACTGTCATATCCTTGGTTTGTGAACCCAGCCAATCCTCAGGCTTCTATCAAGCGCCTTTGCAGCACCTCCTTCTGAGCAGGAGTGGCGCAGGGAAAGGCCTGCAATAGAACAAATGACCAGGTCTAGTCCCAGCTGGGCTGGGTTTCAGGTCAGCTCCCTCACTTCCCGGCAAGGACCCAGCATACAGCGCGCCCACCGTAAAGATTCTGATGAATGCATGCATGCATGCATGAATGGGTGAATGAGTGAATGAAGCACCCTGGCCTCTCTGTTCCTTCATCTATAAAATGGGGCAGTAACAACTATGCCACAAGGTTGTTATAAAGTCCAGAAACGATACACATATAACGCTCCCCACAGCGGGCTCGCTGAGTGCCCGATAAGCAGGAGCTATCTTTATAAGGAGAGACCTTTGCCCTCCCAGAGATTACGAGCTAATTGCCTCTCCATGGTCAGCCTTCACCCCCAACTTTTGAATGAACCACAGGTCAGCCCAGAGCCCCTGAAACTCAATCACTGTCTAATAAAATCCAGGGACTTTGTGTGCATACACAAAACACACACACACACACACACACACACACACACACACACACACTATTGGGAGCTGATGTTACAGAAAATCAGGATGGCCTGGATTTGAAAAATTCTGCATACATTTCTGAGTTTCGTTTCAGAAAATGAAGTCATCATGTGTGACACTAATCAATATAAATATAAATGTCCACCAGCCTGGCCAGCCTGCACTGTGAAGGAGGTCACAGTGGTGGCAGCCCCCAGAGCGTGCCAGCTCACCGTCTCCACCTGCAGCCCCACCTCACCCCAGGAAGAGCTGGGGAGGCTGGGAAGGGAAGGGGGCTCTCCCGTGTGCTCATGCCCCGGCCACACCTGTGGCCCCACGAGAAAGGAGCTGGGGTGTCAGATCTGATCCCTTCTTGGGGCCAGCCTGGCTGGTTCTCAGCATCACAGAGACCTCTGTGTTCTGGGCAGACGTGGACTAGGGATGCTTCTGTCCCCAGGTCTGGGCCATGCTGCATCACCAGGGACCCGAAGCAGCCCCTCTTGGGAACTCTATGTCTCCAAATCCCTTCAGGGAACCCGCACCCTTCCCTCAACTCGTCTTCTCCTTTGGCAAACTTTCATCATGGGTCTGCCCTGTGCCAGGCAGAGGGGTCCAGGAGCGAACCAATCGCTACGGTCCTGCCCTATGAGGCCCACAGCCCCAAAAGGGAGCCTGCCCCACCAGGTCCCTGCCCAAATCAACTCCAGTGCTGCCCAGGCCTCTGGGGGCGTGCACAGTACGCAGGAGGTAAACCCGGCCTCATCTGGGTGATCTGTGGCATGAGATGGGTGGATGACCCCAGGAGACATGGGGGCGGAGATGTGCAGGAACAGCCTGTGCAAAGGCCTGGAGGTGGACGAGTACGGAAGGAAAGTCATGTGCTAGGGGCAGGGGCGGCATCCCACCCCGGGTTCCCAGCTCCCCAGGTCCCCTCACCCCATCCCTGACCACCACATCCACACGTGGAATTTCTTCTTCACACGTGCACCCCCCCCCCCCCCCCGCCTTGCAGATCAACTCCTGCCACCAGTGCCTGGGGCTGCTCCCAGTCCAGCACCCAGCCGGTGTGGTGTGATTTCGAGTCCGGGTTTAGACCCACCTGGAAGCTCCACATGAGACTTCCTGGGCTCCCACCTGCCCCCAGGCACACAGCAGCCACAGGCCAAGGGAGCCTGCCATCCGTGCCAGCACCTGTGACTCCAAGCAACTTTGCACAAACGGTGGCATCTCCAAAGCCATGACACTTGTGGTGTGACTAGCAACTCACTGAACTTGGCAGTGGACTAGGGCTAGGATGGGAAGAGTCTGTCGAGAGCTGAGTCTCAGCACCTCATAATTCACCCCCAGAAGAGATGAGACAGGCACTTGAGGCCTAGGAGTTAGAGCCTGGGGGCCAGGGCAAGGCAGGTTATGCTCCAGGCCCAAGCTCTTTGCAGCCTGACCCGAGGCCCCATCGCCACCTCCTCCAGGCAGGCCGCCCTCTTCTCTCCATGCCCCTGGGTGCCCTTATCCCCATTAGAGGCTGAACCAAGGACTTCATTCATCCTCAGGGGCCTGGGAACATGGACTGAGACCACTCTGCCCCAAGGAAGCTGGCCCAGGGAGAGTCATGGTGAGCAATTCAAGATGAGTCCAGGGCCACTACCTCCAGTAACAATCCTGCCTCTCACTAGAAAAGAAAGCCTTGCTTCTCTGGTTTGAGAGACAGAGACAGAGAAAGATAGGGAAGGGGGGACGTGGAGGCAAAGAGACGAAGAGAGAAATAAGTGTAGTGTCATCACTCACTACTTGTCTGTGTCCCTAAAAGGCCTCTCATCCATCTTGCCCTGCACGGCACCCAGAAGAGACAGCGACCCACTGCAGGGCCAGTGAATGTTTGTTAAATGAAGGAAGGAGAAAAGTCACCAAGCAAAGGATGAAGAGTAAGAGGAAAAGGTAAGCCGCAGGTCGAGAGAGGAGCTCAGTCAGTCTCTCTGTCCCTTGCTTTCCTTTGTATTTTGTTGGTGAGGGTAGCGGGTGATGTGTGACAGGCCTGGCCTTTCTAACCCAGGACGTCAGGCGTCCCTGGTGAAAGGGGAAGCCCGATGCTGAGTTCCTTTCTCTCCTACTTCCCACCCACCCAGGCTACCCCAGCACTCACAACCCCAGCCAAAACTCTGCCCAGCCAGGGGGCCACACCCACTTGCTCCTCTCCCTGGCCTGGACAGCAGAGGGTCCCCAGGCACCGAGGAAGCCAGGGCAGCACGTGGCCCAGTCCTCTGGGTGGCTCTACGCCACCGTGTGCCGACAAAAAGAAAGCGTCCATGTGTGCGTGTATGACTTATGGCTTTAATCTCCCTGATAGAAGGCCTTTAAAGATTATTTCAGGGATGAAAAAAAATAATCCTGGGTAATGAATCACGGCCTTAAGAAGCTGATAAGCAGCAAGGAAGCTGGCGGGGCCTGAGTTCCTGATTTAATTAAAGTCTTACAGATACTCCCTGAAACAAAATCCATTGTAGCCATCAAGGTGATAAAAAGACTGCAGGTTCCTTTAAACTAACTTACCTGCCTCATGAATCTTCTTCCTGGTGAGGAGGGCTGATGAGGACAGCTCTCCAGGCGCCAGGCTGCGTCACTGCAGATGGCCTAGTCTAGGGCCTGCTGGGGACTCCTGGGGGACAGAAGGTGCCTCATGCAGCCCGAGAGCTAGAGCAGATCAGAGACTGGAGGACACAGGGCAACACGCTCAGTCGGGAGCAGGACACTGTGTGGCCTTGGGTCACTCACTGCCCCTCTCTGGGACTCAGTTTCCACATCTACCATCATGGGAGCAGGAGATGAGGCTGGTCTCCAGGAGGCATCCCTGAGCTGGCCTTCTGAGTCCTGAGCCCCTTGTTCCCCGGGGAGGTGAGGAGAGATAGATGATGTCTCCACGTGGAAGGCCCCTCCTCTGGACCTGTCCACAGAACGGGCCTCCCTCAGCCCTTGTTTCCCCTTTCCCTTCCCTGCTCTTCCTGGTCCCACTCATGCGCACGACTACCTGGTAAAGGTGCAATTGCCAACACTCCGAGCCACCCCAGCCCTCTGAACACCCCAGTCCAGTGAGGGGGCAAGTGGAGTGTATGTGTCCAGCCAGAATGGTGGGCACAGCCCTCAGAGCAGGCAGGAATGGTGGATGCCATCTGGCTCCACCACCAGGCTCTGCAAAGGCTCCAGAGAGAAGCAAAGTGGGCTGGAACTAGAAAGACAGAAATAGAGCCCATGAGAATGTGAGGACAGTGGCTGGCTGTCTCTGTGTCCTCAGAGCCTAGCCAGTCCTCAGGGAGTGAATCAGAAATGTGGGTGGATGGGTGGATGGGTGGACAGATAGATGGAGAAGCATCCAGGGGAAGGTGACTGTGACCTGAAGCTGGGCCTGGCCCACCTTGTGTCAGCTCCCTCTCTGACAGCCCTCAGCCCTGTGCTCAGTGCGGATGTGTGAATGACTGGGCTTGTCCCGCAGGATGGCTGGTGCCACAGGGCCAGGGTTGCCAGACAAATTTGAATTTCAGATTAATGATGAATAATTATTAGCATAATTATGTCCCAAATAGTGTATTTATTTGCTACATCTGGCAACCCTACACAAGTTGTCCCTTGCTCCCTGTGCCTGGCACAGAGCCGTCCCAGAGAGAGGCTCCCACATGGGCAGTGTGGCCAGTGAGTTTCTCATTCATGGCCTCCCCTCTGGGCCCCAAGGCCCCCGAGGCCTCTGTCTGGACTGGAGCTGGTGGGTGGGTAAGGAGAGAAGATTCCACCAAAAAACAGCGGGCTGGGATGAGGCGGCACTGAGCCTGGTCCCCTCAGGGGGAAAGTCGCCTGGCCCAGGCTTGGGGCTGCAGGTGGGGCTCCTGGGAGCTGGCTGCCACCTAGCGGCCAGTGTCAGAATTGCAGGCCATGGTGTCCAGAGAAGATGAGGCAGGTCAAGACCCAAGTAAAACGGCCTCTTTCCACAAGGTTAGGATGATTACTCACCTGACAGAAAAGGAAACTGAAGCCCAAGGTCACCCCAAAACCTAAATCCGTGTTCAGACCCCAGCGTGGACATAACCTAGTCTCCACCTCCAGGTCCGCCCCTCTCCTATTCGTAGCCACTAAGTGACCCCCAAGGCCTGCCCTGTCATATCCGTCTCCTGCTCATGAACCTTAAATGGCTCCCAATGGAATGAAGCAACCCCTGTCTGTGCTGACATCCAGAGCCCTCTACAACGCAGCCCAAACATCATTTCCCGGACTTTCTCTCTGCCTTTCCAAACCCTCCTGTGCTCTGCCTCCCCCCAGCCCTCCTCTCCCTCCTTCCCCCCAGGAGGCCTATGACCTCGAGCTCAGAAGTCATTGTGTCACCTCCCCTTCAAAGCTGAGGCTGTGTTTTCTGGAGGAAGAGAGGATAGGGAGAGGTGAAGGGAAAGACTTGGGGGGGGGAGCACAGGGAGGCAGCCCGAGGACGGAGGAGCGGGCCCAGAGGTGGGGTGCATGCTATGAGCCGAGACTGGAGGGTCAGGCAGGGGTAAGACCCTGTTGACCTCACAGGCCTCTGGAGGTTGTCAGGATTTTATCCGGAGGGCCACCAGGAGCCCCTCTTCTGTGGGAGCTGGGGGTGAGGGTGGGCAGGCCCTCCCTTCAGGACCCTGGACTCCTCCATACAGGATTGCCCACCCATCCCTAACTCTGGCCAAACAGGGGGAATGAGGGGTGAATGAGACACCAGAAACGGAAACACTAGGTCAGGCTGGTGATTCTGGTGCAAAAAGTCCCACCCATAAAGGCAAGGCTCGGACGGCCCGCCTCTCCACGATCCCCAGGTGCTGCTCTGTCCTGCACAGCTGGTGGGTGTAGAGACCCCTGTGCCAGCCCCGGCCAGCCCAGACAACACGGGAGAAGGGCCTTTGCTGTGGCCTTGATAGAAGTGCTGGCCTTCCCAGAGGCAGGGGAAGGATTGAAGGATCTCAGCCTGGAGTGGACACAACTCTCACATGGACCAGAGTGTTTCCAGACCCATCCATCCTAGGAAGTGATCTGGGGTTGCCAGGAGGGCACCCAGTGAGTGAGCGAGCAGTTTTCAAGGGGGCCATGTGAGGCAAGGCTTCCTGGAAGAGGGGGTGAGGAGAGAGTCTTGCACGTAGAGGGAGTGGCAGAAGCAAGGCTGGAGTGGGTTCAGGAATTGCAAGTTGCAGGCGGACCGGGGCGGCATCTGCCTGGCGTGCACAGCACCCACCCTCAGGAGGGGCTCAGGAACTAGATACTAAAGGACGGATGGAATGAGTGGATTTGATTGGAGGAAGGTGGGAAGGACAGATGTGCCCAATGGCGAAGATGGCTGAGGGGTGTCCCTAACTCAGGGTACGGGTAGCACTTTGAGGTCAGCACTGGCCTTCTCAGTGGCATCGGGGGCAATGATGCTGCTGTCGCTGGATCTGGCCAGCACGATGTGGCGGCACCCACAGGGCACACACGCTGGAGGGAATCCTCTCCCAGCAGGCCCAGCAGAGCCCCAAGAAAGCAGGCCCTCAGTCTGGAGCAGAAGGGAAGCTACCAAGAGAGCGGACACAGTAGCTCTTGCCTCGGTGCCCCGGGGGAGGCAGAGGAAGTTGGACCAAGGGCAGAGGGAGGTCACGTGGACAGGGATTCTGAGAGGTGCCACAGAGTCTAGGAAGAACTGGCCTCAAAGCTAGGGGCACCTGGGACTCCGTCCTGACTCTTCGCCTCCCAGAGCCTCAGTTGCCTCATCTGTCAACTGGAGAGATGATCCTCCATCCCCCAAAACCACGGGTGGCCAGGGGTGATGTTGGCTGACACAGAGCTGTGCCTGAATGCCAGGCCTCCTTGAGGGTATGGTTCCTGGTGAGGCTGGGGTTGGAGTCAAGTCTTAAATGAGGTCCCCGCCTTCCTTCTGCAGGAAGAGTCAGGAAGGGCAGAGAGCCCTCCTCTTGTCTGTCCTCCTCCCCAGAGCCCACAATGGCCCCTTTGTCCCTCACCCGCCCAGCCCAGTCCTGCCTGCCCCACACAGGAGCTGGCTGGGCTTCCCCCTCACCCCCGAGCCCAGGAGGAGGCTGGCTCTGGTCCTCCTGAGGCTCCTTGAGGTGACTGCTCCCAACGGAGCTCCAAGTTCATTGTTAACCTCTGGTTGTTCTCATTTATCAGAAGGAAAACTGAGGGCCTCTCTCCCACCACTGAAAAATAGGAGGGCATAGGGACTAGAGCTCTGTTGCTTGTCCTTGTCTCCAGGAGAGGAATGCGGACTCCCCCAGGCCCTGCACGTTAGTCTGCAATAAGTCCCCGGGGTAGCCCAGAACCTACAGGTTATGTCAGAATACATGTGTCAGCCCAGGCTAGCCTAGAACTCACTCACAGCTTAGCCCAGACTCACCTATTAACCCAGAACACACACATTAGCCAGGGTTAGCCCAGACACACATGGTAGCCCAGAGTACTTGGGTTGGCTTGGAACACCCGCTAGCCCAGGATAGCCCAGAATCAGGGTCAGTTCAGGACACACACATTAGCCCAGGTAAGTCCATAACATGTAGGTTTCCTTGGCACACCCAGGACAGATGAAAACGAATAGAATGGTTCAAAACAATGATTTTCAAAAAAATTTTTTAAACCTTCCTTCAAATGAAATCTCACCCAGAACCCAGTGTAAAGAACAGATAACCTGGAGCTGCGTGTGGGAGGGGGATGGGGCCCAGGCAGTGGTGTGCTGGTAAAGGTGCAACTCAGCATCCAGGGAACCACTCTGCCTTGTACCACGTGTCGATTTCCACGGTGTCAGTACTACCGTCGTGGCCGATTTCAGGGCACCAACCTCTAGGCACTGACTGGGGAGCTGGGGAGAGATGCTGATAATCGTCTCCACAAGCCAGGTGACCAGCGGCAGCACCGCAGCGGCCCGCTCGGCCTCCCAGACTCCCCATGACCCCGAGGCTCTCCATTCAGGGACGCCCAGCGCCAAGACACAGAGGTCGCCCCACGTGTGTGGGTTTACTAGGTAGCCTCAGGCTTCCGAAACCTGAGCAGAACTCAGAAAAATGCCTCCTGGCCCCTGGCAAGCGTGGGGCAGGTGGGAAGTGGAGTCAGTGGGGAAGTCTGGCCCCCAGAATTTCCCATGTGACATGGATCAAGTCCTGTCTGCCCTCTGGGTCTCGGTCTCCCCATCTGTACAATGAGACTGTGACCTCCAAGGGGCCCCACCCTGACTCTGACTCTGGAAGTCAGCCGAGCTCGCCTCTGCCACTTCCCACCTCCGCCCCCTCCCCAGGCCTGGCACCTGGCTCTCGGCGGGCAGCACCCGCATTGATTCACTGTCCCTCAGCCCCGAGCACACCTGTCCTCAGCCAGGCGGCATCCGAGGGAGCGTGCGGACTGATCACACGGGGCATGAGTCCTCCTTTGTCAGAGCTGAGTCCTACACGTGGGGCGGGTGGCAGCCCCTCACAGTGCCCGGCCCCATCGACAGGTGATGCCCCAAGCAGCAACAGAAGGGGGCTCCTCACAGGCACCCACGGGGCTGGAGGAGCCCAATCTATGCTTTTATATTTTAATTAAAAAATTTTTTGATGATGAAATGTTCTGAACAATCAACAAAGGACATTTAGCCACCACCTGGATCTAACTGATGTTAATATCCCGCCAGGTTGCCCCCACCAGGACAGGCCTCTGCTGCCTCTGAGCGTGCTCAGTGCCCCTCTCCCAGGGCCCCTCCCTTCTCACGTGACTGCAGCGGGGCGGGGGTGCCTGACCTCTCCCCTCCCAGGTAGAGGCTCCCCTAGGGCAGGAGTGGCTTCTCGGTGCATCTGCATTGTGCTCCTGTCACACGCTCATCTGGCATCTCATCTACCCTTATAACCACCCGGTGACACACAGGGGATGAAAGATTTTTTCTCCCCATTTCACAGAAGAGGAAGCTGAGGCATAGAGATTAAGAGATTTACCTGAGAGCACATAGCATATTGGCAGCAGGTCAGCACTAGACCTAGGTCTGTCCCTGAAACAAATGTTCTCTTCCTCAACATTCCCTTGGCTACCCCTCCTGTTCCCCTCCCCTCAGGGCTTCCAAGAGGGGCTCTCATAACCATGCTGTGTCAATAGGTATAAACTGGGACCGTTGCAGGCAAACTGGGCTATGCCTCCATCCTACCTTTGAAAACCTACTACAAGAGTTGATTGAGAACCAGCATCGTGTGAGGTATAGGGCAGCTGTGACAAAGAAGACACCATCCTGCCCCAGAGATGCACACAGAAGCTAGGTGCCCCTCAGCATACATTTATTGTCTCCAATGGGCTACGTGCTCTGATGCATACAAAACACAGGGGATATTAACTATGGAGCAGGGAGCAAGAAGGGCCAACTTCCTCGAGGAGGTGGAGTTTGATTTAGGTCTTGAAAAGCAAGCCCCAGTGAGGCGGAGAAGAAGGGGAGATTCCACCTGTCAGAGGGCACCCCATGTTCAAAGGCTCAGTGGTGGCAAGGTGAGGGGTTCTTAGAGGACAGGAAGTGAGTGATGAAGATAGAAAAGCACATTTCCTGTGCATATAACCAATAGATTAATCAAATCCAGAATTTTAAAAGGAACAAAGAAAAATATCTCCACATCAAGAAAAAAACAGACAACCCAATAAAAAACACTGGCAAAAGACTTAGTGTACAAAAAACGATCTCTGGCTATCCAATAAGCATGTGAAAAGTTTTCAACCTCATCAATCATTAGGGAAATGCAAATTAAAGCTGCAATTAGATGCCATCATTCTCCCACCAAAATGGCTAAAATTAAAAAGGAATGATAACTCCCAGGGTTGACAAGAATGTGGAGCTACCAGAAGGCTCATACATTGCTGGTGGGAGTGTTAATTGGTTCAACCCCTTGGGAAACTGTTTGGCAGTACTTACTGAAACTAAACACATGCCTGTGTGATGATCTAACTTCCACTCACAGGTATTTACCCAAGAGAAATGAAAGCCAATGACCGCCATGGATGTGCACAAAAATGGTCATCACAGCCAAAATCTGAAAACAACTCTAATGTCCATCTACTGGAGAGCAGAGAAATAATTGATGACATGCCCATTCAATGAAATACTACACAGCAATGACAAAGAACTAATTCCTGATACAGGCAACTGTGTGCCTGGATCTCACAGACGATGCTGAATGAAAGGCAGACAGAATGACAATATGCTATGTGCTTCCATTTAAACAAAGCTCAAGGATAGATGAAATTAACTTTGGGAATTAAAGTCTGAATACTGGTTACCTCCAGGGAGATTATTGACTGGAAAAGGGGCACAGAGAACCTGCTGGGCTGTTGGAATTTTTCTGTATCTCAATCGATGGGACATTTGTATGGTGTATACACATGCAGAAATCCACCGAACTACACATTTAAGATTTGAGCACTTTATACTAAGAAATACTCCAAAAAAATGCTCTTTTTTAATCTTTCCAGATGAAGATGGAGAATGGAGTGGAGAGGGCAGGGGAGAGCCAGGACAACCACTTGGGAGGCTTTTGTGACACCCCAGGTGAGAGAGAATGAGCAAACCAGCAGGAAACAGATGGCAGGTGTGGGCTTAGGCAGTCATGCTGCAAGAGGCCAGAGGAAGAAGTCAGTGTTGTGGGCAGGTGGGGGAGGCTTCTGGAAAGAGAAAAAGGACAAGTAGGCAGAGGCAAGGATTCCTTGGGGCACTGAAGCATTTCAACACGCCAAGGTGTCATCTAGAATGGGCACCCCCTCCTATCCCATCCCAGCTCTCTGAGCAGTCTCTGGCGGCGTGGGGTGGTTTGAGCTCCCTGCCCCTGGAGGAGCTCAACAAGAATAGCCAGCCCCATTTGTTGAGCCTTCTGATGTCCACAGAAGGCCCTATGCCGAGGGCTTTACAGGAGCTCTCTCATCAAGCCTGTGAAGGGTGCCTTGTTCTTCCTATTTTACAGACGTGCGCTGAGGCTGGGAGAATTGAGTGGTGGCTCCAGGACCCCAATCTGTTAGCCTACCCTGTTAACCATCATGACACACCAGAGGTAGATGACAGCTTTTCAGGGACAACTTGGCAGGGAGGGTTACAGCATGGTGGAACCAGTTGGGCACAAGTGAGCTGGGAGAATGGGGCTTGGGAATTTGTACCTTCTCAGGGCTTCCCAGGAGTCCTGGGCATGTCCAAGTTGGGGAATGGGCAGGTTGGATGACCGTGGCAGTAACTCTGAACCCAGGTGGGGAGCAGAGGGAGCCTTGGAAGGTGCCGGGCACTGTCCTCAGCCCTCAATCCCACAATGGCCCTCTGAGGTGAGAACTGTTATTCCCATTTTACAGATGAGGAGATGGAAGCTCAGGGTGGTCAGCCAGGGAATGGCAAAGCCCCCAGCCCTGCAGTCCCCAAGCCTGGCCTGTCACGCTCGACTCTACACCTCCCCCTGGGTCCTGGGCACTGGAGAGTTTGGTATTGCCCAGTGGATGGGGCAGAGATGACCAATTCTGAGGGACTCAGAGAATGAGCAAGGGAGGAGAGAGAAAGAATCAGAGACACAGAGAAACTGAGAAAGCTATAGAGAGAGGCAGAGCGGGTGGGGTGGCAGAAGGTGTCAGGGTGGGAGACGGAACAGATGTTCGCCAGCAGCTGTGAACTCATGACACAGACGCTGCTGACACAGGCTTGTGGGGCAGGTGCCTGTGCCCGCCTGCCCTCCTGCACCCGCTTGGTGCCCACCTTGTTCTTGGTGGCTAGGGCTATACACGGGGGGAGGGTCAGCAGAGTCCAGGCTGGATTCTCCCTGGGAGACTGCCACCCAGACTGTGTGACCTTGGGCTTCAGTGTTCTTATCTGGGCAATGGGCCTGAAGGACCCTGCCAGATCCATCAGGCTCTGAGCTACCAAGGCTTTTCCCCTGCACACAGTCCCACTCCTGCAAAGATGCCACTCTGCAGAGCCCCACCCCTTGCCCAGCCTCCTGGCTCCCTGTGGGAAGTGTGGCCAACTTGGGCCACAAGGGTCTCCATCTTCCTCTCCAAAGGACAGGACCAAAGGCTGCCTGCAGCATCTCTGTCCCCCAGGGGTCCTTCCTGTTCCCCTGACGCAGACCTTTTCTTCCAGCTCTGGGGAGGAGGGAGGTGTCTTGTGACTGACTGGAGGGGCTGATGTGGCAATAGGGTGGGGAGGATGCCACGGGAAACATCCATCAACATCATTGTCACCCCTCCTAAAACTGGCTGGGCTCAAACCAAGAAGTTTTGCCACTTAAGAGCTGTGTGGCCTGAGGCAGGTAACTCAACCTCTCTTGAGTTGCTCATCTCTAAGTTAGGGATGAGGTTGCCCACTTTCCAAAGCTGGAATGAGGACTGGCTGACCCTGGAAGTGTGCGAATCCCCCAGCCCAGTGCCTAGCACTCGTGGCGTAAGAACAGCTCCCTGGGCACAAGAGGAAGGACGACCAAGGAGTTAGAAGTGACCTCAGATAATGCTGACTCCAAACTTTACTTACATCCCGAAAGATGGAGGCCCGGAGAAGGCAGCTGGGAGGAAGGCCACACGGTCCCCCTGGCCAGTGCTCCCTGGTCAGGGAGGGGTGGGGAGCGTGCAGGTCATTTAAAGTCACTCCTGCCTCTTCTGCAGACACAGCAAATGCCCGCTCCACGATGGCATCTGGAGATGCCAGGCAAGGCTGGGCACGGGGAGCACGCTACAGGCCTCTGGAACTATGGCTCCGTTTAGAGGACAAAAGAACAGCCTTCCCGGGGCGCTGGGCGGGGCATCTGCAGGAGGAGGTGCTGCTGAGCTGGGGCCGGGGCTCACTCTGCCCACTGTCCAATGAGGCCCCGTCTCTCTGGCAGAGGCTCTGGGCTTGATTAAGCTGTCACTGCCACTTGCGATGTCACTTCTGAGAGAGTCCAAAAGGGACAAAGGTCACAGGAAGCACAGGTCTCTGAATCAGGCTGCCCTGATATCAGCAGCCTCCGTGGGTCTCTAGTGCCCGTCAGCCGCCCCGCAGGTGCCCAGCCCAGCCCCTGCCCGGCTCACACCACGGAGGGGGGCGCTGCTTACAGCCCCTGCTTAATTAAATCAATAAACTACCAATGCAAATCTGGCTGAAGGCCAGCTCTTTATGGCGCTCCACGCCGAGGGGAGGACTGAATTAACAGCTGCAGCAGGAGAACAGAGGAGGCGAGGAGAGACAGAGGGAAAGGAGGGAGAAGAGGAAGGCCAGGCTGGGAGGAGCTCAGAAGCAGGGGACGTGTCTGGTCCCCAGACCTGTTCTCTGGACCACATCATGACCCATATCTCAGAACCCCAGCACCCTGTTCCCGCCTTCAGCCTTTCCCTCCCCCTTCCTGCCAACACGGTTTCAGGAAAGGTTCTACTATCAGTCATTTGTACCATATGAGAACTTGAAGCTGGATTAGCCTGCAGAGGTGTGCTGATCCCACTTCATTTTGGGGATGAGGTAGCAAGGCTCAGAGACCGGGTGCCCCAGGCGTCCCTTCTGAGCCCCAGGCCTATAACCTGGTCTGCATGCTGCTTGGCCTCCCTAGGCCTAGGGCTTGCTCTCCTTACTCTCACAGGATGGGAAGGATGTCAAAGTATCTGACTTGGTAGAAAAGCAAGGCACGTACTAGTGCCACGCTGGCCAGGGCAGGCTGCCAGAGCAGGAGTTCTGTGGGTCCCTCTCTTCAGTGTCTTAGGGTCTGGGCAGAGTGAGACCCCAGCAAGGGCCCAGACACACAGCTCGGCTGACCCTCTATTCTGCATTCCTTGTGAGACCTGGTTGTCAGAAATGGACAGGCTGTGTGGCCTGGGGTCACCCCCGACCTTTTCTGGGCCTCATTTTCTCCATCTGGATCACAAGGGGCTCAGAACTAATTAATGGCCTGTAAGTGACTTTCTAACTCACACCCTCTGCATCAGCGTCTATAAGAGGAGACCTGCCTCTTTTACCAGCCTGGGGACTGGCCTGAGCTGAGACCGCCTATGTTTGGAACCAGAGCCACTCCAGCCACCACCAACCTGCTGGGTGGGCTGGGCCCTGGGGTCCAGCCATGAACCCCATGCTCCTTCCGTTTTCCCATCAGTAAAATGGGGATAATGACAGGTGTGGCTCCCACATGTGGGAGGATGTTGCACTAATGAATGCTCTCAGAGTCTCAGATGAGAAAAAGAGGAGCATCTACATGGGCCAGGGAGGTAGCCTAGAGATCCCGATGCCTGGCTGAATGCCGGACCCTGCCCCACCAGTCTGAGAAACACCCGTCAGCAATACAGCAACCTCTATTGCCCAGCAAGGACCTTCCCAGAACTCACTCCCTCTGGGATCTTGAGAAAATGCTTTCCCACTTTGGGCCACCCAGGTCTCTCCTCTGTAAATGGCTCTGATGCCCTGTGACTTATTTCCCAGCTCCAGGGAAAGTGACAGAATTTTACTCACTGCCCCTCCATCTGTCTAGGGTTTGTCGAGTCTTCACGTGTGCCTAGCACTATGAGGGACACAGAGAAAGCGTGGGCGGGGTGTCTGCCATCAGGAACTTGTGTCTCCCCTGGGTAGACAGAGGGTAAAGAAATGAGCGAAGTTTAGCGTCAACACATGCACAATTGTTAAGATAAATGGCCACATGGCCCAGATGCCTCTGCAGGGAAGCAAACGTGAGGGACTAGTCTTCTCTTCCCTGACCCTGGCAGACATCACTAATCAATCACAGACCTCTTTCCAGCTGCGCCTGGATGTAGCCTCCCCAGTCCTTCTGTCATCTTGCTCCAGACAGCCCCCAGCCTGGCCACTGGAGTTAGCAAGCAAATGGGGATCACCTCCCCAGAGGTCTAAGGGTTATGGCTGGGCTGGCCACAGGAGGTTTCCTGAAGGCAGAGGTCTTCACCTAGGCCTTGAAAGAGGAATCTGGATAGTTGAAAGGAAAGGAGAGGTGCTCCAGGTGGCAGGAGCAGTGTGAGTGGAGATCTGGAGAGGAAAATCCACACAGCATATTCAAGGACAGTGGGATCAGCTGCCAAAGGGGAGAGATGCCTGGAGAGCAGGGTGAGGCAAAGTGGGAGGTGGGTGGGGTGCCCAAAGTCAAGCCAGTTCCACCTCTCTCCCAGGTCTGGTTAGTTGGACCCGTGGCCCCGTTGCCTTCTGCAGCCACTCCCTGGAGGGGCCTGGGATAAGCCAGGTGGTGATGGCCATGCCTGTCAACCTCCTGGGTGACAAGGAAATTCACAACCTCGTTAAAATGACATGTTACTGCCCGTTCTGAGTTGCAGGGTAGATGGCTGAGATGCATAAACCATCTCCACCAGCCCGGCTCCATGGGTGATTTACAGCCATGTCCAGCCCAGTCCAGCCGCTGGTCCAGGGACAGCCCACAGCACAGGGAGAGGTGTCTTCCATCACTGCACACCAGGGACCACGTGCAGAATGGCCAACTCAGACACCAGCCGTTTCCCGGGCTTCTAGAACCCCAGGATGCAGGAGGCACACAGGCCAAGGACAGGTAAACAATCCAACCCCTTCCCCTTCCCCTGGAGCCTCTCCCTAGAAGATAACTCTCCACTCACACTTTCCTTTGGAGCCTACCTTAGCTTTCACCTCTATCAGGGAGCCCACCAGGATTTACCCCTAAGACCCAACTGACTGTACAGAGCTGCAGGAGGCCTATTTTTAGTTCCTACCCAAGGCTAATATGCTGAGGGACTTGGGCAAGCCACCCCTGTACCCAGGCCTTGGTTTCTCTATCTGTCACCAAGGGAGTCAGACAAGAGAATCTATAGGCCTCCAGCTCTAAGATCTCACCCGTTATTTCTGAATGGAGGAGTCTGGTTGCCTGGCTGGCCTAGGGCCACTGGGTCATCTGAAGTCCATCCACCTTGTCCTGCTGCACTCAGAGCCTAGCCCAGGTGCTGACTGGCAACCCAAGGAGGGTCAAAGACCCAGAACCTTTGATCAACACAGCTGGAGGGGCCTTCAAAGACCCTTAGTCCAAACCTTGCCTTACCCAGGTGGGCAGTAGAGGCCCAGAGAGGGCAATGACTTGCCCAAGATCACACAGCAAGCCACCCACAGCCAGGACTCATACCTTGGTTGGGGTCTTGCTTGGTGATGTGGTTCATGGGTACAAAGGCTGTGCTTACTGTTCCATCCCTGCCACTCACAAGGAGCCCCCTGGGTGAGGGCGGAGGGGCTCACTGACCCTGACGGGGGACAACGAAGAAACAGAAAAAATGGCCCCCACCTGCCAAGAACCTCCAGTTAAGATAAAGAGGAAGAGATTCCAGTGGGAAATGGGAGCCAGAGAGAGCACCTCCCATCTAAATCTCTCCCCACCAGCTTCCCACGGCCTGTCATTCCACCATAAGTGAAGTGTCCCTTTGGGTTAAAAACTGCCCTCTTTAGAGGAAGTTACAACGTAATTTCCTAGCATCTCAGTATAAACAAATCTGTCAGAAGTCTTTCTCTGGGGCGATAGAGGGCTGAGATCAAATAAGGGATCCAAAGAGACACACTCCTGCTTCCCTTTGGGGTGTGGAGAAAAGTTCCTAGAATTCTCTCCCCACAGGCAACCCTGTGACCTCATGTGTTAGCTTACAGCTTACCCCAGCACACGTGTGTGCACACACACACGCTCGCGCACACACACACACACACACACACACACACACACCACGGCCAAGACCAGAGGGAAAACGTCAGCCTAGCAAAGCCCTTCTCAGCATCAGAGCAGGCTTTCTTGTTTGGGGGTGGTGGTGGGCTGCCTGACCCTGGAGGCATCCAAACCGAGGCAGTAGCATGATGAGAGGGGACTTTTCCATGCCAGAGAGACTCAGACATTTGGTCACTCACCCCCCTCCTTCTCCATTCACCGCAGGGCTGGCTGGCTGTGTACATTCACAAATGTCCCTTCTGTGCGCCACCTCAGCCCTCCCACCAGGGCTCCAGCACTCAGGGATGTTCCCTGAATGGTCAGAGGACACGGGCCACGGCAGGGGTGGCCCCTCTCAGGGGCTGGTAGCCCCGCTTGTCACGAAGCTCCAGGGCCCACAGAGCCCCCATCAATCAGGTCACAGCCCACTCCTCGGCTGCTAGCCCCGGGTTGCAGGCTCCCTCGCCAGCCCTTGTTAGGATCATGAATGGGTATGGCCTTTGACCAGGAAAATGACAGCCTCAGAAGGCCTTCACTCAAAAGGAAGTCTCCCACTGGCCCTCTGGAGGGTTGCTCTGTCGGGACAGGGGACCTGGACGTCACCTCTCTCTCTCTCTCTCTCTTTCTCTCTCTGTCTCTGTCTCTCTCCATTTCCTGAGCGTGCAGCCCTCTCTCCTGGCTCTCTGCTTCTCTAAACTCTGAATTTCTCTCCATCGCTCTGTCTTTGTTTATTCTCTGCCAGTCTCTCCCTCCGGGTCTCTTTCTGTATCTCTCATCTCCTCTCTCTCTCAGCCTCTATCCCTCTGCGTCTGTGTGTCTTCTTTCCCTCGTTCCCCCACCGCCTCCCTGCTCCCCTCTCCCTGGCTGCACCCCAGGCGCCCAGCCCCGCAGAGCTTTGCACTCAGAAGTGAGTGCTGAATCGGTGTTTCTGAGTGCAGTTGTGAGCTGACATAACTATCACTGGCTCCGAGGCAGAGCCCGCCTGGGCAGCCCCCTCCTGCTATTTCCCCACATTTCAACACCTGGATTTTTTTTTTTTTTAATTTATTTTTGGCTGTGTTGGGTCTTCGTTTCCGTGCGAGGGCTTTCTCCAGTTGCGGCGAGCGGGGGCCACTCTTCATCGCGGTGCGAGGGCCTCTCACTATCGCGGCCTCTCTTGTTGCGGAGCACAGGCTCCAGACGCGCAGGCTCAGTAGTTGTGGCTCACGGGCCCAGCCGCTCCGTGGCATGTGAGATCTTCCCAGACCAGGGCTCGAACCCGTGTCCCCTGCATTGGCAGGTGGATTCTCAACCACTGCGCCACCAGGGAAGCCCCAACACCTGGATTTTAAACATCTCCTGGGTGCTCAGCCCTGAGCCAGACCCTCAGTCGGGGAGGGGAGGGGAGAGGCAGCTCAGATGGCCAGGGAGAGCCACGCTGAGCCAGACACTGTCCCAGGCACTTTCCATACGTTTTCCTGTGTCATCCTCAGATATCCAAGGTGGGTTTTAATTTTCCCATTTTATGTACAAGGAAACTGAGCCCCAGACTCAGCACAGCCCAGGGACCATCTTGGCCAGGATGAGGGGGACTCCAAGCAAAGACCACCCAAGGGAGGGGTCCTGCGTTGGGCAAACGAGGTCCAGGTCTAGTACCCTCGACGTGCTCGGCCATTAGCCAGGTAGGCAGCCTGGGAGAGGAAGGCTGGGTGAGATGCCGCGGCAGGTCCTGAAGATGCAGTGCCGGGAGTGGTGCGCCAACCGTGTCCCTCGCAGGGACATGTGACTGGTGCACCTCTGTGGCCACTACGCTGGCCTCTTGGGGCAGAGCCCTTCCGGGTGTTGGCAGATGCCCCCCACAGAGAGGAAGGGGTCTCCTCCTTTGCCTCAGCCCCTCCTGGGCAGCCCCAGCACGTACTGAGCACCCTCATCTCCTCCCCAAAATGGTACAGTGGTGTTGGCCCAAAGGCAGTGTTGCCGGCCGGGGTGGGACGGCCTGGCTCAGAGCAGGACCCCGGCTCCCAGGCCTGCCCTGTGCCTCAGGCCCATGCTCCCCCAGGTCCCGCAGGAGCCCCGGGTCCACCAGATGCCCAGAGACTCATCACTGTGGACCACAAGGTGGGATCCGGGTCCCTGGTCCCCCTCAAATTATCCCCAGCCATAGCTTCCCGTGGTGCATGCGCAGATGGGTCTCTACCTGGGGGCAACCACCTGGTGTGAGGGGTGGCAGCAGGCACCAAGAGCCCCCCGGCTCCTCCAGGGCCAGGCTCTTTGCCCTGAATCGTCGAGGAGGGAGGGGCGTGGGGGGCTTCAGACTGTCGAGGGTAAGTGGGCAGAGGTGTTTAGCTGAACAAAGGCTCTCACACGGCTGAACATGTGTGACACCCCCCCTACCCATCATCCAGAACGGCAGGAGCCGTCCCAGAATGGAGTGGACTTAAAGGAGTGAGCGCCCTGTGGCCAGAGGCATTCAGCACACCCGGGGACACCCCATCCTGAAAACCAGCGGCCACTCCAAGAGTGCCCAGGACATACAGGACAACTCCCAGGACGGTCCTGAGCAACAAGGAATCCTGGCTCTCCACTTCCTCACTGTCAATCACTTAACCCCTCTGCCTCAGTTTCCTCATCTCTAGACGGTGATAATAATACTAACATGTCATAAGCTTGTTTTAAGGATTAAATGAGTACCTGTACATTGATTAGAACAGTACCTGACACCAAGTAAGCCCTCCATAAACATGGGCTATTATCATCATCATTGTTGTAGCTATGAGGAGGAGGAGGTGGATGGATGGATGGATGAAAGAATGATGGATAGAAGGAAAGAAGGAAGGGAGGGAGAGAGGGAAGAAGGAAGGAAGGATGGATGGATGGATGTGTGGATGGATGGATGGATGGATGGAATGAAGGGAGCATTAATCCCCAAGTCAGAAAGTCCTAGAAGATGGACAGAGCATGAGTCCAGTTTGGGACAGGCTGCATTTCAAGTGCCTCTGCAAGGCTTCGCATCCAAAGCATCAGGGCAGCTGAAGATACATGCTGAAGCCCAGAAGTGTGGTGTGGACCGAGGATGTGGGGATCGTCAGCCATAGGGAAGGAGGGAGCCTAGGAAAGGGTCAGGGAGTGGGACGGGGCTGAACTGGGACAGGAAGCCAGGGTAGCGGGCCAGTCAGGACTCTTGCAGTTACAAGTGCCAAAAAACAAACTCCGAATGGCTTTAGGGAAAAAATATACATTGGCTCCTGTGATGGAAACATCAGAAACAGTTGGGTCCAGGTGCTCAGTTGAGGGCTTGGGACTCTCTCTTCTCCTTCCATCATGTGCTTCTGTTTTCCTCCCCGTTGACGTCTTCCTCAGGCAGCCTCTCCCTGTGGTGGCCAAGGCGCCCTGGCAGCTCCCACTCGACATCCCACATTCCTGCCAAGAGGAAAGACCCTCCTTCCCGGTCCAGGTAAAACCCAGGATGGGCTCCCACTGGCCAGGCCTGGTCACACATGTGTCTCTGAAGCTCAGAGCTGGATCAGACCTACTCAAACGACAGGGACTGAGACGAGGTAAGGGGTGGGAGGGGTCCAAGGAAAATACGCGTGTTGGTGGCCAAAGAAGGTGGGCGGGCGCCGGGCAGACACCTCCACAGCTGCCTGCTTCACCACCACCACCAGCAGCTAACGGCAGGGATGGAGTGGCACCCACAAAGCTTGTCTAGAAGAGGGGGAGGAGACCTAGAAGCATTCAAAGTCTTAGACACCAAGAAAAGACCAGGTTTCCAGAGGAGGGAGCGATCACTGTGTCAGCTGCTGCCACAAAGGGGCCTCTAGATTAGCCACCAGCAGTCAAGGGTGACGGTGACAAGACGGGGCACTACCAGAGAACTGCTCCCACCCAGGAGAAGCCTTGGGGGGAGGGGGGCCCTAGGAGGGGGCAGCAGTAGGTGGGGGGGGAGAAGGACAGAGCGCTGGGAGGCAGAGGCCGAGAGGACAGGACAGGAGGGCTGCGGGGAGGGCAGAACAGGCGGGGACCCCAGGAGGAGGGCCAGAGAAGAAATGAGACAAAGAAAAAGGAGAGGAAAAAAACACCCTGCCTGCGCCCTTCCTCCCCTCCCACAATGCTGAAAGTTAAAAATAGGCTGTGTGGTGAAAGGGAGACAGAATGAGAGCAGTCGTCTAAAGAGAGAGGAGGTAAAGGAGCTGGGGACCCCGGGGAAGTCCCCGCAGGCCTCAGCGAGGATGAGAGGAAGACAGCGGCAGGGAAGACAGAGGCGGCTGCATCTCCCCACAGGCAGAGACCCGAGCCTCACGTTCACACATTTGGTCCAGGTTGGAGGGGCTGAGCCCTGCGGGAGGGCTGCCCGGTCATAATGCCCGCCCGGCTCACTGAGCCCAGGGTCTGGACATCCACAGCTGGCAGGATGGGAATTACAACCCCACTTGGCAGATGAGGGAACTGAGGCTCAGAGAGTCTCCCAGCAGGCCTACTGGCTCCTGGGCTCCACCGAGAGGACTTGGCCATAGAGAGGATTCTCGGTGGGACCCCGGGTTCAGAATTACAGCTGCAGGGGCCCTGAGTGCCCTCCCGGTGCTGGCATCTGGCATCAAGGTGGGCAGAGAGGAAAGGGCGGTGGGCAAGCCAGCAGGCGATCTGGCCACGTACCCCATGATACCTCACCCCTTCCTGCCCTGGCAGCTCTGGTGAGGAAACTGAGGCCCAGAGAGGGCAAGCTCTCTGCCCAGCTGCTCACTTCACCAGCGGCAGAAGCAGGCGCTGAGAACCAGAAGATCCTTCTGTTCCCAACCCAGCCCTTCCCTAACCAGCTGGGTGGCCAGGCTATACCCCCCCTTCTCAGAGCTTCAGCTCTCATCACCCCATGCCCTTCCTGCCTGCCTCCTGGGCACGCCCATGGAGGGACTAATTAGTCGTTGGTTTGAGGAGGCAAAGCCCCACATAAACACAGAGGGTTATTAGCCCTCAGAGCCCCAGCTAGGAGCTGCCTCCATGCTGACAGGGCTGGTTTCCCTGCCTGACTTTAGGGCGGCATTACTTTTGTTAGCAGACAGCGTGATTATTGGATGCTGTTAATAATCTCTTACGTTTATAGATGGCCTTTCTTCCAAGGATCTTAAAGCTCTTCTGTATTTAGCTTCCCCTTGCTGCCAGGAAGTCAATACCACAACATGGAGAAACATTGATCTCCATGTTTTTATGAGGCACAGAGAGGTTAGGCCCCTTGCCCAGGGCCACACAGCAAATCAGCAACAGAACTGGAGTCAGTATTCTCAGTCTTCAGAGGCCCAGGAAGGAACCATGTTCTGGACACTCGCTGATACTCTCAGCCTCTCTCTGGCCAGCTCAGAACAGGCCCACCCCTTACATTTGTCTAGTGTTTTCTTTCAGATTTGACTCCCTTGATCAAGGCAGGGCTGGTAGAATTATTACCATCGTTCAGGTGAAAACACGAAGGCTTAGAGAAGTGAAGTGACGTACTCAAGATCACACAGCAATGGGCAGAGAGAGGACTTGAATCCAGGTCTCTGGATTCCCCATCCAGTGCTCTAACCAGGGCAGCAGCTGCCCACATCCACCCCAAAGCTGAGCTGGGAGGGTCCAGGGGGAGCACTGAGGTGGGTCCGATACCTAGAGGGGGAGAAAGATGCTGTCCTGTTAGTCCTTCCTGCAGGAGGAGGGGGAAGGGGCTGAGCCAGAGGCAGCGGGGGCGGCTGTCTCCCTCCCTCGACCTACAGGTGCTTCTGAAGAAGGCCAGTGAGGAGGAACAGCGTGGCCCAGACCAGGGGGAGATCCTCAGTGGCCTGGTGACCAGGCAGATGGCTCCCCTCTCTGGGCCCTATTCCACAATTGCTCTATGAGGATGGGGCTGGGCTAGGTGAGCCCTGAGGATCCCCAGGTTCTGAAGTTGCAGAGGTTTCTAAGAGCCCAAGGTCTGCCAGCAGGGTCCAGCCCCGCAGAGCCCCACCAGGATCTTTGGGTGGGGGGCAAGCCTGCCCAGCTCCTCCCATGTCTGGGTGGCCCACTGTAAAGGGAAGAACCCAAGCAGTAAAGCAGAAGACCTGGACCCTGGCCCACTGTACCACCAGCAGGCAGTGACCTTGGGCAAGTCCCTCCCCTGTGGTCATCTATGTCATCTATCTCTTCATCTACTGAACAAATAAGGGAGCACCCTAATGTCCCTTGTGGCCCTGGGGCAGCCGTGACTGAGGCTCCTGGGGGAGCAGCCCTGATGATTCGGGCTGGTTTGGGTGTACAGGAGTCTGATTCAGACATCGATAAACATGGATTGCCTGGTATCCCTGGGCCACTGGGCTACAGAGAGACACCAGTTAGGCTGTGTTCATCTTCCTTCAAGCCACTGGCCCCAGAGCTCCAGCCCAGGGTGCGCAGGCCTTGGGGGGCTTAGGTCAGGAGGGTTGGCTCCAGCTCTGGACCACACTGGCAGCCAAAATCTCTGGTTAATGAAGACAGATGGGCTTCCCTGGGATGCAGGGCAGGTAGGAGGTAGGAGGGCTGGGACTAGTGGAACTGTTAAATGGGCAGGAGCTGCACGGAAGGGTGATTATCAGGAAAGATGAGGAAAGGGAACTAACATGGGGAAGATGATCCTAAGGCCTCCCCCTGAGAAACCTGTCCACAGAGTAGGTGGGGCTGCAGCCCCAGAGGGCGGCCGTGCAGGGTCTCTGGGTGGACGCGCCCATCCCCCTCTACCCTCCTGACCTTGGGGCGGGAAGGAACAGCAGATCTCAGCCCCAGAATCCAGAGGCAATGGAGGAATAAAGCTAGCCACGTCCTCCTCATCACCAGGCACAGCACTTCAGGGTTTGCCTATGAGTTTCCAGAGATGACCTCCCTGGAGCCTCACAGCCACTCCATGAGGCAGGTACTACTGCCTCATTTCATAGCTGGAGAAACCGGGGCCCAGAAAGGGCCCGAGACTCACACTGTGTCAGCCAGAGTGGGCCTGACCATGGGCTCACTGACCTCCAGCCCCGGAGGCTCCCCCCACACCTGGCTTTCCGACCTGCAACCTGAGGCAGGAAAGAGCTCTGCGTGCCCATTGCTCCCAACGGCAAGCCATCCTGATGGCTGCCGCCCAGAAAGAGGGATGCTCCATTGAGGCCCCAATGCCCTCTGTCACCCACCCTGATAACAGACAGGGGACTCTGTGGGGTGGCAGGTGGGGAGGGAAGTATGGGGGAAGAGTGACCTTTACCTGAGGATGTGTTACAAGGTCAACCAGAAGTGACTGTGGCAGCATCAGTGACCTGGGTATGGGATGAAATCAAAGAATGACTATTAACTTTGTTCAGATGTGAACATGGTAGTGCAATTACGTGTTCTTAAAGCATCCCTAACTTTTAGACATGTATCCCAAAATAGTTATCTACGAAATGATATGTGATTTGCTTCAAAGTAATCTGAGTGGGGGGAGGGGTGGGTCGGGCCAGAGCGGACACAAGCTCGGCAAATTGTTCACTGTTGAGCTGGGTGGTGAGTCTGTGAGGGTCATTATCCTAGCTCCCTGCTTTTGTGTGTGTTTGAAATTTTCTCTAATAAAAAGGTTTTTTTTTTAATCTGGAGGGAGAAAAGATGAAAAAATGGAAGAATGTGATCATTGTTGGAAGGCACATGGGGGTTCATTATATGACGTTACTTTGGTATATATTTGAAAATTTTCATAATGAAAACTTTTTTTTTTAAGAAAATTCCGTCTCATCCTCCCTGTTGCCCCAGGATGGAGCTTCTTAGTACAGCTCCAGGGCCCTCCAAGAGTGCTTCCCACAGCTGCACCGCACCTTGCTGGTCCCAGCACCCCTGCCCCTTGTACCTGATGCTCCAGGACCTGGGACTGCAGTCAGCAACCAGACACTGCCGTCTCTGCCACACCTCATGCGTCATGCTCTGTCCCCTTGGGACGGCATGTCTCCCAACCCTGGCAGCCAAGAGAGCAACTTCTCATCTTGGTTCAGCTCAAGAGTCGCCTCCTTCAGGAAGCTGGTGCTACTTCTCCGGCCTCCACCCTGGCGGAACTGACCACAGCTGTCTTGCAGTCCCCACAGTTCATGTGGCCTGGGACACAGGCTGCAACGGGTGGGGTTTGTCTCAGTGCCCTCAGAGCCCAGCACGAAGCCTGAGACTCAGTAAATGTCCACTGAGTATTGAAAGTTCTCACCTAATATAGGACTTCACATGGCTGCCTAAAACCCAAAGAAGGGGTATCGTTTCTTGAGGTCGTCCTGCCCCCTGTTGTTCGAAAGAAGCATTGCAGGGATGGGTGGAAGCAAAACTGGATCCCCTCCCCACCACCCCAGTCCAAGTTCAGCATCCCACTTCCCCTCCCCCGCATTATTGAGCAGAGCTCTGAACTAGGCTGTAGGAGGGAAGCCCACCACAGAAACATGCAGAGCCTGTCACCATCAGCCTCTCCCAACCCCTCCAGGCCCAGCTCTTACAGGGCTCCCATGGTAGCCTCTTTGAGGACTCCTCTTAGGAACAGGCCACACCTGGACTCAGGCCACCTGACCTTTGCTCAGGCTGCCTTCTCTGCCTGGAGGGCCCATACCCACCCCCCCTCCACACACACACACCCTGTCTCTGCCCGGCCAACTCCTAGTGAATCTTCAAGGTATTCACTTCACCATCACCCACATGTGGAGTTTCTCTGTGTCACTCTATTGCAGCCTGGCCACAGCCCTCTAAGGTAGCACTTGTCACCTGCATTAGTGGTGTGACCATCTCCTTCTCTAGACCAAAGGGTCCTTGAAAGAAGACACTGGGTCTCAGTATGGCAGAGACTCGTTAAGAACTGAACTGTGTGTTTGGTTTCTACTGCTGTAGCCAAAAACTCCCTTCTGTCCTTGGGAAGGACTCATCTTATCTAGATGACAGGTTTTGTCCCCCTAAAGAAGAAACTAGGACTTTCTATATCTAATGTCTAAACCTGTGCTATCCAATATGGTAGCCGTTGGTCACACGTGGCCCTTAGACAATGGAATGCGTCTAAGCCCTCACCCATCATTGAGAACCTCTGCTCAGACGGCTGGAGCCGTCCCAGAATGGAGTGGACTTAAGGGAGTGAGCGCCCTGTGGCTCACTGGCCAGCACGCCCTAGGGGACACCTCATCCTGAAAACCAGCGGCTACTTCCAAGAGTGCCCAAGACCCCTGGGTTGTTCCTAACCTGTCTTTCATGCCTCATTTTACTTGATAACATTTACTAAGTGCCCGTCGGAGCCAGGTGCTCAGCTGAGCCTGGGATGTGATGGCAAAAGACCAACTATCACCTGGGGGAAAAAACTGCTGCTGTCACCACCATCCCAATTGAGAACCCCTAAGGGGACAGGGTGGGGGAGGAGCTCCCAGAGTATATATTGCCCTTCCAGTCATTTGGGGGTGAAGAGTCTCTACCACATTCTAAATTCATTTGAGAATATTTTAAGTGACACTGCTTGCTTCCCAAGGGTGTGAAGCATTTGATACCTGCAACCATCCCCGCAACGTCTCCTTCCCTGCCTTCCTGGCACTTGGCACAGTGCTTGGTATGTGGAAATCAAACAAATACAGGGAGGAAGGAAAGGAGGGAGGGAGGGGAATTTGCCCTCGATTAGCATGCAACTGGAGAGACAGTGCATGAAAACAGACACAGGGACCAGAATTATGGATTCGTTAAAGCTTAGATTTGGAAGGGATCTAAGGGCCATCTGCTCAAAAGCTCTGGTCACGCAGCAGTCCCCACAGCAGCCCTACAGGGTCAGTGCATTCAACTACTGCCATCCAGGTACACAGAGCCTTCGGCTCTTAAGGAAGGCCCATCCTGTCCCATATGGGACAGGCATGACTGATTCAAAGTTCTTCTAAGCCACAGAAAAATATTAGAACTAAATAGAGAGTTCATCAGCATGGCTGGAGGCAAGATAGCATCCAAATTCACACCTCTCCTATACACCCAGCAATAGCCAATTAGAAATGTAATGGGGGTGGGAGGAGTCAAGACGGCAGTGTGGGAAGACGCAGAGTTCGTGTCTCCCCGCAACTAGGGTGCCTGCAGACGTGGATGGGGGACCCGGACGCCCAAGGAAATGGGAAGAACCCCCAAGCGAACCGGTAGGACGTGGAGGGACTGAGGGGGGAGGAGAAGTGGAGGCCAGACAGGACCTGCGCCACTGAGGGGTGGCTGAGATGGGGGAAGGGTTCCCATGCCTGGAGGGACCCTCAGGGGCTCGGATCAAGGGGGAGCAGGCCCAGCGTTACCCCTGCCCACTCGGCAGGGGAAGTCAGCCTGGTCCTAGCCCTCAGAGGTCCCCTCTGGGCCGGGTTGGTCCTGGGGATGTAGGAGGGAGGCCAGGAGAGAACAGAGAGGCAGGTGGGAGGGGCTCTCCGAACCGGAGGAGCCGGAGAGGAGCAGAGGGCTTTGCCCCGCCCACTCGAACTCAGGAAGCCTGCTGGGCTCCCAGGTGGGGTCCTCCACCCTCTGAGACCAGAGGTGGGAGGCACACCTGGGCCCCTTCTGTTCTGTTGAGCCTAAGCCGCACCCCCCCATCCCCCAGGGCCTTTTCCAGCCCTGTGGGTCCTCAGCATAGGCCCCGCCCACCACCCAAACTTCGTCCCTGCTTAGGTCCCGCCCTCCACAGCCAAGGCCTTTTCCATCTGGTTTTTTTTTTTCCTCCTCCTCTTTTTTACTATTGTGGTTCTGTTTTACCTTCCAGTTGTTATTTCATCTATATTTTTATTTTTATGTTATTTCTAACATATCTGTTAGTTTCCTAGTCTAATTTTATTTTTTACTTTGTTATTGTTCTCCTTTTCTTTTTTTTTTTTTGCCACGCCGCACGGCTTGTGGGATCTTGGTTCACAAGCTGGGGGTCAGGCCGAAGTTCCTTTGGTGGGACCTCCAGGTCCAAACCACTGCACTAATAAAGAACCTCAGACCCCAGAGAATATTCATCAGAGTGAGGTCTCCCGGAGGTCCTCATCTCAGCACCAAGACCCAGCTCTATGCAACAGCCTACCAACTCCAGTGTTGGAGGCCTCAGGCCAAACAACCAGCAAGACAGGAACAAAATCCCACACATAAAAAAAGGAAAAAAAAATGAGATGGCAAAAAAATATGTCACAGATGAAGGAGCAATGTACAAACCTACAAGACCAAATAAATGAAGAGGAAATAGGCAATCTACCTGAAAAAGATTTCAGAGTAATGATAGTAAAGATGATCCAGAATCTTGGAAATAGAATGGAGGCACAGATGGAGAAAATACAAGAAATATTTAACAAAGATCTAGAAGAACTAAAGACCAAAGAAACAGAGATGAACAACACAATAACTGAAATGAAAAATACACTAGAAGGAATCCATAACAGAATAACTGAGGCAGAAGAACGAATAAGTGAGCTGGAAAGCAAAATGGTGGAAATAACTGCCAAGGAGCAGAATAAAGAAAAAAGAATGAAAAGAACTGAAGACAATCTCAGAGACATCTGGGACAACACTAAACGCATCAACAGTCAAATTATAGGGGTTGCAGAAGAAGAAGAGAAAAAGAAAGGGTCTCAGAAAATATCTGAAGAGATTATAGTGGAAAACTTCCCTAACATGGGAAAGGAAATAGTCACCCAAGTCCAAGAAGCACAGAGAGTCCCATACAGGATAACCCTAGGAGAAACCCACCAAGACACACATTAATCAGACTAACAAAAATTAAATTCAAAGAAAAAATATTAAAAGCAGCAAGGGAAAAACAAAAAATAACATACAAAGGAATCCCCATAAGGTTATCAGCTGATTTTTCAGTAGAAACTCTGCAGGCCAGAAGGGAGTGACAAGATAAAGTGATGGAAGAGAAAAACCTACAACCAAGATTACCCAGCAAGGATTTCATTCAGATTCCACAGAGAAATCAAAACATTTTCAGACAAGCAAAAGCTAAGAGTATTCAGCACCACCAAACCAGCTTTACAACAAATGCTAAAGAAACTTCTCTAGGCGGGAAACACAAGAGAAGAAAAAGACCCACAAAAACAAACTCAAAACAATTAAGAAAATGGAAATAGGGATATACATATTGATAATAACCTTGAATGTAAATGGATTAAATGCCCCAATCAAAAGACACAGACTGGCTGGATACAAAAACAAGACCCAAATATATACTGTCTACAAGAGACCCACTTCAGACCTAGGGACACATACAGACTGAACGTGAAGGGATGGAAAAAGGTATTCCATGCAAATGGAAATCAAAAGAAAGCTGGAGTAGCAATACTCGTATCAGATAAAATAGACTTTAAAATAAAGACTGTTGCAAGAGATAAGGAAGGACACTACATAATGATCAAGGGATCAATCCAAGAAGATGATATAACAATTATAAATGTTTATGCACCCAACATAGGAGCACCTCAATACATAAGGCAAATGCTAATAACTATAAAAGGGGAAATTGACAGTAACGCAATGATAATAGGGGACTTTAACACCCCACTTACACCAATGGACAGATCATCCAAACAGAAAATAAATGAGGAAACACAAGTTTTAAATGACACAATAGACCAGATAGATTTAATTGTTATTTATAGAACATTTCACCCAAAAGTGGCAGAATGCACTCTCTTCTCAAGTGCACATGGAACATTCTCCAGGATAGACCACATCCTGGGTCACAAATCAAACCTTGGAAAATTTAAGAAAATTGAAATCATATCAAGCATCTTTTCTGTCCACAATGCTATGAAATTGGAAATCAATTACAGGAAAAAAATTGTAAAAACCACAAATACATGGAGGCTAAACAGTGCGCTACTAAATAACCAAGAGATCACTGAAGAAGTCAAAGAACATATTTTAAAAATACATAGAAACAAATGACAATGAAAACACAATGACCCAAAACCTATAGGACGCAGCAAAAACAGTTCTAAGGGGGAAGTTTATAGCATTTCAATCTCACCTCAAAAAACAAGAAAAATCTCAAATAAACAATCTAACCCTACACCTAAAGCAACTAGAGAAAGAAGAACAAAGAAAACCCAAAGTCAGTAGAAGGAAAGAAATCATAAAGGTCAGAGCAGAAATAAATGAGATAGAAACGAAGAAAACAATAGCAAAGATCAATAAAACTAAAAGCTGGTTCTTTGAGAAGATAAACAAAATTGATAAACCCTTGGCCAGACTCATCAAGAAAAAAAAGGAGATAAATAAAATTAGAAATGAAAAAGGAGAAATCACAGCTGACACCACAGAAATACAAAGGATTATAAGAGACTACTACAAACAACTAGATGTCAATAAAATGGACAACCACAAAGAAATGGACAAGTTCTTGGAAGGGTACAATTTTCCAAGACTGAACCAAGAAGGATTGGAAAATATAAACAGACCTATCACAAGTAATGAAATTGAAACTGCAATTAAAAATCTTCCAACAAACAAAAGTCCAGGACCAGATGGCTTCACAGGTGAATTCTATCAAACATTTAGAGACGAGCTAACACCGATCCTTCTCAAACTCTTCCAAAAAATCGCAGAAGGAGGAACACTCCCAAATTCATTCTACAAAGCCACCATCACCCTGATACCAAAACCAGAAAAAGATATTACAAAAAAAGAAAATTATAGACCAATATCACTGATGAACATAGATGCAAAAATCCTGAACAAAATACTAGCACACAGAATCCAACAACATATTAAAAGGATCATACACCATGATCAAGTGGGATTTATCCCAGGGATGCAAGGATTCTTCAATATACTCCAATCAATGTGATATACCATATTAACAAATTAAGGAATAAAAACCATATGATCATCTCAATAGTTGCAGAAAAAAGCTTTTGACAAAATTCAACACCCATTTATGATAAAAACTCCCCAGAAAATGGGCAAAGAGGGAAACTACCTCAACATAATAAAGGCCATCTATGACAAACTCACAGCAAACATCATACTCAGTGGTGAAAAACTGAAAGCATTTCCACTAAGATCAGGAACAAGACAAGGATTTCCACTCTCGCCACTCTTATTCAACATAGTTTTGGAAGTCCTAGCCACGGCAATCAGAGAAGAAAAAGAAATAAAAGGAATACAAATAGGAAAAGAAGAAGTAAAACTGTCACTGTTTGCAGATGACATGATACTATACATAGAAAATCCTAAAGATGCCACCAGAAAACTACTAGAACGAATCAATGAATTTGGTAAGGTTGCAGGATACAAAATTAATGCACAGAAATCTCTGGCATTCCTATACACTAACAGCAAAAAATCAGAAAGAGAAATTAAGGAAACAATCCCATTTACCATTGCAACAAAAAGAATAAAATACCTAGGAATAAACCTACTTAAGGAGGCAAAAGACTTGTACTCAGAAAACTATAAAACACTGATGAAAGAAATCAACGATGACATAAACAGATGGAGAAATATACCATGTTCTTGGATTGGAAGAATCAACATTGTGAAAATGACTATACTACCCAAAGCAATCTACAGATTCAATTCAATCTCTATCAAACTACCAATGGCATTCTTCACAGAATTAGAACAAAAATTTTTACAATTCGTATGGAAACACAAAAGACCCCAAATAGTCAAAGCAATCTTGAGAAAGAAAAACGGAGCTAGAGGAATCAGGCTCCCTGACTTAGAACTATACTACAAAGCTACAGTAATCAAGACAGTATGGTACTGGCACAAAAACAGAAATATAGAGCAATGGTACAGGATAGAAAGCCCAGAGACAAACCCACACACATATGGTCACCTAATTTACAACAAAGGAAGCAAGAACATACAATGAAGAATAGACAGCCTCTTCAATAAGTGATGCCGGGAAAACTGGACTGCTACATGTAAAAGAATGAAATTAGAACACTACCTAACACCGTACACAAAAATAAACTCCAAATGGATTAAAACCTAAATGTAAGACCAGACGCTGTAAAACTCTTAGAGGAAAACATAGGAAAAACACTCTTTGACATAAACCACAGCAAGATCTTTTTTGACCCACCTCCTAGAATAATGGAAATAAAAACAAAAATAAACAAATGGGACCTAATGAAAGTTAAAAGCTTTTGCACAGCAAAGGAAACCATAAACAAGACGAAAAGACAACCCTCAGAATAGGAGATAATATTTGCAAATGAAACAACGGACAAAGGATTAATCTCCAAAATATACAAACAGCTCATGGAGCTCAATATCAAAACAACAAACAATTCAATTAAAAAATGGGCAGAAGACCTAAATAGACATTTCACCAAAGAAGACATACAGATGGCCAAGAGGCACATGAAAAGATGCTCAACATCACTAATTATTAGAGAAATGAAAATCAAAACTACAATGAGGTATCACCTCACACTGGTCAGAGTGGCCATTATCAAAAAATTGAGAAACAATAAATGCTGGGAAGGGTGTGGTGAAAAAAAGGAACCCTCCTGCGCTGTTGGTGGGAATGTAAATTGATACAACTACTATGGAGAACAGTATGAAGGTTCCTTAAAAACCCAAAAATAGAACTACCATATGACCCAGCAATCCCACTACTGGGTATATACCCTGAGAAAACCATAATTCAAAAAGAGACATTTACCGCAATGTTCATTGCAACACTATTTACAATAGCCAGGACACGGAAGCAACCTAAGTATCCATCGACAGATGAATGGATAAAGAAGATGTGGCACATATACACAATGGAATATTACTCAGCCATAAAAAGAAACGAAATTGAGTTATTTGTAGTGAGGTGGATGGACCTAGAGTCTGTCATACAGGGTGAAGTAAATCAGAAAGAGAAAAACAAATGCCATATGCTAACACATATACATGGAATCTAAAAAAAATTTTTTTTAATGGTACTGATGAACCTAGTGGCCGGGCAGGAATAAAGAGGTAGTCATAGAGAGTGGACTTGAGGACTTGGGGTGGGAGGGGGAATCTGGGGCTAAGTGAGAGTAGCATCGACATATATACACTACCGAATGTAAATAGTTAGCCAGTGGGAATCAGCAGCATAGCACAGGGAGGTCAGCTAGGTGCTTTGCGATGACCTAGAGAGGTGAGATAGGGAGGTTGGGAGGGAAGCTCAAGAGGGAGGGGATATGGGGATATATGTGTGCATATGGCTGATTCACCTTGTACAACAGAAACTAACAGTATTGTGAAGCAAGTATACTCCAATAAAGATCTATTAAAAAAAAAAAAAAAGAAATGTAATGGGAAAACTATCCCATGCACAATGGCTAACCCAGACTATAAAATACCTAAGAATAAACTTAATGAGAAATGTCTAGGTCCTATATGAGAAACACAATAAAACTTTACTGAAGGACATAAAGAAGGCCTGAATAAATGGAGTGATATATCATGCTCCAGGATGGGAAGACTCAGTAATACAAAGATGTCAATTCTTCCCAAATTAAATCTATAAATTCAGTGCATTCCCAATCAGAATCCTAAAGGGATTTTTATAGAACCTGACCAGCTGATTTTAAAGCTCATCTGAAAGGGTAAACATGCAAGAATAGCCAAGAACATTTTGAAAAAGAAGAAAAATGAGATGAGGCTTGACCTACGAGATATCAAAACATGCTATAAAGCTAGAGTAATTAAAACAGGGTGGAGTGATGGATCAAAGGAACAGAACAAACAATCCAAGAACCAAGCCACAGGGATTATGTGAATTTATCATAATACAAAAGTAGCAGTCAGATTAGTGGGGAAAAGATGGACTAGTTAATGTATTTTAAAAATAGTATGGGATGGTTGTTTATCTGCTTGAGAAACAAAGTAATAAGTTGTTGTTGTTATTTCACATGATGCCCAAAAGTAAATTCCAGAGAGATTAATAATCTAAACACTTTTTACTGACTGTCAAAGCATTAGAAAGCAGTAGAGACAAATATTTGTTCATCTTGGGTTGAAAAAAGTCCTTTCTAAGCAAGGCCCGAAACTCGGAAACCATAAAGGAAAAATCAGGAGGATTCACCTAAAAATTAAACATTTTTCTACATCACTGAGCTGAAAAGCAAGTGGGATTCAGAGAAAATAATTACATATGTGATAAGTGAGGGGTTATCATCTTACAACTCAACAAGAAAAGGACAACCTTGAATGAAGAAAAATCAAAGGAGACAGCAGGCAGGTTAGTGGAGAGGAAGGAAAGCCAAGAACGTGTGCAGTAGTGAACAGGATATCACCGAGGGCATTGGGCCTGATCCCGCTGGGGACCCCTGAGAGACTGTCATGCACAGAATGGGTCCACCAAGGCGCGAGTATGTGGATATTTACCCACTGAGCCCGGCTCCCACTGGTTGAGAGGAGAGTATCAACACCTCTCACTTGCAGAACAGAGTGCCATCTATGGGCAGAGAATGTCCTCAGGTAGAGGGAGGCAGAAAGGCATCGGTGGGAAGAGAAACTGTATGCAGGTGACCTCCAGCGTGCATTTGGGAGGACACAGGTGGCAATGCCAGGCACTTGTCATTGAGTATCTCATTTAGTCGTTACAAAAGCCCTACAAGGTGGCTATCATCCTCATCCCCATTTTACAGTTGGGGAAACTGAGGTTCCAAATGGTTAAGCATATTGCTCAATATCCCATAATCAGTCAAATGGAGGAAGCTGACTTCAGTGCAGACACTGCCCTAGTTCCCATGGTTGCCTCTGTGTGGTGCCCTGGGCGGGTGCAGAAGGGGATGAGAAAGGTGGCTTTTTTCTTCCTCTTTATGCCCAACCATATTATTCTTGTTCTTATTGTTGTTGTTTTTTACTATTAACATGTTTTCTTTCTAAAAAAGTTTTTTTTGTTTTTGTTTTTTACTTTTGAGATCCTTAGCCTAGGAACTGGCAACAAAATGAGTTCTACATTAATGTTAGCATCTCCAAATTGTCATTTTAGATAGTTGAATATGGTGTATGTGTTGTTCGGTAGCCAGCTCAGCTACCAAAAACCAATACACAAACATGGATTTGGGAACCATCTGTTGAGAGGGTATTATGTACAGAGCAGAGTGCCAGACACTGTAGGAGATTCAGAGATGCCAATTTTCATCTTTCAGGAGCAAAGGAAAGGAAGAACAGGAAGTATTGAGGAAAGAGGCCAAATAAATGATGGTCAGGAGCTGGGTGGGTTCCTCAGGGAAGGCTCCCAGGCAGGGGTGGGTTTATGGGGAAGCAGATAAAACCTGAGCCTCATGGCCCTTCTTTTGAACGGGACCAACCCAGGAACCAACATGGTCACATGGTTTTGCAAAATTTGCAAAAGAAAAATATTTTAAGTGCAATAGATTAAGCCCCTTGTCTTTTGTCACTCCAACTTTCCCTATGTCACACCCCTCATGTTGGGTTGTGTTAAACATTGAGCATGTTTGGGGATCATACTAAGGGCAAGTTGTATTGGGGATAGAGTTATTTTGGGTTTAGATGGATACATGAATGAATGATTCTCAGTTACATCCATGTCTAGATTAGTTATTGCTAGCTGTTCTGGTTATAGGAATGCCTTCCAGAAATATCCCCAACTCCTGCTGTGCCGAGTCACCCAGCGTTGTGAGGTGACATAGAGGTGCAGGGCCAGAAGTTGTGATGGGAATGCATCCCACAGCCCCCCTGGCAGAGAAGCATGTGGTTAATGGAGGAGAAACAAGGCTCGATGTGTACAGAAACAGCATCTAATGTGTGGAAATTTCTTCCTATCATCAGATGTGTAATATTTGTAAGCAGATGATTTCTTTTTTTTTTTTTTTAACTTTCAGTGTGGCTTCTGTCACTTAGCATGCTTTTGAGATTCATGCATATTGTTGCAAGGGTCAGCAGTCATTCATTTGTATTGCTGAGTAGTTAGTATTCCAGTTCATGAATGGACCACATTTGTTTATTCATTTATCTGTTGATGGGCATTTGGATTATTTCCAAATACAGCTGTTATACACATTTGCATATAGGTTTTTTTTCCCCGTGGACCTGCTTTCATTTCTCTTGGAGTAGGATTGCTGATTCATAAGGTAAGTGTATGTTTAACTGCACAAAAAATTGCCGAATTGTTTTCCAAAGGGCTGAACCATTTTGTATGTCCACCGGCAACGCGTGAGAGTTCCAGTGACCTCGCATCTTCATCCACACACTTGGTATTATCAGGTGGCATTTTTTTCTAGTCCTTCTAAGAGGTGTGTAGTGGGATCTCACTGTAGTACCAATTGGCATTTCCCTAACGATCCCACAGGAAGAAGATGTCTCTCCACATACTCCCCACATTCTTGCCCTTCTCCCAGTGGTACACTACTAGTGCTAGGTTCATGGTAGGGGGCTGAAAGTGGGCTCTCTGTTGCCCTGGGTGCTGGAGCTTTCTCAGTGTTCCTGCCCATCCCCCCCAACCCCAAGCCTCAGCCCCGTGGCAGCCAGACTGCCTTATATCTGTGGCTGGACTTGTGTGCAAGTTTCCTGCTTCTCCCCAGAGGTAGGCAACCTCCAGTTGTATTGGTATAGAATCCCAGGCCCAGAACTGTTTCCTGCCCCTCCCTCAGGGCAGAGGGATTTTTTTTTTTTCTCCAAGTGTTTGTATGGATATATGCTTTCATATATATCCATATATATATATGGAAATGAAGCCACAATGCATATTTATCTGGGTTCTGGGAGTGACAGGATTTGTTGGCCCTCTCCTAGTGATTTACGGCTTTTGCTCCTTTAAGACAAGGGTCTGGAGAGGACTTCAAGTTTGGCCCTTTTCCCACAGCAGCAGCCAATCCCCTGCTTGGCTGGGGCAGGGGGGAGGGAAGGGGAGGGGGCGTTTGCTCCCATCTTTTGCCCTTCCCCCACTCTTTCTCCTGAGCACTCAGTGAAGGTCCATAAATAAAAGCTGTTCGTGTGTGCAAACTCTCCCCATGGTGTCTCGGGGCCCCAGCTATTCTAGACTGTATGCCAGCACACACCTGGCTTCCAACAATGTGTTAACATTTCAGCTGATTTCTTCTCACCCACTTTGATGGAGGCTGTGTATCTCCCCCCTCCCCTCCCCACCCCACGCCTGGCGGGCACGCTTGGCACAGGTGCATCCTGCCTCCCATGGAATTCAGACTACTTGGTTGCCCGGTGATCTCAGCTCCCCGGCCAGCTGAAGAAAAGTGATGATTGTATATTATCTCCAGGCTTTTCTCATTGCTACTGTGTGGAACACTCTTTCCAGCTGTCTACACCCTAGCAGAGCCCAAATCCTCCTTTCTGTCTTTGAAACTTCTCTTCTGCCCTCTACCCACCAACGTTGCCAAGCTAATGCATAAGTCTTATTATACCAAAATATAAGATTTCTGCCAACAAAGGACATCATGCAAGATGTTAGTGTACAGATGGCTGAATGGGAGGAGATATTTGCAATATCTAAAACTGACAAGCAATTAAAGTTGAGATATATAGAGTTCCGAAAACCAACTTTAAAAAAGCACTGTAAATTCTAAAAAATAAAACTAAAAACTATAAAATATAGAAGAAAACATAGGAGACAAATCTTTGTGACCCTGGGTTAGGCAAAGATTTCTTAGTTACAACATCAAAATACCAATTCATAAGAGAAACTTTTGATAAATTGGATTTCATCAAAATTAAGAACATTCGCTCTTTGAAAGGCATTGTGAGAAAGCAAACAAAATATTTACAAATCATATATCTGATAAAGTGCTTGTATCCAGAATGAAGAACTCTGAAAGCCCAATAAGACAACAAAAAACTCAATTTTTTTTTTTTTTAAACGGGCAGGAAATTTGAACAGGCAATTCACCAAAGACTGACCATTGGCAAATAAGCACATGAAAAGGTATTTAATATCATTAGCCATTTAGGAAACTCAAAACCACAGTGAGATACCACTGCCTACCAATTAGATTGGCTAAAATTAAAAAGACTGACATAGCAAGTATTCGTGCAGCTGTGGGGGGCGCGGTGCAAGGGAACCGGAAGTCTCATACACTGCTGGTGGGGATGTAAGATGGTCTGACCACTTTCAGAAGCAGTTTGGCAGTTTTCTAACAAGTTATAAGTATATACTTGCCATATGGCCTAGCCATTCCACTCCTAGGTATTCACGCAAGACAAATGAAAGCATATATCCATACAAACACTTGTATGCAAAAGTTCACAGCAGCTTTATTTGTAATAGTCAAAAACTGGAAACAACCCAAACGTCCAACAAATTGTAGCATATCCATTACAATATAATACTATAAAATAACGTCTACTTAGCCATAAAAAGGAAGAAACTATTGATACGTGCAACGACATGGGCAATTCTGCTGAGTGAAAGAAGGCAGATATAAAAAGAGTATAATTTGTATGATTTCCATTTACATAGCATTCTAGAAAATGCAACCTAATCTATAGTGAGGAAGCAGGTCAACAGTTGTCTTGAGTTGGGAGGAGGCAACTTAGGGGTTATGGCTATGTTCATGATCTTTATCGTAGCGATGGTTGCACAGATACATACATGTCAAAACGCATCAAACTGTACCCTTTAAGTATGTGCAGTTTACTGTGTGGGTCAATTTCTCAATCAGGTGTTTTTAGAAAAGAAAAAGTAATCTCGCGCCCAGGGTCACACAGCTGGTAAGTGGCAGAGCGCGATGCAATTGCTGGAGTCCACGTTTGGAGCCTGGGTCCTTAATCCCCGAGCTCCCTGCAACGTCGGCACGGAGGAAAGTGCTGGAAGGCAGCCCCAGCTGTTGTTAATGATTACCAGTGGGCGGCCCCTTCCCGGCTGCGCTCCCGCCCCGGGGCGGCCCGAGCGCCGCCCCGCGCGACGGCTTCCCAGTGCGCTGGGCGTCTCGCTCGTCTGCTCCGCCGCCACCAGCTGCTGCTCGCGTCCGCGCCCGGCATGGTGAGGGAGTTGGGGGATCACGCGCCGCCGCCGTCGGGGCGTCCGGGTTAGGAGGGGGCGCGCGGGAGGGGCGGAGGAGAGCCAGGGGCCCGCGCTGGGTCCCCGCCCAGGCCAGAGGACGGCGCCCGGAGGTGCGGGGCGGGGCGGGGCGGGGGGGGGTGGGTCCCTCCGAGGCCTTCGCAGAGCAGCCGCGCGCCCGGCTGGGAGAGTCGGGGTCTCTGTCCCACCCCCGCCCCCGAGTGGTGCCCCCTGGGAAGCTGAAGACGGGAGAGGGGCGGTGGCAGGTCCGGGTTACACCTAGGCGGGAGCCCAGGCCAGAGCCCGCGCGGGGCCTCAGTGCCGCCTTTCTGGGCGGGGTGGGGAGGGGCAGCATAGTGAGCCCAGGACATAGTTCCCCTTGGTGGGGAGGTTCTGTCCTGTATTGGGGGCTGGGGTAGGGGCAGGGGGGCGGGGGGTGCCGAGGAGGGGCGACTGAATTTGCGTGTGCCTCTGTCTGCCTGTTTACTGCCCTTCTCGCTTGCTCTTCTGCTAAGCCCTCTGTGCTGTCCCCCGACCTCAGAGCCGGCCCCTGGCTCCTAGTTTGAGGCCTGTGCCCAGCAATGGGGACATGGTTGCTCAGGGTCACCCGCCCTCCAGGGTGAGCTTTCCTGGAAGGGAGTCTCAGCTTCAGAGGTGAAGGTGAGCCTGCGGGGAAGCTTCTAGACCCAGGAAGCTTTACTAAACAGCAGAGTGTTAGGCCCAAAAGCATTAGGAGCGGTCGGGACTGTGGTGCCACCTGGGAGGGCACTTTGAAGGCTACGGCTCAGATGGAGGGGAGGTGGTGGGTGAGCTGATTGTGAGGTACACTGAGCCCCAAAGCCGCAGGGCGTGGGTAATCAGTAACCCCTCTGCACACTCCCAGAGGCCCAGGCTGAGTCCAGGCCTGACCTGTGATTTACTAAGCAAACACCACCCCTGACCCCTCTCTGATCCCAGATTTCAGAGGGACTTGTCAGTTCAGCCCCGGGCTGTGAAATGTAGGGGATTCCAGAAGACTCTAAAAAGGAGCCTCCTAGGAGCCCGCTAGTACCTGCGCACTCCCTTCAGAGCCAAAGAACTAAATGGTGGGTTCTGATGCCTCGGCTGCCATATGGTCACCCGGTTGGTTGCCTGGATACACGGACCAGGCTTATCAGCCACTGAGACAGGGTCAGCTGTCTGGGGGTTGGGTGGTGATGCAGATCTCGACTGCCCTCACTGGCCTTCCAGAGCCCAGGAGGGGAGACAGAGCCAGCCAGATCGGTCCAGAGAGAAACCGCACTTTCAGGAGGGAGAAAACGGCTATCAGAGCCCTGAAATGTTTTTCCAGTTCTGCCCCAAACCTGAGGGCCTGTCATAAGCTTACTTGCCCCAGGAAGTCTCTTTTTAAAAATGCAGATGATATTCCCTTAATAACAATGGAGTTTATTAAAATGTCTCCTGGCTCCTCTTGCTGATTCCTAAAGTGGAAGTTCTTGTGCCTTTATACCCATCAAGCCAGGGGAGATGAGTGCCCCAGGGCCACCTGGCTTCCAGTTTGCAGGCTGCTTCATAAAAGCTAAATTAACCTCCCTCGCATTCTCTTCCCAGGCCTAACTGATTTAATTTAGCACTCTCACTTTCCTGCCTTGGGTAGTTCTACTTCAGGGGCCTAAATTCTGGGATCCCTTAAGCTCCTCCACCTGGATCTTCTTAGAGGCTGGAACTGACCTTTGCTTTCTTCTGTTCTCCAAGAGAGGGTTCCACTCACGGCCTGAATTGTGCCAGTTTGGGCTGCCTCGAGGGCATTTTGCACAATAGGAAAATAGGCTGAGGCACTGGCTTTACCATTTGCCCTTGGCCAAGTTACTTCTGCTTTGGGGACTGAGCTCTGTGGCTCCAGCTTCCCAAGCTGACAGAATAGAAAAGAAGGTGGAAATCTGAGAAACGTAGGCCTGGCAGCTGGGAACCAGAGGCTGCGTGGGAGTGTGGTTGGGATACCCATTAGGAGGTAGTGCCAGTGGTGTTTGACTGTGGTGTGGCTAGGAATCGCCTGGAGCATGTTTTAAGTGCTGGTTCCTTTGCCCAGCCTCAGGGATGCGGACACATGGACCCACCTTGAGAAAGATTCCTGTGCTTTTGCTGACTGAGGTTGGGGGGTGGGAGAAGAGAGGTCATTTCCCCTCTCTAGGCCTCAGTTTCCTCTTCAATACACAGCAACAGTAGGGGCTTGATTTACTTTTGCTCCCCCATGAACAAAAGAGTCCTAGTTTTTTTACCGAGGGGGTGCCCTCTGTAAGGCTTTGGGGGCAGGGGTGGGGAAGGAGTGTTTCTCTGCCCCAGCGATTTGCATTACACCTCAGGACTCTCTGTTCTCTAAGAACCTATCAGTGCACCAGCCAGAGCCCCTCCTCCCAGTCTGTTGCTTTAGACCAGCTGCCCTTTGACTGTGCCACCAGAACTGCCAGTGGAGGCTGGCTAACTTTCCCCAAAGGTCCAGAGCCCTCTCTTTTGTCCTGTGAAAAAAACGAATGCCCTTGGTCTGTGTTTTCCCTCTCCTAGGCTGGCAAAGCACACAGGCTAAGTGCTGAGGAGAGGGACCAGCTGCTGCCAAACCTGCGGGCCGTGGGGTGGAACGAGCTGGAAGGCCGGGATGCCATCTTCAAGCAGTTCCATTTCAAAGACTTCAATCGGGTATGGCATCAGGGTGGGACAGAGTTTCCTGAGACTGGGGCTGATTGGGGTCACACTCCAGAACGTGTTCCTTCCCTTAAAGTTCTGATAGCCAAGACTGTCCGATGCTCCGCTAATCCAGTTTACTTGGAAAGCGTCCTCCTTGGGGATTGGAGAGGGCAGAGGTGGGTCTTGGGCTCTCCATACCTGGAACTTTTAGAAACAATCCTCAGAGAAGACAGTTCAAGTGGGAAGCAGATGCACGTTTGAAGACATTTTAGTAGATAACCAAAAGATTGGCGAAGACTCAGAAGCTCTCTGGGGTTTCCACCTTGTTAGTGGTCCTGGTAACAAGACTTCCTACTGCAGAAGGACCGCCTCAAACTCCAGCCTCAGAACCAGTGGCAGGGTGCTAGGCGGAATGCTGAAAGCTAGAAGGGTCACCTTGTAGGGAGCGAGGCAATCCTCCTGCACCTGGGCCTTACACTGGCCATAAAAGGGGGCCCAGCAGTCCTCTCTTTCAGGACACTAACCTGGGTCTCACTTCATTAAACAGGCTTTTGGCTTCATGACAAGAGTGGCTCTTCAGGCTGAGAAATTGGACCACCATCCTGAATGGTTTAACGTGTACAACAAGGTGAGTGATACATGCCTAGAACTCCAACTCATTCTGAAGGCCCCTTCCTTGGACTTGACTGTGAGCTCTCCTCACCCATAGGTCGACTGTCCGCTCCTTTTCCTTTCATCTGCTTCCTAGGATCGACATAAACACCCCTAGAAAATATTCAGTCTCACTACAGGTTAAAGAAAAGCAAATTGAAACACTAGTGAGACAACTTGTGGGTTAAGTAGACATTAAGAAGGCAAATCCTAAAGAAGGAAAGGCTGTGAGAACCAGGCATATTCACTGTTAATAGCTCTAAAGGGCTGACATTTTCTGGAGGTATGGAAGAATGAAAAAGTAATAAACTTGAACTGAGAATACCCATGCGCACCAAGGAGATCAGCCTGTCTGCTGAATGAATGGGAACAGTCATTAAATGCCTGTCATGAACCAAGAGCTATGCTGGACTCTTTCTAAAAACATTAAGGCTGGAAGTGATGATCTGTAAATGGACAGTGTTTAGGAGTTGGTTTGGGGTCTTGTCTTTGGCTTTTAGGTTGCTCTTGATATTTGGATCTTTCTTTTCTTATCCTATGCTGTGGTTACCAGTGTTTATGGAGGTGTAATAGAAGACAGTTTTGCACTGATGTTAAAGACTCGTCAGGAAGGCAGCCCCCAGGAGAGGGGTTAGTGTCTGGTTACACTTCTTGGTGTGGCTGAGCCCAGGAGCTGGTGACTCTCTCCTGCTCTTAGGTGCAGTCGGTGGAATCAGCTGGCCCCGAATCTCTGGTTTTGTTTCAGGTCCACATCACCCTGAGCACTCATGAGTGTGCGGGCCTTTCAGAACGGGACATAAACCTGGCCAGCTTCATCGAGCAAGTAGCAGTGTCCATGACATAGACCCTGCCCTTCCTCTCTGAGTTCTTCAGGGGAAAGGGGGGACTGAACTGGGGATCCAGAGAGGGAACTGGGGAGCCCTGAGATGTTGGTGCAGTCAGAAAGGCCAAGTTGACCCCGCTGCTTCCATTTAGGGGCAAGTCCTTGCCGTGGAAGGAGAGGCCAACATTACTGCCAGGACGAGGAACTTAGACCGTTTTTCCCCACGCCACTCTCGTCCTCCTTGGGGCTCTGTGACATGTATATTGATTTGCATAAGTTCTTCCCTTTCTTTACAACTTCCCAGCAACAGTAATGATTTTCTTTCCTGGCTGTGTCTTGCTCTCTTTCTGATTCATTTCCCAAGAAGCTGTGATAGAAGCTGTGTTTAAGATAAAGTTTTATCTTAGAAACCAGTAACCTAAAGCCATCCTCATCCTGTGTGACAAATACCCATGTGCTTTTACGCCTCAAATAAAAACACTGTTTCACTTGGCCTCAGGCTCTAGAATCTTCTTTTCCACAAGTCAATCCAAATCGGAGTCAACAGGCATTTAAAGCACCTACTTTGTGCAAGACAGAGTTCAGGCCGCTAGGGGGAAAGGGGACCAGAGCACCCTGCCTTTTAAGCTCCTTATTGTCTCAGGGAAATAAGTAGAAAAATAGTTAACTATTACTAGGCAGCATGAATGAAGTTAATGCCAGATGCAAAGATAAGAAATGAGTTAACGAACACAAAGTGATGCACAAGGGTGAATCAGAAGGCTTCATTTCAGTTCTGCCTCCAAGACCTGATTAGGATTCTGGAGGCAGAGGTAACTGAGGGAGCATCTTGAAAAGATAAAGGTTAGCCGGACATTTATATGCATGGTGGAACCTACGACTAGATCTTCTTCCCAGCCTGCAGGATCCAACACATGGAGATCTCTCTTTTTTTTTTTTTTTTTACTTGAAGCATAGTTCATTTGCCAATTTGCCATACTGTGTAAGTTTCAAGTGTAAATCAAGGTGATTCGGTTATATATATGTGTATGAGTACATATGTATACACACACACATATATATACAGAAGTATGTATATCTTTTTTATACTTGTCCATTAAAGGTTATTACAAAATATTGAAGATAGTTCACTGTGCTATACATACATCCCTGTTGTTTACATATTTTATATATGGTAGTGTGTATCTGTTAATCACATACTCCTAATTTATCCCTATCCCACTTTACCCTTTGGTAATGGTAAGTATGTTTTCTATTACTGTACGTGTTTCTGTTTTCTAATAAGTTCATTTGTACTATTTTTTATATTCCATATATAGTGGATATCATATGATATTTGTATCTGTCTGATTTCAAGTAGTAAAATAATCTCTAGGTCCATCCATGATGCTGCAAATGGCATTATTTAATTCTTTTTTATGGCTGAGTAATATTCCATTGTGTGTGTGTGTGTGTGTGTGTGTGTGTGTGTGTGTGTGTGTGTGTGTTTGTGTATCACATCTTCCTTATGCATACAGCTATCAATGGACATAAAGGTTCCTTCCAAGTTTTGGCTATTGTAAATAGTACTGCTTAAATATTGGGGTGCGTGTATATTTTCGAATTAGAGTTTTCTCCAGCTATATGGCCAGGAGTGGGATTGCTGGATCATATGGTAACTCTATGTTTAATTTTTTACGGAACCTCTATACTCTTCTCCATAGTGCCTGCACCAATTTATGTGCCCACCAAGAGGGTAGGAGGGTTCCTTTTTCTCCACATCCCCTCCTGCATTTATTATTTGTAGCCTTTTTGATGATGGCCACTCTGCCCGATTGTGAGGTGACAGCTCATTGGAGTTTTGACTTGCATTTCTCGAGTAATTAGTGATGTTGGCCATCTTTTCATGTGCCTATTGCCCACTCGTATGTCTCCTTTGGAGAAGTGTCTTTGAGGTCTTCTGCCCATTTTTTTTTTTGAAATACTGATTTTATTTTAAAACTATATTATAATAACAATGATTTTTAAGATTCAGATCCATATTTATATGGCTTCAATTTCTATTGACGTATCTTTCATGAGTTGTGTCTTTTGATTTATCTCTCTGTGGCATGCATACATCCGTATTTTTTTTTTTTTTTTCACACACACACACTGTATTTTATTTTTACAAGAGATAAATAGACTGACACCGAGCATTATACATGGATGACCACAACAAAAGCAACAATGATTGCAATTACCAAACATGAAACACACTCATACTATGTCATAATATTGACATTCAGTCCAGTAATGCTCCACTGTAACAGCTCCTTTACTTTACAGTGAAAATTGATTTGTATATTCTTTGCCTCTGAGTCCTTGTGGGATTTTTTTTTTTAATTCAAACAAAGTCACAAAAATTATACTCATCCTCATCAGTTCACTCAGTCCCATGTAATTAATTTTTTTTATCTTGATCTTTTGTTAGCACTTTTATGAGTTCATCAGTTTTTCATTAGAGTTCTGAAAATGATTATTCATTCAGTTCAGCAGTACAGTTACCAGAAACCTGTACTTGTCAGAGTCTTTTCCATGAATTTCTTGAAGATGAAACCCTTTTATAGGAACATATTTGCAAAAGCATCAGAGTACACCCAGAACTGTCTGTAAATGACAAAAGACTTAAAAATGACCACGGTTAAAGATTTGATGAAAGTTCATAATAATGCAGTTGACAAGAAAATTAGTTATTTCTGAGATACACATTTTAAAGTAATAACTAGGATTATGACTTATAACATTATACCAGAACATATAAGATTTTTAGAAATTTCATGTAATGTCTGAAACATTTATATTAACATATTTCCATACAAATAACCCAATGAAAGTTTAATATTAGTTGTTTTGTTTGTTTTTTTATACTGCGGGTTCTTATTAGTCATCAGTTTTATACACATCAGCGTATACATGTCAATCCCAATCGCCCAATTCAGCACACCACCATCCCCACCCCACTGCAGTTTTCCCCCCTTGGTGTCCATATGTCTGTTCTCTACATCTGTGTCTCAACTTCTGCCCTGCAAGCCGGCTCATCTGTACCATTTTTCTAGGTTCCACATACATGCGTTAATATACGATATTTGTTTTTCTCTTTCTGACTTAGTTCACTCTGTATGACAGTCTCTAGATCCATCCACGTCTCAACAAATGACTCAGTTTCGTTCCTTTTTATGGCTGAGTAATATTCCATTGTATATATGTACCACATCTTCTTTATCCATTCGTCTGTTGATGGGCATTTAGGTTGCTTCCATGACCTGGCTATTGTAAATAGTGCTGCAATGAACATTCGGGTGCATGTGTCTTTTTGAATTACGGTTTGCTCTGGGTATATGCCCAGTAGTGGGATTGCTGGGTCATATGGTAATTGTATTTTTAGTTTTTTAAGGAACCTCCATATTGTTCTCCATAGTGGCTGTATCAATTTACATTCCCACCAACAGTGCAAGAGGGTTCCCTTTTCTCCACACCCTCTCCAGCATTTGTTGTTTGTAGATTTTCTGATGATGCCCATTCTTACTGGTGTGAGGTGATACCTCATTGTAGTTTTGATTTGCATTTCTCTAATAATTAGTGATGTTGAGCATCTTTTCATGTGCTTCATGGCCGTCTGTATGTCTTCTTTGGAGAAATGTCTGTTTAGGTCTTCTGCCCATTTTTGGATTGGGGTGTTTGTTTCTTTAATATTGAGCTGAATGAGCTGTTTATATATTTTGGAGATTAATCCTTTGTCCATTGATTCGTTTGCAAATATTTTCTCCCATTCTGAGGGTTGTCTTTTCGTCTTGTTTATGGTTTCCTTTGCTGTGCAAAAGCTTTGAAGTTTCATTAGGTCCCATTTGTTTATTTTTGTTTTTATCTCCATTACTCTAGGAGGTGGATCAAAAAAGATCTTGCTGTGATTTATGTCAAAGAGTGTTCTTCCTATGTTTTCCTCTAAGAGTTTTATAGTGTCCGGTCTTACATTTAGGTCCCTAATCCATTTTGAGTTTATTTTTGTGTATGGTGTTAGGGAGTATTCTAATTTCATTCTTTTACATGTAGCTGTCCAGTTTTCCCAGCACCACTTATTGAAGAGACTGTCTTTTCTCCATTGTATATCTTTGCCTCCTTTGTCATAGATTAGCTGACCATAGGTGCGTGGGTTAATCTCTGGGCTTTCTATCTTGTTCCATTGATCTATGTTTCTGTTTTTGTGCCAGTACCATATTGTCTTGATTACTGTAGCTTTGTAGTATAGTCTGAAGTCAGGGAGTCTGATTCCTCCAGCTCCATTTTTTTGCCTCAAGACTGCTTTGGCTATTCGGGGTCTTTGTGTCTCCATACAGATTTTAAGATGATTTGTTCTAGCTCCGTAAAAAATGCCATTGGTAATTTGATAGGGATTGCATTGATCTGTAGATTGCTTTGGGTAGTATAGTCATTTTCACAATGTTGATTCTTCCAATCCAAGAACATGGTATATCTCTCCATCTGTTGGTATCATCTTTAATTTCTTTCATCAATGTCTTTATAGTTTTCTGCATACAGGCCTTTTGTCTCCCTAGGTAGGTTTATTCCTAGGTATTTTATTCTTTTTGTTGCAATGGTAAATGGGAGTGTTTCCTTAATTTCTCTTTCAGATTTTTCATCATTAGTGTACAGGAATGCAGGAGATTTCTGTGCATTAATTTTGTATCCTGCAACGTTACCTTATTCATTAATTAGCTCTAGCAGTTTTCTGGTGGCAGTTTTAGGATTCTCTATGTATAGTATCATGTCATCTGCAAACAGTGACAGTTTTACTTCTTCTTTTCCAATTTGTATTCCTTTTATTTCTTTTTCTTCTCTGATTGTTGTGGCTAAAACTTCCAGAACTATGTTGAATAATAGTGGTGAGAGTGGACATCCTTGTCTCGTTCCTGATCTTAGAGGAAATGCTTTCAGTTTTTCACCATTGAGAATGATGTTTGCTGTGGGTTTGTCATATATGGCCTTTATTATGTTGAGGTAGGTTCCCTCTATGCCCACTTTCTGGAGAGTTTTTATCATAAATGGGTGTTGAATTTTGTCAGAAGCTCTTTCTGCATCTATTGAGATGATCATATGGTTTTTATTCTTCAACTTGTTAATATGGTGTATCACATTGATTGATTTGCGTATATTGAAGAATCCTTGCATCCCTGGGATAAATCCCACTTGATCGTGGTGTATGATCCTTTTAATATGTTGTTGGATTCTGTTTGCTAGTATTTTGTTGAGGATTTTTGCATCTATATTCATCAGTGATATTGGTCTGTAATTTTCTTTTTTTGTAGTGTCTTTGTCTGGTTTTGGTATCAGGGTGATGGTGGCCTCATAGAATGAGTTTGGGAGTGTTCCTTCCTCTGCAATTTTTTGGAAGAGTTTGAGAAGGATAGGTGTCAGCTCTTCTCTAAGTGTTTGATAGAATTCACCTGTGAAGCCATCTGGTCCTGGACTTTTGTTTGTTGGAAGATTTTTAATCACAGTTTCAATTTCAGTGTTTGTGATTGGCCTGTTTATATTTTCTATCTCTTCCTGGTTCAGTCTCGGAAGGTTGTGCTTTTCTAAGAATTTGTCCATTTCTTCCAGGTTGTCCGTTTTGTTGACATAGAGTCACTTGTAGTAGTCTCTTAGGATGCTTTGTATTTCTGTGGTGTCTGTTGTAACTTCTCCTTTTTCATTTCTGATTTTATTGATTTGAGTCCTCTCCCTCTTGATGAGTCTGGCTAAAGGTTTATCAGTTTTGTTTATCTTCTCAAAGAACCTGCTTTTAGTTTTATTGATCTTTGCTATTGTTTTCTTTGTTTCTATTTCATTTATTTCCACTCTGATCTTGATGATTTCTTTCCTTCTGCTAACTTTGGGTTGTGTTTGTTCTTCTTTCTCTAGTTTCTTTAGGTGTAAGGTTAGATTGTTTACTTGAGATTTTTCTTGTTTCTTGAGGTAGGCTTGTATAGCTATAAACTTCCCTCTTAGAACTGCTTTTGCTGCATCCCATAGGTTTTGGGTCATCGTGTTTTCATTGTCATTTGTCTCTAGGTATTTTTTGATTTCCTCTTTGATTTCTTCAGTGATCTCTTGGTTATTTAGTAACGTATTGTTTAGCCTCCATGTGTTTGTCTTTTTTACGTTTTCTTCCCTGTAATTCATTTCTAATCTCCCAGCGTTGTGGTCAGAAAAGATGCTTAATATGATTTCAATTTTCTTAAATTTACTGAGGCTTGATTTGTGACCCAAGATGTGATCTATCCTGGAGAATGTTCCGTGCGCACTTGAGAAGAACGTGTAATCTGCTGTTTTTGGATGGAATGTCCTATAAATATCAATTAAATCTATCTGGTCTATTGTGTCATTTAAAGCTTCTGTTTCCTTACTTATTTTCATTTTGGATGATCTGTCCATTGGTGTAAGTGAGGTGTTAAAGTCCCCCACTATGATTGTGTTACTGTCAATTTCCTCTTTTATAGCTGTTAGCAGTTGCCTTATGTATTGAGGTGCTCCTATGTTGGGTGCATATATATTTATAATTGTTATATCTTCTTCTTGGATTGATCCCTTGATCATTATGTAGTGTCCTTCCTTGCCTCTTGTAATGTTCTTTATTTTAAAGTCTTTTATCTGATATGAGTGTTGCTACTCCAGCTCTTTTTTGATTTCCATTTGCATGGAATATCTTTTTCCATCCTCTCACTTTCAGTCTGTATGTGTCCCTAGGTCTGAAGTGGGTCTCTTGTAGACAGCATATATATGTGTCATGTTTTTGTATCCATTTAGCGAGCCTGTGTCTTTTGGTTGGACATTTAACCCATTCACGTTTAAGGTAATTATCGATATGTATGTTCCTATGACCATTTTCTTAATTGTTTTGGGTTTGTTTTTGTAGGTCCTTTTCTTCTCTTGTGTTTCCCACTTAGAGAAGTTCCTTTAGCATTTGTTGTAGAGCTGGTTTGGTGGTGCTGAATTCTCTTAGCTTTTGCTTGTCTGTAAAGCTTTTGATTTCTCCATCAAATCTAAATGAGATCCTTGCCAGGTAGAGTAATCTTGGTTGTAGGTTCTTCCCTTTCATCACTTTAAGTATATCATGCCACTCCCTTCTGGCTTGTAGAGTTTCTGCTGAGAAATCAGCTGTTAACCTTATGGGAGTTCCCTTGTATGTTATTTGTCGTTTTTCCCTTGCTGCTTTCAATAATTTTTCTTTGTCTTTAATTTTTGCCACTTTGATTACTATGTGTCTCGGCGTGTTTCTCCTTGGGTTTATTCTGTATGGGACTCTCTGCGCTTCCTGGACTTGGGTGGCTATTTCCTTTCCCATGTTAGGGAAGTTTTCGACTATAATCTCTTCAAATATTTTCTCTGGTCCTTTCTCTCTCTTCTCCTTCTGGGACCCCTGTAATGCAAATGTTGTTGCGTTTAATGTTGTCCCAGAGGTCTCTTAGGCTGTCTTCATTTCTTTTCATTCTTTTTTCTTTAGTCTGTTCCGCAGCAGTGAATTCCACCATTCTGTCTTCCAGGTCACTTATCCGTTCTTCTGCCTCAGTTATTCTGCTATTGATTCCTTCTAGTGTAGTTTTCATTTCAGTTATTGTATTGGTCATCTCTGTTTGTTTGTTCTTTAGTTCTTCTAGGTCTTTGTTAATCATTTCTTGCATCTTCTCAATCTTTGCCTCCATTCTTATTCCGAGGTCCTGGATCATCTTCACTATCATTATTCTGAATTCTTTTTCTGGAAGATTGCCTATCTCCACTTCATTTAGTTGTTTTTCTGGGGTTTTTTCTTGTTCCTTCATCTGATATATAGCCCTCTGCCTTTTCATCTTGTCTATCTTTCTGTAACTGTGGGTTTTGGTCCACAGGCTGCAGGATTGTAGTTTTTCTTGATTCTGCTGTCTGTCCTCTGGTGGTTGAGGCTATCTACGAGGCTTGATGGGAGGCTCTGGTGGTGGGTAGAGCTGACTGTTGCTGTGGCGGACAGAGCTCCGTAACACTTTAATCCACTTGACTGTTGATGGGTGGGGCTGGGTTCCCTCCCTGTTGGTTGTTTTGCCTGAGGCAACCCAACACTGGAGCCTACCTGGGCTCTTTGATGGGGTTAATGGCAGACTCTGGGAGGGCTCACGCCAAGGAGCACTTCCCAGAACCTCCGCTGCCAGTGTCCTTGTCCCCACGGTGAAACAGAGCCACCCCCCGCCTCTGCAGGAGACCCCCCAACACCAGCAGGTAGGTCTGGTTCAGTCTCCCCCAGGGTCACTGCTCCTTCCCCTGGGTCCCGATGCGCACACTACTTTGTGTGTGCCCTCCAAGAGTGGGGTCTCTGTTTCCCCCAGTCCTGTCGAAGTCTTGCAGTCAATTCCCACTAGGCTTCAAAGTCTGATTCTCTATGAATTCCTCCTCCCATTGCCAGACCCCCAGGTTGGGAAGCCTGACGGGGGGCTCAGAACCTTCACTCCAGTGGGTGGACTTCTGTGGTATAAGTGTTCGCCAGTCTGTGAGTCACCCACCCAGCAGTTATGGGATTTGATTTTACTCTGATTGCGCCCCTCCTACCGTCTCACTGTGGCTTCTCCTCTGTCCTTGGACGTGGGGTATCCTTGGTGAAGTCCAGGGTCTTCCTGTCAACGATTGTCCAGCAGCCAGTTGTGATTCTGGTGCTCTCGCAAGAGGGAGTGAGAGCACGTCCTTCTACTCTGCCATCTTGGTTAATCCCTCTGTTTCTGTGTTTTATATATAGTAGTCTGTATCTGCTAATCCCAAACGCCTAATTTATCCCTCCCCCTCCCTTTCCCCTGTGGGAACCATGAGTTTGTGTTCTATGTGTGTGAGTCTCTTTCTGGCTTGCAGATAAGTTCATCTGTGTCATATTTCAGATTCCACGTATAAGTGGTACCATATGATATTTGTCTTTCTCTGTGTGATGTCGTATGATCATCTCTTCTGCAAATGGCATAATTTCTTTCTTTTTTATGGCTGAGTAGTATTTCATTGTGCATATATAGATATGCATACACACATATCTATTTATACATATGTCTATATATATAGTACATCTTCTTTATGAATTCATCTGTTGCTGGACATGTAGATAGCTTCTATGTCTTGGCTATTGTAAAAAGTGCTTCCATGAACATTGGGGTGTAGGTATCTTTTTGATTTAGAGTCTTCTCCAGCTATATACCCAGGAGTGGTTTTGTTGGGTCATACGGTAACTCTATTTTTAGTTTTTTTAAATTAATTTTTATTGGAGTATAGTTTCTTTACAATGTTGTGTTAGTTTCTACTGGACAGCAAAATGAATCACTATACATATACATATATGTGTATACACACACACACACACACATATGTTTTGGATTTTGTTCCCCTTTAGGTCACCACAGTGCAGTGAGTAGATTTTGCTGTGCTATACAGTAGGTTCTCATTAGTTATCTTTTATACGTAGTAGCACTAGGGTATATATGTCAATCTCAATCTCCCGATTCATCCCACTCCCCCTTTCCCCCTTGGTATCCTTACGTTTGAACTCTACGTCTTTGTCTCTATTTCTGGTTTGCAAATACGATCATCTATACCATTTTCCTAGATTCCACATATATGCATCAATGTACCATATGTGTTTTTCTCTTTCTGCATTTCTTCAGTCTGTATGACAGTCTCTAGGTCCATCCACATCTCTACAAATGACCCAATTTCATTCCTTTTATGGCTGAATAATATTCCATTGTATATATGTACCACATCTTCTTTATCCATTCTTCTGTTGATGGACATTTAGGTTGCCACCATGTCCTGGCTATTGTAAATAGTGCTGCAGTGAACATTGGGGTCCATGTGTCTTTTTGAATTATGCTTTTCTCTGGGTGTGTGCCCAGTAGTGGGATTGCTGGGTCATATGGTAGTTCTATCTTTAGTTTTTTAAGGAACCCCCATACTGTTCTCCATAGTGACTATATCAATTTACATTCCCACCAATAGTGCAAGAGGCTTCCCTTTTCGCCACACCCTCTCCTCATTTCTTGTTTGTAGATTTTTTTTGATGATGGCCATTCTGACCAATGTGAGGTGATACCTCATTGTAGTTTTGATTTGCATTTTTCTCATAATTAGTGATGTTGAGCATGTTTTCATGTGTTTGTTGCCCATCTGTATGTCGTCTTTGGAGAAATGTCTATTTAGGTCTTCTGCCCATTTTTGCATTGGGTTGTTTGTTTTTTTGATATTGAGCTGCATGAGCTGTTTTTATATTTTGGAGATTAATCCTTTGTCAGTTGCTTCATTTGCAAATATTTTCTCCCATTCTGAGTGTTGTCTTTTCATCTTGTTTATGGTTTCTTTGCTGTGCAAATGCTTTTAAGTTTAATTAGGTCCCATTTGTTTACTTTTGTTTTTATCTTCATTACTCTAGGAGGTGGGTCAAAAAAGATCTTGCTGCGATTTATATCAAGGAGGGTTTCGCCTGTTTTTTCCTCTAAGAGTTTTATAGTGTCTGGCCTTACAGTTAGCTATTTAATCCATTTTGAGTTTATATTTGTGTATGGTGTTAGGGAGTGTTCTAATTTCATTCTTTTACATGTAGCTGTCCAGTTTTCCCAGAACCCTTATTGAAGAGGTTGTCCTCTCTCCATTGTACATTCTTGCCTCCTTTGTTGCAGATTAATTGACTGTAAGTGTGTAATTAATTGACATTAAATGATTGTTTCTGGGCTTTCTGTCCTGTTCTATTGATCTGTATTACTGTTTTTGTGCCAGTACCGTACTGTCTTGATTACTGTAGCTTTGTAGTATAGTCTGAAGTCAGTCTGAAATCAGTCAGTATAGCCTGATTCCTCCAGCTCCTTTATTCTTTCTCAAGAGTGCTTTGGCTATTCGGGGTCTTTTGTGTTTCCATACAAATTGTAAAATTTTTTTTTCTAGTGAAAAATGCCATTGGTAATTTGATAGGGATTGCATTGAATCCATAGGTTGCTTTGGGTAGTACAGTCATTTTCACAATATTGATTCTTCCAATCCAAAAACATGGTATATCTCTCCATCTATTTGTGTCATCTTTGATTTCTTTCATCAGTATTTTATAGTTTTCTGCATACAGATCTTTCACCTCCTTAGGTAGATTTATTCCTAGGTATTTTATTCTTTCTGATGCAGTGGTTAATGGGATTGTTTCTAGAATTTCTCTTTCTGATTTTTCATTGTTAGTGTATAGGAACCTAACAGATTCCTGTGTATTAATTTTGTATCCTGCAACTTTACTAAATTCATTGATTAACTCTAATAGTTTTCTGGATTTTCTGTGTTTAGTATCATGCCATCTGATTGATTTGCATATGTTGTACCATCCTTCTGAGCCTGGGATGAAGCCACATTTAACTTGGTCTGTGGTCTCTCTAATGTGTTGTTGGATTTGTTTTGCTAATATTCTGTTGAGAATTTTTACATGTATATTCATTAGAGATATTGGCCTATAATTTTCTTTTTGCTAGTGTCTTTGTCTTTTTTTTATATCAGGGTGATGGTCACTTCACCGAATGATTTTGGGAGTGTTATATCCTCTTCAGTCTTTTGTAAGAGTTTCAGAAGGATTGGTATAAGTTCTTTGTATGTTTGGTGTAATTTCCCAGTGAAGACATCTTTTATTGCTCTTTTGTTCACAGTAAGCTTTTTTTTATTACATATCAATTTCACTTCTAGTGGTCAGTCTGTAAATTATATCTTTCTTATTTATTGAATTGTGGTGGACAGTAATTTTCTACAAACTTTGCCATTTCTTCTAGGTTGTGCAGTTTGTTGGGTTATAATTGTTCACAGTATTGTGTTATGGTTGTTTGTATTTCTGTAGTTATCGGTTATTATTTCTTCTCTTTTTTTTTAACATCTTTATTGGAGTAAAATTGCTTTACAATGATGTGTTAGTTTCTGCTTTATAAAAAAGTGAATCAGCTATATATATATATATATATATATATATATATATATATATATCCCCATATCTCCTCCCTCTTGGGTCTCCCTCCCACCCTCCCTATCCCACCCCTCTAGGTGGACACAAAGCACCAAACTGATCTCCCTGTGCTATGCGTCTGCTTCCGACTAGCTATCTTTTTTATATTTGGTAGTGTATATAAGTCCATGCCACTCTCTCACTTCGTCCCAGCTTACCTTTCCCCCTCCCCGTGTCTTCAAGTCCATTCTCTACGTCTGCATCTTTATTCCTGTCCTGCCCCTAGGTTCTTCAGAACCGTTTTTGTTTTTTTGTTTTGGATTCCATATATATGTGTTAGCATACAGTATTTGTTTTTCTCTTTCTAACTTCACTCTGTATGACAGACTCTAGGTCCATCTACCTCACTACAAATAACTCAATTTCGTTTCTTTTTATGGCTGAGTAATATTCCATTGTATATATGTGCCACATCTTCTTTATCCATTCATCTGTCGATGGACACTTAGGTTGCTTCCATGTCCTGGCTATTGTAAATAGAGCTGCAGTGAACATTGTGGTACATGAATCTTTTTGAATTATGGTTTTCTCAGGGTATATGCCCAGTAGTGGGATTGCTGGGTTGTATGGTAGTTTTATTTTTAGTTTTTTAAAGAACCTCCATACTGTTCTCCATAGTGGCTGTATCAGTTACATTCCCACCAACAGTGCAAGAGGGTTCCCTTTTCTCAACACCCTCTCCAGAATTTATTGTTTGTAGATTTTTTGATGCTGGCCATTCTGACCGGTGTGAGGCGATACCTCATTGTAGTTTTGATTTGCATTTCTCTAATGATTAGTGATATTGAGCATCCTTTCATGTGTTTGATGGCAATCTGTATATCTTCTTTGGAGAAATGTCTATTTAGGTCTTCTGCCCATTTTTGGATTGGGTTGTTTGTTTTTTTGATATTGAGCTGCATGAGCTGCTTGTAAATTTTGGAGATTAATCCTTTGTCAGTTGCTTCATTTGCAAGTATTTTCTCCCATTCTGAGGGTTGTCTTTTCGTCTTGTTTATGGTTACCTTTCCTGTGCAATAGCTTTTAAGTTTCATTAGGTCCCATTTGTTTATTTGTGTTTTTATTTCCATTTCTCTAGGAGGTGGGTCAAAAAGGATCTTGCTGTGATTTATGTCATAGAGTGTTCTGCCTATGTTTTCCTCTAAGAGTTTTATAGTGTCTGGCCTTACATTTAGGTCTTTGATCCATTTTGAGTTTATTTTTGTGTATGGTGTCAGGGAGTGTTCTAATTTCATTCTTTTACATGTAGCAGTCCAGTTTTCCCAGCACCACTTATTGAAGAGGCTCTCTTTTCTCCATTGTATATTCTTGCCTCCTTTATCAAAGATAAGGTGACCATATGTGTGTGGGTTTATCTCTGGGCTTTCTATCCTGTTCCATTAATCGGTATTTCTGTTTTTGTGCCAGTACCATACTGTCTTGATTACTGTAGCTTTGTAGTATAGTCTGAAGTCAGTGAGCCTGATACCTCCAGCTCCGTCTTTTCGTTCTCAAGATTGCTTTGGCTATTCAGGGTCTTTTGTGTTTCCATACAAATTGTGAAATATTTTGCTCTAGCTCTGTGAAAAATGCCGCTGGTAGTTTGATAGGGATTACATTGAATCTGTAGATTGCTTTGGGTAGTATAGTCATTTTCTCAATGTTGATACTTCCAGTCCAAGAACATGGTATATCTCTCCATCTGTTTCTATCATCTTTAATTTCTTTCATTAGTGTCTTATAGTTTTCTCCATACAGGTCTTTTGTCTCCTTAGGTAGGTTTATTCCTAGGTATTTTATTCTTTTTGTTGCAGTGGTAAATGGGAGTGTTAATTTCTCTTTCAGATTTTTCATCATTAGTGTATAGGAATGCAAGAGATTTCTGTGCATTAATTTTGTATCCTGCTACTTTACCAAATTCATTGATTAGCTCTAGTGGTTTTCTGGTAGCATCTTTAGGATTCTCTATGTATAGTATCATGTCGTCTTCAAACAGTGACAGCTTTTCTTCTTCTTTTCCAATTTGGATTCCTTTTATTTCTTTTTCTTCTCTGATTGTTGTGGCTAAAACTTCCAAAACTATGTTGAATAATAGCAGCAAGAGTGGACAGCCTTGTCTTGTTCCTGATCTTAGTGGAAATGAATTCAGTTTTTCACCATTGAGAATGATGTTGGCTGTGCATTTGTCATATATGGCCTTTATTATGTTGAGGTAAGTTACCTCTTTGCCTACTTTCTGGAGGGTTTTTATCATAAATGGGTGTTGAATTTTGTCAAAAGCTTTTTCTGCATCTATTGAGATAATCATATGGTTTTTATCCTTCAACTTCTTAATATGGTTTATCACATTGATTGATTTGCCTATATTGAAGAATCCTTGCATTCCTGGGATAAACCCCACTTGATCATGGTGCATGATCCTTTTTTTTTTTTTTTAAATTTTATTTATATATTTTTGGCTGTGTTGGGTCTTTGTTTCTGTGCAAGGGCTTTCTCTAGTTGCGGCAAGCGGGGGCCACTCTTCATTGCGGTGTGCAGGCTTCTCACTATGGCGGCCTCTCCTGTTGCGGGGCACAGGCTCCAGATGCGCAGGCTCAGTAGTTGTGGCTCACGGGCCCACTTGCTCCGCGGCATGTGGGACCTTCCCAGACCAGGTCTCGAACCCATGTCCCCTGCATTGGCAGGCGGATTCTCAACCACTGCACCACCAGGGAAGCCCTGGTGCATGATCCTTTTAATGTGCTGTTGGATTCTGTTTGTTAGTATTTTGTTGAGGATTTTGCATCTGTGTTCATCAGTGATATTGGCCTGTAGTTTTCTTTTTTAGTGACATCTTTGTCTGGTTTTGGTATCAGGGTGATGGTGGCCTTGTAGAATGAGTTTGGGAGTGTTCCTCCCTCTGCTATATTTTGGAAGAGTTTGAGAAGGATAGGTGTTAACTCTTCTCTAAATGTTTGATAGAATTTGCCTGTGAAGTCATCTGGTCCTGGGCTTTTGTTTGTTGGAAGATTTTTTTTTTGAATTTTTGAATATTCTTTTTTTATACAGGTTCTTATTAGTCATCCATTTTATACACATCATTGTATACATGTCAGTCCCAATCTCCCAGTTCATCACACCACCACCACCACCCACCACTGCTTTCCCCCCTTGGTTGTCCATACGTTTGTTCTCTACATCTGTGTACAATTTCTGCCCTGCAAGCCGGTTCATCTGCACCATTTTTCTCGGTTCCACATACATGCGTTAATATGCGATATTTGTTTTTCTCTTTCTGACTTACTTCACTCTGTATGACAGTCTCTGGATTCATCCACGTCTCTACAAATGACCCAATTTCATTCCGTTTTATGGCTGAGTAATATTCCATTGTATATATGTACCACATCTTCTTTATCCATTCGTCTGTTGATGGGCATTTAGGTTGCTTCCATGACCTGGCTGTTGTAAATAGTGCTGCAATGAAGTTTGGGGTGCATGTTTCTTTTTGAATTATGGTTTTCTTTGGGTATATGCCCAGTAGTGGGATTGCTGGGTCATATAGTAATTCTATTTTTACTTTTTTAAGGAACCTCCATACTGTTCTCCATAGTGGCTGTATCAATTTACATTCCCACCAACAGTGCAAGAGGGTTCCCTTTTCTCCACACCCTCTCCAGCATTTGTTGTTTGTAGATTTTCTGATGATGCCCATTGTAACTGGTGTGAGGTGATACCTCACTGTAGTTTTGATTTGCATTTCTCTAATAATTGGTGATGTTGAGCAGCTTTTCATGTGCTTCTTGGCCATCTGTATGTCCTCTTTGGAGAAAAGTCTATTTAGGTCTTCTGCCCATTTTTTGATTGGGTTGTTTGTTTTTTGTAATACTGTGCTGCATGACCTGTTAATATATTTTGGAGATTAATCCTTTGTCCATTGATTCGTTTGCAAATATTTTTTCCCATTCTGAGGGTTCTCTTTTCATGTTGTTTGTAGTTTCCTTTGCTTTGCAAAAGCTTTGAAGTTTCATTAGGTCCCATTTGTTTATTTTTGTTTTTATTTCCATTACTTTAGGAGATGGATCAAAAAAGATCTTGCTGTGGTTTATGTCAAAGAGTGTTCTTCCTGTGTTTTCTCTAAGAGTTTTATAGTGTCCAGTCTTACATTTAGGTCTCTAATCCATTTTGAGTTTATTTTTGTGTTTGGTGTTAGGGAGTGTTCTAATTTCATTCTTTTACATGTAGCTCTCCAGTTTTCCCAGCACCAGTTATTGAAGAGACTGTCTTTTCTCCATTGTATGTCCTTGCCTCCTTTGTCATAGATTAGTTGTCCATAGGTGCGTGGGTTTATCTCTGGGCTTTCTATCCTGTTCCATTGATCTATATTTCTGTTTTTGTGCCAGTACCATATTGTCTTGATTACTGTAGCTTTGTAGTATAGTCTGAAGTCAGGGAGTCTGATTCCTCCAGCTCCGTTTTTCTCCCTCAATACTACTTTCCCTATTCGGGGTCTTTTGTGTCTCCATAGAAATTTTAAGATGTTTTGTTCTAGTTCTGTAAGAAACATGCCATTGGTAATTTGATAGGGATTGTATTGAATCTGTTGATTGCTTTGGGTAGTATAGTCATTTTCACAATGTTGATTCTTCCAATCCAAGAACATGGTATATCTCTCCATCTGTTGGTATCATCTTTAATTTCTTTCATCAGTGTCTTATAGTTTTCTGCATACAGGTCTTTTGTCTCCCTAGGTAGGTGTATTCCTAGATATTTTATTCTTTTTGTTGCAGTGGTAAATGGGAGTGTTTCCTTAATTTCTCTTTCAGATTTTTCATCATTAGTGTACAGGAATGCAGGAGATTTCTGTGCATTAATTTTATATCCTGCAACTTTACCAACTTCATTGATTAGTTCTAGTAGTTTTCTGGTGGCATCTTTAGGATTCTCTATATATAGTATCATGTCATCTGCAAACAGTGACAGCTTTACTTCTTCTTTTCCAATTTGTATTCCTTTTATTTCTTTTTCTTCTCTGATTGCCGTGGCTAGAACTTCCAAATCTATGTTGAATAATAGTGGTGAGAGTGGCCATCCTTGTCTTGTTCCTGATCTTAGTGGAAATGCTTTCAGTTTTTCACCATTGAGAATGATGCTTGCTGTGGGTTTGTCATATATGGCCTTTATTATGTTGAGGTACTTTCCCTCTATGCCCGCTTTCTGGAGGATTTTTATTGTAAATGGGTGTTGAATTCTGTCAAAAGCTTTTTCTGCATCTATTGAGATGATCATATTGTTTTTATTTTTCAATTTGTTAATGTGGTGTATCACATTAATTGATTTGCGTGTATTGAAGAATCCTTGCATCCCTGGGATAAATCCCACTTGATCATGGTGTATGATCCTTTTAATGTGTTGTTGGATTCTGTTTGCTAGTATTTTGTTGCAGATTTTTGCATCTATGTTCATCAGTGATATTGGTCTGTAATTTTCTTTTTTTGTAGTATCTTTGTCTGGTTTTGGTATCAGGGTGATGGTAGCCTCATAGAATGAGTTTGGGAATGTTCCTTCCTCTACAATTTTTTGGAAGAGTTTGAGAAGGATGGGTGTTAGCTCTTCTCTAAGTGTTTGATAGAATTCACCTGTGAAGCCATCTGGTCCTGGACTTTTGTTTGTTGGAAGATTTTTAATCACAGTCTCAATTTCAGTGCTTGTGATTGGTCTGCTTATATTTTCTGTTTCTTCCTGGTTCAGTCTCGGAAGGTTGCGCTTTTCTAAGAATTTGTCCATTTCTTCCAGGTTGTCCATTTTATTGGCATATAGTTGCTTGTAGTAATCTCTCCTGATCCTTTGTATTTTTGCAGTGTCAGTTGTTACTTCTCCTTTTTCATTTCTAAATCTATTGATTTGAGTCTTCTCCCTTTTTTTCTTGATGAGTCTGGCTAATGGTTTATCAATTTTGTTTAGCTTCTCAAAGAACCAGCTTTTAGTTTTAAGTATCTTTACTATTGTTTCCCTCATTTCTTTTTCACTTATTTCTGATCTGATCTGTATGATTTCTTTCCTTCTGCTAACTTTGGGTTTTGTTTGTTCTTCTTTCTCTAGTTCCTTTATGTGTAAGGTTAGATTGTTTATTTGAGATTTTTCTTGTTTCTTGAAGTAGGCTTGTATAGGTATAAACTTCCCTCTTAGAACTGCTTTGCTGCATCCCATAGGTTTTGGATCATCGTGTTTTCATTGTCATTTGTCTCTAGGTATTTTTTGATTTCCTCTTTGATTTCTTCAGTGATCTCTTGGTTATTTAGTAACATATTTTTTAACCTCCACGTGTTTGTGTTTTTTACATTTTTTCCCTTGTAATTGATTTGTAATCTCATAGTGTTGTGGTCAGAAAAGATGCTTGATATGACTTCAGTTTTCTTAAATTTACTGAGGCTTGATTTGTGACCCAGGTTATGATCTATCCTGGAGAATGTTCTGTGCACGCTTGAGAAGAAAGTGTAATCTGCTGTTTTTGGATGGAATGTCCTATAAATATCAATTAAGTCCATCTTGTTTAATGCATCATTTAAAGCTTGTGTTTCCTTATTTATTTTCATTTTGGATGATCTGTCCATTGGTGAAAGTGGGGTGTTAAAGTCCCCTAGTATGGGGCTTCCCTGGTGGCGCAGTGGTCGAGAATCTGCCTGCCAATGCAGGGGACACGGGTTCGAGCCCTGGTCTGGGAAGATCCCACATGCCGCGGAGCAACTGGGCCCGTGAGCCACAATTACTGAGCCTGCGCGTTTGGAGCCTGTGCTCCGCAACAAGAGAGGCCACTATAGTGAGAGGCCCGCGCACCGCGATGAAGAGTGGCCCCCGCTTGCCACAACTAGAGAAAGCCCTCGCACAGAAATGAAGACCCAACTCAGCCATAAATAAATAAATTAATTAATTAAAAAAAAAAAATAAGAAAAAAATAAATAAATAAAGTCCCCTAGTATGATTGTGTTACTGTTGATTTCCCCTTTTATGGCTGTTAGCATTTGCCTTATGTATTGAGGTGCTCCTATGTTGGGTGCATAAATATTTACAATTGTTATATCTTCTTGGATTGATCCCTTGATCATTATGTTGTGTCCTTCTTTGTCTCTTGTAATAGTCTTTATTTTAAAGTCTATTTTGTCTGATATGAGAATTGCTACTCTGACTTTCTTTTGATTTCCATTTGCATGGAATATCTTTTTCCAACTCCTCACTTTCAGTGTGCATGTGTCCCTAGGTCTGAAGTGGGTCTCTTGTAGACAGCATATAGATGGGTCTTGTTTTTGTATCCATTCAGTCAGTCTATGTCTTTTGGTTGGAGCATTTAATCCATTTACATTTAAGGCAGTTATTGATATGTATTTTCCTATTACCATTTTCTTAATTGTTTTGGGTTTGTTATTGTAGGTCTTTTCCTTCTCTTGTGTTTCCTGCCTAGAGAAGTTCCTTTAGTATTTGTTGTAAAGATGGTTTGGTGGTGCTGAATTCTCTTAACTTTTGCTTGTCTGTAAAGGTTTTTAATTTCTCCGTCAAATCTGAATGAGATCCTTGCTGGGTAGAGCAATCTTGGTTGTTTTTCCCTTTCATCACTTTAAGTATGTCCTGCCACTCTCTTTTGGCTTGCAGAGTTTCTGCTGAAAGATCAGCTGTTAACCTTATGGGGATTCCCTTGTATGTTATTTGTTGTTTTTCCCTTGCTGTTTTTAAATTTTTTTTTTGGTATTTAATTTTTGTTAGTTTGATTAATATGTGTCTTGGTGTGTTTCTCCTTAGATTTATCCTGTATGGGAATCTCTGTGCTTCCTGGACTTGATTGACTATTCCCTTTCCCATATTAGGGAAATTTTCAACTATAATCTCTTCAAATATTTTCTCAGTCCCTTTCGTTTTCTCTTCTTCTTCTGGGACCCCTATAATCGAATGCTGGTGCGCTTAATGTTGTCCCAGAGGTCTCTGAGACTGTCCTTAATTCTTTTCACTCTTTTTTCTTTATTTTGCTGTGCAGTGCTTATTTCCACTATTTTATCTTCCAGGTCACTTATCCGTTCTTCTGCCTCAGTTATTCTGCTATTGATTCCTTCTAGAGAAATTTTAATTTCATTTATTGTGTTGTTCGTCATTGTTTGTTTGCTCTTTAATTCTTCTAGGTCCTTGTTAAACGTTTCTTGTAATTTCTCCATTCTATTTCCAAGATTTTGGATCATCTTTACTATCATTATTCTGAATTCTTTTTCAGGTAGACTGCCTATTTCCTCTACATTTGTTAGGTCTGGTGGGTTTTTACATTGCTCCTTCATCTGCTGTGTATTTCTCTGTCTTCCCATTTTGCTTAACTTACTGTGTTTGGGGTCTCCTTTTCACAGGCTGCAGGTTCGTAGTTCCCGTTGTTTTTGGTGTCTGCCCCCAGTGGGTAAGGTTGGGTCAGTGGGTTGTGTAGGCTTCCTGGTGGAGGGGACTAATGCCTGTGTTCTGGTGGATGAGGCTGGATCTTGTCTTTCTGGTGGGCAGGACCGCGTCCGGTGGTGTGTTTTGGGGTGTCTGTTACCTTATTATGATTTTAGGCGGCCTCTCTTCTAATGGGTGGGGTTGTGTTCCTGCCTTGCTAGTTGTTTGGCATAGGGTGTCCAACACTGTAGCTTGCTGGTTGTTGAGTCGAGCTGGATGTTAGCATTGAGATGGAGATCTCTGGGAGAGCTTTCGCTGTTTGATATTACGTGGAGCCGGGAGGTCTCTGGTGGACCAGTATCCTGAACTCGGCTCTCCCACCTCAGAGGCACAGGCCTGACACCCGACCGGACTACCAAGACCCTGTGAGCCACAAGGCTGGTTTCAATTCTGGATAGAATTTGAGAATCCTGATGATGTTCAGTGATTTTTTTGTGTGTGTGTGTGCTGTGTTGGGTCTTTGTTGCTGTGCGTGGGCTTTCTCTGGTTGCGGCGAGTGGGGGCTACTCTTCATTGCGGTGCATGGGCTTCTCATAGCGGTGGCTTCTCTGGTTGCAGAGCACGTGTTCTAGGCGCACGGGCTTCAGTAGTTGTGGCACACGGGCTCAGTAGTTGTGGCACGTGAGCTCTAGAGCGCAGGCTCAGTAGTTGTTGCACATGGGCTTAGTTGCTCCGCGGCATGTGGGATCTTCCCAGGCCAGGGCTTGAACCCGTGTCCCCTGCATTGGCAGGCAGATTCTTAACCACTGCGCCACTAGGGAAGCCCCTCAGTGATTTTTTTTTTGTTTAGGGTTTCCAAAACTCCTGAATAAATTTCCAGGTTCTCTGCATTTAGTCAACACTGCTGCCCAGAGAGAGACCATCTCCTTTCACTGGATGAGAATTCTGTTCTTCGTAACTTATTTCCTGTTTCCTAAAAGAGAAATTTCCATTTCACCCTAGCCCTTGTGCATCACAATGCACTGACTGGCGATAATAGCATGTGCAGCAAAGGAGACAAAACAACTCAGAAGTTTGTTTCTCCTTCTCTTTCATTTCTTATTTTTTTAACTTAAGTCCTCTTTCTTTTCTTCTTGGCGTTCCGGCCAGAGGTTTGTCGATTATGTTTACTCTTTCAAAAAACCAACTCTTGGTTTTTTTGAATTTTTAAATTTTTATTCATCTCTATTTTATTTTCTCTCTGATCTTTATTATTACATTTCTTATGTTACCTTTAGGTTTTGTTTATTCTTTTTCTAATTTTCTTAGGTGGTAGGTTAGGTTGTTTATTTGCGATTTTCCTTATTTTTTAGGAAGACTTGTATGGCTCTGTACCTCCCTCTTAGGACTGCTTTTGCTTCGTTCCAGAGATTTGGTATGGTTAAATTTTCATTGTTGTTCGTCTCATGGTTTTTAAAAATTTCCTCTTTGATATCATTGTTCACCCATTGGTTTTTTAGTAGCATGTTGTATAGTCTCCATGTAAGTCTTTTCCTTTCTCTCTCTGGTTGATTTCTAGTTTCATGCCATTGTGGTTAGAAAAGATACTTCAAATTTCTATACTCTTAAATTTGTTTAGGCTTGTTTTGTGAGACAGTATGTGGCCTGTTCTAGAAAATGTTCTATGTGCACTTGAATAGAATGTGTATTCTAGTTTTTTGGATGTAATATGCTGAAAATATCTATTAAGTTTAACTGTTCCATTGTGTCATTTAGGATCTCTTTTCCCTTATCAATTTTCTATCTAGAAGATCTGTTTATTAATGTCAGTGGGCTGTTAAAATCTCCCACTATTATTATATTCCCATCAGTTTCTCCCTTTATGTCTCTTAACATTTGTTTTATGTATTTAAGTGCTCCTATAATAGGTACATATACGTTAACGAGTGTAATATCCTCCTCTTGTGTTGATCCCTTTATCATTATATAGTGTTTTTCTTTGTTTCTTTATGGCCTTGGCTTTAAAGTCTATTTTGTCCGATATGAGTATTGCTACCCCGCTTTATTGTCATTTCCATTTGCATGAAATATTGTTTTCGATCGCCTCACTTTCAATCTATGTGTGTCCTTCACCCTAAAGTGGGTCTGTTATAGCCAGCATATTGTAGACTCTTGTTTTATTATCCAATCTGCCAGTCTGTATGTTTCGATTGGAGCGTTTAGTCCATTGACATTTAAGGTAATTATGGAAAGATATTTTTTATTGCCATTTTAAACCTTGTTTTCCTGTTGGTTTTGTATTTCTTCTTTGTTTCTTTTTCTTTTTCCTTTTGTGATTTGATGGTTTTCTTTTGTATTATGCTTTTTTGTTCTCTTCGTTTTTTGTGAATCTATTCTATGTTTTTGTTTTGTGGTTACCCTGTTTTCAAGTATGTTTACCCATTACTGTATCTACTTGCTTTAGACTGGTAGCCATATAGGCTCAAGCATATTCTAAGAAGAAAAATCTACATTGTCTTACTTTCTTCCCCCATGCTTTATGGTTCTGACGTCCTCTTTTACATCTTGTTTATACTTTTGCTGTTTAAGGTGGTTATCGTCACTTTCAGAAAAATTTTGATTTTTTTTTCCCTCAATCTCTGTACTGCTTTATTTAAGTGACTTCTTTTCCAATTGTGTGATTTTCTCTTTCCTATAGAATCTTCTTTTCTATTTAGAGAATACCTTTCAATATTTCTTTTAGGATAGGTTTTAGTATTACTGTATTCTTTTAGTTTTTTCTTCTCTGAGAAATTCTTTCTCTCTCCTTCTATTCTAAATGATAATCTTGCTGGTTAGACTATCCTAGGTTGCAGGTTTTTCCATTTCAGGACTTTGAATATATCTTGCCACTCCCTTCTGGCCTGCAATGTTTCTGTATCGGAATCAGCTCATAGTCTTATGGTGGTTAACTTGTAATTAATTCCTTGTTTTTCTCTTGCTGCCTTTAGAATCCTCCGTTTATTTTTCACTTTTGCCATTCTAATTATGTCTTGGTGTAGTTCTCTTCAGGTTCATCTTGTTTTGGACCCTCTGTGCTTCCTATATCTGGATATCTGTTTCTTTCTTTAGGTTTGGGAAATTTTCAGCTATAATTTCTTCTAATACATTTTCGATCCCCTTTTTCTTCTTCTACTGGGATTCCTATTGTGCATAGATTGACATGCTTTATATTATCCCATAGATGTCATATATTGCTTTTTTTTTTTTTGGTCTGTCTGCTATTTTGATTGGGTGATTTCCATCACTCTATCTTCCAGATCACTTATTCATTCTTCTGCATTATTTAGTTTGCTATTTATTGCCTTTAGGTTGGCTTTCATCTTGGCAAGTGAGTTTTGTAATTTTAATTGTCTCTCCTTTATAGTTTCTAGTTCCTTTTTACAGTGATTTGTATTTATTGATAGCCTTCCTTAATTCTTTCAGTATCTTTATTACCTCCTTCTTGAACTGGGGGTCTAGTAGTCTGTAGAGGTCTGTTTCATTGTTTGTTCTTTCAGGGGATTTTCTTATTTTAATTGGGAGTAGTTCCTGTGCTTTTTCATTTCACTTGAATTTCTCTGACTCTATGAATTTAAGAGAAAGTTATATACTGTGGTGTTGAAGGGCTATTTTTATGTGGGAGCATCCCTGTGTGGCCTAATATTTTTGGTGCGAGGACTTTTTAGTATGGATGCCTGCCATGTCTTTCTTCAGTGTGTGCTGGATGTTATAGGAGGTGTGATAGGTGTTGTGGTGACCAGAGCCTTCACTGGATGTTCAGCAGGGCCTGCTCTTTGCTCTGTGGTTGTTACAGTCCTGTTTGGGGCGGGTCTGCTCCCCAGTTGTTGGAGAGGAAGCCCCAGATCCATTTCTGAGCTGTGGTGTGAGGTAGGCAGGACTGGAGCACTCCCGCTGAGAGAGGAGCCACTGAGTCTTCTTCCACCGGAGCTGTCCCCTGGGAAATGTGCCCTGTGGCGTTGCCTGTCACCTGTTGTGCGGGCTCACAAAGTACACTGTTGTTGGCACTGCCCTTGGCCCCGAGTCAGCCATGGGAATGCAGGCAATCTACCAGGTGTAACTCAGGCGCCATGCTCACAAAGCCACTAGCACAGATTTGCCAAAGTCAGGCATGGGGACCGCTGTAGTTGCACACCTGGACCCGCCATGGGAGCTAAGGAGTCAGCTCAGGCCCCGGCCACGCAGCTGCATGCGCGGGGCCCACAAAGCCTGCAGCTACTAATGCCGGACCCGCCGTAGCTACAGGAGCACCAGTAATCTGCTCAGGTGTCCCACAGGCAATGAAGTTACAAAGCTGCCTGCAGCAGCATAAATCCACTGAAGTCACACACCTCAGATTTCAGCCCTGCCTCTGCATATGGGCAACCCGCCAGCACTCACATGCCCCCAGAGCTGTAGAGGGGTAGCCGTGCCCACTGTAAGCACCGATAATGAGGCTGCTATGGCAAGGCCCACCCCCTTGGTGTGCACGTTAATAACGCGGCTTCTGTGACCAACCCATACTCTGTCCTGCGCACACCCCTGGTTGCAGCCTGGACCACACTCCAGCCCCTTTGGGCTATCTCTGTGCAGCCAACCCCAGTCCTCTCCCTGGGTCTATCTGCTGAAGCCCAAGTTTCAGCACCCAGCCCCACATGCTCCAGCAGATGCGCATCTGGGCCGCGGAGTGCAACGAGGTGGCTGGGACTGTCTGTGCTGGTCTCTCTCTGTGCTGCCTGCTGCAAGCCGGCTGGCTGCTCTCTCCTCTGAGCTGCTGAAGCTCCCTGTCCTGGCTGATCTCCCAGCGGGTGAAGGGGGTTCCCGGGGTGAGGAGACCTTTGCTCTTGCACAGCTCCCTCCAAGGGGCGCAGGTCCCATCCCGATTCCTATTTATTTTTTCTTTCATCCTACCCAGTTATATGGTGATCTTTCTTGAAGCTTTGGTTGTACGAGATCATCTGCCAGCGTCCTGTAGGTATTCTGTGAGAATTGTTCCACATGTACATGTATTTTTGATGTATTTATGGGAGGAGGTGAGCTCCGTGTCCTTTTATTCTGCCATCTTGATCTCTCTCTCTCCGAAACCTTTTTTAGTAACAAGTTCTCAGTAAAGCTTAATGTCGGACCAACAAGGTTCAGACAGTGGTTCCCCCATCTGCTTCACTTCTGACATAAATTCTTCTAAATGTGCTTTGACCTAATGACTGTGGATCAGGGGACAAGCCACTAGACATGGTGGTATGGACTGTTATGTCACCTTTCTGCCTCTGCTTACTCTCATGGATCAAAGACTGAAAAACGCCAACCCAGAGGGCACTACAGTTATATGAAGCACCTTGATGTGGTACAAAGACACAAGCAACACTTTTTAGAAATAAACATGTTTATTCTAAAATTAATGCAAATAATTGAAATTACAGGGGAGGATGTTAAGGAGCTATTATGGACCAAAGAAACACAAGAAAAAGTAAGGCAATTACAACTCCAGCTCAAGAAAAGGCTCTCAAACACCTGACTTCTACTTACAGGCTATAGCTGGTGGCTACCAAGTTAGGCCTCTGTCATTACTTCTGTCACTACTGGGTCTAGCTAAAAGCAGCTTGTTGCTGTCAAGACCCACAGAGAAGGCAAAGGGGCTCACAGCTGTAAGGAGCAGCTGTAAGCATCAAGACACCACTTCTTGGGTGGACCACGCCTCCTCACCAAACATATCCTGGCCCCTTTTTCTCTAGGGTTTACCCCAAAGCAAGTATAGGGGCCCAGGGAACCAAGTCATTTGGCAGAAACTATACGGCAAAGGTGGTATTCCTTGGCTTGATTCTGGCGAAGTGTGAATGGGCTGAGAGCCAGAATGAAAAGCTGGGTTACCTGAAGGACAGAACTTCAGAGCCTGAATAACCCTTCGGAAAGACTTCTCACTTCCTGTTCATAATGGAACAAGAGGCCCAGTGGTTACGTGTGCAGATATCTGAGGAGTTCCATCGGCTCCCAAACCAAATGTGGGCTTGAAATCAGCGTCCTTTGGTGAGATGGATCCACACTGCCCAGCCAGGTGGAGACCACCCCAGATGGCTCCATCCATCAGTAAGATGTAAGCAGGTGTGGACGAGGGAGGTGACTGAAAACTTAAGACAAGGCCCTGGCCCCAAGCAACTGAAGATGTGAGTTCCAGACCTTTAAACAGGTGTGACCGCCACTCCTGGTGGAGCTGCCAAGGGAAGTGCTTGGAACTGAGCAGAACTGCTGCTCGTCCATGGCTGTGAATTGGTTCTGGTATCAGTGGTCACACACAACCATTTCCACACAAAGGGGCGCTTTCTCACCAGCAGCCAGTTTGGAGCTGCCACCAACCACCCCAGTAGGTATCTTCCCTGTGTGCCTAAATAGACAAATGAATATAGTCAGCCACAATGATTAAAATTTGGGACATTTTATTACTTAATTGCTTCTTAAGAGATTATTGCTGCAATTAGGAAGGGAGCCTTGAGATGGAAAAGGGGGAGGTTAAAGACAGAAAAGATCTAAAAGAGGCAAGTACCGTTTTCCAAGTATAAAACTGGTCATGTTAAAAGTGACATGGCAGTATATTCATGCGACTACTTAATTCTAACCCAGAAATGAGTACAGTTTTTACAGAGGCCGATGTGACACCTGCTGGCAACAAGACATCATCAAGACATTCCACCCACCTCTGCCAGACTGTTACTCATGTGCACAGGTGTACAGAGTAGAAAGCCCACAAGTGTTGGGTCAGACGGAGGCTCGTGATCATAACCTAAAGTGGCAACAGCAGGTCCCTTTGGAAAACACCATCGTGCCACCCCCCACCGCCCCAAGCAATGTCACAGCACAGAGGAAGGTCCTGGGAGACACCGGAAGCAACCGCACACTCTGCAGGGCACGTGCTTCTCCATTTTAGCAGCTGACAAACCACAGTGGTGCCTGCCGGGTGGTTCTGGGCCCCTGGACTTCCTCTATCCAACCTGAACACACTGGAGATCCAGGGACGGTTCATGCACAGTCTCTCTCAGGAGGTGCCCAGCAGTTCAGCCACCAGAGGGAACGTGACTCTCACGTCCGAAGGATCTCGGCCTCTAACAAACACAAACACACCCGAACCATCCTTGGAACCCACAGAAGACAGGATGAAACACACCACACCAGCCCTGCAACGACGCGGCCAGCTGGCCACAGTTAGTGTGGAGGAAGTACAGAGCTAAAGAACACTTCAGACAGCCGTGCCAAGGAGCTGGCAGGAAGTCCGGGTGTCGTGGCTCTCCCGGCTGGCGTTCCCAGCGAAGAAGGCTAGAGGAGGCCAGCCTGAAGAGGCTGAATATTCAGGAGTCCCTGAGAGGGGTAGGGGGACAAAGGAAAAGTTCCTCCCGACTTGCCCCTACCCAGGTGAAAGCCTCAAGGACTGATCCAGCTCCCCTCGGCCCGGGTCAGGAGCAGCGCGTCCCCGTTGAGGAAGAAGGCACAGGGTGTGTCAGCACGAGAGCAGGACACCGGCTCAACCTAGATCAGCGCCCCGTGTGGCAGGCAGAGGGTGGGGAGTGGGCGCAGGGTTGGGTCCTGTCCCTGCGCCACCCTGAGCAACTAGTCTTACGAAGGAATCCCGGGCCCTAGGCCACAGCTGACACTTGCCATCATGTCTTCCTATTCCAGAAAGTTTACCTCACCCTAGCCAGGGCGAAGGAGCTTGCAGTACCTGAGGCTTAACTGCCGTCGTACCTTTGGGAGCTGAATAAAGGGGGAAGAGGCAGGAAGAACACAGAATGGAGAGAGATTTTCCTTGCCTTGGGGGCTCTCTCACGCACTCCTCACACCCACCTCGGGTAAGTCAAGGCAATTTGTGAAGCTGCTTTGAGCTGCTCCCTCAGGCAAACAAACATGCTTGACGGCTCAGAGCAGCAGGGAGGCGAGGACTGCTGCCAACTCTGGTGACACATTTGAATTTGGGTGCTCACCCCACTCTGATCCTCAGAAAAGTATAGAAAAGGGCCTGGTTCCGATCATCACCAGCCCAAGAGAGTTGAGGTGTGCTCTCACACTGCCAATACAGAGAGGCAGCGCCAGAGCCCCAGAAGGTCCTAGATTCTCTTCCTCGTCCATGGAAACAGGAACAAACCAGTGGGAGCATAATTTCCTCAAAGATGATGACAACCAAGCATCAAATGGGAACTGCAGGCACAGACGAGGACCCGCGACTGCTCCAGACCCTGCCTGGGTGGACTGAGCAGACCTGCTGGACCACGCCAGCCCCGCATAACAAGAACAATGGCTGGTCAACCTGTGTCCTCAAGAGACAACACAAGCTGCAATAGAAGGGACCCTGAGACAGCTAAGCACTCACAGAGGAGGACTGGAGAAGCCTGCTTAGAGCAGACCTCACCCCCACCGAGGGAAACCTCGGTTATGGAACACTTCCCGTCTGACTAGCCCACCTGCCTGAGGTAACAAAGCAAACCTTTTCCTATCTCGTAAACCGTAGCCCAGCTTCCCTAAGGAGTCAGGACAGGTCAGAGCTGCCACACCGTGATTAAGTGAAGCCGAAAGCAAGAGAGGTTAGAGAAGGAAATAGTTAAAACAATTCCCAGGGTAACATTTAGAACAAGGGCAAAATAATTACATCATGGAACCCTTTAGAGTCTTCACGTTAAAAACCACAAAAGGATGGAAACAAGAATCCTGAGGATCAAGCTGTCTCATGGTCTGCTTCGCTGTGCTCTATGGAGCAAAGACCAGATGTTGAAACCACGTGGCCTCTCCCACACCCCGAGCACCTTCTGAAGGCCAGATGCACCTCGGGGCCACGGAGGATCCCAGCTCAGCGGGGTTTTGGAGAACCATTCATCTGGCTGCCCTGAGTTACAGTGTCTGTGCTGAAAAGGCTGTCCAAGAAGACGGAGGACAATTCTGCCACCAGGTTCCTGTCGACTGTAGCCTGGGCCATGCCGTAGATCGCACCCTACAAACCCAGTCAAAGAGTGTCATTAGAGACGAGGGGTTCGGAGCAAACAGCGCTGTGGTCATGCGCTCCTTCTCCCACCATGCCCCCCTCCCCAGCCCAGGCACTATTCTAGCAGAAAGGCATAGGATGTTTTTCACAGGCATTTGCCAAGTCTGCCTATCTGCCTAAAGAACTGTCCTATGGGATTTGGTGTAGAAAATTCTGGAGGAAACAGGCTTATTGCCTTTCCCGTGTCAAAGTTTTCTTTTTAAATGGACATTACCACCACCTGCCTTCGTACAGCACTTTCAAATTTACAAGGTGCTTATTATATCTAGCATACCTCATTTGAGACTAAAACAAACCCTGGGAATGGGTGAGCAGAGAGCATCAGTTCCGACTAATAAGGAAAGAGGTTTGTGGATAAGGGACAGAGGCAGGAACAGACTGGAGGTCATCTGATTCTTTCAAACCCACCACCACCACCTAAACTTCCACAGGAAGAAAAAACCCCAAGTATCCCTACCATTCCTGTGGTCTTTGCTTTCGGATTCTTCATGATTTGAGTGACAGATTCCCGGATGTCCTTTAGGAACTGTATCGCTACTCGCTTACGGGTGTGTACCAACGTGATGCAGAAATGTATGCTATGGGAGAAGAAAGACAAAGTGAGACGAATCATGGAAAAAGAGGGGGAAAAAAGTTCTGAGATAAGCAGCCCCAAATACAGGAATTTATTGATTGCTTCTTCATGTTACTCGTGACAGGTGTAGTCAAAGCGCTCCTAGTCCTGGGCATCAGGGCTGTCAAGCGTGGGCTGGCATGAGGGCTTCACACCCTCAGCGTGACCAAGAACCACACTGATAAGATAAATACAGCTGGCTGTTCTGTCCTGCCCCTCCCCTCAGAAACTGTCCACTGCTGTTCCTTCAACCATGTGACAACCCACAGGACGCTTTTACCTTGGGTGATAAACCCTCATGGGGCTAGGGCCATATGGCTGGGGTCTCGAAGGTCTTCAGGGCAAAGAAGAAACTGACTGCCCCTGAAGGGAGATTGGGGTACAGCGGGATTGTGAAGAGGAAAAAACGGAATCCAGATGGGATTGGCAGTGGCACGACACATGAAAGGATCGGGGGGTGCGTGGAGGACACTAGGAGACCTACTCTGTTGAAGCGGAGTGTGTATTTAAAGGCATCCTGGAAGATTAGGTTAGAAATGCCTATGGAAGGCGACAGCAGCCAGCCTGAATGATTACAGGCCCTTGATTAGAGGCCCTCCATTACTCAGGTCATGAGAGCACCTGCGGATGGAACAGAACAGAGCCCAGAAAGAGAGCAAGTGTGTGTGGGGCGGTGGGAGACAATCTCATGACCAACCACTCGTCTCAAGGCTGCCACCTAATTTGCCAGAGTTTAAAGCTAACAGTCTTTGTTCTTGATATTGAATAACTCCAAATGGCAAGACAGACATCCTAAGATACTACAGTTGCCACTAAAGTGCTGAGCTCTAGCAGTCACTCTCTCTACTTCAGGTCACCTTGCTGCCCAAGTCCTTCAGCAGTCATGGAGTAAAGGAAAGTCTTCAAGCTCACCTGGGTGGGAACTGCAACTGGTTCAAGCTCCAGCCTTTGGCATTCATCAGGTTGAATAGTCGGTAGATGTCAAAATCATGGGAGCCCAGAGCAATGACTGACAATTGAGGATTCCCAAAAACAAAGATGCCTTTGATATTTTCCAGTCTTAAAACAAACAAAAGGAACAAAAAGGAAATTCAGGCACGTACATTCTTCTGGTCATCTCATGTCTCCCTTATAATAAATCTAACCTTTGGGGGCTTAAGTTTTCTCATAAGGTGGCTAGACTGAGATCAGTGGTTCCTAAATATTAAAAATATTTAAAGGCTCAAACCCCACTAGATCCAATGAATCAAGACTGTTGGCTCTTGACCTGTCTGCCCAACTCCCAAATTATGATATGCCCCCCAGGGGTATCTGAGGGATAAACAATGTACTTTTTTGTAAATCCTGGAAAAATAATCCATCTCTCTTTAAAAAAAGTCATCCATGTAGGGCTTCCCTGGTGGTGCAGTGGTTAAGAATCCGCCTGCCAATGCAGGGGACACAGGTTCGAGCCCTGGTCCGGGAAGATCCCACATGCTGCGGAGCAGCTAAGCCCATGCACCACAACTGCTGAGCCTGCACTCTAGAGCCCGCGTGCCACAACTACTGAGCCCACATGCCACAACTACTGAAGCCCGCATGCCTAGAGCCCGCGCTCCACAAGACAAGCCACTGCAATGAGAAGCCCGCTCACCGCAACCAAGAGTAGCCCCCACTCGCTGCAACTAAAGAAAGCCCGCGTGCAGCAACAAAATAAAAAAATAAAGTCATCCATGTAATCCCTAAAGCAAGAAATGGTACAGCACTTCTCAGCAGGTGGGTGTATCAGGACCATATGCAGGCCTTTTTCAAGTGAGCCGTGCCTACTGCCTGCTTTCATTCACCCTCAAGATCGTGAAAAGGCCTCCCCAATCCTGGTGACACAAGGAGAGCCAGGCAGGCGACACACGAAGAGGTGTGTTACACAAAGCACACAAGCTGGTTCTAGCCTTAACCCCAGATTTCACCACCCCTTCTGCCCTCCCCCTCTCCAGTTCTTCTCTTACTCCAGCGATTCTCCAAGTGTGACTCAGACCAGCAGCATTAGTGTCCACTGGGAACTTTCGGAAATGCAAATATTCAGACTCCCGTTCCAGACCTACTGAGTCAGAGTTCTAGGGGTGGGGCCCGGCAATCTGCATCTTAACAAGCCCTCCATGTGACTGATTAGGATTCAACCTCAAGTTTTGAGAACCACTCTCTTAACCATTAAGCTGTACATCAGCACCTGGTAAGAGCTGCCAGTTGTTAGGGACATCCTTGGAGGCAAAATGGCCTACAGATGAAGCCCGGGTGTGGCCTCCAAGTCACAGCACGGCAAGGGAGCTCATCCCCCCAGGCCAGCACCACACTCCTAAGCTGTGGGGCCTGCAGACGGGCTGGAGCTGTGGCACTTGGCCTAGCAGCTGCCTCGAGCCTATAGCAGACAAAGCAAGCGACACGGCACAGCCCCCCAACCTTCCACACATACTCTGACTTGAGGAAGCGAGTGGTTTTGATGATCTGCTTGGTAGCTTCAACGTAGCCGCTCTCACCGAAGTACATCAGGGCGGCCCAACAGGCTGCACTGATGCCACCAGGCCGTGAGCCCGCGATGGTTGGGGAAGCGTAGATGCCGCCCTGCCAATCTGTGTCAACGAAGAACTGATAGTGCCTGTACTTCTTGTCAGAGTACAACACCACTGAAGAGCCCTTGGGGGCGTAGCCGTACTGCGGGGGAGGAGCAGACAGGTGAGTGTACAGTTCCATGCGGCAGACCTGCCCCAGAGCTCTCGTCATGCAGATTCCCCCTGTCAGTTTCCCTGTGTTCCCACTCACATTAAGATTTCCAACTTATTTATTAAAGAGTATAAGAAACTTCAGGGGGGTTCATGGGGCTTAAATTCTCTATTTTAGGAATGAGGAATCTGAGGCCCAGGAAAAACAGTGTCTTGTCTAGTTAATGGGTTTGCTTCCTACCTCTCATGCAGCATAGAGTTTTCCTTATTTAAGACAGTACCCCAGGGAGGTATGTCAGGATGGAAGCAAAGATAAATTTCCACTGGAAGCCAGGACAGGATGGAACTGAGGTCACTTGGAGCAACTAGAATCACGATCTGACTCCCTTTCCATCTTTTTTGCTTAGTATCATGCTTCCTTCTTAAGAACACCATGGTGCTCAAGATCTAGAAGCTACTTAATCCAGCTTTAAAATGAACTATGTGCTTCACGAGTGTGCCCTCCTAATGAACTCACTGAAGCTAGCATGTGACTGATGTTACCCCCTGAGCCACACAAGGAGGACAGGAAGAAAAAGGGCACTTTGCCTCAGTCCACCAGGGGTGGCAGGCATGGACATTCCAAACATTACATCCTGAGCACGTAAGTTCATCCCTTTTTCAAAAGGACTCTTCCAGTGATAAACCCCAGTCACGCAGGTACCGGAGCCCCAGGAGCACGGGGGCTGCAGCATACCTCCCCTTAGGAACTCTGGTATCAACCTCACCGCCTCCCCCACCCCCACGGATCTCAAGGCTTCAGGGAACCTTTGTGTAAGGGCCACTACACTAGCATGTCCCAGTTACGTACACTCACTGGATACAGAAATTCTCCTAGCTGTGACATAAAGATAACAGGTTCCTTTTCACTACTGCTGGTCACCTCTAGCACTGTCCCTTGTCATACGAATCAGCTGCCTTGGTGAGAGCAAAGAGCCAGATTTAATTTTATATTAATGGGGGAAACTAATGCTTTAACCGATTTATTTTATTGGGAGCAGTCAAAATAATCAACTGTCTACTTTGATTAACATGTGGTCTCTTCCCTCGCTCACCTTATGAGTATCAGCTGAAATGCTCGTCACACCTTTCACCCGGAAATCAAATGGTTGCTCCAGTGGGTATCCGGCTTTCTCCATAAAGACGATGAGGAAGCCCCCCAGACAAGCGTCCACATGAAGAGGTATTTTGTATTTGACAGCCAGCTAGTTCCAAAGAGCATAGAGAATATCAGTTATAGCCCTACAACAAAAACTTTGCAAGACACGGGTGGAATGGTGGGATACAGGCCCAAGGCATTAGGCACTGTCTTCCATGTTTTAAAAATCTGGCTATTTTTGACATTTTTAATAAAGCTTGTCTTTCAAATGTAGTTAGCCTTCAAAATAATTCATCTGAATGTGGTTTCTATTTTATATTTAAATACGCAGGGCCTCAAACTCACCTGCAAAATCCAGCAAGAAATGAGAAGCACTCTGATTTAGGCTGGGGGCGGGGAAGGAGGGAGGGGTGCTCTGGGGCAGCACGGTGGGCTCTGGCAGCCATGCCCTAAATGGAGATTATTTCCTGAGCTGAATCAAAATGTCAGTACTGCTTCAGAATGTCCAGTTTAAACAAAGGCTTCCTCCTCGTGTTATCCCTCCCCCGCAGCAGAAGCTAGTCGCTTTCAGAGGCTTGGGCAGAGCTGTGCAGCTTGTCACGGGGCGGATGAGAGCTGTTCATCACCACTGGGCTAGAATCCAAACTCAAAATCGCTTCTTTTTGCCAAGTACCACACCATTAGATTCTACTTTAAAATCTCCGTCTGCCTGCCTAGTAGTCCATTCTCGCACATACCTTGGCCACATCAGGGACAGGATCTATCACACCGTGAGGAAACTGTGGGGCAGAACAGGCGAGCATGGCAGTGTTCCTGGAGATGGCTCTTCGCATTGCCTAGGGGTTTAAAGTTGAAAGGAAAGTGAGAAGCCACATCACAATTCCTCCTCTCTCCTGCCACCAGGAGCAATCTAGGCTACCAGCCTCGAGTTCCAGTTCCACTAGCACCCCCGCTTCACCTCTCCAACCTGGAAGAAAACCACCGCCCTGCCGTGCTGGCCGGATACAAACATTTGGGGGAAACAGTCTGAGAGCACAATACAAAAACAGCAGAATCACTGTGAGGGTAAAAAAGAATATTGGGCTAAGAGGCAAAAGAGCCAGATATGAGTCTTCGCCCCACCTATTAGCAGTGAAGCCTTGAGGAAACTACGTAACTTCAGCCAGTGTGTTTCCTCGGCTGCAAGAACACTAACAGCTTCTACGACCTCCCCAGGTTGTCATGAGGCTCAAATGCGATTCTGATAACACTCTGAAAACTACAGAGTTCTTCTATATAAATGCAAGGCATAAAAATAATTACTAAAGGAATATTACTCTGGCTTAAAAAATCCTGCCATTTGCGACAATGTGGATGAACTTGGAGGACATTACGCTAAGTTAAATAAGCCAGACACAGAAGGACAAATACTGCATGATCTCACTTTTATGAGGAATCTAAAACAAACTCATAGATGCAAAGAGTAGAACTGTGGTTGCCAGGAGCTGGAGGATGAGGGAAACAGGGAGATGTTGGTCAAGGGGTACCAAGTTCCAGTTGTGCAAGATGAGTACGTTCTGTAGATCTAATGTAGAGCCACGTGACTATGCTGAACAATACTGCACTGTATAGCTGAAATCTGCTGAGAGAGCTGCAGGGTGGTCTTAAGTACTCTAACCATGAAAAAAGAAAATGGTAACTACGTGAGGTGATGGAGATGTTAAATAGCTTGACTGTGGTGATTATTTCACAATGTATACATATATCAAAACACCAAGTTGTATACCTTATACACAATTTTTTACTTGTCAATTAGTTAATACCTCAATTAAGGTGGGGGGGAATAATGCTAGTGCTAATAAATTGTAGTTTACTTCTGAAAAAAAAAATTACTATTATAATGGCAATGGTACTAATTCAGACCAATCGAAAACAACAGTGAGAGTCTTAGGGCTAGTTAGTCCTGGCTCATTTTACAGATAGAAGAGAAAGTGATGGTGCTGAAGCAAAACCCAGGTCTTTAAAGTCTCAAGTTAGTCTCATCTTCCTATTAGAGTTTATGAAAAGACTGAAGCTGCAGTGACTCACCACTGCCAGTGGCAGTTTTTGCAAGTCTGGCTACTACAATCAAAGGCATTCTGAGCCTATCTATCTGTGTGTGACACTGGAAAAAGCACTTCCTGCTTCTTGCAGCCCAAGACAGACAACAGCCCTTCATAGGAACTCACCCGAACATCCACCTCCATCACTTTGTTCAGTGGAACCCGTTTAATCTTCATCCCAAAATAGTTGGCTGCTTTGTCAAATGCAGCATGGGCACTCTGGGGGGCTACACTAAAGGACAGAGAAGAAGAAAACAGTGAAATTCAAATCAAAACAGGGTTCAAGAGATAACATGGTTAGCAGCTAATCTAAATCACCAGGAAGAAACTTCTGATTATTTTTAGTCCAATTTTTAAAACTGTTTATATTGTTTTATTTTTCTTTTTAAGCATAGACAAAAAGAGGTCAACTGATTTTCTAGAGAAACCTTCTCCCTCCTTCTTCCTGCTACCAAATCATTTTGGTAGCAGGAAGAACTTGGAAATAATGCCACATGGAGGGATCCCAAGCATAAATCAGGGCTGACAGGGAATCTGGATCCGATCAACATGCGGTCGAACCCTCTAGTGGTTGCCTACCCAAAGGCGGGTACCTCAGTCAGGAGCAATCTTCCTGACACAACACGTGTTCAAGCAGAAAACATAAGAGTGCTCAGCAGGGATATTAAAGCAGCAGTCAAGCATCAGATCAGTGGTCTTCTCCATCTCTGAAAGACCATAATCCTATGAAAAACTAAAATCCCCATTTTTCCTACATATTTGGGAGCAGCATTTCAAACAGTATTGAAAAAGGAAACCAAGTCATTTGCTTTCAGACTTCCCTCAATTACTCCTCTCTTACAATTAATCTGTTCCCTTTAAGGCAGAAAAATCACTATCACTGAATAAGTACCAAGCATCAAAGATTCATGCATGAAGAAAGATGGCAGCCTGACTTACTCTCTTAGGCTAGGTATGAATCACAGCATGAGATCATGTACAACAAAATCCTTAGTCACTGACACTTGTGGAAAAAAATTAACCCAAAAGATGTGGTATAAACACACTGTACAAGGAGGGAACCTAGAGGAAAAAAAATGTGACCAAGTATCAAAATTATGTCCATGGGGTGGCAATATGGGTAAATCTCAAGAAGAGTTTAAAAAATTTTCCTCCCAGAACACAGCTGTCAGGCTGAAATTTTCTTAGGGAGCACCCCGAGGCAGCCTATTATATTTACGTAACTTTCACTGAACTAAGTAGAGCTTTCCTTAGGTGCGAGATAAACTTATAGCATCACAGAATTCAAAGATGTACTCCTATAACTCTGTCAACTTTTAGAAAAAGGATCTTGTTCTTGCTTGCAATATACACCATGTATAAATCTGGGTGGTTGGGAAAGGGAATGACCTCCAATATTAACTAGCAGATCCACTTAGGACTTTGCTGAATGTGAAGGATAATGGTCAAGGGCACAGGACAGGAGAGAAGAGGAGTGGAATTACCAGAGGAAGACAAGAAGCAGAAAACAGATTATCAGGCTGTTTCACACAGCAGTATTCCACACAGACAAACCTAAAAGGGGAAAAAACCCAGCCACACATACAGTCAAGCCCTCTGTATCCATGAGTTCAACCACCCAAGGAAGGAAAATATTCAGGGGGAAAAAAGTTCCAAAAAGCAAAACTTGTATTTGCTGCATACCAGCAACTGTTTACATAGCATTTACACATTAAGTATTCTAAGTAATCTAGAGACGATTTAAAACCATATGGAGGGGCTTCCCTGGTGGCGCAGTGGTTAAGAATCCGCCTGCCAATGCAGGGGACACGGGTTTGAGCCCTGGTCCAGGAAGATCCCACATGCCGCAGAGCAACTAAGCCTGTGCGCCACAACTACTGAGCCTGCGCGCTAGAGCCCGTGCTCCGCAACAAGAGAAGCCACCACAATGAGAAGCCTGCGCACCTCAATGAAGAGTAGCCCCCGGCTCACCGCAGCTAGAGAAAGCCTGCGTGCAGCAACGAAGACCCAATGCAGCCAAAAATAAATTTTTTTTTTTTTTTTTTTTTTTTTTTTTAAAATAAATTTTTTTAAAAAACCACTATATGGAGGATATGCATAGGCCATATGCAAATACTATACCACTTTATATAAGGGACCTGAGCATCGAGGATTTGGTACCCATGAGGGGTCCTGGAACCAGTCCTCCATGAATACCAAGGGAACTGTACATACATTTCTGGAGTTTTGATCCCATTCTCGAAGGCCAGTTCCCGATAAGCTTTACAGGCCATCAGAATACTTTCTGTCCCCCCGGAGGTCACCTGTAATAAAAAAGAGAGGCCATCTGTGGAAGGGAGTTGGGGATAGCTATCAGCGTGCACTTCCTGCCTTGATCTTGAGGGTATCTGACGCAGAAACAGCTGAGCTCTTGGATGCATGCTGCAGAGCAGACGCTTCTGTCCGCCAGAAGGAAAATTTGACTTTACTGGCTAAGCCTAATCTTGCTTCAGGAGAAGAATAAAAACTACTAAATGATTAGAAGCTCCACACTGTATGAACACATGTACATCTGCCCAGATCCCATCTGTGCACAATCCGCCTACATTTCTGTTGTTCGTCCAGTTGCAGATAGCATAGGGCATTTTACCCCATCCAAAAGCATCAGGATTACTGACTTTGATTTAAATTTTTAATGCCCATTGAAGAATGTGAAACTGTGAAGTTACAACTCTAGTCAGCTATGCAATACATTAGAAGACCAAGAAGAGACACTCAGATATTCCAAAGTAAACTTGTGGTTTTGATAAGTTTGAAACACACAAAAAAGGAGAAGCCTCTACTTAGAAGCTTGTTAACTTACTTATCTGAAATTAAAAAAAACAAATCCTAATGTTTTTAAAATGAAGAAAAATGTTTTCCTGAAGCTAGGCCTAGCACCTCTGATACAGGCGAATTTCTTTACCAGAATTGATACAAAAATACTCAGAGGTCATTTCATTCATCTTGTTTTCCTCACTGGACTACAAAACTCATGAAGGTGGGGACCATTCTGTTCATGACAATATTCCTGGCACCTAGCTAGTAGCTGACACCTACCAGACCCTCCATTAACATTTCTTAATGCCTGATTTGACTCTCAGTAAACCATGACCAATACAGGCATGTCATACCCATCTGGCTATCCTTTGATAACATCTAAGAATGAAATAATTTCAAAACAAACAGAAAAAAAAAAAGCCATAGCACTGAGCTAGGTAGATATTTCCTTAGATTTGTCATCTCCAAAGATTCATATAATCTTAGAAAGCTTTTCCATTTTACAGGTAAGAAAACTGAGCCCCAAAACTGAGAGACTAAGTGATTCACCCAATGTCATCCATCTTTTGATAAAAAGTAAAACTTTCTATATTTTCATATTTAGTGTAACTTAACATGAGATGAAATGAGAGCAGGCGATGACTGAAATTTCCTAAAGTAATATCCACATATAAGACAAAAATACCACAGGATACAAAATCCCAGTGGAGGGACTTCCCTGGTGGCACAGTGGTTGAGTCCACCTGCCAGTGCAGGGGACACGGGTTCGAGCCCTGGTCCGGGAAGATCCCACATGCTGCGGAGCAGCTAAGCCCTTGCGCCACAAATACTGAGCCTGCACTCTAGAGCCCGTGAGCCACAACTACTGAAGCCCGCACGACTACTGAAGCCCGCACGACTACTGAAGCCCGCACGCCTAGAGCCCATGCTCCGCAACGAGAAGCCACCGCAATGAGAAGCCTGCGCACCGCAACAAAGAGTAGAACCCGCTCGCCACAACTAGAGAAAGCCCGCGCGCAGCAACAAAGACCCAACGCAGCCAAAAAAATAAAATACAAAATCCCAGTAGTCAGGAATTATATGGAAGATTAGCTGAGAAGAGTCAGTCATTTTGTAATTGAGGAAGCCTTCAGGAAACATGTGACCGTCATCCACACAGTAAGGCACTGAACTCGGGCACAGGACACTTGTTTGTAGGTCTCTGCATTTCTCTGCTTACAGTTGAGGTCAGCGCTGCAAATCGCAGCATGTCCTGTGGTCCAGTGTAAAACCTCAGAACATCACATGAGGAACCAAGCCAGCTGTGAAGGAAGTCGGGAAAGGATCAAGTCCTCAGTGCATTGATCTCTCACTAAGGTCCAGTAATGACCTAAGCAGAAATATTTCCAAACCCCTAGTCACTCACTCACTTCACATGTCCTATTTTCAGTCCAATAACTAATCCAGTCAACATCATTATCTGTTAGGCAAACACCAGTGTACTTTGGACTGTAAAAGCAGGAACACCTAAATTTTACTTCCAATTTTTATTTCTGATCCCTAAATTCTGTGTTCAAATATGCTGCTACTCTCCCATTTCCCTCTACCCCTGGCACCACCCCTCCAAAAATGGAAATCTAATTCTGAAGTAAGAAGACAGAGGCCTCAATAACTACTTATTACGTTAGTCAACATCTTTCAACATTTTTAAAACCTCTCACTCTAATATATGACATCTAAGTCAGAAAACAAGAGAACAGGTCCTATTTGGAAATTTTTCTCTTAGATACTGTTTGGACCTGACGGCATTTGCACAAGCCAAGACTGTTTCCCATGGCAACCTAATTTCTTTCAGTATATAAAGTTACCTCTCACCCATTCTAACTGGGGCAAATGAAGCTAATAAAAGGACAGTTTAAGGTTGAAGAATAAAGAATGACAAGAGCTTAATACCTTAGTTGGGAACAGGCTAAAGACTGCCCAGCCAGTTGGCCGTGTCCTCTTGTTTCCCACCTCTGAACTCTGAACTTTCTTCACCAAAAGTGGCTCATCGAGAGAGAGAGATACAGAGACGAGAGAGGGAAACAGAGAAACTCACATAATCCCAGAGGTAATTAGTTCTCTTATAAAAGTCTAAGTATCAGAAGAGACTGGGGATCTTAAGACTCTATCTTTCCTTCTCCTGACCCCTGACACAGCACTAAAAAGGGTCCTAATGGTAGAGGCATGGTTTAACTGTAGCAATGCAAAAAACCCCCCCAGAGTTGGATTTCTGGATTAAGATGGAAGACTGAAACTACTTCACAGATTTTCTCTCCCCTAGTACGTGCAAGAATAAAGGAAAAAAGCAGTAAAACCCTGCAATAACAACAACCAAACAAGGAAAGAGAGGGAAATACTGATGATGAGAAAAAGAAACAAGTTTCTAAAGCACAGCAAAGAGTAAAACCCAGTTCTTAATCCCTCCTCCAAGACATGGAAATTGTCCGGGTAAGTCAGCAAAACCCTGAGAATTCTCATTAATACCCCCCAAATCTTCAGAGAAGCAAATGGAGGCGGTTTCTTTATCGTCAGATGAGCGGGTGATAGACATAGCGGCTGGGGAGAGAGAACACCAGGACTGACTCTTTAAAGTGAAGACTCCAGGGATACAGGATGAGCTAAAGAAATAAAACCCAAAGAGTATTATTCTCTTCCAGCTAGGCAGAGTGAACTCTAGTAGGTAACTTTTAACAAAATCTCAGAAGAGGCCTAGATATTCTAATACAGGTGGAACAAAGCTTTACCCAAGCCTTGCCTCTCAGACAAGAAATGACCCACCATGCATCAGAACAAACAGAATGTCTAGAGACAGTCACCGAAGCATGAGCCAAGATGAAAGAAATGGCCTGGTAACTATGCAAACATATAAAAAGAAAAAAAGGTAGCCTGCAAAATAAAGGCCAACTCAGAAGGAAATTCCTCCTGTTTCTCACTATAGGACAATATGATAAGAACATGAATTCAAGAAAACAAAAGCTGAAAGACTGGACACTGAAACAGCAGAACGAGACCACAGACCTGAAATAAAAACCAAAGTACCAAGTAGCATGATTCCAGAATTACTAAATACATTAGGAACAGCATGAAACAGACTAAACACTGCTGAGAATAAAAATATTGACTTAGAGGAAAGGTTTAAGGTAAATTTAGTGAACCCAGATAAGAAAGAGATTGAAAGCTCAGTGCTGCTCTACATTTGCAGAACTGTGTCCAGCTGGCTAGTCACAGATAACCAAAAGGCATTCAGAGAGGAAGGACGGGCATGGGTGGAAACCTGCGAAATCATATTCTCTAAGAAAAGCAGAGAATCCTAGGAAAACTGTGGTGAAGAGAAGATTCAGGGGGAAAGAGGCTTTCAAGTATACAAAGGTCTCCCACATGGAAAAAAACAATCATGGAACTTCGATTTCCAGCAATATACATTATATACCTTGGGTAACCCTCCTTACTAGAACTAAAAAAGCCTGATAAAACATTAAAAAATATTTTTACATCCACCACTGAGTTAACATAAAGGAACACACTGAACCCCTAAACAAAGCAAAATCAAGAATCCTACAAGATAAGTGAATGTCAAAGCTGGTTTTAACTTTGAGGGTTATTGCCAACTCCTAGATCTAGACCTCAAACTCCCACTTTGACAAACAGGAAATAAATGTAGGGCCTGCTCAAGATAAGGAATCTAAGAGGGGATGGCTGAAAACAGAGACTTCATCCACACTCTTAGCAGTACAAGAAATAAACCCTGCTGGTACAGAAGAGAACAGCAAGAAAAATTACTTTTCTCAACCCAGATGCTCAGGGTAAAGAAAAATAAGGATCTCTCAAGAATGTATGCCAAGACAGCTTTTATTTGAGTTTGTGGTCTGAGTTCAGACTACTTCCATAGTACAAAACTAAGAGCTGAAAATCAGACTTAAATTGGTTCCAGTGTGGCAGCACTTCCCAGCAAATCCCCAGTAACTGGCAGAAGTAAATACAAAAATACAGATCTTCTCTGGAAGAACTTAACTTCAATCTAGGACTCAAAGTTAAGTTTCCAAGAAAATGAGTGACTCACAGAAAAAAAAACAAAACACAAATATAAGGATACAAGACAGCGTAAGTGAAACCAGCAGAAGCAGACAGGTAAGGCTCATGAATAATGGAATTATCAGACATAGGCTATAAAATAATTATGTGTAATATATTTAAGCAAAGCATAAGACAAGGAAAGGGACTACAAAGAACAACCAAGCAAATTAAAAAAAAAAAAAAAAAAAGAACCAAACAGAATTCTCAAGAATGAAAAACACAGTAAATGAAATGTAAAAACCCAATGGAAAAACTAAAGAGTAGTTTATACACAGCTAAAGAGGGAATTAATAAAACCCCTGCATGTATCACCCAGCTCCAACAATTCTCAACTCATAGCCCATCTTTCTTGTAACCGCAACTGCCCCAGCCATTGTTGCTATTGAGAACATCAGTTGTTCTAAAAGTTAAACCTTTACAGGTTATCGATTTTTTTCTGGCTGCTTTTAAATACCAACTAGAGGTGTGTTAGCCTTTCTCACTCTATCATTCATGTCTCAACTTTCTATTTGTCTCTCCAGGTTTTATTCTGGTTAATTTTTAAAACTGTCTTATTCCATAAATTTGACTTAGGAACCATGTAAATATTTTACATGGCTATAAATGAACTAGGGCTCCTTGAACGTACGGCTGATTCTGGGTCTGGAGCAGGAAATGTAAAAGGTAAACCTGGAATATTTCATCAAATAAAAATTTTGTCCAAAAAAATATTTTGTCCAAAAAAAAGAAGAAGGAAAGAAAGGAAGCTTGCAAAGACTACTTGAGTCATGCAAAAAGACCCAGGAGCCAAAATTGAGACGTTTCCACTGGCCAAAAATGGAGTAATTTGAGTATCATTCTGAGTGACAGCTACAATAGACTGACACACACACACTATTCTATGATTCATCCACCCCATTGTTGATAAGCATTTGAATTATTTCCAGTTTTTAGCTATCATGAACAATGTTGCTATGAATATACATCTATCCTGATACATGTACGTTTTTCTAGAATATATCCCAAGTAGTGGCATATCAGGGTCATAAGATACGGGTATCTTCAACTTTACTGGATAAGGCCAAACTGTTTTTGTGCTTAACCTGTGGTCTCTTAAAAGTTCACAGAGCCTGTCATACAGAGTGAAGTGAAGTCAGAAAGAGAAAAACAAATATCATATATTAACGCATATATGTGGAATCTAGAAAAATGGTACAGATGAACCTATTTTCAGGGCAGGAATAGAGACGCATGTGTAGAGAACGGACATGTAGACACAGAGGGGGATGGGAAGGGTGGGACGAATTGGGAGGTTAGGATTGATATATATATACTACCACACGTAAAACAGATGGCTGGTGGGAACCTGCTGTATAGCACAGGGAGCTCAGCTCGGTGCTCTGTGATGACCTAGATGGATGGGATTCGGGGGGGTGGAAGGGAGGTCCAAGAGGGAGGGGATATAGGTATACATATAGCTGATCCACTTCGTTGTACAGCAGAAACTAACACAACACTGTAAAGCAACTATACTCCATTAAAAAAAAAAAAAAGTAAACTGAGCAACTGATCTTCAGAAGAAATTATTATTATTATTATTTTTTTTTTTTTCCAATCTGTGAATCCCTCCCAAATTATTTTCTATAACAGCGTTTGTCAACCTCGACCCTATCAGCATTTGGGACCCTGTAGCTTTACTGTGGGGCCGTCCTAGGCACCACAGGACATGTAGCCACAGCCCTGGCCCCCACCAACTAGATGCCAGCAGCACCCCATCCCTTTCCTGCCCTGCAAGTTGCCACATGCCCTGGGAGGGGGACAAACTGCCCTTAGTCGAGAGCCACTAACCTATAGCTTTTGTTCAACCCTCCAACTTAAACATTTCAGGAAACAGCAAAATGCACTCTCCACCTGCAAGGAGACCAAGACACCCCTGGTTTGGATGATCATTTTTTATAGGGTTACGGTCGGCCCGTCGAGGGGCTCCACAAAGGGGCCCGACTTCTGCCTCACCGAAAGGACAAAAGCCAGGAGCGAACCTCTGGCCTTCCTTCCAGAGTGACTCGTCTCAAGGTCCTCAGAGTACGTGCGCTCGTGGACCAGTGGCTCTGGGCCCCCCTCATCCCCACCTAGGGTCCTACTCTGAACAGGGCTTGGAAGCCCCACAGGACCTTGATACCAGCTCAGCGGCCCTCAGCCAGGGATGCAGGTCAAACTTGCCCAAGGATTCCTAAAAACTCCTCGCCAGACAAACCAACAGAACAATCATTTCCAGTAAGGAGACGCTCTCCTGGTCAATCCCATTGTGCCCAAAGCTTGCCATATGCCTGTACACATATCTCATTTAATTCTCACAACGAGCTTTATTTTATAAAGAAAAAGAATATCACTGTCTTCAAGGGCCTGCGCACAGCTCCCACCGCAAGCGCACGTGGAAACAAGGTGCTCCCTCACGCAGCTTTTGGGGATGTCCGGCTACAAACCATTCTTAGTGCCCACTGTTCTGAGCACTGAGCGTAGAAATAGCCGCTTCCTCTCCGCCCCAACGTCACAGGTGCAGCAGGGCAGCCGCACCCGTGGTGCCGGCAAGTCCGGCATCTGCAGGGCAGTAGAAGAAATTATTTAAAAAAAATATTTAGTGAGGCTTAAAAAAAAAAGTTCATCAAGAGTCTAATGGCACAGAAGAATACCCACGTACTGTAAGTACACTGGCATCTCCCCTCTACATCATCCCGTTCATCTAAATGCCACAAGGGAACCCACTGCTAGATTATGGTTGGTTTTTAACAGTTTTGGAACTTTTGGGGGGAAAATGAATGCCAGGAATACCAGTTTTGTTAGCTACTGAGTATTTGAACATGTTGATTTTTCATGGTGCCAACTTCAAAGTAAAACCCAATGCTGCTTATTGGGAAAAACAAAAAAGTAACTATAAAATGTTCTCGTCTTTGGATGGGCCCTTCAAAATTAAATTTGCAGACTTTCTAATGATTACAAAAGTATTTGATATGATAGAATTAGCATCTCTAGGTTACCAATACAGCACCCTGGGTTAAATCTAACTATCTTGATAAGCTGAAATTTACTTTTTTCTAGAGAAGGCAATATCAGTTTGTGGTACCAAACCTCAACAGAAGTTTATCAATCACGGTTTAGGAAAACTAACAAACCTACTGGAAAGAATAGTTGAAAGAAGGAATCCTCATGTGCATCTTTAAATACAATGACACCCTCTTCCTTTATTCCTAAACCAACTGAGATTCGATTTATAGCAAAATAATAAACATCCAGCTCAAGCAAAACATGTATATCAAAAAACTATGAGATGGTTTGAAAAAGTTATATAGATAAGTGGGTAGGTAGGTAGGTGGGTGGAAGAAAGGGAGGGAGAGAAAGAAGAGGAGAGAGCAGATATGACAAAATATTTACATTTAGTGAATCTAGGATGTTCTTTAAACTATTCTGACAACTTAATGTAAGTTTAAAGTTTTTCAAAATAAAAGACTGAAGAGAAAAAAATATCTAGAAGATATTTACCAAAATGTTGATACTCCATGAATTACAAAATCATAACCTTTAAAAATCGCTGTTAATCTGGATCTTCCTACAATAATCATGTATTGTGTAATAAAATGTTTTGAATAAACTCTTCCATTTTAAGCTAAAAAAAATCAGATTATAGGATGCCACCTGCATATACTTACACATCCACAGGAATCTGGTCCCCCATTGAATAGGGAACAAGCCATCCTCACAATCTCTGCTTCTATCTTACGTAGTCCTGGGAAGATATCTGGATGCAGTGGATTACTCCATGCAAAATCTCCATAAGCCTGCAGAGAAATGCAAGCAGATGTGAAGACGATTACATTGTATAAAAAAAAAGAATCACGCAAAAAACAAAAGTTTCTAGGTATCAGACACAACACTAGAAACTGGAAAAATGGTAAGATATGTTCCCCAATCTAAAGAAGATCAAAATACAGTGGAGGAGACAGGCATAAAAATTATTTTACAATGTGGTAAGAGAGGAAGTATAAATGCGGTTAAAAGCACAGACTAAAACACCAAACAGCCCCAGTTTGAAATCTTAGCTTTACCTATCACTTCTAGCTGTGTATTCTTAGGTCAGATAACCTCTCTGAGGCTCAATTTCCTCATATGCTAAAGGGGATAATCATAGTACCTACCTGATGGGGTCCTAGCCATAAGTAAATAAGATCACGCATGCGAAGCACTTTAAGTAGAGTGTCTGGCACAACTATTTTAAGTGCGATACCAGATGTACATACGTACATGAAGGTAAGGGGTCTTAAAGAGGGAATAACGAACATCCTGAGTGGTCTGGAGGTTATCTGTTCAGTGGAACCTTGAGACATGAATAGGAATTCATCACTTAGAACAGGAGGGAAAGGAAAACAACATAGGAGCAAGGTGTACTCAGTAAAGAGAAAAGGCAGTGGTTAGTATTCATGAGGGAAAATAACAGGAATGGTTGAAAAAAATAGGTGGGAGCTGGCTCACAAAGGGACTTGTATTTTCTCCTGCATGAGCAGCTTGAGTTTTGTCCTGTATATAATGGGAAGCCACTGAAAGATTCTTAAGCATAGAAGTAAGGTCAGGGTATTACGTCAAGATACAGCTGAGCAAAACCTATAATATTTAGTAAGGTATGCACAGTTTCATAGTTACAATAATCAAACACAAAGACCTTAGAGACCAGCAGTCCAATGCCAATTTTATACGACAAAGTGGGGTTTAAAAAATAAATTTGATTAGAAGTGGAAGAAGCTAAAGGCAATTTTAAAGTCAACAAAAAATGAGAATTATTTGAATTATAATTGAGACCACTGCTCATTCTCAGATCATGTGATTTGAGACTCATGTAGTACAGGAAATTATGACCCAGTTTCCATCTCTTGTCTCTTCTGATCCAACAAAATATATCGTGTCATTAATAATATCAAATGATGGACTACCTTCCCTACTATCTGCCTTCTACACAGGGCGTCTATGAAGCCTGGAAACATAAGTAACATTTTACTTTTTTACAGATTGAAGATGTCTTTGATCAATATTATGCATATTCACCTATGTCTGGGTAAAGAGACACTTTCTAAACCTCTTTAGTTTTATTTTAACAATAAACTTTCATTAAGTAATTTTTTTTAATTACAAAAATAAGGAGAAAAAAATGCAGTAATCTAAACTGGCAGAGCCACACTCCCTTCAAGTACTAGGCACTCGCTCACCTTCACAAGGAGTTCAGTGAGCTCCTTCTCCCCACTGTACACCGCTCCGGAGGCTTTCCCTTCTTGCCACAAGACATCTACAGAGAAAGGGAAGACCACTGGATCAGTAAGCAGGAGCCTTTGGGAAGACAGATTCTAATAAAGAAGAAAGAGGAAGAAACTCCTCTGTGTACAAAAGAAAAAAAAAGTTGGAGTGGATACCCAAAGGTGTTCTTACATAAAATCAAGAAAAAGAACTCCAATAAAGAGCTATCACAGCAAAATAAAGATGAAAGGTCAACAATTACCATCAACAACAGTGTGAGAAAGGTATTAACAGCATCTAGGTACAGTAAAGATAGTCCAATAATAATGTCATCATCCCCAACTGCCTTCTAACAGCAGAACAATTTTCCTTTATCTGTACTCCTTTTCTGTTCTCTGTATGGCTCAGCTTGACCTTTTTCAGCAGTGGCTTCCTTCTTCTCTGCCTTCCTAGCCAGTCAAAGGAAGTGTGGGAACTGCTATGAGCAGAGTTAGCAGAAAAGAGTAAGGCGAAGGTGCGGAATTTCAGTACACTATCACCAGAGCTGGAGCCAGGGAACTGAACCCCTGACTAGACAAACCGTGGTGAGAGATGAACCATCGGCATCCTGTCCTCAGGGACCCCTCCTTCCGACAAGCCCGGAAACCCATACAGAATTAGCCACCTGCTTCCAGCAACCTCTGCTGCAGCACTCAGCATCAGGAACACAGACATCACTGGGAGAAGGCTCAGAGGACAGGTTCCTGACCAGAATGTAAGGTCCGACTTTCCACTTCCTATCTGAGGTGCTCCCCCAGAGACACTCTACAATACCAACAAATATCTGTTCATGTGGGTGTCTCAGGTCCTTTTATGACAACATGGCTGTGCCCTACTGAAAATGGGTAGTGAGAATTACAGAAGCACCCTAACTGAAAACTGTTGCCATGGGCTCTACAAAGCCAAGATCTGCAGTTCCAATGAGAGCAGAAGACTGAATAGTGAATATCCCGACAAACCCCTCCTTCTCACGTGATCTGCCAGCTTGTGGCCAGTTTGACTTTCCCTCTTTCTTTAGAGGACACTGGTCTGTGCCATGTATGTCTTCAGACCAGAGGTCACCAGCGTTTCAAAAGTAGGATATATGGTTTTATTTCCTGTTCTTTCACTGGGGCTACAGAGTATGGCAATGGACAGCGACTTAAAAATGGAAGGGAAGGAAATACGGGGCAGCCAACCAGCCCTCATAATCACAGAAATCTTTAATACACAGGCCTCAGAGAATGCTAATCCTTGCTTTATATCATATATAAATCCTGCACTGTATCTAGTTTTGTACCATCTGATGTCAAAAATTCAACAGATGTCAATTAGAAATTTTAAAATGTAATATGGTATCCTGGCCTAGATCCTAGAACAGGAAAAAGGACATAATAGAAAAACTGGTGAAACAGGAATAGAATTTGTAGCTTAGTTAATAGCACTGTACCGATGTTAATTTTTTAGTTTTGACAAATGTATCATGGTTATTTTAGATGTTAACATCAGGAGAAGCTGGGTAAGGGGTATGTGGGAAATCTATTATCTTTGCAAATTTTCTATAAATGTAAAATTATGCCAGACTAAAAAGCCTATTTTTAAAAGGTATTTGTAATATGATCTTAATTTGTAACAAACATGTTTGTGTTAATAATAGTTAACATTTATTGAGCACTTATTATAAGCCAGGTATTACATATTTACATGCATAATCTCATTTAATCTCTACAATTATCCTTTCAGATAAGTACCATTGTTATTATGCTCATTGTAGAGAGAGAGAAACAGAGGCAGAGACAAGTTAAGTAGCCAACACAAGGCCGTATTTTAAGTGGCTGAACCAGATGTGAATCCAGGCTGAGTGAATCTGGGCTGTACTCTTAAACATTAAGCTACTTAGTTCATTTATCCTTCCCACACGTGCTCATGCATATATGTACGTGTGTGCTTGTTACACAAGACACTATTAACATTCTGAGATTATACATATATATCATCTGTGTTTATCTTTTGAGGATGAAATTATACTGACTTGTTATTTTCTTCTGTGCCTCTATACGGATTTCACAATTTCTATAATGAATCTGTATTTCATTTTATTAGATATTTTCTCTTTCCAAAAAACAAATTGGTCTATTTTATTCAGGCTTAGAAAAGAAAGTGGAACCAAGTTCCACCATCCCTGAGATTTGTTTGCTTTATGGGTGAAGGATGAATCTATATAAATACAGTTTTTAAAATACGAAATTCAGCCTTTGAGACAGGGAGTGGGCCCTCCTGAATATAGAAGCACCAGGGATGAACTCTTCTTAACCTCTGCCAACATCAAATGATGACCAAATGACCAGCCACATTAAGGAAGTAGGGAGCATGTATTTGCTGAGAATCGTACCCATAGAGCTGTATTCTTTGAGCTTCTCCAGAACTGCAGCCGGGCTCATTCCTTGAGAGGGCAGGGCTTTCACGTAATCTTTGTCCACTTTCAGGAATGACATATTCTTGCTAATATCTTCCTTGGTCTTGTTCAACTTATCTTGGATCTCCAAAGGTAAGGAAGATAAAGTTAATAGGGAGCTAGAAGAACACCGCACGGAGAGTAGAAGAACCAGTTACAACACCAAACCAACTGCTCAACGCTGGGCACTGCACAAGTGCTTCAGAATAAGGATGGTATATTTTCTTAAAAAGGTATGGTGACATTTTGACCATTCAGCTATTTTCTGGCCTGGGCAATAGTCTCTTAGATGTTTGAAAAGTCAGCTTTCTCTCTGAAGGTCAAAGATACACTCCATTCCCTACTCCACCCCCACCCTTTTCCTCTGCCACGTTGACCTCACCAATGCTTTACTTGGTTTGCATTTGCTAAAGTCAGCACTTCTCTGAGGGAGATATTTGGACCTTGTTTGTCCCTTGGCAGCAGCTACAGTGTGTGCACCAAAGAAACCAAGGTAGAACCATGAACAGTAGCCAGAAAACAGGCCAAGCAGCAGTAAAACAGATTCTGGTGCTTGAGCAAGGGATGAGCTCCTTCACCAAGGCACGTCCAGAGCACAGCAGGAATCTGGAGGCCCTACACAGATCCCCACACAGAAGCACAAGCCATGCTGGGAAGAGCCAGGGAGGCTGCCACCTGTCTCCTCAGGTTGACAGCTTTGCACTGCTTGACTCTTAAGTGCTAGGAGGAGCTGAAGTCCTTTCTGCTACATCATTTATCAGCTACAGTTATTTCGTTTCCATCCTCATCAGACATTTTCTTTCATTCATTCACTTACTTAATAAATATTTGTTGAACTACTACTGTGGGCCAGGGATACACAGTGAACAAAACAAACTTAGGCCGGGGGCGGGGTGTGTGTGTGTGTCCTGTTCTCCTGACCTTATTTTTAGCATCACAGTCAGACACTAAAAGTCAGGTAATGAAAAGTGCCATGGATGATTAGAATCCAAGAGGGTCTTCTTAGACGTGGCCCTCAATGAAACCACAGGGACAGCCTCTCCTTTAACACATGTCTGCAAAGTCTAACAGGCGGGCACTGGCAAGAAGCAGAGTCCACACTCCTGGGCAATGCCAGGGCATGTGATGGACATGAAGATATTTTTTAAGTTGTAAATAAAGAATTATGCTGCATAAATGTAACCAGAACTATGAAAGCTGAGCTTCCATGCATAGATGATGCTCAGAATCTCCACTGCATTTTAATTTCTTCACAGTATTTATTTCGAAGTGAAATTCTTATGTATTTTACTTATTCATTTTCTGTCTTTCCTTAGTACTGAAATATAGATTCCATGGAGGAAGGACTTGGCCTTGTTCACCACTGTGTCCCCAGCACCCAGAATAGTACCTGACCCTGAGCAGGTGCTCAATGAATGACAGAGGGACACACCCACTCACTCAAAACAAGTAACTTTTGTCTCTGCACCTCAAAATCTGCATCTAAAAATTGAAAGGTGATTATACAGTTTCTAAGTACCTTCCAATTCTGTTATCATATACATTTAATGGGTTCTGGAACCCCAGCATTTATTCGTCTCAAAATCTGAAACTGAAGGAGAAAAGTGTGATGAATAAAGGCAGAAAAAATACAGGGAATAATACGGGGAAAAGCTATTATCCTTTGTGATCAGTCCATCCTTTCTATCTTCCCTCTCCCCTACCCTTCATTTTCTAAGGACTAAAGTAGATTTAATTTTAGGGCTTAATATGATTAGAGGTCAAATAAAAGCCCTCATTCTCCTTCTCCACCCCAGTTATTACTTTCACTTCCCGACAGGAAATGAACCTGAAAATACAAAGTTCTGGGAGACTTATTTATTAGCAAAGTGGTCTGAATGGCCTTCAGTCAAAAGCTAAAAGATAACTGCCATCTTTTCTGGTTTGGCCAGGAAAGGGGAAAAGGAACTGAAAGCCAAAAGCGAAAGAAAGCTTGCAGCAAAGGTGAGGGGCAGGGCAGGGAAGCAAGGAAGATGAAGCCATCAAGGATCATGTGCGTTCCTTAGAGCCTGCAGTGGGGCCTGCCCTGTTTATTTTCACCTGTGATAAAGCATCTGTGGGAAGGGTACAGACGTGACTGTCTTATCCTGAGCGTGGATGAGGACAGAGAGGATCCAGTGAAGGGAACGTACTAGACTACAGATATGAACAAAGAGCAAGAGAATGGCTCTGCTCTAAGTTCCTGAACCTGGGATCAGCAAACTACAGGCCAGATCAAACTATAGGCTGAATTTGGCCTGTGCCTGTTCTTGTAAAGAGAATCTCACTGGAACACAGCCAGGCTCATTCCTCTACCCATCGTACTACCACTGCTTTCCCTCTGCAAGGGCAGAGGTCAGGAGCTGTGGCAGACATGGTATGGCCTGCGATGTCTAAAATGCTTCGTACCTAGCCCTTCACAGGAAATGTCTGCCAACCCTGATCTAAACCATGTAAGCACTCAATCCCTGATAAGTATCTAAATTCAGCCAAATATTGCTCCAAAGCTTCATGTCACTTCTGTCAGGTTGTCTAATTTCAAATTTCTCCTGAATAGCATCTTTCTCCTTCGGTCAGATACGCTGGAGAAAGGGCTGAGTCAGCCTACTCAATCTTGGCACTTCTGCTACTTTGAGTCAGCCAGTCCTCTGCTGTGGAGGCTGACCTGTGCGCTGGAGGGTGTGTTCCGCGGCACCCCTGGCGCCTATCCACTAGATGCCGACAGCACCCGCCTCCTCTTGTGATACCCAAAAATGTCTCCAGACATTGTTGAATGTTTCTTGGAGGTGGGGGACAAAACTCACCCAGCCCCCTTGAACTTCATTTCAGTGACTATAAAAAAAAGGGGTCTGATGACCATGGGGGTAGGAGGCGGTAGGGAAAATCTACAGGATTCTGCTTACCTTACGACCAATAATAGGCATCTTCCGGATAAGCTTAAAACATCTCTTTTTAAACCTTGACCATAAACCTAAAAGAAACAAATGGTTCTATTATCCAAATAAATTTCCACAGATTATATGACCTGATAGTCATAATGTATGAACTATTCAACATGTCCTCCGCAATCTCACCTGCCCTCAGATGGCAAAGGTAGTTTCTTTCCTTTTTAAAAAAACCTTTTAATTTTTGAATAAGTAGTATATTTACATGGTTCAAAAATAAAAAAATAAACACACACACTCTCTCATCTATCCCCCAGACCTGCATCCTACCCCCAGGTTAATATTACTACTAGTTTCTAGATACCCTTCTAGAATTTCTTTAGGCATATACAAGTAAGAATAGAGGTATGTTCTTATATGTCTCTTTTACCCAAAAGGTAGCATACTCCAGCACTGTACTAGACCTTGTTCTTCTACTTAGCAATATTCTTTTAAAGATCTGTGCTTCCTCATTCATTTTTATACCTGTAGAGTATTCCATTAGATGGATGTACCCTAACTGATTTAACCTGCCCTTTCCTGATGGAAACTTAGGTTGTTTCTAATATTTGCTATCACAAACCATGCTGAAATAGCTAACCTTGTAACACACACCATATGTGTACGTGACAGTATACCTACAGGATAAATTCCCAGAAAGAGAATTGCTGGGTCAAGTATATTGCAGAGCTCCTTACCTTCCCAAGGTTTCTGGATGCCCAACATTCTCTCCCCTCCCTCAAAACAAATGCCCAACCCATGCTTTTCTTCAGGATCTATGCTCCAGTCTCTCATTCAACACACATCCCAACAACATTTTCTGGACCTAAAAAGGCCTTCAAATATCACGGACACCAATCAGACTCCATTCTGTTGGGCAGTACACAGGACAAATATGGAATTCTGATCCTGTCAATTACAATAGTTATAAATACATGGCATCTAAGTAGACAGTCGTACCTTTTAATGAATTCACGTTCAGTATTATCTCAACTGACTCTGACAACAAGATTTTGAGGTTGGCAAAGAAGGCACTACCTACTATCCAAGGGCAGCTAAGGATCAAAGCATTAATAACTTGCTCAAGGCCACGGACCAAATCAGTGATGGGGCGGGGATTTAACTGAAGTCTTTGTTTTTCTAGTCCTAGACTCCCAGGCCTCTACACTGCTTCAAATGCACAACAGGAATTTTCAGTTATCCCAAATGAGTTTCTAAGGAATCTACACGTAGGCTTTCTGCAAAGATAGAAGGCATGAACTGAATGAACTTCACTGCTTTCCTAGGAGATCTGGGAAATTCCAATTTCCCTGGCCAGAAGGTGCTTCCAACAGCCAAAGAATGTGTCTGTACCTTCTTTGGGTATTTATTATATGATGCCTTGCATCTTTACTAGTTGTTTTTGCTTAGGTTTCATCCCTAAGTGCCTAGCACTGAGGTCAACCCTCTGTAAATGTCTGGGACAAAACCCAGTATCTAAGACACAGACTGACAAAGGGACTGAAACCACTGTTACTTTTTGTTTAAATTTTGGAGTATTTCCTTTCGGTCCTGAGATCTTACTGTATGTACAATATCATATCCTCTTCTCATTTACAGCATTTTCTACATTATTAAAAATTCTTCCTAAACGTATTTTTCAGTGTTACCACAGTAGTCCATCAAATGAGCATAACTTAGTGTTGGATAGTTAAGCTGCTTGTTATTTGATTATTTCTAACAATGTTAAAGCTGTAAAGATTCAGAACCACTTCCTTATTTAATAGATGAAGTAATTAATTAATGAGGTAGAAAGAGGTCTAAAAATCAGCAAGCTGAGCCAGGTGTCCAAAAGTACATTAATGTGACTAGGCGGAGGAGAAAAGAATAAACTAATTTTGTGAAAGTTGTGAGATAATATGGTACAGGGTAAAAAGAACAGAATGCAGACCAGAGATGGAGAAATTGAGAATGAAAAGATTATGTGGTCAAGACCTAAAAAGATCATCTCAAAAGTAAAATTTCCCAGAGGTACAGGAAAAAAAAGTAACAAGAATGTTTTAAGGTAATACAATAAGAAATGCCAGTGTAAGAACGACAATGTGTGGCTCTTTACAGTTTACAAATTCCTTTCACACCACTTATGCCACTCGATCCTCACGTCACTCTTTGAGACTGGGTAAAGCAGTATTCTTATGCTCATTTTACTGTGAGGAAACAGGCCAGCAGGCTTAAGGGTGTTGCCCAAGGTGCCATGGCTAGAAATCTCCTCCTACCACAGAACTCAGATTTCTGTTGATGAACTGCAGACGGTTCCACAGTTTAAGTCAACATGAGTTAGTAAGGATGGAGCAGGATTAAAGGAGAGGTCACACCTTAGAGGGCTCCAGCCCTGCCCTGCCCCACCCTCCTGCTGCCTCCAGTTCTTATCTACCCGTGTCCATCCTGTGTTCCGCAATTACCCTCCCCACCTCAGAAGGGTACCCGGAATTTGAAGATCAGCAAAATTTATCACTAGACGGACTTTAGACTCCTCTAAGACAATATACTAAAAGTGACTGCATGTTCAGTAATACGTGGAATACTTCTACATGAGCAAGATGCTGAAGAAATCGGCAGTTCTATCAAAATTACCTCCGATCTCTGGCGGGAAGACATTTCTATCTGTGTGTAAAATTCAAGTTGGAAGTTACAAAATAAAAAATGTGTTGTGTGTGTATATGTATTAAAGCAATATGAAATTGCCAATATTCAACAATTTTTGACCGACAAAAACTACATTTTATATGATTCAACCAGATTCAGATATAGAAAGAGATACAGATACATAAATGGTGGTTATCTCTAGGTAATAAGATTTGAATTTTTTTCTTATGGTTTAGCTATATTGCCTAATTTTATACAACGAACATGCACTGCTTTTATAATAAGAAAAAATGTTATTAAAAATAAAACAACCACAATGGCTTGGAGTTCACAAGGATTTAGATGCCACATACCATGGACACACTGCTCCTATTAATCTTCTCATGGTGTACTCAGAAGCCAGCACATTCTTTTTTGTACACTAAAGGCAAGTAAGTACCTGAGACCTAAGATGGCTTGCTTCAACTACCGGTTAAGCAAAATGCACACGGGCACCGAGGGCTGCACAATGAAAAACAGAAGTAAATACCTAAAGCTAATACTAATCACAGCAAAGAAATATAAACCTCAAGATCTCTGGCCTTAGTTCAGATTTACAAATGCACCATCTTAAAAGGAAAGGTACACAGAATGGTGGCTGCCAGGAGCTGGGGAGAGGGAGTAGTGGGAAGTTTGTGTTTAATGGGTACAGAGCTTACAATGATGAGAGAGTTCTAGAGAAGGATGGTGGTGATGGCTGCACGACAATGTGAACGTACTTAATGTCACTGAACTGTCCACTTAAAAATGGGTAAAATGATCAATTTTATGTTATGTATATTCTATCACAATAAAAAAAAAAGAGAAGTACATTTACTGCTACTCCTTAGAGGCCTCTGGAATCAGGCAGGATGGTGGGCAGCACTGAATCAAATGCTTCCCAGGAAAGGAATAAGCCTGAGCAGAAGGGACAGGGGTTGCGTCCGTTTCCAAACCATGGAGCAAATGAAGCACAAGGGTTAGTCTGCCTAATTTGTCAGAGTTTATGAGAAAATCTTGCACGGACTAGGAGCAGAAATTGAGGACAGGGTTTTTAAAGCCGGAGTGAGCTAAAATTCAGACAGGGCAGTCACGTTTCATTTCCATTTTAATTAAGTGCAATGTTGACTCCGCCATAACTCGGCAATGTTACTAGAACAGATGGATGGCTGTCTGCATGGTAAAGAGAGGAAACAGAATCTGGCCTCTAAGTTGACTTTTCTGGGGGAAGAGGAAGAAAAGCAGAAACAGTATTCACTTAAAGAGCCCCTTCAAACAGATGTTATCGGGGAAGCAAACAGTTATGGAAATTTTAAACAAATGAGAAATGGCAAGCAACTCTCGTCAATGTTATTAACTCAGATACCCTGCTAAGGGTGAGGAAGGGGCGCAGGGGGGTGTACAGAGCACCCGCCACCTCTCCTACCATTTACTTACGAGACACAGCCTGCAGGGAAAAAGAATTTGTAAGGAGGTAGCACACAACCAGGCGGTGGGAGGGTGGGAGGGTGCGGGGAGTGTGGGCAGGATCTGAGGAAGGATGGAGGACGTACAAACTGATCACTAATAGACTTCTCATCTTCCACACTCCCCGAGAAGCAGCCTCCTCTTCCCATGTCAGTCTGGCTCCCGGAGTCACTACCCAGGAAGCTCAAAGTGTACTGTCCCCTGACAGCAGAGGTTCAACTCCAAGAGCACACGGACCCTGTATGACTTGTATAGATATCCCTAGAGCCTGGCAGTGCCTGACACATAGCAGACATTCCAATGGTCACTGCATGAGTGCTGTTCCAATGTCACATAATCTTTATTGAAACGATGGCCTAAAATGAAAGCAATAAACTCATGCTTGGGGAACTCCAGGTGACACAATTATGTTCTAGGCAAGAAGGTGAAAGTGAAGAGGGTTTAAGCCATACTCTGTGGATCCTTACCAGGACTAATCTCTCAGGGGTTTTAATGTAAACTGCAAATCCAGAAAAATCAACATAACAGTTACAGTTACACAAGTCCTATTAAAACTTTACCAGTCAGAAGGCAATGTCCTTTCTATTTAAACAGATTTTAAAAATCAGAACCAAACCAACCAGGCAAGAAATCAGTACAGTCTGTTAGCCATCTGTTCCAAAGCTAGTGTAACTCCACTGTATCTTTACAGGGGGGACAGTATACTTACTCTCTGGCTGGAAGACAAACTCGTATACCCAGACTATCAGCAGAGTCCACACGACACTCCATGCAATTAGCTGCCAGGGCTCATACTTGGTGCAATGCCCGTTTACATAATTCTTGGCCTTTGTGGAATACACTTCCAAAATCTCGAAGTAGGGCTCAAAGGCCTTCTAGAAATACAAAAGAAAAAAGAAATATTACATTCAAAGAGAGAAAGGAAGTCTATTCTTAGTTTGCTCTTCAACTCATTTTTCAAGGACAAGGCCACTCATGATCTGGCTCTACCCCAGCAATAATCTTATCATCCTGCTTCTGCTCTAGGAACTCCAGTGCACACTGCCCCTTAACAGACAAGTGGACTTTGACACAGTTTTTGATCTTCTATCTGTAAAATAAAAGGTTAATTGGACTTCCCTGGTGATGCAGTGGTTAAGAATCTGCCTGCCAATGCAGGGGACACGGGTTCAAGCCCTGGTCTGGGAAGATCCCACATGCCACGGAGCAACTAAGCCCATGCACCACAACTACTGAGCCTGCGTTCTAGAGCCCGCGAGCCACAACTACTGAGCCCATGCACCACAACTACTTAGCCGGCACTCTAGAGCCCAGGAGCCACAACTACTGAGCCCACATGCCACAACTACTGAGCCCGCATGCCACAACTACTGAAGCCTGCGCACCTAGAGCCCATGCTCGGCAACAAGAAAAGCCACCACAATGAGAAGCCCACGCACCACAACGAAGAGTAGCCCCAGCTCACCACAACTAGAGAAAGCCCGCGCACAGCAATGAAGACCCAACGCAGCCAAAAATAAATAAAATAAATAAATAAAAGGTTAAGCTAGATCATCATTTCAGCTCTAAAGTTTCTAGATGACTGCAGTATTCACTGTCCCACTCATCTTCTCAATATGAATGTCTTTCTCTTCTTCTCTACTTGACTCTTTCCCATCCTCTAACACAAAAGGCAGCAGACTGTTTCCATAAAAGGCCAGAGAGTAAGTATTTTAGGCGCCGCAGGCCAAAAGTCTCTGTCACAACTACTCAACTCTGCTGCTGTAGCGCAAACGCAGTCACAAAATAGTGGGTAAAGAAATGAACGTGGCTGTGTTCCAACAAAATTTAATTACAGATGCTAAAATTTGAATTTCATGTAATTTCACATATCACAAAATACTCTTTTTATAAAAACAATTTCAAATTAAAATATCATTTTAGCTCATGGGCTATACAAACACAGGCAGAAGGCCAGATTTGGTCCGTAGGCCATAGCCTGCCAATCTCTGCTCTAGGGCCCTATTTGACGAAAACTCTTAAAGCCAGGAACCATATCTTATCATTATGTGTATCCCTCACAATACATAGCACAAGCAAGAAAAACTCCTCTCCCCTGAAAAGTTACCAGAATACCCAACTCACGAAAATTAATCTCCCCCATTAAATTCTCGTCAAGCGTTCATTTGTGCCTCTCACAGAGCTTATCACAATGTGCCTTGCAGTCTACTCATCTGTTTCTCATCTCCTTTACAACATGGTTAGGTCCCTGAAGCCTGACCGGATCCCAGTCACATTCACAAGCCACCGAGTGCCCTGTACAAAATAAGTTCATCTACAGTTTGCCATTCACTCACTTATTCAACATTTATGAAGCTTCTCCAGTGTTTAAGGCATTAAGCTGGGGGAACATTAAGGTATATATCCTAAGTTCTTGCCGCTACTGAGCTTACAATCTAATGAGAGAGGTCCATACATACACATGCAGACACACATGGGCACACACATATATAAACAAGTAACTAGAACTCTTCAGGATAAACACTATAAAAAGGATGTAAATGAAGTGCTAAGAGAGACCACTAAGGAAGGCCTATCTAACTCTACCTGAGGGGAGATAAGGAAGATATGACAGAGGATAAAATCTAACAATGATCAAAAAAAATTCTCTAGGCAGAAAAGTTAAAAGAAAAAAAAAAAAGTCATACCAGGAAGACAGAATAATAGCTGCAAATGGATAAAAAAAGTCTGAGAATGGCAAAAAGGTCTGTGTAGTAAGAGCACAGGCTAGATGAGGGCAGAGACCATATCTGTCTTCTCCAGCACTAAATCCTCAACATATAGCATGGTGCCTGGCAAACAATTTGTACTGAATAAAAGCTTGGAGAGTGGCTTGACAGTGACCAAGTAAATGAGTGAACACATCAAGTTACAAGGGAACTGAGGCTGGGAGAAATACACTAGGTCCAGATTTTAAATGGTCTTGGAAAAAAAAAAATGCGTAGAGATTGGAAGTATAAATTGATAGGTACTTTTTGTAAAGTGATTTGTCAGTATCTATTAACATTTTAAACGTATATTCATTTTTACCCAGAAATTCTTTTTGGTATCTATATAATTGCACCTATGTACATGTTCAAGGACTTTCACTTCAGTATTCTTTGTAACAGCAACAGAAAAAATATAAATAACTGTCCATTGATAAATGGTTAAATAAACTATAATATATACATTTTATGTACCCATACTATGCAGCATTAAAAAGAAGACAGATTTATGGACTTCCCTGGTGGTGCAGTGGTTAAGAATCCGCCTGCCAGTGCAGGGGACACGGGTTCAAGCCCTGGTCTGGGAAGATCCCACATGCCGCAGAGCAACTAAGCCCGTAAGCCACAACTACTGAGCCTGCGCTCTAGAGCCCATGAGCCACGACTACTGAAACCCGTGCACCTAGAGCCCATGCTCCGCAACAAAAGAAGCCACCGCAGTGAGAAGCCCGTGCAGCACAACAAAGAGTAGCTCCCGTTCGCCCCAACTAGAAAAAGCCCGCGCGCAGCAACAAAGACCCAACACAGCCAAAAATAAAAAATATATACATAAATAAACAAATTTATATATTTAAAAAAGACAGATTTAAATGAACCACATGGAAAAATTTCCAGAACACGATGTTGAGTTAAAAAAAAGAAAAAAGCAAATAGCAGAACAACAAAAACAAAACGAAAGGTATGGGTATTAACAAAGAGAGCAATTTTTTTTTTTTTTTTAAGATAACTTCATGGGAAAGGAATAGAAGGAGGACAGAAATTAGAGACAAAAATTTTAGTTAAGAGGACTGTTGAAATAGTCGAGGGGAGAAATAAACTGGGTTTCACCTTAAGCAGTATGGTATCTGGGCCAAAACATGGTATGGATTTGAAAAACATTTTTAGAACAGTGTTTGATAACTTATTAGATATAGAAAGTATGGAGTGGGAAAAATACAGATAATTCCAGATTTTCAAGTTTGAGAGACTGGGTAAGTGGTGACAGCATTAACCATGGCAGACTAGAAGAGGAAGGGAAGCTGAAAATGGTACAGGAGATTTTGAGAACAAGATAATGCTGCAGGCTTATGTTCCTGTTGGATATCCACATGCAATGTTCGAGGAGCAGCATGAAAGCTCAGAAGGAGGATGGGTGCTCAACTAATGTTTGTTGAAAACATTTATACACTTAGCAATTAGGCTGCGGTATAAGGTAATTAGCATTAGACAAGTACTGGGTTCCCAGAGGGCTATCCATGGAAACACAGTTTATCTGCAACCCCCTCATAGTTCTTGGTGGCCATTCCCTAGAGCCCACTGTTGCTATCAACAATCTCAATCCTGCACAGCAGTGGCAGTGCTGGTCGAGACCCGAGAAAGGCCAGAGGAGTCTACCATCATTGAAGGTATGTCATAATTTCAACTATTATAGAGAATCTTCTAGTGTTAATGCTGTGATCAAACCAAATGGTTAAATAGTGTGTATGAATGGGATGACGGAAACAGTCATACAGATCAGCTTTTCCTCTGGTGATTCTAGTTCCTAGTTCACCCAGAAATTAGAGGTTACCAATTGCAAAAGATGACTGTAGATATTATCACAGCACTGACTAAACAAAAAAGTAACATAACTAGTATTAGGGAAAGAGCAAAGAATCAGCACATGCAAACTACTTCCATTTTTAAAAAGCCTATTAAGATATGAAGGCATTCCTTGCTAACATTTACAAAATTATATTCAGCAAAAGTATATTTTCTTTGTAATTGCTATGAGAAGCTAATGGGAGTCCTTGAATATATCTCCTTAAGAGGAGATACAGGGCTTCCCTGGTGGCGCAGTGGTTGAGAATCTGCCTGCCAATGCAGGAGACACGGGTTCGAGCCCTGGTCTGGGAAGATCCCACATGCCGCGGAGCAACTAGGCCCGTGAGCCACAACTACTGAGCCTGCGCGTCTGGAGCCTGTGCTCCGCAACAAGAGAGGCCGCGATAGTGAGAGGCCCGCGCACTGCGATGAAGAGTGGCCCCCGCTTGCCGCAAATGGAGAATGCCCTCGCACAGAAACGAAGACCCAACACAGCCAAAAACAAATAAAAATAAACAATAATTAAAAATGAATATCTGCAAAAAAAAAAAAAAGAGGAGATACAGAGAAACACCTCTCAAGGAGATATATTTCTATATTCTCTTACTCCAGTGACAGAATGATACTGTACTTGGATGGGTCCTAGCAAGCTTTTTGAATGGGCAACCAGTTGGTCACAGAAATTATATCTCCTGGCCTCATTCCAAGGTCCTTCTAGGTTACTACAAACAACCTAGGCTCGGTCCCAATGAGGAAGCACCTCACAACACTGACAACTCGCTGCACTACAGGGCTCTGTGGGGTAGCGCGTGCTGTCTCCTTGGAAAAAAGGTTGAGGCAGTTCCTTGGGGCCTTGCAACCAGCACCAACCCCAGGCCGGGTTCTGATGCAATATTCCAGCCCTGGGGAGGCATACAATCTAAATGTTGAAGAGAACTTTAGAGATCAAGCCCACATTTTCATTTTACAGGGGCCCCGAAGCAGCGCGGTGTACCTCAGCTCATGCAGACGGGCTTGTGTCAGAGTGGAGACTAGGAACCCACGCCTCCTGCCAGTATTTAGTACTCTTTCAATTCTTCATTCTCAGTGTCACAGGCAGAGGATCACTAAACACATTACAATCCAGTGCTATCCCAAGAATTTTCTTTCCACAATTTATGTTCCTGGCATAATATACCTTGGATATATGGTAACATACAACAAAACAAAATTGTATTGCTAGGTCATGACTACAGAAAAAACATCTAGGCAGAGATGGCACGAGAACTTAATATAATTATAATTACTATTTCCCACCATATCTTTCTTCTTATAGAAATATATTTTGTCTATATACACCTGCATATTTATTTATAATTACAATACTTAGGCTTCTATTTCAACTTAATCTCTACATTGTGTCTCTGGAAATACAAGAACCATAAGTGGTCATCTATGAAGGCCACTAGCTTATTGTGCAACTCCAGGCAAATTATTTCACCCATCTGTGCCTTCATTTCTTTATCTAGAAGGGACACAGAATATTCACAAAATAAAGTGTCTGTGTACATGAGTGTCTGTGGGTATGTGTGGGTGTTTGTGGCTGTTTATCTCTAATCTTTGCTTAATAGAAAAGTAGTTTTGGTAAAACTTCCACAAAAAAAGCATTCTTTCCTTCACACTTTGTTATAAAATTGGAAATGTATTCCCCTAGAGGAAAAAACAAAATACTTTGCCCAATGAATGTATATGAAATGATAGGAAAGAATACCATAAATCTTTTAAAAGTATAATATTAAAGGAAAAAAGATCAACTTTAGTGTGAAGATTTAAAATATTAACTACTTTGAACCTACTGTCAAATAAGGATGAATAAACTAACCAGACTTTCTCTTTTTATTCATCCCACTTCAATCTAAAGATTTAGGTTTTAGCCGATACCTAAAAGACATCAAAATAGTACTCAATAATCCTAATCATTATTAGACAAAAGGCAGCTGCTAGAATGTATGGGAGCTTAGTAGCCTACTATTCTCATACTGAACCCTCTCACCCCCCCCAAATCACTTCAAGGGAGCAAGACACTTCCGTGAACATGATAGTAGCAGTCTACAAATTTGGTAAATTTGGGACCTGTCACTTTTTTTTTTTTTTTTTTTTAAAGCATATGGTTTGGTTTTTTTTGGCTGCGTTGGGTCTTCACTGCTGTGCGTGGGCTTTCTCTAGTTGTGGCGAGCAGGGGCTACTCTTTGTTGCGGTGCACCGGCTTCTCACTGTGGTGGCTTCTCTTGTTGCGGAGCATGGGCTCTAGGCACACGGGCTTCAGTAGTTGTGGCACACGGGCTCAGTAGTTGTGGCTCGCGGGCTCTACAGCGCAGACTCCGTAGTTGTGGCACATGGGCTTAGTTGCTCCGCGGCATGTGGGATCTTCCCGGACCAGGGCTCCAACCCATGTCCCCTGCATTGGCAGGTGGATTCTTAACCACTGCGCCACCAGGGAAGTCCCAGGGCATGTCACTTTTTAGACCAACGAGTTTCAAACTTTTCCAATACAGTCCCACAGAAATGTATTTTACAACACAAACTAGCACACACAGCAACAGAAAGATATAAAACCAAAACAAAAATTTCCAAAATAATACTTAACACCTTATTACTTGTGATACACTTACATTTCTTTTCTATTTCTTCCTTCTTTTTTCAAAGGCTTGGCCCACTAAATTGATTCTGCATCCCTCTAAATGGATCATGACCTTCAGGTTTAAAACTAGTGTCTTAGAGTGGTTTCACTCCTGGCTTCCTTAAATTTAGAATGCAGTTCTGTAATGCAGTGAAGGGAGTTAACACTAAGGTTATTTTCCACTCAACACAATCTCAGTGCTTTTTATACTTAGGATTTATTCTCTTAACATTTTTGTGAGGCCAGGATTATGACGTGATGGAGTGACTCAGTCCAGGAAACTCAGAATTCTTCCATCACAAATTACTTTCCTATCAGTACTAGCCCACGGCTCTCCCCAATGATACTAAACTCTTTCAGTCCTTAAATCACTTCAAGAGAACAAGATTCTGTAAGCAGACTTCCCATAATGGCACTATCCACACCCCCATTCCCCCCAAAAAAACTTCTTTGAGAACTATTACTGTACTTAACCAACTGCCAATTAGGCAGTGATATTTTTCCCCCCATTAAATGTCCTTAATTACCAACTTATACCAGAAGAAACATTCTAAAAATGACTATCACTGAAAGAAGACATTTCCAGGCCCACATTGAATGGTGCTTCTTTCCTTAATAATAACAATCCTTTCACCATGATTTAATGGGGGCTAACCAGTAGAATGCATCAAAATTATCCAAGGAGCTTTTTTCAGAACACCCCACCCCAGAGGTTTAGTAAGTACAGAGTGGAGCCCAGAAATACATATTTTGGAGAACTTCCCCCAGGTGATTGTGACAGACATCCTTGCTTGGTTAAGAACCCTTTCTCTACACTACAACATGGCGCTACTCTCCCCATCCCCTTCTTTGATAAAAGAATTACCCAATAATTGAGTTAACATATTACTAGACAGGGGTAAAAAGACATCCACCAAGTTTTACTGTAAGTGTTAAAGTTGGGACCAAGCCACATCAATCCACAGATCAACGCATTACTCGTGGCTAATATTTATTCTCTGGCCAGATACTAATGAAAATCAAAATCTTCCACTCTGCAATGCTGCAGAGAAAAAAAGGATTTTGTTTTCCTCTTCCTTCCACTTTCTTCACCTCTAATACAAGTGCACAATTCAACACTCAATAGTTTTTCCAGAAGAGACAGAAATCTGAGCTCTAAAGCAAGGAATGGGCTGTTGAGGAAAAGAAAAACCTGTTTTACCCAGTTCATCCACTGCCTGAATGTCTTCAAATCAAATGGTACTCTAATGACTGAGACTCAGATAAGGGGAGTGAAGTTAAAATACAGAAGAAAGCCTAAAAGTTAAGTATTTATTCTTACTCTACTTCTGCTCTAAAAATGGAAAAAAAAAATTAACTGAATCTGATTCTCTTTCACATTACATTCTGCAGAACTTCAAAGTGCAAAGTAAACAGGTAAGAAAACACTATTGTCTTTAGAGCCTCAAAAGGCGTTAAAGTTTATCAGCAAAAACAGATCACAAGCTCAAAGGGAAAACTCCCTTGGGTCATTAAAGAAGTAAGAATTGAGCAATAAACCAAACAGCCATTCCAACCAACCAACGGTGACTGTGTGATACAGAAATGTTTAAAGGGACCGAGTCATCATTTCTTAGGAGGTAAAGAGCAAACCATATACTTCCCCCCAAATTCCACTATGTAAGTCAAAAGATCCAGCATCTGAGAAGTTCATCTCAAAAAGCTTAACTGTCCACATTTCCCTTCCAGCCATGCCTCGAGTCAAATATACATGCTCAGTACTACTTCACAAGCACTTACAAAGTCTAATAGCTCTACACTTAACACTGGAGTATTTGGGCAAAGCACCCCGTCACTGAGACACAATCTTGGCCTCAGAAAGGAGAGACAGCCATGCAATGTTCTCAAGTCACTAGGAGTGCACTCACAGAAAATCCAAGCTCCTGGGTTCATAAAAGTGGGCAGCCCCGAAGACTGCCAAATGGTTGCTGAAAACTTTTTATTCATTTACTTGTGTTCAGGACCAGGCATCAAGTGAAGACAGATGCTGATTCTGTCAGCTAACAACTCTGAGCACCTCTCTTCTGAAGTCTATCAAGAAAGGCCCTACGGGGAACTTAACCTAGCAGAGAAGACTGAAATGCATAAAACTAAGTTGAACAAGCAGAGGAACAGGCTGAGGGATGTAGAGGTAAGGGCAATCATGGGTTTTCTTGGTAAATACATTCTCAGCCTGAGGGAAGTAGGGAAGATGCGGGGGGGAAAAGTACTCTGCAAACCTGAACATGTCAAGTTGCCAAATTTGCTATGAACTCCCAGCGTCTCTTAAAGTCAGTAGCTAAATGACTTACTGTACATGTGCAGAGAAGTTACCTTTCAAAGTAAAAAAGAAGTTCATTATTCTCCAAAGACTGGAAATGAGAAACCCTTGGAGAATAAGCAAGGTCTAGTGGAATTAATCCTACGTTCTTCACACACAAAGGAGAAGTCTTGACTTCCCTGAGCATACCACAACTGGGGAAGAAGTTGTCTACGCTTCTCCCTTCCCGTACTTCTTTTACTAATAGGTTTATCTATCTACCTTTGTCAGAGTTAAGATAGCTAGACTTTTTTTTTTTTCCTAGAAAAGCTAGACTTTTCTAAACTAGTTATAGAAATCCCCTCCCTTCAATAGTCATGCTGATATTAGAGATGAGAAATACTGAATATATGCCTAAAAGTGTAACCTAAGTTAAGTTGCAAAGCCTACTTCTCTGGAGATTTCTAACAAATAATCCTGTTCCAAAGAATAAACCAGAGACCTATCCCTGGGTCTCTGACTGATACTCAACGGATACAAACATTTTTCAAAATCTAGTCACAAAGGAGATGCTTTTTAAATCTGAAGTAAAACTCTAAATTTAAAAGTAACACTTGGAAGACTTTCAGACTTTTTGGATAATCTATTGAAAGTGCAGGAGAAAATGTGTGTTTCCAGTGGAAAATCATACGTTGTCTAGGACATCCCTCTGATTCTGATTATATGGCAGTTATTTTACAAGTCTGGAAGCTGTAGATAACTGATAGCAATGCAAACTGATCTTAATCTATAAACATAAAGTCTGCCATGTCCAGTAAAGGTTCAAATGACCTCCCTCTCCACTATGGAAGAAACTAGTTTTGCCTCCATTTGTATACTCATTTTAATATTCTTGATCTATAAATGTGTCTGTTCTTTGGACTTCTCCTTTGAACACTGTGAGTAAAATAAAGTGTGTATTCATTTCCTAATCATGTATGAGTGTCATGATTTTACCTTTTTTGGGAAATTATCTTTTAACAAAAGCTAAATGTTTTCAGTCCCCTAAACTCCCCCACCAAAAAATACTTGGGAATATAAAATCTTGCAAATAATACAAAGGGTTCAGGACATCCTGAAGACCAGTCATATATGGAATCCATATTCCTCAGATTAATAATGCCTTCTCTAAAATGAATCATAGAAGTAGCCTTAATATGACAAACTATCCTATTATATAGAAAGCAAACAACATTTTTGAGAACAAAATAGAAACACTGGATATATCCATTACTTACAATTCTTCAGGAAAAGCCTCATGAGTATAGTAAAAAGGAATGAAGTTCTGATCCATGCTACAACATGGAGGAACCTTGAAAACATCACGTTAAGTGAAAAAAGTCAATGATAAAACACCACATAGTATTTATATGATTCATTTATAGGAAATGTTCTGAATAAGGGAATCTATAGACAAAAAGTAGTTTGGTGGTTGCCTAGGACTAGGAGACTGGAAGGAAGTGACTACTAATGAGTAAGGGGTTTCTTCTGAAAATGTTCTAAAATTGTGGTGACAGCTGTACAACTCTGTGAATACACTAAAAACCACTGGATTGTATACTTTAAAGGAAAAAAAGCATTATGACTCAGCAATTCCATTTATGTTCACCAAATGTTCTCTTGGCTAAGACCAACCACCTAAGATTGTTTGGATTCAAAGACTTTCTTTAAAAAAAAAAGTCTTTCTGGAAAAAAGTTTCCATATGGCCAAAGATAGCAGAAACTTTGCAGTTCCAGAAACAGAGATTAAAGCTTTGGACTCCAAATGAAAGCAACCCTAAGTATCTTAAAAATAACGTAGAAATTTATAGAGTAATTATGGATAAACTAGACAAAAAGCGTCATTATTGTCCAAAGGTATAGTTTTTAAGGGTCTATAAACAAAATTACTAACTGCTAAAACGACAAAACTTTTTTAAAACACTTTTTGTGTTTGTTCATGAACACATACTCCAGCCACTACCCAGGATATCTGAAAAGGACAGAAACCTCTGAGTAGTGTCCTAAACTGACACCTCATCACGACTCCTGTGAACTCTTTGAGAGTCTGAGAGTCGTGTTAATAGTGTTTTACAGGCCACTGTGGTGTCCTGGAAAGTCTGGATAGTGTTCAAAGGCTTCTACTCTAATTTTAGCTCTCACTTAGAAGCTGTGTGACCTTTGGCACTTATTGAACCTCTATGCAACTGGATTTTGCTCATCTGCAAACAAAACTAGATGCCATTGTTATAATTCAACAAAAAATTCACAAGAAAAAAACAATTCACATGGTTGTTGTGAATATTAAATGCAGCAAGGTAATGAGCAAATGACTGCAGATAATAAACACTTCACAAATTATTTGATGCATCTGAATTCTCTGATAAACATTTTCCTTTCCTTTTCAATTAGCAGCAAGGAAAAGTGACCTTTGCAATGTTCCAGGCAAAGCCACAAAGGCAGAGCTGCGAGAGGCTTTAAGTAGTTTGATTTCCATGCCTATGCTGTATTTTCCTACAGATGATGGTAATAAATGCAGGTAAATCGTGAGCTGCTCCTCAATTTTGTAAGACAGATGTTAAATCAACTCAGCCTTCAACAATCTAATTCAATCAGAAGGTTGCAAGTGTCCCCTTACCTACTAACAAAACAGGATTAAACCAGTTACCTACTTATGTTTACAGATCATAAACCTGATTTCAGTCATCCAGATAGACTGTTGTTGACTGCTGCAGTCATGACTCATGCAAAAGCATCTGAAACCTTAAGCTTATCAAAAAGGGCTGGGTAATATTCTAATCCTAGGTTTTCTTCCACCCTGGCTGCAATACAGCTCAACAAGGAGCAGGTCCACCATGGCATTCTCATATTTGTCCTCAATTCCTCCCCATTAGAGTTTGAAACAATTATCAATTTCCCTCAACTGTCTCAAAGACTCAGCACCATTAAGACTGGAACTCAAGGCAGGATTAATGTATTCCTTTTTAGACTCATCTACCAAAATGCAATTCAAAGGAGTGAACTCAAATGCCTCTCAGGAAAAGTCTCCAAAAAGAAGGTCTTCCCACTACTGAGTACAAGGCATAAATATACCACAACTACTTAGGTTCCAAAGAGTTCCAAAGGATTATGATTCCAGCCTTGGAATTAACTGCTACAAATGGTGTTTTACAAATCTAAACTCTGCTCTTAACAGAGCCCTTTTAATACTCAAAAAGAACCAAGGTTTTTTTTTTCCCATCAAATGTTTATTAATAGTTATAGACTAGGTAAACGAGAACGCAAAGAAAAGGGCATTTCACATTTTAGAAGTACCTATACTACTCCAGAAAAGAGTTCTTAAAGCTCTCTCCACTGTGCAGGTAACAAAAAGTTAAGACTTGTTGCCCAAAGCTAAATCCAAAAGTTATATATTAAGAAAACCCTATAGGAGTATAAACTGGTACAACCACTTTAGAAACCTGTTTGGCAGTATACCTCACGACCCAACAATTGTATTTACGTTTACTAGAAGACATGTTCAAGAATGTAGCAATGTCATTCATAACAGCCAAAAACTAGAAACATAAATGTTCATCAACTACAGAATGAATAAATTTTGATATTTTATACACCATAAAACTACACAGCAATAATTCTTAAAAATACTGCTACATCAGACCATGGCTGAAACTCACAGATACAATCAACATTCAGAACAAAAGACATTCACAAAAGAAAATATATTGTATGTTTCCATTTATATAAAACTGAAAAATAAGCAAAACTATCTATAGTGAGAAGAATGACAACCTTTGGTGGTTATCAACTGGGAGGGATATGAGGAGCTTGCTGGGATGCTGGACATTTTTCACATCTTGATCTGGGCAGTGAGTACGTGTATCCATATACAAATATTCATTGGCCTGTACAAATAAGATTTGTGCCCTTTACTATACACAAGTTATCCCTCCAAAAAGAAAACTCCACACTTTTTTAATTTAAAAGTGCTTTGTTCACTTTGTAGGATAACAGGACACATAAATAACAGTGTGCCAGGAGAACAGGTGAGGACGAGTGCTCTGCGGTTTCTGCCTATACAACAGGCAAGTCATTCATTCATCAAACACTTACAGTTTGCCTACTTCATGACAAAAAGCTCATATAGCTATGTTATATTAAGTCAAAAAGCATTATTAGATAAAAATCACAACTTACTAGATAAGATGTAACAATTTTAGATCTGGATGCATCTAGTAATAAAATATCAAGTTATGTACAACAAAATCTAATAGAACTACAAGAAGAAATAATTAATAAGGCATAAGGATGCTTAAAGAGGCATCCACAAAACAGAAAATCCAAATAGTCAGTGAACATTTAAAAGAACACACCTCATTAGTAATCAGGGAAATGCACAGGGAAAGCAATTAGATTTCAACCCTACTGAACTGGCAAAAAAATTAAAAGCCTGTTAAATATCAAGTTTGTCAAGCTGTATAGGAACAAGAACTCTCATCCTACTGTTGCTAGGAGTATAAACTCTATCAACCTCTTTAGAAAAGTTTGGCATTTTCTAGTGAAGTTAAGGCTATATACCCTTTAGAATCCACCAATTCCACTACTAGGAATAAATCCCAGAAAAACTCTTACACTTGTGATCATTTGTCATGTACAAGAAAGATCATAACAGTAATTTCAAAAAAGCCCCAAACTGGAAACAGTCCAAATATCCATCATCAGTGGAATGGCTAAATAAATTGTAGTAATCATATAATGAAATGCTACATAACAATGAAAATGAATGAACTAAACTATAAACTACATGCAACAACATGGATGAATCTCACAAATACTGGGCACTATAGGAAAATCACCAAAAATACATATAAATCGTTCACTGCAATCCCTATCAAATTACCAATGGTATAGTTTTCACAGAACTAGGACAAAAAATTTTAAATTTGTATGGAAACATAAAAGACCCCAAATATCCAAAACAATCTTGAGAAAGAAGAATGGAGCTGGAGGAATCACACTCCCTTACTTCAGACTATACTACAAAGCTACAGTAATCAAAACAGTATGGTGCTGGCACAAAAACATACATATAGATCAATGGAACAAGATAGAAAGCCCAGAAATAAACCCACACACTTATGGTCAATCTACGACAAAGGAGGGAAGAATATACATTGGAGAAAAGACAGTCTCTTCAACACCTGATGCTGGGAAAACTGGACAGCCACATGTAAAAAATTGAGATTAGCACATTCTTTAACACCATATATAAAAGCAAACTCTAAAAGGATTAAAGACCTAAATGTAAGACCAGATACTATAAAACTCCTAGAGGAAAACATAGGCAGAACACTTTCTGACATAAATCACAGCATTATTTTTTTTGGACCTCTCTCCTAGAGAAATGAAAATAAAAACAAAAATAAACAAATGGGACCTAATTAAACTTAAAAGCTTTTGCACAGCAAAGGAAACCATAAACAAAATGAAAAGACAACCTATGGACTGGGAGAAAATATCTGCAAACAATGCTACCGACAAGGGATTAATTTCCAAAATACACAAACAGCTCATGCAGCTTAATATCAGAAAAAGAACCAACCCAATCAAAAAATGGCAGAAGACCTAAACAGACATTTCTCCAAAAAAGACACTCAGATGGCCAACAGGCACATGAAAAGATGCTCAATATCGTTAATTATTAAAGAGATGAAAATCAAAACTACAATGAGGTATCACCTCTCACCAGTCAGAATGGCCATCATTAAAAAGTCTACAAATAATAAATGCTGGAGAGAGTGTAGAGAAAAGGGAACCCTCCTATACTATTGGTGGGAATGTAAACTGGTGCAGCCACTATGGAGAAGAGTATAGAGGTTCCTTAAAAAACTAAAAATAGAGTTACCATATGATCCTGCCATCCCACTCCTGGGCATACATCCCTAGAAAATTCTAATTCAAAAAGATACATGCACCCCAATGTTCACAGCAGCACTATTTACAACAGCCAAGACACGGAAGCAACCTAAATGTCCAGCAACAGGTGAATGGATAAAGAAGATGTGGTACATATACACAATGGAATACTACTCAGCCATAAAAAAGAATGCAATAATGCCATTTGCAGCAACTTGGAGGGACCCAGAGATTATCATATTAAGTGAAGTAAGGCAAAGACAAATATCATATGAGATCACTTATAAGTGGAATCTAAAAAATCATACAGGGCTTCCCTGGTGGCGCAGTGGTTGAGAATGTGCCTGCCAATGCAGGGGACACAGGTTTGAGCCCTGGTCTGGGAAGATCCCACATGCCGCGGAGCAACTAGGCCCGTGAGCCACAATTACTGAGCCTGTGCGTCTGGAGCCTGTGCACCGCAACAAGAGAGGCCGCGATAGTGAGAGGCCCGTGCACCGCGAAGAAGAGTGGCCCCCGCTTGCCACAACTAGAGAAAGCCTTCGCACAGAAACGAAGACCCAACACAGCCATAAATAAATAAATGAATAATAAATAAAAATTTTAAAAAAAAATCATACAAATGAACTTATCTACAAAACAGAAATAGACTCACAGACATAGAGAACAAACTAACAGTTACCAAAGGGGATAGTGGGGGGGCGGGAGGGGGGATAAATTTGGAGTTTGGGATTAACATATACACACTACTATATATAAAATAAACAACGAGGACCTACTATATAGCACAGGGAACTATATTCAATATCTTGTAATAACTTATAATGGACAAGAATCTGAAAAAGAATATAGATAGATAGACACATATATATCTATATATATAACCAAATCACTTTGCTGTACACCAGAAACAAACACAACATTGTAAATTAACTATACTTCAATTTTTTTTAAAGGTTAAAAAAATACATATAAATCCATTTGTATCAAGTTGAAAAACAAACAATATTAAAATTCAGGATGCAGAAATAGGTGGTAACACAATTTTTTTCCTTAAACAGCAAGGGAATAACTATCCCCAAAATCAGGATAGTAGAGTGATATCAGTAGAGAAAAGGGAAGGAGATGTAACCAGGGTGGGGCACATGGCCTTGGGGGTGAACGCTCTATTTCTTAACCTAGGTGGTAGATATATGACTGTTTTCTTCATTATTCTTCTTTAAAATGAGGATACGTGCTTTATACACTCTTCTGTTTGTATAACAAATTAAGAATGCAGGCAAGCTCTTATCCTTCCCATTTCCTCTTCCTGCCAAATGAAACGCGGACCTGACAGCTCAAGCTCAAAGCAGCTATCCTGACCCGGAGAGGATGCACTGAGCAGTGGAACCTCCTCAAAGACCTAGGAATGGCAGTATCAGTCACCAACTGTTGACTCTGGATTTCTCTTACTTTAGAAAAATTTATTTCTACTTTTTAGAAATCTCTATTTCTGCAGATTTTTCTCTTATATTCAGCCAAACCTAATCCTGATACATTCAGTGATTTGGACAAATAAAAACTTTCTAACATTTAAAGCTGTCCAACAATGGAAAGGACTCCCTGAGAAACTCTACCGCACCCACTCCTGGCCAGGCATTGTGGAAGGGATTCCCACATGGCAAGGGAAGTGGCACTGCAGGATTTCTAAAGGCCCTTCTGGCAATTAAGATTCTAAGGCTACTACGGGAACAAACTAGCTCTGAAGCTGTGGCAACTCTCTGCCTCTGAATCTATCCTTCTGTTATCAGCGAGAACATTCCTTTTCTATAACATTCCATGACCTACGTTCTTCAAGACAGCTCCAACACTATCTTCTCACTTGTACCTTTCAAAACTAACTTGACCTTGACTTCAGCATACTCCTCTACCGAACCTTCCTCAACTCTGTTATGTGCTTCATGGGGCTGTCCTATAAATTAAATCACCCAGGTTCCTTTATCCTCTGGTTTCCAGTTGCGTTTGACCAATGAAAAGCTCCAGCAGACCAGAGGGTGGGAAAAGAAAACATGTGAGGTGTTTATTCCCCTTGATTCCCTTCCTGCTAGGCCACTGGTTGGAAGTGGCTGCATTCCCATAGGTTATCTTCTCTTTCCGCTAAGTTCTCTCAAGTTCCAGAAATTACTCCTTCTCTTACTCCGTTAGGCCTAAGGGTGCTAATTGCTCTTAGCCCTGAAGTGTTTCACCAACCCCTGTTGGTGTTCCTTAACTCTGGGCAATCACACTGTTGGAGTGCACCAGGAGATAACTGATAGACCCAACAAACTATTTTCAGCCTGCACTGTTCCGTCGTCCCCGATGGCTCCTATCTCCCCTTACCCCATAGCATGGTTTTTCTCTCAGTAATTGCATTCTGTATGCTTCCACATATGGACTGATTCACTATAAATCAGTTCCCTATGAAAAAGTCTTAATCCCAGGCTGATTCCCATTTCTGCCACCAGTGTGTACAAACTACATGTAATACTGGATCGGGCAATGCCTAATTAAGAGGTAAATGTTACTAAAAATTCCTGACACAAAGACTGCAAAGCCAAGCCAAAGACTGAGATTTGGGGTTTATCTATTTATAACTTTCCTTTCCTTCAGACCAAAAGCTGGAGAAATTATCATACTTGTTATTATATTTTGCTTTATTTACAAGATTGGAACAAGGCCAAAAACAGTGCTCATCCTACAATGGCCACTCAAATTGTCAACAAAAATTGAAATGTCCTACCAGTTCCAATGAATCCTCCCTTTCTTCCAGACAAGCCTACAAATAAGACACCAGATTCAAATAATAGAAATGAGCTTTTAGTGTCAATCTTTCAGTTTATTGCTTAAATCCCATTTGAGAGTCATAAAGAAAGCATCCCTGAAAAAGATTCAAGGGTCAAAGATAAAGCTCTAATATCTGGAAAGATTTGATTTTTGCACCTGAAAAACAAAACTGAGACAGGCTTACTGTTTCCAAATCAAGAGTGCTGCAGAAATGTTGCAAAAGACAGCATTTCTTAGGACTTTTACTGTGCTTCAGAATATCATGCTGTACACTCTCCAATATATATTCCAAAGTAGCAGAGCTTGATCTATGGGCAAAATAACCCAAGTATCACTGTAACAGACCCATTAAACTCTAAGAAAAGACCTACTGCCCCATCCACATGAATGCCAGGGCTGCACAGATACTGTTACTTACGTTAAGGAACCTAGACCAGGGTTTCTCAACCTGGGTGCTTCTGACATTTCGGGCCAGATAATTCTCGGTTGTGGGGGACTATACTGCAGAGTAGGACAATCAGGTGCATCTCTGACCTCTAGCACTCCTCCAGTATGACAATCAAAAGTGTCTCTACAAACTGTCAAACGTCCAGGGGATGGGGGTGGGGGCAAAAATTGCCCCTGGCTGAGAACCTTGACCCTAGATCAACTTTTAACACTCACACCCCACCCAGCACTACCAAGGTGCATACGGTAACTCTGAGTCATCCATCTGGATGGGTCTATGGAGTAGACTTAGCTTTATAAGGTACCTTTTTTTTTTTTGTTAAAGCTAGGAGTATTTGGCAACTCACAAAGCGATACAGACCCCTAGCACTAGGAAGGAGGAGAAGATGGATGAAAAGAATGGTTGCTAAAGTGGAGAAAGATTGCTAAAAGATTTCCAGACTTGAATTCCCTCTGAAAGCATCACAATTCTCAGATGAGTGAATACACTCACTCATTTTATTCTCTCTGAGACATAAGTGGAAAGTATCACAGTCCACGGCATAAATGAACAAATGGAAAAAGGCAGGCAAAACCCCTTAATCAAATGAGGACAAAATCAAAGGCAGGAAAGCACTGAGGGCTGACAGCCCAAGAGCCTTCGTCTGGAATCCAAAGTTTGTCATATATGGACTCCAGTCCATCTTCAAGTTTTATTGCCACAGCATACTGTCCACAAAAGTGGCTTTCTACCCTCTCAGACCCAATGCCCCCTTCTGTAACAAATATTTTGTAATGCTCTTTATTCTGAAATGAAATTCAAAGATTTTAACATTATACCCATAGACATAACTTTTAAAATTTCAATATAGTGCCCCAACTGCAATGTAAGGGAAGAGAAACAAGAAGATTTGTATAATAAAACGTATGTTCAGACAAGACAAGACTGGAAGACAAAAGCATCCCCACCACTCTTCCAAAGTGTCCCCTAGAGGGCAGAGCTATCCCACTCCTGCTCCACACAAACCTGCTCTCAACAGTCACACAGTTCAGCAACCTCCATCCCTTTCGATGAATATGACACAGAGGCAGCATCACAAAATAGGTAAGAAAGAGGGCTTTAGGGCTTCCCTGGTGGCGCAGTGGTTAAGAATCTGCCTGCCAATGCGGGGGACACGGGTTCGAGCCCTGGTCCGGGAAGATCCTACATGCCGCGGAGCAACTAGGCCCGTGCACCACAACTACTGAGCCTGTGCTCTAGAGCCCATGAGCCACAACTACTGAGCCCATGAGCCATAACTACTCAGCCCGTGTGCCACAACTACTGAAGCCTGCGCGCCTAGAGCCCGTGCTCCGCCACAAGAGAAGCCACCGCAATGAGACGCCCGCACACTGCAACGAAGAGTAGCCCCCAGCCCCCGCTCGCCGCAACTAGAGAAAGCCCACGCGCAGCAACGAAGACCCAATGTAGCCAAAAAAAAAAAAAAAAGAGGGCTTTGAAGTCAAACCAGCTGTGGCTAAAACACAGCTCCGCCACTTCACTGCTATGGTACCCTCTCTAAGTCTAGTTTCTCACCTATAAAAGGAGAATGCCAGCATATTTTTCAGAGTTTTTGGGAAAATTAAATGAGTATGTAGAATATCTATTTCTGCACCTAACACATAATATGTGCTCAATAAATGTTAGCTATCAGACTTAAATTATTATTCCTGAATCCACCTCGTATTATATCTTAGCTTATGCCCATCTTACTCTCCCAGGAGAAAGGATGGATGACTGGATATTCATTTAGCAGAGATAGTCTGAAAAGGACTCACGTACAATATAAGAAAGAAGTTGCATCATATGACTTGTAAGGTTGTTTCTAATTCTGAGATTCTACCATATGCTGCCCTACACTGAGGTTATCTTCTATTAACTGGGGTCCTTTTTTCCCAGGTAGAGGACCAAGAACATGTCTAATGCATCATACTGTACAAAGCAACTATAGAGAAACACCTTGAACTCAGATCATGACAGTTTAGTGTCCCCCTTGAAAGCCCAGCCCTGGTCACTGATTCTTTACCATTTAGCACAGGACAGTCAAAGAAAGAAGGACAACTTTTCTACAGAAAGCACCTCAAGCAACATGTACAGTGTCTTCAGAGAGTGATGATTCAAGGGCCAGCTGCTATCTATATGAATTAATTCCTTACACCAAGGAGCAAAGCAACACCCCTAAACATCTAGATTTTCAAAAGAGGAAGTGGAAACTAGTGGTGACAGCTAGAGAAATACTTCAAACTGATTCCAAAGTTAGTATTCTGAAAAAAAGCACTCACTGCTCAGACTGTTAAAGGGAGCCCACAGGCCCAAGAAGTAATAAGCACATGGCTGGGCATGGAGTTATATCCTACTGACATACAGGAATCTTAATTTAATATACATACTGCTTTATGAAACAGAAAACAGAAATTGCCAATTATTGCAAATCATTCTGCAAGGTGCTAACGGTTATTTCTGAGTAGTGGAATTATTGGGGGTTGCTTCCTTTTGCTTATTAATAGTTTCCAATTCTTCTAACATATTGCTCTTGTAATGAGAATTCAAAATTACACAACACAAGTCATTATCTACTGACAATCCATGAAATCTGAGGCAAAAAAAACTATTTTAGGTGAACTCTTCATCTGAACCTGTGGGTAAACCACAGGTTGTCTCTAAAAATCATCCTTGCTCCCCACCTCAAACCGGAACTAATCACAACTTTGTTGCCCTCTTAATCTCTCCTGCAGACATTACAGGTTTTGACACTACAGGACATCATTATTAGTTTTCGCCAATTTCCCAGTGACAGCTACCAACTCTCTGGGATAGTGAGATAAAGAGAAGGAAAGGAAATGTTTTAAATCAATGTTTTTTTGCACAAAGCGACATCAGATTCAAAGAAGTGACTTATTCAAAACTAAACGCAGACACTTCTACATCGCTATTTGAAAATCACGGGCTCCTCACAATCCTCACACTAACAAGCCTCTATGAAAAAAATAAAAATCAATAAAGAGCCTCTATGGAATCATGAATGTCCCAAGAATAAAACGTCATTTTGGTAAACACTCATTTGGCAATTGTATTTTCCCTGCTCAGTGAAAAAACAGCACAGAAAGATCTCAAGAGGAGAGGGGGAAAAAACAGCCTCTACCAAAACAGGCATACCCCTCAGCACAGCAGAAGAAAGTAAATTCAAACCAGCTCAATTCAGCAATTAAGCAACTCACCATATACGAAGCACCATAACAGGTGTTTATCATCTCTAAACAAATAAGACAAGATATCTGCCTTCCAGGGAATCATAACTCTAGTCTGGGAAACAAACACTTATAAACTAATATACGGCAGATCCAGACAAAATTTAATAGAAGTTTTAAAACTGTTCTGGTAGTATAAGAAAGGAGAGATTAAAATCAACTGCAAGAATTTTGAAAATGATTCTTCATATTCATTATATACACACACACACACACACATACACTTAAATCAGTCACTTATCCACCTTAATCATTAAACCCAAAATAAAAGGTGGCAGAAACTCTCAGCTACCAAAAGCAAGCATAGAGGTGAAATCTACACACTCATCCTTCGGACTAAAAATAAAACGTAAACGACAAGTGACTTACAACAAGGAGAATAGATGCAAAAAGGACTCACCAACATCAGAAGGTCCGTACTCGGCATCTTCCTCTTCCAGGCGTCCTTTCAGTGCCTCCCCTCTGCAAAAGGGAACCACGTTTGTTTACTTCTAACGCTTTAAACGGTCCAGTCGGCCCGCCGAGATTCGCGAGAGCTACAGAGAAACGGTTCTCTCCCTCCTTTAAGAGCTCAGATTTCACTCCTAGCTTTCACACTCCACCCCAGCACCCCAAACCAGCGAATCAGAATCCTGCTGGCACTTTGCTTCCCTCCCACAGCTGCCCAAACGCTTCCAGAGCCAGCCTCCCACAAAGCAATCCCCCCAGGTAGCTACCGGGGGAAACGCCCAACCTGCAGCGGACCAGGGCCTGAAGGCCAGGAGCCCCGCCCATTCAAACTAACCCGGCCGAGACGCGGACGCTACAGGCAGTCCACTCCCAGGGTCCAGCCTCCGGTGGACTCCCTTTAGAAATAGGTAGGCCTCGTTCTCGACTTCATCCCTCCCTCCCCACAACCCTCTCCTCGCCTGCGAAGGACCAGCAAACCTGCCCACCCCAAGACCACTCCTACCCCGCCGGCGCAGTGGAGTTTCGGACCCCGCTCCTTCTCGGCCCTGGCGCCCTCCCCCACCCACTCGCGAACCCTCACTCAGACCTCGGGTGGTCGGCGCCCCTACCCTCAGCCCGAACCCGAGCCCGCCCCGAGCTGCTAGCCCCTCGGTCCGGCCTGGCCCTTCCTCCTCTCCTCGCCCTTCCAGCACTCCTCGCCCCTCCGCAACGGGACCCCTCCGCAACGGGACCCCTCCGCAACAGGCCCCCCGCAGTCCCGTCACTCCTCCCTCTCCCCGACCAGGACCCGCCTCCCATTCAGTCCTGACTCTCCCCTATCCCAAGCCGAAGCCCTCCTCCCCAGCCCGGACCCTCCTCCTTCCTCCGGGTCCGCGGCGGCCCCGTCCACCTCCTCAGCCGGGAGCCAGCTTCTGCGCTCCTTCCCTCGGACACTGTCTCGCCGGCCCTGCTCCTCTTCACCGCGGGCCGACTCGCGGGGCACTGGGCGCAAACTCCCCAGGCGGCGTCTACTGCTGCCGCTGCTGCCGCCACTGCCGCCGCCGTCGAGATTAGAGATCCGGCCGCCGGCGGCGCCGCCCCTCCCCGCCCCGTCCGGAAATGGCTCCCACGGTGCCCTCCCCGTTCCCCAGCCCTGGCGTGCGCGGCTCCGCCGCCGGTCACGCGCACGCCCCGGCCTGGGCGCCAGGCCCGCTGTCCACTCCGGGCCCCACGGCGCGTGCGCGCCGCCTGCTGGCCTGGCGGGGGCGGCGGCCAGGCCTTCCGAGAAGATGGAACGCGCCCGCCGCGGACGGTACCTGGCTTCTTCAGTCTCCCTTTTTAAAAACCAACTTGCTGGTCACTTTTGGTCACTTGGAGCCCCTGAGAGAGTCAGCCTGCAGAGCACTGTTTAAACTGATCCATAACAACGACTCGAGATGGGTCTCCAGAGAGGCCTTTGGGATTTTAATGAGTGACTCAGAGATTTGCTCCTTGTCTCCTTCCTGGAGACTTCCATCGAGGTCAGCGATGCCTGAAGAAAAGCGACAGGAAAACGCCCTTATTGGAGATATTATCCCCATCCTCCCCTCTCCCCACAAAAATGGATAACAGTGACTATAGGTGTTGGGCAAAAACGCTACCAATACTACTTTATTTTCGTGAGCAATGTTGGGAGTCATCTAATATTCAAGTGAGAAGCACCCACCAGGATCACAGAGGTCACTCTTCATTTCCAGAAGAACTAACTCTTAAATCAGTTTCATGACTTGCCCATGTTGTCATGGCACTAATTCAGCAGAAGCAGAAGACAGTGTAGTTACTTGTAACTGATAGGTGATCTGCATACAGTATTTTTTTTTCAACAAATTATTTAAATGACACCTACATGGCATCTTGAAATCTTAATAAAAATGACACTTATGAATGTACTCAATTCCATTCCCTTGCAAAATGTTGTCATGACACTAATTTGGGGTGTCATCACTACCATCGTTACCCTCATCTAGTGCTCTTAGGATGGAAGTCCTTGTTATCACATCTGCCCTTTTCTGCACGGCCCCTTTAGCACTTGCCAGTTTCCCAGCCAGAATGGTCAAGACTATGAAAGAGTCGAACAGGTTATCTCTGGGCTTCGTTGCCCTCACCCCTACCCATCAGAAGTCCCAGACATCTCTACTATCCAGAGCTCCTGAATCAGGCTCTAACACCCCCATACCCTTAGTCCTCTTGCTGTTCCCCAGCAGACATGCATTCTCAGTGTTGAAGGGTCAGAAAATGTCCTGGGCTTCCTGCCAATGCCTACTCATCAAGAGTAACTTTGGGATTCCAGTTATGTCCTCCCCAGCCCTCATCCCCTACCCCTCTGCTTTATTTCTTCTTCAGATCCTAGGATCTGCTCTCCCTAGCCTCCTTAACTGCCACCTCTCATCCTTTAATTTAGAATTTCTGTGCCAGCTGACTGCAGGGCAAGGTCCACGTCTGATTGCTCCCTAAACTTCTGTGGTACAACTTCACTGCTCCTCACACTGCACAGTAGGTGGTCTGTTCATTCTTCCCAGATGAATGAATAAATTCAACCATATTGTCTAACCTTTATTGTTATGGACTGAAGGTTTCCCCCCCAAATTCATATGTTGAAGCCCTAACCCGCAATGTGATGGCAGGGGCTTTGGAAGGCAGTTAGGTTTCAATGAGGTAATGAGGGTGGAGCCCTGTAATAGGATTCATGTCCTTGCAAGAAGAAGAAAGACCAGGCAGAGCATTCTCTCTCTCTCTCTCTCCCTCTCTCTCTCTCTCTCTCTCTCTCTCTCTCTCTCTCTCTCTCTCCCTCTCTCTCTCTCTCTCTCTCCCTCTCTCTCTCTCTCTCCCTCTCTCTCTCTCTCTCTCTCCATGCACAAAGAAGAGGTCATGCAGGCACACAGTGAAACAGCAGCCATTTGCAAGCCAGGAAGAGGACCTTACCAAAAACCAAATTTGCCAGCACCTTGACCTTGGACTTCCCAGCCTGCAGAACTGTGATAAATAAATGTCTATGGCCACTCAGTCTGTGGTATTATGCTATAGCAGCCTAAGCTAAGATACTTACTTTGCCAAGAACTATGCTAAGGCAACTTTACATCCAAGGCTGTATTTATGTCCTAACTTGCCCAGATCAGGTGACTCTCATCATCTCTCAACTTGTAAACAAAGACATTAAGGCCCAGAGAAGGTAAATGATCATCCCAAAGACACACAGGAGAATGGAGTGGAGTTTGGATGGGAAGTGAAGTCTTCAGATTTTGTAGGAAGGACCTAAAATATGTTTGTTAATGAATTGGAATCAAAGAATGTTAGAGCTAGAGGGGCCTTCAACTATTTGCAGTTCAACCCCATAATACATGCATGAAGAAACCAAGGCCAGGAAAGGAGCATGACTCCTGGCAGTTCCTGGCAGAGCCCAAGGGCCCTGTGTGAGGGTGTGTGCGGGGAGGGGGGCAGGGGCTGAGACTTCAGGCCCACTGCTCCTGTTCCCCACACTCCCTCTGACTGCAGCTTAACATCAGGGATTACAAGAGAAGCATCAAGTAGAAAATGACCAGAGATAAAAGATGCATGAGGATTAAGAAAGAAAACTTCAGCCTTCACAGGGGGAAACACAAAATGGAGCAAAGTCCCCACTGACTATCGGACTCACATGTCCTAGCTATATTGGTGAGCCCTTGGGAGAAAGCAAGAGAGCAGAGAGCAAAGGGGATATAAATGAGAGAGAATTACAGTTCAGAGAGAAGAGGGATGTGCCAAAGCAGGAGTGATGGCTAAGGAGGGGACAAACGTCCACCTCTTTCCCCTCTCCCCCCAGATGCTCGCACAGTAGGGGCTTCGGAAGTTCTACAAAGGAGGGGCTCAGGTGGCTGGTGGGAGGCAGAGGTGGGGTGCTGGGGCTCCCATACTCGTGGCGTGGTCTCCCAGTGAGCAGCCCTGGCATCACCTGGGAGATGATTAGAAATGCAGTTTCCTGGAGCCCCACTCCAGACCTACCAAATCTTGATCTACATTTTAACAAGATCCGCAGGTGAGATATATGCGCAATAAAACGTGAGAAGCAATTCTCTCAACACCCTGCTTGCAGAGAAAGCACAGTGCTTTTTTTAAGATTGTGCATTTGTTTGGGATGGTTTAAGGAGGTTGATGAAGAAAATGTATGAGGGTGAAGAGGAGAACTAATGCTCCCCAAGTTGGCCTTTGGTGCCATCATAGTGCCTTCCAGGATAAAAAAAAAAAGATTGGGAGGGATTAGAAAGGCCTATGGGGGACCAGGGAGAACTGAAATACCTGCTGATGACAGAGGGCTGGGGATGGCAGGGGGCAGAATGTGGAGGAAGATAGTCTGGACTTTTTTCCCCATGTGGCTTCTTTTAAAATAATCCATGCTGGCAAATCTGGTTCTGCTTAAAATGGCAGCTAGCCATGGCCAAGTTAGTGACACCCGTCCCTCTAGACACAAGCACACAGTCCCCACTCTAAAAGCAGGAACATGCTATCATGCCTCCACTCCTGACCCTGACACCGCCACCCCCAACCCACCCAACTGGGGACTTTCTATGGAAGTTCAGCTTAGGACAGGGCTGCGGGCAGATCTCAGGGCAGCTGCAGCTTCTAAACCACGCCTGGGAAGGAATGGCCCACAGGAAAGCCCCCTGCAGGACATCTGGTCATGGAGCCTAAAACGCCCTGCCCAAGGAGGGGCAGGAAACCACCCAACAGCAGCAGGTTGGGATGATCATGACAGAACCGGCCACTGGGGAAAAGGGTGCTAAGAGCCGGCCAGGGCAGGGAGCATGTGCCCAGAGGTTGCCACACTGGGATAAAGAGCAAGGTGCAGTGGATCACTGAGCTACATGTCCCAGGTGCCAATTCAGCCAAAAGTCAGAGTGGCCAGGCCAGATCCTGAGAAACAAGTTATTTCCCAAGGAAGCGCACCTTTCCTGAGGAAGCCCCCTGTTGCTATCCAGGCTACACAATCACTCCTAGCAAAGCATCAAAACCAGAGAGTGACTGCTTATCAAAAACCAAATAAATACAAACTTCCTTGGGCAGAAGGAAACCAGCTGGGCCTGCGATGACAGAACAGCTTTGAAGGCAGACGAGCCTCTACCCAGAGATCACTGTGTGGCCTCAGGTGAGTGGGTTTAACTGAGCCTGGGCTTCCTTGGTTGAAAAACAAAGGTTAATAGCATCTACCCTGGGACTGTGAGGGCGGGTGGGTATGTGTACCCAGCACAGGGCCGATCCACAGTAGGCACTCAAGAACTATTAGTCTAACCTCCTCCACCATGTGCATGATGGAGTTCAGATAAGATGCCAATCTAGGCTCTGTGACCAGCTAAAGCAAGCCTAGCTCTCTCTCATTGCTCTAGGTCTGGCTCAGTCCCCATCAGGACCTAATCCTGACAGTTGATTAGTCTTTCCAACGTGCCCCTTGCCCCATTGAGTGCACCCTAGGCCTTTTCAAGGCTTACCCAAGAGCTACAGATCTATCGTATTCCTGCAGATTTTTGGTGTTTGTAGATCAGTAAGACCCAAACCAACTAAACCTAACACCCCTTGTTTATGGGAGTTACAAAATATATGTCATAAACAGGGGTGAGTACCTACCTACGTAGCAATATAGTGTCCTAACTTTAAAACTGAAAGCCATCAGAAAAAAACCCTACGTGAAGTTAGCAGATGCATGAACTTACGATGGATAAGTATGCATTGAAAAGGAGATAATATTTAATATTGTCATTTTTTCCTTTATATTTGCCATTTTGAAATAAGGCTAAATTAGTATTTTTATACAACTACATACAATTGTTCTGAACGGGAAAGCTACAAATGCAGTCCAGTACAGAGGTGTTGTCTTGTTGACTCTAGTACTATGTGAGCAGCATTACCACAGGTGATGTGATTTTCCAAAATGATGGATTAAGAGTTGATAAAGTTCCAAACAAAATGAAGGATAACCTACCTGCAACTTTCAACATGGTAGATGTGCTCCAGGAAGAGTGTATGATAAAACCATGTTTTTAAAGAAATCCACTTTTTCTTGTATGAAAGTGAAATTGAGTTCTTGGCCCATGTGACTATGAACTGGTTTTTCTCCTACATGATTGTTCTGGCAGGATGTTAAAAAAAAAAAAAAATGTGTAGGACTCAGGACAATTCTTCATTGTGAGGGACTGCCTTTGCAATGTCTGCATTATAAGACATCTAGCATCCATCACCATTACCAAATGCCAGCAGAACTACCCCCATCATTGTGACAACCAAAACTTTTTAAAATTTTGGGATTCCCCCTAGGGAGCCAAACTGTCCCACTGAGGACTGATAACAGGAATGCACGCTAACACAAGCCTCATGTTAATATCTACAGCTGAATGTCTGTCAAGTTAGGAGGGACTCAAGCATCATCTGGCCCGTCCTTCCCTTCTAGCCTGGCACATCAGAACCTTCAAGGAGCTTTTCCAAATCCCCATGTCAGGGCTTTCCTACATTCCCTGGTGAATGAGAGGTGGGGCCCAAACATCTGTATTTTGAACATCCCCAGATAAAAGTTGCTAAATTCTATCCATTCTCATCAATTTCTATGCCTTGGTCCCACAGCTAGTGGAAACCGAACCTAGAATTCCTGCTCTAGAAGCCCAGGCCCATAAAACATGATGAAACTTATAGGTTCTCCTGCTGGCTTTGAGACTCACATGCTGTGTGGCTTTGGATCCACCCTTTACCCTCTCTGGGTCTCAATTTCCTGAGCTCAAAATTGGATAGAGAGGGGAAGCTGCTCTCCAGCTCTGTCAGTCTAGAATTCTCTATGCCCTACTTGGGTTACACTTCCCAGAAGCCTCTGTTTAGAAACTCTACCTCTCTGTGCTCAGGGTCCCAGGAGGGGCCCTTGATCACAGAGTTATTTGGTTGGAGAGGGTGTCTGCCCTGGTCCTGCGCTGAGGATGCATGGTGGGGCCAGAATGCCCTGGGAGGCCAGCGCCTTCTCCCTCTCCCTCCCCTTCAGTGTTGACACAGATGGGATGCAATGAAGAGTAATATAAGTCCTGTGTAAACAGAGGACCAGGGGGCCAATTAGTAACCTTGACCCATGGTTACTCCTCGCCTGGCCCTGCAGAACCGGTTTCCAGGACTGACTCACTCAGAGGAGCTGGGCTTTGGACAGCTGGGCGGGCAGCAGCTATATCCGGAGCTCAGGGTCAGGGTAGAAGGAGAGGGCGTCCATCTCTGCAAGCAGATGGAAAAGATTTTATGTCTTACAAAATTAAAGAAATTTTCCCCAGTTTTTTTTTGTTTTGTTTTGTTTTTTTTAACTAAAGGCAGTTGCTCTCCATGCTCCATGCTCTGGGGAACGGACCTAGGCAGAGGGATCAAGGACAGCGTGAGCTGAGGGGGCAGGATGAGCAGGAGTTAACCAGGCAGAGAGATGCAGGAAGAGTGTTCCAGCTGAGGAAACTGTATATGCCAAGGCCCAGAGGTGGGCTCAGGAAGGCCAGCGAGCATGGCAAGAGTTAGGGGGAGGGGAGGGAGAGGCTGGTGTACAGGTCAGTAGGGACAGATGTGTAGGGCAGGTGTACAAATGCACATGCCTTCAGGGGCCCAAGCAGGTAATGGGAGAGTTACCATTTGGGAATGTAGACCTCAGGCTCGTTCATTCATCCATTCAACTACTTAATGTTAGGTTGCAGTATCCTGGGTGGGGGATGAATCACTGAGCAAAACAAAGATCCCTGCCGTCATGCAACTTACATTCTAGTGGAAGGAGACAGACAAATAAACAGAATAACTAACTATATGGCAAGTTAGAAGGTGCCAAGGGCTGTGGAAAAAGAAGCAAAGCCCAGTATGGGAAATAGAAAGTGTGGGGAATGGAGCAGGATGTCATGGGTGCTACAGTTTTAAGTAGAATGGCAGGCAAATGCAACATGTGATGACTCTTTATCCTTAGTTAGCAACAGGAAACAGCAAGCCAGCCTAATTTCTGGACAAAAAGAGCACAAAAATATTGTAGGACCATATTGTGTTCTTGTTGCAATTTGCATAATCTGTCTTGTGATCATGATGTAACTTGCTGAATCAACCCCTCTTTGTTAATTCCATCTTTCTCTCCCAAGAGAGAGAAAAGAAATTCGTAGTTGCATAGTAATTGTCAAGTGATCTAAAAGGTCATAAAGAAGAATATGACTAAGGAACTCCCAGAACTTTGGGCAACTTACTCAATTGTTTTCAAGTTTTGTTTTTTCATCAGAATATACTATATGTACAGACCAGTCCACAAATCAAAGAGTAGAGCTTGATGAATATTCACGGCGTGAACGTCAGTGTTCAGCACCCCTATCAAGAAACAGAGTATGGCCAATTCAATTGTTTTTAAGCAAATGCAACTGAGAACTAGATGGAGATGTTAAGTGTCCTGAGACCTCCGGGCCCTGTAGGATATAGTATTTCTAACTTCATCGAAAGAGCAGTAAGCAGCCATTGAGGTCCTTTTAATCAAGGAGCTGACCGTATCACATTTGTGTTTTAAAACAATTCCTCCGCATAGTATAGAGAATGGCTGGAAGAAGATCCAAATGGCAGACTAGGTACAGGCTTTTGCTTTCATCTCAGCAAAGAGTGAAGGCGGTTGGTTCTAGGATAGAACAAGGGTGTGAGCTTAGAAGATGGACTCTTGGAAAGTGAGATAAACAGATTAAAAGGAGCTTCCCAGAACTACAGTCCACGCTGTGCCCTGACCAGCAGGCTGCCATGTATGACCAAGCTAGCAGCCCCTGAGGAGAAGTCACATTCACAGCTCAAGACAAACTAACCCATGCCTAGTGGGCTATACCTTTAACTTGTTAGAGCAGGATTGGGGTACCTCTCCCTTAACCACGGGACTCTTTCTGACCTGATCATTTCCCACAAAATAGAGCTGGTTGCAGCAGTAACCAATAGAGTGGTTACATTCATGCTGAGGCTATTTCTATCTACCCTAGTGTTGTGGGCTGAATTATGTCCCCCAACAATTCATATGTTGAAGTCCTAACAGTACAGTACCTCAGAATGGGACATTCTTTGGAAGAGGGGTCATTGCAGATGTCATTAGTCAAGATGAGGTCACACTAGAGTGAGGTGGGCCCCTAATCCAATATAACTGGTGTCCTTTAAAAAGGGTGACTGTAGACACATACATGCACACAGAGAGAATGCCATGCGGAGATAAAGGCAGAGATGGGGACTATGCTTTTACAAGTCAAAGAACACCAAGGACTGCCAGCAAACCACCAGTCTGGGGCAGAGGCATTGGGCAGATTCTTTCTCACAGCCCTTAGAAGGAACCCGTCCTGCCGACACCCTGATCTCAGATTTCTAGTCTTCAGAACAGTGAGACAATAAACGTCTGCTGTTCAAGCTACCCTGTTTATGGTGCTTTGTTACAGCAGTCCTAGCAAATTAATACACCCAGATTCTCAAACTAGCCCCACACTTCAATAGGTTGACAAAAGAGGAATGGGAAGGGCAGGGTGACACGACCACTCCTAGTTGCCTTACATCCCCTCTGAGCGTCCAACTGTTGGAGCAGTGACTGGGGTCGGGAAGCCTCCAGAAGCCCTGGGGTCCACTGCCGACTGGCTTCCTGGTGGGCAAAAGCAGCCTGAAGCTCGTCCTTGTGGATCTGCTTGAGGGGACTGCTACACTCGGTTTTGGGGTGCAAAGAAACACCTGCCACTTAGGGACAGATGTTGAAGGGGGCAGTGCAAAGGAATCCACTCATTCAGACATATTTCAAATACCCACTCTTACTATCCACTTCTCATGTAATCCACGTACTCCAAATATTTAAACCATTTCCACCGGCTGCCCAGTCAAACATCTAACTCAGCACTGCCTTGTTATTGCATCATCTTAGACTCAATTAAAAACTCATTTTGGTCAAATATCCTTACCAGTCCCTCCAATATACAAATAATTTCAGTCCTTTAAAGCAAGTTGTTGATCGCTATAGGCCTGCTTCTGATCCTGGCTACATCCCCCCGGGGAAGTCTTACAAAGTCTCTGGTTGACAGCAAGAGGTCCTGAGGGGATTGCTCAATGTTGTCTCTGGACACAACCTCACAACGATAAAAACAAGTCAAAACCAAGCCTTAGTGGCAGAGAATCAGTTACAGAAAATGCATGAACAAGGGTCAGCAGAGATTGCCCGGGCCACACCCCAGGCTATTTGGAAAGCGCTTACCTGATGTCTTCCATAAGTGATAATCCATAGCAATAATCATCTATCAATGGATGTATTGATCTGTCTGTGAATTAGATCATATCTGGAGAGGATGCCCTCCAAGGGAAGGTACCATACAAGGCCCAGTTAATTGAATGTTCTTCTTGAACTTGGTCCACAAGGCCCCTTATGATCAGCCCCTGCCTCTCTCTACCTTCATCTCCCCCATTTCTACCTCACCCTCAGACTTTATACCCCAGGCGTAGTTAGAGTAACTATGTAATTAATCATCCAATCTGGGACACTTTTGAGACCGAGGACATAACTAATAAGTTTTCTGGGACAGCAGGCATAATAAACTGGACTGTTCTGTGCCTTCTGGGATTTCTCATTTCCCTAGTCATGTGGAATTACTTAGAGTTGCATAACATGCCATGGGCTTTTACAGAGTTGTTATCACAAAGAGGGCCGAGGCTTGATTTATGTAACCATAAGAATAAATCAAGAATATTGACTGGAAGCTTCAAGGAGATATATTTTAGTTCAATATTAAGAAGAACTTTCTAGCCAACAGGACTACACAGAAAATGAACAGGCAACCTTGGGCAGTAGAGAGCTCCCTGTCACTACAGCTGTTTTGTTGACAAATACTAGCATACAGCGGGTAGGACTTCTGAGGCGAGGATTCAGGCATATAAGGGGTGAATAGGCAGAATAACTACCTTAGACTCTGATTCATCTATTCATTCATTCACTGAATATTTACTGGGCATGAGGCATTGCACCAGGAGTTTGATGAATTAGTACAAAACAAATACACCCATGTAACCACCATGCAGAGCAAGGCCCTATGCTTGGTGATAAACAAGACAGATGTGGCCTCTAACCTCTTGGAGCTGACAGGCTTGCAGAAGAGATACATGAAATTGTAAGAATTATTGGGTATTCAAAGACAGTATGAGGGGAGAACTTGGGATGGGAGTCAAAGAAGGGACATTTAAGTCGAAAAGGGATGAATGTAGGAAACTTGTCTGGTTCCATGATCTTAGATCTTTCTGGAGAGCTCAGACTTATTCTCTCTTCTCTGATGCCTACACTTTCAGTTCGGTAACCTTCCTGAGCGCTGACTTAGACCAGCCTATAGCTGCCAGCTCCAGAGCTGTGAGTCCTGTTCAGATGACACGTTACCAGGTAACTGACCATCCTAGGGGAGACAGGAGGGGTGGATGAGCCACGTGGGGTCGTTAGTCACGCCTCTTTCTTTCCTCCTTTATTCTCTAAAAGATCATCAGAAGGCTAGTCACACAGACTTCAGGACAATAGAGGCACAGGCAATGCCATGGTAGGTAAACCCCAAGAGCCTGGCAGAGACTCAACTTTAAGAGCAGCCAGCTCTCATCAAAGCACCCAGTGATACTGGCCACAATCCAAAATCTCATGTATGAAGCAGAAGAGACAAAAGGTGAGATAAAGGGCATGTGATCACAGGATTTTCTCCTGTACATTGATGGGAAATAATACCAGGATCATACAGCAGATAAATAAGTACTAGGGATGTACTGTACAACAAGATAAATATAATTCACGCTGCTGTATGTTATGTATGAAAATTGTTAAGAAAGTAAATCCTAAGGGCTCTCATCACAAGGAAAAAAATTTTTTTTCTATTTCTTAAATTTTGTATCTATATGAGATGATGGACGTTCACTAAACTTATTGTGATAATCATTTCATGATGTATGTAAATCAAATCATTATATTGTACACCTTAAACTTGTACTGTGCTGTATGTCAATCATATCTCAAAAAAACCTGGTAGGAAAAAAAATCAGTTAAAAAAACAAAATCCCAGCAAAAATTTTTGTAGATGCAGATAAATTATTCTAAAATTTGTATGGAAAGGCAAAGGAACTAGAAGAGTAAAGACAAAGCCGGAAATCTGCAATATTGTGATTTATCATAAGAAATATATATCCATTTAGTCTTCATCTTCATTCCTAGCTCCTAAAACCCTTGGAATTTCCTAAGTGATGAGACAGCTAAAGGTGTCTTTTGTTATTCATAACTGGCTCTTTCAATCACACACCTGACTTTATGTTACTGAGGTAATATTTGGTTGCCAGGGGAACCTTTCAGCCCTACCCCCTGACCTGGGGCTGGTGGTGGACTCAATCACCAATGGCCAATGATTTAATCCATCCCGCTTACCTATTGAAGCCTCCATAAAAACCCAGAAGGATGGTGTCTGAAGAGCTTCCAGGTTGGTGAGACGTCCACATGTTGGGAGCGGCACACCCCAGTTCCAAAGGGACAGATGCTCCTGCACATGGGATCTTGCCCTAGGTACCTCTTCATCTGGCTGTTCATCTGTATCCTTTATAATACCCTTTACAATAAACTGTAAACATAGGTAAATATTTACCTGAGCTTTGTGAGCCATTCTAGCAAACTTGCAAACCTGAGGAGGGGATCGTGAGAACCCTAATTTAACACTGGTCAGTCAGAAATACAGATGACAACCTGGACTTGCGACTGGTGTTGTTACCCTAAGGGCTCATGTGCCTGCGGCCACAGGAAGCCAAATTCTGACAGCGGGTGTTTGCAGCAAAGTAAGGGTTTTATTGCATCACACCCTGCAAGGGAGTGGGAGACAAGTCTCAGATCCACTCCATTTGGTCTTTGAGTGAGGGATGTTTTGAAGGGGAAGAACAAAGAGGCTGGGATTAATCATCATCAGGTGACATTTCTGTGACATTCAGATTCTGGGGCTCAGGATGTCTCTGGTTTTGGATTCTCTGGCCAGGTGGTCCATGGCTCAAGGGCCTGTTATCTCACCTTGCCCTGGAGAAACAATCTGAGTTTGTACGTTAACGATGATATCTATAGTAGCAACCTGAGTACATTAATGATGTTATCATGTTATCGACAACAGCAATTTTAGTCATCTGACCCTGGTCGATGAGTGTTCAGTTAGCACAGGATTGAGGTCAGAGGGGGCAAGAAAGGGAATAAAGTTTTGGATTGAGAGATTAATCATCAACTCAGTACGGGAACTTAGTTTTAGCGGGACACTCAGTTTCAGTGTCTGAAATGGGGGCAGCCTTGTGGGACTGGGCCCTTAACCTGTGGGGTCTGATGCTGTCTTCAGGCAGACAGTGTCAGAATTAAGTTAAACTTGTAGGACACCCAGTTGGTTCCTGCTGAAATGGGGAAATGCTTGGTGTGGGAAAAACCCCATACATCTGGTGTCAGAAGTATTGAGAGTGGAGAAAAAAAATAGTTTTCTCCAATGAAGTTTTATACCACTAGATATCAAGATGTATTTAAAACTACAGTTACTAAGAGAGTGTAGTATTGGCAGAATGCTAGACCCATAGTGCGCTCGAAAAGAACGAGTCCAGAGACAGACCCACACGTATATGGACACTTGAATTTTGATAAAGGTGATACCAGAGAGAAGCAAGTCAAAGACAGTGTTTTTAAAAATGGTGCTGGTCAAATAGATATTTGTAGGGGAAAAAATATGGCTCTTGACTCCTATCTTACACCATACACAAAAACCAATTCCAGATTGATCATAGCTCTAAATGTGAAAAGTAAAACAGTAAACTTTCTAGAAAATAATATGAAAAGTATCTTCATAACTTTGGGTAGGCAAAGATCTCTTAAGTAGGACACAAACACCATTCATCACTAAGGACAAAATTAATCAATTGGGCTAAGTTAAAATCAGAAATTTCTCTCCATCAAAAGACTGCATTTGATGCATCCTATGATGTTTTGGTGATACTTGTGATGAAGGGTTCTGGTGTTTTTCTGTAGCAGAAGGAGAAGCAAGCAGTGTGGTGACAGTATGGCCTATTCTAATCTGTGTACACATTTGTGTTTCCATTACCTCCAGGAAGGACCCTTTACTATTGCCTCCTCTCTGGGCACTATTTGCACAAAATCAGCTATTCTACTCCCTCAAATAAATCCAATATGTATATGATATTGTGATATAATAAGAAATATATATTTGGTTTTTGACTCTGGTTCCTGGCACAGAGCTCCTAAATCCCTTGTAATTTCCTGAGTGACAGGGGTGTAAAGAGTGTCTTTTCTTATTTACAATAAGTTCCCTTAAACCTTATCTGAGTTTCTGAGTTTATGCTAATGACTTGACTCTTATGGGCCCCTAGATAGCTTCAGATGGGGGCTGGTTGCTATAGAGGAACCAAACATATAATTAGAGGGTTGGAACTTTCAGCCCCACCCTCCGACCTACAGGGAAGGGAAGAGGGACAGGGGATTGAGTTATTCACCAATAGACAATTATTTAATCAACCATGCTTGTGCAATGAAACCTCCATAATTCAGGGTTGGTAAATGCATCCATGTGCTGGGAGGGTGGTACACCCCAGACTCCACAGGGACAGAGAAGCTCCTGTGCTCAGGACCCTTCTGGACCTTGTCCTAAGTACCTCTTTGTTTATAATAATAGGAAGTAAAGTGTTTCCCTGGGTTGTGTGAGTCATTATAGCAAATTATAAAACCTGACGACGGGGTCATGGGAACCCCTGATTTGCAGCCAAGTTGGACAGAAGTGTGAGTAACCTGGGAACCCACTACTTGTTACTGGAGTCTGAAGGGGGCAGTTCTGTGGGGCTGAGCCCTTAATCTGTGGGGCTGCACTAACCCTGGATAGTTCGTGTCAGAATTGGATTAAACTGCAGGATACCTAGTTGGTGTCTGTAGAAAACTGGGGAATTGCTTGGTATGGAAAACTCACACATTTGGTGTCAGAGGTGTTTGAGAAAATATATCTTAGGGATGTATTTACACAGTAACCTTGTTGGGAGATATGGAAATAATGATATCCTGAAAAGTTATGTTTTTTTTATCTTTCTCTACCACAAATTTAATATTATGTCTCAGTATGTGTTTGATAGGAGTGAAATAAAATACTAAGAAAGAAAAAAAAAAAAGACTGCGTTTGATATGTATAGCTGATTCACTTTGTTATAAAGCAGAAACTAACACACCATTGTAAAGCAATTATACTCCAATAAAGATGTTAAAAAAAAAAAAAAAGTCTGCATTTGGAGACAGAAGAGCAAGCCACAAGGGGAGAATATATTTTTTAACACATACAAGGATTGCTCTGATCATCAACTTCCTCATCTACAGGGTTAAATGAGACAATATGCTTAAAAGGATTAGCACAGTGCCTGGCACATAAGAAGTATTCCATACAATTTTACGGTGCTTCTCTTATAACTGAGGCATTCCAGCAGAAGGACTGTACTTCAGACCATTTACAGGCAGGCAGAATCTCTCTCCTCTTTTTGACGCTCCATAAAGAGCAGTCGGAAGGGTTTCCTCTCAAGTCTCTCATAAACCTTATACACCAGTGTTGAGGGCATTCCGTAAGGTACCCCCTTCAATCCCAAAGCTGCAATCTGCACGGAGATCCAGTGTTCAGTTTTAAACAACACAGTGGTGGGGTAAGAGGTGCAAGGGGAGGATGAGTGGGCTTTAGTCTTGGCCGAGTCAGGTCACACTGTGGGAAATCCCCCAGGTGAGCTGAAAGCACCACGGAGGGGCTGGCAGGAGGGAAGAAAGCTCTCTCTCCTTTCAAATACAGTCTTATTTATCATAGTAGCCATCAGGATTCCCAGAAGCATGCAAGAGGGGGCTTTCAGAATGGTTTCAAAGGGGTCACCTCATTCCTGCAGAGACAAGCCCAGGAGAAGCCAGAGCCTAAAGGGAGCACGTTCTGACCTGTGTGGATGGAGAAGTACTGGAGGCAAGGCCAAGCTCAGAGGCCACCCCTGAATGGGGCACTGCAGTGGTTTGGGTCCCCACCCCTCAGTGGGGAGGGGCAGAACTTCTGAAGAACTTGGGTTTGCCTCTAGCCATCCTCCTTCCTGCTCTTCCTCCCCAGCAGAGGACACAGAGTCTAGAAGCCTTGGGCCACTGATATGAAGCCAGGGGTGCCGAGAAGGAAGACCCTCGACTAGGCCCACTCCCATCCGTTTTGAGGGCTGGCAGCCTGACTCCTAGGACAGCACCAAGCATCATCTGCAAACCCTTCCATTGTTGACAAGAGTCTGTGTACGCCCCTCACAGCCTCTGATCTCACGTCAGCCCTGTGGACAAAGGATTATCCTGGTCCCCTGTTTCAGCGGTCCAAGCTGAGCCTCAAAGAAACAAAGTAAACTACCCATGGTAGTTCTCAGGCTCAGGACTCATCCCATCCCCCTCCATCTTCCCTCCATCAAGATACCAATTACAGATCATCTATACTTCCATTAAAAAAAAAAGATACCAATCACAGTGATTATTATTACCATTTTTGAGCATCTCTTGTGCACCAGGCATATGACTGGGTGCTTCGCTTTTATTCGTTTGTTTGTCCTTCAGAATAACCTGAGAGGGCTTCCCTGGTGGCACAGTGGTTGAGAATCCGCCTGCCAATGCAGGGGACACGGGTTCGATCCCTGGTCCGGGAAGATCCCACATGCCGCGGAGCAACTAAACTAGTGTGCCACAACTACTGAGCCTGTGCTCTAGAGCCCGTGAGCCACAACTACTGAGCCCGTGTGCCGCAACTACTGAAGCCCACACGCCTAGAGCCCGTGCTCCACAATGAGAGAAGCCACTGCAATGAGAAGCCCGCGCACCGCAACTAGAGAAAGCCCGCGCGCAGCAACGAAGACCCAACACAGTCAAAAATAAATAAATAAATAAAATTAAAAAAAAAAAAAAAGCAAAATCTGATTAAAAAAAAAAAAAGAATAACCTGAGAAGTAGGTGAGGGTGCCCCATTTTACTGGCTCAGAGAGGGTAATAATATAAGTTAGCATACTTGGTGCCAGGCACTATTCTAAACACTTTCATGTGCATTACGTCATGCAATCTCAAAGATCCCGTGAGAATAAGCGCAAGTATCATCTCCATTTCAGAGACAGAGGAACTGAGGCTCAGAGACATCAGGTAAATTGTCTGAGGCCTCATAGCTAGGAAGTAGAGCTGGAATTGGAACCAAGTATTCTTACCACTGTTCCACACCTCTGGCAGTACAGACGACTTACTCAAGGTGGCACATCTAGGGAGTGTCAGAATCCCATGGAAACCCCTGCCGAACTGAAAGCCCAGGGTCCTCCCACCCAGCTAACCTGCCTAGAGTAGGGCTGCAGGGATGCTTTGGATCCTGTTGGCGGCCTCCTCCTCTCCATCTAAGAGACAGCTCTCTGCGAATCAATCCCCAGAAATAGGATGCATGGAGACAGACCCCCTCCGTGGTGGCAGACAGCCCGGTCAGGCTGACAGAGCTGGCACCCAGCCCAACCAAAATTTTTTGCCAGTTTTTCTCTCTCTGCATGATGCTCATTGGCTGAAACCAGCCCCTGATTCTCATTTTCTCCCTTGGTCCCCATTGAAAGCGCTGAATGGGAGATAGAAAGGGAGCTTGGAGGGAGGGCGAGCAGGTCCTCGAGCGAGCCCTCCTGACCCTCCAGGAAGGGTAAGAGGAGCTGGGTGGGGGTGAGGAGAGGGGTGCCAGGGAGTGAGTTCTGGAGTTGTGGGGCAGAGGTAACCTAGCAACCACTGGCTCATGCTGTCACAAAGCGACAGGCTTGCCCACAGAACTGACGAGCCTTCCCATTGACATATCTTTTTGCTCCTTCCTGCTGGGGCAGCAAGGGCTACTCACCCACATGCTATAGTGGCCACTTTCCTCCGTGAGTCTGGGGATCTCCACAGGGCAGGAAATGGGCACTCCAGACAGCCCAGGGCCTGGGGGAGGACCCACAGGGGCCAAGAGGGGAAAAGGGAAGTTCTGTCTCTGCATTGGTGTCAGCCTTCAGGCCCCTTGTGCCTGGCCAGCTGGGGGCCCAGGGAGAGAGGGAAGGAAGGTCAGGGTCAGATGCAGTGGGGCCCCGGCCTGGCTTGCTCTGGAAAAGGCAGGCCTGGCCTGCTAGAGGCTCTGGTGACCTCTTCACAGCAGCTGTGGACTATGACCCATTAGTGGCCTATAATATCAATTTAATAGTTTGCATCTAACACTGACAAAATGAAAACAAAAAATAGGATGAAACTATCAGTATGCATCATATATAACAAGGGTAAGAATTGCTTCAGTTTCACATACACACACAAATGCATGCACACTTGTGTGTGTGAATTGGGTTATGATGTAAAAATGAGTTTCTTAACTATGGTCACAGTCAAAAGTATTTAAAAGTCTCTGTTCTATCGAGTCCTTTTCCTGTAGGCAGGTGGGTATGGGGCATCCCAATGCCCTGTCCTCAACCCTGCAGCATCTAAGTGCTCTAGAGCCTAGCCCCCATCATTAAGGATGTCCAAACTTCCTTCAAAGGAAGCCCTGCCAACTGGTTTTCTCTTTAGGCAAAGATCAGGAGACTTTGAGTCAGGATGCCTGGCTCCTCGCTGTTTGATCTCAAAGTTTCTCCTCTTACCCGATCTCAGGTAGTGCTGTCCGCTCCCCTCCACCCTAACCTGATGGAAGGCTGGCCCTGGGGGAATCTCTGGGGTCCCTTGCAGATTCTATGACTCAGACGGTTAATTCTCAGAATGCACTGATTTCCTGCCTCAACCCCATCCTTGGCACCTGCAACCCCAGCACTATATATACAGATCCATAGATTTAGATTAATCACAATTCTTGGCTTTAACACCTATTATCTTTCATTCATGTCATCACCAGTAAATGCACTTCTCAAACCAACAACTAGAATACCACCACCAACACATCATATTTGCTCCTCTCCTCCCACCTCTCCCCTTCCCATCTGCCCTCAGAAATAGCCTCTATCTGAATTTTGTGTTTAGCGTTTCCTTGCTCTTTTTTCTTGTTTTATCACGTTTATGATAATTTTCCTTGCTTTTTGTTTCTTTCTTTCTTTTTTTTAAAATTTTGGTTGTGCAGGGTCTTAGTTGCAGCAGGCAGCCTCCTTAGTTTTAGCTCGCCGGCTCCTTAGTTGCAGCACGTGTACTCTTTAGTTGAGGCCGGTGGGCTCCTTAGTTGCGGTTCACTGGCTCCTTAGTTTCGGCATGCATACTCTTAGTTGCGGCATGCATGTGGGATCTAGTTCCCTGAACAGGGGTCGAACCCGCGTCCCCTGCATTGGAAGGTGGATTCTTAACCACTGCGCCACCAGGGAAGTCCTCTAATTTTGGTTGCTTTTGAACTTTATTTTTAAAAAGCATCTCAGGCTATATGGTCTCCTGCAACTTGCTTTCCTAGACTTAGCATCACATTTCTAAGATTCATCTGTGTTGTTGCGTGTAGCTGTGGTTTGTTCATTGTCGTTGCAATATAATGTTCAATCGTCTGAATGGACCACAGCATATTTATCTATTCTTCTGCCACTGGACATTTAGATTGTCACCAGGTTTTTGCTAATTTGAACAATGTTGGTTTGAATATTCTTACACATAGCCCCCTTTGCACATCTGCAAGAGTTTCTCTGGGGTATATTTCTGGGAGAGGAATTGCTGGTTGATATGGCATGCAAATGTTCAATTTTATAAGATACTGCCAATTTTTTCCCCGAAAATCTGTTCCGGTTTACACTCCTACTACCAGTCAACAAGAGTTCCTGTTATCCATCTTCAACACTAGTATTAAATTCACCGGTCCTTACTCTGTTAGAGGCCCTACAATGGCTACGGAAGTGAGGACCCAATTGGCAGAGCATCCACTGATGAGGTAAGGTCCCAAATGCCTTCCCTGCTGACCAAGGAGGTGGAGGGGGCCGGGGTGGGCAGAAGACAAAGGAACTCAACAACCTGAGGGTCCAAGTGGAGATCACCTTCCACTGCCGTCAGCCAGGCCCCCAGTGGGTTCTCAGGCCTGAGTTAGCAAAGTCACAAGCAGGGCCCCTCCTGGGTAGGGAGAGAGTCACAGGCAGGGGGCAGGAGCACAGAAATTCCAGGGGTTTTCAGGGGCTGACTTCTTCTGTTAGTTGGGGGTAGGGGAGGCCAGCTAACAGTGACTTTCAGAGAAGGTTTGCTTTATTTCTTTAAGTCCCAGATCCCTTAGAGGCGAATCGAGGACGGAACAGGAAACTCAGGGGCCTGGTCAGCGAGATCTGCAGAGGGTCCCGGGGCAAAACGCCTTGCTTAGCATATCCAGAGTCCATCTATACTCCTCCAGAGGGACTCCCTTCAGCCAGGGCCACCGGAAGGGAGAGCAGACAGTGAGCAGGCAGGTGGTCCCACCAGGCCCCTGGCGGACAGCAGCCCACCTGTGGATCCTCGCTGGACCTACTCCATCTCCTCCTCCGGGGGCAGAAGCACAGCGTCCTCAGGAGAGGGAAGGGGTGCGGGTGGAGGACAGAGAACCTGAGACGCTTGTCTCCAGCGAAGCGAAGCAAGAGCTTGAGGCTTCCCTGCAGCGACGCAGCCCTGACAGCCGCCCTGTCACCTCTGCATCTTCGGGGAGGGGCCCCCCCCTGGAAAAGGACTTGCTGGCCTAGTCCGGCCTTGGCGCCAGCTTTCGCTCCTGGACGCTGAGTCTGGGCCAAAACTGCCCCTGAGGGCAAGGGGGGAGGGTGACAGCCTATAGCTGGCTTCTCTTGGGCTGCCAACAGTTTGGCTTGGGGAGAGGCCCATGCTAGGGTCAGCCCCCTGGCCCTGGAGGTGTATATAATATACCTTTGCTCCAGTCCAGGTATTTGGATGAGTAGGTGGGTCTATGGCTTCTCTTTCTCTTTCTGGCTTTAGAAACGGTTTCTGAGAGAAAACTGGGGTCCTGGCTCCCTGCTCAGGCATCTTAGGAAGACAGAAGGGTCCCTGGGGCCGGATGGCATGGCTGGGAAAGGACCCTGGGGGAGGCTCAGCTTTGGTGTCACGGGGGTGGTGGTGAAGTCCTGGAAACCAGATTTCAGAGTATCTCAGGAATGGATTCTAATAAGCTCAGGTGGGCACCGCTGCCAGGGGGCTCCATTTGCTTCTCCCTGACCCTCTCCTTCAGTCCAAGGGCTGAGCCAAAACCTGAGAAGAAATCAGGGTGCAGGCCAAGGAGCCACGTGGACAGCGGGCCACAGAAAGAACTGATGATCCCAGGGATCGTGGATTTCAATCTGATCCGAGAGGCACTGAGGACCTCCAAGCCCCAAACTCCCGGTGCCCACCGCTTCGGCCACCTCAGCCACCACTCCTTCTTCTCCCGGCACCACCCCCATCCCCAGCACGTGACCCACATCCAAGGTAGGGCTGGGGCAGGCCAGAGGCTGGCTGGAGGTGGGGACAGGGGAGGGCGTGCTGGAAAGGGAGGACCCAGCCCGCGCTTGGCCGAGCCAAGACCCGACCTGAGGCAGGGGCAGGGTGCGGGGGTCCAAGGGCAGACTGCCTAGCCCTACAGGATTTAAGTCATTGCCGATTCTCCCATTTTACAAATCAGAGAAAGGGATGAAGGTTCTCCTGCAGAGCTGCACTCTCTTCTCTAACTCAGGCCATTTCACCCACTCAGCTATTCATCCATCAAATATCTAATGAGTGTGAACTATGGGTCAAGCAGTTTTTTAGGTCCTGGGGTTATGATAGTGAGCGAGACAGACAGTCCCTGCCCTCACGGAGCCGACTCTTTGGTGGGGAAGAATAGGAAATAGATAAGGTGTCAGATGTGGTAAGTGCCAAGGCTATAGGGGGAGGCCTGACGAACGGCATGATATTTGAGCAAAGAATAAAGGAAGACAGGGCATGATCCATGTGGATCTCAGGGGGAAGAGTGTCCCAGGCAGAGGGAACAGCAAGGACAGAGGCCCTGAGGCGAGAGCATCCTGGCTCTGTTGGAGGAACAGCAAGGAAGTCAGTGTGGCTGGAGCAGAGTCAGGAGGGGGGAGAAAGGAGATGCATCAGAGAGGCAGCCAGGCCCACATCGCGTGAGCCTTGGAGCTCACCGTGGTCACCCTTAAGCCATCTCACTGGGTCAGATAGGAGCCACTGGAAGGTTGAGAGCAAAGAGGTAGCAGAAGGGATCTACTGGCTTTTGAATGGATGGTGGCTTGGACCGGGGAGGTAGTAGTGGCGGAGTTAGTGGCCCTGCTCTAGAGATATACAGAAGGTAAGGCCAACGGGATTTGCCGATCGATTCAAAACAGAGTATGAGAGGGGAGAGGAGGCAGCCTGACTCCCAGGTGTTTGGCCTGAGTAACTGGAAAACTGGAGTTGCACTGGCTGAGACAGAGGAGCCCACAGAAGGGGCCAGTGGAGGATGGGGAGGGTCAGGGGTTTGGTCTGGGACGTGGGAGATGCAACATGTGCAATGCCTCTTAGAAGTCCGAGGGGAGGTATCGAGTAGGCAGTCAGGTCCATTTGGGGCAGAGATGCCAACGTGAGAGCCACTCAGATGGGGGTGGTATTTGAAGTGGTGTGCTGGATGGGATCATGAGGGGACCATGTAGATGCGGGGAAGGAGAACCTGGCATGAACCTGGGGACCCCAAGGCTAAGGGGTTGAGGAGAGGAAGAGGAAGCAGTAGCGGAGCGGCTGGTGAGCTAGGAGGACCCAGGAGAGTGAGGGGCCCTGGCACCAAAGGAAAGTGTTCGGGAAGACAGAGCGAGCACCCACGGTAAGTCCTAACTAGGCTGTTCCCCAAAGCTTAACTAATGATGCTATAACATCACACAAACCTTAGACCGGAGGGTCCTCACGTGTAAATGTCTCTTACCACCTCCAGGCTGCCGTGCACTCAGCCCTGCAAGCCTGACAGATGGCATGAAGTTTTATCCAGAGGGTCTCGCTCCCTGTGATTTGAGCCCAGGCCCCTCTCGTCACAAACTGTGGCTTAATGACCCCCGTCCCCACATCCTCTTCTTTAAGCTGCCTGACTCTGTGTGCTCACACCTGCACTTCACTGCCCTGTCACAGAACACCGAAAGGACCCCAGGACTAGGGTCTCAGGAAGCCCAGGTTCCTGTCTTACCTCTGCCTGACTCACTGCGTGACCCTGAGCACATCCTTTCGCTGCCGTTCTAAGTGTCCCCAGGGGTAAGGTCGCAGTGGTTACAGAGGCCCTCCCAGCTCTCGCCATCTCTGGGCTTGTGGTTACTGGAAGAAGTGGGCCAAGTGCTCCCCCCTGCTCACCAGCCTCCTCCCAGCCCCCCAGAGTTCTTGGGGTCCACTCAGGCCCCCCTTCCCACAGCCTCTAACCTTTCACAGATCTCACCGGGAAGCCTGTCTGTGTTGTCAGGGACGAGTTCTCTCTGGCCGCCTCACCTCAACCCACGCTCTTACCCCGCTCTCTGATCGGGATGCCCACCATCTCGGTCCCCATTGGAGACCCGCAGTCCAATCGGGATCCCTGGCTTTCTTCTGGTGGGTACTTGGGCCACAGCCCCTCTACCTTGGGGTTATACCTGTGCCTGGCAAGAAGGAAAGGGCCATTGCTCTTAGGTCAGTGGGGTCTGGTGGGGAACCCCACTGTTTTCCTTATTTCCTCGGGCAGCTGCATTTGCATTATTCCCCAACCCCAGGTCCTCAGAAATGCACCCCTGCTTGGCTTTGACGTGTCTGAGGAGTCATAACAAGCAGAGGACAAGCAGATTTGGGCAACAGTCATGTGACTTACAGCTCTAGCCAGGAACAGTATTGGAAATACTGTATTTCGTAACCTGTGTGCTCAGGCACCAGCCAATCAGAACAATCAGCCATAGACAGTGTGTTGGGGGGCGGAGGGGGAGGGCAGCATTTCAGAGGCCTCTGCTCTGCCAAGCCTTACCCTTTCCCTTAAGGGCGGGGAGGATCCTGGGGAAGGGGCAGAGGGGCTTGGAAGGCTTGCTGCAGTGCTCGTTACCAACCTCGCCAGGAGTCACTCAGTATTTTAGTAACTGCCACAGCGTATCGACTGAATCTCTGTCCTGGCTTTGGGCTCCTAACAGATGCAAAGCTAGACTAAATCACAAACATCTTGGTACATGTAGCCAAACGTTCTCCAGCATCTCCCAGTAAAGCCACAGGCTAGGACATCAATATCAGTAGCCACCATACCCACCAACCCACCAGCGGTGTGATTCCTACTCCTTCCCTCAAGGGTACCACCTCCCCTGTGAAACTACCCCTCCCTTTAAGATGCAGGGCAGGAAGACGGGGAGGAGAGGAGGCCCTTCCAGCTACAGTCCTCCCCACACCCAGTGTACAGGGAGGGCAAGGAGGAGAGCCCCAGATATCAGTTGGCTGGATCTTGTCCCCTCCTTCCAGAGGCCTGGAAGAAGGAGTTGAAAGACCTGGCTTCCCGGGTGGCCATCTTCACCAAGGAGAATAAGCTGAAGAGCAAGGAGGTGGGTGCAGAACAAAGCAGATGTCTGAGAAGAGATGAAATGGACTCGCTCCTTTGTAACTAAATTCCTCCCACGTGGCTTCCAGCAGATCAGCACAGAGCGAGCCTTCCTGAGAGGCGCTACTGTTGGCACAGGGGAAGGGGCCCATGAATTCAACCCAAGGGAGAGGGTCCCAGTGAGGGTTCAGAGGACAGAACGTACCAGGTGGAGAAATCCAAGAAGGGCTCATAGTTTAGAAGCGGATGGGGAGAGGCGTACCTAGTGGAGGCGTACAGCATCAAGGCTCACAAGCTGGAAAATGCAGGGCATCCTTAGAGACCAGAGGGCTGAAGAACAGGGTACAAGTGGGCAGCAGTGAGGGAGAAGGTGGGAGAAGGGCTGACTTTGGACGTAGGCAAGATCAGCTTGCTTCTCATTTCTGAACTTAGTTTCGTGTCTAATCTGAGAAGGGGTGGAAAATCCCTGAAGAATTTCACACAGAACGGGGGTGGCCTCCTGGGTGCTATTTGCTGATAAACCAGTAAGGAGAAGTGGGAGGCAGCTTGAAAGTGGTTGAAATTGGTCCTAGGACAGGCCCAGCTCTTTGTGGCTGAGTCTGGTCCTGCCCTCGTCTTGGGCAACAGAGTTCTCGTCCCTGCTCTGCAGCTAACTCGCTGTGACACTCAGGGCAACTCAGCTAAGCTGTCTGGGTCTCAGTTTTCTTATCTTTAAAATGGGGAGAAGGATACTACCAGTCTTAACTGGAGTTCCAGGGACAGGAGGTCCTAGGCCTTGTGCCCACAGGCCTGGCTCAGGAAGGTTTCCCAGGGCAAAGAAAGGATGGCAAGCTGTGGGGGACAGTATCCTACACCAAGGCAGGATACTGTTTTCAAATCTCTGATGGGCTGGGCGGAAGGGCATGGGGAAGGCCTCCCCAGGAAGAAGTACAAGGACCACCCGAGAACCACGGGGGGGGCAGCCAACATTCAATGAAATTCCAGCAGGAAGAGCAATAGCTATAATGGAAGGGCCGCCCCACTGGCAGGAGGGGTCTAGGACAGGGTCGGGCTGGCCTGGTTGATCTCCTGGGTCCCTGGCCTCCTCCTCTTCTTTTCCCCCTTGTCCCCTCTGCTTTCTCCTCTTTCTCCCTCTCTGCCTAGAGTCTCTGGCCGCTTTCTTCCCAGCAGAAGCAGGAGCCTCAGCGGGAGCAGGGGGCAAAGTACTCAGCAGAGACCGGGAGGCTCATCCCTGCTCCCACCCGGGCCACGGCCCGCCGCCACTCCCTCCAGGGCGCACGAAACCGCCCTGCGAGCAGAGATGGAGGAGACCAGACCTTCATCCTGCAGGATCAGGAGTTGCTGGTGAGGCGCTGGGAAGGTTGGGGGCTGTGGACCCTACAGAGGCCCTAGTCTGAGGGCAGAGAACACGGTGGTACCTGCTCCCAGGCTCACAGGGATCCAACTAGGACCCTTGCAAACTGCTTTCAAGCCTGGCTTCTCCCAGGGAGCCTTGCGCCTGAGACCATAAGGCTTGAAAACCCCAGACCTGGGAGTCAGGAGCCTGCATTCCAATCCCCAGCTGCCTCTAGCTTTCTGTGTGAGCCTTTCCCTCTCTAAGTCCTTTTCCCTCTCAGGACCTTAGTTCAATGATTTAGCCAAACTGGGAGCACGGACACGTTGTCACAAGGTCTGGTCCAGCTGTGGCACCTGATGTGTTAGTGAAGGGAGCCACGGCGGTGGAACGAGAAGCCTGGAGGTGGAGGCCCTGCCTGGCGTGTCCTCACCACGCCCAGCCTGCTGCCCCCCGCAGCCTGCAAGGCTGGTCGCAGCCACCTCCCCACACCCTGGAGCCATCTGGTCTGTGCTGCAGTGAAGCATAAAGCCCCCTCCTCCGTGTTCGAGTGTCCCATGGGGGCCTGAGAGGCACGCGGGAGTCGTGCTGGTGGGCGAGGCAGTGAGAGTCTCTGTTCAAAGGCGCACATGTTCTCCAGGAGAGGCCAGACCATGACAGCATCCTGACACCTTCCCTGTGAACAGTGCTTTAAAGCACGCAGTCCCCTTGGAGCCTTACGACAGACAGTTCAGGGAATAGATAGAGCAGACAGGACCCCATTCCACAGATGGGGAGGCTGAGGCCCTGCCGGGTGACAGCCCATGGCCCAGGTCCCCGGAGAGGGAGCAGCATGGCAGGGGCTAGAACGCAGTGCTTTCTCCACCGTAGGGCGGCCTCACCTTCCCTGGAAGTAGGTTCTCGGGTCCTGTGGGGAGGGGGCACAGGGCAGGTAAGTTGGATGCGGAGAATGGAGAGGGACCCCGGGCAGATGGGGGCGGGGGTCACCTCAAGGGGCGGGCACCCGGGGGTGAGGGTGGGCAGCCGAGCAGTCGCAGGCCTGGGGAGAGGCCCGGACCAGCTCCCGCTCTGCCAGGGATGACGCAGACCTGCTGGGCACTGACAGCGCCCCTCGGGTCCTGGGGAGACTGACCACCAAGCGCTGAGGGAACCCCACTTTCCTAGGACTCCGGGGGCTCCGCCTCCCCCCGTGGGCCCCAGCTCCACATAGGCACAGCCGCCAGCAGCAGCCTGGCCTAGGGAGCCCCCACAGCCCTTCTAAGACAGAGCTGGATCTCTTGCCGATGATCCCTGACTGGAGGACGCCGCGGGGAAAGGGCCGCGAAGTAGCAAAGATGCCAGAGGCTGAGAAGGCGGCTGGGAGCGAAGAGCGCACGGCTCTGGGCGGAAAGGAGCCCCCGGCCAAGCAGGGCAGAGAACCAGCTGACTCCGGCCCTCAGGCTGCCCACGGGGATCACCCCACCTCTTTGCTAACATCTCCAATCTCTGAACTTGGGAACTTCAGGGAGGGGAGGCCCATGGGGTCCCTGAAATCCCCACACCAAGGACCCAAGCATTCGGGACTCGGTGCGTCTCTGAGGAACTGATGGGCCAGCTCTGACCTTGCCTTCCCAGTGAGGGACTTTGGGGTACAACCAGCCCAAGTAGGGCTCAGGGATGAGGGGTCCAAGTGTCTGATTCTGAGGCTTCGTTCTGCCACAACAGCTCTGCGAGGTGTCCTCCTCTCTCGAGGCCTCAGATGCCTCATCTGCCCGGTAGGGAGGTTAAGAATCTTCCTCCAGGGCTGCAGGCAGAGAAAGCTTTCTACAAAGTGTGAAGTCCCATGCGGAGGGGAGGCAGGGACCATCGTGGGGACCCGTCTAGCCAAGCAAGGGCTCTGGGAGACCACTTCGCGGGGGAGGCAGCTGTGCAGCCCACTACAACATGCCGTCCGGCCACGCTGACCCACGCCTGTCCTCCTGCCCACAGATCCTGGAGCTGCTTTCGCAAATCCTGCAAACAGACTCCTTGAATGCTATCCAGTTCTGGCTACTCTACGCGCCCCCCAAGGGTGAGGACACAGTCCTGGGCCCAGAACCTCGCCTGAGTGGAGACCGCTGAGGGCTGTGTCCGCTGTTTCTGCAGGACTCAGATGTCACTCGGCTCCCACCCCAGGGCCTTACACGGGGGCCTCTCCTCCTTTTTGGAGCCCCAAACTAATCTCTTCCAGCTAGACAACGTCACTGCTCCCTCCTCCACATTCCTCAGCAGGGTTTCCACGACCCTGCTCCTTAGCGGGGACCCCCTCCTCCACACTGACCGCAGGCCTCGGCCCCTGGGAGGGAGACATTCAAAGACCATACGTAGCAGACACAGCCTTTAATCCACCACTGTGGGAAACGCACATGCACAGAGGTGCAAATGCTCGTACATAAGAGCACACACACATGTGCACGTGAACACGTAAATGGATGTACACATACTCACTGAGGAGGTAGGTGGAGGGGGTATCTAAGTGGGAGGGTGAGGAGTGATGAGAGCCAGAGAGCCGATTGGATGGGAGAGTGGAGGAGGAGGAGGGGGAGGAGGGCGGGTCCCCAGCAGGCTTCCCAGGGGGCCAGGGGGTGTGGTGGCAGGTGGACCAAGAACCAGGTACACTCGAGAGAGGTGTGGAAGGCCAAGGCACGCTGCACACACAGGGGCCAGAGAAGTGTGGCCTTCCCCACGGGCCCCCGAGGACAGAACGTGAGATGGTTAGAGAGAGCCGTCTGGGCCCATTGGGCAGAAGAGCTGGAGGCCCCGCTCCCTGCCTGTCCCACCAAGCGGCAGGATGGGGGCCGAGGTCTTGCCCCTGAGGATTCTCCCCCGTCTGTGCTTACAGAGAAAGACATGGCACTAGGCCTCCTGCAGACAGCAGTGGCTCAGCTCCTTCCCCAGCCCCTAGTCTCCATCCCAGCAGAAAAACTCCTGAACCAGCTCCAGGAAATTCAAGAACCACTTCAAGAGAGGCAACAGCTACCCTACAGGTGGGCTTCGCACCCCTCAGCTGCCCCTCTCCTCCCTAACATTCAGCCACCTGTCCTCCCAGGTGAGGCCAGTGGAGGCCAGAGGAGGGAGCCCAGTGCTGGCCAGAGCCTGGGCTGCCTAAGCCTGTCCTGGAGGAAGAGGCCCATGCTCTCCCCCAGACCCCCCCAGTCCTACCTATGCGGCTTGAAAGCTTACTCTGCCAGACCAGACTCCAGGGGCCAGCTGTGGGGATGCTAAGGGGGTGACCTGTGTCAGTTGTCGCAAGACAGGGCTGGGTAAGCCACATCTAGCTCTCCAGGAGCTCTTGGTCTTTGGGAGGACACAAGCAGAGAAGGAACGGTGACATAAGGCAGGCAGAAGTACCTTTAAGTATTAAGTCCGGTATTAAGTCCTCTGGATGGCTGGAGAGAAGGATTAATGATGAGCTGGGGAAAGGGAAGATGAGGGAAGTCCACACACAGCAGGGGAGTGGGGCCTGAGTGTCAGCCATGGGACCAGCAATCCTGAGTGCCCACTATGTTTGCCTGACACCGCTGGGTGTTTAACACATTTCTAGTCCATACAGCCGCCCACGGAGGCAGTATTACCTCCATTTTACAGATGAGAAAACTGAGGCTCAGGAACAGTTGAATGACAGCCCAAAATCACGCAGCTGGGCAGCAGAAAAGCTGGGGTTCAAACTTAGGCTTATCTGACTTCCAAGCCCAGCAGCGCCCAGATTCACCAGGGAGCTTATTGAAAAGGCAGATGCCTAGAGATTGTCACTCAGTAGGATGGGGGTGAACATGGAGATGTGTATTTCCAACAGCACTAAGTATGTCTGAAAGTGCCTGGGGACACTGCTGGGATGGATAGGATTTGAACAAGCAAATGAGAGGGTGGGGAAAGTCAGGAGTGGAAGTCAGAAATGGGAAGCGTTAGGGAATGTTAAATCTGGGAGTGGCTGGAGCGCGGGTGGGCGGATTGGTGAGAAGGGGGCGGCCTGCTGTGCTGGCTTGGATGTGCTGAAGGTGTGGGTGCTTGCTCTGGCCCTGGACTCGGTTTTCTTTTCCACTTTGAGACCAGGGGTGGCACAGTGGTAAGGCAGCTTCACTGTGACCTTAGGCAAGCCACCTGCCATCTGTGAGCCTCTGTTTCACCTTCTCAAAACCCCCACTCCCGGAATCATAGGGAGGAAAAATTACATCGGGTGCATCAAAAGGCTTGCTGAGTGCAAAGCCAATACAAGATATGAATGTTATCCATGCTCATCAGTATTTCATTAGGGAAGCAGGGTTTCTGTCTTCTCCACTCACACAGGAAGGCTTCCCGTCTGCAGGGAAGCAGCAGGCCAAGGGAGGGCAGGTGCAGTGGCCTCCCTACAGCTCCCTACAGAAGGGCCTCGGTTCCCTGTGGCCACAGCGGGCGATGGAGTCACAGTTGTTGGGGTCCTGCTTGGGGTGGGGCCATCCCTGGACAGACACCTGCTGGCTCTCAGGAGGGGTGGCTCTTGCCTCTCCCTGGGGCACCTTCCCCACCTCCCTGCCCACCCTGCCACTCGGCTGGCTGCACGACTCCAGCCTGACCTTCTCAGCCTCTCCTTGTGTTGGTTTTAGCCAATCCCTGAAGAAGACGAAGACACCACCTCTATCAAAAAGCGAAAAACCAGGTAAGGGTCCACATAGCAGGTCACTGGGGGCTCACAGAGGCCCACCATGGCTAGATTCCTCAGGGGATACAAGGACCCCCTGGAGATGGGGCCCTGCCCAAAGAAGCGGCTCATTTCATCCATCCATCCATCCATCCACTCATTCGTTCAGCAGATCCTTAATTAGTACCTAAGCACTAGCTTCTGGGGTCACTGGGGGAGAATTCAGAGACGAGTTCCTGCTGCCGTGGAGCTTCATCCTAGGGAGAGGAGTGCAGACCACAAAGACACCTGAGGCAGATGGGTGCCCTAAGGAAAATGACAGGGCGATGGCAGAATCAGGAGGACAGGCAGGGTGGGGAGAGGGCCCCTTGAGCCGAAAGGCAGGAAGGATCCAGCCCTCTCTGGGTCAAGGGAGAGCCTGCGAGCAGGGCTTCCACCTGCCAGCTGTGTTGGTGAAAGGGCAGGCAGGCCAGGGTGGCCGGAGCCTTGTGGGTTGGGGACGGTGGTAAGAAATGAGATCGGTGGGCAGAGCCGGCCTGTGGGAAAGGCCAGGCATGTGGTCTCATAAAGAGAGCGTGGGGTTCACTGGAGGGTTATCAGCAGGGTGTGGTGGGACCCCTCTGGCTGCTGTGTAGAGAATGGACTGTGGGGTTCCAGAGGGGATGAGGGAGACCAGGGAGGAAGGGGTACCTTAGACCAGAGGCGGGGGGAGGGGAAGGAAGGTTGGAGGGGAGAGGAGAGGACAGGTATTCTCGATGTACACTGTTCTGCCCCACTAGACTGTAAAGGGTCCTGTGTGCCGGGCAGCGTGTCTGACACAGAGTAGGTACTGCTCAGACATCTGTGACCTGGATGTAGAAGAGGGTGGTGAGGCTGGGGGAAGGGAGTCAACCCCTCCCAGGTTGCCAGGAGAGCCCGAGCGGAAGCCTGGCCTGACCCAGGCACGCACACATCCACCAGGGCCTGGCAGGGAGAAGGGGTCTCCCCAGATCTCCTGGGCAGCTCCCAGGTAGGGTCCTGGCCCCTCACGCTCTCCTGCCTGCTGTGTTCCCGTCCCCCTCCCAGAGAACATCGGGAAATCACAAGTTCTTCGTGTGCACTCCAGCCAGAACCCAGAAGAGAAGGCGGCAAAGCCAAAGGCAGAGGGCTGAGGAGTTCGCACCACTTTGCCCACCTTGCTCAAGAAGAGCCCCTGAGTTCAAAGATTCGGCCCGCACCTCCTCAACAGCAATACCGGTTTTCCTATCACGTGGAGCCTATTAAAATACTGTCTTCCCCTTAAGAGGACAGTTCCGCTCTCCTACCAGGAGGTCTGTGCTTGGGTAGTTTGCTCCAGGAGGGGGAATGAGCTGTACCAAACCATCCCGACTCCGTTGGAGAAAGCCTCCCCATGTGGGGCTTCCCTGGTTCTGTTAGGTTCCAGAGAACTGAAGGGCAGGTCGTAGCTGGGGCTCTTCTCATCCTTGAGCCAAGTCTCACAGGGTTCTGGGCAGATTAGAGCAGAGGTTGGGAACTCGCCACTTTACAATACCGATCCGTACCAATTATTGAGTTCCTACCAGGCACTGAGGCAGGACTTAGGTACTAGCTAATTCACATAGAACACTATGTGAATTGCTGTACGTGTTTTATATATGGTACTATGTTTGATGTTCCCCAAAGCTCTATGAGGTAGAGAATCACTCCCATTTTATAGATGAATAAACTGAGTGAGGCTCAGAAAGGTGAATGAGCTTGTCCAAGGCCACACGGTAAGTGACAACCAGGATCCAAACGCAACATGTCTGGATCTAGAATCCCTGCTCCTATCTGCTGCACTCTGCTGCCTCGCGAACAGCAACCCTCACCGCAAGTTGTGGTTACATTCCTGAAGAGCATATGGTTAGGAAAATGGTGCTTGGCAAGATCAAGAAGGAAAGGGACATTATACAAATGTGACCCAGATGCAGCTGGGGTGTCTCTATCCTTTAAGATATAGAGAAGACGGCTTTGACCCTCTGGGAAGTCCAATGGGTTCCTTGAGATTTCTGCAAATTGCTTGGGATGGGGTGGGGAGGTCGGCATTGAGTATTTACAATTTCATGGTCACCTATGGCTCTGAGCTCCTACTTCTATTGACTTAGTTCAGTCCACGGATTGTGGGTCCATTCTATACTTCCAGCACTGCCCCCATTCCCCCACGTCAATTCATATGACCCCATTCACACAAAACTTGTGCACGGCAGGCTTCAGTCAAGATCAGGGGCTGGATGGGGATTTCCTGTGAACCCAGCAAACAGCTTCATGGTCAATATTAGATCACCTTGTTTTTAAAAGTCCTTGGCCACTCTTCCACTGGGGATGTTTCCCTGGTGGCAGCATCGCATATAACAACTATGCCCTGGGGCTTCCCCGGTGGTGCAGTGGTTGAGAATCCACCTGCCAATGCAGGGGACACGGGTTCGATCCCTGGTCCGGGAAGATCCCACATGCCGCGGAGCAACTAAGCTCGTGTGCCACAACTACTGAGCCTGTGCTCTAGAGCCCATGAGCCACAACTACTGAGCCCACGTGCCACAAATACTGAAGCCCGCGCACCCAGAGCCCATGCTCCGCAACGAGAGAAGCCATTGCAATGAGAAGCCGGTGCACCGCAACGAAGAGTAGCCCCCGCTCGCCGCAACTAGAGAAAGCCTGCGCGCAGCAATGAAGACCCAACACAGCCAAAAATAAATAAATAAAATAAATAAATTTATAAAAAAAAACAACAACAACTATGCCCTGGGAATTCCCTGGCGGTCCAGTGGTTAGGGCTCTGCGCTTCCACTGCAGGGGGCACGGGTTAGATCCCTGGTCAGGGAACTAAGACCCCACATGCCGCGTGGTGTGGTCAAAAAACCCAAAAAAACAAAATAAAACAAAAACCTATGCCCCTTGCCATCTCACTGAATTTCTCCTGCCCTGTCCTCAACCCTGCCACCAGTTTGCCCCCAGAAAACCCACACTATTTTTATTTTTTCCAATTTTTTTCTTGTAAAATATACATAACACAAAATTAACCATTTAAACCACTTTGAAGTGTAAACGTCAGGGTCATTAACTACATTCACATTGTGTGCAACTATTACCACCAAGCATCTCCAGAACTCTTTTCATTTTGCAAAGCTGAAACTCTGAAACCCATTAATAGTTTCCCATTCCCCCCTCCTCCCAGTCGCTGGCATTCCACTTTCTGTCTCTGAATCTGACAACTCTAGGTCCACCATATTAATGGAATCATATAGTCTTACGCATTATCCTTCTGTATCTGGCTTACGTCACTTAACATGATGTCCTCAAGGCTCATCCATGTTGTAGCATGTCTCAGAATGTCCTCGCACATTTACTTTTTTAATCGATGCAGCAGTTCAGCTCCTCCAGCCTCTGTTCTCAAACACTCCAGCTCCACCTTGCCCTGTCTAACCTCATTTAGGGGCTGAGCTGAACAGAAGGACTGTTCATGGAATAGGGTCCTTGCCCCTTGGCAGTTGTGGTTACAAGAGTATATCCCTACTCCATTATAAGTAATTTTTTGAAATCCAGACAGTGAAAAATGCTAAAAGCTATCTGTTTCCAAAATATATCATACTTCTTGGCACAAAAGCCCTGGGTCCTTAGGTAATCCTTCTATCCCTCCTCTAATTTTTCAGGAAAACTTGCCATGAGATTAATATCTGCCCCTGCAGATTCTCATACTTTTCTTATTCTCTGGAGCGTACCTCTCTTTTAAGTTTCTCAGTCCATCTTTCAAATCTATTTATTTTGCTTTCTCCATCTCGTGTTTCCTTTTGCAACTCCCTGCAAAATGCTTGTGTCACTGCCTGGCCTTTGTACCCATTGTCACTGCATTGAAAGACAAGATGTTTCAGGCCTGGCTTCTTACCTGTGTATTTTGAGGGTAGATTGTGAACAGATGAGATCTTTCTCAGCAGCTCTGCAGTCTGTTAGGAGAAAGATAAGGGGACTGAGTTGAATCATGTGCACATAGAAACACTGTGGAAATAAACATGTGCTATGCAAATGGGAATAGGAAACTACCATATTGCAAAAACACAGATGGCTAACCTATGGTTGCATGGGATGATCTGACCTCATTCAATGCTCACAGCCACCCGTAAAGTAGGTTTTATAGGTGGAAAATCCAAGGCTCAGAGCAGAAGCAACATCAAAATTTACACAGCCAATCAGCAGTGGATTCAAACTCAAGGCTGTGGGCTCCTCTGTCAGTGCCCTTTGCTTTCTGCCAGCTGCCATCTTGCAGGATCACCCCAAGTCCCACTTGTCTCCAGACAGAGAAGTGGACCCTTCTCTCACTTCCAGCCACTTCACCCTCTCTTCCTTCTGGTTCCTCTTCTTCCATCTCTTAGATATGGAGTTCGGCAGGGTTTGCTGTGACTCCCTGGCCCTCTTTAAAGTCCTTCAACAGGCCTGCATCCTTTCTCCATGTTTTAAGGGGGTCACTGCTGAACCCCAGGGGGACAGCCAGCTGGGAGAATTGGAAGGTTCCAGACATCTCACAAAGCACTGGCCAGAGTCGTCACTGGCCTTCCTGGAAATGCAAGTGGTGTCGGGCCTGCCTTCTTCGTCACCTGCACAGGGCCATCTTGACCTCAGGGCCATCTTGACCTCAGATCTTGTGCAGGTTGGAGGCCGGGCTGGTTACTGGGCTGCGGCCTGTAAGCTCTGCTTGGCTTTGCAGAGCTTCTGTGCCCTGCTTAGCAGCACTCCCTGTCTGGGCCCCCTTTTGGGCATCAAGGTGACTTCTGCTGGGTGTCAGGACCCCATGACCACTCCTGGGTCACTTCTAAATTTTCCTTGGCTCAGGCCCTGGAATTTCTCTTCTCACTACCCTCTGCTTCTCTGCCTGCCTGAAGCATGAGGACAGATTTTCCCTTCCAATCTTCTCTCCTATGGCTCTAGGTCCTCCTTGGGATCCAGTCTCCTTAGGCACTGTGAAAGCCATTGTTGGGTTTGCCCAGATGCCCCCACCCCCTTCCAGGTGGGCCTGAAACTTAGCTCCGTCCAACCAGAGTGCCCCATTCCTGGGCACAGTGAAGGATTGGATAAGCATGTGACCCAAACCAGGCCAACCATAGTCCACCCTTGGGATTGTTTTGTTGGCTGGGAAGGAACGTTGGCTTTTGAGATGATGCCATCATCGGTCATCATTGCTCCAAGAGACAAAGCTGTGGACTCAGTCACACCTGATGGTCCTGATTCTTCCCCATCCTTCCCCATTATATGAGACAATAAAATTATTTCTTAATCGAATTGTTGATTTTTATGCACTTTTAACATAAAGCTTACTATTTTACCCATTGTTAAGCATACAGTTCAGTGATATTAAATACATGCATACTGTTGGGCTACCATCACCACCATCCATCCATAGAACCCTTTTCATCTTGCAGAACTGAAACTCTATACCCATTAAACCATACCTCCCCATTCCCTCCTGCCCCCAGCCCCTGGCAACCACCCTTCTACTTTCTGTCTCTATGGATTTGAGTGTTCTAGGTACGTCATATAAGTAGAATCATACAATATTTGTCATTTTGTGACTAGCTTACTTCACTTACCATAGAGTCCTCAAGATTCATCCATGTTGTAGCATGTGCCAGAATTTTCTTCCTTTTTTAGGCTGAATATTCCCTTGTATGTATATACTCCATTTTGTTTATCCATTCATACATCGATGAACATTTGGGTTGTTTTGCTTTTTGGCTGTTGTGGATAATGCTGCTAGAACATGAGTGTACAGAAGAAGTTGATTTTTATGTCACATGTGACCAAAGGGATCCTGCGTGATCTAAGGTCACATAGTTAGTAAGCAGAGGCTCCAGAACTAGAATACAGCCTCATCAGACTTCAGAGCCACTGACAAGAGCCCTTGGTTCCCAAACTTGAACCATTCTCATACCCCCATCATGAATATGTTACAACTGTTCACCACCTGTACTATTCCTTCATATTTCTTTAAATTTACCTTTTTAATTTTTTTCATTTAACTATAGTTTTGACCTCAGCGATAATATCCCTGGCATCATGGTTTTGAGGTGTTATTTATAAAAGTTTCTCATACACACAAAAATAAATAGAAATAGAAATGTTTAAAATGTTAATGTTCCTCCATGTGCCCCCTAAGTTCAACTTGTACCACCAGAGTACACTTTCCACACCTTGGGAAACGTTGACTAGAAGAGATAGCAGTTTGAAGATGAGAGAACCACGCTTGGGACCCTTGGCTAAAGGACACACGTGGGGGTCAGCTTCTCCATGCCCAGTTTGCTGGCTCAACAATCACCCCACTGACCGCCCTCCACTTGATGGGTGAGACGAGAATAGGCTGGCGACCCATTTTCAGCAAAGGCAGGGAAAGGTTGTACCCTCCCTTTTGGAGCCTTAGGAGCCCACTGTTGGGACGTCCCTCAGAAGCTCTCAAGCCCCCTTCCCAGCCCATGGCAAACTCTCATTGTAGCACCCATGACATGGCGTCCAAATTCAGGTTGGACAAGGACGGTAACAGAGATCCCACCACCTTTCCTGACTGCTCAAACCCTAGTTCTGTCCCCAGAGCCACAAAGATCAGGTCTTTCCTTCTTCCTCTGGCTTTCTAATTTTGCCCTTGTCAGAACTCTTTTATGTCTCAAACCACGCCTCCTTTCAAATATTTATACCTTAAAAAAAATTTTTTTTTGGTCTGATTGCATTAGCTAATACTTCCAGAGAATAATGTTAATTAGTAACTATGATAGTGGGCATTTTAATATTATTTAATGAGAATGCCTTTCATTTTTCACCATTGAGCATGAGTTGACTTTGTTTATATATCAAATATATAGAAACTGAAATATTCACATATTCGTAAAGTTAGGTCAAGAAGTATCCTTCAACTCTTACGTGTTTAATCCACGCTGGAACCTTATGAGGTATATACTACTGTTAATGACAATTTTACAGATAAGGAGCTGGAAAAAAAGAAGTAACTTGCTCAAGGTCGTATAAGCAATAGGAAACTGATTCAGGATTCAAATCTTGCAGCTTGAATGGGCAGAGCCCATTCTCTTAACCCCATTCTAACTCCCCATAATAACTCCACATGGTAGATATTAGCACAATTTTATAGACGAGAATTCAGAAGAGAGGTTAAGTGATTCGTCCAAGGTCAAACAGCTGACAAGTACATCCTTCTCACAGGTTAACAGGGTGGTCTTAGAGTTCATCTCTACTGCACATTGGCTTAATTTCTTCTGCGTGCTGTGTGATATTTTTTTTTCTCAAATCTGTCTTCCATTACACTGTCTTGTGTTTCTATCATGTCAGCTATACCCCTGATATTATTCTACTACATTCATTAACTCTGCAGTGGTATTATTTTTGTCCTTGTTTCTTTTCTTAGTCCTTTTCAACTCATTCTATTGCCTTGTCTGAACTTCAATCTCTTGTTTCAGAGTTCAAGTTGTCTTTAATTTCTTGAGAATGCAAAACAGTTCTTTTCTAATATTTTCTTCTGTTCCTGGGTGTATCTTCTTCCAGAAATGTGCACGTCATCTTTCTTTTTCATGTTCTCCTTCCTCTGTCCTACTCCTTCCTTTTCTCCTGTAGAGTTGTTGCATAGGTACCATGTCAGTTTCTTTTGGTTTCACTTACGTTGGATCTGGAGCACTTCCTTCCAAGCCCCTTATTTGCACAAATGGTGACTTCTTGATTCTCCTCTTTGTTTACCTGGGCCCTGTGTGCACCGTCCTCTCTGAACACTAGCTTGAGGTCTGACTGTCATTGGTTTATATTCTTCCTGTTTCCCTCTTCAGCTGCCTGGGACAGAGGGGTTGGAGAAAACTGGGTCCTGGGAAGCCAGCAAACCAACTGCATCTCTGTTTTCTTCATCTGTAACTTCTAAAAAATAAACTTTTAACTTTAAAACTGTGTTAGATTTACAGAAAAATTGTGAAAAAAGAGAGTATCTATATAGCCTATATCCAGTTTCTCCCACTCTTTTTTTTTTTAATGTAACAGCTTCACTGAGATCTAATTCACACACTGTGAAGTCCACCTATTTCAAGTGTACAATTCAATAGTGTTTAGTATTCACAGAGTTGTGCAACACAATCAATTCCAGAACATTTTCGTTACTCCAAAAAGAAACTCCAGTACACACTGGCAGTCACTCTATTTCCCACAAAGCTCCCCCTTCCCTATGCGGCCACTAAACTATTTTCTCTCTCCATGGATTTGCCTATTCTGGCCTTTTCGTATAAATGGAATCATTTAATACGTGATTTTGTGACTGGCTTCTTTCACTTAGCATAACATTTTCAAGGATCATCCATGTTGTAGCATGCGTCAGTACTTCATTCCTTTATGGCTGAATAATATTCCATTGTATGGATATACCACATTTTGTTTATCCATTCATCAGCTGATGGACATTTGGGTTGTTTCTATCTTTTGGCAATTGTGAATAGCACTGCTATGAACATTCATGGACAAGCTTTTTGTGTACATATGTTTTCAATTATTTGGGGTCTCTACCTAGGAGTAGAATTGCTGTGTCCTATGATAACTCTGTGTTAAACTTTTTGAGGAATGGCCAGGCTGTTTTCCAAAGCAACTGCAACATTTTACATTCCTACCAGCAGTGTATAAGGATTTGAATTTCTCCACATCCTGTCAATACTTGTTATTGTCTTTTTGATCGCCATCCTAGTGGGTGTGAAGTGGTATCTCATTGTGCTTTTCATCTGCATTTCCCTGATGGTTCGTGAAGTTGAGCATCTTTTCATGTGCTCATTGGCTATTTGTGTATCTGCTTTGAAGAAATGTCTATTCAGATGTAATTTTGTTTTTAAAAACAAAACTCCTGTTTTGTATATGAGGATTCTCCATCCTGTCTGGAACTTTCCTAGTTCTACAGGGGACGCCCTGAAAGGAAAGCCCACCAGCCACTCTGGTTTGAGGGTCTCAGTTATTTTTGCTTTTGGTATAGCCCAGCACTTTGTTAATTCCCTTCTGCTAAGCCTTTGTTTGCCATCAGAGATTATTAACATAGGGTAATCAGCGCTTGCATACTTTCTTCCCAGCAGCTGGGAGAGGGTAAAAGTTCATGCTAGCAGTTCTGTCTCCACCTGAGATGCTCTTTATCCCTAATGGGAGACAAGTACCAGGTGTTACAGTGCCCATGTAGGAACTTCCAAATCCACAGACCCTTTCCACCAAACTGGGGGGTACCCATGACGTTTTAGATTTTTCTTTGCCCAACTTCTCTCATTGTACTACTTTTAAGGATCAAAGCCTGTGTCCATTCCTGGAGCCTTCATTCAGTCTGGCCTAAACTGTTGCCTCCCTAACGTGAATCTTCATGAAGCATGTGGTTTTCGTTGAGACCCTTCCGAAGTTTCTATGTGAGTAACCCATTCCTTGCAATTTTTATTTCCTTTGGGCCATTTCAGTATGCAAAAGGAAATAAAAATAGCAACAGAGATGCCATAATAGCCAATCAATTTGTGTTTCAATTTTTGCTGACTTGGCTGTGAAGGAATAAAAACCTGGACAAGATTAAAGGCGTGAGGATTAACTCGGACTGAAAAAACCAAAAGCAGCCCTGCCGTCAACAGGCGGGGACAGACACAGACAAAGCCAGATGCAAAGTTAACAGAAAATGCAGCTTTTCCCTAGGTCATGCCGCAGCTGTAAAATGCCATAATCACCCCCACTCTGCGTGACTGTTGCTTTCTTGCCAATGAGACCCCCAGAGCTCTGTTGATATTTTCCTTTATTCCTGGGGATACCCAATTGCTAAGCTGCCCTTGCCCCGTGACAGAACCCAGCCCCTGGTTAATCGCCACGTCTCCTCATCCTGCCTCAGAAACAGTCACCAATCCAGGACTGACCCCTGCTTCCCTGGGACTCTTCCAGAACCCTTCAGGGGGAACCCAACCCTTAGAAAAGACACTCCCTGCTGGCTCTCTTTAGTCCAGAGGCATTCCACGCTCCCTCACTGACTCAGGTCAATAAGTTTGATTTTGTCCGACCACAGGCTTGTCCTCTGGGTCTGTGGCTGCTTGGAGTGTAAGAGTGGGTATCAGATTAGTGTCGCCCCGCTGTTTTTCCCATTCACCTCAGCTTTTGTTTGCCGCCAGCGATAATTAACCCAGCGTAGTGACTGATTAGGTTCCTTCTTCCTGCCAGCGGGAAAGGAGAAAAATAGTACCTATTAGTGGCTCTCCCAGATCTGTTCACCACTTCTAGGATAGGGATGGGTTCCAAACCTGGCTGCCCACACAGGAAGGTGCACAGTCGTCCAGCCCCAACCAGGGACAGCATTTGGGTGAAGGGCCCACGATCAGTGTGCACATGCCAAGGCCTCTCCCAGGGAGCAACCTTGGTGGCACTTGATCCTGCCCTCAACGAGCCGTCTGTCCCCACACAGTCCCTCCTCTCTTCAGGCCTCCGTTCACCCCTCAGCTCACTAAGGTCCCTTCTTCCTACTTGGACAGTCTATGATCTAAGTTCAAACGACAGAAGTAAGTGGGGTTCCCAGTAATAAAAATCACTATCACTCCCCTCAGTCACGCCCCAAACCAGGTCCCCTGGCTCCTAGGCCTCTCTTTCTAGAGCAGCTAGCCGTGTCCCCTCCAGACCTGTCTAGCCTAGGCAAAGTGAGGGCCCTCTGCCCTGTAAGGTCACTGGACCTGGAGCTGCTCACCCTGGACTAGGAGAGCGAGGCAGATGGGGAGGAGAGGAAGGCTCCAAGACAAGATGCTCCTGTGGGAGGGTCCAGCCCAGCCCACCTCTGCCCAGCTCAGCAGACCAGATTTAAAACTCAGGATCTAGGGCTCCTCTTGAAACACCAGAAGCTGTGGAAACCCAGGGTCCTTGATCCACTGGCATGAGCTCTCATTCACCATAGTCCACACCCTCATTTACAAGACTTGCCTCGTGTCTGAGAGCCCTACCCTGGACACACACACTGTCCCTTTGCGGCTACTCTAGCTTGCTCAGGTCCGCCCCTCCGCTCTCTAGCTCCCCATCCCCTTACTCGCTGCATCCACGTAACAGTGGCCTCAAGGCCCTGAGACAATGGGACAAGCTCTTGGCTGCAACAATTGCCCAAGGAGCATTTCATTAAATCACTGAGCCCTAGAGAAGGGAAGGTTTTTTCTTTTTTTTTTTTTAATTTATTTACTTGTTTATTTTTGGCTGCGTTGGGTCTTCGTTGCTGTGCGGGCTTTCTCTAGTTGTGGCAAGTGGGGGCTACTCTTCGTTGCGGTCAGCGGGCTTCTCATTGCGGTGGCTTCTCTTGTTGCGGAGCACAGGCTCTAGGCGCGCAGGCTTCAGTAGTTGTGGCACGTGGGCTCAGTAGTTGTGGCTCACAGGCTCTAGAGCGCAGGCTCAGTAGTTGTGGCACACGGGCCTAGTTGCTCCGTGGCATGTGGGATCTTCCCGGACCACAGCTCGAACCCGTGTCCCCTGCGTTAGCAGGCAGATTCTTAACCACTGCGCCACCAGGGAAGTCCCAGGGAAGGTCTTGTCCATAGTCATGGATCAGGGAAAGTTCTGAGTGAAGTGTATTCTACTGCATTCTAAATTACAGAAAATTCTCAGAGGGACTCCAATTCCATTCACTGCAATAGGTGTTGACTGACCCCCTATTGTGTCCTGACCACATTCCAGCTCTGCAGTTACTGAGTGGAAGGATAGGCTTGGTGGCTTTAGAGCCAGCTCAACTGCTCATTGTGTGACCTTCTGCAATTAGCTCGGGACTCTGAGTCTTGGCTTCTGATTCATATGAGAACTGTTCCCAGCTAGAGCATTAGATTAATCAGTAAGTGGATTTCAATACTAAGAGCCCCAGCCCTTTTCTTTTTGCAAAACTGTCACTTACTGGATAACTGAGGCTGCCCTGCATACAGAATTACAGGTGTGTGTTTTGTCAATTGCACAATCTCCCCTCAGCTGCCTATATAGAGATTGTCTGTACCCTTTGCTAGCTGTGTGACTTTAGGCAAGTGACTCAACCTCTATGAGTCTCAGTTTCTTCATCTGTGAAATGGGAATGATAATAGCATCAACTTCATAGGGTTGCTGTAAAGATTTAGTGAGATATTAGGTGGCATGTCACAGTGCCTGGTATATAGTATGTGTTCAATAAATGTTAGCAATGTATTTCCCTACACTCAAGCACTCATTTCCAGAAATTAATCTAGAATGAAAGCCACATTACTAATACCACACCTACTTTCTTGATAACTCTTTATACAAGGGACAGGCTAACACAAAGGGATCTCATGGCCACTGTCCCAATCTTCATAACTGCCCCACGGAAGGCTCAGTCCAGAGATGGCTTTTCCTGTCTTCTACGTGATGGGTAAAGTGAGGCACTAATGGTCAGACACGAAGACGGCTGAACTAGAATCTGGGTCTCCTACCCCCCAGACCAGTATTCTGCCTCCTACATCTTGCTGACCACTTGGCAAGAGGATCAGCTGAGATGGTGATTTTTTTTTAGAACTATTTTATTATTATTATTATTATTATTTTTTGGCTGCATTGTCTTTGTTGCTGCGCGCGGGCTTTCTCTAGTTGTGGCGAATGGGGGCTACTCTTCGTTGCGGTGCGCGGGCTTCTCACTGCAGTGGCTTCTCTTGTTGAGGAGCACAGGCTCTGGGCGCACGGGCTTCAGTAGTCGTGGCACGCGGGCTCAGTAGTTGTGGCTTAGTTGCTCTGCAGCATGTGGGATCTTCCCAGACCAGGGATCAAACCCGTGTCCCCTGAATTGGCAGGTGGATTCTTAACCACTGTGCCACCAGGGAAGTCCCTGAGACAGTGATTTAGAAGGTTCTTCGAATGTCCTACACTCTTGGGGACAACATTATGAATGTCAATTCTCACCATGCAGACAGCAAATTCAAAAAGTTCTGATAATATCATGTTTGGATGCCCAAGACTTCTTCTGTAAGCTTTTTGAGAGAAGATGATGAAAACCAAAATTTTTAATATTTGGGCTATGGTGCTTTTACACCACTGGAGAGACTAAAATGTAAACAACCTTTCTGGAAGGCATTGGGAAATATATATCAAGTGCCTTCAAGATGTGGTTTTGGTACACTTTTCACTCCAGTTAACTTCTGGAAATGTCTTCTGAGAAAAATGAGGTAAACATGAAAAGATCAACCTTGTATCACTGTTTACAATAACAAAATTTAGAAACAACCTAAATTTATGGTACTAGGGGATTTGGTTAAATAAATGATCATTTGCCATACAATGCGGTACTATGTGTCATTAAAAGTAGAGATGTAGCTTGACATATTTCAGGATGGAAAGATGTCATTCTTGTTGCAGGGGCAGTAGGGAGGGGAGAAGTTACTGATGGCACACATAGTAACATCCTGTGTGTGTGTGTGTGGGTACAAACACCTTCCCTTACACATGCACTTCATGAATGCACATATCTGAATATGTCTGCTAAGTAGAAACACGAATTTTTTTTTTTCTCAGCAGGTTTATAGATTTTTTTCAATAATGAGCCTATATGCCTTGTGCAATTCTTTCAAGGAGAAAAAGATCTGGGGTGCAGGCCTTGGGGATTTCTCCTCAGTGGAAGCTGGGTTCCTCCCCAGCAGTGATCCCACCCCCTAAACCTCCACCTCCACCCACACCTCCCCCTTCCCCCAAGCCCTCAGGCACCTGAAGTGATGCAGGGAGCAGGTGTTCCTCGGAGTTCCAGGTCAAGAGGCTCTGTGTCTTCCCCTCTTCCTCTGCCTGCTTGGTCATCTCAGGTGGACGGCCTGGAGGTCCACCAGGAGGTGGTTTCCAGCAAGAAAGGGACCAGAGGCCAGGCTGCCCCACGGAGGCTGGCTGTTTCCGGGAATATGACAAGGCTCTGGCTGCTCCCCTAGAAGATTGGGAAGCTGAGTTTCCTGCCCTCCTTGAGATCTAGCCTTCTCCCTCCCTCTCCCTCCCCTCCCCTCTCCCTCCTCCACTCCCTCCCCTCCCTTCTCCCTCCCCCTCTCCCTCCCATCTCCCTCCCGCTCTCTGCAAGAGCCCCAGGGCCAACAGCTGAGTCCCAACTGAAGTCACAGGCTGGAGGCCCAAGGAGGCCATCTGGGCACAGAGGACAGTCATAGTGAGGACCTCCCAGGCCACGTGGGCAAGAGAGTGAGGGTAATCTATGCAGATGATGGAGTTTAAGAAACGCTGCCCCAAAATATGGCACCTTGGCATATTGAATAGTTTAATCTGAAGGAGTCTGAGGAAACAACAGAAGCAGGAAGGTTACTCTGCCCTTCCCCCGTCCTTCTCCTCTAAAGCAGGTCATAAACCCTCAAGGGAGAGGTGCCCTTATACGCAGAGGAAAGGAGCCTCCATCTCTGAAGACAAAGGGTCAGCGAGAAGAATCCTAACACACAGGCCTTACTACGTGTCCCCAGTTTCCTACACTCACCTCACAGTCCTGAACCCGTCACCCTCGCACGACTACCCACCCATCATCACCCCCGGCAGAGAAACACTAAGGCCTGTTTCTTCAGGTCTTCATATTCCTATGAAGGCTCCCATGACACATAAAACTTCTATCAAACAAATCTGCGTGCTTTTCTCCTATAAATCTGTCTTTATCGGTTTAATTTTCAGACCCAGACAGGAACCCTAAGAGTGCTGAGGAAAACGCTTCCCGCCCCAACACAGACCTGTCCCTACTGCTCCGAGGGCAAGGAGACTCGGAGCCCCAGGAGGCCTCCTAAGGTGACAGCTGTGGTGGCCCCTTGCAGGAAGGTGGCCATGGCCAGAGAAAGCTTGTCACACCACGACAAGGGCTCTGAGAGCGAGTCGGGGCTGACAGACCCTGAGCATCTGGTCACCCCATCAGGGCTCTGCCAAGCGTGGGGCGGGCGTGGACACAGCCGTGGAGTTGCACGGGCCCTGAGAACCGCCTCCAGGATAGAGACAGGCGGCCTGACACCCGGACCCTGCTCTCCATCATTCCTGTGCAACCTTTCCAAGCTAAAAGAAGTGAGGGATGTTTCCACCATTGCAATGGAAAGAGGCCTGGCCCTCGGTGCTAGTCCTAAGGCCGCTTGCTGTTGTTACTAATATTCACGATAATGACGACGAAGCTAGCACTCAGCAAGCACTTGCTGTGTATCAGGCATCGGGCAGGATCTCACTTAGTCCTCACAGACCTATGATACGGGTACGGGTATCGTCTCTGGGAGGTTCGTCACCTAGCCATGTGGTGCTTAAGTGGCACAGCCAAGACTCAGGTCCCAGGTCTGTCCTACTCCAGGTTCTTAATCACTAAGACCATCACAAACACTCATTCATTCATTCACTCAAAACACAGTGTTTTAGTTTCTCCCCTATACCAGGCACTTCCTGTGACCTTCTGTGCTCAAGGGCTTCTCTGGCCCCTCCCCGTGGCCAGGTGGACGGACACACTGTATGGAGACAAGGCTGGAGGCCCCCAGACCTTGGATCTGGCCCGTCTCCCTCGGTGCAGCTCCAGTCTAAGACAGCACTGGGGCAAGGGTCAGGAGTGGCCGGCAACATCACGCGGCCCCCTGCCTGCCTGCTAGCCAGGAGATGCACTGCCACCCTTGGAAGAGATGGGAGCCACAGAAGAAGGTGACCTCACACAAGTCCCTGCCCTCTCGCTAGAGTCCTCAGATATAAACGGAGGGGCTGGACCGGGTGATTTTGAAGTCCTCCGAGAGGCTCTGGCCAAAAGTTCTAAGCTGCTTCACCTCTCTGGGCAGGTTGGTGTCTTTTTTCCTAAGATTCTGCAAGTGTAAGATTTTTATATTTTAGCAACTGATTTTAAAATCTTATGTTTTAACACAACATTGTAAAACAACTATACTCCAATTAAAAAAAAAAAGACACACACAAAAATCTTACTTTTCAATATTTTTGCATGTGAGGAAAATAAAAAAGGACTGACCCAGCCAACAGGACATTATTAGCCTCCACTCAGTTTTAAGAGCCTACCACCTCTGGTAATGAGAGGCACCGTGCTATCTTTAAATGTTGTTATTTTTCATTATAAAAAAAAAAAAAAATCCATGCTCATTGCAAACGTTTGGAGAATAGAGAAAATTGGGAAAAGTAAAATATAGAGTCAAGACCCCAAAGAAAACTACTAGTATTTTTTTAACATATTTTCTCATTCTCCAAGATACGATGGTAAATAAAAGAGCAAGGTGCATTAAAATGTGTTTTAAAATCTTATGCTTCAGTTATTTCTAGAATCCCAATATCACGTATTTCTAGGATTCTAGGATTCAAAAATTTTAAGATTTCCTTATTCTAAGATTCTCTGGCTGCAGGAAGGGAGACCAAAGTCCTCTTTTCATGCCCTTGTCAGCTACCATTTGGGTAGAAGGGAGAGAGAATGGGTCATTCCATCCTCACAGCTCCCTAGGACTTGGACAGGCTCTGTAAGTGTCTCATCCATGCCCATGCCAGCCCTCCAAGGACGCCCCTGCCCACCCTCTGCACCCTTCCCCACGACTCACTGAGGCTGGGCTCTGGTGTTTGCCTCTCAGAAGGTGTTCGGTGGGTGCTGGCAGCCCTGGAGGCTCAGTTGCCATGGCCTTGGTGGGGCCTGACCCATGAGGTGCTGGCCCAGGAGGACCACACTCTTTCCCTCTCCCTTTACTCTCCCTTTACTGTGGGGACCAGAGACACCTCCAGGTGGGTGTTGCCCCACCAGAACCAAAGGTTCCAGGCCTAGAATAGGCTGGTGGGCAGGGGCTCTGAGCAGACGGTGAGGACTTACCCAGGAGCTCGGCATTTGGGCTTCCCCGACGTGGGGTCCGAGTGGTGGTGGTGGAGGGGACTCTGCTGGCTGCAACCCACCTCCCCACGGAAGAACATCATGCTCTGCTGACGCGTGGGGTGGTAGAGCCGGGGCTAGGGACTGTGGGTGTGCGATGGTGCCTTCTTTCTGCCCTTCTCCCTCCAGGCAACGTCCAGAGCTGGTCTCTTCACTCCTGCCCAGCTCCCCCGGGCACCTCCGGGCAGAGCCTGCGGGAAACCCTGGCAGTGGCTGGCCAGTTCCCCCACCCCCATCACCAGCCAGGCCCTGTCGCCTCCCTGCCCCCAGTGTGTCTCTCCTGCCCCTGCCACTCCAGCCTCTCCCTCACTCTGGGTTTGAGACCCACTTGACAAAAGGGGCCACCTAGCTCTGCCATAGCCCACTGTGTGACCCCGAGAATGTACATACTTCCTCCCTGGGCCCATCTCCCCATTCTGTAAAGTTGAGGGTCCAGAAATTTTTCAGGCTCCTTCCAAGTCCAGACAGGCTCTGACTCCATGGGAGAGAAGTGGGGTACGCTTGCAGACAGGCACTACCCCAACTATCCCAACACAAATACATGCCATGTCAACAAAGTCGCTAAAGCAGAGGCGATTTCTCTACTGAAACCCAGACGTCAGTGCGGGGTTCCTGCTCCTTGAGGTCCTCAACTGGCTAGACTCTCTGCGCAGAGCTTGGCGCCCTCCTCAGTATTTCTGTGACTTCCTGGAGTGTGTGTGTGCGTGGGGGGGACTGCCTGCTCAGCTCCTCATTCCTGCCCTCCCATTTCCAGGGCTGTGCTCACTCCTTTATCCTCACCCATGCATCAGTTCATTTCTCTCAATTTCCACCGAAATAAACAAAAATCCTGACTCACGCAAAGCCCTTAATTTGGACATTCCCAAAGGACTGAGGGGACAGCCACGCCAGAACAATTAAGTATTAGACGTATTAGGCAAATTGCATCCTTAAAAGCCCCCAGCCGCTCCCACCTGCCCCCGCTGCCATCTCTGTCTTTGTGGCTCCCCCCACCCCGTCTCCACAACCATTTTCTCTCCGCATTAAGGGTGCTCTCCGCGGTTACAAGGGGCCCCTTATGCAGCCTCACTTTTCTCAGCGCCCCCAGCAGTGCAGACCCCCTTATCGGTGATACAAATTCTGCCGCTCACTTAGAAGGCAAGAGTGGTTCCAGTCATTTGCTTTCAGTGACATTTTTTTCTGTCAGTGGTGATTGCTCTATCAAAGCCTCCTGAGATTTCTTTAGTGAGCTCCCCTAGTTATGTTTAGAACAGGATGAGATTTTCATACATTTGAATCCCAAAGATTTTTTTTTTCTTTCCCACAGCACAACGCTGAGATAAAGTGCAGTAATGCAATTCGGGCCTCCGGGAAGCGTGAGATTTATTACCCCGCAACCTGGTGGAAGCCTCGTGCCAGTCTGGCAGTGCCCGGTGTGGGTGGGAAGGTCAAGGGGCCACAGGAGGAACACCCTTCCCCAGGACAGCGAGGCGGGTCCCACGCACCCTGGAGCCCCAGCCCTCCCAAACTGGGGTGCAAGGCTGCCCCCAACATCCCTCTTCTCCCCCACCCAGCTCTGCCCACCCCAGCAGAGGGTGCCCCGGGAACCTGGGGAGCTAGCTGGAGGGGCTGCAGGCGGGAGGCACCCCCTCTCCTCACCACTTACCCAGCAAATGCCCCTCGCCTGTCTCGGCCTGGCCCGGGGACTTAGGGCTAAGTCCCTTCACTCACCAGCCTCCTAGGGGCAGGGCCCAGACTGGGGCTCACCTTCCAGCTCTGGATGCCTCCCTTGGACAGGTCCCTTTATTCTCAGTGCCTCAGTGTCCACATCTGTAAGGTGGAATAATGAAACACAGAATGAGATTATTTAGTGAAAGCACCTTGCAAACTGGCCCAATGCCAGCGTCAGACCCAAGTACAGTATATATTAGCAAAAAAAATCATCCCAGGCTCCTGGTTCAGGACTCCTGCCCAGTATTTAGTCCCCTGTGGCTCTGTGACCCTCCGTCCCCCTGCCCATGGCATTCCAGGTGAGAAATCCTTGAACCCTCCCAGTTCCCATAGTTTGAAGATTTCTGGGGCTCCTGCAAACATAGAGACTTGAGGGCCCACTGCCTGTGGCCCCAGCTCTGCCCCTCATATCAACCCAGATGCAGAATTTGGCTCCTGCACAAACTGTCAGGAGGAATCCAGTCATCATGAGCATTTGGGATTTCTGGAGATTTTGCAGGAGTTGTGTGGGTGGGTCCCAGGGAAGAGCTCTGCTGTTAGCCGCTGGCATTCAACCACCACTCCCCCTTTCCCCATCTCTCTCCGCCCACTGCCACCTCCCACTCAGCTCTCACGGAAGCCCCCAGATAATACCCTTGCTCACAAACCGTCGCCCCCAGGCTTCGGCAGTCTTTGTACTAGGGGACCCTTGCCTTGAATCAGCATCCCCCCAAGGGGCGTCACCAAGGGCTCACCCAACTGCCCAGAGATGGATGAACAACTCCTCCAGCTCCCTTTGCCCGGGATGGGTGCCCACCCAGCATCCCTGCGTGGCTGAAACCCTCTCTCAGCTGCGCCCTCCTTCTACCCTCTCAGCCTCCACAGTGTGACCTGGCCTGTGCCCACCCCCAGCCCTCCCTGGGGGACGCAGCCACCTCCGCTCAGAGTCTCCCTGGCCGCACACGGACTTCCTGAACTTCAGTAGCCTAGAGCAGGACAGAATGCTGGAGACGTTCCTGTCCCCTCAGCCATCCCCAGACCCCCTGCATCTGCTGTATGTGACCCTCACCACCACTCTCCCCTTGAGAGGCTGTAGGAATAGCTGGGGGAGGTAGGAATAGAATGGAAATGGCAGCTAACACTTACGTAGCACTTAGCATGTGCACACACTCTCCTAAGGGCTTTTCACGTACCACAAATATGTATGCAACGCATGCAAAAATAAACCACTTAATCCTCACACTAATCCTGTGAAATATGTATTATTTCCATTTTGTAGATGAAGAAACTGAGGCTCAGAGAGGTTAAGTAACTCGCCAAAGATCACACAGTGAGTGATGGAGTCAGAACTGGAAGCCAGGCAATCTGGTCTCTGCTCTTTTCCACAGGATGCTTCTGAGCCCATACCCGCATCGTCTCCCTCACCAGGGCCTATACTCCTCCCAACCCACATGGTAACACCTGGAGCTTAGATGGAACAGAGGGTGGGAAACCACTGGCCTAAGAGGAGATGTGAGATCTGTCAGCAACATATTGCATGAGCATAGGCAAATCTTAACTCCTGGCCTGGACGCTGCCACCACTGGTTTGGTTTGGGCATAGTCATTTGGTCTCTCTGGGCCTCAGTTTCCCCCTTTGCACAAGGGGGTCAGACATTTCTACACATTCTCCTGCTGCTAATCTTGTATGAACTGAAGGCCTAAGTGTCCTCTTACCGATCCAGCCAGTGATAGGCTCCTCCTAGGAGACTCGACCTCCAGCTGCAAGGCCCAGTGGGCTCTTCACCCCCTCTCCTGGCTTCCAGCTGCCTCTTGGTTTCCAGGGCCCGGTCCCCAGGAAGAATCTAGGGAGACCTGTGGGACTTTGAAGGGAGGCAGGGAACCCACCACCTCTGTGCATTCCTGTTTATCCTGCAAATGCTGCATTTATTAAGGGCAAGTCCCGCAGTCATGGGCTCACAGTCTAGGGGGCAGACAGGCCTTATTCAGTCACCACGGAGATCAACTCACAAGTGCACCAAATTCTCTGAAGCAGAGGTTGGAGAAACATCCTCTGAGGAAGACCGGCAGGGCCTTGGCCACTGCGGGAAGGATTTTGGCCTTCTCCCTAAGGGCAATGGAAGCCACTGGATGGCTTTTGGCAGGGCCCCTGTGAGGCAGAACTGAAACCCGCACCCCCAGATCTCTTTAATGTTATTATTCATCATCAGATTTTTAGGAACAATAGTAATTCCTCACTTGCTAAGCACTTTCATAGACACTTCCTCCTTTGCTCTAAACCAACCTTGTGAGTCGTTCCGTATTCCCATTTTGCAAATAAGGGAGCTGAGGCTGGAAGGGAGGCGGTGGCCAGGCAGGCTGCACGTGGGGCCCAGAGCTGGTGTGGAGCCAGGCCCCCTGCCTCCCTGAGCCTGTCCCAGGGGGACTCTGAGCTTGGCGGGCGCCCTGCTGCCTCCACCTCTCCGGGAGCGATGAGGCACCGCCAGCCCTGGTGGTCACCCCCTCCCAGGGAGTCCTGGCAGCAGGAACAGGGCCTTCGCCCAGCAGCGGAGGGTTTGCCGGGGCGCCTCTGGCTGTCCGTGCACATTTCTTCCAGCAGCGCGCAGCCAGGAGTCCCGGGGGCCTCTGCTGAGGCCTTTTGGGAGGCAGGGGGTGGAGAGAGAAAGATACAAATAAGAAAAGAATCATGCCTCTCCTCCAGCAGCCTGCAGCCTAGGGAGGCAGAGACACTGCACTCAGCAGCTCAAGGAGTGATCAGCAATTCTGATAGGGAAAAAGTACGCCCATTTTACAGATGAGAGTCTAAGGATCAGAGAGGGAAGATAACTTTTCCAATTCCACCCAGCTGGTAAATGGTGATGCTGGGAGTCAAAAGAATCCCTGTCCAATTGGGGGAGGGGAGTTTTCCCCAGGAAAACAGTGCAGCGTTTTCACAGAGATCTTGGGTGACAGAAGTCTCCCATTACCCTGGTTATGTGATTAAAAATTATTATTTTTTTTTACTGAGATATAATTTGCACACAGGAAAATGTGTGTGACAAATGTGTGTAACCACCACCAGAATCAAGATACAGAGCATCTCCAGCTCTCCACAAAGTTCCCTCATGCTCACTCCCAGTCTCCTTCCCACCCCCAGCTCTGGCAGCTAGTTACCTGTTTTCTGTCCTCAGGGTTTTATCTTTTCCAAAATCTCCTGTGAAGGGACTCACCTGTTGTGTAGTCTTTTGGGGCCTGGCTCTTTCACTTCGCAGAACGCTGTGAATATCTGTGTGTGTTGATGCGTGCACGTACGTGTGAGTGGCTCACGCCTTTTTATTGTTGAGTAGCATTCCGTTGTATGGATATGCCACAGTTTATTTATCCATTCACTATTTGGTATACATTTGGGTTGTTTCCAGTTGAAGGCTATTTTGAATAAAGTTGTTAATGGACATTTGCATACAGGTTGCTTTGTGGACAAAAGTTTTCATTTCCCTTGTGTGAGTACATAGGGCAGCTGAGTTGTAGGTAAGTGTATCGTTCAACTTTATAAGAAGCAGTCCAGATGTTTTCCTAAGCGGCTCTACCACTTTGCACTCCCACCCGAATGTATGAGAGTTCCAGTTGCCCAGCATCCTCCCAATACTTGATGTGGTCAATCTTGTTACTTTTAGCTGTTCTAATGGGTAGGAAGTAGGATCTCTTTGTGGTTTTAATTGGCCTTTCCCTAATAACCAATGATGTTGAGCATCTTTTCCTGTATCTATTTGTCATTGTATATCTTTAGTAAAGTGTCCAAATCTTTTGTCCATTCTTTGGGGGGTTAAGAACTCTTTATACATTCTGGATACAAGTTCAATATCAGGTATACGATGTGAAAATATCTTCTCCCAGCTTGTGGGGTTTCGTTCTTTTCTGTTTTTTGCCTTCTCATTTTTTTCACCACTGTCTTTTGAAGAGTAGAAGTTTTTAGTCTTGACCAAGTCCAATTTGTCAAGCTTTTCTTTTATGGCTTATACTTTTCGTGCCATCTTTGTCTAACCCAAGGTCACAAAGATTTTTAAAAATGTTTTTCCTCGGTAAGTTTTATGGTTTTAGTTCTTACCTTTAAGTTGATTATCCATTTTGACTGAGTCAATTTTCGCACATGATACGAGGTGAAAGTTGAGATTTATTTTTTTCCATGCGGATCTTCCATTTTTCCAGCATCATTTATTGAGAAGACTATCCTGTCCTGATTGAACTACCTTGGCACTTTGTTGAGAACCAACCATGGTTGTGTGAGTCTATTTCTGGATTTTCTATTCTGTTCCATTGTTCTATGCATCTATTCTTACACCAAAGCCTTACTGTCTTGGTTACTAAAGCTTCACAGTAAGCCTAGAAATCAGGTAGTGTAAATCCTCCCACTTTGGTCTTTTTCAGAATTGTCTTGGATATTCTAGATCTTTATTGCCATAAAAATTTTATAATCAGTTTGCCAACTTCTAAAAAACACCCAGTCTGCTGGGATTTTGAGTGGAATAACATTAAATTTATAGATCATTTTGGGGAGAATTTGACATCTTAACAATACTGAGGCTTCTTTTAGATATTCGTATGTTTCTCTCAGCAAGGCGTTATCGTTTTTCATGTACAGGTATTTTATGTCCTAATGCACTGTGAACAGGTATTGTTTTCTTAATTTGCACTCTCAAACTTGGTTGGAGCCCCAGGGGATGCTCTCAAGGCTCTCCTGTCCTGCCCCAGATCTTCCTCGTGCATCCAGAGGAGGCCTGCGGAGAAGAGGGGACAAGTAGGTGTAGACTCCCCTGCGCACGGGGCTCCCTATGATTCCAGATTGTCACCGCAACCTTTAAAAATCTGTTAAAATTTCAGTTGCATTTTCTGCTTCTCTGTTGACCACTTTCTTCCATGCTCTTCCATGTTCTGCCAGAGGTGGAAGAGCACATGGGCCGTCTCTCTTCTAGGGACTTGTCACCCTCTGAAATTTAATCCACCTGGGGCTAAGAGGTATGACTTTGTAGATTATTAGCTTATTCTTATTGTTAGGATAGGACTGATATCTTCTTGTAGCTTTCTGCATCCTAAGCAGGGTGTAGGTAACTTTTGGTCAGGGCTGTGGCCTGGGCTTCCAAGGCCACAGTCCCCTTGGGGATGGGAGGGCCACCAGGAGACTGGAAAAGGGGCAGGATTCCACAGGTGGAGGCCTGGGGGCTTAGAGGAGCCCAAACCCTGACTCTGGCCCACTCCTGTGGCACGGCCAGATGAGCTGTCCTTTTTTTTTTTTTTTTAAATCTATGCTCTTGTTGTTTGCAATACTCTAGAATTGACACAGCAGATAAACCTGGTTTTCTCATACAAAAAAAAATTGTGTAGCTTTGTTAGTTATAATACTTTAAATTGTAGAAAAGAAGATAAAAACCCTCTTACTTAGCTGCTTCCCAATCCTCTGCACTTCATCAGGGCCACCCCCCAGCTGAGGTTTCCTTGAGTCACAGCTCATTACCCACTATGACAATTCACGCAGCAAATGGCAGAACTACCAAAAGAAATGCTGTAAGTGTCTGTGGTGGTGCTTGCTGTTTGTATGTCTGGTTTTGTGCCCCCAAGAATGTTATTTCCCTGTTGCTGGAAGCCTCAACAAAACCAAAGATGTTTCCATTTATGATCACCCTGCCATCTTCATGAGTGGCACAGACAGCCAAGTATTATCCTATTTATTAGGATTCCTTGTCCTGGTGATGGCAGCTGATCAGAGGTCAGTACCTGGAGCGCTATGTGAAGGACTCTTAGGGGGAGAATGCACGGATGGATTGGCAATGTCTGCCATGGGCAAGAGACGGGGAAGCATTGGCACGCATTTCCATGTGTTATCCCTGCCCCGTGAAATGTGCCAGGACTGCTGTCAGAGCTGGGGTGCTGGGGCTCTTAGAGGGCCCCACTCCACCCATACTACCCACCATGGCAAGGACTGCACTGCACCAAGGGCATGTGCCCGCCCGGGGTCCACGATCTCCCTCCTTGCAGGCTACACTATGAGTACAATGGCCCACAGAATGCCCTGCCCGAACAGTCCCAAATCTAGGGCCTGTGGTAGCATCTCCCTAGGTCAGTCCCCCTAAGGTGTGACTGGGTCACCATGTAGGCACCCCTAGGCCCAAGTGGTAGCTGTTTAGAAGGGGCAGTTTCCAAGGGGAAGCTGTTTGCACAGGGATGCAAATGGAGCTTGGACTTGAGGCCTAGACACACACAGGCGTGTGAGGTCCCTGGAGGGGGGTCTCCTCTTGCCCTGGGCCCCACAAATGTCAGGGAGCGGCCTGTGATACACTCGTTGCAAGGGTGTGGTAAGGATTAATGATGTCTGTTATGGGCAAGGGGTAGTTTTAAATTATACAGCACCTTGCATGTTGGCCCTCCCTGCCCAGTAAGATGCAGCACATTCCTTCCACCTCCTGTCTGGCATCCACATCCTGAACGGACTTTTCCAGGGAAACAGCGCTCGCCACCTTCCAAGGGAGACACCCCCTGTGTGTTTGAAAGTTCATTAGAACGTCCTTCCCTATGCCGACCTCCCAGGTTCTTCCACCCTTTGGACCAAGTTCTGGACGGTGACTTGCCCAAGGCCACACAGCTACTTGGTAGAGGAGTCTAAGTAGGACCCCCAGGCCCCCAGGCCTGTTCTTGCCTCTCCACCCTGAGGTGCTGTTCAGAGGAGCCCCAGAGCAAGCGGGGCCACGGCGGGGAGGCTGGGGGCCGAGTCTTCTCGTGGCTCTGTCCCCTCCCTGTCCACCCCCAACCCCAATCATCTTACCAGCCCAGCACATTAGAGCTCTGGCTTTGCTGGCCCTTTCCACTAAAACAGAGAGAAAAAGAAAAACACTGCACAATGTTCTGGGGTCCAAAACAAACACCAAGGACAATGTTAATAAATACATAAAATTGTAAGGATCTGGATCTCAGAGGCACTTAACAGAGGCAGGCTGGGTCGCGCAGGAATGGTTCAGTGTGTGCCCCAGCCTTGTCGGGAGGGGGCAGGCAGCGGGTGGAGGGGGCACCTGAGGAGCCCCTCTAGGGCCTCCATTCTCCGGGGGTTGCCGCCCGGGGCCCACTGCTCCTACTCCTCTAGCCTGGCTCAGAGTGGCCCCCTCGCCCTGGGAACAGAAGAACTAGCCAGCACCTCTACGGCCTGCTGAGGAGTCTGGGAGATCCTCTGCATGACTTAGAGTGAGGACCCCTGGGAGAGGTCCTGGGAACCGGGCGGCTTCCTGAGAGCCAGAGGGCCCAGGGAAGAAGTTACCTGCCCTCGGAGGTAACGTGGGTGCAGCTGAGGCCCCACAGTGCTGTCTCCTCCCCACCCGCACGAGGGGCAGAGGCTCACGTCCTGCCCTGGGGCACTTGGCCCTTGTCACCCCCAGGACCCGGCTACGAGTGGACTCTGGTCCAGCTTAAGCCAGGTGGGAGAAGAAGACCCATGACTCCAGCAGGAGCGGTCTTTGGTAGAGGGCAATGATTGGCAGGGCTCAGCCTGAGAACTCACGTCTCCTCTGTGCCCCACAAAGTCACCTTCCAGGCCGTGCTCTCTTCACGCGCCGGAGTGATGACCACAGTTGCCGTTCCTGGTCCAGCCAGGGGGCCTGGCACCAGCTGGGAACCCCCTGGATGATGAGGACACATGTTCCAGAGTGTCCAGAGCCCCCTTCTCAGGGGGGCTGGGGTGAGGTTAAAAGGCCCACCTGTAAACTGGAGGCACCAGAAGTAGTAGGAAGTGCCATCTTCAGGGGCAGAGGTGGCCACCAACAATGCCCTCCAGCCAGCGAGTGCAAGGTGGACTTTGCGCCCTTGGCCTTCCCAGAGGCGCTGCCTGGAGCTCTCGCTACGAAGAGCTGGGTCTGAGATGAACCGGCCTCCCACCCACCCTAGCCCTGCAGCCTCACGACCACATTCGGCCCCGGCCCGCTTCCTCTTGGACCACCCTGTGAGTGCTCCCCCGACCTTCCCCGGCCCTGCTCTGCCCCTCTTGGCAGAGGGGCCTGGTACACGGGGCCTCCACAGGGGTCCCCACAATTTCTGGCAAAGGGAGGCGGTGTGAGGCCCGGTGGTGTTTGTGTGTGTGTGTGTGTGTGTGTGTGTGTGTGTGTGTGTGTGTGCGTGCGTGTGTGTGTTGGGGGGTGTTAGCTGGCCCTCAGTCCTGGCAGGAGAGACAGACAGGAGCCCCTGAGAGGTTCAATTCGGTCACCTGGGCTGCTTGCTGAGGTATCTCCGGTTAGGGCTTTCCCTGATCTTTTTCTTCCTCATAGACCCACTTCATGGGCTGAAAAGTGTCACAGCCCCAAACTAGAACAATAAGAAGGCAAATAATTTAAAAGGCAGTCCGTGCTTGCCCCGGCCCCGCTGTGTGTCCTCTGAGCCGGGATGTCCGGGGCAGCACAGAGAGTGTAAACTTGACTGGCGGGATGGGCGAGGCAAGGCTCATGTCCCCGGGGAGGTGGTGGGAAGGCTGGGGCCTGGATGCTTCGGGTCTTCCCTGAGCTGCCCTTTATCCTCAGAGACTGGTGTAGGGGCCCCAGCCCAGCCCCAGGGCAGTCCCCGGGGGGCACTAGGGGAAGTGCCCCAGAATACTGTAGGGTTCAGTTTCTGGGCAGCAAAGCGGCGCTGGCTCACTGGTGAGCTTGTGCCCAGAGGTCCTGGGAGCTGTGTGGGTCGGCCATGCTGATGGTCGTCTGATCCCGCTGGTCCCACAGCGGGCTCCACAGCCTCTGGAGGGGACTTGGGTCCTCGGAAGGGGCTCCCAGGAGTGGAGAAGGGTGGTGGTGAGGCCAGGCTGGGGTCCGGGCTCGCGTCAGGGCCCGAGGCCTTCTTGGTACAGGACTCACAGCACAGCCGGTGGTAGCCGGGGATGGAACAGTAGCGATCAAGCACTTCCATCTGGCAGAAGATGGACCTGTCCTCCACACAGGGCTCCGCTGCACACACAGCACAAGGACCGATGCTGGAGGACGCCCATCAGCCAGGTTACAACTCCCACTCAGCCCTCCGTCTCCCGCCCTCACCACCTCCCAATCAACCCAAAGGAATCCGATCCACTCTGGCCAGGGCCAGGCAGATGCCCGGGTTACTCACACTGTGACAAGCAGCTTAAACATCCTGCCCCTGGTGAGCACGCATTTGGAACAGTAAGCCCCCCACCAATAAATTTGGAATCAAGCAGATCTAGGTTCTGATCAAGGCTCCATCACTTTAAAGCTGCAAGGCTTCGGGCAAGTCATTTAAACTCTCCAACACTCAGTTTCTTCTGTGAAATGGGGATAATGCTGACATTTACCAATGAATAATAATATTATTATTGTAAATAGCATCTGTAAAGTTCCTGGCATAGAGGGGTGCTCATTATATTAGTTTTGTTTGCTTTTGTTCAAATGTCATCTAAAAATGTTTTTGCATTTCTGTGATAACTTCAGGTAGGTCTCTCCAGACAATGTGAAGGCAGGAGCTTTGCTTTCTATTAATTTTTGCCAGGGAAAGAGAAAAGGAGGGGGACAGGGAAGAGGAGAGGAGGGGGAGAGATAGAGGGAGAGGGAGAGAAAGAAAAGAGAGAAAAGGTAGGGTGCTGGCTTAGGGGACCAGGAGAGAGACTAGAGAAAATGGAAAGCCAGTGGCCTCTAGATGGCGCCAGAATTCTAGAATCAGAATCAGAGCTCCCCTTTGCTCCCAGAGGAAAAGGAAAGGAAACCCAAGCACTTGAACACCCTGAGCCTCAGCACAGGAGCAGAGCAGCAGCAAGACTGGAGCCAGAAGCTCCTGTGAGGACATTTAATCAGACCCCTCTATCTTACAGATGAGGTCGCTGAGCTCAGAGAGTTTCACAAATTTGTACAAGGTCACACAGCCAATTGATCCTCTAACTAGGAGTTAGGGTCTGGGATCTTTCTGCTACTCATCTTGTCAGACCCTGGTCCTTGGGAAGGTAAGAAAGGGAAACAGAGAAGGAACCTAGGAAGGAAGCACAGAACATAGAGCCTGGTATATAGTAGGTGCTTAGTTAATATTTATTAATGGATGGATGGGTGGTTAGATGGATGGGCAGATGGATGGAAAGATGAGTGGGTGAGCTGGTGGGCTCCTGATCATGAAGCAGAGAGAAATGACTGCTACTATATTTGTTGTTGGCTGACTGCTACGCAGGAATGCATGCATTATCTCATTTAATTCTCTCAACAGCCCTATAAAGAGAGCTCAGAACTACAACTGCTTATCCAGAAATCTTGGAACCAGATGTGGTTCATAATTCAGAACTTTTGAGGTTAGAAGAGTAATATTCAGTGTATTCATATTATATAATGTCCCCAGTGGAGACCGGAGGTCACCTTGCAACCAAATACGGCAATGTTTCCGCAGCAAAAAAATAACTAATCTCTCATTAGTTCAGTTCAGATTTTGCTGCCCAGTGAGTCTGCACCAAATTTAGGGAGACACTTGCAGCTTTCAATATTTTGGAACTGCAGATAAGGAACCATGGACCAATATAAGCATCATCCCCACCTCACAGCTGAGGAATCCAAGGCTCCAAGAGGCTAAGGTCACGTGGACAGACTGGAACCTGGGTCCACTCCACTGCACGGCCCATGCCCACGATGCCGTGAACACTGGAAGACTGGGGAGGGGGTGGGGTCCAGAGATACACTTACTTGATGATATCTTGTTGATGGGATCTAGGGGCCCAGATTGTGGCATCCACTCCCCCTCTGCGGTCACAAGTTCCCGGACGTCTGCCCTCACTGTGGAGTTCTGGAGATTTCCTGTGAGGGGGAAAAGCAGCTCTAGTATTTGCACTGGGAAGCCAGCCAAGCTGGGCCTCAGGTCTAGGCCAGAGGAGCTGGGCTGGCCCCCCGATCCTACCCGGCTCACCTCCGCAGGCGGGCAGGCTGCAGACCTGGACCGTGTCCGGCTTGTCCCCCTCACACTGCCCCAGACTGCTGGCGTTGGCCCGGCACACCACCTGCCGCAGCTGGACGCCCTCTCCGCAAGTGACGGAGCACTGCCGTGGGGAGACAGGAGTGGGGGGTGTGGAGAGACAGAGGAAGGAGGCGGTGAGCTCCGAAGTCCAGCCAGTGCCCAGGACAGAAAGGGGACAGAGAAGGGTGCCAAGTCTCTGCTGGACCAGAGGGACATGCAAGGACTGCTCTCAACAGCCTCTCAGGACAGCACAGCAACTGTCAAATACTCCTGTACCAGGTGGGAAAGAGCCACTGCCCTGATCTTAGAGCCCCCTGAACCTTCCCACCATCTGGAGGGGGCCTGTGGGACCCCATTCCGGCACTACTGCTTGTGTCCACTCTGTCTGGCCTGTGCCTGGGTCCTTAAATATTTTGTGTATCACCCCGCTGCCATCCACTAGCCCAAGGGACCTGAGGCAGGTCCATGCACTTGATGATACCTTGTTAAGGGGATGCAGGAACCCAGATTGTAACAACGGCTAAGCTGAGAGAGCTGGGTGATGGGGTCACCACGGACCCCTCTAGCTCTGACATTGAATGACTTTGTTTCCAACACTCAGCTTGCAGAGACATGCTCAAAAGTGTCTTCTTCTCTAAGAGGGAAAGGTGTGGGTACAAGGAACAGAAGGCCATTTGAAAGGGCTGCCACACACATCATGCCCTGGAACCCACATACTCTGATAAAGGGGTGGGGTGGCTTCAGGAAAAGCAAGGGTGCCCCACGTGACCAGGTCACTGGGTTTGTAGGCACTGAGCACAGCCTCTCCTAGCGGGATGGGAAGGACTTGCAAAGGTCCACTTCTCATACCAGGGCAGGTGATGAGCAAGGGAGACACAAGGGTCACATGCCACACAGAACAGGGGGACAAAGATGGCTCGTCTTCCCAGGAGGAATAATTACAAACAGCAATAGCTCTGGAATGCTCTGCCCATCTTACAGGGGCAACTATCTTCCACCAGCTGTCACATTTCTGTTTTATTGAAGGGGCCCTTTATGGACCAGCAGTCTTTCTGGTTTATATTCAAACAAATAAAGCTATATATTATGGAGAAGAATATAAAATCTGCACAGGTTGTGTGGGGATTTTTAGTTATTTAAAATACTCTGTATTATGCAATATTTCAAGCCTACAGGAAACTATGAGGAAGTTGGTCATGAACGCCTGTTCAAACACCCCCACTAGCAACTTTAATAAATCAGTATTCTGGCGCATTTTCAAATATTGTGTTGTGCCTTTTTAAACTTTAAGTAAATGGTATCCCCACTGGTAGTGCTTTTTTCTTCATACTTCAGTGCTTTTTCTCACCTGTTTTTCTGAGGTTTATCTATATTGATAAGTACAGTTCAAGCTTATTCATTTTTCTTGCTGTATAGTATTTTATTACATGAATAGACCATGGGTTTTTTTTTTGGGGGGGGGTCCAATTTCCTATGGATGGATATTTAGAATATTTCCTGATATCTTGCTATTACAATAAACATCATTGTGCTTATTTCCATGATCGAATGAGGTTTTAAAAATTGTAATCAAATATACAGATCATAAAATTTACATCATAACCATTTTTAAGTGTACAGTTCAGTGGCATTAAGTACATTCACATTACTGTGTAACCATCACCACCATCCATCTCTAGAACTGTTTCTTCTTCCCAAGCTGAAACTGTGTGCCCATTAAACATTAACTTCCCATTCCCCTCTCCCCTGGTCCCTGCCAACCACACTTCTACTTTCTCTCTCTATGAATTTGACTGCTCTAGGTATCTCACATAAGTGGAATCATAGAGTATTTGTCATTTTGTGTCTGGCTTATTTCACTCTACATAATGTCTTCAAGGTTCATATCAAACGAATTTTTAAGAGAAAACCCAAAACTTGAAAAAACTTCCCTGTGGCCCCTGGACTATTCCACAACCTTCTTACTGTTTGCCTTTTTCTTCCCTGGCCTCCCAGCAATGAACTTGCTACAGAGCTGCCAGAGTGATCTTTAAACCTGAAATCAGAGCTGGTGACATACACGTTAAAACCTTTCAAGTTTCCCACTGCTCTTAGAATAACTCTAACTCCTCAAAAAGCCCTGCAGGATTTGACCCCCTGCCCACTTTCCAAAGATTTCGTGTAACCCCTGCCCCTCTCATTAAGCTCTAGTCCCAATGTCCTTTAGGTTTCTGGAACATGGCAAGGCTGTTCTTGCCTCAGGGTCTTCATATGGCTCACACCTCAGGTCTCAGCTGGAATGTCACCTCCTCAGAGAGGCCCTCCCTGATATGTTACCCTGTTTACTTCTGCTCAGCTCCAACTGCAACCTGTAAATGCTTTTGTTATCGGTACTTGTCTCTTATGTCTCCCTCACTGGACTGTAAGCACCCCGAGGACAAGAATCAGGTCTGTCTGGCTGGTAATGGGCTCCAGGCATTCTTAGTACAGTGTGCCTGGAACGTAGCTGGCACCTTAGTTTCCCGACCAGGGATTGAACCCGTGCCCCCTGCAGTGGAAGTGCGGAGTCTTAACCACTGGACAGCCAGGGGAGTCCCAGTAAATATTTCTTAATACAAGAATGTCTTTCAATTTGCTCATCTGTAACACAGGGATATTAGCCCAGGCCTCCTAAATAACTCTGTGAACGTCAAAGCTGATAGTGAATGAATATAAAGGCCAAGCCCAAAACCATGGCCCAGCATACTGTTGGACTTAGTTTTGAGAAAAATCAGATCAGATGTGGGGAGAGGAATTCAGCCAGAAACACTCCGCCTGCAGGGAGCACCAGATCTCTCTGCAGCTCCTCCACCCAGACCCTCCTCTTCCTTGACTTTGCAAGGAAGGTGCCTGGCGGCCCAGCCCCTCCCACACCCTGAGGACAGCTCACCTGGGACCAGGCTCCCGTCCGCCACTGGGCTGGACAGGGCACGCGGTGGCAGGGCCGGCGGGCCTCGGGCCGGTCCCCGGGGCAGGCCTTGGCCGGCATGGCCTTGTGGGTACCGTTGGAGAGGGGCAGCAGGCACTGCACTCCCCGAGTCTGCACCCCCAGCTTCCCACAACTCCGGCTGCAGGCGCCCCACTCCTCCGTCACCCACCTGGAGACAGACAGGGAGAAAGGTGGAGGAAAGGCGGGACTATGGGACACTTCCTCCCAGGGCCACTCCCACCCCCTGAACCACCAAAGGCAGGAGCCACAGAGAGGGTTTGGGCTTCAGAATGCTTGGGGGCCAAGCCAACCATCCACGTGGCTCTGCAGCTGTCAGGTGTGTGGCCTTAGGGAGGTCACGTATTCTCTCCTCTGTTTCCTCATCTGAAAAATGAGTATAATGGATATTTAAATCCTGACACCCTGCAGGTCCTTGGACAAGCTATTAACCCCTCTAAGCCTCAGTTACCCCATCTTTACATCAGGATTCTTTCAACACTTCATAAATATTTGCGAGTCTATGATGTGCAGGCACTGTCCTAGGTACTGACATTCAGCCGAGCACAAAACAGATGAAAATCACAGCTTGCAGAGTAGAAGCCCCTACCATGGGGCTCTTGGGACAATTAAAGGACCTGTATATGTAAAGCACATGGCAGAGTGCATGGCATGCAGTAGGCATGTCATAAATGCAGGCACTATTATTATCACCGTCAGTGCCTGCAGAGCTTTGGTGCTGATCAGCTAAGCCGCTAGTCTCCAAGCGTCTTTTGGCCACAGAGCAACTTCCAGCAGCATCTTAAGCAGGCGCCCACTGGAAGAGTTAGACAAAAGCAAAACTGCTCTGGTGGGGTGGAGGGAGGGGCAGCCCCCAACTCCCACTCCCCTCTGTTTCCTGAGGCATCATTTAGTAAACCCCGGCTTTAGCCAACGCCTTCCCCTAACAAACAAAACAAAAAGCCCCGAAACTTCGTTTGGCATTTTACAGATAAGGAGACAAGCCGGGGTGGGGTGACCTGCTAGGGGTCATGGCAGAGATAGCCCCGCATGCTCTGTGATCACAGATGTTTGTGGGCAAAGTGGCCTGAATAAAAAGTAACGCATAAAAAAGAACCATGGAGAGCCAGGGGGCTGGGGATCGTGGCCTGGGCCGGGCACAGGGAGGCCATGGCAGGTTCGAGCACCGGTCACCAGCTCCCGCCCTGGCTCTGAGGTCCCTCCACCCTGTGGGAGCAGAGCTGCTGTGGATCAGCAAGGCCGAGTTGGAACCCCCCAACCCTGGGAGGACTCCTGGGAGGCAGGAGGATGGACTCAGCTCTTCATGGTTTCCTACTGGCCAGCCACCCTCGGCCCTACCTGGGGGCCGCTAGACAAGCCTGCTGGGGCTGGGGAGGCGCTGGGGAACAGGCTCAGAGACCAGACATCGATCCTCCACAAATTACCGCTCTTTCCTCTCCCCAAAGCCACCTCCAAGTAACCCCAAGAACACGACCTTGGGCTCAAACGGAGCCTGTGTCCTCAGGCCAGGGCATCCCAATCAAGGGCTAGACCACAGCTGGGGGCTGGAAGGCCAGACCGCAACCCTGGGCCCCAGATGACTGGGCAGAGAGGAACTGGTAGACAGCGTCCTGGCCTAGGCCTGGAAACACTGAAATCCTCTTCGCCTGCATGGACCCCCTGGATCACTGAGGGAAAGCTTGTCCCCAGATCGGGCCTCAGCTTCCCCATCTGTAAAATAATGCTGGGAGGGGCAGAACAAAGGCAGCATCTTCCGCCTTCTGGGAGTGAAAGTTAATGCAGAAATCCCAGAGGGGATGGACAGGCAAGGAAGGCAGCGCTGGCCATGGGCAGAGGCTGGCGTGTGGGTGCTCTCTGCTCAGGAGGTCCCGGCTGCGGGGGCTACGTGCCTCCACCCTCCAGCGCTGGCGGAAGCAGGCTCACCCGCCCCTCGTCCTGACGTCAGGGCAGAGAGAGGGTCTGCGGTCAGCCTCCTCGTCCCTCCCCCAGAAGCACTCACGCAGGCTGGGCACACGGGTGCTGGTTGCAGCGCCGGCGGATGGGCTTGGGCCTCTTCCTGTGGTCGCACAGGTGCCGCTGGACCAGGTGGTGGTCTCGTCGGCGCCGGCAGCCGTACTTGGTGAACTGGATCCCTGAAGGGAGGACAGCCTGCCGTGGGGGTCAGTCTCACCAGGCCCCCACTGTCCTGCCCAGAGCCTCAGGGACAGTGAGCTCCGGAGAGACTGCAGCCGATCCCCCCTCCCTCTGTGCCTCTGCACCTTCCCCTCCCCAAGTCACTTTCTGAAGAAGGCTTCCTTGGTCAGCCCATCTCAGGTGTCACTGGTATAGCACAGGTGGGGACGTGGGCTGCTGTCTCTGCACGCAGCTGGTGAGCTCTTACAGGGCAGAGGTCCTGCCCCGGATACTGCTCTGGCACCCCCAGCCCAGCCCCAAGGCCCTGCCCAGGCACCCTGCCACGCCCCAGAGACCTTCAAGAGAAACTGAGGCACGAGCTGGGGACACGCCAAGTGGAGACGATGTCAGGCCCCCGACCCCTCCCGCTCCTCCCACAAGGCGTCTGCGGTCAGGCAAGCCAGTACCTCCTCCGCAGGTCTTGGTGCAGGGTGCCCAGTTCTTGAGTGCCCACTCGTAGGTGTCCGTCTCCTCCAGGAGCACATTGTTGCTCCCGATAAGGGGCAGCAGGTCCTCGTGGATGACGTACTTGTAGGCCAGGCTGCTGCGGGGGCCGCCCTCAGCTGGGGGGAGCACCTGAGGGGAGACAGACGAGGTGGCAAAGGACTGGAGAGGAAGGGAGAGCAGGGAAGCAAGGCCAGCATAGGGGGACCGGGGAGGAGGGGTCCAAGGGGAGGATGTGGGGTCAGAAGCAGAACCAGTGAGAGCCAGGAGGGGGCAGCACTGAGCACGCACTGGCGAGGCCTTTCAGACCCGTAGCCACATGGCAAAACTCAGGCTAATACGAGCAACTCATGCAGCTCAATATCAAAAAAACAAAGAACCCAATCCAAAAATGGGCAAAAGACCTAAATAGACATTTCTCCAAAGAAGATATACAGATTGCCAACAAACACATGAAAGGATGCTCAACATCATTAATCATTAAAGAAATGCAAATCAAAACTACAATGAGATATCATCTCACACCGGTCAGAATGGTCATCATCAAAAAATCTACAAACAATAAATGCTGGAGAGGGTGTGGAGAAAAGGGAACCCTCTTGCACTGTTGGTGGGAATGTAAATTGATACAGCCACTATGGAGAACAGTATGGAGGTTCCTTAAAAAACTAAAAATAGAACTACCATACGACCCAGCAATCCCACTACTGGGCATATACCCTGAGAAAACCATAATTCAAAAAGAGTCATGTACCCCAATGTTCATTGCAGCTCTATGTACAATAGCCAGGACATGGAAGCAACCTAAGCGTCCATCAACAGATGAATGGATAAAGAAGATGTGGCACATATATACAATGGAATATTACTCAGCCATAAAAAGAAATGAAATGGAGGTATTTGTAATGAGGTGGATGGAGTTAGAGTCTGTCAAACAGAGTGAAGTAAGTCAGAAAGAGAAAAACAAATACAGTATGCTAACACATATATATGGAATCTAAGGAAAAAAAAAAATGGCCATGAAGAACCTAGCGGCAAGACGGGAATAAAGACACAGACCTACTAGAGAATGGACTTGAGGATATGGGGAGGGGGTGGGGTGAGATGTGACAGGGTGAGAGAGTGTCATGGACATATATACACTACCAAATGTAAAATAGATAGCTAGTGGGAAGCAGTCGCATAACACAGGGAGATCAGCTCGGTGCTTTGTGACCACCTAGAGGGGTGGGATGGGGAGGGTGGGAGGGAGGGAGATGCAAGAGGGAAGAGATATGGGAACATATGTATATGTATAACTGATTCAGTTTGTTATAAAGCAGAAACTAACACACCATTGTAAAGCAATTATACTTCAATAAAGATGTTTAAAAAAATAATAAAAAAAAACAGATGAATGGATAAAGATGTGGCACATATATACAATGGAATATTACTCAGCCATAAAAAGGAACGAAACTGAGTTATTTGTAGTGAGGTGGATGGAGTTAGAGTCTGTCATACAGAGTGAAGTAAGTCAGAAAGAGAAAAACAAATATCATACGCTAACACATATAAATGGAATCTAAAAAAAAAAAAGAAAAGAAAATGGTCAGAAGAACCTAGGGGCAAGATGGGAATAAAGATGCAGACCTACTGGAGAATGGACTTGAGGATACAGGGAGGGGGAAGGGTAAGCTGGGACAAAGTGAGAGAGTGGCATGGACATATATACACTACCAAACGTAAAACAGATAGCTAGTGGGAAGCAGCCGCATAGCACAGAGAGATCAGCTCGGTGTTTTGTGACCACCTAGAGGGGTAGGATAGGGAGGGTGGGAGGGAGGGAGATGCAAGAGGGAAGAGATATGAGGACATATGTATATGTATAACTGATTCACTTTGTTATAAAGCAGAAACTGACACACCATTGTAAAGCAATTATACTCTAATAAAGATGTTTAACAACAATAACAAAAAACTCAAGCTAAGCAGCTACTGTGTGCCAGGCCTGAGAACAGCCTGTGTGCCCATTGGTGATTCTCCTTCCCACACACCTAAGTTCCAATGAAGGCAGGAACCATGTCTGCTGGTCTGTCCTGCTCACCAGAGCACCCACACTGCCTGACTCTGGAAGATGGTCTACAATAGAGACTCTTATCAGATATAGGATTGCCAATATTTTCTCCCAGTCTGTTCAGGTTATCTTCTCACTTTCTTAAAAACGTCTTTTTTGATGTACAAAAGCTTTCAATTTCCATGAAGACCAATTTATCTCTTTTTTTCTTTTGTTTCTCATGCTTTTGGTATCATATCTAAGAATCCAAGATCATGAGATTTATCCCTCTCTTTTCTCCAAGAGTTCTATGGTTTTAGCTCTTGTACTTGGGGCTTTGATCTATCTTGAGCTGATTTTGGCATATGGTGTGAGGCAGGGCTTCAACTTCATTCTTCTGCATGTGCATATCCAGTTGTCCCAGCACCATTAGTTGAAGAGATTCTCCTTTTCCCACTGAATGGTCTTGGTACTCTCGTTGAAGATTAATCAGCCACGGGTGTATGGGTGGACAGCAAATATAGGGTGAGTAGAAAGCACGTGCTGGATTGAATTAATATGCTGACATCAATAGGCTTCAGACCCTGCCCTCTAGGGCCTCCCTGACTAATGAGGGTAGCACCAGGAACAAAGCCTGTAGAAGGTCTCCCTGCCACCAGCCAGTGCCAACAGAGCCCCTCCCGGTCTGGTCTCCTGAGTTAACAATCCCTGCTCCGTAAGCCCTGGCTTATAGTCTAGGAGGAGGGGGTGTGGGCAGAGGTGGGCCTCAGCTGGGACAGTGGCCCCATCTCCCTCTCAGGAGGCTGGCAGTGCCAGACAGCACCCCTGGGCCACAGGCCACTGGACTCCTGGACTCACTTGCTGGCAAAGCCATAATGCAACTGGATACTGGATGATGGCAGAACGATGGGGGAACCAACCCAGGTCCCTCCAGCTCCTCCTGGGCCCTATTTCTGACCCTGTGTTAAGGAGAACAGACTCCTTGTGTGGGGCATCTCTGATCAGACAGTGAGACAACCATTTCTTTTTTCCTCCTCACTTGCCATCCTGCCAGCCTCGAAGCACAGAGGGCATCTTGGCCTTGCCCAGGCTCCTGAAGACACCAGAACGGGAGGATCTCCACCAGGCCTGCGCTGGCTCAGCAGCAGAGACGGTGAGCTAGGGGATTGGGCTGGGGCAGCAAGCGGGCGTGGGCAGGGGCCACCATGCAGGGTGAGGACTCACCAGGATGGCAATGGCTTCCGGCAGGGGCCCACTGGTCTTGAGGCTCTCCTTGGCGTCCTCCACCACGTACTCCCACTCCAGGCCCATTGCAGTGAAGGTCCGGCTCGTGGCTTCCTTGCCCTTGGGGTTGAGGATGAAGCTGCCTGTGACCTGGTTCTTCACCGCTGGCCGTGGGGAGAGGGTCACACAGATTTCTATTCCCCTCCACAGGAGCACCAGCCACACCTCAGGGGTTTCAAGGCCATCCCAGTGGGCCCCTAGGGGCTCCCTGCCCACCTGTCACTCCTTCCCACCTGAGCCTTTCCCCCGTCGGATGGGTCATCCCACTGCCCCCACATAGCACCCCTGCCTCTGGACGCTGGTGCACACCATTCCTCTCACCTTGTCTCCCCTTCTTCCTGCCTGACTAATCTCCACCCACATTTAAGGCTCAGCACAATTCTCCCCTCCTCCAGGAAGCCTTCTTTGATTGTCCAGTCCTCAGGGATTTGCCCTCCTTACAACTTCGACAGCAGAGCATAGAGGCTAAGAGTACAGGCTCTGAAGCCAGATTGATCTGGGAAAGTTACTTAGCCTCCCTGTGTTGCCTCAGTTTTACCATCTGTAAAATGGGAATGACAATTCTACCTAGCTCATAGGGCTGCTGTCCCATGAGGATAATCGCAGTATCCCCTGCCCACCTACCCTGCCATGGGGCTCTTGGGACAATTAAAGGAGTTCATATATATAAAGAACTAGGCAGAGTGCATGGCATGCAGTTGGCACTTAATAAATGGTAGGCACTATTACTGTCATCAAATCAGCACCTGACTTTTAGCACTGTTGCAATTACAGACATCCTGTCTCTCCCATAGCCTGTCAGTGTATCTCCTCCATCTCAGTGTCCTTGGCCCAGCACAGGGCCTGGCACAGAGCGGGAGTATAAAAAATATCTGTCCATTTTTCCCCCTTAAAGCCCCAGTCAGCGAGTGACTCACAAGTTGTAACTGAAAGGCGCTGGGTGACCGGCGGGCGGAAGGTGTGCAGTGCAGACACCCCAGCAAAGGCCCCCGAGTCACAGCCTCATTCACCTGGAGGCATCGGGGTCAGAGGATGGCTGCACCCTGGGACCCGAGCCCCCAGCCAGGTGGGGATGGCAAAGGCTCTGGAGCCCCGGGGTGTCCCCACCTGGTGTAATTATAACATAAGAGCTAAGGATCCAGGGCATGAACCACATGCCGGTCACTCTGCTCCCTCCTCAGTGGGATCCTCATGCGCATCCTGAGGTTGGTGCTGTTATTAATCCAGATGGGGAATCAGAGGCCCTGAGAGGGGCAAGGGTTTGCCCTGGACACACAGAGGCCGGTAGCCCAGCTCTCTGGAGGGCCAGCCTCCCTGCTGAGTGGGAGGAGAGACGCCCCCTCCCTTCCCGCGACCTGATCTCTGTCAGCCCCCAGAATCACCAGACCCTCCAGGCTAGAGCGGAGCATCTCCTCATGCCCTTGTCTGCCTCCACAGCTCACGACCACTGCTGTCCCTGGTCCCTGGATGTACACCCCGCCTTCCTGGGGGTGGTGGGCTGGAATCTCCACCATCTCCTACCAGCTCTGAGCCCAGGTCCTACCACTGACCCACTCGGTACCTCCAGCAACTCTTTTAACTTCTCGGAGCCTCAATTTCCTCAACTGCAAAATGGGATGACAAGAGGGTTATCGTGAGGCTCCAACGAGATAACGAATGAAAAGTGCCAGCTCAAAGCCCCACACATGGTGGATATTAACAGCACGGCTTCTCTTTCCTTCACTTCCTTTCAGAGTCCATGCCCCCAAATTCCAGGAGCGCCTGACACATTTGGACAGGGCCTTGGCCTTCACTGCCAAGGCTGCCACCTGTCCCGGGCTTCTCCAGAGAGTACATACCCTGTTAGCGCGCGTGTGCACACACACGGGCACACACACACTCACGCCCACATACACATTCTGCACATTTACACCAGGGCCGCTGCGGATCTCACACACGTATAATCACACAACCCGTGCCGACGACAGGTCTCAGTTCTGCTTCCCTCCCCCCCAGGCTCCTGGAGAGCTCTAACCCTCACCCCATAAACACACAGCAAGTGTGCCCGCCCAGAGCCTGCCGCAGGTGCTAGAAGCCTCTGCCCCGACCTCCACGGAAGCCCATCTGCTGCCTACAAGCCCATCTAGCTCCTTGGAAGGGCTGGACATATGAGCGGGGTGGGGGGGCCGTGGGTGGAAGGGGCTGGCCAGGGGCCCAAGGGGCTGCTGACATTATGGAATCATCTGTAGGGGTGCAGTAGGAGTGTCTGTCAGCAACCACCCTCTTCCAGAGGTAAATGACCTTCTCTCCTTGCCCCTGTGCAGGCGTAATTCTCACAGCCAGACAGGCAAGTGGGCAGGGAGGCGGCCAAGCCAAAGCCCTCCCGTCTCACACCCCCCGTGCAGAGGTGCAGCTGGCAGGGGCACGGGGCTAGAAGATGGGAGACCCAGGCCCAGACTGGCTCACCCCGCAAGTGGATGAGGGCGCACAGAGGGCCCACAAGCCACTTTGGGCATCAGTTTCCCCTTGTGCCTTATGCCTGCTTGGACTACACTCAGGTGCCCTCCAGAGCAGGTTAGGAATTTTTACAGCTGTGCTAATGCAGATGTATTCTCCAGGGAGTGCAAGTTCTCCAGGAGACTTTAAAAATGTTTTGTATTATTTTAATAATAACCTAAAAATATGAAAAGTCAGCACTTCTGTAATATACAAGCTTGCTCAGAGATGTCAGGTTTTGGGTTCGTGTTTATGACGAGCTGGTGACAAGCAGGGTGACTTGGTGGGCACAGTGGGTAAGAGCGGCCCCTGGGACATGCCGAGGCCCAGTGAGATCACAGCCCGCATGCCCTCGGTAAGGAGCCTGAGCACAGACGAGTGTGGGGGAACCCAGCTACAGCCCAACGTGCGGGCAGCGGCCTTCTGCCCACCTGCTCGCCAGGAGCCTCCTCCAAACCATGCTCACGTGTTTTAAATTGAGATATAACTCACATACCAAACCATTCTGCCTTTCAAAGTATGCAATTCAGTGCCTGTGCAATCACCACCACTGTCTAATTCCAGAACATTTTCGTCACCCCCGAAAGAAATCTGAGACCCATTTGCAGTCACTCCCATTTCCCTCTCCCTCCAGCCCCTGACAACCATTAATCTACTTTCTGTCTCAATGGATTTGCCTATTCTGGACATGTTCATTTTTTGAGGGCCAATTTAGTTTCAGCAAAAACACAACAGAGCAAAGAAGCACACAAAAATCTCCCCCATTATATTTATGTTCTTAATTTGAATTCTATTGATTGATTTGGGGGCTCTCATGTTTAATGTCTTGGCTTTATAACTATATAACTGCTATATGTATAACGGGTAGGCATCTAGCTTAGAGACTACATGCTCAAGTATCATTACAATAAGAATAATTGAAGGGTCCCTGTGGTAGACTGCAAAAATGGCTACAAATTCCTCCTATTCCTGTATGCTCACCTCTTTGCACTGTGACATACCACATTTCCCATCAAGAGACAGTCTGTTTCTACCTCTTGAGTCTAGGCTTGGCCAAGAGACTTGTTTGGGCCATTGGGACATGAGAAAGCAGAGACTTGCAAAGTGCTTGCACACCAGCGTTTGCCCGCTCTTGCTACTCCTGAGGACCATGTGACAGACTATCACCCCTGTGAACCCAGCTGACAGCCAGTACCAACCAGGTCCCTACAGACCCACCAGCTGACTGCATTTGCATGAGTGAGTCCAGGCAGATGAGTATGAAGAAGCACCTAGCTGAGCCCAGCTCAAACTGGTGGCCCACAGACCTGGAGCTAATAAACACTTGCTGTGTCAGACTTCCTTGGTGGCACAGTGGTTAAGAATCTGCCTGCCAATGCAGGGGACACAGGTTCAAGCCCCGGTCCTGGAAGATCCCACATGCCGTGGAGCAGCTAAGCCCATGAGCCCCAGCTACTGAGCCTGTGCTCTAGGGCACGTGAGCCACAATTACTGAGCCCTCATGCCACAACTACTGAAGCCCATGCGCCGAGAGCCCGTGCTCCACAACAAGAGAAGTCACCGCAATGAGAAGCCCGCACACTGCAACGAAGAGTAGCCCCCGCTCACCGCGACTAGAGAAAGCCCGCGCGCAGCTACGAAGACCCAATGCAGCCAAAAATAAATAAATAAATAATAAATAAATAAACAAACACTTGCCGTGTGCAACTGCTAAGTTTGGGGATGCTATGTTATACTGTTATACAGCAAAACTTAACTAATACATTCTATGAAAATGGTTTACCCTTAAAAGGTACCTATGTGCCTATGTGCACAAGAAATTAACAGTGGTTGCCCCTGGAAGGAAACTGACCATGGGGTCTGTGGGCTGGGAGGGAATCTTCACTGGATCTCCTTTCATACCTTCTGATATTTGAACATGGAGCAGGTTCCCATTTCAACATGAATAAAAATCAATCAATCAATAAAAAAGGGTTCTCTCCCATTATTCGAACTCATGAAACGCCCTCTGCATTAGAATCCTCTCCCCTGCCCTCCCAGCTCCCCCACACCCGAGGGCAGGTCCCAGGGCCTGGCTGCCCATCTCCTGGCACCCCAGCACTCACCAATGTGGTGGGGGACCTTCTCCAGCTCCTCAACCTGGATGTGCCTGGCACCTGCTGGGATCTGCACCAGCTTGAGAGCTCCTGCCACAGAGGATGATCCAGAAAAACCATGAGCATCCTGAGCTGGTGGCCCCACTGCCCAGCATCCCCCATCACCCCCTCTCCTCACAGATACCCAGGAACCTCAGTTTCCTTGTCTGTACAATAGGAATGGGCCCTTCTCCATTAGGTGCTGAGAGGACCACAGTTCATACAGCTTAAAACGCTCTGTAAATACTACTGGGCTCTGTGTGTGTGTTAGTTCCTATTATTTGCCACTTTCTTGACCCTCCTTTTCTCTCCTGACTTTCCCTCCCCTCTTTCTTCTCACACTTTAAGCCACTGTAGAGATTTAGATGAAATAGGCCATGAAGATCCAGTATGGGGGGGGCCCCCATGATCCTCCCAATCCGAGGCCTGAAAACTAACCTTTCTCAGAGCAATCAACGTTCCCCCAACAAGGAGAGGCATGGCAAAGCTGAAACACGCCCCAAGGGGAAATAAATCTAGTTCATACTAAAGTGTAAAGGACTAATATCTGGCCCTTTTCAACAGCAAGTGTGTCCAGATTGGAGGTGGGGAGGGAAGTCAAGGAACTCTAAGGTACCAAGAGTTCAAAGCAGGAAGCACTTCAGTTAAAAAAAAAAAAAAAAAGTGAGAGAGAAGAGCGAAAAGGAAATTACCAGTCCAGCCTGGGCCTCATCTACATTCCTGTCTGGACCCTCACTCCCACTGACAGCTCCAGGCCAAAGAGATGGCTGAGCTCCTAGGACAACACAGTGCCAAGCAGGAAATGCTTCTGAGCTCCTGAGCCCAAGCACAGGCGCAGCACGCCTGGAGGATGAGGGGCCACAGCCGGGGGCAGCTGTGGTCTGAGACAGACTCCAGGGCCCCCCCCTCCCCACCCTGAACTGTGGCCCGGCTCAAGGAGGGAGGGCCCACCTAAGGGATGGTTCGGGCTCTAGGGACGCTAGCTGGGCCAGAACCCCAGCCCCTCCTGGTGGTCCCCCAGCCCTAACCTGCTCACCTGCCTGCTTGGAGGCCTTGCCCAGAGTCCCCTTCACAGTCCTGCAGTGGGAGTTGTCGCCGCCACAGACCCCACACTTGTCATCTGCCTTCATGGACCCCACCTCCTTGTCACAGCCGACGGGCTGAAGCCAGAGATGGGGTCAGCGGGAAGAGGCTTCCGTGCCCCACCACCACCCCCGGGTCGGCAGCCCCTGGCCTCCTCCTCAGTCCCCAGGCCCTGAAAGGAGAGGACCCTGGACCGAGAGGCGTTCTTGGACTCGTCGTGTGACATGGTTAAGGTCTTAGACCTGGCCACGCCTCTCCCCTCGAATGGGGCTGGGCAGTAACCCCTTTCCAGCATCCCAGGGTCATGTTGAGGACCAAGGGGTGTCATGGGTGAGGAAGGGGAGGCGAAGCCTGTCTTCCCAGGGAGCAGGAGGAGGCAGTGCAGCCCCCCAGTCTCCCGGGGCTGGCAGAGGGTGGGCGGCCAGGAGGGGGGCACCTACCACACACTCGCCACGGGCACAGACGCTGTACGGGTCCCGGTAGCTGCAGCGAGTCCCGTCGTGGACCACCTGGTTCATGAAGACCACGTCCCCCGTGTCCTCTGACTGGCAGATCAGCTCACACTTCTGGGCGTCTGTGGGGAAAGGGACCACACTGAGCCAGCTGGGCTCGGAGAAAGTGGGTTGGCCTAGACCGACATTAACGCATGGTCTGAACAGGAAGCTCCAGGGGCCAGCTCTGGGCAATGGGGGGGAGAGCTAGGTGTGGAGCTGGGCTTAAAATCCTTGCTGTGTCACTTATGAGCCATGTGACCTTGGGCAAATGATCTGACCTCTCTGAGCCTCAGTTCCTTATTTATTACGCCTGATCAGTAAAATGCCACATCACGTTGTTAAGAAACATCAAGTGATAAAATAATAATAACAATAATAATAAGCCGACACTTAATGAAAGCTTACTATGTGCCAGACTTCTAAAACCTTTATACATTCTTACTGTACAACTTTAAATGCTTTTCATGAATTAACTTAGTTAAGCCTCTCAATACCCCCAAGGAAGTAGCATTACAGAGGAGGAAACCAAGGACCAGAGAGGTTAAGGAATTTGCTCAAGGCCATACAGCCACCCAGTAAGTGGCAGAGCCAGGATTCTAACCCAGGCAGTCTGGCTTGAGTCCTGCTCTGACCTCTACGTACACATCACCAGTCACACATATGATGGTGAATCTTACCATGCTTGTGAACATTAGAAGGCTGCATTAAAGTAAGGCAGAACAGTGGTCTGTGTTTGGGTTTACAAAATAGAGCAGCAGTGAGGGAAGGAGGGAGATCCTTTCTAGTTCTAACAATCAAATCAAGGCTATTAACGTCCCACAAAAGTAGGTTCCGGAGAACATATAAACACTTGCTGTGTTTCTTAGAAAAAGGGAGGTTGGGGCTTAGCTAACTTCCTGGAATTTGTCTAAAAGTCCTGGGAAAACCCAAAGTCCAGATGCCCCATTGGCCTTGCAGCCCTTCTCCACCACGTGTTGCAGCAGCTTGTGTGCGTCTGGATGGATGTGCAAGGCTTCCAAAGCAAAATCTGTAAGGAACCATCTGGCTCCCTGCTCCTCATGCCTGGGCTCCCAGGATACCTGGTGACATCTTGCCCCAGCACTCAGGACTCAAGTCCAGAGCCACAACATCCAATACTACTTTGGATTTCATGCAAAGGGGGAGTCATATTCCTGGTGGGACCTGGGCCAGGGGCTAAGGGGTGGGGGGCTGCATCCCTCCCGAAGACAGGCAGGACCCTGACCAGTGCACCCCAGGCACGTGGGTTTCTGGGCAGCCCTGGAAGCCAGCCGACAATGGCACGGGAGTGGTGAGCTCCCCAGACTAGGAGGAGTCTAAGCGGGGAGAAGACACTCCCTACAAGCATGTTCTGGAGGGGTCTGTGCACTGGCGGGCAATACACAGGCCTCCAAGGTCCCTTCCAACTTGAAGACTGTCATTCTAAATGTGAGCTGAAGATGGAGGGTCTTGCAATTGATACTCTGGAACCAGGGCTACGAAGAGGTGGCCCTGGGCTCAGGAAAGGCCATTCTGATCGGCGCCATCTGATGCCGAGGGCTACATGGTAGGGGGTAAGCATCAGGCTATGGAAGGACTATGGAGAGGCCAGCAGGGGAAAGTAGACTGAGAGGACTGTTAAAGGCCCTTCCAGCCTGAGGGCATTAATCCAGCCCTTCACTGGGTTCTCTCTGCTGCTACGAGAGCCATCACTAGAAATGCTCCAAAACAGATAGGCACTGGCTTGGCCCCAGAATTCAGACCCTCCGCGTGAGTCCTGAGACCTGTGTCCAGGGTAGCCTGTAGGGGGTCAGTAGGAGGATCCCACAGACTCTCATTGGCCTGACTTTCAAATCATTTTCATTAACTACTGAAACAGTAGCACAATCAGTAAAACCTAAAAACATGGTATGTAACAGGACAAAGCTTCTCAGGAAGCCGGTTATGCAAAGCGAGGGGCACCCGCACCTGTACCGGGCCTTCCGCACAGGTAAGGACATGTCCAAAAGGCACCAACCCCGACAGCCAGCACTGCTGCCAGCCGGTACCTCTGGGCCAAGTAACCCTTGCTCAAGACATTGTCCTTGCATCTGACAGAAAACGGTCAGCATAAGCATACAAATCAAGGATGGTTGTGATGAGGATTGTGGCTCCCCCAACGCACACAGTGCAAAGGCCTGCACAAAGGCGTATGGCAAGCTTGCTGACTGCAATATCCCTTTTGGTGCCACCACTGTCCCTCCACCTTCACTGGTGGGCCAGGCATGGGAAGCCCTGCCTGGGAAGACATGGACCCAGCAGATGCCCAAGGCCATGGGGTGGGCGTGGGGAGCAGGGCTCCGCTCACCGTCGTCCGGCTCGTAGGGGATCCAGCTGTGCTTGGCGTTCTGGTGGACGTAATAGGAGTTGCGCTTGGCGCACTGCTGGGCCCGGAAGTCCTCGTAGGGCCCCGGACACTCCTCGCCGTTGCAGACCTGGTACTGGAACGTGGGCCCCGAGCACAGGCGGCCTCCATAGGCTGGGCTGGGGCAAGCGCAGAGAGACCGTGCTGGCTTGAAAGGCTGGGGGTGGGGCCAGGCTTCCCACATGGTGACCTGGGGTAGCCCAGCCTTTTAGAGTAGCATAAAAAGGGGCTCCACTAACTTACAAACTAGAGAGGAACCCCCACTGTGAGGACTGCTGAGCTCAGAGCCTTTTGGTCCCTTCAGGCATATGCCACCTATTGTGTGTGTGTGTGATGGGGGAGAGGAGAGAATGAGCAAAAGAAAGGGGGGCAAAAGATGGGGGGAGGGAGAGGGAGGAAGACAGGAGGGAATGACTAACCCCCTCCAACTGGGCTAGAAGAGAAATCAATCTGATTCATCTTTGTATATTCTTCCAACCATTACACAGCTCCTGACATATGGTAGGCCCTCAATAAATGACTCAACTGCTCCTATTTGCATCCACTTCCATTTAATATCATAATAAACTGAGGAGTGGTAAAAGAGACTTGGATTTGGAGTAAGAAGACCTGGCTAAATCTAACCCCAAGTCTTGCTGTGCCTTAATTTCTGCTTTAAAGAAGGGACCATAACACCTCTTATTTTACCTACCTCCTGGTGTGTCTGTGAAGAATAAATTTTAAAACGGTATTTAAATCTGTACTCTCTTCCCCATTAAATTAAAAGCGTTCGGTGAGATTATGGACACAATGTACCCAAGTGAACAAGGTTACTGGAACTCTGCTCAGAGGTGCTGGGAGGATTACGTGGGTTTATGCATGGAAGTGCTTAGCACCCCACCTGGCACAGAGAAAGTGCTCCAGACACTGGAGTAATTATAACAGCAGCTGTCTATTAATCTGTGCTGGGCATGGTGTTGAGAGTGCACAGATTATACTTCATTTAAGCCTCATAAAATAAAAATAGTTATTATCATAGACAAGTTCAATAAATGGGAGCTTTGATCAAGGGGATAACTATCTGTCATGACTGGGAGGTGGTTTATCCAGAGTGGGCATCACCGTGCCTTTCTTTAACCTGGCTTTCATACCCCCAACAGGTTGAAGTTACAAGGCTGTTCATTTTGGCTCATATTTGTAAAGGGTCAGTCACAGGAATAGGCTGCTCCAGGGGGCACTGAGCGTCCCATCCCTGGAGGTACACAGCAGAGTATGAAGGACCACTCCTGAGGATGCTGGAGGGAGGGTGACCACCACCGAGCCGCTGTGATCCTAGGACCCTGCCGTTCTGAGGTCCCCATCGCATCACTCAGCACTGTGAGGGGTGGGACCGGCCCTGCCCCACAGAGGTTCACAATCACTGAACGTGGAGACAGCTGACCCACACGGCCGGCCCCAGCCAGCCCCCATCCCTCATGAAGCTGTTCTAAGCAGGCTGCTTCAGCTTGGGAGACGGAGGCCATAAAAAGCTGGTGCTCAGAGGTTCCAAAACCATGGGAGGGGATCCCCACAGAGGGGGTAAATGGGAGAAATAGATTATTCCCCCAGAATGCTGACATATGGGTAGGGGGTAGTGAGGGGGGGACTTGATGTCAGAAAGAGATAAGTTAAGAAAAATTGAAGGAAGTTTTGCTTCATGTAGTAGGAAACAGACTTGGGGAATTTATCCTCCCAAGACATGGCTAGTGAACATTTAGATCAGTGTTTTCTCAAAGTTTAGCTGGAGGATCAGGGTCACAGGAGGGCTTGTTAAACTGGCCAAGCCTTGGGCCCACCCAGATTCTCCGCAGACGAGAATCTGAGAATCACTGGTTCGGACCCATTCTCAGATGTCAGTCAGACACAAAGGGAGATGTCAGACCCAGATGGAAGTGATTTGGCACCCCCAACAATTCTGGGCCATCATCTACATACACAGCCACCTGCAGGGGACCTTCTTTCTTGTGCCCTGCCCCCCCGAGACTCCCTCTCCAACCCCCTCGGGCCCCTGCCCTGCCCACCTCAGCCAAGTGCACTCACGGGGGATTGTCACAGCTCCGGCTACGGGATCGAACCCCGCCCCCACACGACCGTGAACATGACCCGAACTTAGTCCAGGAGCTCCAGCCTCCATCCTGGCCATAAGTCTGCTCCGGCGACTTCCAGATGCAGTGACCTTTGAAGCACCACTGGGATGGAGCAGAGGGTGCGAGGTCACCCTAGGGCCACCGCTGCCTAGCCTGCCATAGAAAGTGCCCAACCGGGCACACGGCACAGCTGGCAGGCACCATGGGTGAGCCCAGAAAAAGGAACGTTAAGAGCACGAGCCTCAGGGTCACACAGAACCCCACCCCTACCGTGCGCTGAGGGACCTTCAACAAAGGGCTCCCCTTTCTAATCCTATTCCTCAACTGTACCATGGCGATAACAGCACCTGCTCACAGGGCTGCTGTGAGCATTCAATGACATAACACCTGGCACACACAGCCCTCCAAAAACGGCAGATGGTATTATTAATGATGACAGTAACTGTGGAATTATTTGGTTTACCACCCCCAGAGAAACAAAGGGCTGATAAAGGAGAGAAGACACAATCTTCCCACACAATCTAGAGTTGATCTTGGCTCTGTACCTTGAAATCACCATCCAGGGGCCCCGGGCAGGTACATTCATGGGAGGGAAGCCAGCCACCCGGGAGGTCCATCCATGCAGTGGAGGGAGCATATGCCTCAAGTCCAAGAGGCCTGGGTTTGAATCCCAGCTCGGCCACTACTAGCTATGTGTGGTTTTGGCATAGCTTCACCTTGCTGAGCCTCAGTGTACTTGCCTGTTAAATGGGACTGTTCTAAGAACTGAAAGCAGCAACACTTACAAAGCCCTCAGCACAAGCCCAGGCACAAAGGAGGGCTCAACCAAAGTTAACCCCCTTCCCTTTTCCTGTAGGGCCATAGGTAAGAAATACAGCAAAGCTCTGGGTCTTTTTCAAGAGATAACTCAGTAGTTCTCAGCCTTGGAGTCACTTGGGGAACATTTAAGAACTCTGGATGCCCCAGCTTCACCCCAGACTGAGTCAGACTCTCTACAGGTAGGGATTTTTAAAAGAAGTGGTAATTTTTAAAAGAAGCACTATACAGTTGACCATTGAACAACTCAGGGGTTAGGGGTGCCTGCCCTCTGCAGCTGAAAATCTACATATAGCTTATAGTCGGTCCTCCATATCCATGGTTCTGCATGCACAGATTCAACCAACCACAGATTGGTAGTATTGTGGTATTTACTGTTGAAAAAAAAAATCCGCATATAAGCAGACCCATGCAGTCCTAACCTGTGTTATTCAAGGGTCAACTGAAATTTACAGGCCATAAACTTCACTCATTTCAAGTGTACAATTCAATGACTTTTCATAAATTTACAGCATTTGGCAACCATCACCACAATCCAATTTTGGAACATTTCCACCATCGTAAGAGATATCTTGTGCCCATTTGCAGTCACTCCCTGTTCTGGGGTGTGGGGGATTTTAAAGCTCCCCAGATGGTTCTAATATGCAGACAAAACTGAGAGCCATTGATTAACTCTTATGTGAAATTGTGATAGGAGAGGGCCTGGAAACTCAAACACACCTGGAGCAGGTAGACCCGAGGCTCCAGGATAATAGCCCTCCAGGTTTGGAGCCCACAGGGCCTGTACAAGGCCATGGGAAGCCCCACACATCTGTGAAGGGACAGACCATTTATAGATGAGAATGGGAAGAGCAGATGAGGGCAGAGGGTGGAGGGCAGAGGACAGGCTACTGGGGGCAGCACCCTGCTTCTTCCAAGCCCTCGCATTTGCTTTGACGTGACTCACAACTTCACAACAACCTGAGGAGTGGGAAGGATGTTTGGTCAGGGCTCAGCAGGGGTCAATGAATGGCCCAAGGTCACCACACAGAGATGGGGGGTGCAGGGCCAGCGATAGAGCAGAGGTGGGTATCAGACCTCAGCTCAGGGCTCTCAGATCCGGGGTCCTCCTGACACCCACACACACAAGAGGGTGCAAACACACCCCAGGAAGTACATGAAAGGGCAGGTTTGGGGGGGAGGGGCAAGAAACAGCATGGTGGGCGGGGGGAGGAGGCAGAACACCTGGAATCTTCCCTTCACCCCTTCTCAGCCAATCACCCTCTGTCTGACCTCCACAAGTTCCCTAACCTGCCTGGGCTGCATTCTCCTCAAATGGCAGTAAGCATTCCTGCCGATGGGCTGGGAGACAAGGACAAACTCTGCTGCTGTAGAAGCCAAGGACTGCGGTGCCGGAGAGGAGAGGGCGTGTGTGTGAGTTCTCACGAGGACTCCCTGCCCATCTGCCCGCACGCGAGGCTGGCTCCTGTCCTCAGCCCTCCCCCAGCCCCCCGCCACGCATTCATATCCACACTCAGCGGCGAGGCGGGTCTCCCGTGGGGCCTGCGCCCCGGGAAGGCGCTCCTGCTGCAGCCCCCGGCCCGCAGGTACCTTGCCTGGCGCGCACTCCGTCCCGTCCAGCGGGGGCCCCTTCTTGGTCTTGCAGAAGTAAGGGTTGTCAGGGTGGCTGCACCACAGCTGCTTGCAGGCCTCGAAGGTCCTGAACTGCGCGGCAAGGGCAACGGGGTCACTGGGCCGGACTAGCTCCCCAGCTCTGACGAGTTGTCCAGGGGGCAAAGGACAGCGACAGAGAGAGGGGAGGGTGTGGTGGGCATTGGGGCCAGAACACTGCGAGGGAGGCAGGAGAGGCCCATCCAGCCAGAGCTCCGTGCGCACAGAAGCTCGACCCCACCCCAAGCGCCACTGGCCTCGGCGACCCCTCCTCTCTCCAACAGGGCACCGAGGTGAAGGCACCAGCCACAGCCCACACGCCTCTGGTCTCCCTCCCCAGGCCTCCCTCCCTGCCTTTGCAGAGGCCACTCTGTGACTGAGCAGGGACCAGGGTTTGAGGCTCTGGGGAGGCTGGGTCCACTGATACCCCCTGAGGTCTGTGCCTGTGGGGGGCTTTGAGAGGGCTGCCAGTCTAGCCCAGGCCCTGCAGCACCCAGACAAGGTCAGGACTCCCACCGCCCTCTGATCTCACCCAGCCACACCAGAGGTTGGCACCCTTCTGTTTCAGACTATCCAGGAAAGCCCCAATTTCCTTTTCTCTCCTATCATCCCCTGCTGGCCAGACTAGTGTCCTGCAAACACAGCATCTGGGCACTGAAATCCCATATCCCAGCTGTTTCTCCACTCCCAAAGCAGAGACCAGGTGTTCCAGTGTGGCCTGAGCAGTGGGCAAGGTGGCCACACACAGGGCCTTCTGGTCCTGCAGAGCTGAGGAGGGGGCTGCGTTCCTGGATGGGGGTGGTTTGAGGTACTCGAGGCACCAAGGCCTGACCCCTCAGAGAGCCCCCTGCCCTGGGATGTCCGCGTCTCTGAGCCTCCGCCTGGGCCCTGGTTAGCAGCTGTTCAATTCTCTCCTAGGTGGCTCTAGCTGATCGCCAGGCTCCAGGCTCTCCCCTGCCCTGTCCTGCAGAGTAGGGACAGGGCTCTCTGCTCCCTTGTATCTATCTCCTCAAGTACGGGATGGGGGTGGGGGAGGGCTGGGGAAGCATGCAATTGACCCCCTGGAGAGAGGTTATACGGGGCACAGGAGAACTTTACCAGTGTGGGAAGTCTGCCCAAAACATCCTGCCACATGCCCAAAGAGCAGAGGGTGGCAAGTATTTCTCCACCAGGCCAGAGCCCAGCACCTGATCTGACACATGGGCCACATGACAGATAAACTCCCCCGGTGACCAGCCCAGCCAGGATCCCAGCGGTGGCCCACCCTCTCTGTTCCCATCTTTCCAGGCATTCTCCAGCCACCACACACGCTGGCCCCCCACCCCTCTGTGGGACCGGGTGGGGCGGGGATATGGCAGAAAGTGGCAGGGCCTGGGCCCTGGTCACCCTGCCTGGGCTAAGGTGCTCTGTGAATGACCAGCCTGCATCCCAGGAGGACCTGACCTGGCATCCAGCTGGCAGAGGCCGTGGGAACTCACCGCTGAGCAGGTGTGGTACCCAGTGCCGAAGTCAAAGCGGCATTGCTCGTCCATTGAGTAGTCAATGCCGGGCAGCTCCGGGGGCCGGGGCCAGGCAGGCGCAAAGGGATCATCAAGGAGGCAGTCATAGGAGCTGCCGGCAGAGGCAGGGAGGTGAGCACGGTGGGGACAGGAATGCCCAAGCTCTCCCTTCCCAGAGGAGGGGGTGTTAAGCAAGCAAGGAAGGCCTGCAGGAATCCGCCCCCGCTGCCCTGTGCCAGGAGCTGTGTTGTCCAGGGAGGACGGGCTGCCCTGCCCTCCCCTCGCTTCCACCCACGACCACGTCTGGGCGCTCCAGGGCAAGGGCACCCAGGACTGCGGTCAGGCACTCGGCTTGTGGCTTCCTTACGGGGCCTGTTTTGCCCGCATTACAGAGACACATCATGGCCCAGATTAAGGGTTGGTTTGTGGACAATTTGAGGGCTCACTGCACTGAGAGAAGAAGACGAGTCAGCCCGCCGTGCAGGACGTACACTGGGCGCCGGCCGGCTGCTGCATGAGGTTAGTGACAGTATCTCTGCCGGCAGCCGTCCCACCCAAATCCACTCTGCGCCCATTCTCGGCCTTGAGCTCCTGAGTCTAATGCTCGTCCTGGGCCTCCACATCCCCGGAGCCCCAGGAGCTGACCAGCAAACCCAGAATTGAGCATGTGCCAGGAGTAGGATGGTGTTAGGAGGGGAGATGACTTGGGGGAGACGGAGTGGCAGGCCGCTTGCTCCCCATCCCGGCCCAGAGGGTGGAGGTGACCTACGGGAGGTAGCGGCTGAGTTCCAGCTTGCTGCAGTGGGACCAGTGGAAGCGGTGGAAGGCAGCCTGCACCAGGGGCGCCATGACGCTGCCCAGGCTGGTCTCATCCGCGCAGCCGTTCCCCTGACCATCGTGCTCCATGCCGAGCCTAGAGGGTGGGGGAGGACAGAGGGGAGCCCTCAGTCGTGCCCAGGGAGCCCACCCCTGGGAAGATGAGCAGGTGGGCCTGAGACCCTGCCCTGACCAGGCTTCAGACTGTGACTTTTGGCCTCAGTTTCCCCACCATGCAGTGGAGAGGGCCACCCCTCTGGATGGAAGCTGAGACCCCGCCTGGCCCCCCAATGGGGCTGGACTCATTCTGCCCTCCTGCCCCCTCCTCAAACCCTACCCACGTCCTCACAGTTTCCGAGGTCAGCTCCAGCCCCACTCTGGCCCCAGGACACCTTTCCTGGCTGCCCTACCTGTGCGCTGCCCTCCCACAGCAGGGAACGCCTGTACCACCGTTAACAACTCACACGCCATGCACTGTCTTCCCTCCAGACCCAAGGTCTCACGTGCAAGGACCAGTTTCATTCTGTTCAGTTCGATCTCCCTTACTGCGCCCTCCCTGGGTGCCAGCCTCTTTAGCTTCTCCTAGACCCCGCGGTACCCAGCACAGAGCTTTTTGTGTGGTACCTACCTGCCATGATGATAGTTTAAATGTAAAAGTTTGCTCTATATTTATAGTTAGTATTTAACACCAAAGCCCAAAGGTTCTAAATTCTTAAACACTCCCAGGTGTCTGCATCTGGCCTTGACCACTAGAGAGACACATGGGCCTCTAAGCTTGACCTTGTCTCTCCATAGGGAGGGGCTCTGTGAGTGAAAAGTGGACACGCCCTGCCCCCCACATACAGGAAGACAAACTCCTAGCTCCAGAATATGTGGAAGCTTTGCTGCCAGGGCAGGAAGGGCCCTCAGAGGTTTCCCTGGTGTCAGCCTCCGTGTTGCAGATGAGGAAACGGAGGCCCCAGAGAGGAGGTGCTACCCACCCAGTGAGGGGCAAGGCTGGGATGAAATCGCAGGGGCAGGCAGATGCAGAGAGGGGCATGGCCAACCACGGATGGCAGGCTCGCCCTCGGGACTGGCCCACTGCTCTCCTTCCCATGTCCTTCCAGCTGCAGAAAACAGTCCTCACTCTGCGTGTGGGCTGGGGGCGGGCAAGCTGGGGGCGGGTCCTGTAGCTCTGCCCTTGTGGACAGACAAGGCCAGGAGACGTGACTGTGACAGGTCTATGTCACCACCAGACACTGGATGGTGGATTATTTGTTTTCTCCCAGCACGTAGCTTCTTGCGTGCTTTTCTGTCCCATTCTCCACTGCAGCCCCGTTTCTAGAACAGGGTCTGGCACACCGCAGGTGCCCAAGAAATACTGGTTGAATGAATGAATGAACATGCTCTCAACCAAATCCGGGCCCGAGGATCACACAAGCCCGCCACCCGCTTGGCCCGAGGCCTGGGTCTAAGTGCCCCTGTTTATGATGGACTCAGGCCAGGGCTCCATCGCAGAGCACTGGGAGGGCCCTGAGGTGTGGCTGAGATGGAGGAATAGAGGCCACCCAGAGAGCAGAGCACTGCCTATGAGGCGACACTGCTACTGACCTGCCAAAGGCAGGGCCACATCTGGCCTCCCAAGGCCCTGGATTTGGGGCTGGGCCCAAGGCAGGCCCAGAATTGCTGTCTGGGCCCCAGGGCTCCCTCCCCGTCGGGGCAGCTCCTCTGGCATCTCCCTGGACACTGGGAAGGGAGTCCAAACTGGGGCGAAGCCTCCCACACCCGCAGACCTCCTCAGAGCTCAAGGCACAGCTCGCCCCTCGGTGCCACTTACACGTGGCCGGTCTCGTGGGCCACCACGAAGGCCGAGGAGAAGCCATCTTCGTGGTTAAGGGCACAGCTTCTCAGGGGGTGGCACATGCCAGTAACAGGCGCGTACCCTGCCAGGGAGAGGGAGAGAGGGCAGAGAGAGAGGTCACGTGCAGGTGAGGTAGGACTCGACGAGGCCTGTGCCGAGCCAGCCACCGCAGGGACGTCCGGACCTGGTCACCACCGGAGGGTCCCTGGAGGAAGAAGGATCCTTCCAACGCGCCCCCCATGTGTATGCACCCGCGGTACAGCTCCTGGGCCAAGCTGCCCCCACATCCTAAGGCTTGCCGCCCTCCCTCCTGGCCTGCAGCTCTCTGTGCCTGTCGGCCCCGAGCCTGCATACGGCCGACTTCCGAGCTGCATCCCGCCAGAGAGTCAGTCCGCTGGTGAGTCAACAAACAAGCTCCAAATGTGTCTACGTGGGGTAGCAGCTGGCACCGTGTTAGAGACTACGGGGAAAACAGGAATCAGGCGCGAGCCCGCAGCCCCCCAGCACACCCACACACTGGAGGGGCAGATGGCTTAGCAGGGAGACTAGGGGTCACGAGGTCAGGTGACCTCGTGCTGTGCTGTGCCGGAGTTCAAGGAGCACAGAGGGGTGTGCGGGGTGGCTGGAAGGGAATGGCTCTGACCGAGGGGTTGAGCGGGACCGGGGAATGACATATGGGGGCCTAGAGCTGGGCCTGGAGCACAGGTAAGAGACTCTGGGGAGGTGGGGGGCGGGCAGGTGGAGGGGAGGGCACGGGCAAGGTGCAGACACAGCTGCGCAGGCCTCAGGAGCCACGGGCAGTGCAGGGGGCTGGTGCGTGGCACTGAGTGAGCAGCTTTGTGTGCGAGGCCCGTGATCTACGGGGGCTGCTTCCCCGCCTCCCCAGGGCCCGTAATCAGCTGGGAGGGCAGCCTGGGCTGGGGAAGACATCTGAGGAGGGGGAGATGGTAGAGAGCGCTCCCTGCCTCGGGCTTTCAGCCAACCATGACCAGATAGCTATTCCCTGTCTTCAGAATTGCTGAAATCCTCTCTTATTTGAGATGGTTTTGGGGGTGTAACGAGAAGCTGTGGTGAGAAGGCTTCTTGGGTCCCGATTGTCCTGGAGGTCTGGATGTGCTCTACAGGGCATGCAAGTACACACGTGTACGTGTGTCTGTGTGTCTGTACATGTGTGTCTGTGCATGAGTATGCATGTGTCTGTACACGTGTGTGTCTGTATGTGTGTATGTGTGTAAATCTGTTTGTGTGTGTACAAGCCTGCCTTTGGGGCTTCAGGGATTCAGACAAGCAGTCCTTTTGGTAGAGGCCGACTCTCTTTTAGCATCAAACCAGAAAACACTACAAAGCCCTCAACTTGGAGCCTGGAGATCCAGTCTGAGTTTCAGCTTTGTCTCCTCTCTGCTGTGAGGCCTAGGCAAGCCTCGTTGCCACTCTGTGCCTCGGTTTCCCCATACAGAAACCTGGGGGTGATCAAAGCTTCCTGTGTCTGCAGAGCGCTTTCAGCCATCCTCTGTCACAGACACTGGATGCATCCCTCAGCCCTTTTAGCAGCCCGGGAATGGAGGAAGGCAAATACTACTGTTTCTCCCATTCCACAGTTGGGAGAATCTCAGGAGATGAATGAGTTTGGATCACTAGGCTGGAGAGGCATGGATCTGCGGGTAGAGCAGGGCCTTCCTTTCTGAAGTCCACACCAGCCCCGCCCTAGGTGCCCCACGACCTGCAGTGAGGACAGAAGGATACAATGTGGGCAGAAGCATCTTGAAGATCACTGAGGTCTTCGAGCAGCCAGGCTCCGGGATGGTGATCACAGGGCCTAGGGCCTGACTCACAGCGACCTGCAGGCTCAACCAAGGCAGCAGGGACCAGAGCGGGGCCCCTTCACTTCCCCTGGCCCCCGAGAAACCATTCCAAAGCCGCCTACCTGTCCGGCCAGGTCCTGTCTCCAAAGTCCCAAGGATCTTTTTGTTGCCAGAAGACCTGGCCCCAGAGACAGCCTTGGCCTCCGCCCTGCAGCTGCACACACCTGGCCACGGCAAATACAGTACCTTGCGTACCTGAGGGCCCAAAGTCCTGCCGGGTGAGGAAGACGACGTGGTCGTGGTGCTCCGCGTGGCCGGGGTCCTGGCGCTGCTGAGAGTGTGCCCAGCGACACACCTGCTCCAGGCTGCGAGAAGGGTTCCCGCGCTCAATCAGGCTCAGGGACTGGGGGGCCAGAGAGCAGAGTGCCGGTCGGAACCCACGGACTGCAGCAGGCACCCAGCGCTGTGCTCCCAGCAGCAGGGGACACCGAGGCCCGCAGGACGGCAGGGCCTACCCCAAGGTCACCGCTGTCCCGGCTCTGGCTGCCACCGGCACACAGCCCCGTTCCGTTTTAGGGAACACTCCTGTGCCAAGCCCTGTGCTGGGGCACCTGTCTGCTGAGAACTCACATTATTGCTAATTCCTCAAGTAACCCACAGGCAGGTGCTGTGCTGAGCATCTCCTCTATGCATTCATTGTCATTAATCTCCACAACAGCCCCCGGAGGAGAGTTCTGTTTTTACTCCCGTATGGGGGAAAACAAGCAACAGAGCCCAGAACTCCCGGCCACAACCCTAGCAGGACTTGTCTCGGTCGCTGCCCCCCCTCTAAGCCCCACTTTCCCCACCGATTCATGGAGCAGGACCTCCAGCTGTAGGGGTTGAGGACTGTCCATTTACCTGATTGGAGGGAATTCATAAGTCCCCGCTTACCAACCCCAGATGCCTCTGCCACTGAAACCTCAATTCTAATGGTTTTGGGGTTCTAGTTTTGGAAACAAAATGTTTCCTAGATGCTGTTATCCCTCCCCGATACCTTAGCTGGTCTGATGCTCTGGCCCCCCACCCCTTCTCCCTCCAAACACTGCCTGTTGACACGGGGGTTTACCTGTCGGTAGCCAACCATGATCAAGCGGACAAGGGCGATGTTTATGTGGACCCCCAGGGACTCATCGTGGTAAATCTCATCCACCTTCAAGAAGAGAAGAGCGTGTGGTGTTAGGGGAAGCAAGAGTTCATTAAAGGCCCGCTGCATGCCAGGTATCTGACACCTTATCAGACTTCATCCTCACCACGGCCTTCTCTGGCAGGCATTCCTATCCTCAGATGAAGAAACTGAGGCAGAGGGAGGCGAGATGACTTGCCCAAGGACACACAGCTAACAAGCTGCACAACTGGTTTTCAAATCCTGGCCCACCAAATTCCAACACTGAGCTCTTTCCACAAAGCCAAAGCATGAGGGGACCTGGTCTCAAACCCAACAACTCGGATGGAATCTTGTCTTTTTATATCTCTGAAGAGTCCTTCCAGAAATGTCACCCAGCTCAGGTCACTCATCCTCACAGCCCTGTGTACCTTTCCAATTGCCTCTGGAACCATCCGTCTGCTCTGCAGTGCCTGGGCACTCCTCCAGGGCAAATCCAGGAGGAAAGTGGCTCTAGGGCCTCGGACCAGCAGCACCACCATCACCTGGAGCTCGTTAAAAATGCAGAGTCTTGGGCCCGCCTCCTGAGTCAGAGTCTGAGTTAGAACAGGATCCCCAGTGATTCTCAGGCACGGTCAAGTTCAAGGAGAGGAGCAGTGCATTGGATTATTCCCTTCTCCCACAGGCTCAGGGACCTTTGGGGCAGTCATGGCACAGTTCATCGAAGAACACAGCCCCCAGCCACTCCCCTGTTCAGGAAGTCCTGGAACTGTGTCCATAACAGATGGACACCGCCTCTGCCTGCCCACCCCCGAGGACAGGCAGTTCACCCGCTCCTGAAGACGCCTATCTCCTGAGTGGTCCCACTGGACAAGTCCATCTTTTTTTGTTTTAAATAACTTTTATTCCTGGATATAAAATATTTCACTCTAAAAACTCTGAAAAATACCCCAAAAAAGTAAAAGAAAAATGTCAGAGGTGATCAAGATGGCGGAATAGTAAGACGTGAAGCTCACCTCCTCCCACAAATACATCAAAAATACATCTACATGTGGAATGATTCTCATAGAATATCTACTGAACGCCGGCAGAAGAGCTCAGAGCTCTGAAAGGGCAAGAAAATCTCCATATAACTGGGTAGGACAAAAGAAAAAAGGCAAGTGAAAAAGGAATCAGAACAGGACCTGTGCCCCTGGGAGGGAGCTGTCAAAGAGGAAATGTTCCTGCACCCTGGGGAGTCCCCTCACTGGTGGGGAGATCAGCAGGGACAGAGGGGGGCTTCAGAGCCTCGGAGGAGAACTCAGCAACGGGTCTGCAGCAGCTAGAATGGAGAGAAACCTGCACAGATGGTCAGTGCCATCGCTCTGCACTCCCCAGCCTGAGACACGTGGCCACCAGTGTGGACGGGGGCTGGGTGTGGAAGCCTGGGCTTCAGAGATCAGACCGGGGAGAGGACTGGGGTGGGCTGCGTGGAAACACCCTGAGGGGCTGGAGTCTGGTGCGACCACAACTGGGGGTGTACACAGAGGAAGCCTGGGCCGCCTTAGAGGCCAAGCACCACTGCGTGGGTGGTGTGTGCGGGCAGGGGCAGGACCTGCTATTCCAGCCTTTTTCCCTGTGTGAGCTCTCAGGCAGCAGGGCACTGCCTACACGGGATCCAAGAGCGGTCGCGAGCTGCCTCTGCTCCCACGGCGTGCTCCAAGGGTGTGCGTGAGCTGCCACCGCTGCCAAGAACCCCACGACTAGGCACCAGCCGCTGCATCGGCACACCCTATATCAAGGGGATAACGGCCAGCACACGCTGAGGAAAGAGGCGACATGCATCCGTACTAAAAACAGCCCTCGCACCAAAAATATTAAACCCACACAAGCTACACAGGGACACTCCCACATATAAATAGCCCTCCAAGACCACAGTAGATAATTGTTTCTCCTAAACTCACAGAATTAAGAGAAATATAAGTAAAATGAAGAAGCAGAGGAACCACTCCCAGTTGAAAGACCAAGGGAATTCCCCTGAAAGAACAAACAATGAAACAGACCTCTTCACTCTAATAGACACCGATTTCAAACAGAAGATAATGAAAATACTGAAGGAATTAAGAAAGGCTGTCTACAGAAATGCAGAGTACTGTAAAAAGGAACTAGAAACTATAAAGGGGAACCAAGAAAAATTAGAAAACTCATTTGCCAAGACGAAAAGGCAACTAAAGGCAATAAGTAGCAGAATAAATTATGCAGAAGAATGAATAAGTGCCCTGGAAGATAGAACAATGGAAATCACCCAATCAGGATAGCAGACAGAAAGTCAAATGAAAAAAAATGAAAGCAATATAAGATAATATATTATATGGGATAATATATTATAGGATAATATAAAGTGTGCCAATCCACCTATGGGATAATATAAAGTGTGCCAATGGGATGATATAAAGTGTGCCTATGGGATAATATAAAGGAATTATATAAAGTGTGCCAATCTACGCATATGGCATATGCGATAATATCCTATGGGATAATATCATATCCTATGGGATATTATAAAGTGTGCCAATCTATGCATAATAGGGATTCCAGAAGGGGAAGAAAGACAAAAGGGGATCGAAAATGTATTTGAAGAAGTTATGACTGAAAACTTCCCAAACTTAAAGAAGGAAACAGATATCCAGGTACAGGAAGCACAGAGGGTTCCAAACAAGATAAACCCAAACACACGTACACCAAGACATATTATAATAAAAATGACAAAAGTTAAAGAGAGGGTTCTAAAGGCAGCAAGAGAAAAACAAAGAGTTAATTATAAGGGAACCCCCATAAGGGTATCAGCTGATTTCTCTACAGAAACATTGCAGGCCAGAAAAGAGTGGCAAGATATATTCAAAGTCCTGAACGGGAAAAATCTGCAACCTAGGATGCTCTAACCAGCAAGATTATCATTTAGAATAGAAGGAGAGAGAAAGTATTTCTCAGACAAGCAAAAACTAAAAGAATACAGAAATATAAAACCTATCCTGAAGGAAATGTTGAAAGGTCATCTCTAAATAGAAAAGAAGTAAGAATATATAGGAAAGAGAAAATCACAATTGGAAAGCAAATCACCTAAATAAGCCAGTCCACAGATTAAAAAAAAAATCAAAAAATTTCTGTGAAAGTGATAACCACAATGAACAGCAAAAGGATGAACACAAAGATGTCAAAGGACATCAAAATCATAAAGAGCAGGGGAGGAGAGTAGGAAAATGTAGACTTTATTTTTCATTTCCTAGAATGTGTTTGAGTCTATACGATTACCAGTCTAAGGCAAGTAGAAACAGGATGGGGTTAACATACTTGAAAAATAGGGTAACCACAAATCAAAAACATACAAGAGATTCACAAAAACCAAAAAGAAGAGAACATAAGCATAACACAAAAGAAAATCATCCAACAACAAAAGGAAAAACAAAAAGAAAAAGAAAGGGACAGAGAAGAAATATAAAATCAACAGGAAAACAAGGTTAAAATGGCAATAAATACATATCTATTAATAAGTACCTTAAATGTCAATGGACTAAATGCTCCAATCGAAAGACACAGAGTGGCAGATTGGATAAAAAAAAACAAAAAAAAACAAGAGCCTACAATATGTTACCTACAAAAGACCCACTTTAGGGCAAAAGACACACATAGATTGAAAGTGAGGGGATGGAAAAAGATATTTCATGCAAACAGAAATGAAGAGAAAGTGGGGGTCACAGTACTCATATCAGACAAAATAGACTTTAAAACACAGGCCATAAAGAAAGGTAAAGAAGGACACTATATAATGATAAAAGGATTAATACAAGAAGAGGATTTTACACTTGTCAGCATTAATGCACCTAATGTAGGAGCACCCAAATAAATAAAACAAATACTAATAGACATAAAGGGGGAAACTGACAAGAATACAATAAAAGTAGGAGACTTTAACACCACACTCACATCAATGGACAGATCTTCTAGACAATCAATAAGGCAACAGAGATCCTAAATGATACAACAGAACAGTTAAGACTTAATTGATATTTTCAGGACATTATATCCAAAATAACCAGAATACACATTCTTTTCAAGTGCACATGGAACATTCTCTAGGAATTATCTCAAGCATCTTTTCTGACCACACAGCATGAAACTAGAAATCAACCACAAAAAAAGAAATGAGAAAAAAACAATTACATGGAAACTAAACAACATGCTACTAAAAAACCAATGGGTCAACGATGAAATCAAAGAGGAAATTAAAAAACACCTTGAGACAAATGACAATGAAAACACAACCATACAAAATCTGTGGGATGCTGCAAAAGCAGTTCTTAGAGGGAAGTTCATAGCGATACAGACCTTCCTCAAAAACAAGAAAAATCTCAAATAAACAACCTAAACTACCACTTAAAAGAATTAGAACGAGGGCTTCCCTGGTGGTGCAGTAGTTAAGAATCCGCCTGCCAATGCAGGGGACATGGGTTCGAGCCCTGGTCTGGGAAGATCCCACATGCCGCGGAGCAAATAAGCCCGAGCACCACAAATACTGAGCCTGCGCTCTAGAGCCCGCGAGCCACAACTACTGAAGCCCGCACACCTAGAGCCCATGCTCCACAGCAAGAGAAGCCACCGTAATGAGAAGACTGCGCACCGCAACGAAGAGTAGCCCCCGCTCGCTGCAACTAGAGAAAGCCGCACGCAGCAACAAAGACCCAACTCAGCCAAAAATAAATAAATTTATTAAAAAAAAAAAGAATTAGAAAGAGAAGAACAAACAAAACCTAAAGTCAGCAGAAGGAAGGAAATAATAAAGATCAGAGGGGAAATAAATAAAATAGATTTAAAAAACAATAGAGGGACTTCCCTGGTGGCGCAGTGGTTAAGACTCCGCGCTCCCAATGCAGGGGGCCCAGGTTCGATCCCTGGTCAGGAAACTAGATCCCACATGCATGCCGCAACTAAGGAGCCCACGAGCCGCAACTAAGGAGCCTGCAAGCCACAACTAAGGAGCCCACCTGCCACAACTAAGACCCAGCACAACCAAATAAATAAATAAATAAATAAATAAATATTTTTTTTAAAAAAATAGAAAAAATCAATAAAGCCAAGAACTGGTTCTTTTAAAGGGTAAAGGAGACTGACAAACCTCTGGCCAGGTTCACCAAGAAGAAACGAGAGAGAACCCAAATAAATAAAATAAGAAATGAAAAAGGAGACATAACAATAAATACCACAGAAATACAAAAAACCCTAAGGGTTTTTTGATAAAAGGATCAATACAAGAAGAGGACTTTACACTTGTCAACATTAATGCACCTAATGTAGGAGCACCCAAATAAATAAAAAACTACAAAAATTTATATGCCAAAAATTTGACAACCTAGAAGAAACAGACAAGGATCTAGAAACATACAGCCCACCAAAACTGAATCAAGAAGAAACAGATAATTTGAACAGACCAATCACTAGAGCTGAAATAGAATCTGTAATTTAAAAATTCCCTACAAATAAAAGTCCAGGACTAGATGGCTTCATAGGCGAATTCTACCAAACATACAAAAAAGAATTTATACTGATCCTTCTCAAACTCTTCCAAAAAATTGAAGAGGAGGGAACACTCCCAAAGACATTCTATGAAGCCACCATCACCCTGATACCAAAACCAGACAAAGACACCACCAAAAAAGAAAATTACAGGCCAATATCGTTGGTGAATATAGATGCAAAAAGTCTCAACAAAATATTAGCAAACCGAATCCAACAACACATAAAAATAATCACACACCACGACCAAGTGTGATTCATCCCAAGTTCACAAGGATGGTTCAACATATGTAAATCAGTCAATGTGATACGTCACATAAACAAAAGAAAAGACAAAAACCACATGATCATCTCAATAGATGCAGAAAAAGCATTTGACAAAATTCAACATCCATTTATGATAAAAATTCTTACCAAAGTGGCTACAGAGGGAACATATCTCAACATAATAAAAGCTATTTATGACAAACCCAGAGCCAATATAATACTCAATGGTGACAAGCTGAAAGCCTTCCCACTAAAATCTGGAACAAGACAAGGATGCCCACTCTCACCTCTTCTGTTCAACATAGTATTGGAAATCCTAGCCACAGCAATCAGACAAGAAAAAGAAATAAAAGGTATCCAAATTGGAAGGGAAGAGGTAAAATTGTCATTATAGGCAGATGACGTGATTCTATATAAAGACAACCCTAAAGACTCCACACAGAAACTACTGGAACTGATAAATGAAGTCAGCAAGGTAGCAGGATACAAGATTAACATACAGAAATTGGTTCCATTTCTTTACACTAACAATGAAATATCAGAAAAGGAATGTAAAAAAACAACAATTTTCAAAATCACAACCCCCAAAATAAAATACTTAGGCATAAACCTGACCAAGGAGGTGAAAGACTTATATGCTGACAACTATAAATCATTAATAAAGGAAACTGAAGATGATTCAAAGAAATGGAAAGACATCCATGCTCTTGTATAGGAAGAATTAATATTGTTAAAATGGCCATACTACCCAAAGCAATCTACAGATTTTTAATGCAATCCTTATCAAATTACACATGACATTTTTCACAGAACTAGAACAAATAATCCTAAAACTTATATGGAACCATAAAAGACCCAAAATTGCCAAAGCAATCCTGAAGAAAAAGAACAAAGCAGAAGGCATAACCCTCCCAGACTCCAGACAATACTACAAAGCTACAGTAATCAAAACAGCATGGTATTGGCACAAAAACAGACATATGGATCAGTGGAACAGAACAGAGAACCCAGAAATAAACCCACACACCTATGGTCAATTAATCTTCAACAAAGGAGGCAAGAATATACAATGGGAAAAAGAGTCTCTTCAGCAAGTGGAGTTGGGAAAGCTGGACAGCTGCATGTAAATCAATGAAGTTAGAACACACCTTCACACCATACACAAAAATAAACTCAAAATGGCTCAAAGATTTAAACATAAGACATGATGCCATAAAACTCCTAGAAGAGATCCTAGGCAAAACATTCTCTAACATAAATCATAGCAATGTTTTTCTTAGGTCAGTCTCCCCAGGCAATACAAATAAAAACAAAAATAAACAAATGGGACCTAGTCATACTTAAAGCTTTTGCACAGCAAAGGAAACCATAAAAAAATGAAAAGACAACCTACAGAATGGGAGAAAATATTTGCAAACAATATGACCGACAGGGCTTAATTTCCAAAATACACAAACAGCTCATACAACTCAACAACAAAAAAACAAACAACCCAATAGAAATATGGGCAGAAGACCTAAATAGACATTTCTCCAAAGAAGAAATACAAATAGCCAATAGGCACATGAAAACATGCTCAACATAGCTAATTATTAGAGAAATGCAATTCAAAACTACAATGAGGTACCACTTCACACCAGTCAGAATGGCCATCATTAAAAAGTCTAGAAACAATAAATGTTGGAGAGGGTGTGGAGAAAAGGGAACCCTCCTACACTGTTGGTAGGAATGTAAGTTGGTGCAGCCACTGTGGAAAACAGTATGGAGGTTCCTCAGAAAACTAAAAATAGAATTACATATGATCCAGCAATCTCACTCCTCGGCATATATCCAGACAAAACTCTAATCCAAAAAGATACATGCACCCTTATGTTCACAGAGGCACTATTCACAATAGCCAAGATGTGGAAACAACTAAATGTCCATCGACACATGAATGGATAAAGAAGATGTGGTACATATATACAATGGAATACTACTCAGCTATAAAAAAGAACAAAATAATGCCATTTGCAGCAACATGAATGCAACTAGAGATTACCATACTAAGTGAGGTACGTCAGAAAGAGAAAGACAAATACCATATGATATCACTTATATATGGAATCTAAAATACGACACAAATGAACCTATCTACAAAACAGAAACAGACTCACAGATACAGAGAACAGACTTGTAGTTGCCAAGGGGGAGGGGGTTGGGGGACGGATGAACTGGGAGGTTGGTGTTAGCAGATGTAAGCTATTATAATATGGAATGGATAAACAACAAGGTCCTACTGCATAGCACAGAGAACTATACTGAGTATCCTATGAGAAACCATAATGGGAAAGAATATTAAAAATGAATGTATATATGTATAACTGAATCACTTTGCTGAACAGCAGAAATTAACACAACATTGTAAATCAACTAGACTTCAATTAAAAAAAAAAAAGCTCCCAAGTTATGAAAAGAAAAAAGAAAAAAAAGTTGTCTCCTATTATATATTAGCCAGATATATAATAACCACGGTTAACACAGCTTCCTGCTGTGTACGTGTGTGTGTGTGTGTGTGTGTGTGATTTTACAAAATTGGAATCATGCTGAATATACTGTTTGTATTTTTCTTATTTCCTGAAACATCATTCTGTGGATTTAAAAGCATCACCTCTAATGTCTACACGTGATGGGCCATCACTTACATAACTACTCCCCTAGGAGAAGTGAATTGTCCAGGAGGAGAAATGACGTGGTCAGCAAGTCAGTGTCAGTACACAGCAGTGTAGCTGCCAGGAGCCAGAGTCCTGGGTTCAAACCCCAGCATTGCCTCTTAAGAGCTGGGTGGCTTGGGGCACAACAGGTAACTCCTCAGAACCTCTGTTTCTGTAGACTGGGGATCATAATGGCTGTCGTGGGGCTGGCATGTGGATTCTCATGCCAACTCAACATCTGGGGATTATGAGTGAGCCCCACAGGCAGAGAGGCCCACGGGCACGGTCAGTGATGGAGGCAGAAGTGGAACCAGCCTCTGACTCCTGCCCACATGGCTTCCCGGGAGCGGGGATGCAGATTCATGCATGACCCTGTTCTCACCATTTTACCTCTCCAAGCCCTTCAGCTCATGAGCAAAGGAACCAGCCTACAACCCACAAAGGGACTGCTGTCTACCCGATGGAGAGGGACAGTGTGGCCAACCCTACATATGAGAGTCCCATGGGGAGGGGAAGGCCAGCAGGGGGACCAGAGGTCTGCTCCTGTGCTGACGCACCCCTCCTGGGACACAAGAACAGAGCCCCAGCCTACTCTCCCACACCTGGCAGTTGCCCCAACCCGTGAGCGTGCAAACTCCAGAGCAGCCAGCACCAGGCTTCCCCCAAGGGCCTGCCTGGCACCCATGTCTGACCCCAACTGAGACCAGAGGCCAGTGCCTGCTGGGGGACAGCAGGCCCCACAAACCCCATCACACATAACCGTGCAAAGTCCGATGGGTGGGGGGCACCTCCCTCCACCCTCCTCCCCTCTCCTGCAGGAGCAAAGACATCATGGGAGCAAAGTGGCCAAATGCATAAATAGATGATGTCCTTCTCCACCCGCCTGCCCCGACTCATCCTAGGAGAACACGCACACATTTTCTCCCTCACAGAATTCCAACCTGAGTACTCTTTGCTGACCCACTGAAACGACACTTGATCTGCAGTAGGATGACTCAAATAAGCCCAACATCTCAGCCCCTCCAACACCAGGACATGGCCTTCCTTCTACACAAGGGTGTGGCCAGTGTCTCAGACCTCCCTGATGGTGCCCTATAAGAGTGCAGACCAAGGATGGGGTCACAAGCAATGCATGCTCCACACAGCCACATCTGTGCACCTTGTATACATGTGTAAACCCACCAGTGACCCCAGGGCAGGGGAAGGGAGTGGTCACTGGGTACACGGGTGGGGCGTCTGCAGGGCCTCTGGCCATCTAGAGTACCCAGGCCATGGCCTTCCTGCCCTCCTTGCTCTCCAAAGTGGACCAGGCAGATTGCTGCCAGAATCCTGCCGCATTACTCATTTCTGTCCCACACTCCGCAGGCCAAACCCACTCTTCAAGGGCTGCAGTGACCCCTGCTCCACACTGCATCTCCAGGCCGGGTCACTGGGAGGTCCTCACAGAACTGGAACAGGGGCTGCTGCTCTCTGAGCAGGAGGAAGAATCAGAGCCTGAGTGTCCAATACAGGTAGGGGGTTGAGTGGGGCCTCCTGACACCAACTCCCACTCCCAGGTAACGGGCCTAAACGCAAATATTGAACAAGCAGAAAGGGACATACCATCTGGAGAGACCACTCAGCGCTCTGAAATAATCTGGACACCAAAGGCTTCCGGTCACTGGTGTATCAATCTCTGTGGCGCAGACCCCTCGTGCCCCACCCCAGGGGTCAGGGGAGAGAAAGAGGGTGCTTGTGGGAAGGAGGGTCAGGCAGGTCTTACTGGAGGAGCCAGAATGATCCTTGACTGAGAAGGTCATTGACTCTTTGGAGATGGGCAGAGGCTTGATGCAGGAGAGAGGAATGCAGGAACCATGTGGAGCCACCAAGACAGCCCCAAGGTCACTGGCAATCAAGGTAACTGAGGCCAATCCCCATGTGATGGGGAGTTTCTTCCCAGCCCATGCCCGCACACCTCCAGCAACAGGGCACTCTCGGCCATTAGAAAGCTCTCTGTGCCATGGGCCCCATTCGGCCTTCCTGCCCACCTCCTCCACTGGCCTCAAGTCTCCCTCTTGAAGTTTCATTGAGCGCATCGGCTCCATTCCTGGAGACAGATGGTCACCACTGACTCCCAGGGACTTCTCTCTAAGCTCACATCAGTCAAAGAGAACGTCTTACAGGCAGCAAGACAGAAGACAGATCACTCACCAAGGAAGGACCATTGCGTTGGGAGTAGGTTTTCAACAGTAACAAGGGAGACCCTGAAGTAACACCATCAAAGCACCATGACAAAGAAACCATCAACCTAGAATCCTGGACCCAGCAAACCACCTTTTAAGAACCATAATGAAATAAAGACATTATTGAGTGAAAGAAAACTGCGACAGGCACACGGACCCACTAAAGGATCTGCAGGTAAAGAAGATGGAAGGCAGCCTAAATACGAGAATGGATGAATAGTTTTGAGGCTATGATAGCAGCAGGGTTCCACAATGAGATAGTTTGGTCTCTTCTTATATTAAATAAGGATAATGAAAATGAAGTAGTTAAATTTTCTCCCATATTCCGCCCCCGCAAAAGTAGGGTTGGCCCTGCCACTCCAGGGGTCTGGTCTGTCTCTGGGGCCCTGGCTCATCTGTACACACCCCTATTAGCCCTTGAGTGGGGACCTCAGTGGCTTTGATTCAGCTGGAGCTACCCTGACACTCTGCACAGGCCAAGGAGGGGGCTGGACAGGGCTGCCGTGTCCAGCAGAACCACAGAGGCCGTGGGCACATGGGTTCCACCCACAGCCCTGAACTGGTGCCCCAGCAAGGAGGTGAGGCTGCCTGAGAGACCCAGGACCCCAGCCCTCTGGAATAAACACAGAGCTGCTCCCTGACAGGCTCCAGCCTGGCTGTGCACTCAAAGCCTGGCTCTGTCAGCCTCTGCCCCCCACGGCTGTCACCCAAATGCCAGAGGTGAGGCCAGCTCGCCAGCTCAGGGGAGATCAAGAATCGCTTCCCATGGTTGTGGGCAAAAGCATGATTGCTGCAAGACACACCCACGGGGCAGAAAAGAACACTGTGTCTGGTCTCCCTACTCTCCCAACCTCAGCCAAGTTCAGGACCAAGACCCCCCAACCCAGGTTAGAGTTCCACATAACATATTGGCCTGGGATGGCTCTTGGATGTGTATCAGAAAAACAAGCACAGGTCAGGACTCCCTCTGGCCAAGGGGAGACAAAACAGCAGAAGCGAGAGGATGGCTAGAGAGCACTAATGTTGGAGGGTGACTGCTAGTCACTGAACACCTACAATGTACCAGGCACTGTGCTGAGGGCTTTGATGCAACCTCACGCAACCTTATGGAGGCAGGACCTATTCCTGTTTCATATGTGAGAAATCTGAGGCTCAGAGAGGTTAAGTAACTTGCGCAAGGCTACCCAGCTGGAAAGTGGGAGGGCTGGGATTTGAACTCAGATCTCTGTGAGTCTTAGCCACTACACACAGCTGCTCTCCAGAACCAGCTTCTGTGGCAGGCTGGCTGGGGTGGGCTTTCTCTGGCCTGGAAGAGAAGATGAGGGGAGTCGGATTCCATGTCCAGTGAACAGCAACTCGGCCAGTTAGGGATTGTTATAAGAACCCTTTCCCTCTTCTCCTGTAACCCTGTGTGGCCAGGCCTCCCGGGAGCCTTGTGGTCAAGCCCAGGGAGAGGAAGAAGGGAAAGGGGGTCTACTGGGGTGGGAGCTCTGAATCTGTTCTCCTGCCCAAAGGAGGGTCAGACCCTGGGCACCTGCAGCAGCAATGCCCAGGCTTCAGCCCACGGCTGGCAGGGGAGAGCTAGGCCCCGGGGAGCCCATGCGAGGGCAGCTGGCAGCCTTCCCTTCTGGACCAAGCCAAGATGGGCTTCTCCTTCTTGCTTCCAGCAGAGAATGGTCCCCCACCAACCCCAAGTTCCCTCACTCCCTAGGGAATGTTGCTTCTAAGGGGCTACGGAGCAGAATGTCCAGCCGGGTTCAGCAGGGCTCCACAGGGAGGGGCAGCGCGGAGAAAGCCAGACCCTGGGGTCTTAAGCCCGCCCCTCACTCAAACAGGAGAGGGTACTCACTGCCACCTAAGGGCTGGCACAGCCCACACCTCCCAGCAGCACCTCACAGAATCCTCCCAGCAACCTGCTCGCAAGGAAGTCATTGCCCTTCCTTCCTTTTTAATCAATATACTTTCAATTTTAGCTTTAGATTTTCAGAAAAGCAGCAAGGATAATACAGAGGTCCCTGTTACTAATATCTGCCATTACCATGGTACATTTGTCACAATGCATGAACCAATACGGACACGTTAGTACTTACTAAAGTCCATATTTTTTCAGATTTCCCTAATGTAGGGGTATTGTCCCATTTTTTGGCTACGGGATCGCATCTGGGTCAGCACATTACATTTAGTTATCCTATCTCCTTCGACTGCTCCAGGCTGTTTATCCTCTCTGATGGCCCTCAGACTTTCCTGGGTTTTGATGACCTAAACAGTTTCGAGGAATACTGGTTAAGTATTTTGCAGGCCATCCTTCAATTTGGGTATGTCTGTTGTTTTCCTCATGGTTAGACTGAGGTTATGGGTTTAGGGAGGAAGAACACAGAGGTGAGCGCCTTCATCACATCATGTCAAGAGTGCGTGCTGTGGGACTTCCCTGGCGGTCCAGGGGTTAAGACTCCGCGCTTCCACTGCAGGGGGTGCGGGTTCGACCCCTGGTCAGGGAACTAAGATTCCGCATGCCATGTGGCGTGGCCAAAAAAAAACAAAAATAAAAGGAGTGCGTGCTACCAACATCACATCACTGGTGATGTTGACCTTGATCACCTGCAAGAGAGGCTGCCTGCCAGTTTCCTCCACTGTAAAGTTACCACCTCCCCCCGCCACCCGGCCCTGGCTTCCATGCTCTGCTCTTTAGAAGGATGTCACTATGCACAGCCCCCCACTTCAGGAGTGGGGAGTTAAAACCCACCTCCTTGAGGGCAAAGGACCTACGTCATTTATTTGAAATTCTTCTGCAGAGATTTGTTTCTTCTTCCCCATTTATTTATGTATTCAATCATTCATTTATCAATATGGACTCGTGGATATTTATTTTGTACTCTGGGTCATAATCCAATACCTCATTATTTATTTTATTGCTCAAACTGTCCCAGCTTTAGCTCTTTCAGTTGGCTCCTGTCCTTTTAACACACTCCCATTGTTTTTGGCTTGGGGGTCTTGGGGGGGCACTTCCTTACTTTCTGACATGACAAGACGCTCATCTTGGGCATTCCCTGCCCCAGCTATACAGTCAGCCACTCCTCTAAGGAGCTCCAAGGAGCATGGTATGTTACCTCTGTTTTCACGGCCAGAAAAGCTGGCCCAAAGTGATGGAAGCGCTCGTCTAGAGACAGCAACCACAGCTGGCGTTCAAGCGCAGCCTCCACTCATGTGCCTTCCCTGGTCACTCAGTGCCTCTGAACCTGAACAGAATGCGGGCAGCATTGCTTGAAGGTCGGGGAATGGCTACAATGACTTCTCCAGCCCTTTCTCAATACTGGGCTCTGGGGCCAGTCCTACTGTCTCCAATCCCTGACCCTTCTAGCAACATGGCACACGGCGACTCTGCAGACCAGGCGCTCCAATGCACCCTGCATCTCATGAGGCCAGGACGCTCTTCCTTCCCCTTGTTTATGATTGCAGGAGGCCAGGTGGCAGTTCAGGTGTGTTGCCGCTGCCTGTGCAAGCAAGACCCTCTTGTTATTCCTGGTGGCTTCACAGGATACCGCAATCCCTCCACATTTCAGGCAGTGAACCGTTTAGGGACTATCTGAGGAAGGAATGTGAATCATGGGTGTCTAAATACCTCCACTGCCACCTTCAGGAAGGATCAAGAAGGCACCGCATGGAAGCTTGCAGAATGGGTGTCCGTGGATTGGATGACACCCCAGAGGAAGAGAGGAGCGTTCCTGCATCATCACCCAGGCTCCTGATGGCACAGGGGACAATACTGTGTGGAAAAGCACAGATTCTGATGACTCTGTGCTGAAAGTGATTTGGACAAGTAATACTCTGAATGTGAGGAAGTTATGGGAATACCTTAGTTCCCCACTTTGTCACATCTGTGTACATACAAGAGTAATATATGATCAAAATCTAAGCCTAAACAAGGCTAAAGAGCTCTTCCAATAAGTACAAATACAAATGCTAAGTGATAAGAAAACATCATATCAGAATTTAATCGGTAGCATTTTTTTCTCTTTCTCGAGTCCGTGAAATAGCGGAGCATCTGACGATTGATGGGGTCTTAGATTTCATGAAATGTGGTAAATATGTGTTCACACACGTCTGAACTCATCTGTGTGTGCACATGTGCATGTATCCATGTCACACGGATAGATGTGGGCATATGTAGATGCACGTGTGTAAACACATGTACTGTACACATGCCTGCATGCACACGTGCGGATGTATGTCAGCAAAATACTGCTGCCTACAGCCTGGGGTCCCTGCTCTCCCCAGGCCCTGGGCGCTGACCCACGCAGGAGCCAGAGCTGGGCCCTGCTGTCCCCTGGGCTGGGACACTGAGGCCTCACCAGGGAGTCATGCTGACTTATATGCCACGTTGGCAGGCCCTGCCGTTGAGGTCACCAGTGAGATCTTGAATATGAGGCTGCTCTCTGGGTGGTGCGAGGAGGGCGCTGAATCTCCCGGTTCCTTTCTCAGCTGCCACAGGCTCAGCTACTCCGTCCCCTCCCCGCGAGTTCAGTCACGGGCTGGTGTGGGCTACAGGCCAGCACTTAAGCGGCCTCTAAGCAGCACACGTCTTCAGGTGCGGCTGTCCCCGGGGCTCCCAGAGCCTGCAGGCTGGCCTGTGCCGTCCTCCTGGGCCTGGCCACTCAGCCCACCTCACACCCGGGCTGTTCGTGCAGCCTGGTTCCAGAGTGCTCAGGGCCAGGCCTCCCAGCCCAACAGAGTTCCTTTCATGAGTCCACAATAGTCAGCATTTATCCCCCGTGACCTATTTCCAAAATGCAGGAGCAGTTACAGCCCAGGTCAGCCTGCTTGTGTGTGAAGAGAGGCAGGGAGGAGGCCTGGAAAGACCCGCGCTCTGCGCGTGATCTCGCCCTGCGCCGACCCTCCTCTGAGCCTGTGGAGGCCTGGGGACAGCAGGCGAGGCAGAGGTCAAGCGTTTGCAACAGGGCCTGGTACACGGCCTGCGCTCAACCAAGAGCAACGGCTAGTTGGTTTAAAACTTATACCTCCCACTGTGGCGGCTGAGGAGCGGCCCATGAGATCACCCTAGAAGCAGTCAGGAGTCTGACCTCCACGCCTGCGAGGGAGAAGCCGGATACGAGAGCCCTTGGTGAGTCGTCAGGCTGTCTTCACCCCCGAAGGGTGCTGCTTGTTACCACGGCTCTCCTGCCAGGAATGTCTGCCGGGAACCCCAGCACCGGACCTGTTCTCTTCCCGGTGGGCTCACCTGCGTGGGGCAACAGGAGCTTATACGTTTTTTTTTGTTTGGCCCGTGCCACGTGGCTTATGGGATCTTAGTGCCCCGACCAGGGATTGAACCCGGGCCCTTGGCAGTGAAAGCACTGAGTCCTAACCACTGGACCGCCAGGGAACTCAGGAGCTTATACCTTAGGGCGGGGGTCACACGTGGTCACGAGGGACGCTTTGACACTGACGATTCTCTCTCGTGGGGGCGTCCTGTGCCCTGGAAGGTGTTTGGCAGCATCCCTGAGCCCCGCCCATTAGATGCCAGAAGCACCCCAGCCCCTCCAGCTGTGACAACCAAGATATATCTCCAAACCTTCCCAAGTGTCCCCTGGGGAGCAAAATTGCCCCCGGTTAAGAAACACTACCTTAAAGTAAATGAATTTTTGCTTTTCCTTTTTGGGGGGTGGCCTCTGAGTGTCATGAAAGCAGTGGAAAGTTTCCAGGGGAGAGACAAAAAAAAGAGAAAGGACCAAAAGGAGAGGGAGGAGGGGGATTTGCATCCTTCCAATGAGCAGGGAGGCTGAACTGCTCACATATCCCCGAAAGGAAGAAATCTGGCAAAGCAACACTCTGTCAGCAGGAAAGCAGTTTTCGTGGTGTTCCAAACCAGCTGTTATGATGAATAGCTAACACGTTTAGTGACAACAGAAAGCCACGCTCCCAGGCTGAGGCCACCAAGGTCCAGGTCTGACAGCCAAACCTCCTGGACCTAGAAGGGGAGTCAAGCTTTTCCTAGCAGGCCATCTAAGAGGTGCTCAACACCTTCGTAGTGTCAGCCGAGTGGGGCAGGTAAGGAGCAGGGTGGGCAAAGGGTCTACCACCCAGACAGGTGGGATGCCAAGAGGGGTCCGGCTGCAGGCTGGCTTGGTGAGGACCAATGAAAGGGCCTCTTTGCTCTTCTCACCTCCCTCTACCCTGGCTCCAGGCCTGAGGAGGATCCCCATATCCTCACATCAAAGGGATTCTTCATCCCAGAGAAGATTCGGTGCGTCACCACAGGCAAGGAGAGGGCTCCTGCCGGCACCAGCAGGCCTGGCCACAACCAGGAGCCAAGAGCAGGAAACGTGCCCCAGGGTGAAGCTTCAGGATCCTGACTCTGCTAGGGTGACCCATCTCAGGAAGAGGCTCCTTCTGCAAAGGGGCAACGTTCTTCCCACCTCCCGGGCCGGGAGTCCGGCGACCCTCCTTCTCCCTCCTCAAGTTCTGCCACAGCAGTAGTGGAAGGAAAGTGAAAACTTTGGAATCAGACAGGTATGAGTTCGAATCCCAGCTCTGCCACTTGTTAGCTGTGTAGATTCTGAGCAAGCCACTTAGCTTCTCAGAACCGCAGAACTTGCCTGCATAAGGCAGCAGTGAGGATTCAAGGAGCCTGCCTGTAAAGTCCTCAGCTCTGTGCCTGATATGCGGTAGGTACTGGAATGACACTGTGATATTTGAGATATTCAGGATAGCTCGGAGTCCCCGCATCCTGGGTCTTTCTGCTGCCCCATCACAGCCTCAGCTGGCCTCTGGCATCCATCCTCTCCTGCCCTCGATCCACCTGGGTGCCACCATCAGGCAATGTTCTTCATGCGTTCTCTCCACTCAAGAGCCCACGCTACTGCCTGATGGACCATCCTGCCACAGCTATACTACCGAGAGTTCTCTGCAGGCCTCGGTCACCTCCCTTGCACACCAGGGCTGTGCTGCCCGGCTGCCACCACGCTTGGCCTGTATGCTCTTCACCTTGCCACCCCTCCCTGCCAAGGTTAGCTCAGCACCAACCTCCTCCAGAAAGCTCTCCTCTCTCCCCGAGTCCACAGGAATACCGACCGTCTCCTTCAGCACTGCCCTCAAAGGTCCCCTAGAACAGGAGTCTGTCTGTCATACTAGGTACACACCAGGCACTCACTAAATGCTGAAAATTGCCCCTTATGTTTCAAATGTTTCCCTTGGCCAAAGCAATCCTGAGAAAGAAAAAGGGAGCTGGAGGAATCTGGCTCCCTGACTTCAGACTATACTACAAAGCTACAGTCATCAAAACAGTATGGTACTGGCACAAAAACAGAAATATAGATCAATGGAACAGGATAGAAAACCCAGAAATAAACACACACACCTAAGGTCAATCTATGACAAAGGAGGCAAGAATATACAATGGAGAAAAGACAGTCTCTTCAATAAGTGGTGCTGGGAAAACTGGACAGATACATGTAAAAGAATGAAATTAGAACATTCTCTGGGTTTCCCTGGTGGTGCAGTAGTTTGGAGTCTGCCTGCCAATGCAGGGGACACAGCTTCGATCCCTGGTCCGGGAGGATCCCACATGCCTCAGAGCAGCTGAGCCTGTGCGCCACAGCTGCCGGGCCTGCGCTCTGGAGCCCACAAGCCACAACTATTGAAGCCCATACTCCTGGAGCCCATGCTCCACAACAGGAGAGGCCACCACAATGAGAAGCCCGTGCACCGTGACGAGGAGTGGCCCCCACTCATCACAAGTGGAGGGGGCCCGCGTGCAGCAATGAGGACCCAACACAGCCAAAAATAAATAAATTAATTAATTAAATTTTTTAAAAAAAAGAACATTCTCTAACACCATACACAAAAATAAACTCAAAATGGATCAAAGACCTAAATGTAAGGCCAGACACTACAAAACTCTTAGAGGAAAACATAGGCAGAACACTCTTTGACATAAATCACAGCAATATCTTTTTTGATCCACCTCCTACAGTAATGAAAATAAAAATAAAAATAAACAAATGGGACCTAATTTAACTTAAAAGCTTTTGCACAGCAAGGAAACCATAAACTAAACAAAAAGACAACCCACAGAATGGGAGAAAATATTTGTAAACAAAGCAACCGACAAGGGATTAATCTTCAAAATATACAAACAGCTCATGCAGCTCTATGTCAGAAAAAAACAAACAAACCAATCAAAAAATGGGCAGAAGATCTAAATAGACATTCCTTGGGAATTCCCTGGTGGTTCAGTGGTTAGGACTCCGTACTTCCACTGCAGGGGCTACAGGTTCATTCCCAGGTCGGGGAACTAAGGTCTTGCAAGCCGTGCAGTGTGGCCAAAAAAATAAAAAAAATAAATAAATATGTAAATAGACATTTCTCCAAAGAAGACATACAGATGGCCAAAAAGTACATGAAAAGAAGTTCAACATCACTAATTATCAGAGAAATGCAAATCAAAACTACAATGAGGTATCACCTCACATAGGTCAGAATGGCTATCATCAAAAAGTCTACAAACAATAAATGCTGGAGAGGGTGTGGAGAAAAGGGAACCCTCTTATACTGTTGGTGGGAATGTAAAGTGGTACAACTGCTATGGAGAACAGTATGGAGGCTCCTTAAACTACCATATGAACTACCATATGACCCAGCAATCCCACTCCTGGGCATATGTCTGAAGAAAACCATAATTCAAAAAGATACATGCACCCCAATGTTCATTGCAGCACTATGTACAATAGCCAGGTCATGGAAGCAACCTAAATGTCCATTGACAGAGAAATGGATACAGAAGATGTGGTACATATATACAATGAAATATTACTCAACCATAAAAAAGAATGAAAAAATGCTATTTGCAGCAACATGGATGGACCCAGAGATTATCATACTAAGTGAAGTCAGAAAGAGAAAGACAAATATCATATGATATCACTCATGTGGAATCTAGTTTTAAAAAATGATGTATATGAACTTATTTATAAAATAGAAACAGACCCACAGATTTCAAAAACAAACTTATGGTTACCAAAGGGGAAACATGGAGTGGAGGGATAAATTAGGAGCTTGGGATTAACATACACACACTACTATATATAAAATAGATAACCAACAAGGACCTACTGTATAGCACAGGGAACTCTACTCAGTATTCTGTAATAACCTATATGGGAAAAGAGTCTGAAAAAGAATGAATATATGTATATGTATAACTGATTCACTTTGCTGTACACCTGGAACTAACACAACATTGTAAATCAACTATACTCCAATAAACATTTTTTTTAAATGGTTCCCTTGCCCTGAGATTTGAAGAAGCCTTAAGGAAAGAGACCCACTACAGATGGGTAAAGCGAGGAACAGCCTGGAAAGCCAAGTCCATCCAAGGCCCAGCAGCATGTGAGGGAGAGCTGAGGAGGAGTCCTTGCCCACCATCTGGAGCTGCATGAATATTTATAGCACATGCCCAGGTTAATGCAAAAGTAAAGTGAGAGGCAAGATGCCCCTGAGAGCTGCAGTGACTGGGGCCTGATGGCCTGATCAGATCATTCCGAGTTCCTCTAAGGGCTTTGTCCCCTCCTCCCTGGGTTAGCACAATGAGACCATCCATCCTGGGAACCAGATCTCTCTCTGATCCCACCAGGCCAGCCCTGGCCCCGGAAACCAGGATCAGAAACGGTCACAGGCAGGCAGGTGCTGCGAGGGAAGAGCAAAGGGACACCCTTTTTACCGGTTTCATGAAATCCCTAAGGGAATTAGCGCTTCAAGCATTCCAGCCAAATACAAGTTCCCACACAATGGACAGGATGTGCTGCTGGTCCCCTGGGAGGGAGAGGTTGTCGGCAGCCCCTCCACTCACTGCCACAGGAGGAACTCTGGCTGGCTGTCCACTGCACCTGGGAAAGTCAGAACCCCAAACCCTCACTTTCCCCCGGGGCAGCCGCCGGTTTGCAAGGCAGCAGCTCCTTAGGCGTGGCCCATCTCAGCGCTGCGAGCCTCTCTTCCCCAGAGGAACAGGCCCTCGAGGGAAGCTCTGTCTCAGCTGCACACCTCTGTTCCCACACCCACAAGGGCAAGGCAGCAGTGAGCAAGGAACCAGCCTCAAACAGCCCTCCAGAACCTCTGAGAAGACATTTACTCTCCTCCTCACCTACTTTCTGGTAGGTTGTGAGAAGGAAGGTAGAACCAAGACTATGGACATAGGCCTCCAAAGCAGGCCCTCCTGGCACGGTCTTCAGTGGTGTGTGTCCCGTAGGGGCCTTGCCAAGGGCACACAGTGGCGCAGAACCCACAACATGTGGGTTTCTACCCTAAGCAGGGACCTCAGGGACTGGCACAGGGCCCTGGTCCCTCCAGGACACACACACATATGATCACTCACTTCCTGGGGTCACTCCCGGGGTCCCACTCCTGGCCTGTGTGGGGACCCACTCAGAACTGCAGAGTTGGTATAAATATTATTTTAAGCTGAAGACATTTGAGATTCAACAGATGCAGAAAGAAACCATCTCAGAAATTCCCTCCTCTGACAAAGCAGCAACTTCTGGGAAAATGAGCTACTATAAATCCCCTCCCCAGGGGAATTTCATGGTCATTAAAAAAAAAAAAAAAGGCAGAAAGCCCACTTGCACCTGCATAAACATATATTATCACAAACTTTCTTATTTCCCAGTTGTTCTCCTAAAGCCCATTTATCTTTCCTAAAGAAACCTATTTGCCCTTCCCATAGAGCCTCTTCTCCCCTCTCGTCCATTTATTAAGTTAGGCATATAAGCCCCAAATTCTAACCACCCTTTTGTGAGTTACTCATCACTGAGCACTTGCATGGACATGCACATTGCACACGTAAACAAACTTTCTTTTTCTCTTGCTAAACTGTCTTTTGTCAGTTTAAATTGCAGGTCTCCAGGTACTGAACCTAAGAGGGTAGAGGAAAAGTTGTTTCTTCCCTGACATATGGGTCACCAGCCATGGACAGCACCACTTGGCTGAGGCTACAGACCTCTGCAGAGGCCGTGGGAAGAGGGTGGCTCTGAAGTCGACAGAGAGTCACTCAGATCTCAGCCCCGTACCCGACCAGATGGGAGACCAAAAAGTTACAGCCAGCTCTCTGCGCCTCGGTTTCTGTGTAAGGACATCAGGGACACTCAGACCTCTCACAGGGTTATTGGGAGACTTGAGTAAACGAGGTCACGTTTATAAAGAGCCTGGCTCCCGGTGGTTGCTCAAAAATGATTCTAATGACTTCTAAAATTATGTAATTTGCAATTGTCTTTTTAATGTATTTTTAATGAATAAATGAAGGCTTTCACTATGGTGTCTTATTTATTTATTTATTTTTATTTTTAATTTATTTTTTTTGGCCGTGCCGTACAGCATGCAGGATCTTAGTTCCCCGACCAGGGATCGAACCTGGGCCCCCTGCAGTGGAAGTGTGGAGTCCTAACCACTGGACCACCAGGAAAGTCCCCAATTTGCAATTGTTTGTGGACATACAACAGTTTACGTGCTCTGAGGGAAGGGACTACATACATTTTCCACTCTATCTGAGCCCTCCACTGTGGAAGCTATTCTTCTCTCCGCATGCTTCACTGCTTGATTTCTAGGAAGAGATACTGCTCCACCTGACTGCATTCGCAGCAGTAGACCTGGGGGCCCAAGCCAACGCTCCAATCACAGCAATTAGTCTGGGATGACCATGTGACCCAACCCAGGCTAATCCTCCCTAGGAGGGCAGAAAGGATCCCTTTGCCTTTGGGTCCTAAGAGCAGGAAGTGTGAGAATCTGGGGTTGCCAGTGGTCCTCCTTCCTGCCACGGAGAGAAAGCCTGGCTCCTGCTGGCTTATATCACCAAGCAGACAAGCAGGGAGGAGAGGGAGGAGAGAGCATCCTAATGGACCTGAGGCCCGAGTCCCTGGAGCTGCCCTGTCCCATAAATCCCTTCTTTGGCTTAAGCTAGTGTGAGCTGGGTTTCTGTCACTTATGACCATAAAAGCCCAGATCACACCCACCCCCATCTTGCCAAATGCCTAGCATAGGGGAGGCCCACTGAGGCAGCGTAGCACCTGGCTCTGAACAAATGAATGAATGACAGCTCAGACTGAGGTTGAGGCCAGCTGGGGAGTGGGGCTCCAGCAAGTCTGTTCTACCCTTCCAGGACCTGCTGCCGTGCTCACACTTCAGTTCAACCAAGAGACATTTAAAGAGAAGCCGAGCAACACAATCCTTAATGCAAGGGCCCAGACAGGAAGCTTTCTCCGAGAGATGCGAGAGAGAACGGAGCATGTGGCCCAGGAAAAGAGAGCTCTATGGTCTTCCTCAGACTACCCACTCTCAAGCACTCCTAACTCTAGGCCTTCTCTCCACACCCTACTCCCCAACCAGAATCCAGAAAGGGAGGGGCGTTGGCAGGTCAGCTCTTAGGGAGGTATGGGGGGGAAGGTCCCACCATTTGGTTGCTTAGTCCTGTCACACAGCCAGAATCCAGGGTGTGCCCTTGTGTCCTGAGGGAATCTGCCACTCCTCTAGCTCCAGGAGGGAGGATGCAGCCCATAAGTCAGATGCGCCACCAGACTCCCCGCCATCCATGGAAAGGGCTCTCTACCTGCGACCCAGTCCAGGCCGCAAACTCAGGCAATAAAAATGTGCACTTCCATGAAAACTATGCACTGTCCACAGCACACCTATTGGCCTTATCTGAATCTGATACCACAGAAGCTACTTTACAACTGACAGCAGTGTTAGGTAACTGATAGCAATGCAAAACTCGTCTACAGACATGTAAATTCTGTCTTCCCTTCCACCCTGTGAAAAAGCCAATTCTGTCTCTATTTGCACGTTTTTGTTTCAAAATTCCTGATCTATAAATGTCTCTGTTCTTTGGGTTCTCTTTTGAATGGCTTGTAACATCTGTCTGGTTCCCTCACTGATCAGTGAGTAGAGTAAAATCTTTAACACAACGCCCGAGTTTATTTCTGTGTGAGGAGTCATGATTTTACCTTTTTCTGAGAATTATCTTTTAGCAAACTCTGGGACTGTGAATAGAGCCCAGCTCACACTCCTGGGGTCTTCAGGATCCAGGACCGAGGGTCCCAGCAACGAGCGCTTCCTAAGGTCTCCCCTGCCCCCGGCCCCTGTCCCACTCTCCCTCCTGTTCTCCACCTGCTGGCTCCAGGGGCCAACCTGGCTCTGCCATTAATGGGATTAGTACTCAGCTGTGTGGTCTTAGGTTGGGCTAGCAATTTATAGAGTCTGGGTGGGTGGTCAAGTGCTCCAGTGAGGTGGGTGTGTTCACAGGCAGAGTAACCCTCCCGCCCTCCCTCTCTTTCTCAAATGGCTGCACATGGTAGCCTTTGCTTTTTGAGTGGCAAACCACATGCTACTTCAGGGATAAAAGAATTAGTATCCAAACAAAGAGGTGGCAAGGGGCAGACTTTCTGGCACCCGTCCCCTCCCTGGGGCTCCTGTAGTTGGAGCTGATTTCTACCCCTGCCCTTCTCTTAATGCTGGCATTGTAGACAGAAATCTGCTGTTTTCCCCTTTTCCCATGCTGGCTCCCTGCTTCTCCCATAGACACCATTCACTTCCACATTTACCGATCACCTATCAGGTGTTGTACTAGACACCTATGCTGTGTGTTCTCGGGTTTCAAAAAAGCCTAAGTCAAAGTTCTCACCCTCAAGGACTCCACCTTCAAAGACTTAGACAAAGAACCACATATACACACACACAAAGACAATACAGCTATAAGAACGAAGAACACATTGCTTGAGTACTCTCTATGTGCCAGGTATGTGCTAAATACTTAACACATATTCAACCCAAGAGCAGACACTATTTTGAAAAACGGAGGCTCTCAGGGATTAAATAGTATAACAGACACAGATTGGGGTGTCTGGTGAGCTCAGAACAATTTCTCCAGTGGCCATGCCTATGTCCAGTCCCTCTCCTCCTTTGGGAAACTCCATCTCCTTCTCCAGCATATAGTGATTGGTCCAAAGTGTGGTCATGTGACCCGAACTTAGACCAATCAGAGTCCAGCCCCAGGAGCTTTTGCCTGGGAACTCCAGGGGAAACTTCTTTTGTCTCTGGCCAGGGAGCTATGGCAAAATAAGAGTCAGCTTCACTGAAAAGATGCTCAACATCACTAATTATTAGAGAAATGCAAATCAAAACTACCATGAGGCACCACCTTACACTGGTCAGGATGGCCATGATTAAAAAGTCTACAGGGCTTTCCTGGTGGCACAGTGGTTCGGAATCCACCTGCCAATGCAGGGGACATGGGTTCAATCTCTGGCCCGGGAAGATCCCACATGCTGCGGAGCAGCTAGGCCTGTGCGCCACAACTACTAAGCCTGCGCTCTAGAGCCTGTGAGCCACAACTACTGAGCCTGCGCTCTAAAGCCCACGCGCCACAACTACTGAAGCCCGTGTGCCTAGAGCTCGTGCTCCGCAACAGGAGTAGCCACCACAATGAGAAGCCCGCGCACCGCAACAAAGAGTAGCCCCCGCTCGCTGCAACTAGAGAAAGCCTGCGCACAGCAACGAAGACCCAACGCAGCCAAAAATAAATAAAATAAAATAAATAAATTTTTTAAAAAACTCTACAAAACAATAAATGCTGGAGAGGGTGTGGAGAAAAGGGAACCCTCCTACACTGTTCGTGGGAATGTAAGTTGGTGCAGCCACTGTGGAAAACAGTATAGAGGTTCCTCAGAAAACTAAAAATAGTGCTACCATATGATCCAGCAATACCCCTCTTGAGCATATAACCAGACAAAACTCTAATTCAAAAAGATACAGGTACCCCTATGTTTATACCAGCACTATTCACAATAGCCAAGACATGGAAACAACCTAAATGTCCATGGATAGATGAATGGATGAAGAAGATGTGGTACATATATACAATGGAATACTACTCAGCCATAAAAAAGAATGAAATAATGCCATTTGCAGCAACATGGATACAACTAGAGATGATCATACTAAGTGAAGTAAGTCAGAAAGAGAAAGACAAATACCATATGATATCACTTCTATGTGGAATGTAAAATATGGCACAAATGAACCTATCTATGAAACAGAAACAGAATCAGAATCACGGACATAGAGAACAGACTGGTGGTTGCCAAGGGGGAGGGGGCTGGGGGAGGGATGAAGTGGGAGGTTGGGGTGAGCAGATGTAAGCTTTTATATCTAGAATGGATAAACAACAAGGTCCTACTGTCTAGCACAGAGAACTATATTCAATATCCTATGATAAATCACAATGGAAAAGAATATTTAAAAAAAGAATGTACATATATGTATAACTGAATCACTTTGCTGTACAGCAGAAATTAACACAACATGGTAAATCAACTATACGTTAATTAAAAAACTGGAAAAAAAAAAAAAAAAAAAAGAGCTTCATGATGCTAATAGCCAGAATCTGTCTTGTAGAGATGTTGGTCAAAGAGAATTAGGATGTCACACAGAGAGAAGGGAACCTAAAAACAGAGTCCATGTAAGCCTCTAGTACCAATTACACTTACAGCCAGCTCCATCCCGTCCCTTCCACAACCTGGCCCATTTCTTTTAGTCCTGTTTTTCTTAACCTAGCTTGAATTCATTTTCCATCACTTACAAGCTACACATTCCGAAGAATACAGGTCCCTTGCCTAAGGTCACACAGCTTACAAGGGGCTGGCTGCATGCCCTCCTAGGAGCCACCTCGCCTCCCGTGTGGCTGGATTATGGACCCCAGACAGCACAGGCAGCATTTTATTTTCCCACAAATGTTGCCAGGGGGATTGGCATGACCATGGAGTTGACACTTCTGCTCATCAACTGTTTAGTTCCCAGAAATGTGTTACCACTTCCCTCATGAAAGCCATATTATTATTACCAACCACTTACTGGGAGCTTATGCCATGCGAGGTATCATGCTATGTGCTATGTGCCTCATTTAATCTCCCCAAACCCTTGCGTAGTAAGTATTGGTAGTGCTGGGGGATTTTTGTTTTATTTTGTTTTTTTGGTTTTTTGTTTTTGTTTTTGTGTTTTTGTTTTTAACGTGGACCATTTTTAAAGTCTTTATTGAGTTTGTTACAATATCGCTTCTGTTTTACATTTTGGTTTTTTGCCCACGAGTCATGTGGGATCTTAGCTCCCCGACCAGGGATCGAACCCACACCACCTGCACTGGAAAGTGAAGTCCCAACCACTGGACCACCAGGGAAGTCCCCAGGTAATGCTGTTTTAAAAGTGGGGAGGGACTTCCCTGGTGGTCCAGTGGTAAAGAATCCACCTTCCAATGCAGGGGACACAGGTTCAATCCCTGGTCGGGGAACTAAGATCCCACATGCCATGGGGCAACTAAGCCCGTGCGCATCAACTAGAGAGCCCGCGTGCCGCAAACTACAGACCCCATGCGCTCTAGAGCCCACGCGCCACGACTAGACAGAAGTCCACGCGCCTCAATGAAAGAACCCACATGCCGCAAATAAGACCTGAAGCCCCCCAAAAAGGGACACTCGAGAGGGTTGGTGTTTTGGGGTTTTGACTTGCCCCCAAGGTCAAAGGACAGGAAGGAGCAGAGCCAGACTGGTTGATTTCAAAGCCCACGCTCTTGGCCAATCCACTAACATTCCTCCCCACGCATTACTGTGATCATTGTGATTGGCTGCACGTCCGTCACAGCCTCCAAGAACCTTCCATGTTAGACTGAGTGTAAGTTGATCCTATCGCAGCCCTGGCCCCCCTGCAGTCACCTTTTGGTCTGCATGAGAATGCAGCCAGCCAACTTTCTTACAGGCCTCAGGTGAGAGGACCCTAACCTTAAGGCCAGTGGAGGCCCATGCAGGGGCTGGAAACTTTGGCTTTCTAAAGAGGCCCCACCTGGTACAAATGAACTTATTTACAAAACAGAAATTGAGTCACAGATGTAGAAAACAAATTTATGGTTACCAGAGGGGAAGGGGGAGGGAGGGATAAATTGGGAGAATGGGATTGACATATACACACTACTATATATAAAATAGATAACTAATCCTTAAGGACCTACTGTAGAGCACAGGGAACCCTACTCAATACTCTGTGATGGCCTATGTGGGAAAAGAATCTAAAAAACAGTGGATATATGTACATGTATAACTGATTCACTTTGCTGTACACCTGAAACTAACACAACATTGTAAATCAACTATACTCCAATAAAAAAAATTTTTAAATAAAATAAAAAATAAAGAGGTCCCACCATGTATATATGTTTTCCTTCTCAGCTCTTACATTCCGGATAAATGTTTATGATAAGCCGTCGAGCTGGGTCCCCTGCAGACTCCAAGGTGAAGGCCCTGCCCTGTTGTCTCCTGTTGATGGGGTGCTTGCCTCCTCCTGCCTGAACTCCACAGCACCCTAGTATTCTGAGCTGGGGCCTGACCCCCACGTCACCCCTCCACCTGGCTTCATAAAGGAGGGCCTGAGGTCCTGCCCCGTCTCCCCAGCATCCAGCCGAGGCCTGAGCAGTTCCCACCGTAGGTCCCACTTGAGCCTAGACCGGTCCCCATCCTCCCAGAGCCACAGCCACAGGCGCCTCTGACAAAGGCCTCTTGCCAGAAGAGAAACAGTGCAAGCCCACCCCTGACACCTTCACCCTCCTTTCCCCTGGTCTCCCTCGTCTCTGCCCCTTTAGGTCAGAGGTGCCCAACTGTAGCCCACAGGCCAAATGTGGTGTTGTAAATAGGTTTTATTCAGCATTCTCAGTGGGTTTTTTTATTTTAGCATTTTTAAAAATTGGGTGTTTCACTTAGATACCTCAATTTAAATTTTCCATATAAAAAGTTTTTTAAAAAAACAAAACTGTCTGCATTTCTGACTTTTCTTTAAAAAACTGGCCTTTCTGTGACAAGAGCCCTGCATCTCGGCATGAGAGCCTCCCGTGGCAGCTGAGCAGTGACCACCCACTTTGGACAGTGCATGGCCTCTCTGCTTCACAGTCTCAAAATTTGCCCGTGACCCTCATTTTCCCTGCCCGTCTGATCTCTGTGAACACCCAAGGCCCACACTGGGGGCCTCGGATCCCCCCTAGCAGATTGACAGCTCACTAGCCAGTCTCCCCAGCCTGGGATTGGGCATTTTCTCCAGATGATGAATCTCAGGGAAGTCCCTTCAACTCTAAGGCAAGTGAGGCCCCCGGCCATGCCCGACCCAGGCTCTGAATGTGTCCAAGCCCAGAAGCCACTGGCCACGGGCTCTGGTTTGCCTGTAGGCACCTCAGCACAGGCATGCACAGCTGAGACCAGCTGCGGCCTGGGATGGACGTCATGCCTGCTCAGGCCCATCTCACCACGGAAACTGCTGTCCAGCTGGACTAAGGAGCAGGCAGTGACTTCCCCGGGTCTGCCCAGAAAACACCAGGCCCAGGAGAAACTGTCCATCAGACCAGCGCCGGTGGCCCCCACCCCAGCCCCTGCCCCCAGACCCGGGACTCGGGGACACTCACGATGTTCATGAGGGTGAGGACGTAGTTCTGCACGTGCTCCTTCCCGTGGAAGCGCACCACCGAGTTGTCCACCGCCAGCAGCACCTCCATGCTGTAGCTGCCCGGCTTGGCATGTCGCCGCTTCCGCTCTGCTTCTCCCAGCCGGTCCCCCACCAGGCCCAGCAGGTTGGGAAGGTCACCCAGGCCAAAAGCTGGAACCGGGACGGGAAGAAACCGAGGTCAAACCCACATAAGGGACTGTCACCATGACGCGGCCCCCGTCACGTGTGCTCCTTTCCCTGCCTCTGAAAGCCAAGGCAGCATGAGGGTTTGTGCCATACCAGGTAACTGGTGGGCATGAGCCCTTTCCCTGGCGTGAGGACACGGCGAGTCCCTGAGGCAATGAGGAGCAGAGAGGTGAGAACTGGCCCGGGTTCCAGTTCCTACTCGGTCCCACCTCCCTGTGCGTCCTAGCCCAAGCCCCGCCGCTGCTCCAGGCTCCCCTCCCCTGCTGTGACATGGGGAGGGATAATCCTTGATCTCTTGCCCCACAAGCTTGCTGTAAAAATCAAAGGTGGCACTGGGTGTAAACATCTTAATAAAGGAAAAAAATTGTGATGTTACCGTGGCCTATGTGGGGCATTTTAGGGACCCCTGGAGCATGCCCTGTGCCCCTCAAATCCCTCCCAATCACTGCCAGCAACTCCAAATTTCACCATCACAACTTCGGCTTTTTGGCTAAAAGCAAAATATTTATTTCTTTAACCAGCATTTATTAACTTGTATGATGTTATCTAGGAGTCGTCGAACTTTTTCTGTAAAGGATCAGATAGTGAATATTTTAGGTTTTGTGGGCCTTCTGGTCTCCGTCTCAGCCCTTCAATTCGACTGTTGGAGAATAAAAGCAGCTACAGACAATACATAAACAAATGAGTCTATCTAGGTCCCAATAAAACTTTATTTACAAAAACAATGGTAGGCCACATTTGGCCCATGGACTTAGTTTCTGACCCTTAATCTAATCCAATCCAATCCAGTTCTTACAACAACTCTGTCAGGTTATAGACCCCATTATACAGGCAAACAAACTAAGGTTCAAAGTAGTGTGTCCATGTCTGTCTGAATCCAAAGGCCTTGCTTTGAAACATACTGCTACTTAGAAAGGTAACACCTCAAGCAGTTATCAGTCATTTACACCATAGCCTGAATAAGGACTGGAGCAATATCTGTTGGGGCAGTGGAGTGAGGGTGCATGAGGACACCATAGGGAAAGCTATGAAAGCAGGACAGGAGGCTGGGGTCCCTCGAGAAAGCTTCAACTGAACTTAATGACTTTCCTGCCATCCTACCCTGAAGCTCTGATACTTGTGCACTGATTTCTAAGACTATTCATTTATCCACTGTTATTTGAGAACCCCCCCACCCCCAAGACTGGGCCAGGGGCTGAGGCTGTAAAGATGCCACCACTACAATCCCAGCATGTATCCAGAGGTGTGGCTGCAGGAGGGTCCCCACACGTACTAGAAGGGTTGAGGGAGGGTGGGTGGGTGATGAAGGCAGGGCCTTGTCCTTGAGTCCCCCTGCCTAGTGCAGGTGACAGATAAGAATCCAGATGGTATCAACAGAGTAACATCAAGGTATCAATAGAGTAACATTAAGTGCAGGTGACAGATAAGAAACCAGATGGTATCAATAGAGTAACGTCAAGGGCTATAGTAGGACTGACTAGGGCAGGCTTCCACACCGAGACCCAAACCGGGACTGGGGAGCTGGGGAAGGCTTCTGGAGAAGGGCACATCTGAGCTGGCTGGTGGGGAGCAGGAGACAACACAGGGAACACAGGGCCCCAAGCAGAGGGAGCTGCACCTGCAGGATCTATTGTGAGTATAAGGAGACACCGCCCACAGTGCAGGTGACCCTCAGGAATGAATCAACGGACACCCAAGTTCTGCCTCTAAGCCTCCATGTACATGGGTACTTCAGGGACTGAAATCTGAGCACAGGACAACAGGGAACCACAGGGCTCCATGTTACTGTTTCTGTTTTCCCTTTGGTTAGTAGTGCTATCGTGCAAAGGAAGGAAAGCACTAGATTTAAGAGTTGGGAACATGGGGACCTCCCTGGTGGTCCAGTGGGTAAGACTCTGCGCTCCCAATACAGAGGGCCCGGGTTCAATCCCTGGTTGGGGAACTAGATCCCACATGCATGCCACAACTAAGAGTCTGCATGCCACAACTAAGAGTCCGCATGCCGGGCTTCCCTGGTGGTGCAGTGGTTAAGAATCTGCCTGCCAATGCAGGGGACATGGGTTCAAGCCCTGGCCCGGGAAGATCCCACATGCCGCAGAGCAACTAAGCCCGTGCGCCACAACTACTGAAGCCCACGTGCCTAGAGCCCGTGCTCTGCAACAAGAGAAGCCACCGCAATGAGAAGCCCGCGCACCGCAACAAAGAGTAGCCCCTGCTCGGTGCAACTAGAGAAAGCCCGCGCGCAGCAACAAAGACCCAAACACAGCCAAAAATAAATAAATAAATAAATTTATGGAAAAAAAAAAGAGTTGGGAAAATGAATGGCCACTGGCCTAGTGGAGAACCAGAAATGGGCAGCCGGCCCTCTGAACAATGCACAGCCTGGTGAGCAGGGCTCAGGCTGGTGTCCACCCTCACTGCCTCTGAGGCCAATGCCTCTCTCTCTGCAGGTGACACTGCACCAGAGCTCCTGGTGGCCCTGCTGTCTGAGTCCAACAGTGAGTGCAGCAGCCCAGAGACAAATTCCTGGGAGGGGAGAAGACCCCCAGGAGGGGAGGAGGAGGGGCAAGGGCTCTCTCCATGGAGTGAGTAGAATATAACAGCCACTTCCAACACATGAGCAGTGTCCGGAGATTTCAGCACTGCAAGTGAAACGGGGAACTGGACCCCTCACAGCTCTCCGTGCCAGGCCTGTCAAAGGGAGGCTCAGAGAGGTTACCTGACTCATCTCAGGTCATACAGCAAGTTCATGGCAAAAGGCCAGAATGTAAACCCAGACCTGCCACTCCCCATTATCACACCCTAACCGGGTCCACCCAGGTTTCTCTCTCAACAAAAACAGTAAGGGGAGGGCCTGCTGACATCAGCTATAGACCTTGGAGATGTTCCAGTCACACCCTCTTTTATGTGTCTCTCATCCTTCGGGCCAGACATAGGGAATCCTCAAAGCGAGGAGGGGTGAGGGCAGCAGGTCACTGGGAACTTTCAATGAGCCCACCCAAGAAGCCCCATGAGAATGTAAAGTGGTGCAGCTGCTTTGAAAAACAGTTTGGCAGTTAGTTCCCCCAAAAGTTAAACACAGTGTAGTCATAGGACCTAGCAATCCACTCTTAGGTATATATGCAAAAGAATTGAAAACATATGTTCACACAAAACCTTATACAAGAATGTTCATAGCAGCATTATCATAATAGCCAAAAAATGGAAACAACCCAAATGTCCACCGACAGATGAACAGATAAACAAAATGTGGTCTCTCCACAGGATGGACTATTACCCTGTCATAAAGAGGAGTAAAGTACTGATACATATGCTCCAGCACGGGTGAACCCTACACGCTAAGCGAAAGAAAGCCAGTCACGAAGGCCACAGACCTTATGATTCCATATATAGGGGATGTCCAGAAGAGACAAATCTCTAGAGAGAGAAGATCGATTGGTGGTTGCCAGGGGGTTGAGGAGAGGAAAACGGGAGTGACAGCTAAATCATGGGTATCAGGTTTTTTATGGGAGTGATGGAGGTGTTCTAGAATTAGATAATGGTGATGGTCCCACAAAATTGTGAATATAGTAAAAAAAAAAAAAAAACTGAATTGTATATGTTATAATGGATTTTCTCTTGATTAAGAAAAAGCAGCAGCAGCCTTAAGCCCCAGCCTGGCCAGGGGATAAGCTGCCCTGGCGTCTGGCAGCCCTGGCCCGCAGCCGAGGAGCCAGAACTCTGGCAACAGGCACATATGGCCTGTTGGCATCCAGGCCCCAGGGACCTGGATGGTGGGAAGGCAGCTACAGAGCAGGACTGAGGGTCGGAAGGGGGCTACAGAGCAGGACTGAGGAAAGGACAGCATTAGGAGCCTGGGAACGTCCAGGGCACAGCCTCCAAGGTCAAACCTTTCATCTTAACCGAGATGTTAAATGGAGACAGCCGCATCCAGAAACACTTCACAAACTGGGCTCAGATGCAACGCTGGCCTTAAATTAACAGAGTGAGTGAGTCACAGGTTTTCAAGAAAGTCCCCTATCACCCTTGCCTTTCTAAGGAAGGACCCACATGGGCCAAGGGCATGACGCCGCCCACAGGAGGTTCAGCCGGGCAGCCTGATGAAAGGGAGTCAAAGCAGCATTCGGGGCCTGAACCCCACCCTGAGCTCAGCGGTCTCGGCCTCCCAGCCAACGACCGTGGTGGTGGACCGTGTGGTTGGTTCCAGGCTCACAGCCCTGGAGTAGGACTTCCCCAAGGTCTCTCCCCAGAAGGGAGGATTTATGGTCTTTTGATTCCGAACGGCCTCAGGTAAAATGGAGCCTGAGGGAGACTTGTCATTCCTCCCAGCCATGGTGGTGGGAATGGTCACCACCTGCTCCTGAAACCCTCCCCAGCCCCCCGAGGCTCCGCCCAGTCCCTCAGCTCCCCCCCCCACCCCCGCCAGGCCTGCAGAGCCCTCCACCATCGCAACATAAGTGCAGCATCACTTATGAGCAACAGGGGGAGAGCAGCTGGGGCTTCAGAGGAGGCATTATACGTGGGGACAACTGGTTTCCAGGCATTCCTTCACACTGGGCCCAACCCCGCCAGGGCCCAGGCAGGAGGGTGTGGTGACTCATGGCCAGATTCCACCCAGGGTCTCATGTCCTAGTGGCCAAAGGGGCTTCAAGACAAAGCTCAGTCAGACTATGAAGTCGGCACGGGCCCAGGACCAGCACAGGTTGCATCCACTGCTTCATTCGCTCAACCACGTGTCCTGAGTAGGCGTGCAGGCCGGTGTGCAGGCTCCGGTGCTGATCACTGGGGTGCAGAGACGCCCCTCTCAGGGCTCTCACCCTAACATGGCAGGAGTTACCTTAATAACAAGACCGTGATAAGAGCAACCATTCATCAAACACCTACTACATGCTAAGCTCCATGCTGGGATTTCTATACACACTATAATACACACAGCCTTAGAGGTAACAATGATCGCCCCCACTTTACAGATTAGAAAAAAGAGGCTCAGAGATGTTAAGTAACTTGTTGGGGTCACACAGTAGACAGTGTTGGAGGTAGGATTTTTAAATGGTCTGCTGGACACAGAGCTGATCCTGGTGGCCTGACCCCAGGCAGTCTCCCTACAAGTGCCCTAAGAACCTCCTTCCCGTGGTTCCCAGGGGCTGAGATGATTTTCAGGGGGAAGAGCTAACCGCAGCCATTCCACCTTCTGCCTTGGCAGAGAAACAGCCTTGCAAAGCAACACTGAGCCCCTCAGAGACTCTGGAGTCCCAAGGACTACAGTTCAGGGGACTCAAGTACCCTTCTGGTCCCCAACTCCAGACTGTTATGGTAGCCCCTAAAACCCAGTGGCATTTCTCTGCCGGTGCAGTAGGTCTACATGGCCCAGTCCCATTACACAGCTGAGAAGACTGAGGCCAGGAGTTGAGAAGTTCAGGCCAGAAGTTACCTAAAAACACCCCCGAGGTGTGGACGGAGGTAGAGCCGGGGGCCCCGCCCACAGCCTACCTTCATTGTGAAGGTCCCCGAGAGGCTCTGTCCACGCCTGCTGGACGACTTCCCGGCGGTACACCACGTGCATCCTCCCGCCGGCCTCCGTCTCCTGCTGCCCCCGCTCCAGGGGCTCAATGAAGTAGTCAGTGCTGTCTGTGCGGATGAGGCCCGCCTGAACCAGGGGCACAGCGCGCAGGAGGAAAGAGGGGGAGAGAGAAGACATGTTAACACACGGCAGAACAGGTGAGCGTGTGTGACCGCAAACGAGTGTGACTACACGAGTATAGACTCTTCCTCTAGGGGCTTGGGGGGCCCTGGGATGCCAGCAGGGACATGGGAGGGGGTGCCCATTGCAACATGCCCATTGCAAGCAGAGCAGATCCACTTCCACTGTGTTGTACACTCAAGGGGTTCCACGTAACATTTCATTTAAACAAAGGGTTCCAGGGCTTAAAATGGCAGGTCACTGTCACAAGGACTAGGTACACACACCAAAGCACCCCAAAGTGCTATCACTATCCTGCAGATTTGCCTTTATCTACAGACAGACAAGAAGGGAAAGTCCTATCAGTAAAGGTTAATTATCCCTACTTAAGGTGGGCACTGGACCCCAACTCCAGTACAAAGCGCTGTTATTTCAGATTTAAAGCATGTGTGCATACACACCAGGGAGGGCAGCTCATGTTTGCTGACGATAAATGAGCCAGGACAGTGCCCCAGGAGTGTGTGCTCTGTTTTTACTCTAATTTTTCGCCTGCATCAAAACAGGTCCCTAAAAAAAAAAATGAAGTGTTGGCCTTGGAAATAAAAACATAAAAATATAACCTTGGCCAAGCCCAGCCAACTATTAGGTCCCAATGAAGGCAATATTCACAGGGGCCAATGAAACATGTAACTGGATGTGTGTGAACAGACGTGGTACAGGTCCCCTACCTACCACCCACACATCAGCTCTATAAAGCCGTAAGAGACACCCATCATGGTGCCTGGAAAATAGGAGGCAAACCTTAAAAAATATATACTTGTTGAATTCCTTCACTCATTCGACAAATACCTACGGAGTGCCTACTACATACCAGCCCTGCGCCAGACACTGGGAACGCAGCTGTGAACACAAAACAGGGAATGAAGGAAGCATTTTTATAAACCTTCCCATTTGAATAGGAGCTGCCTCTTTTTAAAGCAGCCACTACTGTGCGCAACAAAATTCCACCAATTGTCCCACCTCAGCCTGTTTTGAGCTGGCTTCTTAGGGAACCCCCTTCAAGGCGTCCTGAGCACGCAACACCGAACTCCCAGCAGCAGCCCATCTTCTTCCGTCCCTTCCTGCTATGTCTCTCCATCAAACTGCAAACACCATTTTGGATCAAATCCAAGATGGACTTCTGCTCCAATCAGGAGGCCAAAAAACGTTCTAGGGAAAATAGCCAGCATTACCCGAATAAGTTTGGAGCTTCCCAAGGTAACCATTTTATCAGGTGACACTCAATCGTCTGCAAAAGTTCTGGTCTGCTTACTGAAATGACAATGTCAAACTCTATATTAAGCACACGTCCTTTCATTTAAAGCGCTCTCCCTTTTTTTACTTTTGCACCTGCCATGTGCCCAGGGCAGGGAGAAACAGATAAATAAGGCCCAGCCTTTGGCTGTGAGTGGCTCATTGTCTGGATGGAGGGGCCCACAGAGGAGCAGAGGGTGACCAAATTTTTGGGCTGGGCGCACTGGCGGATATACCTGAGGGACAGGTATCCATCAGGCTCTCGGTTGTAAGGGGCAGAAATTCAACTTGAACCCCCTTGGCCCAAAGGGGAGCGTGCTGGCCCCTGGACAAACCATGGCAGGTGCAGGCACTGGAAGGGAGGGGTCCAGTGCCCTCGGCTCCCTCTCCACCCTCCTCATCCGCTCTGCATCAGCTTCATTCTCCCGGACAAGGCTATGTTCTTAGAGGCACATCTCTGCTCTGACACCACAGACAAGCAGGCTTTCCTGGCATAGTCCCATCTGGAACAGCCCAAGGGAGACTGTGGTTGGTCCGGCCTGAGTCACAGGGTCACCCTGGGACTGGCAGTCTCCGCTCGACCTCCATGGCCAGCGGAAGGGTAATCAGTGCATCAGAAGGGAGAAAGTGACAGGGTGGCAAAAGAAACCTACGTGAGCTGGAAAGGGCACAGCAGGTAGGGGAGCCGGGCACAGGTGTGGAAGCAGGAAGGGCAGTGTGGGGCTGGGGACGCATTCAGGCTCGTGGGCAGAGGCTGAGCCAAACCTGCATAAGTGATGGTCAAGTCGAAGGGCCTCTGCCACTGTGGACCCACAGAGCCCCCCGAAGGAAGCCGTCTTCCAGGGTACACAGGGCTGCAGGATGGGAGGGCCCAGGGCATTCCCCCCAAAGCTACTGTAGCTCGGCTGCCAAGAGAGACTCTCTGCCAAGCCCCACGCCCATCCATCCCATCCCAACTTCTGTACCCCTGTCTGATACCCAAGGGCACTGTTGCCACCCCACCGAAGCCCCCCGGGACCAAGCAAAGCAAGAGACCCTCACAGCACAAGTCAGACAACCTGTGCTTCACCCAGGCCAAACTCACACAAACCCAGGCTCACTGAGGGCTGTAGCTGCTCTGTTTCTCTCTGCCCATCACACCTCTGGAAACAGCCTGGCAGAGAATTCTCCACACCAGGGGGCAGGAGACTCCATTCAGCTACCGCCCCTCGCCCCCGACACTGGGTCACTTGATCACAGCCTCCCCCGTTCTGGGACTTGGTTAACCCACTACACAGGAGGATTCTTCAGAATCTCGCCTTCCCTGCCTCATCACCCACTGGGTCCCTGTGGCCGCCAGACCCCAGTGCCTCATATGAGGGATGCAGGTTCCAGAATGATGCGCACAGCATAGCGCTGGCCTGCAAGGCACTACCTTCCAGCCCACCCCTCCCTTTCAAGATGGCCACGCCTGCCCCAGTCTGAGGCTTCAATACCCTGACAACATCCCCAGTCAGGGGACCTCTGACATTTGCTTGGATGCCTCCAGTGACAGGGAGCTCCCTCTCCCAAGATGTAACCTATTCTGCGTGCGGACACTCGTAATGGCTTACTGAGTTGAAACACTCTTCTCTACATTCCGCCCTTTATGAACAGTCTTATTACCACTGCTATTAATAACAGTACCTGCCACTTACATTTACACGTCTTAATTCACCTTTACGACAACCCTATGACAATAGGCACTAATATTAGACTCATCTCATGGATGAGGAAACAGAGGTTCAGAATGGTTAAGTAACTTGCCCAGAGTCACCCAGCAAGTAAGGGACAGCACTAGAACAACAGCCCAGCCCAGCTCTAGGCTCTGGCCAGCCTAGAACCACTAGGCTCTATTACCTCAGGCCACTCGGGCCCTGCTCCTGCCCTGGGGGCCCACTTGGAGCATTCTTTCATAGGAATGTTTCAAAGGAAACATTCTTTCGTAGTCCCGACTGCAAGTCCCTGGGCCTCTGGTCTGGCCTTGCAGAGCAAGCAGGATGTTCATTTCCCACCTCTGGACGAAAACGTTCGATGGAAGCCGGTCCACCTCCCACCACCGACGTGAGGATGAGGAGAAACTTCAGCACACAGCCTTAGGAGGAGACCCCTCCCACTGCCTGCTGACCACCCTCCACGCACACACCCGAAAGGATTCTCACCGCACACCACACACACCGGCTCTCCTCCGCCAGACCTGGAAGTCCTGGGATTCCTGGGACTGGTCTAGCCCCCATACCCTCAGCCCTCTCCCCAGGGAAGAGTTAAAAGAACCCCTATTTTTCCACCCAGTGAACTGTTTAGGGCAAAGACCCAAGCCCTGTCATATGCAAGGGCTAGGAAATAAGTTTCAAAACTAGGAAATAAGTTTCAAACCTCTTTGTAACTGCAGATCCCACCAGCCCCATCTCCACCCCCCCCCTACCGCCCCCCACTGGCATCCAGATCAGAACCTCCCTAGTGATCATCCTCATCTATTTAGGGCATCACGTCCAGGCCTTGGCAGCTCTGGGCCACGTCTGGGCTCCCTCTTGGCCTCCGAGACCCTCCTCCTGGAGAAGGGATGGCAAGGCAGGCCCGGCCAGTTCCTCCCCGCGGCCCTCCGTTTCCCCGTCTGCACCAGGAGAGGTTTGGCCCACGCTCCCCTCCAGCGCTGCCCTGGCCAGGAAACCAGGCACCGCTCAGGGCAGACACACTGGCAACGGGAACCTTCTGGCTCTCTGCCTCCTCACCAAATTACTCCCGTCTCTCAGTTTATGAGATGTTTATATTTCTGACAAGTGGTGGCTAATTTTAAGCACTAAAATCAAATCAAATTTCTGTATAAGAAATCAAGAAAGGGGGAGAAAATAAGTTCTGGTGGAATGGAAAATAAATGTCAGCTGTATCTGTTTTCACCCATAACTTATTCTTCTGGAAACAGTAAATAAGTAGGAAATATATTCCAGAAAGATCCTTCGTGCAATAAAAACAACAACAAACAGCTGATTATATCCAATTGAGCCACAGACTATATAGGCCTTCAGGCAATTTCTCCGAATGGAAACCCACCAGTGGGCAAGCCTGGCCCCCTCAGCCCTGCTCTAGACCCTTTAATGCAGCTGCTCCTGAGGACTCCTTCCTGGCAGGTGTGTGGCTGAGGGAGGGGCCTGTTTGAATTTTCCAACATGGCTGTGACACTGTTTTGGTTGCAAAGGTGACAGCTTCTTCTGCATCTTCATCCACAGGCCTTCAGGCCATGCTAACTAAGCTTTTCCACTCCAGCTTCCCCTCAGGCAAAAACCCCAAATCCAGAGTGTAATTCCAGGGCACCTGAAGGAGACAAGTGAGGACAGGGTAGGTGACTGCTGCCTTAGAAATCACCTGTGTCCTCCCGTGAGTCATAATTGAAGAGTTCAGTTGGTTACCAGCAGCAGTCTGTCATCAGGGTGAGGTCCCAAATATTTCAGCAGATAACTGAGGTCATACTATTTTGAAATTCGTATGTATGTGGGAATGTGTATACATAAACGTGTTTATTCTAAAATTGCATGTACTTGCATGTAAACTGGGAGGCACAGGTAAAATGAGCCAACAAACAGATCTCCAGGGAGGCCAGAGATCGAGATCCCAAAGGACACCTTGGACAGTGCAGAAGTCCAGACTTGGACAAGGGCAGGGGTCCATCTGTGTTGAGTCACGTGCAGAGACAACGAGCAAGGACCCAGCCTGGGGTCCACGTGGGGCCAACGGTTTGGCTCTGAGAGGACAGCTGCAGGCCCTCTGGGAAAGGGGAATCCCGAGCCCCCTTGCTGCCCCCTCAGATTGGCCAACCTTTGTCAAATGCCCAGAAGGAGGGCCCATTTCAAGATGGCAGCTGCAGTGGAGCCAGCTGAGGTGTGGGCCAGGTCTCCCCTTCCTTCTCCTTCCAAGGCCGGCCTATGTGGGGCCTCCCCAGCAGGGAAAGAAGCAGAGCAGGCCACCGCCAACCCTACCATCCTGCCACCTCCCAAGGAGAGTGCATTCTCGGGCCTGAACTTGTTCTGGAAATTCCATTACGAGGGTTTTACTGCCAGCTGTGCTGTCTCAGGTTCTAGGCTTCCAGCAAATTCAGATTGAAACTGCTCCACTGGAGGAAACAAAAGTAAACCCAGCAAGTGGAGGCTGGGTGATGCACACACTGGGAATGGCATGAGAATCACAAGTGGCTTCCACTAGGCTCGCCCCCAACAGGGCCACCTACTTCTATCCCCAGCCACTGCCAGCCAGGCTGCCCCCGAGATCACATCACCTGCTACAACCTCAGAAACCTTGATTGCGGGTGTCTCCTTCTCTCCCCCCACCATCCTGCTCACCTAATTCTAGCACGCTGGCTCCAGCTACGATTAAACTTCATCAAGACCTCCAACACATGGCCCCACCACTCCACCACTGTCAATCCCCCCTCCAAGTCCTCACTTCTCCTCTCACCACCTTGGACTTCTCGATCCAGACACATAATAGTTCTTGTGCAAACACCCGTAACTCTCTCCTGCCTTTCCCTGCGTCCTACTCTCCCAGAGAAGCCTCTGCCCTGGTTCAACCCAAGCCGCCACCCACTCCACGTCTGCACACTGATGGAGAAAACGCACACGGTGCCCACTGGTCTCCCTTGGAATCAGTGTCCAGAGCTCTCACGTGAGCATGATGCAGGCAGCGGATTCTGCAGCACTGCCCCGTTACACCTGTGTTCCCCTTTTCCCATTGGCTTGGACATCTAACACTGGTCCCGCCCCCACCCTCTCCTGTTTTCAAGGAGAAAACAGACACCATCAGGCAGGCTCTCCCACCACCACATGAACTCCCATAGCCGTGCCCTGTGCTCAGGACCACCCCCTTCTCACCGCCTCAAGACTTAACTCCTGCAATTAGCATCCCTCTTTCTGGCATCACCAGGCCCTCCCTCTCTCCTGATTCAGTCTCGTTGACATGTATTGATAAGTGCACTTGAGGATCTCCCATCTGTGAAATTCCCTCCCAGCCCTGTCCAGCTACTGCCAGGGTCTCTGCTTCCCTCCACAGCAGAAAGAGTTGTCCACACTCACCGCCTGCACCTCCATGCCTCGCCTCTATCCACACCACAGGGGCTTCTAGAACCACCACTTCCTGGAAACTGCTCTCATCACAGTCACCTGTGAACTCATGTGGCCAGAGCCAGAAATCACTTCTTTGTCCTGGTCTCACTCAGCTCCTCCAGCCACACCCATGCTCCCTGGGGATTTCTCCTGAGCCTATGGGGACTATGTATTTGCAGGTAACTCCGAAATTACATCCTCAGCTCTGACCTCTCCCGAAATTCCATGTAAGACTGTCCAACAGCCTCCTTGATAGAGACCCTGGGCTTCTGCTGGGCACCACAAACTTTAAAGCAGACTTGCTCCTCCTCCCCATGCTCCCCCATCTCAGCAAATGACACTATCTTTTTCCCAGTTACTCAAGCCAAAAATCAAGGGGAGGGGTGGGCCCAGGGATTAGGTTTTTTTCAAGTCCTTCCACCTCCCCAGTGGTTAAGTCAGTTCAACTGAAAGACACACCCAACATAACCTGCAGGGACCAGACCCTCTGAGGGATCATCGTGGGCCATTGCCTCTGATTCACGACGAACGTGAGGGGGCCAGCGCCACCCCACACACCCCCATAGCCTGAGACCATCGTTCCCTCTCTCAGTAGGTCTTTACGAAGCATCTACTGCGTGCTGGGCTTGGGGGAGGGGGGTGCAAAAAGATATGAAACCAGCCTCTGCTCTCCTAGTGAGGGACTTGCATCTAATATAGGTAAAGAACTCTCACTGCTCAATAAGAAGAAGACAACTCAAGTTAAAAATGGGGAAAGAATCTGAGTACACATTTCTCCAAGGAAGATATACAAATGGCCAATAAGCACATGAAAAGGTGCTCAACATCATTAGTCATTAGGGAAATGCACATCAAAACCACAATGAGATATCCCTCATACCCACAAGGATGGCTAGAATCAAAGAGTCAGACACTAACAAGTGTTGACAGGGATGTGGAGAAATTGGAACCCTCATACATTGCTGGTGGGAATGTAAAATGATGCAGCTACTTAGGAAAACAGTCTGGCAGTTCCACAAAATATTAAACAGAGTTTCCATATGAGCCAGCAATTCCACTTGGTATAAACTCAAGAGAAATGAAAACATAAGTCTACACAAAAACCTTTACACAAATGTTCACTGCAGCATTACTTACAGCAGCCAAGAAGTGGAAACAACCCAAATGCCCATCAGCAGATGAATGGATAAACAAAATGTGGTGTATCCATACAGTGGAATGTTATTTAGCCATAAAAAAGAAAGAAATGCTGAAAAATACTACAACATAGGTGAATCTTGAAAACATTATGCTAAGTGAAAGAAGCCAGTCACAAAAGGCCACATATTATACAATTCCACTCATTTGAAACTCTAGAATAGGGCAATTTATAGAGACAGAAGATAGATTAGCGGTTGCCGGGGGCTGGAGTAATGGATCCCAGCTGGGGGGTGGCGAGAGGGGGTGGAAAGAGGGAGCGGAGAGAGGCGGCGGCGATAGCTAAAGGACACAGAGCTTCTTTTTGAGATAGTGAAAATGTTCTAAAATTGAACATGGTGATAATTACACAACTCTGGGCATATAATAAAAATCCACTGAATCGCACACTCTAAATGGGTGAGTTACATGGTATGTGAATCTCAGTAAAGCTGTTAGATGACACACACACAGGGAGATAAGAGATAGGCACGGAGATGACACATATGCACAGGAACAAGAGACACACATGCACCCAGATGACACACAAAGGGATGACACACACACAGACAACACACAAGCAGGCAGACAACACACATGCACTCAGACGACACACAAAGGGATGACACACACACAGACAACACACAAGCAGGCAGACAACACACATGCACTCAGACGACACACACGCATGAGGCGCACAGGCTGCCCGCTACCATGGAAGCGTGAGTCAGCACGGCTGGGATGAAAGCCTGCGGACGCTGAGATTCCACATAATTCAAACCTGATGTGGAAGCCCCAAGCCACAGGAGCTCTGCTGGAGGCTGGGCTGCCAAGGCCTGGGCCCAAGCCAAGGAGAGTCCGAAAGCTGATTCATGCCGAGCTGCAGCCTTGGGGACAGGCAGGAGGAAGGAGCCCTCGGAGGACGGAGCCGAGAACCGCCAGGTTTGTCCTCAAAGGGCAACAGACACCCCACACGGGCGCAGCAGAAATCCCAGAAGGCCCTGAGGCTCAGAAGCAGCACGGGAAGTGGAGAGCCTCCACCAGCTGGAGGCAGTTACCTGGGATGAATGCTTGCTGGCTCAGCCCACTTCCCAGGGTCATGACCTCTGCAGGCCCCACACCCTGGGAGGTGCTGGGTGAAAGGCTACTGGGGCCTTGGTGGGCCCAGCCCATTTGTAGCAAAGATCCTTCTCAGGGGAGAAGCAGCATGGGGCGTGTGTTGGGTAAATGCAGAGACCCTAAAGCCAGAATCCCTGGGTCCTGCTACTCTCAAACCATGGAATCTTGGACAAGTTACTAAACATCCCTGTGCTTCAGGTTATAAGGGTACTGATCTTGTGGGTTGCTCGGAGAAACATACATAGAGCACCAAGAGCTGGCAGCAAGGGCTGTGTAAGTGTCCGAGTTTGCTGCCATGATTATCACGACCAAAATTCAAAGTGTGCCAGTGGCTCACGAAGGGAGGGCTGGGAGCAGCATTCTGGAACCATGGATGGTTTGCTCCACTGCAACCTGGCTTTGACCTGCTCAGATCCCCTGTCTGTACACGGGAAGAAATCCCTGAGAAAAAAGTACCAGTGGTTAAGCATCCTTAAGGGGAAAAGTCCTTACCAAGAAAAGACTGATTCACAGGAATTGTCAATGTGAGAAAGAACACGGGCAAACCAAAGGCTGGTGGAAATGCACCACCTGGGTGTGAACTTGTAGGCAATTTCCTTCTCTTTAAACATTTAGGTGTTTTCTAACTTCTCTATGATTCCCCTATCTGAAAAGGAAACCTGATTCTGCACAAAATGTCTGCCTGCTACAATGAGCAAGAAAAAATTGTATAACAATGATTTTAAGACAAAGTTTAAAAGAAGGAAACAAACCCAATGTAACCCTCCTTTTCTGTCATCCAACCTCCCTGCAAAGTGATGTAGCAGCTACACCTGGGAGTGAAATACCTGGGGCTCTGTCCCAGCCTGGACCCTTCCCAGCTGGGTGACACTCTCCAAGCCTCAGTTTCCATGCCTGAAACGAAATGAAATTACATAATGAAGGGGAAATGCCCCCTGCTGAGGCCTGGCCCACAGCAGGTGTGTGGCCTTTTCCTTTCTTTCTTCGGACTGGCTCTCCTGGTCCCCCAACTTTTCCGTCAAACACAAAGTAGACTTTTCCAGGAGGCTACAGCAGTGGGTCTTACCCCTAGATGTCCATTAGGATCACCTGGGGAATCTGCAGACCGACTGACGCCCAGGCCACACCCCAGACAAATGAATCACATCTAGGGAGATGGGGCGGTGGGGGCGGAGCGAGCATCAGTATTGTCTCAAAGCTGCCCAGGTGATTCTCATGTGCATCCAGGGCTAGGAATCCCTGGTCTCAATTCTAGAAGCTTCCAAATGGTGTAATGGTACTAAATGGAATGTTTCAGTGATCATCCATGTTTCACAAAGACAGAAGTATCAGCATCGGGTGTTCGACCAGAATTAGTCTGTCATAATACAGGAAATGGGCAAGAAAGACAGAGAGGGGACAAGGGGACAGTGAGTACACACCCTGACCAAGGGGCCGCGGGGGTGGGGAAGGGGAGTCCGGACAGGCCAGGTGACTGCACACCTCTTACACTGTGAGCATCTCCCCGGGCTGAGCATGACCAAGGATCACCCGGGCCACACGTGATTTGTGCTATCTTAGGTGCTATCTTAGAACCTAGCCACCCCCTGCCCTTAAGGTGCCACTCCACTGTGAGTGAAGAGGAATTCGCCAAAATTGCCCTGAGCTGGGTGGGTCCGAGAGGTGGGGAGGGAGGCTGTGATCTACTGGGCGGCCAGTGGGCAATGATGTCACAGCCCTCCCAGCTGGGAGCCCACCGTGCAGAGAGTGAGGACAATTTAGAGCGACACCTCTACGCTGCGGCTGCTGCAGGCGGCGAGCGAGTCTGTCCTCTGGCTCTGCGGGGAACAGAGCTGCTTAGGTCTTCCCGCAGCCCTTCTTCAGGCTTGGCAAATGTTCTTAAAGGAAGGGTGCTTGCTTTTTATGACACCCCTCCCTGCCCAGTGGCAGGGGTCCTGGCCCAGCGGCAGGGCGGGGCCTCACATGCAGGTGCTCAGAGAGTCCCCCTGTGCCGCCAGCCCCCACCCTGGAGCCCAGCCAGAGTCAAGGGCAGACCTTGCCAGGCTGGCAGCCACCATTAATTTCCATTCCCCACGCCCAGGAGCCAAGTGGCTCTGAGGCTTCCCCCCTCACTCACCACCACGGACGGCCCACCAAGCTTGGGCTGGGAGCTCCACCTGGCTCCCTGCTTGGCCCAAAGTCCTGGCAGCAGCAGAGGCTTCAAGACAAGGAGACAGGAAGCAGCCCTCAAACGCCAGGAGGCGGTGTAGCTGCCAGGCCCCGAGCTGGGGAACGGTTCCCCGCCTCAAGGCCTGAACCCTACAGCGCAGAAGCAAGCCAGGGGACAGTGGGGTGGCTCCAGGAAAGGGTGAGGCCAGTCCTGCCTGCAGCGGAGGGCTGGCCCCCAGCAGGTCACTTGTCCCAGCCAGGGCTCCCCTCTGATCCATCCTGACATCAGCCTGCCCCCAGAGGGCCCTGCAGAAGGCAGGTGAGCACAGGAGAATGGAAAGATGAGTGGACCTAGACGCCTGAACCCTGTGCCGGGCCCAGGTTTAACCCCACATGGGGGTCCTGACAACACATACCCCTCCAGGCATCGCTGCCCTCCTCTGCACACTGGGGACAAGTGGACAAAACCACATTGGCTGGAAAGCCACACTTGTGCACGCGGGCCTCCACGCCTTTGCCCTGCGGAGAGCTCTGCGGGATGCCCTTCCAGCCCAGCTCAAATGTCACCCCATCACCGCCCCCTCCTCCACGCCCCCAGTGGTTCTGGCGGGTGCTCTATCCCGCTCACATATGTCTGTCTGTCCCTCTTCCAGATGCGAGCTTCTCCACAAGAGGACAAGTACCGATCCACAACACAGGACCAACTTCTGAACAAAAGCACCTTCGGCCAACATCCTCAGGTCCAAGTCTCCAAAATGAACCCCCTTGGGCATACCACCCTTAATGAGAGTCCTCTCCCACAAAACACGGCTGTGGCTTAGGGGACAGCCTCGGGACTGTGAATTATGAGGTGACAAAATATCAAGCACTCAACAAGCCCTCTTTGGGCTGGAGGAGCGAATTCAGAGTGTGGGCTCCTGCCAACCTCAAGGGGCGGAAATTAACTTCTGCTGTGGGGCGCGGTGGCCTGGGGGTACGAATGTTTTCTGGACACATCAAAGGTATAAATATTTGGCTGGCTTAAAAGCAAAAACTGACAAAGGGCTTCAAGCAACCCGTTGGGAACAGGGTTTGCATTCAGAGCGACCAGGTCCTAACAAACACTCCCACATTCAGGGGTTTCTCTAAAAGGGCCTGATCTACTGCCCCCTCAGCCGTGTCATGGAAAGCAGAAGAAAAGGAGAGTGCAGGGTTTTAATGTTCCATGTCAAGTGATGTGTGCAAAACGGCAACCCACTGCCCTGCAAAATTCTGAAAATGGATAAAACAGCAGCAATGGTGACTTGGAGCTGAGAAGCACCAGAAGGTTTCATTTGAGCTTCAAATCCTGCTCACTGGGAGGCTGGCATTTGTTTTCTCTTTCCAGGTTTCCCAGTCGTCAGGAGGACATCGACACGCAGAAGTTGAGCTGTCCAGCCTCGTAAACACCTCCACTCGGCACCCAGGCCCAAGGACTCCCAGGACGCCCCTAACGAGGCAACTGATGGACCAATCCCTTCAGTGTTTGTGCTCTGAAGTCGTTGCCATGGCCACCGAGGCCCTGGCCGTTACAGGGTTTATGACCTCGAGGAACGATTCCCGTCTAGTAACTCAGGAGAAGCTGCACAGGATTGTGGGGGGAGCACTGGACTGGGAGTCAGGGACCTGGACCCCACTGGCCCTGACAGTCGCCCACTGTGTGACCCTGGGTGAGTCTTTTCCCTTCCCTGAGCCTCAGCTTCCTTGTCTGGAAAGTGAGAAGGGGACGGAGAGGCCCCCAAAACCTCTTCCAGTCATAGCTGAGTTAGGGTGAACTTTGGCAGTGATGCTGAGCTGAGATTCACCGCCGGAGGTGTTCATAACAGGAGGGTTATTTGTGCTGATACGGAGCTCCCTGGCGCTGCCAGGGATGAGGCCGCCTACGAATAGTACTGCTGCTGTTGTTCTTCTTATTGTTGTTCTTGTTGTTTCTAAGGCTTTAAAGGCAGGAAAAGGCCCACATGCTGAAAACAGAAGGCCGGGCCTGGCGGATGATTTGGGAACTTTCCACTGCAAGGTCCGGGGAATGCGGAAATTCCCCAGGTCCTCACCAAAAGCCCACCCCCGGGCCTGGACCGCACTGAGGCTGGAAGGCAGGTGGAAGGCAAGCACAGCCCCCACCCCACTCACCAGCCCACGGAGCAGCCCAGAGGCCACCCTCCCTCCAGCCAGCCCGAAGATGCCAGGGAAGTAAAATAAAACCAGCTCCTAGACCAGCCCTCCCTGGAATGGGAGGCCGGCTCTGCTCGGAGGGAGCAGCAGTGAGGTGATGTCTGGCTTCTATTCCATATCATAAATAAGTTATTAACCCAGAGCAGACAGCAAGGCACAGCCGTGGGGAAACTAGGGAAGTGAAACTGCAAGATCAGACCGCCTCGAAGACTGGAAAACCACCCAGGATCCAGACCCTGGGCCACTCAGACTGAGGCCCTGATGGGATGGGGCCTTCTGGGAAGCAAGAGCACTAGAATGGGTGTCCAGGGGTCTGGAAACAAACCCACTGTGGAACCTGCCTCAGTTTCTATATTTATTCCAAGAGATAACAATAATAACAGCAAATGCTACCATTTATTGTTCTGGACACTGTGGCGGCACTTTTAAGTGCCTGATTTCTAATCAACAAAACTACAAGGTAGGAACACCCACTTTACAGATACAGAAACTGAGGCTCAGAGAGGTCGAGCCACTTGCCTAGGGTCAGTGTGGGAGAACGATTGCAAAGATGGCTGCAACAATTCCTCCTGTCTCTGCTCCCATGCCTCTTTGAAATGAGGTAGGGTCCATTCCTCCACTCTTGGAAAATCTAGTCTGGCCTTGTGGCTCGCTTTGACCAATAGAATGCACAGAAGCAACCTTATGCAACTTCCAAGACTAGAAGATCTTCCTTACGAGATCTTGCAGCTCCCACTTTTACCCTCTTGGAATGCTACCCTGAGACTGCCGTAAAAGAAGCTGGTCTTACCTACTGGAGGATGTGAGGCCACAGACAGGAGAACTGAGGCTGCCCAGCCAACAGCCAGCGCCAATGCCGGATGTGTGAATGAGGTCAGCCTGTACCTTCCAGCCTCGCCAACTGTCCAGGGAGCAACCGGCAGAGGAATCACCCAGCCAACCAACAGAATTGTGGAAAAAATATGCTGTTGTTTTAAGTTCAGCAGTTTTAGGCTGGTCTGTTTCACAGCTGTGGATAACTGATACAGTCACTCAGTTTCCCCACACTGCCTATCTCCCCAGGAAAACCTGTGCTCCCGCCTCCTGGGATCTGGTTGGGGTCAAGGCACCCCATGCTGACTGCTGCCCCTGCCTGCAGCCCCCAGACCGCAGCCCCACAAGCAGGAAGTGACCACGGAGGACATACTCTATGACGTGTAAGAAGGGCTGCAGGCCACTTTCTACCTGAAGACCCACAGTCACCCTGGTGTGGCAGGTCAGAAGCTCCCTTTTTCTCCAAGAAGACAATTTCTTGTTTTCGTTATAGGAACATAAATTCTACAAAGGACTGAGGGCTTCTCAGGGAACTGGGTTACCTGAATAGCAAACGTGATGAAGCTGGTTGCACCCTCGCAGAGGACGCGAGCCCTGGAGACAGAAACTCGCCAGTAAAGGGCACACTGAGGGCAGGAAAGCAAACAGTCTCGCCTCACCCACCGGCTCAGGCCCACGGGGCATGGGTGCCTGGAGCACACACTGGGACACGCACTCGGGGGCAGCGTGCGCAGCTGACCTGCAGGGCTTGCAGGGCGTGCAGGAGGCCAAGTGGCACTGCGAGTGCCATGTGTCATCCATCGCTGGCCTAGGAGCAGACAGACAGCCACAGAGAGAAGGACAGGCCCGCTGTCCCTCCCCATCTGACAGAGGTGAGAAGATGCAAACGTGAGCTTTATGCCGCCTCTGAAAGGGAGTCCTCCACGTTCCCTTTCCCGGTCCGTCAGCCCACCCAACATCCACTGAGGGCCTGCCCTGTGGCAGGTGCCGGGGTCATAGAGACACACAGGTGACTAAGCTCAGACCCTGCCCTTTGAGAGCCCAATGGGAATGTTCCAGGGGAAGAATGCAAACGGCGGTGAGAAGCAAGTTGCAGCCTGAGAAAAAAAATGAACAGGCCTGGAGGAGGTTGGGAGGAATGGGCTCTGCCTGCCCAGCTAAAGGCCCAGAGACCCCTCTGGGGTTGTAAAGCAGAAAGCTGGTGTGCTCTTGACTTCTTCTCCTCTTCTTTCCCGCTCCCATCCCCTCAGACCCAGTGGACTCAACCAATAAATCCACACCATTTAATAGCGACGGTTGAAGCATATCGGGTACTATGCTAATAAAGCCCTTTGCACACATAACAACTCTTATGAAGTGACTAATATTAGCCCCACTTTACAGATGAGGAAACTGAAGCACAGAGAGGCTTAGTAATTGCCCAAGGCCACACAGCATGAAAAAGCCAAGCCTGGGATTTCAACCCAGGCAGTCTGGTTGCAGGGGTCATGCTCTCATCCCCTGCACTGCTCACTGGCAAGCTAAGGCCTCCAGCTAAGAGCCCTGCTGCATTGGGCCCACACACTGTCTTAAAATATAGAACACTTTGCTTAAAAATCCATATTTCTGATGTCTTTCTTAAAATTCTCAAATGCAATACCAGATTGGCAGTCCCTTTAAACAGGAATTTGCCGCTGTCCCACCTCTCCCCTAGTACCTGGCCCTCTTCCCTTGAGCTAATCCCTGCTCCTAGAGGCAGCTGAAGTCCCGACCTCCTGTGTACCGTGAACCCAGCCCTGTGCTAGGCATGCAGAGAAATGCAAAAATTTAAGACAGTTCCTGACTTCTGGGAACTGGGTGGCCAAGATGGGGGATGCCTCAAGCAGAGGGAAGGGAAGGCACCATGGGAGGTGTGAACAGCATGAGCAAAGGCATGGGCTGCAAAGTGAGGTGCAAACACACCAGGCTGGCTGGGGAGGGGTAAGGGTCTGCAGGGCAGGATCCACCATTGAGGCTGGAGAGGCAGGTGGAGCAAGGAGACGAGCTCTGCACCAATGCGGGGCCAGACATCCCCCTCCCCTCCCAGGGTTGTCAGCACAGATGTGTAAGGGCAGGCAGCCCGCAGTCCACGATGTATGGGGACAGGCCTGCCGGGCAGCTGGGTGAGGGCACCTCTGAAACTCCAGGCCTCACACTCCACATCCCAGGGCAGGCACAGACAGCAAGGCAGAGCCGGGTGCTTGCCAAGGAGCTGCCAGGAAAGCCCACTCACTCCCTAGACATCATGGAGCAACCCCGGGGCAAGGACAGATATTGGCACAAAGACACCGATGAGCCCCAGGCAAATCTGCTACAATAGCACTGCGCCAGCATGCAGCTGGAAGGATTAGCATCTTCCCCAAATACTAAAGTGACTCCTGCTTACAAACCTCCCATGGCTCCCTATGGCCACAGGGGCAAATCTAAGTCCACAGTGAGGCAGAGCTTCTCCAAACTACATTTTCATCGCCCCCCTTTCCCGTGGAGAGCTGAGATGACTTGCCATTTCCTGAATCCTGCAAAGACATAGGATATCCTTCCCTGTGAATGCCTAAAATTCCTACCTCTTGGCTTTAAAACCTCCTATTGATGCTTTTATACCCAGCCCAAATGTCCTCTCCGCTGGGAAGCCTTCCCTGAGCACCTCTCCTTCTCAGTACGCACCTCCAGGCCACCTACCAAGTGCATTATGCTTCCCTGCATTCCTACACAACACTGACATTTAGTGTGATCAGTCTTGTTTCATGCTGTCTACTGTGCATACCGGCCTTCTTTAAACCGTGGGTTCTGGAGCACAGGGAGAGAGGGGTGAGTTTCAACCCTGCATCCCCAGGAGCTGGTCAAGGGCCTGGCTGGGGGAAGGTGCCCACAGATTGTTAACAGAATGCTCCACTTGGCACCTCTCAGTACCCTCCTGCCCTGGAAGGAATGTGGGGTTATTACAGACCAGTCGTAATACACTCCCGTGCACTGAGCAAGCACCATTTGGCCCATTCTGCAGAGAAAGCTGCCACAGCAGAGGCGGGGGCAGGGCCTGGCCAACCCGGGAACCAGAGGTGGCCTCGGGCTCACATCAGAGAGCACTGATAATCTACGTACTGTTGCAGTACAAGGGACTCCAGCAATACTTTTAGTATTTCTCACCATTTATGATAACTGTAATTACTATAGTAATTACTATAAAAAAGTAATAAATATTACTATTAATAATCCCCATTTTTTAAGGCCCCACCATATACCAGACCCTTCACTTTTTTACATTTTCTTATTTAATCCTCTGAACAGCCCCATAGATGGTTGTTCTCCTCTCCTCCTTACAGATGAGGAATCCCAAGCACAGAGAGATTTAGAAACTTATTCAAGGTCACACAGCTAGTCTGTACTAGAGTAGAGAGACTCTACAATTTCTGCCACCCTAGACTGTTTCCTAATTATGACTAAAAATGCCTGTCACGGGGCTTTCTATGGGTCAGGCCCTACTGGTAACAGCTTTACTGAAACATAATTCATATACATACAATTCACCCATTTAAAGTGCAGAATGTTTGTATATGTATATGTATAACTGATTCACTTTGCTGTACACCTGAAACACAACATTGTAAATCAACTCTACTCCAATAAAAAAATTTCTTTTTTAAATTAAAAAAAAAATAAAGTGCAGAATGTAATGGCTTTTCGTCTCTGCATAAAGCTGTGCAACCACCACCGCAATTAACTTTAGGACGTTTCATCACCCCACAGAGAAACCCCGGGCCGTTTAAACTGTCAGTCCCCAACACACACGCCCTCCACCTGGCATCTTAATTCCATTTTAAAGACAAAAGGACTGAGGCTCAGAGAGCCGCTGGGACTTGCACACCATTGGGCAGAGGTTAGGAAGCAGAGCTGGGACGCAGCCTCCCCTGCCCTCTCCCCATACCGCCTGCCAGGGGTCTACTCTGTAACCCGTTCAAAATGCACGTTCTGCAGAGGGTGGAAAACAGAACCAGATGGTGACAAATCTTACACGTGCGGCTGCTTCCACGCCAGGCCCGTGACTCACAGAGGCACTGAGGGCAAAGAGGTGGGGACGTGACGCCTCCCAGCCCCCGTGACCCCAGTGCAGGGGCAGCGAGGCCCAGGAGCCCGGGAGACAGAGGTAGAAGTGGGGCAAGTGGCCTTCAGGAGGCTGGCAGCCTGGGCTCCTGATGGTATGCAGGGGTCCCACTCTGCTGATCTCATTCCTACACCCCACAACCCCTCCAGGACCCACAAAGTAGTGCCCTCCCCGCCCAGGCCTCCATGTGCCTCTCAGGACTTCAAACCACAACTGCTAGCAGAGAGTCTGTTCTGCTCCTGGCCCCAGCCAGGGGACCTGAGATGACCCAGGCCCTCCCTGCCCGCAGGCCCTGAGGTTTCAGGTCACAGGAACATTGCGGGGACTGCCACGTTGATTGGCCGGGATCCCCAAGGGAGGCTCTGCAGAGTAGACCAGCAGGCTGCCACTGCTGCCTGGGCGCATTCCCAATCTGGGACCCCCGTGTCTGACAGCTGCCCCCAACCCCAGGGGAAACACTCTGCAGGTACGACCGGGCCTCCCCACATCGCCTATTTCCTTCCCCCAAACACCCACAAGCCTGCTCTGGGTCAGTAGTTCTCTCTGCGGGCGAAGGGCCTGGCACTTTCTTTCATGTTTATAATGTCTGAACAATTTTGAGCCAATGCCACCTCCTCCAGGAGCCTTCCCTGATGCCTTAACCAAAACAAACGGGTCCTCCCGCTGCTGCCTCACACAGGATTGTAATCTGTCTGCTTTTATGTCTGGTTTCCCATTATCCTCCAGACTCATCTAGGGCAGGGGTCCTGGCTTCCTCATTCCTGGTTTCCGCCCCCCGACCCCCTCCCCGACTACGACACACCAGGCCTTCCAGCAGAGCAGGTGGGAAGTGAGATAAAGTGCCCATTCCTCAGTGTCAGGCATGAATTAACCGCCGTGCACAGAACCTGCCCAGTGTCTGTCCCGGTGCCCGTGGTGACTGACTCTGTGGGATGGCAGGAGAAGTGGAAGAGATCATGGTCACTGCTCCCACTGCAGGTTCCAGCTGGAAAGGAGGATCGAGTCCTCAGTTTAGACACAGCACTTCTCACCAGAGCAGCTGAAGTCCAAACGGCTGCAAGTCTGTCCACACAGAAGAGGGTTTGTTCAGACCGTCTTCCAACTGGAAGGTCTGCTAAGCCATGAGGGCCAAGCTCAGGATTGGTGTCTTTCCTCTCTGCACCTGCAGCCCCGCCCAGGCCTGGCAGGAGCAGACCCAGGACCCGCCAGGAAGGGGCAGTCAACTACAGATTTACAGTGGCCTGGCTTCAAGCTCCTCCAGCAAGGCCTGCCCTGTGTCACAAAGTACCAATGCCAGAGCTAGAAGGTGCTCTGAGCTCATCCATTACAGGCTCCATGATACACCCAGGAGGCAAGGGAGGCCCAGAGAAGGAGGGCACCTTGGCCAGGGTCACACAGTCATGGCTCCCAACTCCCAGCCCAGACTCTTCTCAGGTAACAGGCTGCTGCTTCCCTGCCCTGGGCCCCGTCTCCTATCCTGCCCTTCCTTCAAGGGCAGACCAAGGCCCACCTGCCCAGTGTCTTCTAGGATCACCTCCCCGGCCCCGTCCAGCATGGTGCTCCCTCACTGGCAAGCTCTTTCTTCTGCCCAGAACGCCCTACCCACCCTCTGGCCCCAACAAACTTCTATTCATCCTTCAAGACCCAGTTCAAATATTATCTTCTCTAAGACAAAGATAATAATCACTCCCATTTACCAAGTAGCCATCCCTGCTGTGCTACGGAAAACCAAAAAGTTACTGTTGAAACTATTTGTGGGGTACCCCCTGCTTAGCACCCAAGTTCCTTGCGGACAGAGACCTGACTCTCCGCAAAGCAGGGTTACAACAATATCTGTGTACGCACTCATACAACTGAAGGGCTTTATAAACTATAAAGTCCTGTGCCAACAGAAGCTATATGTATTGATATTATCTTCACATCTCCTCCCCATGACTCAGTTTCCCCACTTACACGATGGATGAAGTTAATGAATGCACATGACAGTATGTGTGCTGTGCCTGGGCTATGGCTATGGCTCATGACTGTTGCTGTTATTATTTGTGTCACTTTCACTTGCTTACATCTCCCTGTGGACCTTGCCCATGGCCAGTGCTCAGCACGTATTTTTTTGGACTGAATGACTTCAGCATTTGAGACATGGAAGAAGATGGGGTTAAAACTCAGAGTCCACATAAAGATGCAGAGTTAAATCTTATCATCAGAAGGGCTACACTGTGGCCTTTGAATCCAAAGGTGGCTCAGCTGGGTGACAGTGAACAGCCCTTGCTCTCACGGGACACAGGGCAGTCTTCTGGAGTGGGCTGGAAGTGAGGAAATCCCTACCCTGGACAGAGAGCCTCTGTGCTGGGCTGTGGTCCCTCTCAGGGACCAGGTCAGGGAGACCCCTGAGAACTGGCCTTAGGGACTGGACTCTGGAGCCCAGGGCACAAGCAGGGGCCCAGCCCAGGAGGTCCAATTCTGCCTCTCACCAAATGCAGGGACCAGGCAAGCCACTCCCAGAGCCTCAGTTCCACTGCAGAACAAGCTTCCAGAAGCTCATCCATGGAGCCTCCGAGATCTGACCCAGCTTCTGCAAATGACACGTAGAATCGATTTCTGTCTGCCAGGGAGGAGTGAGTGCAGCCCCTCTTTGGACAAATGAGAAGAGTAAAGCCCAGAGAGGGGAAGTGACTTGCCCAGGTCACACAGCCAATGAGAACGTTTACTCAGAGGCCACCGAAAGTCAGCAACATCAGCTGAACATCCAGTGACCACTTGTCAATGGCTGCTGAGCTGGTTCAATGATAAGAAGGTTTCCCGGGTGCAAAGGGTGTGGGCAGTTACATATTCATGGCGATGATCATCCACTCATGCCTTTGTTTATGTCCCCGTGGACATTTATGGAGGTAGTCAAGGAAACGGGAGAACAGCTCTGTCACTGAACAGCTTACAGCCCATTTGGCTGATGACTTCAGGTCACCATGTCATTCAGCCCAAGCCACTGATGTGCACTGGTGCTTTCTATCTCTCCATCTGCACAGACACTGGATCTCTAGGTGATTCCTCACGTCACTTTGGATTTTCAACCAAAACTTGTGGCTACAGCATAGCGCTAGTCACAGGCTGAGGAGAGTCCCAGGACTGCTGAGCCAGGGCAGGATGGCGGCCAAGGCTCACCCTGGCAGCAGGACAAGGTCTCAGCCTTCCCCAGCTATCCTTACAATCTGGGTTCCTCAAAGTCCGCTCCACAGAACCCTCACATTCCAGGTGATTCTGGTGCACACTCAACTCTGAAAACCAACCACTGCCTAGACCATGCCTCTCAATGGGGGCTCTAGTGCCTCCAATGGGGCAAAAATTGGTTCTTTGGGAGGCAAAAACTTTACTCTTTTCATATATAAAGCACGGATATACATAGAGTTTAAAAACATATTCAGTATAGCTGTGGTATTAAGGTTTCATTGGGGAGCAATTAGGGAAAAAATGTCTAAAAGGCTCCCCAGGGGGATGATAACGAAAAAAAGATTGAGAAACCCTGGTCTAGACAAAGGCAGCCATGACATTCAGCAGGAAGACACCTCGTAAGGATGGGAAGATGGTAAGAAGTGTTCCCAGCCCTGCCAGTAAGGAAAGACCCCTCCCCTTACCATCCCCCGATCTGACTCATCCCTCTCTTAAAGCTCAAAGGCAGAGGGGCAAGCAGGTCCTTTCCTGGACATGTCAGCTCATGCCTGGCAAAGCAGAGACCATGAAAACAGTGCCCATCAAGGCCCTGGAGCTGCCACGCAGGCTCACGAGGGCCTGATACACAGCAGACGGGGCAGCAAGGGGAGTGGGATCCAGCCTGAGTTGAGCACAGGAAGGAGAGAAGCCACCTGTGGCTTTCTGGTTTGCAACATGGAACCAACTAGCAGGGGGTTCCCTGTGCCTGGGAGGAGGGAGCAGGTCCTGAGAAAGGGAACTCAGATCAGAGAGCCACGGAGGAGCAGGCTGGCTTCGGGATGAGAGACAGTGGGGCACGAGGAAGGACACAGCAGTAAAAATAATAACAGCAGCTGATACCGACAGCCCTGACCATGTGCCAAGCAGGTGCCAACCACTGGCCGTGCTGCCTGGTGAGGTAGGTCATATTTTCATCACCAGCACATCAGCTCCAGGAGGGCAGGGGACTGTGTCTGTCTCAGGCACTGCCGTATCCCCAGCGCCCGACTGGCACGTGGAGCGCGCACAGTAAATACGTGCAGAATGAATAAATCCCACTTCATGGGTAAGGGAAAGGACCACAAGAGGGCAAGTAACTTATCCAAAGTGACACGGCCAGCGAGCAGCACAGCCAGGACTCAACCCCAGCAGAGCCTGCCCTCCTCACGCCTGCGTGTGTCTGCACTCAGACCCCTGACAGGTGAGCCGCGGTCCCGGTGTGTCAGTAGATGGTGAGGGGATGAACAGGATAAGGTACCATCCTATCTCGGCCACTTTACAGCTGGCACAGTATGAACCTGGTGGCCAAAGGGGCACGCGGGGTTCTCTCTGGAAAGTGGCGCAGCCCCTGACTTGGCCCAGACTGCAGGCTGTGCCCACAGGAATCCCAAACACACAGGAGCCAAGGAGAAAACCATGTCGGTCTGGCTCGGTGAGGGCGACGGGGAGGAAAGGGGGAGTCTGGGGGGTGCTGCTTGATGAAAGCCTTGTCCCTTACCAATCCGTCGCAGTTGCTGATGGCGACAGCTGCCCCTGGCATGCCCGTGACACCCCCGGTGTAGACACACTCCCTCTGCAAGGGCTGACGGAACAGCTCCCGAAAATCCTCCTGCCACTCCACCGAGGCTCCGGGCACCACCAGCCGCCGGTTGGGCCGCAGGTGTAAGTGCAGTTCCTCCCCAGAAACAGTGACGTTGAAGTAGAGGGAGGAGCGTCCCCCCCTGCCAGGCTGCAAGGTCACTCCTTTGGGGCGCAGTGGGCTTCGAGCCACCCGCAGGTGACCGGAGTGTGACAGTGGTGCCGGTGGTCCGTCCACCTCTGTACTCCCTGAGGAGGCTGCTGGTGGCCCAGATACCACGTGGGAGAGGAAGCGTCCCTGAGAATCTGTGCTGCAGGGCACTGTCACACCATAGTCACTGAGCTTTCTTGAGAAGCGCAACTCTGTTGGAAATAAAGAAAGAGTTACTTCGGTGCCGTCTGGGCAGAGCTAAGCCGGGGAAGCTGGAAATCCCATGGGGGCAGGAAGGGCTCTGCAACCTTGACCGTCACCTTGGAGGAACCCCTTAGCCCAAGTTCATCTATTTCTCATCCAGTGCTTCCAGAGCCCCTGGATCTCTGCACTTGGATGATCGGTGTTCAAGTTTGTAAACTGCTAGACACACATTGCACCCCATAGTCCCCAGGCCCTTGTTACAGCTAGCGGAGGAAAACAAATGATGCCAAACAGAGTCCTGTCACTCTAGCAACAAACCTTCCAAGCTTGGGCACTACAGTGGAAATTCCCCGAAAGCCCCCAGGGCAAAGAGGGATGGCTGGATGTGCCCAAACTCCCCAGTGCCCTGAAGTCACCAGCCCACCCCGGGGTAGGGCCCTCGTCACCAAGCTCCTGGAACACAGCTGGCAAAACAAACACACCTAGAAACTCAGGGCCTCCTGGGCACGTGTCAAGGAGAAGAGAGGAGCTGGAGAGGGAAGGGAGGGAATACAGGTTCTACATTTTTCCAAGTTTAGAAAGAAAACTTTTTTAAGCAGCACAGTGGCTGCCGAGATTTCTACATGGCCCAGCCCCAAGCTGGGTAAATATAGATCTTCAAAAATAAAAGGAGACGCAGGGGTGACCTGCCCACTCGGACTGAATTAAGTGTGAGGTCATGGCCCCATGCTCCAGGCTGCATGCCAGCAGCCCGTCCTCACACAGCTCTCGCTAAGCCCAGCCAGGCCGGGCAGGAATGACAGCTCCCTGGCTTCTAGGCCTAGTGATTCATGGATAGGAGTTAGGGAGGAATTTTCATTTCCACACAGCTCTATCTCTTGTGTCCCCAGCCCCCTTCACGGCACTGATAAAACCTAGAAAATGATGTGCCCTGAAAATCCCTCCTGCCCAAGGCAGTTATTGGAGGGCGGGGAGGGAGATGACGAACTTTCCTCTGGTTTTACCCTTTGCAGCAGAACACCCCCAAGACTTTAGCTAGGGGGATCCTGTTTGGTCCATGAACAGAGCTCAAAGACAAGCAGGCACCCTGCCTGGAAATGACCAGAGCCCCCTCCCCATGCTGAGAGCCACCAGGAGGGCACCTCACACTGCAAAGTGAGGGTGGAGGGTGTCTGATCTGCGTGTGAGAGGCTGTCTGCACAGCACAGAGTGTGAGAATGCTGGGGGAGAGGGATGCATGTGTGTTTCTGTGCAGGAGTGTGAGTGCCCGGTGTTCACTGGGGGGTGGGGCAGCCACCTGCCAGCCTGATTCTTTGTGTGTGACAGATACTTGCACACATGTACACACATATGTGCACACATGCGTACAAGCTGGAGACAGAGAAGACACTGAGAGAAAGACACACAGGAGCGAAGACAGAGAGTGAGAGAGAAACACAGAGACCAAGAGACAGATACAAAGCTTCTAAGAAAAGGCTCCTATCCTCAAGTGCTCTCCTGGGGTCTCTCCCTAGTCTTGTGCCAGAAAGGGAGAGAAATCCCCGGACAGCATCGGTGGCACTGGGGTAAGAAAAGAGAGCTCGGACCCAGCGTGCGCACAGCCTCCCACCCCCTCGAAAACTGCCAGGCTCCTCGGGCACCCTCGGGCCACCCTGACCCGCGTGCACCCCGGACCCCGCGCGCCCCTGCGCGCCCTACCCGCACGCACCTGGGGTCCTGCTGCCCGCGTTGGCGCAGAGCGCACAGTGCAAGAGCAGCAGGAAGGACAGCCGCGCGCGGAGAGGAGCCATGTGGCCGCGCGGGCACGCGGGCCGGGAGGGCGCCGAGCCCCGAGCTCCGGGCTGCGAGCGAGGCTGGGGCGCGCTCGGGGCTCCGGCCGGCCTTCGCCTCCTCCGCCGCCTCCCGCCTCGCAGCCTCCAGCCGCCCGATCCCGGCCCCACGCGCGGCGTCGCCGTCTGGACCGCTGGCTCCGGGAGCCCGAGGTTGCCGGCGGGAGAGCGGAGCGGCCGACGCGCCAGCGCCCCCAGTGCCAACTGCTGGCGGGTCAGTCCGCCAGCGCCTTGACGCTCCGGGACGCTGCGGGAGCCGGGCAAGTGGACCGCGGGGCGGGCCGGGGGTGGGCACACTGGCGGGGCGGGGCCGGGCGCGGGTCGGAGCTGGGGGCGCAGAGCGCCCGTGGGCGGGGCGCAGGGCGCGGATCGGAAGTGCCACGCGGAGCCCGAGCTGGGGCTTCGGGCGCCCTGGGCGAGTGTCCCCTCAGGCTCATGGGCTCCCCAGGAGTGATGGCCCTTACTTTCCTAGGCTCCTCCGCCCCACCCCCCTTTACTTGACTGCAGGGCCCAGTTTCCAGAGCTCCTGGGCCGATGGGATGTCCCACTGCCTTTGGATGGGGAGATGGTGAGCACCACCCCCACCCCCACCCCCCGCCCCCCGCCCCAAGAGAGTGTCTCCTTTCTCTCCTGATGGTCTTGATGCCCCCAGTAATCTTCCGCCCCTTGGATCTACCCATTTTGCAGACTACAGCACCCTGGGCCCCCAAGTGCAGTGACTGATCTGTGTCTTAGTCAAGAGCAGGGCTGAGCAAGGTGAGCCGAGAGCCCTGGCTTTACAGTCAGCCAGACCTGATTGAAATCCTAGCTCTGAGCCTCGGTTTCCTCGTCTGTGAAATGGGTGTTAATTATAGCACATAGTAAGGTTCAATAAATGATAACCATTCTCTGCTTCCACACCTGGCACCAATGTACCCACCACACAGCCTAAGGTGGGAAAAACTGAGTCTAAGAGATAAGAGTGGCTGCTGGTTTTGTAATGCTGCTGAGACCCGTTCAGTAGTCAGGCAAACAGCCCAACTCCTGCTTTCCTCTCCTGCTTTACTCTATGAATGTGTTCCTAACAATTTTCAAATGCACTGTAAATCCAGAGGTGGGAACTGGAGAAAGGAGTTTTGTTTTTTTTGGTTTGTTTGGTTTTTAAGAACTGCAGAGTAAAGAACCTTTCTGTAAAGTGTATAAAGACCCCTAATCTTTCTTTTGAGTTCAGACATTTTGTTGTAGGGCTTTCTTAAAGGGAGGCCAACTTATGGATGCAAATTCTCTGACCAGACTTCTCTTGGGAATCCCTGGGTCCCCTGAAAGAGAACTTGGGTTCCTGCCCTCTTCTCTCTATGTGAGGTTTCCCAGTCCACACCCTCCCTGGGCTCTGAATATGGTCCCACTTTGTGGACAGAGAGCTGGAATCTTCATCCTCACGGCTCCAGGACCTGACTCAGGGCCTCCTGAAAAGCAGCACTTGTGGAATGAATGAAATGACATCAGGGTTTTGGAGGGCCAGTACATTTATGAAGGAGGTTCAGAGAGCTGAGGTGACGTGTCCCAGGTCACACAGCTCATCTGCAGCAGAGCTGGCATCAGGACCCAGAATCTAGTGCTGAGCAGGAGAGAGAGACAAGGGTAGGGGTCAGGAGACTGTTGTAAGCTAGACAGCCAGTACAGACCAAGTGGCCAAGGGCAAGTCATTTCCCTCTTTGGGCTGCAGTACCTCATCTGTCAAAGGGGAAGTGGTGAGGATCACAGGAGTCACAGACGTAAACTTTAAAGTCCTGTGGAAATGCAGAGTGTGTTCTATTCCAAGCAACATCAGAGCATCCAATTATTTGAGATGGCACCACCAAACAGATCTATATTAAGTTTGGGAAGAATAGAGTTCTCTTTCTCCTCTTTCTGGTTCTTTAAGATCTGTGAAGTCAAGGGCCAGACTGTGGTTTTGTGTGTGAGGGCTGATGAAGCAAGAGTATGAGGGGTACACGTGTCAGTGGGAACTTGCAGGAGAGGCAGTGAACTGTCTCCATTCTGGCCCTCCGCAAACCCACCAGATGAGCTCAGGATTAAATGGCCTGCCTCCCTTCTCAGGGGCTCAGTTTTCCCAGCTGCAGAGTGGGGGCCCTGTGGCGACAGAAGGGAAAAGTCGTGGCATGTGATTGCTAATTTTCTCCCTCTGCAGGGCCATCCCAGAGGAACTTGCAGTGCTCTCCCTGGACTCCACCCCATACTTCCTGCCTTAGACTTGGTAAGTCAAGAGGGAGAGACTACAGCTGGGACCCCAGCAGCCTGACTCATGAACTGTGGGCTGGGGCCTTCCCTGGAGCCAGTCTCGGCAAGCAGAGAGCAAAACCTTTCCCTGGCTCTCTACCCCAACCCCCTTCCCTGGGGCTACAATGGTTGCTTTTGTTGGCAAATATTGTATGTCCAAGCTCTTTTCTACTGAGGAAGTCTTTGTTAGGAAGAGGGGACATGGGAGCAGAGCTCAGAGCATGGGCCAGAGAAGGTGGAGGAAATGGCTGCGTGGCCGGCCCTGTTTCTGGAGGTGATCGGAGCCAAAGCAAAGAAATCTCCTGGCATCTGCCGGGACCCTCCGAGGACGGCAGGTTCCGGGTTCCCAGTCTCTCACCTGAGATTCTGCACGGGGGGGGGAAAATGGCTTGGATGTTTCTCGTGCTCACAGCCCTCCGACACTTGTCCAACACTCCTCCCGTCCAAAGCCCTGGCAGGAGATGGGGAGATGCGAACAGCTTGAACTGCACACGGTCGGCAACCCCCTGGAAGACATGACAGGTGCGTGAGAAAGCCTGACAACCGGGAGAGACAGGGACGGAGAAGTGCGCACCGGATGCGGGAGCAGGGTCGCCTGTGAGTGCCCCCTGAGGAGGAAGGCAGCCCCCGACCGCTGGCGCGTTCTCCTTTGAGCACAGACAAAAACCCAGAGACTGGAGCTGGAGGTGCCCTGAGATAGTCTCCAAGCCAGTGCCCCACCCCCATTTTACAGGTTCTGTCTAGAGAGGGAGGGGACTCGCCTCTGGTTTCACAGCTAGTTTAGAGTGAGACTAAACCCCTGGCTTCCGAACCCAGGAACCTGCTCTCTCACCTGCAGGAGCACAGCCTCTCTCCCAGGCACCAGCTCTTTCCCTCCCCTGCTCCACCTTCCAAGAGGAGGAAGAGGGGGTTTGAGGTTGAGACAACAAAATCTCCCCTCCTCAGGGGGGAGTCACAGACGCCCCTAAGGAAGTAAGAGTCTCAGCCTGAGACAGGTCTCTGCAGCAAGAAGCCAGGAAGTCCCTGGGCGAGATGTGGATGGGGGAGACGACATAGTAGTGGCATAGGTTTGTCACAGCTTGGGGGCCCAGCAGGTGGCTGTCATTTGTTGAGTGCCAGCTGCTGTGCTTTACATGTTACCCTGAAACACACACAGAGCGTCCCTTTCTTATATCTCCTGGTGTGACCAGTGACCCTCTGGGCTCTGACGTACTCAGGCGAGGGGAAAGGGAATTCCACCCTAGCTCAGTGAGAGCCACACCATCCACCCAGTTAGGAAGCCAGACAGCCAGGCCACCCTAGTCACCAACTCACCTCCAAGCCCTATGTAGTCAACTCCAAAGGAGCCCCAAATACAGCTACTTGCATCTCAAATGCATCCCCTGCCCCACCAGGTCACCAGCATCCCTTCAATGGCCACTGCCATAAGTTTGTCCTAAAAGATCCTCCCCCCAGCTCTGGCCCCTGACACCTCTTCTCCAACTGCATCCGAGGACATATTTGAATCACACCTTAGATCATGTATCTGCCTTTGCTATAAAACCTCCAAAGGCTGTTACTCTTGGGAAAAAGACCAGACTCCCTAACACAGCCTATGAGGCTCTGCACGGGGTGGTCTTGCTGACCTTCCTGCCTCCGTGTCCCCCCACTCACAGCCCTGCAGGCTAGCTCCTTGTATGCACCATGCTCATCTTGCCTCAGGGCCTTTGCACAGGCTGTCCACTCTGCCCTGAATGCTCTATCCAGCCTCTTCGCCCAGTCAATCCCTGCTCACCCTTTGGACAGCCTTCTAGTCGTCACTACCTGAAGCCTGTCCGGCCCTCCCAACCAGGGACACCATCTCTGTCCATCTCCTTCACAGTACTTCTCACTGTTGAGTTTCACCTGATTTTGTGTGATTCACAGATTAACATCTGCTTCCCCCCTGGACCATAAGTTCCACAGGGAGCAGGGACGGACCTTGTCTGGATTTTTTTCCAAATTGTATCCCCAGTGCCTGTCCTGTGTTTGGCACCTAGTGGGCCCTCAATAAATATTAGTTAAATTAATAATCAAATGAATGGGAGCTGGAGAAAGAAAAGTTCATGGAAAATTTGGGGAGTTAACCACTTATAGAAACTCCCTAGCATAGGTAAATCTATAGAGATACTAATTAGGTTACTGGCTGCCAGGGCTTGGGGAGGAAAGGAATAGGGAGTGAGTGCTAATGGCTGTGGGGCTTCGATCTAAATTCAGAGAGTAGTGATGACTGCATAATTCTGTGACTATACTAAAAACACTGAATTGTACACTTTGGAAGAATGAATTTTATGGTATGCGAATTACATCTCAATAAAGCTGTTAAAAAAAAAGAAAAGAAAATTTGGGTACAACCATTATGGAGAACAGTATGGAGCTTCCTTAAAAAACTAAAAATAGAACTGCCATATGATCCTGCAATCCCAATCCTGGGCATATATCCAAAGAAAACCATAATTCAGAAAGATACATGCACCCCAATGTTCACTGCAGCACTATTTACAATAGCCAAGACATGGAAGCAACCTAAGTGTCCATCGACAGATGAATGGATAAAGAAGATGTGGTACATATATACAATGGAATACTACTCAGCCATAAATAAGAACGAAATAATGTCATCTGCAGCAAAATGGATGGACCTAGACATCGTCATACTGAGTGAAGTAAGTCAGACAGAGAAAGACAAATATCATATGATCTTGCTTATGTGGAATCTAAAAAAATGATATAAATGAACTTATTTACAAAACAGAAATAGAGTCATAGATGTAGAAAACAAACTTATGGCTACCAAGGGGGAAGGGGTGGAGAGGAGGGATAAATTGTCAGACTGGGATTGACATATACACACTATTATATATAGATAGATAAGGATAGATAACTAATAAGGACCTACTGTATAGCACAGGGAACTCTTCTGAACACTCTGTAATGACCAGAAAAGAGTGGATATATGTATATGCATAACTATTCACTTTGCTGTACAGCAGAAACTAACACAACATTGTAAATCAACTATACTCCAATAAAAATTTAAAAAAAAGAAAGAAGGAAGGGAGGGAGGGAGTGAGGAAGAAAGAAAGGAAGAAAGGAAGAAAGAAAATTTGGGGAGTTAAGCACTTCCCAGAATTATTGTTCCAGGGGAAAACCTGAGACATATACTTGCAAGTTCTGATTCCATCATCAACAAGGTCACCAGGCTCCACAGTCAGGCAGAGATGGGGGAGAAGAGTTGCCTTTGTGTCCCCCCCAGCCCTTGAAGAGATACTGAAAATAACAAAGCAATCATCTTAGCAGCCACTTACTGACCAGGCACTTTGCATATTTGCATCAGTTCTCACAACAGCCCTAGGCATGAGTATCCTCATCCCCCCTTCCAGGCTCTGCAAGGTTAGGCGATTGCCCCAGGCAGTACTTGCAGCTACTTAATATCAGTCATATTCACTCCCAAGTTGGATTCCAGCCCAAAAGCTTCTGAGTACACCGTGGTGCCAGCATGAGATTCCCCGACCCTCACCCCCTTAGAGGTCACCTAGTTCATTTTGTCTTCCTTTTTATTTTCAAAAAACCTTTTTGTTGTGAAAACTGTAACACATACAGAATAGTGCCATCTGTCCATTTTATAAAGGGCTAAACTGAGGCCCAGAGAGCAGAGGTGACCTTTTCAAGGCCACACAGTGAGATCACTCAGGAGCAAAATAATACCCCAAGACTCCTGGTTCCTGGTCAGGTGATCTGAGAGCATCACAACTCTAGGCTCCTCCCACCCAGGACCAGGCCCCTCTGGCCGTTCATCATTGGTTCCCACCTCAGCCCAAAGTGAAGACGAAGAAAAGTTTGGATCTCTTCTTCCTGATACCTGAGAGCCACTGTCCTGCCAAGAAGTTCTAGGCCAGTGGTTCTCAAATCAGGGTTTCCCAGAGCAACAGAATATCGGCATCACTTCAGTGTCTGTCACCAATGCAGATTCTCAGGCCCCAACCCAGACCTGCTTAATCAGAAACTCAGGAGGAGGGGCCCAGTAATCTGTATTTTAACAAGTCCTCCAGGGCATTCTGATGCATGCTCCTATTTAAGAATCACTACTGTAAGCATAGCCTTGAAAATAGGGGCAAAAGTGGGACTGAGAACAAACTCACTGAGGATTTGTGACCTGTTCCTTATTGATGGCTGCCCCCCCTCACCTCCCATCCCGTCTCCAAAACCTGAGCTTGAGTTTATGTGAACTCTGAGTCCTTGGCAGAGCTCCGTGACATCCAGAGGAACCAGAGACCATCGCTTGTGGCCCTTCTCCACATCACCCTTCTCCTTTTTTCCTCCAGCATTCCCTCTGCACATTTGTTGGCAAACGTCTAATGACCGTATCTAGGAGACCCGGATGGGCTAAGTTAACCACAGTGATTCGTCATGCATTACAGAACAGCTGATCCCCCCGAGACCAGCTGAACCATGAGATCAGTTAGAAACAATGCTGTCGTGCCCTGTGTGTAGACCTTCTGTGGTTGCGGTTACTGTGTGTTGAGGGTTCAGGGAGAGGAGATCTCCCTGTCCTTGTAAGGAAGGATGCCAGAAAGGCCAGCTGTCCTTCAGGAACTCTGCGTCTGCCATTTCCTCTCCCAAAACTGTCGGTCTACTATTACAATATCAGCATCCCTCTAGCCAAAGTCCAGTGCAGCCCCTGACATTGGCCCTTTGGGGTTCAAGAGAGGTAGTGAAACCGAGCAGGACCCTGTGGGGCTCCTGGACACAAAAGCCTTTCTGTGTCCCCCGTTTCTTGTTTGTAGGGAATAGGCTTCAGCCTCCATGACGTTCCCTGAGTTCCAAAGGGCAGGTTCAACGGGTTGCTAATCAGGGAAGTGAGGGGATGCAGAGACAAGGAAGGAGCAATCAAGAAACAATAGTGCAGGGCTTCCCTGGTGGCACAGTGGTTGGGAGTCCACCTGCCAATGCAGGGGACACGGGTTCGAGCCCTGGTCCCGGAAGATCCCACATGCCGCGGAGCAGCTGGGCCCGTGAGCCACAATTACTGAGCCTGCGCGTCTGGAGCCTGTGCTCCGCAACAAGAGAGGCCGCGATAGTGAGAGGCCGCGCACCATGATGAAGAGTGGCCCCCACTTGCCACAACTGGAGAAAGCTCTCACACAGAAACGAAGACCCAACACAGCCATAAATAAATAAATTAATTAATTAATTAATTAAAAAAAAAAAAAGAGAGACAATAGTGCAGGGCTTCCCTGGTGGCGCAGTGGTTAAGAATCCGCCTGCCAATTCAGGGGACACGGGTTCAAGCCCTGGTCCGGGAAGATCCCACATGCCGCGGAGCAACTAAGCCCGTGCACCACAACTACTGAGCCTTAGCTCTAGAGCCCGCATGCCACAACTACTGAGCCTGCGTGCCACAACTACTGAAGCCTGAGTGCCATGAGCCTGTGTTCCGCAACAAGAGAAGCCACTGCAATGAGAAGCCCACGCACTGCAAGGAAGAGTAGCCCCCGCTCACCACAACTAGAGAAAGCCCGCACGCAGCAACGAAGACCCAACGCAGCCAAAAAATAAAATTAACTAATTAATTTTTAAAAATATATTTATTAAAGAAAAAAAGAAAGAAACAATAGTGCAGCCTTGGGGCAGGGTTCTGGTTCCACCTCAAAGGATACACATAACAATATCTTTGAGCTCTTCTGCAGAACTAAAACCCCCAACAAATGGAAGATGTTAACTACAATACTTGATGAAGCATTCTTCATTCCAGAGAGAAGGTCACAGTTTGATAACCTCGAGAACCAAAGAAGCTCATCAGGAAACCACCTGAGGCCAGATTAAAGGAATGCAGGCCCTGCACACACCCTGATCCTTAGCAGCAACCCCACCTTTGAACCAGCGCTATAAAACTCCGCACCAAATCCCCCAGGTTCGGACACACAGTTTTTGAGGGCATGAGCCCACTGTGTCCCCCTTTGCCTGTCAAAGCAATAAACCTATTCTTTTCTACTTCACCCAAAACTCTGTCTCTGAGATTTGATTTGGCACCAGTGCACAGAGGCCAAGTTTTCGGCATCAGTAGGCAGAAAGCAGAGACCACTCCCATTTCCTGGAGCCCCTTGGGTATGACAGAAGGACTCGGAGAGATTTGGCAAGGACCCATTTCTCACAAGCCTTTCTTCCAATCCTGGTGTCCCCTCAGATGCCATGGTGGCACCCTGCAGCAGAGAAGAGCCAGGCCTCCATTCTGTTCCTTTCTCCAGATCAGTTGAGTTACATGTAACAACAACAAAATTAAAAACAGCTTAATTTATTACCCCATGTAATATGGAACACTGAAGCAGGCCCATTCTGGCCTGGTTAATTTGGCAACCCAAAAGAATCATCCGACACCCCAGTTCCTTCCTCTTTCCACTCTGCCATGTTTTGTGGTTAGTCTCATCCTCAGGCTTGTCCCTTCTGAGTCACAAGATGGCTGCATTAATGCCAGGCAACATATGTTCACCAGATGCGAGATCACCAGAGGCAATGGAAGAGGGAGTTCTTTCTTGTCCCCACTTTTAAAAAATTTTACTATGCAAATTTTCGAACATACACAAAAGAAGACAGAATAGTATGAAGACCCGCCTCGCCCCACTTTCACCCATAACCCAGCTTCAATCATTATCAGCCCATGGCCAATCTTGTTTTCTTTACTTCCTCCCCTCCACACCCTGGGTTATTTGAAAGCAAATCTCAGGCATTATTTTTCATTTAGTATCAGTAGTTAATAGATAAAGACTCTCTCTTGTTTAAAAACAAAAACAAAACATCAACAACAAAAACCATAATGTCTCTGTCACACCTAACAAAATTAACCACAATTCCTTCAAATCATCTTATATCCCATCATTGTTAAAATTGCCCCAACTGTCACAAATTTTTTTGTTTTGTTTAGTTTTGTTTTTAAGACTTGGTTTGTTCAAATCAGGGTCCAAACAAAGTTCACACATTGCATTTGGCTGATGTGTCACAGAAGAGTCTTTTCATCTAAACCAGGGGTGGGCAAATGACACTTAGGGCCAAATCCCACCACCGCCCTGTAAACACTCCCAACCACCTCCACTTGTTTACATGTTCTTTGGCTCATTTCTTGCTACAAAGAGAGTGGAGTAGTTTCTCCAGAGCCAGCATGGCCCACAAAGACTGAAATATTTACTACTTGGTCTTTCCAGAGAAGGTTTGCTGACCCCTCATCTAAACAATTTCCTCCTCTCCATTTTTTGATTGAAGAAACCAGGACATTTGTCCTACAGAATTCTGCATTTTCTTGTGCCCCTTTTGAAGAACAAGGTAAAGGCTTCCAGAGGCCCCCTTGCAGAAGTTTGCCCTCAGGGTCCAGAATTTCCCTCAGCCCATTCCTCAGTCAGTCCCCAACAAGGGCCAAGGCCCTCCTATGCAGCCATAGCTGCTCTGAAGAAGATGAACAAATCATGTTTCTATGAGACAGGAGGGAGGGGAGTGAATGGTTGCTACGTGGGAAACCCAGATTGATTCCAACTTTCCAAAATGAGCCGACTCAGCAAAATGCCACAGCTGGTCCTGTCTCCCTCTGCGGCTCTGATGGTCAGGGTGGCCCCCTCACTCCCAGGACACAGATTCTCCCTGCTCCAGCTTCCAACTCGTGGCCAACATCTAACAAACTCCTGGCATGCCCCCGTCGCAGCTCTGTGCTGGACACCGGGAGTCAGAGGTGACCGTGGCAGACCAGTCTGTGTGTTCTGCGCTCACCGTCTAGTTGAAACAGGAGGAAAGGGGGCAGGGCACAACCTTTAAAAGAATGAAAGAATGACATAGCCCGAGGACACGACATAAACTGATTAGAACCAAGTAGGTCCGGTTCCCCTGGTGGCACAATGGTTAAGAATCCGCCTGCCAGTGCAGGGGACATGGGTTTGATCCCTGGTCCAGGAAGATCCCACATGCCACGGAGCAACTAAGCCCGTGCGCCACAACTACTGAGCCTGCGCTCTAGAGCCCCCGAGCCACAACTACTCAGCCTGCGTGCTGCAACTACTGAAGCCCGTGTGCCTAGAGCCCGTGCTCCGCAGCAAGAGAAGCCACCGCAATGAGAAGCCTGCGCACCACAACGAAGAGTAACCCCTGCTCGACGCAACGAAAGAAAGCCCGTGTGCAGCAACGAAGACCACACGCAGCCAAAAATAAATAAATAATTAAAAAAAAAAAAAAAAAGAACCAAATAGGTCCAAGATGGCAGACGAGTCGACTACCACTAGACCTTGAGCCTCAGTATACGCTCACTGTAACACATCAGCAAGCTAAATGACACACCCACAGGCGCCATGACAGTCCCAAGGCCGACCATAAAGGTCAAAAAGTGGGTGGTGGCCCAATTTCTGGAAATCTCCACCCCTTCCCCAAAATAGTTGGAATACTCCTTCCACTCATTAGCCTATGAAATTACCCACCCCTGTAAACACTGACAACGCCATACCCTGGTGCCACTCTCGCCTTCTGAGATGGCCCACACTCTGTCTATGGAGTGTGTATCTCCCTAAATAAACCTTCCTTCACTTTACTATGGCTCATTCTTGAATTCTGTCCTGCGCAAAGCCAAGAACCCACACTTGGTGGCTGTCCCAGGGACTCGTCTGAGACCTGGGACGTGACCATCCTCTCAAGCCCCACTCTCTTTCCTGCAACATAGTGAGGGTCACAGACAAGGGGGCTCCGGTGGGGGGGTGACCTGCTGGGAGGGGCGTAGGCACAGGTGCTTGAGGGCACAGAGCAGGGACTCCAAACCTACAGGTGAGCCGACGGAAGACGCTTCCTGGAGGACATGCCCTGTGGCTGGTGGAGAGAAGTGGGCAGGGATCTGACTTTGAGGTGCCTAAAAGGCCATGTCCAGGGCTCTGGCCCATCCAGAGGGCTCTCGGCAGCCACCAGCAGCTTCTATGAGTGGGCAGGAGCAGTGTTAGGATTTGGAAAGCTAGCGAGATGTAAAAACTGCTCTCAAATTCCTCACTCACACTGTGGTACTGGGTACTTGAGGGTTTAGAGCCCGAAGGGGCAAAAATGTTAATATAGTGGGAGGGGGTGCTTATCACAGTATTGTCTGTCTTTCTGAAATACAGCAGATATACATATATTAAGATGTAGATCTTTGTGTTATAGTTTATATTTAAATATATAATTTATATAATACATACTATAAAATGTATATTATAAATATTATATATAATGTATATAAATATAAATAAATGTATAATATTATATGCTATGATATATAAATGTATAGCATATTTAATATATATTATTATATATAATAATACATACTTTAGTAACTATATAATGTGTTATATAATTATGTATTGATATAAACTATAATATAAAGATATATACCTTTGGGACTCCCCTGGTTGTCCAGTGGTAAAGAATCCGCCTTCCAATGCAGGGGACGTGGGTTCTATCCCTGGTCAGGGAACTAAGATCCCACATGCTGTGGGGCAACTGAGCCCACATGCCACAACTACTGAGCTCCCGCGCCTCAACTAGAGAGACCGTGTGCCGCAAACTACAGAGCCCACGCACTCTGGAACCCGCGTGCCACAACTACAGAGCCCATGCACCCTGGAGCCTGCACGCCACAACTAGAGAAGAGAAAAACTCACATGCAGCAATGAAAGATCCCACATGCCTCAACGAAGATCCCACGTGCCACAACTCAGACCCAACACAACCAATAAATAAATAAATAAATAAATAAATAAATAAATAAATAATCTTCCAGAAAAAGATATATGCCTTTATATATATATTTGATATACTTCAGAAGGACAGAGAATACTACTTTGTTTCTATATATTGTCAACACAGTGGAGGCTGTGGTGAAATTGAGTCTCTGAAATGCAATTCAGGTGGTGGTGACTTCTCTTTACTCAAGGCCAACTTTGCTCCAATAGGTTGCCCTGGGCTGTGCCCCTCTTTGAGCCTCAGTTTTCTAAATCTGGACAATGAGACTACAAATATCTGTCTCCCATCAAGAACGGACACAAACCACACCAGCCATGTCTGAAAGCTCTTTAAGAACCAGCACAGAGAAGGCATAATATTATTGACACTTCTGCTTCCTTCTTAGCCCCTAATACTGAAAGCCCTGAGTGACTTAGAAGACCCTGCCCTCTGCACCACTCAAAGGGCAGAGTGGTTGGAGGTGAATCTACGTTCACTCATTCCCAGAATGACCTGCCCCTTTTCAAACTGAGGGCAACCCAGGTGCTCACGCTTTGCCTGTGAAATTCTTGCCTTCCAGGGCACAGAGCTTTCATAAGCCCTAGCTTCAAGTCATCACGAGTCGAAAACTGTCATGTGTGCAACCTCCAAAAGAGGGAGAGGCTGTCACCCGCCATCCAGCCATGGAGAAGGCTGCAGACATTTATTGAGCATCAACTCTGTACTGGGCACGGTGGAAAGCACTGCAGAGACCCCAGTAAATGTCAGCCCCTCCAGCTCTGCTCTCCATTTACAAACTCTGAGCTAAATTCAGATGACCTGAACGCATACCTGCTTGTGATTCAAGTGGGAAGATGATGTTTTGTATGATGTCTAGCATTTGCTCAGCAAGAAAAAAACCTTGGCTGGGAAGTTAGGAGGCCAGGCTCCGGTCAGAACTCTGCTGCTGACTGACTGGGTAGTTCTGAGCAGTCCCTGCTGCCCTCTGCACCAGGAGTGGGTAGATGAGATCATCTCTGTGGTGCCTCTGAGCCCCGATCATCCATGACTCAGCCCCCAGGCCTTTGCACCCCTCAGCCCGGGTGCCTCTGCCCCACGCCTCCATCCGGCAGGCCAATACTCTTCCTTCAAATCCTTTGTCAGTGGTCACCTCCTCCATGAAACGCTCCCAGACATAGAACTACTCCCACTCTCCCAGCCAGCAAATCATCCAATCACTCCCTCTTCTGCTCCACGTCTATACCTCGGACAAGCCTGTAGGACTTCCTGTGCTGAAATCATCCATCTGTTTAATAACTGTGAACTAAAGGTCTCATTCCACCTTTACTTACTGCCTAGCATATAGTCTGGAACACAGTAAATGCTTTGTAAATGTTGGATGAATCAACGAATGAATGCATCAATTAATCATTTGTGGTTTCTTAAGTCTGCTGCAGTGTTAGGAGATTCCTGTCGTGGTCCGGAGAAAGATATATACTTCTTGTTGAAGCATTTCTTATCAACTTCTTAAGGACAGGGGCCATTCTTGGCTCAGGTTTTGTCTCACCAGAGCTTGGCACCCAGTAGGTGCTCCATGGATGTGTGTTTCATGGACCAGCGTCAAGGTCCCCTCCCCTCAGCCCTCCATACTGGGTGAGCCACTCTCTCCAGGGGCTCAACGATTCCTCTAAGAGTTTGAACTCATTGCCATGAAGGGCGTGTGGATTAGGGATTAGATTAGGATAGAAAATATCTACGCTGCCACCAGCGTGGGGAGCTGCAGGTCAGGCTCCCATTGGCAGGGTGGTAATCGCAAAGAAAAGCCAGCCGGCTCCTACAGCGTGCCCAAGATGACCATCACCACCATGGTTTATGGACCCGGGCTTAAGTAAAAAGTCACCAAGGAGAGAACCTCTCCTATCTCCTGTTACTAAATAATAGTGATAATGATACATTTGTGGAGCAAAGTGCAGGTACCACAGACTGCTGTTAAGGGCTGGGCCAGGGGCGGGGGCGGGGGGGTTGGATGTTCTAAGTGTGACCCAGCCAAGGATAACGTCTCCTTCCCTTAGGACCCAATGTCAAGTTAAAATTGATTTTACCATCTTGATTCATTTAACCCCCGCGGGTTAGGGATTGTCCCCATTTACAGATGAGACAAACTGAGGTCCAGAGACGTTAATAACCAGCCCAAGTAAGCAGCAGAGTTGGGACTTGGAGTCGGCTCATCAGACTCCAAAATCCACGCTCTCCAAGCTCCTGGAGGGTCTGCAAGCACATCATTTCTCACCTAATTGTTAGCTTCATAATGGTTCCTCATAGCACATGGCTCCCCATGGTGCCTGGAACTGGGCTGGATCCACAGCCAGCTCTCAGGAGACTGCAGGGTACTGATCAAGTTCTGTGCCTGATTGAGTTCTGTGTGCTGATTAAGCTCTTGATAGAAACAGTGCCCGCAGCCCCGGCTGGAAGGTGAGAAAGGCTATCAGGCTCCAGGGATACTCAGGCCTTGGGAACTCAGTGAGGCTGGATACACACCATCTCACCCAACAGCTGATGGCAACACCCCCAGTGGTCACCATTAGTCACCCAACCGCCACCGGCACTTCTGTTCTTTTTATAACTCCAAGCAGCTGAGGCCAGCTGAGCCCTACAGCCAGCCGTGCACGTTTATGCTCCACAAGTCTCCAGAATATGATTTTTGGCAAGGCCTCCAGATCAATTAGCCAAGTCAGCCTTGGAAACTGGGAGGCTTGTGTGGGTGGGAAGCAGGCCAGAAATCCCTCCCAGGGCCCCTGACTCAGTCACCGAATGGTTACTTAGGGTCAGTGGAGCTGAGCCTTGGGCGGAGCGGTAGAGAGCCGCAGAAGACAAGGTCATGGAGAGAGCAAAGTGCAGGGAGAATTGAGGTACACAGTGAAGACCCAAATGTGGAATAGGCTAAGATTGCACAGTACAAACTGCAAAACCAGGTCTCCTGAGCCGTGTGCTTCCCTGAGTCCGCTCCAGCTGGCCCAGAGGAAGCTTCCTCCTACTCGGAAGCAAGTGACCTCCACTGAGTGATCAAAATAGGTCCTCATACCCCCTGCAGCCCCATGGCCCGGAGAGCAGCTGAGAGATGAGCCCTCTCTGGAGGCAGCCACACCCGGTGACCTAACTGCCTTATGGGGGTGGGGGGAGCCCTCCCTCAGTCCCAAGGGAGTGGCTTTTGGAAGGTGCACCGCTGTCAAGGGGCAAATGGCCCAGAAAGCAGGTGGATTTAGCCGTCACCGGAAGAAATGCCCACAGCTGCGGTCCATCCTGCGCTCTGGGTTTCAAGCAGCACTGCAACAGCCTGGGCTCAGACTGGATCCACCCAGCGCTGTCTGTCAGCCTCGGGACGCCTGGTCCTTCCTCCTCCTCCTGTCTGCAGCAGTGCAAACAGCAGCCGAAGTGACAGGCGGGCAGCGCACTTCCCTCCTCCCTCGAGCCCCACAGCCTCATTATCAGGAAGGACAATGGGGAACCTTTATGCTCCAAAAACCCCTCGGATGAGAGCCTTTGCTACCACGTCCGTGGGGTATATTCCCCCCCCCCCACAGCTGCCTCTGTCGGGCTCTTATCCTCTCCTCTTCCAGAAAGACATGTCTCCATCAGCACCCATCCTCATCACCAAACCTGTGAAGCTGTGAAGGGTCTGAGATGTCACCCTACTTGTACGCCAATCCCCAGTTTCCTGGCAGAAGACACTAAACTCCCGGGTCAGAGATCAAGGACCTTTCGGCTCACAGCATTCTTAGCAGCATGAGCTTCACGTTCCCTTGCCCCCAAGTTGCACCAAGTTGGAGGCGGGCCTGGGTGGATGTCATGCCCTCGGTGGGTTTGGGTCACGGCTGAGGAACCCTGAGTTTAGGAAATTCCAATCTTATAAGGGGCTACTAGCAAGCCTGCCCAATCATTGCCCTGGGGGCACAGCAAAAAAATCTGCCCTCTGCCCTGGGGAGAGATAAGATCTTCACCTTGCAGGGCCATTTGTTATGCAAAAATCCTCAAAGAGATAGTTCTGTACAGAAAGCCATAGACATCTCCCAAAAGATACTGTGGGGGCAATGCAAGCCTGTAAGCTCAGCAGGAGAGGCTACCTGCCTCCATAAATACAAGGGCAAGCTGTGAGCCACATCCTTTTCTTCGCTTGGCTGAGCTCTGCCTTGGACTAGAGCATCTAGAAGCAGAATCCAAGACAACACAGGTGAGGGCTGGTGGCAGAGCCAGGTAACTGGAGTCTAGGAGAGGGAAGGAGGCTGGGGACGGGGCAGGGACTTCCAGGACCACATCAGACTGATAAGGAGGTCCTCCCGGGGTGCAGGCTCTGACTTAGATGTGACTGCCCACAGAGGACCCCTACCCTTGGGACTTCTTCCTGCTTGATCCGTGTTACTCCCCTGACCCTAACAAGAGAGAAAGCCCCAGTGGAACACAGATCTCATCCAGATGGTAGGAACCTGAGGGCTCTACAAATTTAGCCCAGAGGTTAAAGCTTTGGGCTCTGGAACCAGACTAGCCCAGGTTCAAGCCCAGTGCACCAGGTTCAAGTCCAGGTCCAAGCCTAACCAACCACCTGAGTGACCTGGTACAAGTCACTTCACCTCTCAAGTGTCTCACTGTCCTTCTCCGTGAAATGAAAAGAAAAAAGGTACCCACTCATGAGGGATCTTGCAAAGATTAACCCGATAACCCATGGGAAAGGCTAAGCTATCACAAAGTAGCAATGCTGTGATTGATGACCACTAGTATGCCAACAATTTCTCTGGTGGGAAAACTGAAGGCAGAAAGTGTAGGTGAATTGGCCAAAGTCACACTGCAGGAGAACACAAGCTCTAATATTCCAACCCAGGTTCCCCAACATCCTGCCCAGGGCACCCACATCAACGGGGGGTGCCCGATCAACCAATTCTACCTCCTTCTTTCCACCGTCTCTCCAACTTCAGCAGCCTGATACCCCCAACTCAGGCAGTAGATACTGTGGCAGGGGGATTCCATGCACTACTCCTGGTTTGTCCCTGTCAGATGCAGGATCCCAAAGGGCTTAAGGAAAATAAGCAACGCTGGCTCACCACTTACCAGCTCTGTGATTTACAGAACGTTTCTTAAACAACCGCCCCACCAAGTCTCAGTTTCCCCATCTGTAAAGTGGGAAAAACACAGAGCTGGTTTATCAGACTTTACTGTATACAAAGTACTTAGCAGAGTGCCTGGCACATCATAAGAACTCGACAAATGTCAGCTGTTATTCTGACTGCATTTAGTATTCTTGCTCTAAATGAGGATGACAAAATACTCAGACACACAGGTCTGGGGGCTTTGGTATATTCTGTGCTCTGTAAATGAGAAATTGAGAAATTACCAAATAAGATTGTGCATGGATGTGAAAGCCCTTTTAAACTATACTAAGCTGTGCAGGTGAGAGAGGCAATGATTAAATGGCCCAGAAATGTGCTTCCATCAGAAAGGCCTCGAAGCAGAGCAAGTAAATAGAGCTGCAGCAGGGTAAGGACATGGTGACCACAAGCTGGGCTCAGTTTTCCAAGCTCCCTACACTAGAATGAGAACAGGGGTGAAGATGACCAGAATGCCAGCAGCTGCCTGTCAGAGGTCCCCACTAGGTCCTTTCATATCCACAATGATCCTGTGTGCTTCACTGGGCAAGTGGGTATCAATACTCCTGTTTATAGATGTGAAAACAGAAGCTCTGAGGCAGGGCTCGAACCCGTGTCCCCTGCATTGGCAGGCAGATTCTCAACCACTGCGCCACCAGGGAAGCCTGCTTGCTTATATTTTGAAAAGCTTTAGCCTTCTAGGCATTCCCCAAGTTCCAAAGAGCAAACGTAATCAGTTAATAATTAGAGGAAAACAAAGGAAAGCAGTCAAACAAAACAAAATAATAATAGCTTAGCCGTAAAACAAAGTCAAGGACACTTAGTTCCTCCTCAAGGGCTATAGATAATATCCTAACACATATCCTTGAGTTGTTTTGCAGAAACTAAGACCCGCCCCCCCACCAGGTAGAAGAAGTTAACTGCGTGATGACCACCAGAACATAGACCCCAGACAGGCTGGAACAAGAAAATTGATGATTGAGATTCCTGAAATACCACCCTGTTATCTCACCACCAACCAATCAGAAGAATGTCCACAAGCTGATCACATACCCTGCAACCCTCACCCCTAATGTGCCTGTAGAAACCCTTGCCTGAAAGCCATCAGGTAGTTGGGTCTTTTGAGCATTAGCTGCCCATTCTCCTTGCTTGGCACTCTGCAACAAACACTGTACTTTCCTTCACCACAACCCAGTGTCAGCAGATTGGTTTTGCTTCATGTCAGGCGAGCAGACTCAAGTTCGGTTCAGTTAACAGTGACCAGGAGCCACTGGCTTCAGAATGGGGCCTATTCCCTTCCAGAGAGCCCCTGAGTGCCCTCAGAGAAGCCATTCTCAGCTCCTGCTTCACACCCCACACTCACTCCACTGTTGCCAAGGAGACCTGCCCGTGCTGGAGGTGGAGGTGCTAGAAAGAGGGCAGGTGCGGCTGAGTCAGCGGTGCGTGGAGAGGCTGAGGAGGGAAGGAGGTGAGAAGCTGCAGAGACCTGCTCTTATACCTCCTTCTCGGGCTCAGCTCCACGTGAGCTGGTGCTCCTGCCTCCACAGCTCCTCCCAGGCATCCTCCTCCTACTGCGGCCCATTCGCCCTGCTTGTGGCTGGCGGGGGAGCCCATGGATGTGACCAGCCTATGGCACTTGGGATCCTTCCTGGAGGACACATAGCACTTTCTGTGGCCCAATGGCACTTGCACCCTCTGACACGATGCCTGCAGTGGGGCACTCTCCAGCACCTGCCCTTGGCCCCCACCAACTGGCCCACCTAGAGCTCCAGCTCCCACTGTTACCTGGCCAGGGCCAAATCCAGCTCTCCCGCACTCCCGAGGAAGTTGGCCAATGTTCCAGAACCGGTACAGCTTCAGCACAAACTCGGTGGAGTGTTGCTTCTTGCAGAGGTGAGGCCTGCTGGGTGGGGGAAAGGTCAAGGAGAATGTAATGTTGGGAAGGAGGAAGGAGTAGCAATGTTCTGTTTGCAATGAGAGGCATAGAGATGGAGACGGGCGATGAGCAGAGGCCACTCAGGATGCCTCGCAGGAGCCTTCCTGGGATAGGACTGATCCAGCAGTGCCAGTTTACTAACAGGGGGGTCAGTGATGTGGTTGGTGATATTGATGGAGAATTAGGCTGAGAGAGCATTTACTATGTTATTTAAATGATTTTTCTGTACTTTCCGAACTTTCAACATGAGTAAGTATTGCTTTCATAATCAGGGGGCAACATTAAACAAAATCAAACCTATAGACTCATCCATATCCATTTTCTATGTTGCCTCTTCCACGAAGTTTTTCCTGGCTCCTTGGAGGGACAGTGAAAGAGCCCCTGTGACCCATGCCAGTGCATGTGCCATGGCTCGGCGGCCACCAACCAGGACTGCTGTCCCAGCAGAGGGGCCTGGCCCGCCTGGAGCTCATGAGCTTCCTGGTGACGGGTCTGTGGGGAGACTGGACCACTGCCACGGACGCCTATCTGAAGGTCTTCTTCAGCAGCCAGGAGCTGAGGACCGGCATGGTGTGGTACAATGATCACCCCAGGTGGACGACACGCCCTGCCCATGGGGTGGGGGGACCTGAGGGCGCAGGACTCTGGCTGGGACGATGACTACCTTGGCTCTTGTGACCCCAAACTTACTGCCCAGAAATCGGAGGTCAAAGACACCTGTTCCCTCAGTGAAGGGACTCTGGAGTTCGTGCACAAGGTGACTGGCGCCCCACACCTGAGAGGAGCCGGGTGCCTGCACTACAGCCCTCAGGAAGTCTTGGGGGAGCTCCCAGGAACCGCAGTGGGGCTTGCGGGGAGGGCTCATCCCACCCAAAGGCTGGGCCTGCTGCCTTCCCCAAGAGCAACCAGAGACGTCTGGGTTCCCAGGAAGCTGAAATGCAAGGGACATAGCTCTGCTGAGGCCCTTCGTCCAGGGAAATAAAGGGATAGGAGGTGGCTGACGGGGCAGATCAAGGGCTACTGGGAGGAGGTGGGACGGGGATGGGACCTTCCCTGCTTTTTATTCCACCAGGTGCTCTGTAAAGGTGCTTTCCCCAGATGCCCTGGCTGGGCAATGAATTCACGAATCCTTAAACAACCCGTAATTGGTCCCTCCAATGCTGTGCTGGGCACTGAGACCCATGGGGTTTATTCTTAGAGCTGCTGGGCTCTGAGAATGACAGCCTGCTGCTAAGTATCTGGATCCTGTGATGTGGGCTTTGGGTGGCTCTCAGGCCCTGCCTGTCCTGCTCAGAGACCCTTGCTGTCCAGGGGGTGAAGGGGCTGCAATGAACTTGACTTTGCTTTAATCCCAAATCTCCTGAGACCACTTAGGGGCCTTCCTTCCATCCTCCCCATCCTGGACTGGGAACCAAACAGAGCTGTTCTAGCCTCCCTCTCACCCACCTCAGTCCTGATAACCCTCTCCAGGTGGGTCTACTCATGGAAAAGTTCCGGGTCCCTCTGAAGTTAGTAAGCTGCTCTGGGGCTCCAAGGAACAACAGAAATGCCTGTCGTGAGTGTATTTCTCTTTTGGTGGGAATTGAAGAAAGAGGTGTACCAGCCACTGGACTATGACATTCAACAAAAACCTTCCTATAATCCTCAAGAGGGCCTTAGGCCACAGCAAAGAACGCTTTCAACGGGACCCTGGATCTGAAGCCCATGGAGTCTGCTGGCGGCCCACCTCTACAGAGGCTCCTGACTCGCTATCCCCAGATGTCCTCCGCTTGCTGACATGTTGCGTGTTACCCACCCTGGGTGGAACAGGAGACAATCACACTCCCCACTCCACCCCCAGAGGCCAGGCCCTGAAGACTCTTGTGGGACCCAGTCACAGGGAAGACAACTCTGTCCCTCCCTGCCCACCTCAGACCCGCAGGCCTGACCCCAAGGCCCCTCAGGATCTGGTCTATTCTCTTCCTCTTCTCCAAAGGCCCATTTTAAAGTGGTTTTTGTTTTTAACCAAAGCTCCATCTTTAACCCAAAGATAAATTCTATCTTTTAGCTCTTCCCCAAACCAAATGAAGACAAACAAAAAAATCTGCTGGTACACACCAATCAGAATAGCTATCATCAAAAAGTCTACAAATAATAAATGCTGGAGGGGGTGTGGAGAAAAGGGAACCCTCCTACACTGTTGGTGGGAATATAAATTGGTGCAGCCACTATGGAAAACAGTACAGACATTGCTTAAAAAACTAAAAATGGAGTTACCATATGACCCTGCAACCCCACTCCTGGGCCCATATCCAGAAAAGATGGAAACTCTAATTCAAAAAAGATACATGCACCCCAATGTTCATTGCAGCACTATTTACAATAGCCAAGACATGGAAGCAACCTAAATGTCCATTGACAGAGGAATGGATAAAGAAGATGTGGTACATATATACAATGGAATATTACTCAGCCATAAAAAAGAATACAATAATGCAATTTGCAGCAACGTGGATGGACCTAGAGATTATCATACTAAGTGAAGTCAGACAGAGAAACACAAACATCATATGATATCACTTATATGTGGAATCTAAAAAAAAAAAATGATACAAATGAACTTATTTACAAAACAGAAATGGACTCACACACACATAGAAAACAAAAACTTATGGTTACCAAAGGGGAAAGGGGCAGGGGGGGAGATAAATTAGGAGTTTGGGATTAACACATACACACTACCATATATAAAATAGATAAACAATAAGGACCTCCTGTATAGCACAGGGAACTATGTTCAATATCTTGTAATAACCCATAATGTAAAAGAATCTGAAAATATATATATATGTATAATTAAATCACTTTGCTGTGCACCTGAAACATTGTAAATCAACTATTCTTCAATTTTAAAAATCTGCTGGTAAACCTAAAATAGCATTTTCCCCACTTCTTGACAATAAACTTTCAAATATAGTAGGGTCTACCCTCAGAACTCCATTTGCATCGAGAAGCAGAGGCTCTCCGAAAGATAGAATCTCAACATGAACTGGTCTCAGAACTGAGATGACTCATCTCCTGTCTCCCCCAGTGCACACCCTCCAGCAGCTGCTTGCCCCTCCCCAGGGATGGGAGCTCACTACCTCTGAAGGATGCTCATTTCATAACAGGATGATTCTGACTCGTTAAGACAGTTGTTTTCTCACCTTCAGCTCAAGCGTGACCCTCCTCCCTCATGGTCTAGTCTTTTCTCTGGGCACCCAGACACCCTCCTCCCTCAGCATCGCTGGACAGCAGTAAGGACCCCTGAGGTTTGCTCACCGGCCTTTGTTCACACACAGCGTGCTTCCGGTCCCTAGAGCACTTGACCAGCTCTAGCTCCTTGGGCCTCGCAACAGCCCTGGCAGGAGGCAGGGCTAGTTTGGGCACGGATGGAGAGGGGGACACTCAGGACACTTTCCCATCGCCTCCAGTTCATGCATAAACAAGTGCACCAGCCTGGAAGCCAGGCCTCCCCATTCCTTGGTCAGTGCTACGTTCGTCATGTTGGATCACACTCCCAGGGAGCTCTGGGGTCAGATGGTCTGCGTCAGTCCCAGCTCTGCTTCCTGCTGGCTGAGGGACCTCTCAGCCTCACTTTCCTCATCTGCAAAATGAGAAGCAGGACAAGAAAATGCGGGGTAAGAGGGCGAGAGATTGTTCAGGCAAGGATTGCTCTCCTCCTTGGCACTTTACCCCAACTACTGACGTGCAGGACTGGCTGCCGGCAACGTTGCAAAGAAGCCATCTGGTGGTTAAGTGCAGGAGTTCTGGACTGAGCCCACCTGGGTTCAAACCCCAGCTCTGCTGCCTACTACGGGACCTTGCGTAAGGATTAAATGAGATAATGCACATTAAGTGCTTAACACAGTGTCTGCCCCAATAGATGCTCAAAACAATACTTTTAAATTTGAACTTTAATCCTCCAATATCCACAGTATGCACCCTCCCCTCACTGCCAGCTCCTTTGCTTCCATGATTCTATACCCTCCAGATGCCTAGCTCCTACTTGGCTCCCTTCCCAAGTTGGATGTTTATCCCTTAGTTGATAGGGAGGCACGGAAGATGGTTGGACAGGGAATGAATCTGTTCAACAGGAAAGGATCTGAGCACATGAGGGGCTGTGCAACAGGCCGTGGGTGAGATGAGGAGGCCTGACCCTACCGGCTGCAGGTCTAGGAAAGGGTACGCAAACCCAAGAAGTTGGGTGAATATACACAGCTGTTGATGGATTGAGGGAAGGGCCTGGAGGGAGGAGGAGCAAATAAAGATGATCCCACTGGTTCTTGCCTTGGTAATTGGGAGCAGGTGGGAATCATCCCCTGAAATAGGGAAGAGAAGTTCAGAAAGGAAAGGGAAGAGTTTCTTGGAACAAAGGTTTGAGGTTTCTGGAACTCAACCCATGGAACCCACCCCAGCTCCCTGGGCTGGGGAGAAATCCGAGGATCATCAGCCTCTGGGTGGCAATGGAAGCCACAGGAGAGGATAAGCTGACTCCAAGGCCAGTGCATGCAGACAGAATAGAAGCTTGATGGTGGAATTAAAACACTCCTAGTAACTGGAGGTCTTGCCCCTTGAGAATGACCTTCATAAGGTTCTTATGTGTGGCATAAGATAGAGGTATATCAGTGAAATAAAACTGAGGACCCAGAAATAAATGCATGCTTTTTTTTTTTTTTTTTTTGGCCACACTCTGCGGCATGCAGGATCTTAGTTCCCTGATCTGGGATGGAACCCACACCCTCGTCAGTGAAAGCCCGGAGTCCTAACCACAGGACTGCCAGGGAATTCCCTAAACACATGCTTTTTATAGCCAATTGATTTTCAACAAGTGTGCCAAGACCATTCAATGGGGAAAAATTAGTCTTTTCAACAAATGGTCTGGGAATACATACTTGCTATACATACAGGGAAAAAAAATGAAGTTGGACCTTCACTTCACATCATATATAAAATTAATTCAAAATAGATCAAAGGATGTTAACTAAACTTACGTGGTAATCATTCCACAACATAGGTAAGTCAAATCCTGCTGTACATACGCCTTAAACTTACATGATACGTCAATTATTTCTCAAGAAAGTTGAAAGGAAAAAATAATAGCAAGCAGGAATTCTATTTATTCCACCATTACAACTTCACTCAGACTGTACTCTGTATGCTTTAGGAGTAGATTTTCCATATCCATACTGATGTCTTCTCATGACAATGTTTATCATTGATAGCAGTTGTGCTTTTCTTTCTAATATTGGAGATTTTCTTAGGATATTGTAAAAAATTAATTTATCGCCTGAAAAAAAAAGTGGATCAAAGACCTAAAGGTAAAATCTAATATTACAAAACTCATAGAAGAAAATATAGGTATGAATCCTCATGGATTAGGCAATCCTGCCTTGTATTAGGCTATTGTTTCTTAGATTTGACACCAAAAACATAAGCAACAAAAGAAAAAAATTAATAAACTGAAATTTATCAAAATTAAAAACTTTTGTGCTTCAAAGAACACTATCAAGAAAGTGAAAAAGGCAACCCACAGAGCAGGGGTAAATTTTTGCAAATCATATATCTGAAAAGGGTCTAGTATCCAGAATATATAAAAGAAATTTACAACTCAACAATAAGACAAATAACTCAATTTTTAAATGGGCAAAGTATCTGAATAGACATTACCCCACAGAAGATATACAAAATGACCAATAAACACATGAAAAGACGTTCAACATCATTAGTCCTTAGGGAAATGCAAATCAGAACCACAACAAGATGCCACTTCCCATGTGCAGATGGCAATTTCTCAAAAAGTTAAACCTAGAGTCACCATGGGACCCAGCAATTCCACTCCTAGGTATATACCTCAAAGAAACGAAAACGTATATCCACGCAAAAACTTGTGTATGAATACTCAGCCCCGTTGTGCATAATAGTCAAAAAGTGGAAACAACCCATCACCTGATAATTGGTAAACAAAATGTGGTATAACTATACAATGGAATATTATTCAGAGATGAAAAGAATAGAGTACTGATAAATGCTACAACATGGATAAATTTTGAAAGCCTTATGCTAAGTGAAGGCATCCAGACACACAAGGCCACATATACATATCATATGATTCCATGTATATGAAATTTCCGGAATAGGCAAACCCATAGAGAGAGAAAGTGGATTAGTTGCTGGATATGGGCTCCTTTTTGGGGGTAAGGAAAATGTTCTGGAACTGATAGTGGTAATAGTTGTACTACACTATGCATGTACTTAATGCCACTAAATTTTACACTTTAAAAGGGTGACTTTTATGGTACATAAATCTTAATTTTAAAAAGGAAAAACATTTATTTTCTAGGTATGGGCTTATTCCGATATTTTATTTCTTTCCATGTTAGTTTTGGTAAGCTATGGTTTTAAGAAAATATTGATTTTACCTAAATTGTCAAATTTATTGGCATGAAATTGTTCATAATATCTTATGATCTTTTTAATGTTTGTAGGCTCTGTACTGATATCACCTCTTTCATTCCTGATCTTGTCAATTTGTGCCTTCTCTCTCTTTTTCTATATGTCTTGCTAAAGGTTAATAAATTTTATTTGTCATTTTAAAAAAACAACTATGGCTATTGATTTTTCTTTATGGTATATCTGTTTTCTGTTTCATTAATTTCTTCTCTTTATTATTTCCTTCCTACACTGTTTGGATTTAATCTGTTGCCCTTTTTTGCATCTTGAGATAGATACTTTAATTATTGATACTAAATCTTTCTCCTTTTCTAATATATGCATTTATGACTATAAATTTCTCTCGAAGCTTGACTTTTGTCACATCCCACATATTTTAGCATGTTATATTTTTATTATCATCCAGTTCAAAGTATTTTCTAATTTATTCTTTGTCTTAGGGTCATATTGAAAGATATTGGCTGATTTCCAAACATCTTGGGATTTTCTTTTGTTTTTTGTTCTTGTTATTGATTTCTAGCTAAATCCATTAGATAACAGAGCATTCTCTGTAAACTTTCAATCCATTGAAATTGATTCCACTTTTGAGACTTATCTTATGGCCCAACAGATAAACAATTTAGAGAAATGTTCAATGTGCCCTTAAAAGAAGATGTATTTCTTTGGTACATGGGTGCAGTGTTCTATGTATGTTAATTGGGTCAAGCTTACCAACTGTGTTTCAAATCTTTTATATCTTTACTGATTTTATTGCTGTCTACTTATTTAATCAGTTACAGAGAGAAGTAAATTAAAGTCTTTCATTATGATTGTGTATTTACTCTGTTCCGTTGCTTGAGTTTTCTTCCTTAGGTTCTCTTTTATACACAGGCTAGATCTTCTCTTCCATATCTATCATTTTCTCTCATATCTTTTCTCCCCCCATTCTCCAGTTTATTTTTATTTCTTTTTCCTTCTTTTCATCTTCTATTTCTCTTATGATATTATTTGTGTTATTTATTCACTCTTGTATGCACTCTAGTTTGCATTTCTGAGATGGTTTTTCTTTTTAGAAAAGAAAAATAGTTTCTCCTTACTAAATTCTACGTGAACTCTTTTCAAGTCTTCCTTTTGTCCAATCATCTCATTTATGAATTTTTATGATCCTGTGTTATGCTTTAGTTGCATACCTTCAGTCATTTTTTTAAAAAATTCTTTTAGCTCATTTTGAAATATTAAAGTAAAAATGTCATTTGTTTTGTAGGCATGCCTTTCTAGAGAACCTCATTGTCTGATGACCTGTTTATGTTCATTAGTCCCTTTTCTTATTTGAACCTTGAGTGGGGCTGGGTTCCTTCCCTCAACTCTTTTCTGCTGCCCGTGTTTAAGTGAGGTAGGTTTCCCTGTACTCCTGAATGGGAAGTATGGGCAGATTTCTTGGCCAAGATTCATGACTCTAGGGCTCCCCCTTCTGTTGCACTGGAAAATGGCTTTAAAATGTGGCTTCGGAGGAGTTTGAGAACTGCTTCCTGTTACACTCCCCTACTTTTATCTGGATCTTCTCTTTACTTGGTTCCTCACTGTCCTGTTTGGTTTGGATTCCACTCCCAGCCATTTCTCCTCAGTGTAGGGCTTTGTCCTAAAAGGGATATTTGGCTGGCAAGTTTCAACATTTCATGGGGAGATTTCATGTGCTATTGGGAGGATTAATTTATATCATAATTTTAAAGCACTTCTCAAGGTGCCTGGCAGATAGTGTTAAATATGGGATATTTATAATAATTATAATCATTAATACCTACCCATTTTTCCTACATACTAGTCCTACTCATAAACACAAGTTACTTCCTTGATGTGAGTCTCTCTTTCCTGCCTCCCTGCCATCGCTCCTGCTATTCCGCCCCCTGAAAACCATGTCTGCCATCTACCAATGCACCATGTCTGCCACCACGTCTGCCACCTACCAATCCTTCAAGAGCGTCTGAGTCTTGTGACATCATTGGGTTAACTGAACCTAAAACCACTACTCTGGACCACTGAAGCTCCTCATTTCTAAGCCACATATCCCAAACCCCCTTTAAAATTTTATGCCAATGACCTACCTTTTATTTAGATCTTTTACTCTGTGCTAAGCCCTGTACGTACATTACCTTTTAATCTCCACAGCAATGCTTTGAGTTATAGGCATAGTTGGATAGGTACAATTATTGGCCTTATTTTACATATAAGGACACTGAGGCTTAAAGAGATTAGATACTTATCCAAGGTTGATTGTTAGTTGGGATACAGCAGTGATTTTGACCAGGCAGTCTGGCTCCCAAGACTATAAACTCAACCATGGTGCTAAAACTTCTCTGGACTGTAGTCCCCATTAAAGACAGAATCCTATCTTGTGTGGCTCTGTAATCATCAGCACCTAGCATATAGTAGGTGGTCAGTAAAGACTTCCTCGGTGAGTTACAATAGATGAATGTGCACAGTACTTTGTGCTGGTCAAATGCATAAGGCTTCAGGGTTTTAAGACAAAACTTTTCTAGCTGAAAGGCACATGGAAAAGTCTCAGACACTGCTCAGTTTCTTCCAAAGAGCCATTAGTCAGACTCTTACTCAGAACTTTTTTTTTTTTTTCCATTCAGCTTTAAGCTCAGTGAGACGTTTATATTTTCACAAGCCCTTGGCCACTAGTAACCCATTACAAAACTCCCAGACATGGCCAAGCATGGCCCTCAAGACATTCACAAAACCCACACCAATTTTCTAAACTCTATAATCTGAGGCCACCACTCTCACAGAGAAATCCCAGACCTACTGTTCTTTAATAGAAATATCAGAAAATTGGGAGCTCACTGATCAGTTAGAAATCCAATTTTTCCAGACGTTGGAATTTCACTTGGATGTGGACTTACTAGGCAGCTGTATGTGAACTGGGCTCCTGAGAAAGACCCAGCCTTGAGCCAGAAAACCTGGGTTTGGTCCCTGCTCTGTCACTTGTTGGCTGTGTAATGCTGGGCAAGTACTTCTTGCTGGGTCTCAGTCTTTCATTAAATAAAATAATTAGGAATAACAACATTCTGCTTATGTCACAACATTGTTAGGGGTACATTCAATAATGTATGTGACAGTCTTTGTAAATTGTAAAGTCCATGCTATACAAAATCAAAAGAGTGAGCCATGGGAGGCAACTGGGAAGGCTGGGCTGCCATGTTTAAACAGCCATGAAGGGACCACTGAAGCAAATGAGTGAGCCAAGAAGGCACCTAGTGAAAAGTGAAGAAAGGAGCAGAGAAAGAAGAGGAGATGAGAGACTGCAAAGTCTGAAAGAGAAATACAGGAAGGACAGGAGAGAGGGAGGAGCCTGCTGTCTTTGTAGTTCCAGCATTCTGAAAGATTCCCACAGTAATATATCCTTACAGCAACCCTCATTATCTCTGTTGATTTAAAAAAAAAAAAAAAGCAGGAGATTCTACTTCTACTACTCATTTCTATGATATACACATTAGCATTCTACATTCCTGTTTTATTAATAGCGACTTCTCAGTAGATATTAATGTGGTGGGGTGAACCTCAAAGCAAGGGTGTTACAAATGCCCTCTCAGTGCTGTCCAAGTTGGGTTGATTTCACATGAAAATGTCAGCATCCACCATGCTTAGATCTCTTTGTTAAAACAGGAAAAAGTTTCCATTAATTTAACGGTGTATGAACTCGCTGGTGGTTGCTATACTTATCAGAGGCTTTTGAATCTTTTGGAATAAAATAGAAAAAATAGAATAAAATAGTCTAGCACAGAGTAGGTGTTATTTTATTTGAATAGGAATACTTGAATAAATATGAATAAAACATTTATTGAATGAATAATATTTGTGAGATCAAATACTACAGAATAATTATCCTTAAAATCTCCCCTGCCGCAAAACACCTAGAAAGGGCAAATTAAATATAGTGACATGTATCAGAAAACATAGATGAGATTTAAAATAAGTAAGAGAAATCCCAAGGAGCCAAAACCAAAGAAGTAATAACTAGGGAGAAAATCAGGCAGACCAGCCATGGATGCCCTGAGGGCATGTGCCTATCCAGGAAAACCAGACCCCAAGTTATAATGACCAGAGGAGTAAAAGGCAATCATGTCTTAGGGACAGGGGTGGGGTAGGAGAAATGAAGCTGAGATCATCCCACATAAAACCTAAATTAATGCTCAAAGGGCTAATAATGTCAATGAAAGGGGAGACTATAAAAAGAAAGTATTTACTGGGAAAGGGAGTCAAGAAAGATACTTGTTTGTCTCACTCTCAAACCTGAGTGGAAGGACAAAATCTCTCCTAAAACATCATAACCACAGACCTACCCCTCCCCCTTCATTTGAGGTTCAAATTTACACCACATGTATGGGTTAGAATATGCCAAGCCAAAAAATTAATACAAATAGATGGGTTGGTAAAACTGGGAGGTGCCTCATAAAACCAAAGCAAACCTACTTTGGAGGAATTTCTCAACCCAGGCTTTGTGGGATTCCCACAGATAAAGACAATCAAGTATGAGCTCACAATCTAAACTTACAAGCAAAACGCTCAAGGATACAAGCCACTAAGAGGGGAGAGAGTCAGCTGATATAACAACATAAAGGATTTGATACACCAAGGGTTATAGGTATTGGCATGACTAGACATAAAATTTTAAATAAGTATGTTTGAATGTTTTTAAACTTTTTTAAAGGAATAGAAAACAATCACAAAAGTTGGAACAGAATGAAACAGAGAGTTTATAAGTAAATAATAAATCACTGAAAGTAAAAATGAACTAAACAAAAATCTGGAAGTTTGACCACATACTCTGTAGATAAGGCTAAGGAAAACAGGTCCACTCATGCATTGCTGTAGGAGTGAAAACCGATGCCAGCCCTATGGAGTGTATATATATATGTATACATGTACATATGTATGTGTATATATACTCTATATGTATATGTGTAACATATGTACATATGTATGTATATGTGTATGCATGTGTGCATGTATACATGTAGTTTATAACAAAATTGAACATATATAAGGTTCTGACCCAGCAATTCAACCTCTGGAAATTTATACACAGATACATCTGCACATACCCAAAATAAGATATGTACAAGGTTATTCACTGCAGCATTGTTTGTAAGAGAAAAAGGCTGTAAACAACTCAAATGTCCATCAATAGGAGGCTGGCCAAATAAATTATTTTTCATCCATATAATAAAATACTATACAAGTGTTTAAAAATAAAAGAATGAGGAAACTATGTGCTGATATGTAAATATCTCCAAACTGTACTATTTAATAACAAAATCAAAGTACAAAGCAAGATGTATAACATGCTTCCTTTTGTGTGAGAAAGGGAGAAAATAAGAAAACATTTCTACTAGTATTTGCTTGTATCAGTGTGAAAAAATTCTGAGAAGACACCAAAGAAACTAAAAAAAAGAAAAAAGAAAAGGAAAAAGGTGGCACCTGTGGAGGTAAGTTGGGGGGGGCAGGTGAGTAAAGGAGCAGGAAGGAGTTTAATCACTATATATCTTTTTATATTGTTTTGATTTTTGCATCTTGGTAAATGTATTACCTAATTTAAAAACCCAATGGATGGATTAAATAGCACATTAGACAAAGCTAAAGCAAGAATCAGTGAACTGAAACAAAGAACTAGAGAAAAATAATGAGAACACAGTACAGAGAGACAAAAAGTAGACAAGAAAGAGTATAACAGACCAGGAAGAGAGAGTGAGAAGGCCTGTTATATTGTTAATTACAAAAGTAAAAAATAGAGAGAATGAGGGAGATGGAATATATGAAGGGATAATGGCCAAGATGTTTTCATAATTTTCCAGAATGATGAAAGATGTGAATCCTCAGGTACAGGAAGAACAAATCCCAAACAAGATAAATTAAAAGCAATTCATATCTGGATACATACTTTGTTGTACAATTTCAGAAAGTCAAAAATGAAAAGATCTTAAAAACAGTGCCTCCCTCACCCCAAAAAGACAAATTCTCTATAAAAGTAATGACAATTAAACAACAGCAACAATGGAAGCCAGAAACAGTGAAGTAACTTCAAAGTACTGAGAAATGTCAACCAGCAATAACTTCAAAGTGTCAGTCAGCTGAAATTATGATTCAAAAACAAGGGTGCAACAAAGACATTTCAGGCAAACAGAAACTGAGAGTGTGTGCCACCAGAGACACCCACTGACGCACTTCTAATGTGTGCACTTTAAGAAAAAGGAGAATTATCCCCAAAGGAAGCCCAGAGAATAATGAGAAAAGAAATTGGTAAATGTGTAGGTAAATATAAACAAACATTGACTGTATCAAGTAATAGTACCAATGACTAATTTAGTAGAGGAAAAGTAAGCTAGAACTAAAATACCAGAAAAAATAATCCTCAGAAAGAGAAAGGGTGATTTTAGATAACAGCATACTAAGTATCCCTGGAAAGGAGAATAACAGTAAAGAATGTTAGATCTTGAGAAGAATGCATGTTAGCATTTTTATGGGTAACCACTGAAGAATCAGAAAGATTCTGAGATCTAAGCCATGAGAGGGAAAAGAATGTACTTTTTTAAAAGTTTAGTCAATCTATCATAAAAGAAGGCAGGAAAGGAGTGCGGAAAGGGAAGAAAAGAAGAAGCAGGACAATGAAAAAACATAACACATGATGGCAGAAATAAACTCTAACAGAACAATAATCACAATAAATGTAAATGGACTTAATGCAGTTATGTAGTTACTCAGATTGGATGACAAAACAAAATCTAATTATGTTTAACAGAGACCCACTTAAAACATAAGAACACAAGGAGTTTGAAAGTAAGACAGATCTCCATAGTGAGTACTAATCAAAAGAAAGTCGGTACAGTTAAAAATGATTAAGATAGTAAATTTTATGTTATGTGTAATCTACCACAGTCTAAAATAGCAATAGTAAAAAAAAGTTGGGCTAGCTCTATTAATATGAGACAAAATTGATACTGTGGCTAAAAACATTACTTGGAATTAAAAGGGTCACTACACAAAGAGTTCAATTCACCAGGAAGGCAAAATGATACTACACTTGTTTCATAAAACAGCCTCAAAACCTAAAGCAAAAGTTGACAGAACTCTAGCTGCAGGGAGAAACCTACAGATGTTGAATGTCTTCACAGTGGGAGATTTTAATGATTCTCTCAGTAATTAGTATATCGACAAACCAATAGATTTGAACATAGAACCCTGCAACCAAAAATTAGCAAATAGATATTTTTCTCAAATACATAGGAACATTTACAAAAACTTAACATTTAGTAGACCACAGAGAAAATTTCAACAACCATCAAAGAATGGCTGTCATATAGGCAACATGTTCTGACTACAATGCAACTATGTTAGAAATCAATAACCAAAAGATAGTATTTAAAACTCCATTTTTGGACTTCCCTGGTGGCACAGTGGTTAAGAATCCGCCTGCCAATGCAGGGGACACGGGTTCGAGCCCTGGTCTGAGAAGATCCCACATGCCGCAGAGCAACTAAGCCCATGCGCTACAACTACTGAAGCCTGTGCGCCTGGAGCCCATGCGCTGCAACAAGAGAAGCCACCACAATGAGAAGCCCGCGCACCGCAACGAAGAGTAGCCCCTGCTTACGGCAACTAGAAAGTCCGTATGCAGCAACAAAGACCCAACACAGCCAAAAATTGAATAAATAAATAAATAAAACTCCATTTTATTCAAAATGTAAAAAGCACACTTAAAAAAATAACTCACTGGTCAAAGAAAAATCATAAGGAAATTTAGAAAATATGAAGAAACTAGGCAATAATGAAAATACTTCATACCAAAACCTTAGAGATGCAGTTAGAAAGATTGTTAGAGAAATGGAGAAGCTTAAATGCTTACATTAAAAAGAAGAAAGTCTAATCCAGTAATTCCACTTCTGGGTATTTGTCCAAAGAAAACAAAAACACTAACTTGAAAAGGTATCTGCACCCCCATGTTCACTGCAGCATTATTTACAAGAGCCAAGATACAGAAACAACCTAAGTGTCCATTGATGGATGAATGGATAAAGAAAATTAAGAAAATTACAGATAGATGATAGATAGACAGATATACAAACATATATATTTATAATTTTTATTCAGCCATAAAGAAGAAGGAAATCTTGCCATTTGCAACAGCATGGATGGACCTTAAGGATGTTATGGTAAGTGAAATAAGTCAGACAGAGAAAGACAAGTACCATATGATCTTATTTATATATGGACTCTTCTCTTGAAAAGCCAAACTCATAAATACAGAGAACAAATTGGCAGGGGTTGGGGGGTCAGTGAGATGGGTGAAGGAGGCCAAAAGGTACAAACTTCCAGCCACAAATAAGTCATGGGGATGTAATCTACAGCATGGTGACTACAGTTAATCATACTGTATTGCATAGTTGAAAGCTGTTAAGAGAATAGATCTTTAAAGTTCTCATCACAAGTAAAAAAAAAGATTTTGTAACTAAGTAAGGTGATGGATGTTAACTAGACTTTCTGTAGTAATAATTTCACAATATATACAAACATCAAATTGTTATGTTGTACACCAGAAACTAATAATAATGTTATACGTCAGTTATACATCAGTTCAAAAAAGAAGAAGAGTGAAAGTTAATGAACTAAGGATTCATCTCAAGACATTAGAAAAAGAACAATAGAAGAAGCCCAAAGAATACAGGAAAAAGGAAGGAAATAAAAATATAAGAATGAAATGAACAAAATGGAAAATAATGATACAACAGAGAGGATGAATAAAGCCATGAGCAGATTCTTTGAGACAAGTAACGAAAATACATAAAAATCTTTAACAAGAATGATCTGGAAAAAAGAGAAAAACCATAATAAAAATTATAATCTAAAAAGGGGGTATCACTACTGATTCAGAAAAAAAAACTTTTAAGAGAAAGAGAGAGACTGTTGTAAATAACTTCATGCCCACAAGTGTGAAATTTTACAGACAAGAAGGTTTCCTAGAAAAATGTAACTTGTCAAAACCGATACCAGAAAAAAAGCTGGAGAACCTGAACAGAGCTATTGAAGACACGGACCCTGCAGTTACAAATCTACCCAACTACAAAAACTGAGCCTTCTACAGACTCTGCCATAGCATGGAGAAAGTGGAAAAACTCTTCAACTTATTTCATGAGACTGAAGGTGATAACTCGAGAATAACTATAGATAACTCATTTGAGGGGTGAGAAAGAATCCCAAAGTTTCACAAATCTGTAAAGAAAAGGGAACAAAGAATGATCACAGGATGAAGGGAACAACACCTGGGACTGCATTTTGGATCTCTAAAATATGCACATTAAGTACAATCTAAACACTGGATTTGTTAAAGGACCTCCTTCCTTTCATTACAGTTCGTGTTTGCAGTAGGTATAGTTTGTATAAGTAGATGTCCTCAGGATCAGTATCTTTCTCATGCATTCTGTGTACAGTATCCATGGAGCTTTTCTGTCAAGAGTAAACATTTTGTAACCTCAAAAAAATATATTTCAAAACTATATCCACGTGCATAAGAATGAAGGTGGACCCCTTGCCATACACAATATAAACTCCAAGTAGATCACAGGCCTAAATGTAAGAGCTATCTATAAGACTCTTAGAAGAAAACATAGGGTTTTTCATGACCTTGGGTTAAGCAAAGACTTTTAGATATGACACTAAAAGTATAACCAACAACAGAAAAAAATAGATAAATTGGGCTTCATCAAAATTAACATCATTCATGCTTTGAAGGACACCATCAAGTGAGTGAAAAAACAACTCAGAGAATAGGAGAAAACATTTGCAAATCATATACCTGATAAGGGTCTAGAATCTGAAATAAAGAACTATTATAAATCAATAATAAGAAGACAAATAACCCAATTCAAAAATGGGCAAATGACTCAAATAGACATTGCTCCAAAAAAGATATACAAGTTACCAATAAGCAAATGAAAAGATGCTCAACATCATTAGCCATTGGGGAAATCCAAATCAAAACCACAATGAGACAACACTTCACACACATAAGAATGGCTATAATCAAAAAGTCAGATAATAACAAGGATGTGGAGAAGTTGGAACCCTCATACACTGCTGGTGAGAATGTAAAACGATGCAGCCATGTAGGAAAACAGTTCCTAAAGAGTTACTGTAGACCCACCAATTCCACGCCTACATATAGATCCAAGAGAAATGAAAACATATGTACACACAAAGAATTTGTACACAAATGTTCATAGCAGCATTATTCACAATAGCCAGAAACTGAAAATAACCAAAATGTCCATCAACTGATAAATGGATAAACAAATGTGGTATGTCCATACAATGGAATATTATTCAGCAATAGAAGGAATACAGTATTGATACGTACTACAGCTTGGATGAACCTTGAAAATATTATGTTACGTGGAATAAGCCAGATACAAAAAGTCACATCTTGTGTGATTCAATTAACAGGAAAATCCATAGAGACAGAAAGTAGATTGGTGTCAGGGGAAGGAGCAGTGACTGCTAACGGGTACACGGTTTCTTTGGGGGAGCGATGAAAACGTTCTAAAATTGATCGTGGTGATGGTTGCACAACTCTGCGAATACACTAAAACCCACTGAACTGTACACTTTAAATGGGTGAATTGTATGGTATGTGAATTATATTTCAACAAAGTTGTTAATAATAAACCGTACAGATGGTGTCTGAAAATTGCATCTTATGTCTCTGTGGAAAAACTGTGATTAAAACACATGTCAAGCGCTAAGTTTCAGCCGGAGAGGACAGCTGTCATCAGCTACACAGGCCAAAATCAGTAGTTGTAAACTTCAATGTCATCACTACTCTTTCATGGACCACCCCCCCACCCCCGCCCAGCATCTCTTGGACATTCGCCACTTCATACACCGAGTGAAAACTGCTAAATGCACATTTCATCATTAGGATCCTTAGAAATCCCAAAGTCCTCCCTTTGATTTTATAGATGAGGAAACGAACCTAGAAAGGGGTTAAAACTCTACTGCCAAGAGTCACAAAGCAAGTTTGCATCGAAGCTGGGATTAGAACCTGTCTCCCCTACCTCACCTTTCTCTTCCTACAGATTTTCTGCAGGGTTCCACGCCCCTCAAACTGGTCTTCTGAGCACGGTCAAAACTAAACTCCTCACAGCCTGGATATCTGACTTGGGCCGCGGGCAGGAGCTAGAAGGGGGTCGGGAGGCCGCAAATTCTAGGAGAGGGAGGGGGACATTGTGGGGAGGAGATGGGGCTGGGTTTCGAGAAGACAGTTTAAACCCCAGTTCCCGTAAGAGCAGGGGACACAGTGGGGGACGTAAACTCAAGGGATGAGCCATCCCATGGTGTCACATGTGGTCTGGGGCCTGTGGCTATTTTTTCCTGTCACTAACGCGGTTAGAGGGTGCACTCACAAGAACGGTCCCCCACTTACCCAGCTATCTCCACCTCAGACCAGTATGACTTTGCCCCCCAGAAGTTGCCCTGTGAGTCACTCAACCCATGGAAACCTCACGTAAGACAAAGGTTGGAGAAGGCCCCAGGCCTCTGGCCTCACCCAAGTCTCTCCTCCCAGCAGTGTCGCCCAGCTGCCCGCCCCCCTGCACTATGGGTGCACAGACCAGGGCTAGGGAGGAGGCTGGAGACCAGCGAGGCCACTGGTTCTCCTCACAAAGTGAGGAGCAGGAGACCCAGTCCTGGGGTACGCGTTTGGGGCCCAGAACCTGGCCTGGGCTGGGGTGCAGGTGTGGGCAGGAAGTGGGCAAGGAGATGTGAACAACATTTATTTTCTCCCCACTGCCCTGGGAGGAGGGAACGGTCACGTGCTTTAACACTCACAGAGGGCCAGGCACTGCTCTGAGCACTTCACACGTAGAAACTCCCCAATTCTTCACAACCCATGGGGTCTGCGCTAATATCATCCCCAGTTTGAGATGAGGAAACTGAGGCACAGAGAGGCTAAAGAAGCTGATGAGGCCACACAGTTAGTGCGCACCCGAGCTGGCCGCAGCCCAGGCGGACCGGTTCCGAGCTCCCACTCTGTACTGCCTCTGACAGCCCACACGTGCGATGCGATGCCGCAGGGAGAAGCAGGGAAGCTGTTCCCTGCTGGCCTGTCATCAACACCAGAGCTGAATCGCGAAGCTCTCAGACCCCTGTGTTCTCTCTCCACTCCCTAAACCTCACCTGTTTGCCCCGGGTTCCCATGCCCCAGGCAGCTCTGCTTGGCACATGAGCTTCTGGCCCCCTCGGCTTGCTTCCTGAGGGCTGTCAGCAGGCCGGATGAGGAGGTGAGGGAAGGCTGGGTGCCGGTGGGCGGGGGAGAGCAAAGGGGACCCATGACTAGAGCTGGGGGGGCGGGGCAGGAAGCAGAAGTGATGTGAACTGTGGCCTGCGTGATGAGATGTGAACTGTGGCCTGGGGGGCTGCACCACCATTTCAGGAGCCTCCCGTGGGGAGAGAGGGTGTCTGCGTAGGACCATCTCAACACAGGACTCCAGGTAGGGAGGAAGCAGGGGGTCAGGGAGGCTGGGAGCCTCTGAGTGGGGACAGAGGGGCACAAGAGTAGGGCTGCTCTGTCTGGGGAAGAGCCTGATGGAGCAGGAAGTGCTGTAACCCATAAGGCAAGAGACTTGGGTCCAGACTGTGCTCTGTCACTAACTGGCTGGGCAGCCTCATGCCCACCCTGGGCTTCAGTTTTCTCTTATACAAAATGAAGAGGTTAGAGTACACAGTCTTTAAGGCCCCTTCAAATGCTGACAGTTAAAACTAAGAAAGCTGGAAACAGGCTCCCCGGGTTCAGGATGGAGACTGAGTTCTTTAGATTAAGGTTATGAACTACGCTGGCTGCCTAAGCAAGATGATCGGAGGGCCTTCAAAAGACTCCCCTTCTCCTATTTACCTCCCTGGCGCCTGCCATTTTGCCTAGAATTCCACCATTCAAGCCACTCCTTTAGGTAAGGCACAGAAGGTTCCAGATGGAATACAGGGGAAGTTCCTGCTGTCCGTAATCCCCCGGGCCTCAGACAAGCCGCTGTCCCTGGCAGGTGCCAGAGTGGAGAGGCGTCTGAGGAGCTCAGTTCGGACTGGGGTAGAGAGAGGAGATTCCAGATCATAAGCAGGCCCAGTGACGCTCCAGAGCCACCTCAAACTGAGGAAGAACCTTTGAGCTAAGCATTGTCCGAGAGTCGGCAATAGGCAGCTTGCAGACATGGCCAGATTCCCGAAGAGCGTGGCAGGGAATGCCAGAGGAGACAAGCATGAGGAGGAGAGCAAACCGAACGGCCCCTCCCCACACAGGATCTAGGGGCACAGGCGCATAGGCAGCTTTTATTCTAGAATTCAGGCTGATGTTCTTCCATGAGCTCAGAGAGAGGGCCCCAAAGGGGAAATGGGGAGAATGAGGGTGATGCAATCTTTTCCAATTCTGTTAAGGGCTTAATGGGGGTGGGGGGAGATAATGAGAGAGGTGAGGTGAGGAAAGAAAGCATGGCTTGTTCTTGGGTCCACAATAATACCTCTCCAGAATCCAGGCTTCCCTAGAGTTCCCAGATTCCCCAGATTCCTCCCCAAATCTTCTACAGCTACTCTCCGTCCCCTCCTCTGCAGGCAGAGCCCCCTCCCCACCAGCTGTAGCTGTGGTCCTGGGGACAAAACCATCCATCTGGATTCCCATTTGGCCTTAAATAGTGAAATCCTAGCAAGGGTCTCCTCCTGGCTGTGTGACCTTGGGCAAGTCCACTCCCCTCTTTGGGTCCATCTGTACAATGTAGGGGGTGGACCAGGTTTGTAAAGGCCATGCCAGCTCTGACATCCAATGACTTAAGAGATATCTCATTCCCTCCCCATCCCATACGGCCTGATAAGCTACAGTGGGAGGAGGGGTCGGCCCTCCTCCATGCCCCTGCCCACAGCGTCTGCCCTCTGTCTCCACAGCTCCATGGCCTCCCGAGTGCTCCTCCCCGGCATTCTCCTCCTGCTTCTGCCCGCACCCGCCCCTGCCCCCTGCTACACGGCCGCACGCTCTGAGTGCCGGCGCAACCTCAAGTTCGTGCCCGGCTCCTGGCTGGCAGGGGAGGGCGTGGATGTGACCAGCCTCCGGCGCTCAGGCTCCTTCCCGGTGGACACACAGCACTTCCTTCGGCCCGACGGCACCTGTACCCTCTGCCGCAACGCCCTGCAGCAGGGCGCCCTCCAGCGCCTGCCCCTGGCGCTCACCGACTGGCGCGCCCAGGGCTCGGGCTGCAACCGCAAAGTGGTCAAGGATGAGGGTCGCTCCACCGAGGAGGTGGCTGGGGAGGCGGCCAACAGCATCCGTAACGACTGGCAGGTGGGGCTGGACGTGACTCCCAAGCCCAGCAGCAACGTGCGCGTGACCGTGGCGGGCTCCCACTCCCAGGCAGCCAACTTCGCGGCCCAGAAGACTCACCAGGACCAGTACCGCTTCAGCCTGGACTCAGTGGAGTGTCGCTTCTACAGGTGAGCGCCGGGGTCGGGGGAGTGGAGGTTGGATGGGACTTGGAAAAGGCGTGGGAAACTCGGGGTGGTCTGGGAGCCCTGGAATGGCAGCGTGGGGAGCTGGCGGCCGCTTCCGCCAGGAGGAGATGGCAGTCCTGGTTCTCACGTACCCCCTTCCCTGAGGCCCTGACCTGGAAGAACCCAGGGAGAGAACAGGTGGAGGGCAAGCGAGCAAGGCTATGCTCAGAGCCCCAGATGGTGTCAGTCTGGTCTACTGAGCACCCAACCGCCACTTCCCTGGGCATTGCTAGCTTCCTGCGGGCAGGAGGCCTGGCTGGGTCCCTCCTGTCCCTGGCCCTCTTTCATCCGCTCAAGCACTCTTCATTTCCTCCTTGCCAGGCTCTGTGCTAAGAACTCGGGCTACAGGTTGAACAACAGTAGCCATGCCCTGAGCCCTCAGGGACCTAGTCACCCAAAGAAATGCACGGTCTCCATGGGACCCAGAGTCACCCACCCCCGCTGACTTCCCTCACGGGAGGCCGTGTTTCCCACACAGTGAAACAGGGCGCTCCTGCCTGCGTGGCCAGAGTTGTCAGAAGCCCAGGTATACAAGGCCCAACCCAGGGGACAGACAGACAGAGGCCACAGGACTAGGTTCCAAACCAGAGAGATACCATCGGTGTCGTACCATCGCTTTTAAAATTAGAAAAGAAAAATCTTTTTTTGAAAAAGAAAGACAAAAATACCTATACAAAGTACCTAGGTCACCAAGGGGCAACGGGCAGGGTGGGTTTCCCTGCTGGCTTGGTGGTTCAGAGCTTGAGCTTTGGAGCCAGGCCCCCTGGGTCCAAGCCCTAGTTCTGCCACTTAATGTGACCTTGGGCAATCTCACAGGAGTTATTTAGGGGAAAACACTACCCACCGCTGGGCCCATCTGATGTTTTTCTCTCCCCTCAGTTTCCACCTGGTGCACACTCCCCCACTGCACCCTGAGTTCAAGAGGGCCCTCAAGACCCTGCCCCCCCACTTCAACATCTCCACCGAGCCTGACTACCGGAGGCTCATCTCCAGCTATGGCACCCACTTCATCCGGTCCATGGAGCTGGGCGGCCGCGTCTCAGCCCTCACCGCCCTGCGCACCTGCGAGCTGGCCCTGGAAGGGCTCACGGCCCAGGAGGTTGAGGACTGCCTGGCCGTCGAGGCCGAGGTCAGCATAGGAAGCCACGCCAGTGCCTCGTCGGCATTCAAGGAGTGTGAGGAGAAGAAGAAACAGCACAAGATGGGGACCTCCTTCCACCAGGCCTACCGGGAACGCTGTTCTGAGGTCGTTGGCGGCCACCACACGTCCGTGCATGACCTGCTGTTCGGGAACCAGGCTGGGCCCGAGCAGTTCTCAGCCTGGGTGGCCTCGTTGCAGGACAGCCCCGGCCTGGTGGACTACACGCTAGAACCGCTCCACTTGCTTCTGGACAGCCGGGACCCGCGGCGGGAGGCGCTCAGGCAGGCTGTGAGCAAGTACGTGACGGACAGGGCACGCTGGAGGGACTGCAGCCGCCCGTGCCCCCCGGGGCGGCGCAAGAACCCTAAGGACCCGTGCCAGTGCATGTGCCATGGCTCGGCGGCCACCAACCAGGACTGCTGTCCCAGGAAGAGGGGCCTGGCCCACCTGGAGGTCATGAACTTCCTGGCGACGGGTCTGTGGGGAGACTGGACCACTGCCACGGACGCCTACCTGAAGGTCTTCTTCGGCGGCCGGGAGCTGAGGACCGACACAGTGCAGAACGATAACCACCCCAGGTGGATGACACAGCTGGACTTCGGGGATGTGGTCCTGACCACAGGGGGCCCCCTGAGGGTGCAGGTCTGGGATGCAGACTCTGGCTGGGACGATGACCTTCTCGGTACCTGTGACCAGACTCCAAAGTCTGGCTCACACGAGGTGAAGTGCCACCTGAAGCACGGTCACCTGAGATTCTCCTACCATGCTAAGTGCTTACCTCACCTGACGGGGGGGACGTGCCTGGAGTACGCCCCCCAAGGGCTTCTGGGGGATCCTCCAGGAAACCGGAGTGGGCCAGTGTGGTGAGAGCATTGGGCCCTGAGAGGACCAGTGTGCCGAATTGGAGGGGTCTCACGAAGGGACCCAGAGGGCCTATCTCCATATCCCCATTAGACAGTTGGAAAACTGAGGCTTTTTTTTTTTTTTCAGCGAGGTGGCTGAATTTACAGGCCAGCCCTGAGTCACTCTGTCCAAACTACCTTAGCTCTTCGATATTCTCAAGGCCCAGAAATGAGCTGGAGTTGGGCCACGCCCTACAGCCACTGCTACACAGGTCCCAGCTCAGGTCAGGAGCCGGGCAGAAGGCCAGGAGGCTGTTCCCACCAGGCTGCCTGGTGTCATGTGTACCATTCCCTTGCAGCCCCTCTTCTAGTGTGGTGAATTCTTCATCATATTAGATGTAACCCCTTTGGCCCCAGCTGCTCTGTTTGCTCTGTTTTCTTTGCCCACCAAGCTTTGCCTCTCAGACAAATCCAGAGCTCTCTTGACCTGTCTCATTGTGTACACAGCCTGACAGAGGACCAATAAATGTGATGTGACGGTGACCATGATGGTGTTGGTTGTGGCAGAGGAGAGGATGAAGACCAAACACAGCCTTGGAGATACACTTCTACATTAGCCACCCTACCCAATAGAACAGGTGGTTGACCCCAGGGGTAGGCAAATAATGTAAATAAACTATTTTTCCACTTTGGCTGGAAATGGGGGGACCCAAAATATTTTACTTTCCTCATAACTCTTTGATTCAAGAAACAGCAGCATAAACAGTGATATATGCCAATGCGCATTCAGCTCCGAGCCGAGAAACAAGAGGGAATGGTGAGGATTCTGGTGAACCGAAGGGCACGTCTTATCCAGGGTGGGGGTGGGGAGATGGGCAGCTCTGCACCAGCCAAACATTCCCAGGCAGGAATGTGAGCCCAGTACTGCCAGGTTTTCTAATTTCTTAAAGCAACCAGAAATCCCAGCGTGACTTATAAGTGTTGGCAATTCATTTCACTTTGTAAAAATAAACCTATATGGGCAAGCACAGTACGAGCCAAAGAGGACATGTATGCAGGCCATGACTGATCCGGAGCAACCAGTTTGGAAACTCTAATTTCAGCAGAACCCATCTGGCAGACTTAACAGCTCTCCCCTGTCCCACAGTTCGAGGAGAGAAGGCAGTGGTTTCAACCAGGTGGTGTCTGAGGGCCTCCTGGGCTTGGAATGCAGGAATCCCCAGAGCCTCAGCTTGTGATATAAAATGAACTGGTCCTTGTTTCATGTGCCTGGGACACAGGCCTCAGAACACAGGCCCATGGGGTGGGCGGCAAGACTCAGGGTAACCTCCTAGACCCGGTAGGATTCGGCTGTGAAGGGCCGTTGTCAGTGGGGTTCAGAGTTGCTGACACAGCCCTCCTGACTCTCTTTGAAACTCCCTACAAATTAAGCCCTTTGAGGTCCGCGTGGACCCACAGGCTCAAAAGCCCAGCAGTGACATTACACTGACCCTGGATCCCCAAGTTGGGTGAGGGGATTGCCAAGCTCTACAAGCCTGGTTGAAACCACCGTTCTTACACCTTTCCCTTCACAGCCACATGCACAGACAAGAGCACAAGAGAAATCACGCAACTTCACGCTGCCTGCTGCACTCGTTGAAAATAAACATGGGTATGGGCCATACCCTCAAGGAAAGCAGGGCCAGGGCAGGCCTGGCTCCGGAAACAGCTCTGACAAGAGATGGCAGGCTTGTTCTAGTCCCCACGTGGTCAGTGACCTCCAGCAAGTCCCCCTGAGCCTTGGTTTCCCAGAAGGACAATCTGTGTTTTACTCCCTTCCCAGGACTGTTTGGAAGGGGGCCGTGAGCCTTTCTAGAAGGTCAGTGCTATAGAAGCAGTCCTGGAAGTTCATCCGGTTAACCCTCCTGGTTTTGCATTTAAGGAAACTGAGGCTCAGAAGAAGGGATTTGACCGTGGTTGCCGAGGTTAGTGGCCGAGCCAGGTCTCCGTGAGTCGTGGGCACTCCACTCTGAGCACAGCTCTGGAGAAACCAGTGGGATCCCGACAGGAGGGCCCCTGGGGGAAAGGGGTGGTATTACCGAGGAAAAGGAATGGCTGATGTTGTTGAGGGGCAGCTATGGAGCTCTCAGCCCTATGAGACATTTTCATGGACATTTCGCTGACATTTTGTCACACTTGGGGCCCCTTGTTTGTTCGGGATGTTCTTTGCTGTGCCTGGTGTCTTCCATCTGCCCTCAGGTCTCATCCGTACGCTGCTCCACCCAGCTCTGGCCCGGAGGCTGGCCGATCTGAGCCCGCCGGTCAGTGAGCAAGATATGGGAGGAAGGGAGAAGGGGAGAGCACAGTGACAGGCCCTGGGCTCCTCTCAGTGCCTCTCAGTGAGGCGGCCTTGCGTTGACTGTGTCCCTGTATCACCGCCCCTCTCTGGGAAGTCTCTGCATGTCTCTCTCTTTCTGGGTTCCAGCCACTGCTCCCTCCTCTCATCCCTTCAGACTTAGGGATGGTAACCGCTTCACCACTATTAAACCCGCGTTATTGTACTACCCCTTCTGCTTCTCTACAGCCCCCTACACCTTTGTAAATAGGCCCTTTATAAAAATAAATAAATAAATAAATAAAAACCCTCCTCAAATTACCATAATTTGAATATGCCATTTAGGCTGTGGTCTAAATGTTTGTGTCTCCCCACAATTCATGTATTGAAATAGTAATCCTCAGGGTGATCGTATTAGGAGGTGGGGCCTTTGGAGGTGATTAGGTCATGAGGGCGGCGCCCTCATAATGTAGGTTACTGCCCTTATAAAAGAGGCCCCAGAGAGATCCCTGGTCCCTTCCCCTATGTGAGGACACAGTGAGAAAATGCCTTCTATGAACCAGAAAGCTGGCCCACTGAATCTGCCAGCACCTTGATCTTGGACTTTCAGCCTCTAGAACTGTGAGAAATAAATTTCTGTTGTTTAAAAACCACCCAGTTTGGAGTATTTTGTTATAGCAGCCTGAACAGATTAGGACAGCTTCCTATAGCGGTGCTGATGACACACCACCAATGAGTCTGGTGGGAAGCAGAGCCACCTCCTCTCAGAAGCTGAAAATGCCCTATGCTTCTTTCTCCAACCACCCCTGCAACTAGGAAAGGACATGTGACTGGATCTGCCAGTCAGATGCAGCTGCCCAGGTATGGGGTCCCTTCAGAAGCTGATGCTGAGACCAGATTAGAGTACAGGTAATTATGTTGGAAGTGACCCCAGGAAGCCCACTAGGGGAGAGGGGAAGTAGGCCAGGGGAGGGAGGGTGACCCAGAAAAGGGGTTTTATCCAGCAAGTCACCATATGGGCAACCAGAGCCAATGAAGAGTTATCCCAGCTGGGATGGAGGGAGCTGGGCGTCCATACACCACTTCCCATGCGTCACTGGTTAGGGCTGAATTATTTTTCTACTTATTTCATCCAGACTTGGCTTCTATTTCTGGCAACTAAGAACCCTGGTGATGACACCATTCCATCTTTCCCCCTGCTGCTTCAACACCTCCATCCCCTTTCCCAACCATCCTCCCACCTCACCCTGGCGGGCCCTGTCCTTAGAGCCACCATTCAATTGCCCCCAGCACTTCCCTCCCCAGGGCATGGAGCACAGAAGGGCAGGGACCTTTCGTGGGTTCCATCATTCACCGATGGTTACTGAGCACCTTCTGTCAACCAGGTCCTGGGGCCAGTGAACAAGCCATGCGGAGCATCTGTCCTCTTGTGGCCTGTGTCTGATGGGGAGATGATGTGGGCCCGGAGGAGAGATTCAGGGAGCAGGGTGGCACTCAGGCTGGGGGCTGGGCTGGATTGCTTTTTTTTTCCTCTCTCTCTCTCCCCGCCCAAGTGATCTCTTCCAAGACTTCGGGCTGTGGTTGACAACAGCCCGGTTTTTGTTTTTTAAGCAGTTGCCACAGCACCTGTATCTCCCTTCAAACACACTTCGTCGTGGTCTCTGAGGTGTGGCCCCCAGCTGCTGTGGCGGCAGCGTCAGTGTCTCTGACATGTGTGAGCAGAGGAGGATCTGCTGGAGGACAGCAGTCTGGGGGTGGGGAGAGCCCGGGGGGAGGGGCAGGGAGCCCCATGCAGCTTTGATAGGCTGTGAGTCCTCTCCGCAGTGATCTTCATTCCCCCACATCCGTCACCAAGGCCAGCCAGTTCAGCCTCTTCTGCTCATAACCACAGCCTCTCTGGCCCAGGCCATCAACACCTCTTGCTTGGATGAGTCTTCCTGTGGCCTCCTCACTGATTACTAGGCTACTGTCTCCCCCTCACTGCCCCTCCAACTCACAGCCGCAGTGGTGCTGGCACCCTCCCCGTATCCCCTCAGCCCCGCTCCATGCTGGCCCTCCACCTCTGCCTGAGGGTCCCACGGGGAGGCCAGAAGAGCCCTCAACCGATGGCTAATGGGAAGTGGTGTATAAATAGCCCAGCTCCCTCCGCCTGGGCAGGGGGGATAACTCTGAAGGGCATATTCTGCGGTGGCTCCCAGAGTTTCCCAACAGGGTTAAGCTCCAGTACCCACAATGGTGACCTGCTTGACCCCAAGTGCTCTCTTGGCTCTCTCCCTTCTGTCTCAATTCCCCACTTCCCTACTGGTATTATCTGGAATCACCTCCCACATAAACTACCTGTTTGCAAATCCCTGTCTTGAGGTCTGTCTCTGGGGAAACCAGCTAAGATGCACATCTGACCACATCATTGCCTCGCTTGAAACTCTTCATTGGTTCCTTGGGGCTCTTGGGATACAGTCCAAAGCCCCTAGTGTGATCCATATGCTGACCTCACTCTCAACTCTGCCTTTCCCACCCCCTACCCTGCCCACCACCCAAGCCCTGCCTCACTGAGCATGTTCATTCCTCTGTTGGCCACACCCTCTCTAGCCCTTCACATGTGCTGCCTCCTCTTTCTGGAACTTTTCTCCTCTACCCGGACTAAGTCCTCCTCAGTCTTCAGGCTTCAGCTTCAAAGGTGGCTTCCTCTGGGAAGCCTTCCCTGGCTTGCAGGTCTAGGTCATGGCCCCCCGTACCCTGCTCCCATAGTCCTCATTATTTCCCCATCACAGTGCCATGAGGCCAAGGGCCATTTCTATCTTATTCACAGTTGAATCAACTAGTCCAGCACCTAACATAAGTTTGATCCTTGAAAAATATTGGATGGGTGATTAGATGGATAAATGAATGAAAGAATAAAACCTACCAAAGAATCTTCCAGCCTCTGCTTGAACTCTCCCAGAGACAAACAACTCATTACCTTCCTTCTACACAGAAGGAAGAAGGTTCTAACCATGAACCATCATGTGACACAGAAACTGACCTCTTTATAACGTCCAGCCCTGGTCGTGGATCAGGGATTCTGTGTCTAGATCTCTGGTCCCGTCTCTGACTTGGTTGGGCTGAAGCACCACTAAGCTGATTCCAGCCCAGGCAACGGCTGTCCCTCACTCCTCTTTGTGTGAAGGAGCCACAGAAGGGCCACACACTGCCTGGGTCAAGGGGGACATGGGACTCGGTCAGCCACCCTCCTCTCTGTTACTGACAGTAGAAGCAAGAACCTGTCATGGGAGGGAGACCTTCAAGATGGTGGAGGAGTGAGACATGGAGATCGCCTTCCTCCCACAAATACATCAGAAATACATGTACATGTGGAACAACTCCTACTGAACACCTACTGAACGCTGGCAGGGGACCTCAGACTTCCCAAAAGGCAAGAAACTCCCCACGTACCTGGGTAGGGCAAAAGAAAAAAGAAAAAACAGAGACAAAAGAATAGGGACGGGACCTGCACCAGTGGGAGGGAGCTGTGAAGGAGGAAAGGTCTCCACACACTAGGAAGGCCCTTCGCAGGCGGAGACTGTGGAGACTGCGGGTAGCAGAGGGGGGAAGCTTCGGAGCCGCGGAAGAGAGCGCAGCAACAGGGGTGTGGAGGGCAAAGCGGAGAGATTCCCACACAGAGGATCAGTGCCGACCAGCACTCACCAGCCCAATAGGCTTGTCTGCTCACCCGCCGGGGCGGGCGGGGCTGGGAGCTGAGGCTCGGGCTTCGGAGGTCGGATCCCAGGGAGGGGACTGGGGTTGGCTGCGTGAACACAGCCTGAAGGGGGCTAGTGCACCACAGCTAGCCGGGAGGGAGTCCGGGAAAAAGTCTGCACCTGCCTAAGAGGCAAGAGACCATTGTTTCGGGGTGCGCAAGGAGAGAGGATTCAGAGCACCGCCTAACCGAGCTCCAGAGACAGGCGAGAGCCGCGGCTATCAGCGCAGACCTGACAGACGGGCATGAGATGCTAAGGCTGCTGCTGCGGCCACCAAGAAGCCTGTGTGCAAGCACAGGTCACCATCCACGCCTCCCATCCCGGGAGCCTGTGCAGCCCGCCACGCCCAGGGTCCCGTGATCCAGGGACAACTTCCCCGGGAGAACGCACGGCGCACCTCAGGCTGTTGCAATGTCACGCCGGCCTCTGCCACTGCAGGCTGGCCCCACATTCCGTACCCCTCCCTCCCCCCAGCCTGAGTGAGCCAGAGCCCCCGAATCAACTGCTCCTTTAACTCCGTCCTGTCTGGGCGGGAACAGATGCCCTCAGGCGACCAACACGCAGAGGCAGGGCCAAATCCAAAGCTGAACCCCAGGAGCTGTGCAAACAAAGAAGAGAAAGGGAAATCTCTCCATGCAGCCTCAGGAGCAGCAGATTAAATCTCCACAATCAACTTGATGTACCCTGCATCTGTGGAATACCTGAATAGACAACGAATCATCCCAAAATTGAGGCGGTGGACTTTGGGAGTGACGATATATATATCTATTTCCTTTTTCTCTTTTTGTGAGCATGTATGTGTTTGCTTCTTTATGTGATTTTGTCTGTATAGCTTACCTTTGGCCATTTGTCCTAGGGTTCTGTCCGTCTGCTTTTTTTCTTGTTGTTTTGTTTTTTGGGTTTTTTTAGTATAGTTTTTGGCACTTGTTATCATTGGTGTATTTGTTTTTTGGTTTGGTTGCTCTCTTCTTTTTTCTTTTCTTTTATAACTTTTTAATTTTTTTAATAATTGTTTTTTATTTTTTATTTTAATAACTTTATTTTATTTTATTTCTCCCTTTTCTTCTGAGCCATGTGGCTGACAGGGTCTTGGTGCTCCAGCCAGGTGTCAGGCCTGTGCCTCTGAGGTGGAAGAGCTGAGTTCAGGACATTGGTCCACCAGAGACCTCCCGGCACCACGTAATATTAAATGGCGAAAGCTCTCCCAGAGACCTCCATCTCAACGCAAAGACCCAGCTCCACTCAAAAACCAGCAAATTCCAGTGCTGGATATCCTATGCCAAACAACTAGCAAGACAGGAACACAACCTCACCCATTAGCAGACAGGCTGCCTAAAATCATAATAAGGTCACAGACACCCAAAAACACACCACCGAATGCGGACCTGCCCACCAGAAAGACAAGATCCAGCCTCATCCACCAGAACACAGGCACTAATCCCCTCCACCAGGAAGCCTACACAACCCACTGAACCAACCTTAGCCACTGGGGACAGACACCAAAAACAACAGGAACTACAAACCTGCAGCCTGTGAAACGGAAACCCCAAACACAGTAAGGTTAAGTAAAATCAGAAGACAGAGACACACACAGCAGATGAAGGAGCAAGGCAAAAACCCACAAGACCAAACAAATGAAGAGGAAATAGGCAGTCTACCTGAAAAAGAATTCAGAGTGATGATAGTAAAGATGATCCAAAATCTTGGAAATAGAATGGAGAAAATACAAGAAACGTTTAACAGGGACCTAGAAGAACTAAAGAGCAAACAAACAATGGCAAACAACACAATAAATGAAATTAAAATTTCTCTAGAAAGAATCAATAGCAGAATAACTGAGGCAGAAGAATGGATAAGTGACCTGGAAGATAAAATAGTGAAAATAACTACTGCAGAGCAGAATAAAGAAAAAAGAATGAAAACAGTTGAGGACAGTCTCAGAGACCTCGGGGACAACATTAAACAAACCAACATTCAAATTATAGGGGTCCCAGAAGAAGAAGAGAAAAAGAAAGGGACTGAGAAAATATTTGAAGAGATTATAGTTGAAAACTTCCCTAATATGGGAAAGGAAATAGTTAATCAAGTCCAGGAAGCACAGAGAGTCCCATACAGGATAAATCCAAGGAGAAACACATGAAGACACATATTAATCAAACTATCAAAAATTAAATACACAGAAAAATATTGAAAGCAGCAAGGGAAAAACAACAAATAACATACAAGGGAATCCCCATAAGGTTAACAGCTGATCTTTCAGCAGGAACTCTGCAAGCCAGAAAGGAGAGGCAGGACATATTTAAAGTGATGAAAGGGGAAAACCTACAACCAAGATTACTCTACCCAGCAAGGATCTCATTCAGATTCGACAGAGAAATTAAAACCTTTACAGACAAGCAAAAGCTAAGAGAATTCAGCACCACCAAACCAGCTTTACAATAAATGCTAAAGGAACTTCTCTAGGAAGGAAACACAAGAGAAGGAAAAGACCTACAAAAACAAACCCAAAACAATTAAGAAAATGGTAATGGGAATATACATATCAATAATTACCTTAAATGTAAATGGATTAAATGCTCCAACCAAAAGACACAGACTGGCTGAATGGATACAAAAACAAGATCCGTATATATGCTGTCTACAAGAGACCCACTTGAGACCTAGGGACACATACAGACTAAAAGTGAGGGGATGGAAAAAGATATTCCATGCAAATGGAAATCAAAGCAAAGCTGGAGTAGCAATTCTCATATCAGACAAAATAGACTTTAAAATAAAGACAAGGGGCAAAGAAGGATACTACATAATGATCAAGGGATCAATCCAAGAAAAAGATATAACAATTGTAAATATTTATGCACCAAACATAGGAGCACCTCAATACATAAGGCAAATGCTAACAGCCATAAAAGGGGAAATCGACAGTAACACAATCATAGTAGGGGACTTTAACACCCCACTTTCACCAATGCACAGATCATCAAGATGAAAATAAATAAGGAAACACAAGCGTTAAATGACATATTAAACAAGATGGACTTAATTGATATTTATAGGACATTCCATCCAAAAACAACAGAATACACTTTCTTCTCAAGTGCTCATGGAACACTCTCCAGGATAGATCATATATCGGGTCACAAATCAAGCCTTGGTAAATTTAAGAAAATGAAATCGTATTATCAAGTATCTTTTCCATGATGAGACTAGATATCAATTACAGGAAAAATTCTGTAATAAATACAAATACATGGAGGCTAAACAACACACTACTTAATAATCAAGAGATCACTGAAGAAATCAAAGAGGAAATCAAAACATACCTAGAAACAAATGACAATGAAAACACGATGAACCAAAACCTATGGGATACAGCAAAAGCAGTTCTAAGAGGGAAGTTTATAGCAATGCAATCCTACCTCAAGAAACAAGAAAAATCTCGAATAAACAACCTAACCTTACACCTAAAGCAATTAGAGAAAGAAGAACAAAAAAGCCCCAAAGTTAGCAGAGGGAAAGAAATCATAAAGATCAGATCAGAAATAAATGAAAAAGAAATGAAGGAAATGATAGCAAAGATCAATAAAACTAGAAGCTGGTTCTTTGAGAAGATAAACAAAATTGATAAACCATTAGCCAGACTCATCAAGAAAAACATGGAGAAGACTCAAATCAACAGAATTAGAAATGAAAAAGGAGAAGTAACAACTGACACTGCAGAAATACAAAGGATCATGAGAGATTACTACAAGCAACTATACGCCAATAAAATGAACAACCTGGAAGAAATGGACACATTCTCAGAAAAGCACAACCTTCTGAGACTGAAGCAGGAAGAAATAGAAAATATAAACAGACCAATCACAAGCACTGAAATTGAGACTGTGATTAAAAATCTTCCAACAAACAAAAGCCCAGGACCAGATGGCTTCACAGCCAAATTCTATCAAACATTTAGAGAAAACCTAAAACCTATCATTCTCAAACTCTTCCAAAATATAGCAGAGGGAGGACCACTCCCAAACTCATTCTACGAGGCCACCATCACCCTGATACCAAAACCAGACAAAGATGTCACAAAAAAAGAAAACTACAGGCCAATATCACTGATGAACATAGATGCAAAAATCCTCAACAAAATACTAGCAAACAGAATCCAACAGCACATTAAAAGGATCATACACCATGATCAAGCGGGGTTTATCCCAGGAATGCAAGGATTCTTCAATATACACAAATCAGTCAATGTGATACACCATATTAACAAATTGAAGGAGAAAAACCATATGATCATCTCAATAGATGCAGAAAAAGCTTTTGACAAGATTCAACACCCATTTATGATAAAAAACATCCAGAAACTAGGCATAGAGGGAACTTACCTCAACATAATAAAGGCCGTGTATGACAAACCCACAGACAACATTGTTCTCAATGGTGAAAAACTGAAACCATTTCCACTAAGATCAGGAGCAAGACAAGGTTGCCCACTCTCACCACTATTATTCAACATAGTTTTGGAAGTTTTAGCCACAGCAATCAGAGAAGAAAAAGAAATAAAAGGAGTCCAAATCGGAAAAGAAGAAGTAAAGCTGTCACTGTTTGCAGATGACACGATACTATACATACAGAATCCTAAAGATGCTACCAGAAAACTACTAGAGCTAATCAATGAATCTGGTAAAGTAGCAGGATACAAAATTAATGCACAGAAATCTCTTGCATTCCTATACACTAATGATGAAAAATCTGAAAGAGAAATTAAGGAAACACTCCCATATACCACCGCAACAAAAAGAATAAAATACCTAGGAGTAAACCTACCTAAGGAGACAAAAGACCTGTATGCAAAAAACTATAAGACACTGATGAAAGAAATTAAAGATGGTACAAACTGATTGAGAAATATACCATGTTCTTGGATTGGAAGAATCAACATTGTGAAAATGACTATACTACGCAAAGCAATCTACAGATTCAATGCAATCCCTATCGAACTACCACTGGCATTTTTCACAGAACTAGAACAAAAAATTTCACAATCTGTATGGAAACACAAAAGAACCCGAATAGCCAAAGCAATCTTGAGAAAGAAAAACAGAGCTGGAGAAATCAAGCTCCCGGACTTCAGACCATACTAAAAATCTACAGTAATCAAGACAGTATGGTACTGGCACAAAAACAGAAATATAGGTCAATGGAACAGGATAGAAAGCCCAGAGATAAACCCACACACATATGGTCACCTTATTTTTGATGAAGGAGGCAAGAATATACAATGAAGAAAAGACAGCCTCTTCAATAAGTGGTGCTGGGAAAACTGGACAGCTACATGTAAAAGAATGAAATTAGAACACTCCCTAACACCATACCCAAAAATAAACTCAAAATGGATTAAAGTCCTAAACGTAAGACCAGACACTATAAAACTCTTAGAGGAAAACATAGGCAGAACACTCTACTACATAAATCACAGCAAGATCCTTCTGACCCACCTCCTAGAGAAATGGAAATAAAAACAAAAATAAACAAATGGGACCTAATGAAACTTAAAAGCTTTTGCACAGCAAAGGATACCATAAACAAGACGAAAAGACAACCCTCAGAATGGAATGGGAGAAAATATTTTCAAATGGAGCAACTGACAAAGGATTAATCTCCAAAATATACAAGCAGCTCATGCAGCTCAATATCAAAAAAACAAACAACCCAATCCAAAAATGGGCAGAAGACCTAAATAGACATTTCTCCAAAGCAGATATACAGATTGCCATCAAACACATGAAAGGATGCTCAACATCACTAATCATTAGAGAAATGCAAATCAAAACTACAATGAGGTATCACCTCACACCAGTCAGAATGGCCATCATCAAAAAATCTACAAACAATAAATGCTGGAGAGGGTGTGGAGAAAATGGAACCCTCTTGCACTGTTGGTGGCAATGTAAATTGATACAGCTACTATGGAGAACAGTATGGAGGTTCCTTAAAAAACTAAAAATAGAACTACCATACAACCCAGCAATCCCACTACTGGGCATATACCCTGAGAAAACCATAATTCAAAAAGAGTCATGTACCCCAATGTTCATTGCAGCTCTATTTACAATAGCCAGGACATGGAAGCAACCTAAGTGTCCATTGACAGATGAATGGTTAAAGATGTGGCACATATATACAATGGAATATTACTCAGCCATAAAAAGAAATGAAATTGAGTTATTTGTAGTGAGGTGGATGGACCTAGAGTCTGTCATACAGAGTGAAGTAAGTCAGAAAGAGAAAAACAAATACCATATGCTAACACCTATATATGGAACCTAAAAAAAATTTTTAAATGGTTATGAAGAACCTAGGGGCAGGACAGGAATAAAGATGCAGATGTAGAGCATGGACTTGAGGACACGGGGAGGGGGAAGGGTAAGCTGGGACGAAGTGAGAGAGTGACATGGACATACTTATACTACCAAATGTAAAATAGATAGCTATTGGGAAGCAGCCTCATAGCACAGGGACAGGGAGATCAGCTCCGTGCTTTGTGACCACCTAGAGGGGTGGGATAGGGTGGGTGGGAGGAAGATGCAAGAGGGAGGAGATATGGGGATGTATGTATAGCTGATTCACTTTGCTATAAAGCAGAAACTAACACACCATTGTAAAGCAATTATACTACAATAAAGATGTTAAAAAAAAATACAATGGGAAAGTAGAATGAACATATGATGTATCTAAAGCTGTATATTCAAACTCAGATAACAACAAACTACTGGGCTTTATATAGGGATTCAATTTGCAAAATATCATTAGAACACTTTGAATTGAGGGTCAAACAGTTTCAGTATAATTGAAATCTTCTCAATATGCATTTATGCATAATAATGGATTTCTAAATGCCCAAGTATTTCTTACTGTGAAAAGACTTTAAGTATGTAAGTTATAGTCTAATATAATTTAGCAGTTCAAGCAAATGAATAAATAATTGATAAATTAACATGTTCAGTTTTCAGGGTTCCAGTGAAATGTCTGTAACTCTTAGTTTTCAAACAGACTGTTTCTCTCTGACAATTCCAAATTATTCTGTTGTTGTTCTTTAGTTTGAAGATCTATTTGACCAATTTAAGTAGTATAATTTCAGTTTAAGTGTATACATCTAAAATTATAATCCAGAAATCAAAGATAATTTCTTTTGAGTTGTTGAAATGTGTTTGTAGCCTGTGCTATGACCACAGCAGAAACTCAATCAAAACCTGTTTACTAGGGCTTCCCTGGTGGCACAGTGGTTAAGAATCCGCCTGCCAATGCAGGGGACACGGGTTTGAGCCCTGGTCCGGGAAGATTCCTACATGTCGCAGAGCAACTAAGTCCATGTGCCACAACTACTGAAGCCTGAGCGCCTAGAGCCCATGCTCCACAACAAGAGAAGCCACGACAATGAGAAGCCCGTGCACCACAACAAAGACTAGCCCCTGCTCGCCGCAACTACAGAAAGCCCACGCACAGCAACGAAGACCCAACACAGCCATTAATTAATTAATTAATTAATTAATTTAAAAAACCTGTTTGCTAAATAAATGAATAAATGAATGAGTAAATCTAAAAAAAAAAAAAAGAACCTCTCCTGGAAGGCGAGGGATGGCTCTTGATTGTTACCTACCCAGACCTCTTGTTACACAATGGGCTCAGTCACCAACTGAGTCAGTTCCAGCTGGGGCAGCTCTTTCTCTGGGCGCAGCTGGTATCCACTTGGCCTAGGCAAACTGTGACCCCAGAAGGGCCAGGCCCACCACCCTAACCTGCTCATGGGGCTCCCCTCCCCCACCCACCACCTGCCAGACAAGGTCCTCTCCAGCCAAGACTTCCACAGCCCAGGCGGCCAAACACCAGGCAGGGGCAGACTGGGCAGCTGCCTGGCTTTTATCTGTTGGGGTGGGGGTGATGGGGTGGCAGGTGGGTCTGGTAAAGCTAAGACCAGGGTCACTGGTGAGATCCTCATGGGGTGGTTAGGGTTACTGCCACATAGAAAGAGACCAACCTCCGTCACAGGCAGGACCCTCAAGAGCAGCTAAGGACTGACAGCCAACCCAGGCCACAGATGAAATGACCATGGCCACACACTCACCCCAGACTAGCCATAGAGACTTACCATATGAACCTTGACTTTGATCCAAGACTGAGCTCCAACCCCAACCAGTGCTCTTTAGTACACCACAATCACATAAAACTCCCTCCAGACCCCGGGGTCCCCAGCTGTAAAAGGAGGAGCTAGAACAATGACGTCTGCATGCTCTTTCAGCTCGGAGGGACTGGGCCCTGATTCCTCAAGCCAGCTGGTCCCTGACACTCAGTGGACATGGCCGAAGGACCCGACAGCCCTGTCACTCCGAATCTGCTGGGTGGGCAAACCCCACAAGCACCACCCTCCCAATGCTTGGAAGAAGTCCTGCTCCACAAGCCCTTCTCTTCCCAAAAGCCAGATATGCAACCGCGGCTGGCCAGAACTAGAACAGCTGCTATTGCTTTACAGGCTATAATGGCAATTTGTTTAGTGTGGGGCTCAACTGCACATCTGGGCCCACAGTTAATCTCCACAACAGCTGGTTCCCTGCTTCTTCTTAAAAGGGCCATGACGTCAGCCTGCTGGCAGGACACTGACTTTTCCCCTGGGAAGCCCAAACACCCCATGAGATCAACCAGCATGAAAGGAAAACATCTTTGTCTCCCTCTCCTTTTTTTTAAACATCTTTATCGGAGTATAATTGGTTTATAATGTTGTGTTAGTTTCTGCTGTATAACAAAGTGAATCAGCTATATGTATACATATATCCCCATATCCCCTCCCTCTTGAGCCTCCCTCCCACCCTCCCTATCCCACCCCTCTAGAGGGTCACAAAGCATGGAGCTGATCTCCCTGTGCTATGCGGCTACTTCGCGCTAGCTATCTATTTTACATTTGGTAGTGTAAGTATGTCCATGTCACTCTCTCACTTTGTCCCAGCTTACCCTTCCCCCTCCCCGTGTCCTCAACTCCATGCTCTACATCTGCATCTTTATTCCTGTCCTGTCCCTAGGTTCTTCAGAACCATTTTTTTTTTAGATTCCATATATATGTGTTAGCATACAGTATTTTTCTCTTTCTGACTTACTTCACTCTGTATGACAGATTATAGGTCCATCCACCTCACTACAAATAACTCAATTTCATTTATTTTTATGGCTGAGTAATATTCCATTGTATACATGTGCCACATCTTTTTTTTTCTTTTTTTTGAAGTTTTAAATTTTATTTGACTTATTTTTTTATATAGCAGGTTCTTATTAGTTATCCATTTTATACATATTAGTGTGTATATGTCAATCCCAAACTCCCAATTCATCACACCACCACCCGCCACCCGCCACTTTCCCCCCTTGGTGTCCATACGTTTGTTCTCTACATCTGTGTCTCTATTTCTGCCCTGCAAACAGGTCCATCTGTACCATTTTTCTAGATTCCACATATATGCGTTAATATACGATATTTATTTTTCTCCTTCTGACTTACTTCACTCTGTATGACAGTCTCTAGATTCATCCACATCTCTACAAATGACCCAATTTCGTTCCTTTTTATGGCTGAGTAATATTCCATTGGTATATATGTACCACATCTTCTTTATCCATTCGTCTGTCGATGGGCATTTAGGTTGCTTCCATGACCTGGTTATTGTAAATAGTGCTGCAGTGAACATTGTGGTACATGACTCTTTTTGAATTATGGTTTTCTCGTGGTATATGCCCAGTAGTGGGATTGCTGGGTCGTATGGTAGTTCTATTTTTAGTTTTTTAAGGAACCTCCATACTGTTCTCCATAGTGGCTGTATCAATTTACATTCCCACCAACAGTGCAAGAGGGTTCCCTTTCCTCCACACCCTCTCCAGCATTTATTGTTTCTAGATTTTTTGATGATGGCCATTCTGATCGGTGTGAGGTGATACCTCAGTGTAGTTTTGATTTGCATTTCTCTAATGATTAGTGATGTTGAGCATTCTTTCATGTGTTTGATGGCAATCTGTATATCTGCTTTGGAGAAATGTCTATTTAGGTCTTCTGCCCATTTTTGGATTGGGTTGTTTGTTTTTTTGATATTGAGCTGCATGAGCTGCTAGTATATTTCAGATCTTAAGCCTCTGTCAGTTGCTTCGTTTGCAAATATTTTCTCCCATTCTGAGGGCTGTCTTTTCCTCTCGTTTATGGTATCCTTTGCTATGCAAAAGCTTTTAAGTTTCATTAGGTTCCCTTTGTTTATTTTTGTTTTTATTTCCATTTCTCTAGGAGGTGGGTCAAAAAGGATCTTGCTGTGATTTATGTCATAGAGTGTTCTGCCTATGTTTTCCTCTAAGAGTTTTATAGTGTCTGGCCTTACATTTAGGTCTTTAATCCATTTTGAGCTTATTTTTGGGTATGGTGTTACGGAGTGTTCTAATTTCATTCTTTTACATGTAGCTGTCCAGTTTTCCCGGCACTAATTATGGAAGAGGCTGTCTTTTCTCCATTGTATATTCTTGCCTCCTTTATCAAAGATAAGGTGACCATATATGCGTGGGCTTATCTCTGGGCTTTCTTTCCTGTTCTGTTTCTATCCTGTTCCATTGACCTATATTTCTGTTTTTGTGCCAGTACCATACTGTCTTGATTACTGTAGCTTTTTAGTACAGTACAGATTACTTTAGTCTGAAGTATGGGGGCCTGATTCCTCCAGCTCTGTTTTTCTTTTCAAGATTGCTTTGGCTATGGGAGTCTTTTGTGTTTCCATACAGATTGTGAAATTTTTTGTTCTAGTTCTGTGAAAAATGCCAGTGGTAGTTCGATAGGGATTGCATTGAATCTGTAGATTGCTTTGCGTAGTATAGTCATTTTCACAATGTTGATTCTTCCAATCCAAGAACATGGTATATTTCTCAATCAGTTTGTACCATCTTTAATTTCTTTCATCAGTGTCTTATAGTTTTTTGCATACAGGTCTTTTGTCTCCTTAGGTAGGTTTACTCCTAGGTATTTTATTCTTTTTGTTGCGGTGGTATATGGGAGTGTTTCCTTAATTTCTCTTTCAGATTTTTCATCATTAGTGTATAGGAATGCAAGAGATTTCTGTGCATTAATTTTGTATCCTGCTACTTTACCAGATTCATTGATTAGCTCTGTTTTCTGGTAGCATCTTTAGGATTCTGTATGTATAGTATCATGTCATCTGCAAACAGTGACAGCTTTACTTCTTCTTTTCTGATTTGGATTCCTTTTATTTCTTTTTCTTCTCTGATTGCTGTGGCTAAAACTTCCAAAACTATGTTGAATAATAGTGGTGAGAGTGGACAACCTTGTCTTGCTCCTGATCGTAGTGGAAATGGTTTCAGTTTTTCGCCATTGAGAACAATGTTGTCTGTGGGTTTGTCATATATGGCCTTTATTATGTTGAGGTAAGTTCCCTCTATGCCTAGTTTCCGGAGGGTTTTTATCATAAATGGGTGTTGAATCTTGTCAAAAGCTTTTTCTGCATCTATTGAGATGATCATATGGTTTTTCTCCTTCAATTTGTTAATATGACTGACTGATTTGTGTATATTGAAGAATCCTTGCATTCCTGGGATAAACCCCACTTGATCATGGTGTATGAGCCTTTTAATGTGCTGTTGGATTCTGTTCTCTAGTATTTTGTTGAGGATTTTTGTATCTATGTTCATCAGTGATATTGGCCTGTCGTTTTCTTTTTTTGTGACATCTTTGTCTGGTTTTGGTATCAGGGTGATGGTGGCCTCGTAGAATGAGTTTGGGAGTGGTCCTCCCTCTGCTATATTTTGGAAGAGTTTGAGAATGATAGGTTTTAGGTCTTCTCTAAATGTTTGATAGAATTTGGCTGTGAAGTCATCTGGTCCTGGGCTTTTGTTTGTTGGAAGATTTTTAATCACAGTCTCAATTTCAGTGCTTGTGATTGGTCTGTTTATATTTTCTATTTCTTCCTGCTTCAGTCTCGGAAGGTTGTGCTTTTCTGAGAATGTGTCCATTTCTTCCAGGTTGTCCATTTTATTGGCGTATAGTTGCTTGTAGTAATCTCTCATGATCCTTTGTATTTCTGCAGTGTCAGTTGTTACTTCTCCTTTTTCATTTCTAGTTCTGTTGATTTGAGTCTTCTCCATGTTTTTCTTGATGAGTCTGGCTAATGGTTTATCAATTTTGTTTATCTTCTCAAAGAACCATCTTCTAGTTTTATTGATCTTTGCTATCATTTCCTTCATTTCTTTTTCATTTATTTCTGATCTGATCTTTATGATTTCTTTCCCTCTGCTAACTTTGGGGCTTTTTTGTTCTTCTTTCTCTAATTGCTTTAGGTGTAAGGTTAGGTTGTTTATTCGAGATTTTTCTTGTTTCTTGAGGTAGGATTGCATTGCTATAAACTTCCCTCTTAGAACTGCTTTTGCTGCATCCCATAGGTTTTGGGTCGTCGTGTTTTCACTGTCATTTGTTTCTAAGTATTTTTTGATTTCCTCTTTGATTTCTTCAGTGACCTCTTGGTTATTTAGTAGCATATTGTTTAGCGTCCATGTGTTTGTGTTTTTTACAGTTTTTTTTTCCTGTAATTGTTACCTAGTCTCACAGCGTTGTGGCTGGAAAAGATACTTGATAATACGATTTCATTTTCTTAAATTTACCAAGGCTTGATTTGTGACCCAAGATATGATCTATCCTGGAGAATGTTCCATGAGCACTTGAGAAGAAAGTGTATTCTGTTGTTTTTGGATGGAATGCCCTATAAAAATAAAGTCCATCTTGTTTAATGTGTCATTTAACGCTTGTGTTTCCTTATCTATTTTCATTTTGATGATCTGTCCATTGGTGAAAGTGGGGTATTAAAGTCCCCTACTATGATTGTGTTACTGTCGATTTCCCCTTTTATGGCTGTTAGCATTTGCTGTATGTATTGAGATGCTCCTATGTTGGGTCCATAAATATTTACAATTGTTATATCTTCTTCTTGGATTGATCCCTTGATCATTATGCAGTGTTCTTCTTTGTCTCTTGTAATAGTCTTTATTTTGAAGTCTATTTTATCTGATATGAGACTTGCTACTCCAGCTTTCTTTTGATTTCCATTTGCACGGAATATCTTTTTCCATCCCCTCACTTTTAGTCTGTATGTGTCCCTAGGTCTGAAGTGCATCTCTTGTGGACAGCATATATACGGATCTTGTTTTTGTATGCATTCAGCCAGTCTGTGTCTTTTGGTTGGAGCATTTAATCCATTTACATTTAAGGTAATTATTGATATGTATGTTCCTATTACCATTTTCTTAATTGTTTTGGGTTTGTTTTTGTAGGTCTTTTCCTTCTCTTGTGTTTCCTTCCTAGAGAAGTTCCTTTAGCATTTATTGTAAAGCTGGTTTTGTGGTGCTGAATTCTCTTAGCTTTTGCTTGTCTGTAAAGGTTTTAATTTCTCCATCAAATCTGAATGAGATCCTTGCTGGGTAGAGTAATCTTGGTTGTAGGTTTTTCCCTTTCATCACTTTAAATATCTCCTGCCTCTCCCTTCTAGCTTGCAGAGTTTCTGCTGAAAGATCAGCTGTTAACCTTATGGCGATTCCCTTGTATGTTATTTGTTGTTTTTCCCTTGCTGCTTTCAATATTTTTCTGTGTATTTAATTTTTGATAGTTTGATTAATATGTGTCTTCATGTGTTTCTCCTTGGATTTATCCTGTATGGGACTCTCTGTGCTTCCTGGACTTGATTAACTATTTCCTTTCCCATATTAGGGAAGTTTTCAACTATAATCTCTTCAAATATTTTCTCAGTCCCTTTCTTTTTCTCTTCTTCTTCTGGGACCCCTATAATCGAATGCTGGTGCGCTTAATGTTGTCCCAGAGGTCTCTGAGACTGTCCTCAATTCTTTTCATTCTTTTTTCTTTATTCTGCTGTGCAGTGCTTATTTCCACTATTTTATCTTCCAGGTCACTTATCCGTTCTTCTGCCTCAGTTATTCTGCTATTGATTCCTTCTAGAGAAATTTTAATTTCATTTATTGTGTTGTTCATCATTGTTTGTTTGCTCTTTAATTCTTCTAGGTCCTTGTTAAACATTTCTTGTATTTTCTCCATTCTATTTCCAAGATTTTGGATCATCTTTACTATCATCACTCTGAATTCTTTTTCAGGTAGACTGCCTATTTCCTCTTCATTTGTTTGGTCTTGTGGGTTTTTACCTTGCTCCTTCATCTGCTGTGTATTTCTCTGTCTTCTCACTTTGCTTAACTTACTGTGTTTGGGGTCTCTTTTCGCAAGCTGCAGGTTCGTAATTCCCATAGTTTTTGGTGTTTGCCCCCAGTGGGTAAGGTTGGTTCAGTGGGTCGTGTAGGCTTCCTGGTGGAGGGGACTGGTGCCTGTGTTGTGGTGGATGAAGCTGGATCTTGTCCTTCTGGTGGGCAGGAACGCATCTGGTGGTGTGTTTTGGGGTGTCTGTGAACTTAGTATGAGTTTAGGCAGCCTGTCTGCTAATGGGTGGGGTTGTGTTCCTGTCTTGCTAGTTGTTTGGCATGGGGTGTCCAGCACTGGAGCTTGCTGGTCATTGAGTGGAGCTGGGTCTTAGCATTGAGACGGAGATCTCTGGGAGAGCTCTTGCTGATTGATATTACGTGGGGCTGGGAGGTCTCTGGTGGTCCAATGTCCTGAACTGAGCTCTGCCACCTCATAGGCACAGGCTTGACACCTGGCTGGGGTACCAAGACCCTGTCAGCCACACAGCTCAGAAGAAAAGGGAGAAAAAAAAGAAAGGAAGAAAAAATAAAATAAAATGAAATAAAGTTATTAAAATAAAAAATTTAAGATGTAAAAATAAAAGAATTTAAAAAGTAATAAATTTAAAAAGAAGAGAGCAACCAAACCAATAAACAAATCTACCAGTGATAACAAGCACTAAAAACTATACTAAGATAAACATAAAAATCAGAAAGTAGTCAGTCGCAGACAGCAAACTCCAAGTCTACAGTTGCTCCCAAAGTCTACTGCCTCAGTTTTGGGATGATTCGTTGTCTATTCAGGTATTCCACAGATGCAGGGTACATCAAGTTGACTGTGGAGATTTAATCCGCTGCTCCTGAGGCTGCTGGGAGAGATTTCGCTTTCTCTTCTTTGTTCGCACAGCTCCTGGGGTTCAGCTTTGGATTTGGCCCCGCCTCTGCATGCAGGTTGCCCTCTGGCGTCTGTTCTTCGCTCAGACAGGAGGAGTTAAAGGAGCAGCTAATTAGGGGGCTCTGGCTCACTCAGGCTGGGGGGAGGGAGGGGTACGGAATGCGGGGCGAGCCTGCGGCGGCAGAGGCCGGTGTGACGTTGCACCAGCCTGAGGCATGTCGTGTGTTCTCCCGGGGAAGTTGTCCCTGGATCACAGGACCCTGGCCGTGGCGGGCTGCACAGGCTCCCGGGAGGGTTGGTGTGGAGAGTGACCTGTGCTCGCACACAGGCTTCTTGGTGGCCGCAGCAGCCGCCTTAGCGTCTCATGCCCGTCTCTGGGGTCCGCGCTGATAGCCGCAGCTCGTGTCCGTCTCTGGAGCTCGGTTAGGCGGTGCTCTCAATTCCCTCTCCTCGTGCACCCCAAAACAATGGTCTCTTGACTCTTCAGCAGCTCCAGACTTTTTCCCGGACTTCCTCCCGGCTAGCTGTGGCGCATTAGCCCCCTTCAGGCTGTGTTCACGCAGCCAACCCCAGTCCCCTCCCTGGGATCCGACCTCCGAAGCTGGAGCCTCAGCTCCCAGCCCCCACCCGTCCTGGCAGGTGAGCAGACAAGCCTCTCGGGCTGGTGAGTGCTGGTCGGCACTGATCCTCTGTGCGGGAATCTCTCCGCTTTGCCCTCTGCACCCCTGTTGCTGTGCTCTCCTCCATGGCTCCGAAGCTTCCCCCTCACCACCCCGTCTCCGTCAGTGAAGGGCCTTCCTAGTGTGTGGAAACTTTTCCTCCTTCACAGCTCCCTCCCACTGTCGCAGGTCCCACCCCTATTCTTTTGTCTCTGTTTTTTCTTTTTTCTTTTGCCCTACCCAGGTACTTGGGGAGTTTCCTGCCTTTTGGGAGATCTGAGGTCTTCTGCCAGCGTTCAGTAGGTTTTCTGTAGGAGTTTTTCCAAATGTAGACGTATTTCTGATATATCTGTGGGAAGGAAGGCGATCTCCATGTCTCACTCCTCCGCCATCTTGAAGGTCCCCCCATCTCCCTGTCCTTTTTATTCACAGGAGTCATCGCCTGGAGGGCTGGGACCTTCACCCAAGGTCCTTCCTTCACTCGGAGGCAGTCATTGAGGACGTCATTCCCACCTCCACCAGATCCCGCTCTCTCGGGAATGTGGGGCTTCATGGGACTTCATTTCATAAGGCATTTTTCCAAGTTGCAGTAATTGAGACACCTCACTGCCTCTCCTTTGCCTCTTCACTCCCCTTACTTTTCTCTCACTAACACCACAAGTGAAATACTAATAAATAACATTTCTTGAGTGCTTACTGTAGTGTTTTGAAGGCTGTACATGCATCGTCCCAGCAGCCCTATGCGGTGGATGTACTCATCCCTGCTTTAGAAATGAGGTCTCCCAAAAAGCCGAGGAGCTTGTTTCTCCAGCCATCCCACGGTGTGACCCCTGAGGTGTCGAGAGTGTATTTTGCACCATCTCCCCTAGTGTCTTGTCTGCACAGTCTCCCCAACCATCTCAACACAAAGCCCTCGAGTGGCTGAAGAGGACCCACTTTAGGGGGGTGTTCTCAGGAAGAGCAATCTCCTCATGCCATCTGCCACTCGCTTTTTTTAAAATTTGATAAACATACAGAGCATAATATTTATCATTTTAACCCTTTGAAAGCATATAGTTCAGTAGCATTAAATACATTCACAGTGTCATGTAAGCATCACCCCTATCTATACCTGAATCTTTTTCATCTTCTGCAACAAAAACTCTGTACCCATTAACAATAAACACCCTCCACCCAGCCTCCGGTAACCTCTATTCTATTTTCTGTCTCTGAATTTGCCTACTCTAGGTAGGCAAGTGGAATTGTAACAGTATTTGTCCTATGTGTCTCGCTTCTTTCACTCCACATAATGTTTTCAAGGTCCATTCATGTTGTCGGCTGTGTCAGGACTTTATTCATTCTATGGCTGAATAATATTCCACTGTATGGATATATCACTTTGTTTATCCATTCATCCATAGATGGAAACTTGCATTGTTTCTACCTTTTGGCTATGGTAAATAATGCTGTTATGAACATTGGGGCACAAGTTTCTGCTTGAGTCCCTGCTTGCACTTCTTTTAGATAAACACCAAGGAGTGGAATTTCTGGGTCATATGGTAGTTCTATGTATAACCTCTTGAGAAACCACCAAACTGTTTCCTGCAGCCTGCCACCGGCTTCTTAGCTAGCCTCTGCCTTGACCTTCCTGTGCCTATCTTCCTAGCTGTCAAATCAGGACTCAAACAAGATCCAGCCCAGCTCTCCAGAACTGGAGAGACCAACCTCACACTTATGACAGGGCCATGGCGACTCCAAGCCCTCTAGGCCCCAAAGAACTAGCCCTGCCCACCACTCCGCCCTCCCCCTAGAGCTCCCCACTACAGCAGTGGCCCTGGGGTGGGGTGGGGGGCAGTGAAGAAAGCCAAATTGGTGGGCACCGTCACTAGGCCTCGGGATTCTCTTGCCTGGAACTGTCCCATTCTGTCTTGATCATCACGACCTCCATACCCCTAGCAAGACCTGGCACGTAGCAGGTGCTCCAAAAACACTGTTGAATGAATGAATGTTGGCATGTATTTCCCCCCGCCTCACAGGACAATGAGCTTGTTGGGTGAGGGGGAGACAAGGAGACTGGGGAGGGTGGGAGAGCAAGCACTGAGCCTCGCTCCTGGGAAGAAAAGCCGAGGCCAGGCTGGAGGGGAGGCCTCGGCTCCTCCCTCCCCACTGCCCCCCACGGCCCTGCCCCCACCCAGAAAGGCCAACTCTTCCCCCTCTTACCTTGAAACAATTGGAGACCCAGTGTGGGGAGCCACTGTTTGGGAGGAAGGGACTTCCAACCAGAGCCAACCAAGGTGCCCCTGCCCTCATGCACAGGTGCACAAGCTCATGATAAATGCCAAGATGAGGATGAGATCTCAAGGTTTCTAGTTTGTTTTTACCTTTATCAACCATTTCTTAAGTGCCTACTGTGAGACATGCCCTGTGTAAATATGCATGATTTCATTTACTTTTCCTAAGAGCCCTACTTTGTTAAGTGAGGAAACTGAGGCTAAGGAAGGTTTGATGACTGGTCCAAAGTCTCCCAGTTACTTAGTGCTGGGAAAGGTACGATGCGAACGGGGGGCTCTGCTGCCAGTCGACACCCCGCCCCATCCGTCTTCCCTGGGCATCCACCCCTCAGCTACTGCGGACCTGGGGCGGTGCCCAGGCGCCTCAGTCACTCTTCCTGTCCCGGCCAAGGCACGGGGTTCTCACGAGGGCTCCCTCCCCTCTGGCTCCTCGCTCCTCCACGCTGGCCCACCTTGCACTGGAGGCTCCTAGCCCACCCTGGCTGTCCCACTCTGTCTTCCTCAGCACTGGGAAATGACACCTGCAGGTTGTACATCGCTCTCCAGGGGCTAGAACGAGGGGTGCACTCGGTTCCCCTCCCTGGGACACTCACTGAGCCCAGCTCCCATGCCCACCCTCTGGACCAGAAGAGGGTGGGGAAGGCTGGCTGGGAATTCCAGGGAGCCTGAAGGGAAAGTAGAGGGCACACATTTACTGGGCATACCTGACACATTTACTGGTGCCAGGCAGCACGCTTCTCTGTCACTCTAACCCCCTCAGCTGCCAGGCAAGGACCCCACAGGCAGGACAGGAGGGGGACTTGCTCAAGGCCATACAGACAGGCCCAGAAGGACCCACTCCTTAGCAGCCGTTCCCTTCCGTCCCCAAGGGCCCTCTCCTCTCTCAGGAGGCCGGCTGCTAAGGGAGCAGCCAGTTGCTGGAGGCAGCTCAGGGGAGGGGCCCAGAGACGGGACTTCAGCTTAGCCAGAACACCTCCCTGTCCCTTAAAGAGCAAACTGGGCAGAGGAGAGACAGAAAGCCTGTGTTTAAGCTGGAGCCGGCAGCCTAAACATAAACATCTGTTTCTGATTTCAAAAACAAAACAGAAGTATGGTTTGCTGAACCAATTCACAGGGCAAATGACATGGCAGGGGATTCTATAACTTTGTGAAGAACCCAAACTGCTTTCAAGTCCTTTGGAAACCATTAAGACCATGCAAATGTGCTTATTAAGCAAACCGTGCAAATTAGCTTATAAACCATGAGTAATCCCTCATGATTCTTATCTGGTATTTGAGCAGGTGCTGCAGGGGCCTCCGCTGGGTCCAGAAGGTACCTTACTCTTGGTTTTCATCTGTAGTGTATCTGAAAATAATACTAGGGCTTTCCTTGAAAAGGTTCAGTGATTTAGACGTTCTGGTCAATTCTTCCCTAATTATGTCCCCCAACTGTTTCCAAAAAGCAGTTGTTTGTTTATTGTTTTGTTGTATCAACAAACTGAGCAAAAGGGCCTTTATTGGTACCATCTGGAGTGAAGAGCATTCCCACAGCCCTCCCAGACCAGATGTGTGCAGTGGGCTACACCCTTGCTTGTTACGTGACCTAGAACAAATGGGTTCCCCTCCGAGTCCGCTGTTCCTCACGTCGCCTGGACACACTAACACCTAGGTCAGAGTTTAAGATCACACGTGGGCTCCTGTGTGGTAAAGGGTCAGATGTGGAAGCACCTAAAACACGTCAGGCGCAGCGGCATCGGGAAGGGGCCCCACTTAATGGGTTGATGCCTGTCCTGCCCCAGATCCCGTAGACAGCTGGGGAATCCTGCCTGCGCTGCAGGATGGGGTCTGGGGCAGGAGTGCATTGTCAGCTCCTTTTAGAGATGTAGAAACTGGGGCTGGGAGAGTTGCAGCAATTTGTCAGACACATGTTAGATGCTCAGAAGTACCTGTCACTCAAGGAGCACTCACAGAGATGTTACTGTGTGCAGAACCACAAAGACACACCAGCCACAGCCTGCTGCGCTGGTCTGCTGTTCTCACCTCCCCGCCAAGAGACCCACTCCCTGCTGGGGCCAACGTCCCTCCTCAGCAAAACTTCCCTGGCAAATCTCTTTACAAAACTGCGATCCTGCCTGTCCTCAGCCAAGGAGAGGGTGGGCCTAGCCAGAGAGAAGGCCAGCCAGTGCCCTGATGGGGGAATCCAAGGCAGGAAGGACAAGGGCCTGTCTCCTGCATTGGCAGGAGAGAAGGACGCAGGGATCTGGGCAACCCAAAGGGAGTGGGGTCATCTCACACGGCCACAGCTCCCCTCCACCCAGTGCTTTCATGGTCCCCACAGCCCTGCACCCCCAGGGCTCCCACAGGCGCCCACCACGCAATGCTTCCTTTCCAAGGGAGCTGGGGACAGCAGGTTGCTTTGGCCACTCAGAGCCTGTATGCTTCAGATTCTCGCCCAAAACCCTCGTGAGGAAACTTAAGCCAATGGACAATGACATAACCTCCCCAGGTGACCAAAGTTCATGGCCAGTTACCGGCAGCCACCCTGGTGGAAATGGCACCCAGGGATCCAACAGAACCCACGCACAGTCACCTCCAGGGGGCACCTTTCAAGAGAACTCTCCACAGAGAGTTCTCACACCAGGACACAGGTCTAAGCGGAAGCTTCTCCACGGAGAGCAAGGCTCCCAAAGGCTGGTCCACGCTAACATTTTCCGTCGAGAGCAAAGTGAGCAAAATAAGGACCGTGTAGCATGTTAAAGCTATTTCACCTAATTGGAAGGCCTGTCACTTTTATCCCCCAGAGAATTCGTCCTTCTTGTTTGGAGGGGTTAAAAATATCCTTTTATGATACGATAGAGTTGTAAGGGTGGTTCATTTCTTTTTAATCGGCCAACTTTGCAAAAATCTGCATCCTGATATTCTTTTAAAAATTCTGTTTGTCTGCACAATCAAGAATTTGGGGAACCACTGGAGAGAACACGTAAAGGAGGTCTCACCCGCTTTGGGGGGGGTCACGGTTTTTGTATTTGTTTTGCGAGCCTGATGCAAACACTGGATGCTCACCTGAGCAGAGTATATAAACACAATTTCACACACAACTTCAAGTGTCTGAAGCCCATGGTACCCTCAGTGAAGAAGAAGGAAGACGGGCACCATGAGCTAGTGCTTGGGCAGGCACCCACCCACACAGCCTTAGGAAATGCGGTTTCTGTGGGTCTCCAGGCTCTGGGTTAGTGACTGGTGCCAATTCAGATGCTCGGGTGGATCTGAAGAGGAAGGGAAAAGAAAGAGCACTGGGCAGGAAGTCAGCACACTGAGTCTGCCCTTGGCTCCCTGCACGACCTTGGATGTCATTGCCCTTCCAGCCTCAGATCCCTCCTTTGCTTAGTGAAGAGGTGTGCGAGCTCCCTTCAGGTATCATATTCCCGTAGTGAATGAATTTCCAGCAGTGAATGCCATATTCCAGTAGTATGGAAATACTAACTAAAGGTTCATTCATTCATTCTTGCCAAAAATATTTACTGCACCTGCTAGTTGCGAGGTCCTGGGACATTCAGAAATGCATAAAGCACAGTCCCCAGCACCAAGTAGCCTCCAGTCTACAGAGAAGGCACTGGGTCACCAGCATGGGTTTGAGGGCAGCTTGACGATCTGAATCCCAGATCCCTTAGGGATACAATGTGAGCCTTGAGTAAATTATGAAACTTCTCTTGGTCTTGTAAAAGAGAGATCATAATCCCAGCCTCGTCTGACTTGCAAGGCTTTGGTGAAATAATGAACGCAATGCCCCACACAATGTATGAAAACCACCCGTAGGCACTCAATAAATAAAACTCTCCTTCCCCTTTCCTGGGAAACACCAAATGCCTTGTGAATTATCGATTCATCAAACATTTACTGACTGCATTCTGTGTGCCAGGCCATCATAGACCCTGAGATGCAAAGATTGATCACTGGTAGCCCTTCCTTTAAGGAATTCACAAGTTAGTGGAGGTTTAGACAAGTCGACGGACAATAGTGTGAAAGTGTTTTTGAGAAGTGGGCCCCGGAGTACGGGGCTGTTCTTCATACAGTACTTCCAACCTTCCTGTAGTTTTGAAATTTTCATAATGAAATGCTGGAGGAAATGTGGGCACAGCATCTTGAGAAGTCAGAACCCTTTCTCTAAGTATCTTGAGGACACTTAGATTGCAGTGGTGAGGAGACCTGAATCAAGCTGAACTTGAAGCCCAGGAGCAGTGCGCTAGGAAGGGAGGAAAGGCACACCAGGCAGAGGGAGGAGCAGAGGGAAATTCTGGAGGTGTCACTGGATCAAGGTGCCTGGGTTTCCTCCTTTGTAAAATAAGGATAACAGGCCTACCTCCTCGGGCTGTCGTGGAACTACTGGAGGTGACGACATACATGAAGCGCCTGGGAGAAGGCTGTGCGGGTTATCCTCTGTTTGTCTCTCTCTCCGTTCCCCATCTCCAGAGGCTGACCCACCCCGTGGACCATGTTGCTGGCACCTCCTGCAATCAAAGGAAGGCACTGACGGGAGATCAGAGGACAAGACAAGGGAGAAGTCAAGGCATTTGCTCCTCCTCCCTCAGCCCCATGCTCAGGGATGCTGCTCTGGCCATGGTTACCCCCTTCTCAACTCAGTTTCTGTTGGATGGTCCCCAGAGTTCCCTGAAGATACCTGTGGCAGGCTCAGGTCACACTGTGCTGTCCCCTTGCCCCTTCAAGTCTAGGGGAGGTTACTGCTTCCCCCTGTAACTAGTTCCTGAATGCCTCTCACCATTCCAAGCTGGTTCCCTTAACCCTGCCCACACCTCTGCAAATGGTCCTTTCATTAAATTGTCTTTGAACTTGGAGCTAAGGTTGCCATCCATTCTTTGCCAGGATCCTAACTGCTACAAGCCTAGTGCATAGTATGAGCTGTTTTCATATACAAATTATGATTAAGCATATGCTCTAGTTTCCCCTTCCCAACCCACAGCCCTCAAAATGTCATTAGAAGTATTTATTTTTTAAATTCTATGCCAGTGCTAGAATAACAAGAGGTCAGAAATTGTGAGGAATCCCTGAAAGACAGAGATTGATGGAACTGGATGGACAGGGGAAATGACAGCCCACAAGCCACGCAGCTGAAAGCCTCTGAGAGAGGAGAGACCAGCTTTAAGGAAGCTTTCAGCTCACAGGTGCCAAGCCAGGAGGCAGGAGGAAGCCTGGACCCCCATCAGGACAAGGTTGGAGAATTCCAGCAGAAGCAGCTGGAGAATTTGGCTCTCCCCGTGCCCTCCTCAGCAGCACAGGTCAAGTCTGGGTAGCAGTGGAGTCTGCCAGGTAGTAGCAGCGAGTGGGGCACTTGAGGCGGCATCCTAGGGCTGATATCCACCTAGTGGCGAGGGGGCACCCTCATCCAGAAGGGCAGCCACCGGCACACGCTGTCGCCATCAAGTCTCATCCCTCCCCAGTAGTCACCAGTCCAGGCTATGTGAAATAGTCACAAGCCTTACCAACAGGATAACCTGAAATCTCAAGACAAAGTTGAGTGCACAACCAAATTCACCAACCACTGAGAAAAACCAACACCATGAAAAACAAACACCAAATTCAATAAAGAGAAGAACTAACATCCACGGAAATAGAACTAACTGAATAAGCCCTCAAATAAGAATAATTAATATCTTCAAAGAGATGAGCCTTCTAATGCTTTTAGGCTTACCCTAAAAAAGATTGAATTGGAAATCTTATCAATTAAAAATGTGACCTGGGAGGGTGGTGGTAGGAAATACATCCACTACACACCAATTAGAATGGCTAAAGTCAAAAAAGATTGACAATTCCAAGGTTGGTAAGAATGTGGAGGGAATGGAACTCCCATATGCTGCTGGTGGGGATGAAACCATCTGGAAAATAGTTTGGCAGTTTCTTAAAAATTTAAACATACACGTACCATACCATTCAGCCATTCTCCTCCCAGGTATTTATCCAAAAGAAATGAAAACATATGTCCATACGAAGACTTGTACATGTTCATAATAGTTTTATTTGTAATAGCCAAAACTTGGAAACAACCCAAATATCCAGTAACAATTTGGATTAACCAACTGAGCGTATAGCCGTACAATGGAATACCACTCAGCAATACAAAGGAATGACCAATTGATGTACATTAAACATGGATGACCTTGAAATATGCTGAGTGAAAGAAGCCAGAAAATAAAGAGTACACACTGATGCTTCCATTTATATAAAACCCTAGAAAATGCAAACGAATCTATGATGACAAAAAGCAGATCAAAGTGTCCCTGCGGAGAGGGATGGGGGACGGAAGGTCAGGAAGTAGAAATTATAAAGGGATATACAAGCAAACTTTCAGAGATGATGGATATGGTCATTATCTTGATTATGATAATTTCACAGGTGTATACCTATGTCAAAACTTAACAAATTATACACTTCAAATACGTACAGTTTATTGTATGTCAATTATACCTCAATAAAGTTGTTTTTAAAAAACTTTTTGGAACTGTTAAAAAAAAAAAAGAAAAGTTTGTATTGGAAAAGGAGAGTTAAAATGAACAATATTTTCCTCATCTATTTTTGTGTATGTTAGTTTATACAGGGTACCTCTGAGTGAAAGAGTAAGAGATATAATTAGTAGTCACTTGACAAATCTTAATAAACTTTTGGGGGCATATTTTCCAGAAAGTGAGAGAGTTAATGACTCCAATATTCAGGTAATACATCCTTTTGCAATTCCAGTGTTTTCCAATTCTCAATGCTTATAACAAAATTACACGAGTACCCAATTGACTGACAGCTAATAGAAAAAAAAATTTTTAATGCTTTGATGAGAGATCATGATGTGATTTTTGGCATATTACTCAGAAGAGGTTCATAGAATCAAGTAGCATTACTATAGCAAACAGTCACCTCTACTAGTTTATGTGATCACAGATTCTCAATGTTTACATTTATAAGAACAAAAATAGGTTATCTGAAGATAACAAACAGAAAAACTTGCAAATGTGACCATGGAAAATATGTAAGATATTCATAAACATTAAGATTGAGAAAGAAGACAGTCACAGATGCACAGGAGCTTTCTAAATACTTAAGAGAATATTACAAGGTTTTCCCTGGCGTTCCAGTGGTTAGGACTCCGCCTTTCCAATGCACGGGGTGTATGGGTTTGATCGCTGGTTGGGGAACTAAGATCCTGCATGCCGCTGGGTGCAGCCAAAAGAAAAGAGAGAATATTACATATGATTTTACATTAATAAACTTGAAAATCTTGACAGATGTCCATGTGTTATTCTGGGAAAATGTTGGTATTTTACCAAAGTTGACCCAAGGAAAACTACAAGTTCAGAAAAGAGTAATAAAGATTTTAAAAATTAAAAATCCACTCGAGATTTTTTAAACTCAGGATGGAAAGTCAGAGATGGTTGTTGGAAGATGAATGGATGCTAGAGGCAATGGCAATCACATGTCTACTGTACAGATCCATGTATACACAGGGACCTAACATATGACAAGGGTTGCAGTTCAAGGAGTAGAGAAACTTGGCTACCCGATAAATAACATAGGCCAACTGGATACGCATTTGGAAAAAAAATAAATTATATTCTCTACCATATGTCATTCACAAACATTTACTCCAGGTGAATTAAAGAAACATAAAGGACAATACTGTACAAGCAATCAAAGAAAACCAGAAAATAGATAAGTAACCTTGGGTAGAGAAGGTCTGCTGACACAAGACACAAAATATAAAAGGCAAAAATTTAACAAAATAAACTCCAAAACAATTACGGATAAACTGGAAGAAAGAACTGGCTGTATATCTATCTATCTACCTACGAATGAGACTGTATTAAAATTTTTACGCCTATTAGTTTAAAAGAGACAACCCAGTAGAAAAATAAGCAAACACATAAAAGAGCAAATCCAAATGGCCAATAAACCTATAAAAAGATGTTTCATCTCATTAGTAATTGGGAAAATCATATTAAAATAAAAACAAAAGACTGTTTCCTTATCAGATGGGCAATTCCTTATCAGATGGGCAAAAATTAAAAGACTGGTGACTTCAAATGTTGGGGTGGGAATGGGGAAATGTGTGTTTTCATAAACTATTGATGTTTAATTCAGGGTGAGGCGGGCAGATGGTAGGAAAAGAAAGAATATACTAAGGGGAGGCGCAAAATGAAACTCAAAAGCCCCCATCATAGATAATCTATCAGAGTGACTCATAGGAAACAAGTACTTCTTGTGGTGTTGAGGGGAACCTCTTGAAAGAACAAAGGGGTTTGAAAAGCGTTGAGCGTGAGAACCACAAGACCTTGTAGGAAGGTTTTCAAAGTAATCATGCTTTCCCCTCACCCCCCTCCCAACCCGCCCCAGCGAGGGCACACTTCCAGAAGGACTGACATCTCTCTCCCCATCACTGAAAATGTCAGGGAGGATTCCAGTACCCAGAGCTGGCACCGACATCCACCTTTGAAATGAGCACGGGCTTGGAGTCAGACACTCTCTTGGCACATAGATCAATGGAACAGAATAGAGAGCCCAGAAATAAACCCATGCACTTATGGTCAATTAATCTTTGACAACGGAGGCAAGAATATACAACGGAGAAAAGACAGTCTCTTCAATAACAGTATGGAGGGTCCTCAAAAAACTAGAAAGAGAACTATCATATGATCCAGCAATTCCACTCGGGTATATCCAGAAAAAACAAAAACACTAATTCAAAAAATGCACCCCAATGTTCACAGCAGCACTATTTACAATAGCCAAGACATGGAAGCAACCCAAGTGTCCATCAGCAGACACACAGGTAAAGAAGATGTGGTATTATATACGTGTGTGTGTATATATATGTATACACACATACACACACACACACACACAAACATTACTTAGCCATAAAAAAAGAATGAAATCCTGCCATTTGCAGAAACAAGAATGGACCTAGAGAATATCATGCTTTGTGAAATAAGTCAGAGAAAGACAAATACTGTATGATATCACTTATATGTGGACTCTAAAAAAATACAACAAACCAGTGAATACAACCAAAAAGAAGCTGACTCACAGATATAGAGAACAAATTATTGGTTACCAGTGGGGAGAGGGAAGGACGGATGGGTAATACAGGGGTAGGGAAGTAAAAGGTACAAACTATTAGGTATAAAATAAGCTACAAGGATATATTGTACAACATGGAGAATACAGCCAATATTTTATAAGAACTATAAATGGAGTATTACCTTTAAAAATTGTGAATCACTGTATTACATACCTGTAACATAATATTGTACAGCAGCTATACTTCAATTAAAAAAAAGTAAATAAATAAAATATAAAATTAAACACATATGAGATTCTATTGTGAGCCACAAAACTAGCGAGAAGTTTTTAAAAAAGTGGAATAGGCGGTGCTGGCCAGGCATGAGAAACAGCGAGCTCATTAACTGCTATTTGAGACTATCCAATAGGACATTTCTGGAGGACAAATTGAAAACCTTTATAATGGTTTACTCAGGAAATATTCCCTCTATTTAGGAAATAATCAGAGGTTGGCACTGCCATTCGCAGATTTAGGGGTATCCACCCAGATAACTCTAAGCGCCTCAGTCCCGCCTTCCCCACCCCACCCCATCCACAGAGAAGGTGAGCAGCAATTTCCTTCCACACGGGCCCCAGTCCACAGGCCCCGCAGCCGCACATTCGAGATGGAAGGGCAGGGCGGTGCGAGAGAGAGAAAGACAACTGAGTCTGGCTAGAACTGTAACATATGAAGCTGGAAACCGGGCTGGTGGTGTCCCTGCGCAGTGCCAGAGAAGGCTGCCTTAACCAGCAAGAGGGACAAAGAAGCTGCCCAGGGAGGCCAAGAAGAGGGTGAGGGTGTGTCATTCAGGTCCTCAGAGTGGCAGACACCACGATGGGATCAGATGTGCAGGAGATTTATTTGTGGAAACCCCTGTGAAGGATAAAGGAGGAGGAGGCAGAAGGCAGGAAGAGCCTGCAGACCACGATGCGGGTCTGACGCCCGTGAAAGGAGAGAGGAAGCGAGAGCCCCACTTTGCAGGGTGGGTCTGGGGAACCCCCAGCCAGACCAACGGGGAGGCCCCAGGCAAGGCTGCCACGGGCAGAAACAGCGTGGCTAGTGGCTCGAGAGCCCTGCCGGCCTCAGTCGTGGTCTGGGAGAGCCCAAGCGGGGAGAGGGCTGGAGACGGAGCGCGGCCTTGGTGCGTGTTGGATCGAAGCTGCAGCGGCTGGAGTTGTGCCGTCTGCTCTTGCAGCGGGTTCTCCTGAGGGGGGATTGGAGCGGCGCACCCCCGTTGATGCTGCAGAGGACTTCTAGGGCTCCCTGGACAGTATTCCAGTTCCCAGTCCTGGTCGTCCCAAGACCCTGCCGCACCTCCATCAGGGTCCCAGGAGATCCTTCCACTGATCATATTTTTACAATCCCCTCACCCCTGGCAGAGAAGTGCTGAACCACCCCACATACGGACACACATGCACACTGGTGTATACACCACTGCGCTCACATTCAGAAGCCACACAGAGCATGCCTGGACTCTGCTGTGCTGGGAAGTAACCTCAGGAGGCCTCCGCTCCAAGGCTGGGGAGATCACCAACCCTATGCGGTCGGGGCTCCGGATTCCATTCTCACCACCCCCAGCTGACCCTGGAACTACAACCTAGAGGGTCTGATTCCCCTAATCCTGGAAGAGCTTAGAGAGAAGCCTCAGGTCAGCACTCTCTCTACCTCACTCTCCTTACTGCCTCTTTACACACCAATTTCTCAACACAAGTGTGTTCAAGCATTCAGGGGCCTAAAGGGACCAAGGGGAGCCTGTAGGGATAAGAAAAGGAAATAGAGGTTGAGGACCACCCTCCTTCATAGCCCTTGAAATTCCATTTTGTTCTGTTCCCCTGGATATAACAGTCCTTCACACTTTAGCGTGAATTAGCCTGTTATGTTGCTTTCTTCAAGAAGGGGCTCAGCACGTCAGCTGTGGGCATCCAGGGTGAGAGGGTCAAACATGATTGGGGATGTGAAGGAAGGAGAGAGGCGTCCAGGAAAATCCCCCTTCTCTGAGAATCAGGTGCACTACGGGCAGGTGCTCTTGGCTCTCCCTGCCCTCCCACCCTTACTCTGAAGGAGCAGGGACCCCAGCTTGCATCAGTTCTGTAACACCTGACCCACACTAAAGACAGGCAGCCAAGCGCACTTCACATTTAGCCACTTTTAATGCTCAAAAGCTCTGTACAAAAAAAAAAAAAAAAAAAAAAATCACGAATGAATCCTCACAACACCCCTGTGAGGTAGGTAGGCAAGTATTATTCTCCCATTTTACAGATGGGGAAACTGAGGCAGAGAGGTGATGTGACCAGCCAGTAGTCCCAGCACAGCTGAAAGTCAGGGCCAACCATGAGAATGCAAAGGATCCCTCCCAGTTCAGCCCTGATCTCTGACCCCTCCTCTAGACCTTGTCTGCAACAAAATTAACACTTTTTACTACATGCAAAAATAAAACCGAAAACAACAACAAATCTGAAAAGGTAGTGAACAGACATACAGTAGATTTGCAAAAGAATTCAGCTAAAACGGTCATAAATTTTCCAACACTAGGTAGACGTGAACAACTTTGGCCTCTTCCCCCTTTTCAAAATACCATGACCAGTGACACATCACCTGTTTCTCTGCACAAGTGCCGGTGTCCAACCAAGAGAGACCTCCCTGGCCCCAACGAGCGAGGCCAGGAGGACAGCGTCCACACCATTCAGCCCCTGTGCTTCGGGAGACACCAGCCCCCAGAGGGAGAGCCGCAGACTCAGCTCAACACCGCCTGCCTCTCCGAGCAACCCTCCCACTGTCTGCCCAGAGCTGGTCCCGGCAGCTGCTAACTCAGCAGCACTTGGCCCCTTCTGCCCCCACTGGAAGGCAGCTCAAGGATGCTCAGCAAGGATGGCCTGGAATCCAAGTGCCCCCTCACGCCATCCTTGGTCCGCTCTCACGCCCCACTGCTCGCTCAGGGTCACCCGGCAGCCTACGGGGCTCCTGCCACAGCAGGTCGGGGCACAGGCCACTCTGGATGGCGGGGCAGGGAGGCAGTGCTCCCCTAGACCTCCCGCCCATGGTTCCAGAGAAACGGAGCTGGCCTCTTCCACAGGGCTGCATGCACCTTCTGAAAGCTCTTTCTTCCCCCGGGAGGGACTCCATTTCGTTTTCAGCTCCCTGGAAACCTCCACAGTCCTGCCAGCCCAGGGGAGGGGAGAGGGCAAAGGAAGGAGAGGCAGAGGCCCCCTGCGGGACCCACCGGGCGTGTGGTTGTCCTTCTTCAAGTCTCCAGGTTGAGACGAGGCATGAGAGGCAAGAAAACTGGGTAAAGCTGCCTTTAAGGTAACAAATCAGCCAGCACACAGTCTACTCCCTAGGGAGCCCGGGGCCCCCAGGGCAGTGCTCAAGCAGCAAAACGGGAGAAGCCGCGTGGGAGAGCCACGAGAGAGGGAAAGAGGGAAACCAACACTGGCCAGGGCTGCTCCGCGCCAGGGGCCATCAGAGCCGCTCGGGGGAGAGGGGAGGGCGAAGCGGCGAGGGGTTTCGCTTGGCAACTTGGGGAGTGAGCTCCTTGGAGACGTGATGCCACACCGGCCTTCCTGCAGGCCCTCCCCGCGCCTGCCATTCACAAGGTATCACTGTGCGCCAATTGTCCTATAAAAACTCTTTCAGAAAAGGGGTCCCCACCCATGCCAGTCTCTCTGCTAAGCTGAGGAATCATTTCTCAGGGCCACTGTCAGTGAAGAGCACCGGCACCCCCAGCCTGCGAGGGTAGGAGGTGGCCCCGCGGGAGGCGGCGGTAGCAGGGGCAGGGGGAGCGCGTCCTACAGGAAGTCCCATTCCTACAGGAAGTCCCCCGCAGCGGAGGGCTCGGGGCCGTGGCTCTGCTCCTGCCACCGGCAGCGCAGCCTCGAGAAGGGCTGGTCCTCCACGCTCTCAAGCTCGGGGAAGCCCAGCTGGTTGAGGATCTCGTAGATGCCGGCCTTTGCTGCCACCTGGGGAGGACAGCAGAGATGGGGGCAGAGCTCCAGGGAAAGGGGGTAATCCTTCAGGTCCCCCGTCCCCCTCTGTCACACCGTCCTCCCCTCACTGGGCTCCGCAGATACAGGCGAGTCTGGGGCCCAGCGCTGCCTCCCCCCAGCTCAGTGACCTGCACAAGTTTGCATCTTGATTACTATTAACTGTTCTGTGCTTCCGTTTCCTTATAACGGGACTGCACAGTGTGGAGGGTGACACTTCACAGAAAGCGCCCGGCAGGTAGTGAGCAAGCGGAGAGCAGCGCGGGAGGCCAAGCACGCCCCATGCCTGTGCAGCCCCGACGCTCCCGTGGGGACCTCAGGAGCAGAGGCCCAGCTGCTCCCGGTATTACAGCTGGGCCCCCAGGGAGCGCTGGGGAAGGCAGTGTGGATGCAGCAGCCAGCAGGAGCCCTTCGGCTGTGAGTTCCGGCTGTGGAGCAGGCAGGCCCACCAAGGGCCTCAGCTCAGGCGGGTTAACTGGGGCCTCCCTGGACACTCTCCACACAGCCCTATGGCCCAGACCCTGGCACTAGACTCAAACTACTCAACGACCAGCCTCCTTCTCTCCCCACCATCCTGGGGGATGGGGAGGATGCAGGCTCCACTCCAAACAGAGGTCTCCGGGCAACCCGCATCCCTGCCCTCTGTTCATCCCCTGAGGCTGGAACCCACGCTCGGGGCTGGACCAGCAGTTCTCGCCCTCCTTGACGTCCCCAAACACCCACCACCAGGGTTCAGCTGGCGAGGGGATCAAGCTCCTCCCCAGCCCCTGGTCTCCCTGATTTCAGCTCTTTGAGCAGAACCCAAGCAGAAGTGTCCTAGGTCCCCCACCACCTCCACCTCCAAGAGGAAGCTGAGCCCAAGGCCTGCTCAAGAGGGTGGCCCCAATGTGGCCTTGGTGTGACCCATGCCCTATCAGGAACACCCTGAAGGCCCATCTTCAGCAGAAACGCCCAGCAGCCACCACTCCTGCCACCAGGCCCTGTGGTGGCCTCCCTGCCTCTGTTCCCTCACAGCTCTGACCCCACGTGCACACCTACTTAAGCCCCTGTACCCTTCCTATACCCATCACAGCCTCCCATCCTCCTGCCCACCTGCCCCACGGGAGCTAATTCCAGCCCTGAGTCCAGATTAGAACTGCCAGGACAGTCTGGTGAGGTCAATAGGGGCCAGTGTCCCAGCGGAGGGGTAATTACAGGCTCCTCTGCCAAGGAGGGAAGGAGGCCTTTCTCCTGCCCTAGAGGTGCCGAGGCAGCGGCTCCTCCTCTAAAAGCAGGCGAGCCGGCGGAAGAACCAGGAAGAGCCAAGCAGAGAGGGAGGGTGGAGGCGGCATGAGAGGGCAGCGTCTTAGGCCAGACATGGTGGGCTTTGGAGCCAAACAATCTGCTCTAACGCTGACCGTGAACACGGCACTTAACCTCTCTGCGCTCAGTCTCCTCCTCTGTAGAATGGGAGCATACAGTCACAGTCGCCACGTAAGGCAGACCCGCTCACACAAGCTCTGGCAGACGGCACTGTATGCATCTCATGGAATCCCCACCACAGCCTCCTGAGGTGGTGCTGACGTGGGAACGCCGAGGACAGCAGCTCAGAGGGGCTAACTAACTCGTCCAAGGTCACGGCTGCAAGGCAGCAGGGGCCGAGCCACAGTGGGGAGCCAGAAGGGCACAGGGGAGGGATGAACACAACAGTGGGCGTGAAGCAGCACCCAGGTGACGCTGGCCTTGGGGACGCAGGCAAGGAGGAGGGGCCCAGCCCAGCACCCGCCCTGCTCTGTCCCCAGGCGCCTCGTCTCCTCCCTCCTCCTCCTCATCCATCCACTCACTGCCTGCTGAGCGCAGAGGCCGTGCTGGGGACCCAGAGCTGAACGAGACACAATCTCAGCCACAGGGGAGCGTCCTGTACAGTGAGATGAGAACTCTGCCCGCTCAACAGGGAGCCTGTCCCTGGGCCGGGGGGAGACGCACAGGGCGGTCCCGGCCCCCGCCCCCGCCCTCACCTCCCGCATCCAGGCGCTGAAGGGCCTCTGCCAGGAGCCGGCCTTCTCCAGGTGGAGGTACGCGTTGAAGAGCACCAGGCAGATGTAGCGTTCCAGGTACTGCAGGCTCCGCAGCTGCAGCCTCCGGGCCTCCCGCTCTGACTTGGCCGCTTTCGCCTAGAGGTCGGATGGCACGGGGCGGGAGTCAGAGTGGGTGCTCACCCCCAGCCAGGGACGCTCCACACACGCTCTACACACATACACACACCCGACTCACACACTCACAGACTCTCACAATCGTACATACCACACACACACTCATACACATATACACACACCCACACACACCTCACTCACACACCACATGCCCTCGGTCACACACACCCCACACACAATCACACAACACAGTCACGTACACACACACGCACTACACACATACACACACCCGACTCACACACTCACAGACTCTCACAATCGTACATACCACACACACACTCATACACATATACACACACCCACACACACCTCACTCACACACCACATGCCCTCGGTCACACACACCCCACACACAATCACACAACACAGTCACGTACACACACACGCACCGCATACACACTCCACACTCACACACAAACCATACACACAACACACCCCCCCACATACTCACACACATACAGACACACTCTCACACAACACACACTCTCCAAGGCTGGGGACAGAGCAGAGAAAGACCACAGAAGCAGGATCAGCAAGAGGTGCAGGAGCTCAGGGAGGGACAGGCTGGGATGGGGGGTGGGGCATCGGTCTTTTGAACGGCAATCCTGAGCACCTTCTAGGAGAACAGGCCACGCTAGGGAGGGAAGGGACAGCCAAGTGACTAAAGGTAGCTTCCCAGAGAGCACAGGATGCAGCTGGGCCTTGAGGGCCTGGGTGGACTCGGATGAAGACAGTGGGCACCAGACGGGGCGGCCCAGAGGCGAGAATGGTGCCCAGCAGGTAGGGGGACTGGGAAGGGGCTGGCTTGGCTGGAACAAGGGCACGAAGGGACAAGAGGGCAACTGGGCTGGCCCCCAACTGTGGAAGCCACCCTGGCGCCGAGAAGTCTACCCTCTAAAGCCAGCTTCCCAACCCTGGTGTGCAGATGCCTGGGCCCCACCCCGGACCAATCAGACGAGAACCTCCGCGGGGTGGGCCTGGGCACGGGGGCTGTGAAAAGTCCCCGGGGCCATTGTAGGGAGCCAGGGTTGAGCTCCGTGGCTTTAGCACTGGGGAGCCACTGAAGCTCTGAGAATAGGAGTGACCTGTTAACGGAAGACTCGCGGGAGACTAATGCTCAGAAGGAAGAGGACTTATACGGGGTCCTCTCCAGGTTCTCCTCAGTGTCGGGGTCAGTGGGTAGGCGGGGGGACAAGGCCCAGGACACACAGAGCCAGCTCTCCCCCTGCCGGGTGTCTGCCACCATATCTGGGCGTGCTCCTCCAACCCACCGCAGATGGACCGTCGCCCTAGGGGGGAGCCCGGGGGACTGAACGCCACACCTCACCTTGCACTTGCACCCTCCCCACTTCTCGCCCACACCCGCCCCGCCCTGGCCTCCATCCAGGGCCCGAGGCAGCTCTCTCTGCTCCAAGAAGAGGATGTGGCATAGCGGCCGTACCTTCAGGCACCGGGAACACCCAGGGGAGGGCACAGCCAGCCCCCGGGCCTCCGGGAACCAGGAAGGGCAGTCTCCCAACAACTGGGCCACAGCTGGAAGCCCTCCCACGCAGGAACACGTCAGCCTACACGAGTCTCCTCCGGGCCGCTTCAGGAAGGCTCCTGGGTGGGCCCCCGCCCCAGACATGACACAACCCACAGCCCTAAGAACGGCGAGCTGGAGTGGGCTTGCTTGTGGGACCTTAGTCCCCCACCTCCCACTTCTGCCTCGGGTGACTCAGCCTCTGGTGCCTCTGCCGTCTTTGCCCCCAGGGTCATGGGAGTGGACGGTTGGCCCACCACACCATCCAGAAGGAGCTCTGGAACCTTGGGGACGGAGCAGGGGTGGAAGGCGGACAGCAAACAGGGCCCAGCTGGGGCAAGGGGACCACAGCCAGTGCCCTGACTCCCTGGGAGACACGACTGGGTTCTGGTCCCAGTTCTGCCATTTAAACTCTCAGCCCCACGTTGCTGGAGGTCACATTGCTCAGTAAAGTATGGCATGAGGAAGCACCTATAAACCCTGGGGGGCCACATGGGTCCAGCCATTCACGGAACGGGGGCCAGAGCCACGGCACAAAGGTGGGGCACACACAGGCCCTGCCTGCAGAGACACTCGTGGTCTGGGGGAGACAGGGGACAACTGCCAAACACCCAGAGCAGCCGGATCACGGGATCGAGGCAAGGCAGGTAGCGGACGAGGGAGGGCCTCCAAGAGGAGGAGGATTTGAGGTGCGTTAGGAAGAAGTGGACAGAAAGGTGCCCTCAGAGGGGGAGGAAAGGGTCAAAGAGTGAGGTGGGTTCAAGGGAGGCAGAGGGGGAGGGCCTTGTAGCAGCAGGGGGCCCAGAGCCAGGCAAGCCCTGACCCTACAGACAAAGGGGCCAGTGAGGGCTTCTGGCGGATGTGAGGGTAGGAATGGCCCCAGGGCCACTGGTGCAGGAAGCTGACTGGGGCCGGTAGGGGCAGGACGCCTACTGTTTTAAGGATGGATCAACCAACCAAGTGCCCAAAAAAAAGCAGTTTTGTTTAGAAATTAGCCAGTGGACCAAAAAAAAGAAAAAAAAGATTTTACCTAAATACAAACTGCGGCCAATACAGCACGACTCTGCCTGTCTCTAAGGGTGACTACTTCATGCCGCGCGGCGCTGGCCATTCACCACCCGATCCCTTACGCTGCTCCCCAATCTCCATCCAAAGGCTGGGAGCCTAGTTAAACACATTTTCTTAGAAAGAAGGAAAGGAATTCACCCACAGTGCCACCAGGCAGAGTCACTTTAAACTACTTTCAAGAGCTCAGAAGTAAGTTCCTGTGGGTGTGAAGAGGCCTCGGCTCGGGACTTGGCCCCGGGGGCAGAGCTCTATCCTCTTGGTGCCCCTGCTCCAGAGGGGACAGAAGCCTGCTGCCCCCAGAGATTCCAGCAAGGATTCTGAGGAACATCTTGGGTGGAGAGGCCAAGTGATTCCTTCCGAGCCCCTACTGGCAAGGTAGGGTGGAATTATCTCTAAATTCAGACCCCTGGGTCAAGGTGACGCCTGACACCCACCGGAAGGTTCCATGGGCGCTTCCTGCCCGACCGCAGTCTGTGATTTGAGACAATGACCCATCTTCCTAGCAAAGCCCTGGTTTCCTTAAAATCACCCCATATTGGCACTGTCTGGGGAGGAGGACAGGCCAGCCACCTCCAGTAGATAAAAATAGTGGAGCTGTTTTTAGAGGGCCTGGCAGGCCAGGCTGTCATTAGCTGTGGTGGAGCGGACAAGGCTTCCTCGTCCATTGGGGACTAAGCACTAAAACAGACGGGGCCCCGGGAAGGTGGCCAGGGCACTGGGTTCGTCAGGCCTCTCAAGCCTCCAGGCTGCCCAGCATCAACGCGGGCCCCGAGGTGCGCTGCTCCTTGCTGGGCCACTTGGGAGAGGCCCACGGAGGCAGGGCTGGAAAGCCTCCCCGGGTGTGCCCAGGCCCCCTGCATGCAGGTGCCAGGCTGAGCACAACGTACGTAGATCTGATGAGGAGATTCTAATATGCCCTCCAGCAAACCCATGAAGCAAGAGGGACATCTCATGGTGCAGATGGGGCTCAAGCAAGGTCACAGATCCAAGCTGGGACATCAACTCCAAAACCCCAGCTCTCCTAACACCCTAGGCCTTTCCACCACAGTCAAGTTCAAGTGCTCCTCGCCTCACTCTTGCTTCTGTACCTTTACCCTCTCTCTTCCTCCTGCCTGGAATGCCCTCCCCTCCACCTGGGCTGGCCGCGTTCAGCTTTCCCTCCAGGCCCTGGACAAGCCACTGCTCTCCCGAGGCTCTGAACCATCCAGCCCCACCGGCTGCTCCTCAGCCTCCTCCGCTCTGCACCAGTTCCCTAACTACTGCATGACATTCCATCGTGAGGGCTTCTAATTGCTTCTGCAAGGCATGACTGGTCTCCTCAAGACAGCGATACACCGGGGCAGCAGGCCCCAGATTACAACCAGGTTTCCATCTCCGCCTCCTTCCCGCCGCCCTGAGCGTCTGCTAGGACCCAGCGTGCAGAGGGTGCTCAGCTGGTCAACGGGCACTCACTGCCTGGGTCATGTCGCCCTTTCAGTGTCATACTCTCAGTGTCACCTAGGACCGACATTCCAGATTCCCTGGGGACCCCCACGTGTGTACCTGCACCGGGGGCTCCGGACCCAGACGTGCAACCGCTGCTCAAGAGCTCCGCATGGATACGGTTCGGGCTCCTCAAATTCCACAACGCACTCCAAACGGACCTCGGGACCACTCCCCAAACCTGCCCTGCCCACACGCTTGCCATCTCACAGGCAAGCCCTGCTGCTCAGGCCCAAACCGACAGCCCTCCTCGACTTCTCCCTTTCTCAGCCCCACATCCAGCCAATCAGAGAATCCTGTCAACTCTATGTCAACACACTCCCAGAAGCTGCCCCCTCTCACGCCCCAGTCAAGCCACCTCATCTCGGTGACGGCGCCTGACTGGCCTCCCTGCCACCACCCTCAACCCCGCCCCTACTGTCCAGTCTCAGCGCGGCACCAGAGTGACCCTGCGAGAACCTGCGGTCATTACTGGAGCCTCCCTGCTGCCCTCTCCCCACCCGCTCCCCAGGAACAAGCATGGCCTGGCGACCACTGCCCTCCAGCTGAGGTGGGGTCCAGACTGGGCGGGTGGCCGACAGCCCTCAAAGATGGTCAGTTTCTAAGGGGCAGGGTCCCAGAGCTCAGACCCCACCCTTCTCCTTGGGGGCTCTGCATGAGTCCCTGCAGACTCCATCTTCAGGCCTGCGTGGGCTTGAGGGGCCTCAAGCCCAAGGATGCTTTCCACGCCTAGTCCCCATTTGGGAGAAAGGGGCCCTCACCCCAGAGGCGGGTAACTGGTTTTCCAAAGATGTCATATTTTGATCAGCACTTTCAAAGCATGAAGGGGCTAAACCTGGTGCCATGTGCTTCTCTGCTGTTCATCCAACAAACACCGTTCACCCTTAGACCAGGTTCTGGGATTCAGTGCTGACCAGACACGGTCCTGGCCTCAGGAGCTCACTGTCCCTACACATAACCAAGGGAGTCAGCCTGGTGTCCCGGCAACTGTACACCCCACTCCCACCTCACCGGTACCCAGGCAGGTGCTCACCGCCACCCCTCAAGGCAGGCGGGGCAGCAGTAGTGACCCCGGGTGACAGATGGAAAAGCAGAGGCCCAGGCAGGTCAAAGTGATTTGCCCAAGGTTGTGCCGGAAGTTACTAGCAGAGCCTGGGCTAGGACCGGGGTTTCCAACCCCCTCCCAGGGCTCTTTTGGTTGCTGGAGAAGAGCGCCCTCTCCTGGAGACCAACGATGTGGACAAAGAACAAAAAGATACAAAGATGGTAGGGGGCGGGTTTCCAATTTAATCACACAATGACTTATTCAACTGTCCGCTTTCCATCCACTCACAGGCAGACATCTGTGAAGCCCTACTTGTGCCAGGCAAGGTCTGAGCCAGGGTTTCAGGGATGAGCCCTTGCACATGGAACAGAGATGAGCTGCAGAAAGGGCACCTTTAGTGACAACCACAAACTTGACAATGACAGCAGTAAGCACAGAGGCAGGGTCTCAGGAGACGGAGAGGGTGCGGGGGGTAGGGGGGAGGCAGGGAGATGGTGGGGTTGAGATCTGAACCCCTCCCGAACCACTGAAAATCCCAAGCCTGATGGCGCACGTTCAGAAACCACGCCTGGCACCCTGTCAGCGTTCACTAGATGGATGCCGTTGAACAAACCAGCATGGTCCCCCTGGAGGGTGCAAGCGGTTCCAGCTCAGTCGTATGATGGGAAGGAAGGGAAAGCAAGGGAGGTCGCAGCTACTGAGAACCTGAGCCTACTCACACACACACTCTCACACACTCACACTTACACACACAGACCCACACACCCACACTCCATCTGAATGAAAGCCGCTCACCAATCCACTGGCTCTATTTTGGCCTGGTGTGAAAGAGCCTTGGGAAGCAACCCTTTTCTTCCATCACATTTTACACGACAGCTCACAGCATTCCAGGGTTGCTCTAATTGCACTGCCTGAGACACTTTACCTATCAGAATGAGGTCTCCAGGGAACAACTTTGGCCAAGCCGGAGTCTTGGAGAGACAGAGAGAGACCCCACTTGGGGTTCAGGGCCACAGCTGTCTCTCTCTACATTTCTTTTAAGAAATAATCTTCGGGACTTCCCTGGCGGCGCAGTGGTTAAGAATCCGCCTGCCAATGCAGGGGACACGAGTTCAATCCCTGGACCGGGAAGATCCCACATGCCGCGGAGCAACTAAGCCCGTGCGCCACAACTACTGAGCCTGTGCTCTAGAGCCCGCGAGCCACAACTACTGAGGCTGCGTGCCACAACTACTGAAGCCCGCACGCCTAGAGCCTGTTCTCCACAACAAGAGAAGCCACCGCATTGAGAAGCCCGCGCACTGCAATGAAGAGTAGCCCCCACTCGCCGCAACTAGAGAAAAGCCCACGCAGCAACGAAGACCCAACACAGCCAAAAATAAATAAATAAATAAATATATTTTAAAAAAGAAATAATCTTCGTCCTTGCGGCACTGAGCTGGATCTCTTTGACCTCTTAGCAACCCTGCACCAACCCAGGGCAGTGCAACCAGGAAGGGCTGGTGGCTTCCTTGTCAGCCCTTTTTTTCTGCCACAAGAGAACTGCCCTCTGGGTCGTGGCCACCACAGTGAAGGAAAGGAATGCAGGCCAAGGAGTTGGGAGACTGGTGCTAATCCTGCCTCCAGCTGGTCACAAAACTTCATTAGGCCTCAGTGTCTTCCTCAGGAAAATGGGTCTAATAAAACCCACCCTCACCTCCTCACCAGCTACTCTGCGGACCAGAGGAAAGACAGGGAAGTTCTTAGGAAACTCGAAAAGCACGGCTCAAAGTTAAAGCATCATAGTCTATAAAATAAATCTCAATTTGAGACCAAAGGATGTTTTACTCTTCTCCGTGTGGTTACCTTCACCTCAGATTTTCCTCAAACTCTTTCTGAAGGGACAGACGGGAGACACATCATACTGTCTTAAACACAGAACTAACACAGAATTAATGTCACTAGCCAAGGCTAAGGAAAAGTGCCCCTGGCATTAATGATTCTAACAGGACTTCCTTCAGGAGCCCTGACCTTGGTTTCTGTCACAAATATTTTCCCTTTCCAGGCCGAGCAGGAAACAACTCATTCACCAGATGGAGTCACCACTGTGGGCTGGGGGCCCCTTGGATTCTCCTCAGTCGGGGGCCCAGCCTTCTCACCTCTATTCCAAACTCATGGAGTGGCTTAGTTCAAAGGATTTTCTCTTTCTTTTTTCCTATTGAGGCATTTTTAAAAATACCCTGAGCATTCTGGCCGCCTCACACACGCGGGGTGATCAGGCCCTGACCCAAACTCACTGCCTCTATAGGAATGGAGGAGGCATCACGGGCTGCAGCCCCCAGAGGCCAGGCAGCCTGAGACAGGCCTCGACAAAGACTGCTATACCGGGGAAGGTCTGTCTCCACGGAAAATGTGTGTGCAGGTTTGGTCCCATGCCCTTCTACAGCCATGACCCGAGTGTGGGATGTCTTCTTGTCCTCTGGGCTCGTTCCCCTACTCAGGCGGGGAATACAAGGGCAAGGACCATGGCTTCCAGGCCTTATGCTTTCCCCCAGTGGGGCTGGAGATGGGCAAGGGAGGTGAAACTGCCCCCTCTTCCTTGGGCGGCAGTGTGGCACAGTGGAGAGGGCCTGATCTGGGAGTCGGGGGCTGGAGTCGGGCGTTCCTCCTGCCATCATCTACCAGCTGTGTGTCCTCGGACAAGCCCAGGGCCTCCCTTCCTCAAATGGAGGTAATGTTACAAGCTGCCTTGGTCAGGCACAGGCACACAGGGAAGACTGAGCCAGACTGTGGATGTGAAAATGTACAGTCAGCCTGGCGTGGACACCTCCCAGGCTGGTTCTGAGCTGCCCAAGGACACGTGGGGCCTGGGTCCCCCGGCCTCCAGCAATGGCCTCCAGCAACTCCCAGCCTCCCCTCATGAGCCCCTCCGTCTGCCCTCTCCCGGCCCACCTCCACCCAGTCACCCCCAGACCCTCATCACAGACTCCAGCGCCATCCGAGTCTGGAGGAACATTAGGGCTTACTGAGTACCTCCCCTCGGCTTTAGAGAAGCATCTCCCAAACCTCCCCTGGGGACGGGTAAATCCAAGGGAAAAGCAAGCACCGGCCCTCACTGCCATCTCGGGGAAGCCTCTTTCTGGAAGTAAGCAATTAATTAATGCAGAGGGAATGAGAGAGCCGGCGTATCACCATTTTGCAAACCCCCAATGAAACAAGGAATCGAGGGGATGAGCACCAGCAGCTGCCAGGTCACAGTAGAGACCACAGGACCTTCCAGGCCCCCGTGGCAGCACACAGCACCACCCACGACTGTGCCGGCCAAAAGCCAAGCCAAATCTGATCAAGCCTCTGCTCTACCCGTTTACAGGAAGCACAGGAACTGCAACACGGGCTCAACTAAACCCACAGGTGCAATCAGCAAGATCCAGACTGTGGGACGCCCGGGAAGATAAGCCGGTTACCTCATCACATTCACTTCAGGGGAGGTAAGGAGGGGAAATGTTCTAGATTCATTGAGACTTAAGGGCCTCGTGAGCCAAATGCCACCTGTGGATCTTGTTTGGGTCCTGCTCCAACTGCAGAAATACGTCGTGAGATCAGTAAGTAAATCTAACACTGACTACATATTGGAGGATGAGAAATCACTGTCGTTTTAGGTGTGATAATGGCGTTATGATGGTCTTTTTTTTTTTTTTTTCTTTTTTTGGCCACGCCGCAGCTTGCGGGATCTTAGTTGCCCAGCCAGGGATCGAACCCGTAACCCCTGCAGTGGAAGCACGGTGTCCTAACCCCTGGACCACCAGGGAAGTCCCTATGATGGTCTTTTTTTAAAAGATCCCTTCTTTGATGGATATGCTGAAATATTTATAGAGGAAGTAATATGAGGTCTGGGACTTGTTTCAAAATAATCCAGTTGGGGTAGTGGGTGGCACTGGTAGGGCTTCAGATGAAATAAGACTGGCCCTGATTCCTGAAGCTGGGAGGTGGGCACACAAGGGTCTGTGAAATTATTCTCCCTACTTTGAATTGTTCTGTTTGAAATTTTCCAAAATAATTTGAAAAAATGTTCCTATTTTTCAACTTAGTCAATAATCCTACTTCTAAGAATCAGCCTACAGAAACAAGCCACATGGATGAAAGAGGAGCATTCGCTGTGAGGCTCATGGTACCATCACCTGCCCAGAGAACAACAGGAAGTAATCTCATGGGCCACCTCCACAGGAAGAGCAGGTGATGCTGGAGTACATCCACTCAACCAGGTATTATGCCGACATTACATAGGATGATGTAGAGGCTCTTCAACAGACAGGCTAAAGTGTCCACGAGCTCAAACTATTTATTAATGAGCCACTCCTCATTCTACTAGAATATAAGCTCAGTGAAGCTTCACTCACTGTCCCGTCCCCAGACACAGGACAGGCGCTCAGTAAGCATGTGCTGCCTGAGCACATGTTTAAATGCAAGAACGTCACCCAGGTGAATAAGCAGGACAGCTTGTGTACACACCGCGATCACCCCTGTGAGAGGAAGTGAGCGCACACGCACAAAGACCAGAAAGAGAAGGCAAAACTGAAACCAGCCCTGGGAGGCTGGGTAATGGTCTAATAAGATTTCCAAAACCACAGACAAGCTACAAACAGTCCTCATCGCTGGTGTGTGACTTCGCCGTGCAGACAGAGACTTACACACACTGTGAGCCCTCCTTTCTGCTCCACGACAGAGCAGCAACCTCCACATTCTCCGGCTCTTCTCCACCAAGGGCCCTGAAATAGTTTTACTGCTGGCAGAAGTGCACTCGCCAAGTTCCAGGAGCCATTTTCTTAATTGCTTGCGATTAAGGTGTAAGCTGACTGCTGGACCTGGCAGGGCCAGGGAAGGGAAATGCACTGTTTGGGGGATCTGGGGTGCAGGGTAGGGAGCTGAGGAGCACGTGCTGCTCAGAGTCTCAGAATCCCAAGGCTGTGGGATCCTGGGAGGAAACCTTCTGAGGGGCAGAATGTGGACAGGACCTGGAATGTTCCCAGGCAAATGGAGCCCATGTAGGCGATACACCCCCAACCTGAGCCTGGGCTCAGGTCCATTTCCATTCAGAGGTCCTGCGTGTCCAACCAGGCGAACGAGAGTCACCTGCACACGCAGCACCTGGCCTGCTCTGAGCAGACACCTGCAGGCTCCACCGGAGAGCACCCGGGGCCTTCCGGCTTGAAACCAGAGGGCAGGGGTCTAAATAAACAGCCTGGTACCAGGGGTGAGACATGGCTGCCAATTTCCAGAGGAGTCAGTCCCTCAGAGGGAAAGGGTAGAGGAAGCAGCTGCCTCTGGAGCCTCAGCAAGCCCACCACAGCCCACCAGGGCAACACTGACTGAGACCTGGGGTCAAGGGCATCGTGGTCAGGGGAGGGGCTCGGGGCTGGGAGTGAGGATCTTTGCCTCTCATCCCTGACCTGCCATCAACTCACGTGGGGCCCTGGGCAGTCCGCTCTCCTGCTCCTCTGTAAACAGAGAGATCACATGCTCTCTAAGTCCCCTTGGCACTAAAATCTGAGAGTCTGTTCAGGGGGTTTGAAGCTAGGAAGAACATCACAGGACACTGTGCCCTACAATGATCCTTGGGGCCTCCCATTTTCGAGCATTTACTGTGTCCTTCCCACACACAGCCTGCCCTGTGTCCTTCCCACACACAGCCCTGCCAGGAAGCAGCATTAGTCCAGCCTGTAGGCGGGGGGACAAAGGTAGTCAGAGAGGATGAAGATGGTCCTGTAGGAACCCAGCTCCTTCCAGCTCCCACATCCTCGTTCCTTCCGCCAGTCAACCCAGGACAATCTAACCTGCTTCCTTCCCATCCACACGGGGATTGACGGTCATAATTAAGTCCCTTCCAGGGTCCACACACACACACCTAGCTGGCCAGATGCCCCCTCAAATCTGGAGGCAGCTGGGACCGCTCAGATCACCCTGACCTCAGGCAGGACAGGGGCTCTGGGTCCAGTCAGGCTGGGGCGAGTGCGGGGTGACCCTGAAGGAGGCATTCGGCCTTTCTGACTAAAGTAAACAGTGGCCTCGTCTCAATTTCCAAATCTAGGTCTATGACCAGTCTCACAACTCCACAGGAATTTAGAAATATAAATCTTTTCAAGGACTGTCCTCTATTCTGAGAACACCCACCCTACTTTTCTGGTACTAAAATATCCTTTCTTTTCTAAAATGCCAACCATGTTAGATGGTAGTTGGGTTTTTTCATTTTTGCTTCTTTACTTCCTTCCTTCCTTTAAAATGAACACATTTAATAAGGTTACATATTGGCAAACCTTGAAAGATCCTTCCCTTTGTTAACACTGGTCTGTGAAACCTGGGCTAGGAATAAGGTCTTTGGATTCTTTCTTTGTTCTCTAACAGCACTTCCAGGCGTCAATGATTAGACGACCTCTGAGATTAGTGTCCTTATAAGAAGAAATACCAGAGAGCCCCTTCCCTCCCTTCCCTTCTCTCCGTACACACAAAACACACACACACACACACACAGAGGCCATGTGAGGACACAGTGAGAAGGCGGCTGTATATAAGCCAGGATGAGAGCCCTCACTAGAAACTCAATCAGCCAGAACTTTGATCTCGGACTTGCCAGCCTCCAGAACTGTGAGAAAATAAATTTCTGTTGGTTAAGCCATGCAGTCTGTGGTAGTCTGGTATGCCAGCCCAAGCTGACTAACACACTTGTCATACCCTCTCTCCCTCCCTAGGTTTCTGTCTCCCCATGACAGGGTAACATTGTATGAGGCCAATATTACCCTGATGCCAAACCAAACACATCATAAGAAAAGAACTCTACAGATCAATAGCTTTTATGAATTTGATGCAAAAATCCTCCACAAACCAAATGCAGCAATATATAAAGGAGATCGTACACCATGACCAAGTAGGATTTATCCCAGGGATGCAAGCTTGGTTTAATATCCAAAAATTAATTCCAGCAATATACTATACCAATAGAATAAAGGGCAAAAACCACAGAATCATCTCAATGGATAGAGAAAAAGCATTTGACAATATTTAACATCTCTTCATTAAAAAACACACTCAATAAACCAAGAATGGAAGAGAACTTCCTCAAAGGATATCTGTGACAAACCCACAGCTGATATCATACTTAACGGTGAGAGACTGAAAGGTTTCCTCTTAAGACCAGGAACAAGACAAAGATGTCTGCTCTTGCCACTTCTAGTCGACATTGTACAGGAAGATTTTGCCAGGGCAATCAGACAAGAAAATCAAATAAAAGGCATGCATATTGGAAAGAAAAAAATAAAATATCTCTATTTGCAGATGACATGATCTTGTATATAGAAAATTCTAAGGAATTCACTAAAAAAATAAAAGTATTAGAACTAATAAACGAGTTCTACAAGGTTGCAAGATAGAAGATCCATATACAAATATCAGTTGTATTTCTACAGTAGCAATGAACAAAGTCAAAAAATAAAACTAAGAAATCAATTCCATAGCATAAAATAATTAGCATAAATAATTAGCATAAATAATTCCACTTTATTCCATAGCATAAAAATAATAAAATACTTAGGAATAAATTTAACAAAAGAAGTACAAAACTTACGCTCTGGAAACTACAAAACATCATGTAAGAAATTAAAGAAGACCGATACAAATGGAAAGATACCCTATTTTTTCATGGATCAGAAGAGTGACTATTTTTAAGATGGCAATCCCCAGGACCTCCCTGGTGGCAGAGTGGTTAAGAACCCCCCTGCCAATGCAGGGGACACGGGTTCGAACCCTGTTCCGGGAAGATCCCACATGCCGCGGAGCAACTAAGCCCATGCGCCACAACTACTGAGCCTGAGCTCTAGAGCCCACAAGCCACAACTACTGAAGCCCACATGCCACAACTACTGAAGCCCGCAGGCCTAGAGCCCGTGCTCCGCCACAAGAGAAGCCACTGCAATGAGAAGCCCGCACACCGCAGCAAGGAGTGGCCCCCGCTTGCCGCAACTAGAGAAAGCACTTGTGCAGCAACGAAGACCCAGTGCAGCCAAAAATTAATAATTAATTAAAAAAAAAAAAAAAAAGATGGCAATCCCCAAACTGATTCCCTGCCTCTTCACAGCTGACTCTGATAGCAAGAGCGCCCCACACACTCCCCCTCCCTCTTGGATCTGCTTGACCGCCACTCAGGGACCTTAGGGACCCCCATCCACTCCACTCTCTGCCAGAGCACCCAGACACGACCTCCTAGAGGGGCAGAGAGACGCACAGTCTCCCATGCAGGGAGCGAGGACTCCAGGCCCCATTTCACCCACAAAAGTTCTCAGTGACCAGCTAAGAAGCCACAGAATCATCTGGGCTACAGCTATAATGGATGGCTAAGATCAAAAAGGACAATCACCAGGGACTTCCCTGGCGGTCCAGTGGTTAGGACTCTGCACTTTCACTGCTGAGGGCATGGGTTCAATCCCTGGTCAGAGACCTAAGATCCCACAAGCCACGCAGCCTGGCCAAAAAAATAAATAAAATTTTTTAAAAAATTTTTTAAAAAGGACAATCACCAGGGTTAGCAAGGATGTGGAGAAATTAGAATCTTCACACACTGCTGATGGGAATATAAAATGGTGCAGCCACTTTGGAAAACAGTCTGGCAGTTCCCCAAAAGATTAAACCTAAAGTTATAATATGACCCAGCAATTCCACTCCTGTGTATATTGAAAACATGTCCACACAAATATTTATACATGAATGCTCATAGCAGCTTTATATTCATAACAGCGAGAAAACGGAAACAACCCAATGTCCGTCAACTGATGAAGAGATAAACAAAATGTGATATATCCACACAACAGAATAGTATTCAGTCATAAAAAGGAGTGAAATACTGATACATGCTACAATGTGGATAAACCTCAAAAATACTATGCTAAGTAAAAGAAGCCAGTCACAAAGGTCCAAATATTGTATAATTCCATTTATATGAAATGTCCAGAATAGGCAAATCCCCAGAGACCGAAAGTAGCTTGGCGGTTGCCTAGGGCTTGGAGAGGGGGAAATGGGGAACGACTACTAATGCGTACAAGAGGTTTCTTTTTGGGATGATGAAAATGTTCTAAAGTTGATTGTGGTAACGATGGTTACACAACTCTGTGAATATACTAAAAACCATTGCCTTGCACACTTTAAATAAGTGGCTTGTGTGGTGTGTGAGTTACATCTCAATAAATCTGTTATAAAAAGGAGAGAGCAAGAGGGCAAGACACTACAGCGGCAGAACCCGCAGTGCGGTCCCCGCCCAGGAGCGTCAGCGTCATCTAGGAGCTTGCTAGACACCCAGACCTACAGAATCAAAAGCCTGGGGCGGGCCCAGCAATATGCATTTTAACAAGTCCTCCAGGTGATCCTGAACCTCACTGAAGTTGGGGACCCCTGCTTAGAGTACGTGGTACTTAACCTTGACTGTACTTTGGAATCACCTAAGTTACTTTAAGAAAAGCTCCATGCCCCGGCCCCCATAGCAGACCAACTAAATCAGACTCTGGGGATGGAGCTCAGCCATGGGCCTGTTTTAAAGCTCCGAGGTGAATCTATTGCACAGCCAGAGTGAGAAGAACTGGATTAGAGGGTGTCTCAGGCCCCCCTCCTCTTCAGCTCTTTTGAGAGTTTGACCCCAGCTCGCCGGTGCCACCTGGTGGCCAAATTGGGGAATGAACCTACATCTTGCTTCTGCCCCGGACTCTTTTTTTTTTTAATTTATCTATCTATTTATTTATTTATTTATGGCTGTGTTGGGTCTTCGTTGCTGCACACGGGCTTTCTCTAGTTGCGGAGAGCAGGGGCTACTCTTCATTGTGGTGCGTGGGCTTCTCATTGCGGTGGCTTCTCTTGTTGTGGCTCGCGGGCTCTAGAGCGCAGGCTCAGTAGTCATGGCACACGGGCTTAGTTGCTCCGCGGCATGTGGGATCTTCCCAGACCAGGGATTGAACCCGTGTCCCCTCCACTGGCAGGCAGATTCTTAACCACTGCGCCACCAGGGAAGCCCTGCCCCGGACTCTTATCCCTCCATCACCAACACCGGGAAGCCCAGGAATGGAGCTCAGGGATTCCCCTCCTCCCACTGCAGAGGTTGGCACCATCCTAGCCTTTGGAACGGAGATGAGGGGGCTGGCCTGGCGGGGAGGGGGGCGAGAGTCCTCTGCTGGGTCTGCTTCCATTAAAACACCCCACACCCCAAAGGCAGCCAGAGCATCTACTGCTGAACATAGCCCCAACAACACCACCCTTCTCTCCCACTGCCAACAGAGTAGAGCCAATTCACCCACCCAGCCTCATCTCTGACAACTTCCAACACAACTGTGTTCTCTAGCACCTTCACTGCTTCTGAACTCGCTTTGCACCTTTCAGCCTCCTGGCCTTTGCCCAGGAGCTCCCTCCCACCTGAAGTGCCTTCGCCTGGCTCTCATTACTTCGGGATTGTTCAAGGCCAGCTCTGTGGGACCTCTCCTCTCTTCCCAAGGCTCACGTCCCCTTGATGCTCCCTGCTGCACCCTCGGTGTGCCCCACAATGAACATCCATGGCTGCAGAGCTCAGAGGAGGGGAGGGCCTATCACCTTTGGGGGGGGGGTGGTCCCTGAACTGCCTAAAGGCAGTGAAGAGCTAGCAGGGCCGGAAGGAAGGGGCTGTGGAGAGGGGGACTCTGACAGAGTGTGGTCAGTGTGGGGAGAGGGCCTATGGTGCTCTGAGGCAGGGCTAGGCATCCTTTTTCAACTACTCAGGCCTCCAGCTACAGAGAGAAATGGAAGCGTCAGTTCTCCGCCCTCTCGGGGTGTCCTGAAAGGAGGAGCTCAGGCTCTCAGTTCACTGCTGCCACCTGGTGGCAGTATACGAGACCACCATGAGTGAGACCCACCGGCAACTCCAAAGGGGATATACAATGGAGCTGCTGGCCCTGGGGAAAACAAGCCCATCTTCCAAAGCTCAGCAAAGTCCATTTTCTGAAACTCCTTAACCACTTTCCCCACCCCAAATTTGGCAGCCCTTCCAAGTGACCTCTGCCTTGGGCATAGCCTGACCCCAGATGGCCTGCCTCTAGCCCAACACCCTTTTTCCCAACCATGGTCTGATCGGTGACCCTAAGCAAAGGTTGGCCTGGATCAGCCATTCACAACATGTGCCAGGTGCAGGCTGAGCGTGGGGCTGGCTTGGAGCTGCCCCTTCTCTGCAGGGGCCACAGGCAGAAACTGACCTTGGGGACCGCTGGCCCACAGCAGACAGCACAAGGTCGGCACCCAGAGGGGTACTCCCTCACTTCAGGCTCAGTCTTCTCGGCTCCCCCCACAGCTGCTCCCTCCCACTCCAGCGCCCTCTTCTTCTCCAGCAGCCAAGCAAGTTTACTGGGCCAGAGGAGAACAGAAGAACAGGTCAGTGTGCTCCACACAGAGGCCAGAGGCCACAGAGTCTGATGCCCAGAGCGGCCCGGCGGGTTACATGGCTGCACCAGCTGGGCCACATGTGACAGAGCACGGGGAACCACAGCCGACTGGAGGGCACATTTTTCTAGATAGGCTAAAAATCTGAGTGTTTAGATGAAATCTGGACTTCTTTAGAAAACTTCGGATTTGTATTATTGAATGCCCAGTCCCTCAGGCAGCATCAGCTGTGAAAACACTGAACGGCTTCCCCACCGGATATTAAACAGCCACTCTCCAGGACGCATCTACCAACCTGCCTCTTGCCCAGGACCCCCAGGGCCCCCGTGGCCCAGAAACCGGAGGGTGAATGCCTGGCACCACAGGGATCTAGGACAGGGTGTTCCCTCTGACTGCTCACATCCTCGACGGGTCCCAGAGCCACAGCAGCTGCTAAATACCCCGTACCTCACCCCTGCACACACCCCACCGAGCGCTCTAGAACGCAGCCGGGACGAGCCGGGGCTGGCCGTATTTCCATGTCAGGGATCCCCTCCGCTCCCAGAAGGTGAAGAAGTGACCGAGAGCCCCTGGGGGTCCCATGGGGCCCCCAGCCCTCACGCCCACGGTGGCCGCCTCCTGGGCTGTGCACGTGGGGACGGCACCCGGGCCGGGGCCGGGGCTCACCTGGCGGTAGGTGCAGATGATGATCTCCCGCAGGTGGTAGTGCATGGGCGTCATGGTCTCACTGACCGTGTCCAGCGCCGCGTCCACCTCCTTCTTCACGCGGTGCCCATCAGGCAGCAGCTGCACCACCTTCATCACCACCTGGGACCAGAGGAGGGGGATGAGCAGAGAGAAGACGAAGGTGGGGGGGCCCTCCAGCCCCGGCAACAGGTTCACCCACACCAAGGGCCGCACTGGCCTCAAGGCCCGGGCCCTGACCACTCCTTGGTTCTCAGATGGGGGCAGGGAACAAGGGCGTTCCTCCGTATCTCTGAGGCCAGGGCTCCCGAGGTGCTTATTTTTTAAGCAGCAGGAACCTTGCTTCAAACGAAGCCTTATCCAGGACTCTAACCCGTAAAACAGATAGCTGTCATGTAACCGGGGCTGGCGGGGCAAGGGGCGGGTATAGGACAGGCCTGAGCTGGGGCCTCGCTGGCTCTCCCTCCACCCGGTAGCAGCCCCCAGGCACTTTGGAAACACCCAGCTCTGGGGAACGCAGTGTGGACACCGCTCATCTGAAGTAAGACCCCCTTTACTCGGGGAAACTGAGGCCCGTTAAGATCACTCCGCAGGGCAGGGCTCCTCCCCGCAGTCACCCTCCCGACCACGCCCCTGTGGACCCCCCTCGGGATGTGCCTACCCTGCAACCCCTGTGCCAGCACCAACCCAGGCCTCCAGCACCTCCCACCCACACTGCAGCAGCCCCTCCTTCTCCTCCTCGCTGGTTGCCAGAGAGGCCACAGGAAAGTATAAGAGTGAGCACGTCCTGTTTGTGCAATTCCCGGGCTTCAGTCTCTTCCTGGCTCCATTGCACTCAACATAAAAACCGAAAGCTTCCCCATGTCTACAAGGTCTCCCAGTGCCTGACCCCACCTGCCTCCCAGCCTCCCTCGTAACACCCCCCACGGCTCCAACGCCTTCCTGGGGCCCCCTCAGTCACCCCAACAGCCCGCACAGTCCTTTCAGAGCCCCGAGGTCGACTTCCACCTACTCATCCATCCCATCCATCCGTGTGTCCACCTGTTCACATCCACTCCCCACCAGACAAGAAGCTCCCTAATCCCCAAGAGCAATAGCTTTTCCACCTAGGAGGCACCCCGTGGACGATGCTAAATGAACGAAAGACCAAAACCCTACCCAGCTCAGCTCTTCTCTCAATCTGACCCATCTCCATGACTGGGCCCTAGCGGGATCGTGGCAGGGAGGGCGCTCCCTCACCCCTGCGTTTCTCAGAAGGAACTGGCCCAGGGCTGGCACACCGGCAGGGGTGGAGCTACGGCCCAGTGGGAGAAGAGGACCCATCACCTGGGAGGACCCTCGGCTAATCCGGCTCAGGCCACACCCGGATCCCAAGCTCTGGGTCGGACATGGACATCTCGCTTGAGAGGAGTATGGACCACAGGCAGGTCCCCAGGACGGCCCAGGGGCAGTTCCCCAGGCAGAGGGCTACAGCTTTTTCAAATGCAATAAACCAAACTCCTAGCTTCTCCCCCTAAATTGCTCCTCCCCTTGAATTCTTCATCTCCTTGGCTGTCACAAGTGCCAGCCAGAAACCTGAGGTCATCCTGGGTGTCTTCCCTCTTTGCCTCACAACCAACGGCCCCCAAGACCAGCCAATGGTGACTGGGCTCCTGTTCACCGGGCGGCCCCCGCCTCACTCAGGCCCCAGGCTCTCCTCTCCACACCCTCCTCCACACACTGGCCTCCAGAATGAGAATCTGATCACGACCTGCCCTACTTCTCTGCTGGCCCCAAGGTTAAGATCAAACACACAGTGTGGTTTTCCAGGGTCCTCATAGTCGGGGCCCCCACCTCAGCCCTGCCTCCTTCCATTCTGGCCAACTGCAGCCTTCCACAGGTCCTGCCCCTTCCAGACTCCCTCCTTTGCACGTTTGATCCCCTCTGCACACTATCCCTCCCCCCAGCCCCAGCAGACTCACTCATCTTTCTAAAACGCACTCAAATGTCACCTCCTCCACAAAGCCCTCTTGGGCTCCCCCAGCTGCACCTTCGGCGCTCAGAACTGATGTCTATTTCAGCACTCTTCACAGTCTACTGAATGTTCCCCACTGGACTGTGGGCTCAATAGGCCTGAATTAATTACAAAGGAAGCTGGTCTAAACATGAGGATGTCTTGGGGTGGGTAAGGATGTGGGTACAGGGGCATCCTTGGGTCACATGATGTAACTTTAGAACACAGATTCAGAGGTCAACTACCTGGCTTGTGCCCTGACCCCATCACCTCTCTGACGTGGTTCTAGGGTGATGAGCTTGGCTCCCAGCACCTCAGTTTCGTCATTTATCAAATGGGAGTAGTAAGGGCACCTGACTCTTGGGAACTGTGAAGGGTGAAGAAGGGAGCACACACAGAGCTCCTGGCACAGGACTGGGTGTGAGTAGAGAGAGTTCTAACTATCACATCTGAGGGACCGACATGTAGACTTGGAAATAAACCTTCGTGTATACGGTCAAATGATTTTTGCCAAACCATTCGATGGGGAAAGGACATTCTTTTCAACAAATGGTGCTGGGAAAACTGGATATCCACATGCAAAAGAATGAACTTGGACCCTTACTTTATACCATATACAAAAATTAATTCAGACAGAAAGATAGACAAGATCAAAAGGCAGAGGGCTGCGTACCAGATGAAGGAACAAGATAAAACCCCAGAAAAACAACTAAATGAAGTGGAAATAGGCAACCTTCCAGAGAAAGAATTCAGAATAATGATAGTGAAGATGATCCAGGACCTCGGAAAAAAAATAGAGGCAAAGATCAAGAAGATGCAAGAAATGTTTAACAAAGACCTAGAAGAATTAAAGAACAAACACCTGGAAGAATTAAAGAACAAACAAACAGAGATGAAAATACAATAACTGAAATGAAAAGTACACTAAAAGGAATCAATAGCAGAATAACTGAGGCAGAAGAACGGACAAGTTACCTGGAAGACAGAATGGTGGAATTCACTGCCGTGGAACAGAATAAAGAAAAAAGAATGAAAAGAAATGAAGACAGCCTAAGAGACCTCTGAGACACATTAAACGCAACAAAATTCGCATTATAGGGGTCCCAGAAGGAGAAGAGAGAGAGAAAGGACCCGAGAAAATATTTAAAGAGATTATAGTCAAAAACGTCCCTAACATGGGAAAGGAAATAGCCATCCAAGTCCCCGAATAGCCACCCAAGTCCACGAGAGTCCCAGGCAGGATAAACCCAAGGAGAAACACACCGAGACACACGGTAGTCAAACTGACAAAAATTAAAGACAAAGAAAAAGTATTGAAAGGAGCAAGGGAAAAAAGACAAATAACATACAAGGGAACTCCCATAAGGTTAACAGCTGATTTCTCAGCAGAAACTCTACAAGCCAGAAGGGAGTGGCATGACACATTTAAAGTGATGAAAGGGAAGAATCTAAAACCAAGATTACTCTACCCAGCAAGGATCTCATTCAGATTCGATGGAGAAATCAAAAGCTTTACAGACAAGCAAAAGCTAAGAGAATTCAGCACCACCAAGCCAGCTCTACAACAAATGCTAAAGGAACTTCTCTAAGTAGGAAACACAGAGAAGAAAAGGACCTACAAAAACAAAGCCAAAACAATTAAGAAAATGGTAACAGGAACATACATACCAATAATTACCTTAAACGTGAATGGGTTAAATGTCCAACCAAAAGACACAGGCTCGCTAAATGGATACAAAAACATGACACATATATATGCTGTCTACAAGAGACCCACTTCAGACCTAGGGACACATACAGACTGAAAGTGAGAGGATGGAAAAAGATATTCCATGCAAATGGAAATCAAAAAAGAGCTGGAGTAGCAACACTCATATCAGATAAAAGACTTTAAAATAAAGAACATTACAAGAGGCAAGGAAGGACACTACATAATGATCAAGGGATCAATCCAAGAAGAAGATATAACAATTATAAATATATATGCACCCAACATAGGAGCACCTCAATACATAAGGCAACTGCGAACAGCTATAAAAGAGGAAATCGACAGTAACACAATAATAGTGGGGGACTTTAACACCTCACTTACACCAATGGACAGATCATCCAAACAGAAAATTAAAAAGGAAACACTGGGGCTTCCCTGGTGGCGCAGTGGTTGAGAGTCTGCCTGCGGATGCAGGGGACACGGGTTCGAGCCCTGGTCTGGGAAGATCCCACATGCCGCGGAGCAACTAGGCCCGTGAGCCACAACTACTGAGCCTGCGCGTCTGGAGCCTGTGCTCCGCAACAAGAGAGGCCGCGATACTGAGAGGCCCGCGCACCGCGATGAAGAGTGGCCCCCGCTTACCGCAACTAGAGAAAGCCCTAGCACAGAAACGGAGACCCAACATAGCAACCAATCAATCAATTAAATAAATGAATCTTTAAAAAGGAAACACAAGCTTTAAATGACACAATAGACCAGATAGATTTAATTGATATTTATAGGACATTCCATCCAAAAACAGCAGATTACACTTTCTTCTCAAGTGCACACAGAACATTCTCCATGATAGATCACATCTTGGGTCACAAATCAAGCCTCAGTAAATTTAAGAAAATTGAAATCATATCAAGCATCTTTTCTGACCACAATGCTATGAGATTAGAAATCAATTACAGGGAAAAAAACGTAAAAAACACAAACACATGGAGGCTAAACAATACGTTAGTAAATAGGATCACTGAAAAAATCAAACAGGAAATCAAAAAATACCTAGAGACAAATTACAACAAAAACATGATGATCCAAAATCTATGGGATGCAGCAAAAGCAGTTCTAAGAGGGAACAAGAAACAAGAAACAAGAAAAATCTCAAATAAACAATCTAACCTTACACCTAAAGGAACTAGAGAAAGAAGAACAAATAAAACTCAAAGTTAGTAGAAGGAAAGAAATCATAAAGATCAGAGCAGAAATAAATGAAATAGAAACAAAGAAAACAATAGCAAAGATCAATAAAACTAAAAGCTGGTTCTTTGAGAAGATAAACAAAATTGATAAACCATTAGCCAGACTCATCAAGAAAAGGAGGGAGAGGACTCAAATCAATAAAATTAGAACTGAAATAGGAGAAGTTACAACAGACAGCACAAATACAAAGCATCCTAAGAGACTACTACAAGTGACTCTATGTCAAGAAAACGGACAACCTGGAAGAAATGGACAAATTCTTAGAAAAGCACAACCTTCCGAGACTGAACCAGGAAGAGATAGAAAATATAAACAGGCTAATCACAAACACTGAAATTGAAACTGTGATTAAAAATCTTCCAACAAACAAAAGCCCAGGACCAGATAGCTTCACAGGCGAATTCTGTCAAACATTTAGAGAAGTGCTAACACCCATCCTTCTCAAACTCTTCCAAAAAATTGCAGAGGAAGGAACACTCCCAAACTCATTCTATGAGGCCACCATCACCCTGATACCAAAACCAGACAAAGATACTACAAAAAAAGAAAGTTACAGACCAATATCACTGATGAATATAGATGCAAAAATCCTCAACAAAATACTAGCAAACAGAATCCAACAACATATTAAAAGGATCATACACCATGATCAAGTGGGATTTATACCAGGGATGCAAGGATTCTTCAATATATGCAAGTCAATCAATGTGATACACCATATTAACAAACTGAAGAATAAAAACCATATGATCATCTCAGTAGATGCAGAAAAAGCTTCTGACAAAATTCAACACCCATTTATGATAAAAGCTCTCCAGAAAGTGGGCATAGAGGGAACCTAACTCAACATAATAAAGGCCATATATGACAAACCCACAGCAAACATCATTCTCAATGGTGAAAAACTGAAAGCATCTCCTATAAGATCAGGAACAAGACAAGGATGTCCACTCTCGCCACTATTATTCAACATAGTTTTAGAAACCCTAGCCATGGCAATCAGAGAAGAAAAAGAAATAAAAGGAATACAATTGGAAAAGAAGAAGTAAAACTGTCACTATTTGCAGATGACATGATACTATACACAGAGAATCCTAAAGATGCCACCAGAAAACTACTAGAGCTAATCAATGAATTTGGTAAGGTTGCAGGATACAAAATTAATGCACAGAAATCTCTTGCATTCCTATACACTAATGATGAAAAATCTGAGAAATTAAGGAAACACTCCCATATACCACTGCAACAAAAGGAATAAAATACCTAGGAATAAACCTACCTAAGGAGACAAAAGACCTGTATGCAGAAAACTATAAGACACTGATGAAAGAAATTAAAGATGATACAAACAGAGGGAGAGATATACCATGTTTTTGGATTGGAAGAGTCAATACTGTGAAAATGACTATACTACCCAAAGCAATCTACAGATTCAATGCAATCCCTACCAAATTACCAATGGCATTTTTTACAGAACTAGAACAAAAAAATCTGAAACTCTGTATGGAGACACAAAAGACCCCAAATAGCCAAAGCAATCTTGAGGGAAAAAAACGGAGCTGGAAGAATCAGACTCCCTGACTTCAGACTATACTACAAAGCTACAGTAATCAAGACAATATGGTACAGCACAAAAACAGAACTATAGGTCAATGGAACGGGATAGAAAGCCCAGAGACAAACCCATGCACCTATGATCAACTAATCTATGACAAAGGAGGCAAAGATATACAATGGAGAAAAGACAGTCTGTTCAATAACTGGTGCTGGGAAAACTGGACAGCTACATGTAAAAGAATGAAATTAGAACACTCCCTAACACCATACACAAAAATAAACTCAAAATGGACCTAAATATAAGACTGGACAGTATAAAAGTCTTAGAGGAAAACATAGGAGGAACACTCTGTGACATAAATCACAGCAAGATCTTTTTTGATCCACCTCCTAGAGTAATGGAAATAAAAACAAAAATAAACAAATGGGACCTAATGAAACTTAAAAGCTTTTGCAAAGCAAAGGAAACTGCAAACAAGACGAAAAGACAACCCTCAGAATGGGAGAAAATATTTGCAAACGAATCAATGAACAAAGGGTTAATCTCCAAAATATATAAACAGCTCATGCAGCTCACTATTAAGAAAACAAACAACCCAATCCAAAAATAGGCAGAAGACCTAAATAGACATTTCTCCAAAGAAGACATACAGATGGCCAAGAAGCACATGAAAAGCTGCTCAACATCACCAATTATTAGAGAAATGCAAATCAAAACTACAGTGGGGTATCACCTCACACCAGTTAGAATGGGCATCATCAGAAAATCTACAAACAACAAATGCTGGAGAGGGTGTGGAGAGAAGGGAACCCTCTTGCACTGTTAGTGGGAATGTAAATTGATACCGCCACTATGGAGAACAGTATGGAGGTTCCTTAAAAAACTAAAAATAGAATTACCATATGACCCAGCAATCCCACTCCTGGGCATATACCCAGAGAAAACCATAATTCAAAAAGACACATGCACCCCAATGTTCACTGCAGCACTATTTACAATAGCCAGGTCATGGAAGCAACCTAAATGCCCATCGACAGACGAATGGATAAAGAAGATGTGGTACATATATACAATGGAATATTACTCAGCCATAAAAAGAAACGAAATTGGGTCATTTGTAGAGATGTGGATGGATCTAGAGACTCTCATACAGAGTGAAATAAGTCAGAAAGAGAAAAACAAATATCGTATATTAATGCATATATGTGGAACCTAGAAAAATGGCAAAGATGAACCGGTTTGCAGGGCAGACATAGAGACACAGATGTAGAGAACAAACGTATGGACACCAAGGGGGGAAAGTGGTGGTGGGGGGGTGGTGGTGTGATGAACTGGAAGATTGGGATTGACATATATACACTAATATGTATAAAATGGATAACTAATAAGAACCTGCTATATAAAAAAATTAAATTAAATTAAAAAAATAAAATTAATTCAAAATGGATCAAGGACCTCAACGTAAGAGCTAAAACCATAAAACTCTTAGAAGAAAACACAGAAGAAGAGCTTCATAACATTGCATTTAGCAATGACTACTTAGATATAACAGCAAAAGCACAGGAAACAAGAAAAAATAGACAAATTGAATATCATCAAAATTAAAAATTTTTGCATGAAAGGACACTATCAACAGAGTAAAAAGGCAACCCACTGAACTATCACATATCTAACAAGGGATTGATATCCAGAATATACAAAGAGTTCCTACAACTCAACAATAACAAAACAACCCAAATAAAAAATGGGCAAAGAATTCGAATAGACATTTCTCCAAGGAAGATACAAAAATGGCCATAAAACAAATGAAACAATGTTCAACATCACTAGTCAGTGGGGAAATTCAAATAAACACCACAGTGAGATGTCACTTCACACCTACTCGGAAGGCTATTATCAAAAAAAAAACCAGAAAACAACAAGTGTTGGAAAGAATGTGGAGGAATTGGAACCCTTGTGCTTTGCTGGTAGGAATGTATATGGTGCAGCTGCTGTAGAAAACAATATAGCAGTTCCTCAAAATTTAAACAGTGAATTACCAGTTGATCCAGTGATTCCACTTCTAGAATTGAAAGCAAAGACTCAAACAGATACGTGTACACCCATGTTCACAGCAGCGTGATTCACAATAGCCCAAAGGTGAAGACAACCCAAGTGTCCACGGACAGATAAATGGATAAACAAAATGTGGTCAATACTTACAATGGAATGCTACTCAGCCTTTTAAAAACAGAAATTGTGACACATGCTACACCACGGATGAACCTTGATGCTATTATGCTAAGTGCAATAAGCCAGTCACAAAAGGACAAATACTGTATGATTCTCCTCATATGACGTATGTAAAATAGTCAAATTCATAGAGATAGAAAGTAGAATGGTGGCTGCCAGGGGCTGGGGGAGGGGAGATGGGGAGTTAGTGTTTAATGGATACGGTCAATTTGGCCTAAGGAAAAAGTTCTGGAGATGGTTGCACAATAATGTGAATGTACTTAACGCCACAGAACTGTACACTGAAAAATGGTTAAAATGGTAAATTCCGTGTTATGTATATTTTACCACAATAAAAAATTAAAAAGAAAAGAAACAGTGAGTCAGCCAGAAGAAGGAAGAGAGAAGTGGTCCAGGGCAAGGGAAAAGCATATGCAAAGGCCCAGAAGCTGAAAGCGCTTGGTGAGTTTGAGGAGCTGCTGGAGGCCAGGGTGTCAGGACAGTAGGGAGGGCAGGGGAGGGGCACTGGCCAGGCCGGCCAGCTAGGCAGGAGCCGACCACAACACCGACACCGGGCAGCCACGTGCCAACTCTGAGTTCCACGTGCCCGTCTGTAAGACGGGGACACTGCCACCTACTTACAGGGTGTCAGGGAAGATGACATGAGGCACATGAGGTGCAATACATGGGTGCCTAATGTGAGATGTTAGCACTGTGCATCCAGTGCCCTGAATTGAAATGGGGGTGGGGTGGGGCGGTCCGGGGCCCGGCACCGGGGTCACCAACCACAGCTGGGTCCCAGGTGCCCGTGAGGTGGTCGTCAATGTCACCCAGACAAGATGGTGGCCAGTAGCCCAGCAGCAGGGCCAGGAGGAGTGGGGGGGATCTGCCCCCTCTTCTCCAAACACCATCTGCCATGGCCCAGAGCCAAGCTACCCTGTGCCCTGGTTTGCTCATCTGTGAAATGGGAACAGGGAAGGGCTGATACGATGAGGTGGAAGAAGATAATGGCCTTAGGAGGAGCTTTGAAGATCTCCCCCAGACCTGCCAGCAAGACTCACCCCTCCCCTCCCCCAGGTGTCCCCTGGGGACCCCACAGGGCATGCTCACCTCAAACTCGCCCTTGGTGAACTTGGCATCAGGCACGCTCACGAGCTCCTCCTCGCCCACCTCGGGGAAGCCCTAAGGGAGGACAGCTGCTGGGACTGGGAGCATGGGTACCAGATCGCACCCTCCCCCCCAACTCTGCCCACAACTGGAGCCCGTGCCGGGGGTCTGCCAGCCCATGCGCCATCTGCCCAGGGCTGATGAGAGGGGGCTCTGGGACCACACCTTCCTGCCACAGCCAGGGTCCCCAGGGACCAAATGCCCGCCCTGCCTGGGAAGACCCCTGTCCTCACACAGGAGGCCACACATACTCGGATGTGCCAGAAGGCAAGCACAGCCACCACCATGGCGGTCGTTGTCCGGCCCTGGCCGCTGAGGCAGCTGAACACGAAGCCGGTACCCGGGTCCTTGGCGAGCGCAGCCTGCAGGGTCCCCAGCAGCCGGTCAAAATCCTGCACAGGGAGACCGAGGTCTGAGTCAGTGGGTGCTCCCAGCTGCACAGACTCCCAAGATGGCCCATCCCTCCAAATGGCAACCCCGGGAGCTGTCCTGGGAGTGTTTGCCCTGAGCCTGGCTGTGTCAGGCTCACAACCTTGTATGCACACACACTCAGCTCACTGCAGTACACACAAGACCACGTGCACGTAAACACGTTCACTCCCATATAACCAGGCACTGGACGTATGAGCAGACACGGGCACACACCTGAGGTTCCTGGTGCCCACCATCTGCCAGGTGGAACAAGCACATTCCTATGTGCTGCGCCCCTGGGCTGCACGTGGACCCCAGGCCCTACTGCCCCCCTGAAGTGGACCCAACCCAGATCCCAGTTTGAGGGCAGTCCCGACCTCAGCCGATCACTGCAGCGCGAGACCACTAGGGGGCAACAAACTACGGGCAACCAGACCCACAGAGCAAAGTGAGGGGGCAATACAAGCCCGGTCACCACCCGTCTCACAGACAGACACAGACGCATCGCCCAAACAACCGACACATCACACAGGCACACAGCGACCCCCACACAATACATGCCAGGCACACACACCACACAAACCTTAAAGACCCACAGACCGTACAGACATTCACAGGCATAAACCTACAGATACCACATGCACACACAAACTCCCTCAGTCACACACAGCATTCCCCAGCACCCTCCTCCACAAACCCCCTACACCCACCACACCACACAGCTCCCCACCAGACACACTCTCCACGCGTCCCCCAGTAGACAAGTGGCACAGCACAGCCTCCATAGACACAGACACACCACACACATACACACACACACACACACACACACACACACACACTCCACAACCACACCCCCACCCACTCTGAACACACACAGACATGCTCACCCACCCCACACATACCTACAACACATGATGCACACACACACAGGCGCGTGCGCACACACGCCAACACGGAGCTTGGTAGGCATGTGAATAAACCACCTAGGCCGATCTGAAACCCTGCAGAACAAGCTCTTAGTCCCTCTGGGGAGCTGTGCCCACAGCCAAGGCCCAGGCCCGAGGGAGGCAGGGGGGGCGTCCTCTCCCTCCCCAGAGTCCTCAGCCACACAGCCCCCTCACCTCCTCGCGGGGGGCGCAGAAGTCTGGCATGGGGATGCGGTGGTAGGTGAGGCCGGGGCAGGCCCCGCGGTGCTGGCTAAAGACCTCCTGCGTCGTGAGGCACGTCTGGAACCTGTGGGTCCGTGGGCCCTGGGTGCCTGCGGGAGGCATGCTCAGGTGGGCCTTCAGCTGGGTCTCCAGGTTCTAGGGGAGGGTGGGACGGAGGGCTCAGGCCACGCGGCAGCCCCCAGGCCAGCCCTGAAAGACCAGAGCCTCTGTGGCCAGGATAGTCCTGGCCTTCGGGCCCATCTCTCCCCCTTCTCAAGCCTCAAGGTTTATAACCAGACCCGGGGCTGCAAGGGAGTCCTGAGTCAGCCACTCCCTGAGACTGCTCCTCTCAGGGCCTCAGTTTCTTCATCTGTACAATAGGAGCACAGAAGCTTCTGAAGACCCTTTCAGGCCAAGTCCCCAGAAGGCCTCCAAGGCAGGGGTGCGTACAAGGCAGGAGGGCCTCACCTCCACCTGGCTAAGGGCCGTGAGGGGCCCAGGCCACCGCAGGCTGTGGGTGCGCCCGTCACACTCCAGCACGGCCTCCTCTCTCAGGTTGACCCACACGACCTGCTGCAGCTTCCTCTTGTTGTCGGTCAGGTAGGCTAGGATACTCCCCAGGGCCTGGGGGGACAGATGGCCGTCAGTGAAAGAGCTCAACCCCCCTTCCCCTCACCCCACAAGTGGGCCCCCTGGCTGGTCACCTTGGCACTGGGCTGGGCCGTGCCGTAGATGGGCAAACGGGGCACCCGCCGAAAGTTGGCCACACCCATCTCTCTGACGGTGCTGAGTGCGTCCGGGGAGACGAGGTCATCTGTCCCCTGTTGGGAGAGAAGCAACCCTGGGACCCTCAGCAGCCGACTGAGGTTCAGAACCTGGCCCCAAGTGGGCATGGGGGGCGGGGGGTGAGACCAGCACTTGACAGTTTAGAAAGCACTTTTGCACACTTGGAGCCTCATAACCACCCTGGCAAGGGCAAGTGCAATGGTGCCCACTCTCCGGATGAGGAAGCTGAGGCTCAAAGATGAGAGGCTGGTGGCAAAGATACCAGCACCAGGTCTCCTGACTCCCTGCCCAGAGCGCTTGGGTTTGAGAATGAGGAGCGGGTACTGGAACAATAGCCAGAGCTGCAAATGCTTCTTAGGGCCTGAGAATGGCCCCATTTTGTTCACAGGAGGATCCCATCACCCCACAGGCCATCCTCCCTTTGCTTCCTGTGAGGGCAATGCTTAGCCCAACCCCACAAGAACCAAGGCTGTAACCAACCCCAGGGCTAGCCCACACCCACGCCCACTTCCCCAGCCAGCCAGGTGCACTCACCAGGGAGCCACTGGTGATGAGGTCCCGAGGGGCCACAGGCCCCGCTGAGCTTAGTGTCACAGGCAGGCGGTACAGTTCGGGACGGGCACACAGCCAGCGGCTGAAACTGAGGGCAAAAGCCAGCGGGTACTGCAGCCCGAGGCAGAGAGAGACGGGAGTTCAGGGGCACATGGCCATCCCAAACTCTCCCTGCTTGCCCTCTGGTCGGGGGACCCCAAGAGATACCCATCACGGCCCAGGGCAGGGATGAGGGGCTGGGGAGAGAGAACAAGGATATCCGAAGCAAGATCCCTCCAGGCCCTGATGCCCTGGCTAAGGGTATAGAGATGGGCCCAGAGGAAAGAGACGTGGGGCCTCCCTTTGCCTGACCTGCTTGGGGACCGTCCCTCTATCTGGGTCTCTCCTTGCCTCCCCCAAACCCACCTTCCTCTGGAACCAACACACATGTCCCCACTCCCCTCCTCAGCTCCACAGGGGTCCCCATCAACCCCATGCCAGTCCCTGGCTGGGGAGTCTGGAGGGGCCCCAGGAGAAAGGGGGATGGGTCCGCTCATCCCCCCACCCCACCTGCTCATGGAGATAGTAGTTAAACAGGACCAGGTAGAAGTATCGCTCCAGGCTCCACAGCGCCCTCTGCCGGACACCGCGCTGGCTGCCGCTTTCCTGAGAGGAAGGGACCAGGAAGGAGGGCCGGCAGTAAAGATGGGGCTGCTAAGCCACGCATCCCCATCCCCAGAAGGGCAGGAGTTAAGTCTCAGAAATTCCCATTAGACAATCTACCCCAACCCTGCATAACCCTGTTACGCCAGGATGGAAGTTCTTCCAACCCTATCCCATTTGCTGTGGTTTATCCATGGTGCAGGAAGAGCTACTGGTGACCACAGCAGGCACTACAGCTCTCAGTGAGGCTCTGTGCCCAGGGACAGGCTGGGCCTCGCCGCTTTGCTCCAATGCCACCCACCATGCAGGGCCACACACAATCCGTGTTGAAGCAGCAAGTGTATACACCCTTCCCTGAACCAGAGGCCCTCACTGAAGAGCTGCGATCCTCCCCACCCCAGAGTCCTCTGGGCAGGGGGCTGTCACAGAAAATTCCAAGGGTCCCTCTCTTCACCTTCGGATCTCAGGCTTCTCCTGCTGGGTCAGCACCACCTTCTGGAGGGCAAGTGAGATTCGTATAGGCCCAAAAAAAAGGTCATGCCCTTGGATGAAATTTAATCCCATCTTTGGGAATCTAGGCCAGAGGTCAGCAAACCTTTATTTCTATAAAAGGCCAGACAGTAAATTTTCTAGGCTTGTGGGCTACACGATCTGCCTTGCAACAGCTGGACTCTGCCATGGCAGCATAAGAGAGCCATAGACGGTACATAAATGGATGGGCAAGACCTCGTTCCAACAAAACTTATTTATCAAAACAGGTGGTGGGCTGGATTTGGCCCATGGGCCATTGTCTGTCAACCCCTAATCTAGACCTTATAAGGGGAAAAATCCTAAATACACAAAAGCCTCATTTTCATGAAGTAGTTCAATGCAAAGTACTTACTTTAACCCCACTGTGCAACTAGAAGGGGCCTGCAGATCACAGCAGGTGATGGCCAGGAGGAACACCTGCTCTGTCAGGCTCCCTTCTGAGGCTTTATGACCTGAGCTCACCTAATCCTCACAACAACCCTATGGGGTATTATTGTTAGTGGCCCCATTTTACAAGTGGCGAAACTGAGGCACAGAGCAGTGAAGCAGGTTGCCCAGGTCCACACGCCTCTAGGTGGCAGAGCCAGGAACAGAACTCAGGCAATCGGGCCAGAGCTCTGCTCCTAACCTATCAGGCCAATGATGGCTGAGCCTCGCAATGGCCTTGGATCCACAGCCAGTAAACCTCAACAACGACAAGCAGGCATGACATGGGAAAGACGGGGTTACATGAAATAAGCAGGACATAAACATGCCCTAGGCAACCTACAAAAGAACATCAGAAATATGAAAACTGAAGGAAGGCAGCCAAAATGCTCACGGCAGCTGGGCTTGGATGACAGGCAGTTCTATTCCTTCTCTAATTTCTCAATTTTCTATAATATAATATTGCTTTTAAAACACTTTTTTAAGTGTTAAAGAAGAAAAAGACTCTGCGGGCTTTAGATTCTTTCCATGCGCTGTGTGCGAACAAGCCAACCTCCTCTCCCCAGACCACAGGGACAGGCCTGCTGAGACAGCCCAGAGCCCATCACTCTTCCAGAATCAGCGGCTGGACCAAACCCTGGCCTTCCCAAAGAACAGCGAGGGTTTTATTTGCAGGGGGAGCCAGGAGCAGCCTGGGAAGTATCTGGAGCCAGAGGCCCCCAGCACCTTTCCAGCAGCCCCTTCCTCCATCCTGTTTATTCTGCATCAAGGGGTCCTGGTCAGGGAAAGTAAACTTCCTCTCTTCCTACAGGTCCAGCTCCCCATCTCCCCTTCCTGTGAAAACTGCTCTGCTCATGGGAGAAGCAGCAATTAGGAAAAGCCAGTCTGAAGGGGGCCAGTCAACAGGCCCAACCAAACAAGGCTGCCGGGCTCAGGCAAAAGCAGCAGCTCTCCATGCCTCACCTGAGCCGGGGTCTCTGGCGGGCTGCCTTCCAGCTCCCTCTGGTTTTCCAAGACTACTTCCTTCAGGTCGTGCAACTCTGCACAGGCGGTGATGGCTCTGTCCACCTGGTGCCAGAGACCAGGGCAGGGAAGAGGGGACAGCAGCAGGGAGGGAGCAGAGCCAAGGAAAGATGGCAGGAGGTAGGAGAGAAGAGAGGGGGAAAGAGAATGACTGGCCGGGAAGGGAAGGAGGGGGCAGGGGAGGAAGAGGTCCCCCAGTGAGGGGAGCAAGTGCCCCTCCACCGCCCCGCCCCCAGCTCCTTGCCCAGCCCCCTCGCTCACCTCCTCCACCATCCTCCTCCCCTGGTGCACCATGCGGAGAAAGCTCTGGACCACCTGGAGCTGCTCCATGGGCAGTGGCTTGGTCTTCGTAGGGGCAGCCCTGACAGGAAGGGGCAGTAGCATAATCAGCGCTCCCAAAGGCCTGGAGGACGCCCCGCTGTCCACACCCTCCCGCTGAGAGGCACCGGACTACATGCTCCAAGTTTTCCTTCCAAATCAGTTGGGGAGACAAGAGGCATTTGTTCCACTGGGGAAACTGGGGCCCAGAAAGGTCAAGTGACTTTCTCCAGGTCAGCCAGTGAAGTCTGTGGCAAACCGGGAAGTGAACCCCAGCTGCCCAACTTCCAGCTGTAGCTCTGGGCTTCTGACGTGTCCCCGGCAACCTGGGGCAGCCCCGCCCTCCCCTCTCCTTATCCCCGCAGTCCCCTGGGGCACTGGGTCCCACTAGCCACTCACTCCGGCCTCGAGGCAGTCCCACTGTGGTGAAGCAGGATGAGGGTGCCCAGAACCATGCCCAGGTTGGTCCTGCCCACGCCCGTCTGGCAGCTGAAGAGGAGAGCAGGGGGAGGCCCGTGGGCATCTCGGAGCAGCAGCAGGCTGGGGGTCTCCTGGGGAAGGACCATGAAGAGCAGGTAACAGCATGACCAGAAAGCCCTCAGCTGAGGACCAAATTGGGGTTGGGGGGTCATGACATGGGCCGCCCAGCCCCACGGCCCGATCTGCTCCACCTGCCCCAGGAGCACAGGCCCTGCCTCCTTCCCAGGGCCCTGGAGGTGAGAATTACTCACAGGGGACAGGGCCACAGTTACTCTGCTGTGAGAGGCAAATTAAACAAGGTGACCTCCCAAAGGGGTCGGGACAGAAACACCGGTACTCAGGAGATATCAGCTGAAGCCTGGAAGGTAAGAATTTTTAGTTCCAATATAGAAATGAGGAACTTGAGGCCTAGAAGTTAGGAGATCTGTCCAGGATCACACAGCAAGTTAGCAGCCAAGCCACAGCCAGAGTCCAGTCCTCCAGACGGTCAGCACTGGGCTCTGTCATTAGAGAATGTACAAATACACACCCACACCAGACACACACAGCCCACACACTCACGCCCTCAGCCTTCCTCCAGAAGCCACACCCACCAGGGCATCTCCATGGAGACGGGGCCTCGACACAGACCCACTCTCCAAGCACCTGCCCACCCTCTGTGCTCCCACCACCCCTCTTGCCCCCACTTACCCGGAGGACACTGACAAAGGCATCAAACTGGGCTTCCAGGGGGGCCCCTTGCTCTGGCAGGGGCAGACGGTGGTACCTACCGGGTGAGGGGGAGAGGCCCATCAGGCAGGCCACACACCCCGGACATCCCCTCACCCCCATATTCCCATGGGAGACACAGGCGTGGGGAACTCAGCCCAACCTGCAGATGGTGAGACTGAGGCCGCAGCTGGAGAGCAGGCCCAGCGAGCACTCACGCCCAGCACACTGGGGCCCTGGGCAGGTCCTCGGTACCTGTAGGTGGGCCGCAGGAAGAGGGGCCGCTTGTACACCTCCTTGGTCACGTGCACATCGTCCTCGCCCCTGACGGCCACGGCGTGGGGCTCCCCCCGCAGGTCTTCAGTGTTGTGGTACACGTAGTACTTGTTCTCGCTCAGCTGGGCAAAGTCGTGGATCTAGAGGAGGTAGGGGGCCAGAGGGCAATGACGGACTTTCCTGGCTGAGCTCTGGAGCGCCTAGGCCACACAGAGGCCACGGACAGGCTGCTTTCCCTCCAGGAAGAACTACACACCAGAGGTCCTCTCTGTGCCCTGGGAGCCCTGACGGGACCAGGGTGGCCGCTGGCCCGAGGGCAGCCAGCTACGCCTGAGTTGATATGGCCCACAGTGGGGCCAGGTTGGAAGGGCTTGGCCCAGTGGGCAGCAGGAGTTGGCTAAACCGCCAGGCTGAAGGACAGGAGCAAGCTCGGTCAGCTGGGAGCTCGAGGGGAGAAAGTCTGAGCTGCGGCCTCCGTTCCTGCCCGGGATGTCCCAGGGGAGGCAGGGGACGCCATGACCCCCACCCACTATTTACACACCTCTGTGGTGCGTCAACAGCCTCAGAGACCCTGACAAACCTCCCAGCTGTGAAGGAGGAGGACAGAGGGTCCTCAGAAACAGAGGCCCATGGAGAGAAGTGACCCAGCCCAGGCCTCACACAGGAGGCTGAACTTGTCTTGGGGCTTTTAGTCTAGTGCTCTTTCCCCTCCACCAGACCCTTTTCTAAATAATGATGCTGAGTTTGGAGGAGAAAAGCAGGGTGGGAAAGGGGCAGAGGCAAATAGAGCCGAGAAGAGAAGTCCTTCCCCTGGCTGCCCGGAGCCAGCCTTGCAGCAGCCATTCACCCAAGCAGGGCAGAAAAGTGAGCGAGCGTGGGCCAGTGAGAGCAAAGCGGAGCTGGGGGCTGGGGCTCAACTCAGCTGTCCAAGGCCTACCAGGAGGGCGGCCTCCCACCCACACCAGTGGCCCTCACCTCCTTCCGGATGGCCAGCTCCAAGCGCTCCACCTGGACCCCAGGTCCGAGGCCCTGGAGGTTCTCGTGAAGACTCTGCTTGTCTCGAGGCGTGTAGGGCACGAAGTCCTCATCAGCACGCAGAAACAGCACGGGCTCCTCCCGCACACAGAAGATGACGCACTCCTGCCGGGAACCCAAGGAGGAAGGACCCATCACCACTACCCGGAGTGGACACCTGCTCCACTGCCCCACCTCTGGGCCTCCGAGCTAGCCGCTCCCCCTCATCGCGGGCCCATCACCCCACTCTGCCCCTGCAACCTGAATCCTACCCCAGAAGCAAAGCTCGGTCCCAGTGCCACCTGCTCCTGACCCTCCCTCCTCTCAGGGCCAACAGCTCTTCATCTGAATCTTGTGGTGTTCACTCCTGCTCTGGATTAACGTTATCATGAATACATCTTTCTCCCTTTGCGGACTACAGGTTCCTTGTGGGTAGAATCATGTCCTTGTCATTTTTATGTCCCCACAATTCCTAGTGCAGAGCCCTAGGTAAATCAAGTGCTTGATAAACATCAGCTGAAGAAGTGAATGCCGCCCACCACCACCATGTAATCATTCATTCACTGAGCACCGTACAGACAGAGGGAGATGTGTGGGCAGGCCCCGCCCTGGAGAACTTGCTGGGAAGGTGGAATCCATGCTCAGCTAACACCCCCTCCCCACTCTGGTTCACTAAGGACTCTCCATCTTAACCCAGGTCAAATCACACTCGGCTGCCCGCCATAAGCCTGCAATCACAGCGGACACTCATCCTCTGTCCTGGAGACACTCAAAACCCCACCTCCACATCAGGCAGGAGAGAGGAGGCATGTAAAGCAGGCACGTGGAGTCCAGGGGTCTAGGTTTGTGTCTTGGGACACCACTCAGGGGCTGTGTCACTTATCCTCTCTGGGCCTCAGTTTCCTCCTCTATAAAATGGGAGAATAACTGCCTCATAGGATTGACATGAGGACGTAAGTGTTAGCTGTGATCATCATCCTGTGGGGTGTATAAGGGGCTTCTGACCTTGGGGCTCCCATGTCCACACAGGACAATGCAATAAACATTTAGCCAGAATTTCCCAGTTATGCTGACCACAGTGACCATAATGGCATTGAAGGCCTGGCAGGGCCTGGTCCTGGTCACCAGTCACCCTCCTTATGATATGGCCAGGCTCCTCCAGAGTCTCTGAAGTTGCCCCTCCGGGAACCCCTTTCCCCAGATTTGGGGGCTAGCCCCTGCCTGGGGAATGGCCATGCTTACCCTGTGTCCGTCCTTCTGGAGTTTCTGAAGAACCCGCCTGAATCCTGAGAGGCTGGGCTGCCCCATGCCGAACACAGTGAGCCCGCCCCGCACCTGCCGGAAGTTGGGGGCCCCACAGCTCTGCAGAGTGCCCAGCACATCCATCTTCTCTGCAACATCCCGCACCAGGAAGTAGCGGCCCTGGCAGGGGGAGAGCCACAGGGGGTCACTCAGATGACTCAGGGACGTCTTCTACAAACAGGGCTCTGTCCCAGGCCCCAGGGGATGGGGAGCAGGGAGAGGGGGTGGGGGACATGGTCCTCAAGTTGTCTGCTGACTCATGGAAAAAGTAGACAAAATACGTGACTATCCGTGATGCCAGGAGGAGTGTCGTACAGTGTGGGAAAAGGAAAGGCAACTCCTCCTGAGGGGGAATCCAAAAAGGCTTCATGCAGGAAGTGGCATCTGAGCCTGGCCTTGAAGAAGGAGAGCAGGGAGAGGCACTCCAGGGACATGAAACAGAAGACCAAAGCTGCCTCTAGGGTGGGCCTGCAGCTCCCCGGGCACACAGCAAACACCTCTCATACCCAGAGGAAGCTCATGGAAAAGGGGCTCGAGTAGGGAGTCACAGCTGGGGCACCAGGAACCAACCAGGAGAAAACTGCTAGCCACTTCCTAGAGGCCTGCAGCTCTGGGAATGGGCAGGTTTCTCCCCTCCCCAGCTGGGGAGGCACTGACTACAGAGAAAAGAGGAAAATACTACTCAGGGATCAGGTGAAAGCAGGAGGAACCAGAAGACACATTCCTGGGCAAAAAGGAATCATGAGGTCATCTCATCCACCTGTTCACCCATCTACCCATCCACTGCCACCTCCTACCCAGACCCTCTTTCAACAAAAACAGTTTAATCATCATGATTATCATTCATTCATTCATTCATTCACTATTTATTGAGCACCTACATTATACCCAAGCACTGTTCTAGGGCCTGGGGCTACAGCAGTGAACAAGACACATGAAGTCATCTGCCCTTGTAGACTTTACTTTCCAGGGGATATTTAAGGCAAAAAAAAAAAAAGATACAAAGACAGATAGATAGATGTACATCTACATCTACATCTCTATCTACATTCCAGAGAAGTTCTGAAACTTCAAAAGAGAATGGGATGGAGATTTCCAGCCTGGGGGGAGCCATCTGGGGTCCCAGTTCCTTCAGGCTCCCTTCTCTGTTCTCCCTGGTGCTCCGGAGAGAGGTGTGGGCAGGCTGAGGCCAGGCAGGGGCCAGATGGGGACAGAAGAGCAGGGGGCTCCACAGGGCAGGAGGAACGGGGTCCAGGAAACCAGGGGGTGAGAGGAAGTGGGATCAGGACCCCAGAGGGTGGGGTGAGGCAGTGAAGCAGAGAAGGGGGACAGTGTGGAAAGCAGGAGATTAGGGAGGGAGCCTGTGAGGAAGGAGGGCAAGAGGGGGGGAGAGGCCGCAAGGGGGAGAGAGGGACAGGCCCAACCTCACCTGCACCAGGTAGTGCTCTGGGGTGGCATCTGAGAGCCGGCCCAGCGTGTAATGGGCTTTGAGCAGTTCATCGTGGATCTGGAACTCCTCCTTGCAGTTGTACCTGCCAGGGGCAGAATGGAGACTGAGTCAGGCAAACTCCGCGGCCAGTATCCGCTCCACCCTCACCAGGCCTGCGGCAGGGCCACCCCGTCCCACCCACGCATTTATGATAGAAGCTGCCCACTGTCCCCCAATAGCCACTCTCCCCTTCTTCCTCAGCATTAGTACCCTGGAATTGTGACTGGGCCATCCAGCTGAAGACTACATGTCCCAGCCTCCCTTGCAGCTAGTGTGATCATGTGATTCAGTTCTGGCTAACAGGATGTAAGGAGAAGTGATGTGTACAACTTCTGGGCCATCCCCTTAAAGAGAAGATGTGTGCCCTCTACCCTTCCCTCCTTCTCCCTGTCTAGCATCCAGAAATGACGGCAGAAAGTAGATGCTGATGATGGTGGGGCAACAAGAGAGGAGGAGCCTGACTGATCATGGAGCAGCCACATCAGCCTGGAGTAGCTCCTGGACTTTTGTGTAGAGAGAAGCTTCTGTCTTGTTTAAGGCCTCCTTAAACAAGGCTTAACAAGCACCATCCCAGACGGTCCCTCCATCAGATTGTCTCTGAGAACAACCCCACACCGACAACCCCCTAGCACAGTGCAGTGGTTCAGGACCCAGGCTTTGGGGCCATGTGGCCTGGGTATGACTCCAACTCCACTGCTCAGTAACTCCAGGCTTTGGAGTTACTTGCTCTATAGCTCCGTTTCCAGTAACTGCAACCTCCTAAGGGCTGCTGTGAGAAGACAATGCGCTAATGAAGTAAGTGCTTAGCCCAGTGCCTCGAAGACTGTGATCGTTTAGTAATCTAACTACAATTACTAGCAGTAGTTCTACCTCCACACAGGGCCATTTCAAACAAAACCCACAGCTTTCTGTAGATGCTAAACCAGGGGGAGCGCTGTGCACTCAAGACCGAACAAGTTTCTGTGCTGATTATAACAATGAATAAGACACAGCCTTCCAGAGCTCGTGATCTGGGGGGTCTGAGCCTCTTTACAAAAGGAAAGGCAGGGTGGGGGAATGAGTGGGGTGGGGAGCACTAGACAGGAGTCCAGAGACCTGGGCTCCCTCGGCCAGCTCTGCCTCCATCACACGGGACCCGTGGCGAGCAAACCCTTCTGCCTCCCGAGACTCAGTTTCTGTGTCTAGAGATCAGTTTTCACATCTGATCTAATAGCTATTAGATCAGGAGTGAGCAAACCTTTCCTATAAAGGACCAGATAGTAAATACTTTAGGCTTTGTGGGCCACACAGTCAGCTGCAACTACTCAACTCTGCCGTTGCAGCCTTAAGCGTCCGCTGACAATATGCAAATGAGCGGGAGTGGCAGTGTCCCAGCGAACTCTTATTTACCGAAACAGGAGATGGGCCTGAAGGATATGGTTTGCCAGCCCCTGTACTGGATGATCTTCTAAGGTCCCTTGAACCTCAAACAAGCTACAACCCAAGGATCACTGGGTCACGGCTGGCTCCAGGGAGCACAGTCTCACTACAGTGGATTTTTGAAGCAGACCGGTGACTGTCCTGAGCCACACCACGCTTAAATATTTTGAATGTCATCCCCACATATCCTGATAAGGAAACTGAGGCCCCGAGAGGGAAAAGTATCTGCCCACGGTCACAGAGCAGGGCAGAGGCAGAGCCAGGCCCAGGACACGAGGTTCCAACACTGCGCTCAAGACCCGAACCTAGTTTTGTCATCTGCTAGTCCAAAGACTATATATCAAGTCCCTTTTTTCTTTTTTTAATAAGTTTATTTTATTTTTTTTATTGCTGGCTGTGTTGGGTCTTCGTTGCTTCGCGCAGACTTTCTCTAGTTGCGGTGAGCGGGGTCTGCTCTTCGTTGTGGTGCGCGGACTTCTCATTGCGGTGGCTTCTCTTGTTGCGGAGCACGGGCTCTAGGCGCATGAGCTTCAGTAGTTGTGGCTCGCGGGCTCTAGAGCGCAGGCTCAGTAGCTGTGGCGCACGGGTTTAGTTGCTCCGCGGCATGTGGGATCTTCCCGGACCAGGGCTCGAACCCATGTCCCCTGCATTGGCAGGCAGATTCTTAACCACTGAGCCACCAGGGAAGCCCTCAAGTCCCTTTTATTTAACATCTCTTTTCCTCCCCTTATCATGAGCACAGTAACGTATTATGACTGCAATTTTCCTGTCAGGCCCCAAAGGCGGCAGGCCGGATTTATCATTCCCACTCCTCAGGTTTCTTTATACAGAAGGCCCCATCTGCTAACTCTCTGCCAAACGTCTCTACGTGGAACACATTTAATTCTTAGCTCATCATGTCCCACTTCCTCCATCCTGGAGGGGTCCAGAGGCAGGGAAGCTCGGTGGGCAGATATGATATAAGACAAGGCTTCCTGACTCACCAGGAGACGGATCCAATGCCCCTTCTGTCTCCCTGACCTCAGGATCCCAGCACCCACTCCTTCCCTGGGACCACAGGACGAATGCAGTGTGTCCAGGTCTCTCAAAATATGGGGCCAGAACAAACCCTCAGCCCCCTCTGGGAATGTCCTTGAAGGGCCTAATTAGGAGAGTTGACCAACAGCTGCCAGCTTTTTCAGCCCAAGGCCCTTTAATGGCCCGGTGTTAACCTCAGTTTCGAACCATAATTACAGGTTGTGGGGGGGGTGGGAATCTACATTTTATGCATCTAAGAATTAAACTTCCTTTGAAAACGTCAGCCAAAAATTACTCTCAAAAGGGTGTACCCCCTCCCCCAGCCACTCTTCCCTCTCCACACTCCCTGGCACTGTGACATGGTAAGTAATCTGGGCTAAGAGACCCGCGACAGACACCGGCTCTGCCACCCACTTCCTGTGTGACTCCAGACAAAGTGCTTAACCTCTCTGGGCCTCAGTATCTTCATCTATGAAAGCAGTTTGGAGACGTTAAGTGCTGTATGCCACCACCCCTCCAGGCAGTTCCCCCCAGCCATGTCTTCAGGGGACACGGTCACACTCGTCCTGCCACTCACGTGATCACGACGGGGGCCACCTTGTTGGGGATGATGGACTTGGCCTTACTGTTGTGCAAGCCCGTGGTCTGGAAGGAGTGGACACTGAGTGAGTGCCGACCGTCCATCGTGCCGCCGTTCTGGAGGCCCTCAAAGGGGGCGCTGGCTGAGACCGTCTGCTGGGCTGTGCTGGCCGTTGTACCCATAGTCTGCCGGCGGCCTCAGGACCCAAGACCTGTGGGGCAAGAGGTCAAGGAGGGCATGGGAAAAGCCACAGCAGGAAGGGACCCAGCCCACCCACCATCCCTACCCTGTGAACAGATACACAGTCTGAGGCCCATGAGAAGGCCAGCTCACCCTGCAGCTGGAGACAGAGGGTGGGTTTGCTGCCTCCACGCCGGTGCCCAGCAAAGCACATGTTCGTGGAGCACCTACTGTGTGCCTGGCCCCCTGCTGCCGCCTTGGGGGAAGTTATGGACATGGAGAGTCAAGAAGATGTAGCCCCCTGACCCCTTACAGCTTACACTCCCCTAGTGAAGATAAGACAGGAAGGGGTTAACCATCCCCATCAGGGCAGGACCTAGGGCTCCAAGTAATTGGGTCAGGCCACGTGAAGGCCACGCCCTCTAGACTGGGGGAAGGAGGAGGCCATCACCAGAGGGAGAACCAGAGGCAGAGGCAGAGGGAAGTCTGGAGGCAGATTTGAAGGATTTGGATGGGAACAGGACGCAGCAGGATATTCTAGCCGTGAATGTCACAAAATGAGGCCAGGGAAGTCCAGATTGGGTGAGTTCTCAGCAGATCAAGGGTTCAACAAAAGCACCAGGCCCCTGGACTCTACATCAATAACCTCAACACCATCAACATCTCAACAGCCAAAGCTTTTGCCCAACATCCGGCATGCCAGGCATCCTCGTGGATTCCCAATTCCTCTCACAGGGCTCTCTCCTAGGGAAATACTGATAGTTAAGGACGCGCGTAACAAGCGGGCTACAAGGGTGTTTTGTTGATCGCAATGTTACTTATAGTAGCAAAACACCGGAAAGAGCCTGCAACGGGATTTGCTGAATAAATTATGGGGTATCTCTAAGGTGGAATGTTAAACAGCCTTAAAAATATCTTATTGACTGATGTGGAAAGATATCTAGGAAACAGGAATGGAAGCAGCAGGCTGCAAAGCAAGTACAGGCTATAATCTCATTTTAATGCATGAACATGTATCAGGAGAAAAATCTGGGGGAAGGCACATCAAGATGCTAACCCGAGTCATCACCTGGTGATGAGACTATAGACAATTTTTATTTTCTCCTTTTGCCTTATCTGCATTTTCTGATTTTTCTCCTCTGAACACTGGGTAATAAAATCTATTTAAAACAAATAAGAAGAATGGCTGGGGAAGCAGGCCAGGAGAGCTGCTAAGAGCTGGTAGAGGGTGTGGGGAGGACTGGCTCAGGCGTCCAAGAACCAGGGCCGCTGGGAAGGGAAGGGAAGGGGCTGGGAATTCCACACAGACCCAAGAGAGGGGGCGACAGACGTGGGAGACAGAGGCTCAAAGAACTTTCTGAGAGCCCAGCAGCAGCTGGCCCCATGTGGCACTAACGGACCAGGATCAGGAGGGGGAGGGAGCGACCTGCCTGGCCAGCCCCCACCCCCGACCTGCACCCTGAGATACTTCCCCTCTGAGGTGATAAGCAGTCTTTAGAACCTGACGACTCCCCTCTGCTCCCCAAGCTGCCCTCAGCCTGGCATGAGCTGTTCCCCCTCAGGCAGCGGGGGCTACCTGTCCCCCACCATCCACGCTCCGCCCACGCCCTCTCATAAGCAGCAGCGGCACCTCAGGCAGTGGATGGTGGGGTCAGGGGTCAGCATGTCAGTCTGAAGGCTGAGCTCACTGCGCCCTCTCCCCTCCCAGATCCTGAGTCAGAGTTCCTGGTCCCAAGGCGGGCGCTCCCAGGGCCTCCCCCGGCTGTGCCCTCAGGCTCCGCCTCCCCAGAGCCACCTAGACAGAACGACCGCTCATTCCATCCCTCCCAGCACGCCAAACCACCCCCCTCTCGCTCTCCAGTCTGGAGAGGGCTCCCCACCTCTCTCCGGCCCAGCCTCGTCACCCCTGACAACTCCCAGCAGCTGGGTGACAGCGCTGCTAACACGCTAACCTAGTGTTTCTGTAAGAGCCTCATCACGACTCTCCACACCCGGTCCAATCTCTCTCTCTTCTTGTTTTTCTCGGTAGAAGGTGGAAGGAATGAGCCTCTGTTTCCAAACAGAAACACAGGCGCTCAGAGCGGGTGAGGGGCTGCACAGTGGACCCCCAGCTGACCGTCAGCAGAGCCAGAACCTTCTCTCCGCTTCGCCTGCCACAGCAGGCCCCCAACACGGCTCACCAACTTTCCCCAGACCCCTCTCAGCAGCCTGGGCCAAGGAGGCATGGGTGGGGACAGCCTCCTCCCAGAACAGGACTCGGGAGGCTGTCCCAAAGGAGGGAGTGACGGACAGGACATGGGAAGGGCCTGCAGGAGGCAACAGCTGGCTACAGCTGCCAGGCCAAGGCTGGGCCCTGCTCCCACGGGGCTGGGCCAGGCCTGGCACCTCCATCTCGCCTGCCCCTCGCCTCCCCCAAAGCTCCAGCTCCTGCCTTCTTCGTCTCTCAAGGGCTCCACAGGCGGTGACAGGCCCCAGCCGGTCCCTATAAGGACAGCCCGGAGACAATACAGATGTGCACAGCTGCAGGCGTGGGGGAAAGACCGTATCGTCTGAAAGCTGACCTGTCTCCAAAATGTCTAGAGGAGGCGGAACCCTGGGATTCCCAGGCTTCTCACTCTGCAACTCTCCCCCTGAAGCCTCTCCAGCCCACCTAGAGTGAGCCTCGCCAGCAAAGGACCCTTCATCCTGCTGGCCACATGCTGTGGGGCCTTGGGCAACTTACTTCTCCCCTCTGGACCTCGGCGGCCCCAGCCATAAAACGACAGTGAAGGATGGGACAGTCTGAAGGCCCCTTCCAAATGGATCTGGCTCCTAAGACTGGCAGTCCTAGTGGTGATACCACTGCTGTCCACTGCCAGGGCCAGGGGTCAGCAAGGGCAGACATGTAGGTGGGGTCCCTAGTGCTCAAACCTCTGCTGGGGGGAGAATCGGGGTAGACTAGGATAAGACTAGATAGTAAGATGGGGGGTGGGGGGGGGGCGGTCTATGAGCCTGGATGGTTTTGCAAACAATTAGGCCTTATTTTCCTAACTTCTAACTAAAAGCTAACATTTCCTTAACCACAAGTGAAGGCCACTCCTGCTGTGTCGCAAAGCCCAAGACACAGACACCACTGAGCTCAGAGACGTTTTCACATCACACAGCAGCCATGCAGGTATCTGGAAACGTGGCTTGCACTCATCACTCCCTTCACACCACTGTAATTATCAGACCTGGGTCCCCTGCCCCCCAGATCTCGGGTGACAGGACCGGCCAACTCTGGGCAACTCTGCGCCTGGTGGTCTTGATCCCCCAGAGCGGGATCCAGATTCACACAACCGCCTTTCACTCAACAAGCGTGGAGAATGTGACGATCCGAGCGAGAAGCCTAGCCTCACCTTACGAAGCCAGCTGTAAAGAAGCTGCCATGCCGTTTGCAAAATGGGGTTCTCCACACTTGGGACCATCGAACCAATCGCAAATGCCTGCATGTCCACCATGCTGGCCACATGCCCTCAAAGGCACACGCCAGATGAATGTCCCCATCAAAGCCAAGCAACAGTAGCCTTGACGCTGGTGTGTCTTTAAAAAAATAAAATTTAACCTTAACTCACTTAATGGATTATCGTGTTAACGCAAGAATATCTAAGGACACGTATTACTACATCACAAGTTTGTTTTTTAGTATTTTGATAGCACTCTCAATAAAATTTACTCCCTCTGTAATCCCAAATATTTAATTTGTGCATTTAAAAACATCATTCCGAGAAGGGATCTGTGAGCTTCTGCCATTCTGCTACAGGGGCTCTTGGCAAGTAAAAAAGGGAACCACTGCTTTAAGGGAAGACCATGCCCCACCAAATACAGGCCCCCTTCCACGTTTCTCCTTTGCTTCTGTTTGTTAACATTTCAAAGCACCTACTAAGTGCCAGGCACCATGCTGGGTGCTTTACAACATATGGTGCCCACTACACACAACCCTATAAGGTTCAGGCCTCACTGTGTCCATTTCAGGTGAGGACAGCTGGCCTTTGCTAAGTGGCAGCATAAGCTTGCCTCCCTGCCTCTTCACAGCTGACCCTGACAGCAAGAACACCCCACACACTCTCCTCTCCCTCTTGGATCTGCTTGACCGCCACTCAGGGACCTTAGGGACCCCCATCCACTCCACTCTCTGCCAGGGCACCCAGACACGACCTCCTAGAGGGGAAGAGAGACGCACAGTCTCCCATGCAGGGAGCGAGGACTCCAGACTCCATTTCACCCACAAAAGTCCTCAGTGACCAGCTAAGAAGCCACAGAATCATCTGGGCTGCAGTTACAACAGCATTTGAGAAAGTTCTACACATGGACGTGCCACCCTCCTGCCTCTGGGCAATCACACAGCAGTCAGTCCCTGTCGGGAACCAGCTGCACGCTGACACAGTCCTTGCAGCTTAAAGCATGGCAAAGTCCTGCTTAATTCTTGACAGGACCCGAAAGAGTTATTAGAGAACATATGAGTCTTGGCCCATGAGGTTGCTTGCGGTTTCTCTAACTATAGTTTGTCCTTGGCATATTTTGGTAATCACAGTCTGTTCTCACGCATGTTTATATTCTGGTTCGCAGTATGTTTTGTACTATAACTTCAACGTTAAGGAAATACTGTCTGATGACTCTGTCTTGTGATTTTAACAAAAACATGCATTGCCTACTGCAATCTATAAAAAGAGTTTTGATGGGAAATAAAGGTGTGTGTGCTTGTACACCACCATCCTGACCCCGTCTCTTCTTAATCCCCTCACCTGCTCTCAGGACTTGTTCCTCAGTCTAACAGCAACTGACAAGTCCCGAGAGAAAAGAAACCACCCTATGGAATCTTTCACAGAGAGGTGACCTCATTTCTCCAAGAAGAATCAAACTTCAGGAGCTGGAATATTAGCTCCAAGTCATCAACTAACTGCCTGATGCTATAGCATAAACGCCCAGCTTGCCGGAGCAGTGAGCCTCTCGTCAATGGCTGTATTCAAGCCAAGGGGATGCTGCAGACAACCATTCTGGGTCCTAGAGTGGGGATGACAGACAAGAGGTTCAACAGCTGATTCCTAAGGCCCCGGACCTAAACATCGCAGGAGCCCAAGTCCATTTCTTTTCATATGATTCTTAGTAGAAGTGGATCGTCACCATTCTGGTCTCAATTTCCCCATCTCTCATCCAAAGCTCACAGTCCCCCCTCTCCCATGTCTTCTGTCCTGGTCACGGAACAGCAGCCATGACCTCCAGCTTGTCAAACCCTACGGGCTTGGAAAAGATGAATGGTGGCTTTTCCAAAGCAGAGTCTGGCTCTTGCAACTGAAGCAGAAAGCTGGACATCTGCTCCTGACCCAGCCACCACCCTGCCCCGTCCCTTTCTCCTGCCATTCCTGCCCGCCAGACCCTCTTGCAAAATCCCAAGTCCTGCCTTAGGGAATGCTGTGATCACAGGAACTTCCACAAATGGCCGTCACCAAGGTCCCCAAAAGCAGAGATTCAGAGCTGGCTACACCCCTGGAGGTTACCTAGTCCAACCTTCTCTTTCTACAGATGAGGAAACTGAGGTCCAGAGAGGGAAAGTGATGCGCTCCAAGTCATAAGGGAAGAGGTCATAAGGACAAAACTGGGACGCAGGGCTCCTGCCTCCCAACTCCAGGCCCCCTGGTTGGGCCATGCTGACTCTGGCCTGAGGCAAGGGGAAGCTTTTGCAGTGAGCGCAGGAAGATCGATTTGAGCAGACGTTTTACCGCTGGCCAAATCAGGGGGTGTTGGTCAAGCATGTGATTCCTATGCCTACCTTGGGTGAGCAGGAAGGGGAGGGTCTAAACAGGGTGCCTAAGATAGCCAGTGACCCTGAGTGTTGACCCAGAGGGATGCCAGGAGGGCCAGTGGGTGGACCTCTGATTGCAAAGCATTTGACGTATATTATCTCATTTAATCCCGACCAAAAAAAGAGGTGCCAACTCTTGCAACTCAATATTAAGTTAACCAAAAATCCAATTTACAATGGCAAAAGATTTAAAGGTACATACGGATGCCAAATAAGCATATAAAAGATGTTCAGCATCTTATGTCATCAGCAAAATGCACTAGAAGGACAATTTTTCTTTTCTCTTTTTGGCTGCACCGCGCGGCATGTGGGATCTTAGTTCCCTGACCAGGGATTGAACCCGTACCCCCTGAAGTAGAAGCATGGAGTCTTAATCACTAGACGCCAGGAAAGTCTCATAGAATGACAAATTTTAAAAGGCCAACAACATCAAGTGTTGGTAAGGTTGTGGAGGAACTGGAGACACGGTGCTTAAGTGTAACATCGCACAGCCACTTTGGAAGACAGCTTTGTAGTTTCTTACAAATTTAAACATACAATTACCATATGACTCAGCAATTCTACTCTCAGGTAACTAACTACCCAAGAGAAATGAAACCATGTCCAGAAAAAGGCTTGTACACAGCAGCATTATTCATTGTAGCCCCCAACTGAAATCAACTCACATGTCCATCAACTGGTGAACAGATGAAGAAAATGTGAAAAACGTGCACATTTATACAATGAAATACTACTCAGCAATAAAAAAGGAACAAGTTACTGATATACACATGACATGGAATGAACCTCAGAAACATCGTACTAAGAGAAACAAGCAGGCCCCGGACACTTCAAACTATTTGGCTCCATTTACATGACATCCGAGAAAAGGCAAAACTACAGGGGCAGAAAGCAGATCGATGGCTGTCAGGGACAGGGGAGTCGACCGCACAGGGGCTCGAGGGCACCTTTAGGGGACAGAATTGCTCTATGTATTGAATGTGGTGATTATACACAACTACATACATTTGCCAGTGGTGAAGTGCACACTTAAAATGGGTGAATTTTGTCGTATGAAGTTTGCCTAAATAAATCTGTTAAAAACAAGAGGAGCTTGCCCCCCTCATCACACCTTCCTCCTTAGCTCCGCAACTCACCCACTGTTCAACCTCAGCCAAGCTACCTCTCTGGACCTCAGTTGCCACATCAATGAAATGGGGACAACAGCAGTACCTCCCCTGAGGGGTTGCTATGAAGGTTCAACAATACAGTTGACCCTTGAACAACACGGGGGTTAGGGGTGTTGACCCTCCGGGCAGTCTAAGATCTGTACCCGCAGTTCCGTGTACCTGGATCCAACCAACCACAGATCGTGCAGTAGCTATCTATTGAAAAAAACTCACGTATAAGTGGACCCGTGCAGTTCAAACCTGTGTTGTTCAAGGGTCCACTGTGTAACTATGAAAGTCCTCAGAACGGGGCCTGATCAGTGAGTCCTCCATAAAAATCAGCTGTTATCATGCACTGCAGAGGTGGGGGCAGGGATCAATCAGACTCTGGAGCTGGGCTGTGCAATACAGTAACCACCACCGCACTGGCTGCTGAGCCCTTGCGATGTGGCTGGTCCACACTGGGATGTGCTGCAAGTGTAAAATACACACTGGATTCGAAGACGTGGTACAAAAAAAACTGAAATATCTCATTAACAATTTATTATGTTGATTATATGTCAAAATGATAATATTTTGATATACTGGGATTAAATAATACATGTTACTAAAATTAAGTTCACCTATTTCTTTTTACTTTTTTATGTGGCCAGTTAAAGTGACACGTGGTGAAACTAACACAACATTGCAAACCAACTATACTTCAATTAAAAAAAACACGTGGCTCACTTTATACAGGTATCTCCCATTTTTTGCAAGTTTGCTTTATGCCACTTTGCTTTTACGGAAGACCTATATTAGTAACTGTTTCCGCTAACCAAGAGAAATCTGAAGAGGATTTTGCTTTTACCACAAAAAAAAGTGGAAAACAAAAATAGTGTTGAGCGTTTGTCTTGCAGGAGCCATTACAGGGGCCGCGCACCCCTCGCCAAGCTCCTTCCCAGGAACCACTCTCAACATCTCAGCAGCAAGCCCAGAGGTTTGAACTGCGTCGGTGCGCATCTGTGCTTTATCCAACTTATCTTGTGCATTGTTAGCAAGTGCATTTGTCCTAAGGTAATTGTTTCTCCGCTGGATGCCACTTCAGCTAACGAAGCTCCCACAGGAGTGCTCTACCTTCGGGTAGCGGGGAAACCTGTACTCCTGTTGGACAGTGCTGCTAAGTCTCAAGTTCTCCGTGGTCCTTGAGGGCCCCTCTCGGCAGCTCAGGGTCCTCAGAGTTGAGCCAAATGCCTGCTGCAGGCAAGAACTTAAAACCCTCTGTTTGAGGCATGAGGAAACCCCGGGAAGGCAGTGGCAACATTTCCATTTAACAGATAGAAAGTGAGAACTCCCCAACACCCTCACACCTAGTTGGGGGATCCAGTGATTTCGACTCTATGTGAAGCATGGACTCTGGGGCCGAAATCTGGCTGATTCCGATCTTCTCATCTCTACCACGTATTAGTCGTGTGGCACATGCTTAACTTCTCTGAGTCTCAGTTTCCCCAACTATAAACTGGGGACCATAACTCTACCTCCCTAATTGGATCGTACAGGAATGAAGTAAGTGAATGTGTGTTTAAGGCAACACCTACCCAGCCCAAACACAGCGAGGGCGCGACTCACCAGAAGCCCTTCATATCCCCCCAGGCCCCACTCTGCCTGCACTCTCTCCCCACCTTCTCCACATCCCCTCCCTGCAACCACGGACTGGTACCAGATCTAAACCTCCCAGGCCAGGGCCAGGGCCGTGCCCAGACATTGCCTATAAAAGGAATGGTCTGAGGGAATAAGTGGGCTCTGCAATCCCCTGGCTCTCATCCCGGGCAAACAACAGGGCAGAGTGGGGCTGGGCCGCAGCAGCTGCCCTACTGTAGTAACACAGAATTACAAGTCTCCCCGTTTCACTCTGCCCGGTGAACCACCTAGGGAGAGTTCTGTCTGCTTCTGGTCTTAATCAAGAACCAAGAGAGCCTAGCTCTGCTCTGGGGCCTTGTGCAAGTCCTCTGCCTGCTCTGAAAGCCCACCCACAGATGAACGGGTTCGCACCCCTAGTCGGTCCAAACTGCTCTGCCACCACTGGTCACTGGCCCCTGCCTAGAGTGACTACAGCAGCCTCCAGGAGTCTCTCTCCTTCCCTCCGGAAGGATGGATGACCCCTGCAATCCATCCTCCATGCAGCAGCCAGAAGGATCTCTAAAGTCCTAAATCACATCGTTAGCCCTGCTTAGCTGTTTCCTCTTCTGCAAAGTGGGAGCCATAAACCCTGTCTCGCCTCCCTCAAGGGCTGCTGTCAGTTGCAGAGACAGAAAAACCACAAAGACACAAAAAGCCCCAGCAGACTGTAGGAATGGAAGGATTACCACGGGAACACGGACGATCACAGGCAGAGGGCGCTCGGGCGGAGGTCATGTCATTTCCTTCCATCACACTGTAACATGCAAACCCCTCAGCCCCGCGGACAGGCCCCCACCCCTCCCTTTGCTATGATGCCCCAGCCACTGGCCACGTCCTCCTCCTCCTTCCAACACCCCAGACCCTCTCCTACTCACGAAAGCTTCTTACCCACCACCCCTCCACCTGGAGCACCACGCAGCCTGCTCATGTGCCTGCCCCCTCCCCTAGTCTTGGCTCAGACGTCCTTCCTCAGAAGCCTCTCTGAGGTCCTGGCGATGCTGTCTGTCCACACACACCCCTCAATTCTTCTCCAGCTTATGACCTCCTTTTATTTTTCAATCGCCTCATTAACGGGATTATGTCTGTAGCAGCAGCCTCCCTGACTTCCCAAGAGCAGGACGGTGCCTAATTTGTCCACACCATGGCCCCAGCACCAGAACAGTGCCCGGGTCCCAGTAGATGCTCAGGAAATGTTTCTGAGATGAATAGATGACAACCTGGGGGCACCTGCAGCTCTCAGGACTCACAGAAGAGCGAGACCCGGCATCAAGGAGCAGGTCTCAGTGCACAAAAGAGGGTGCGGGGGAAGATGCTCCCACCCCGCACTTTCTCACCTGGACTGCCCTCCTCCCCCACATTCTACCCACCCTTGGAAGTTAAAGCCCAGCTCCTCCAGGAAGCTCTCCCAGACTGACTACACACCCACCCCCATCCCTCAACTCCCACAGCCCATTGTGAGCATCACAAAATGGGACATTCCATTCCCTTCCACTGCACGCTGTTCCCAGCAGGGGCCATCCTGTGTCCTTCCTGGCTCTGTCCCACTGAGGGAGCCAGACACACAATTGTTAATGGAACAAATCAGCTCCATCACTTCACCTTCCCACCCTGCCCGGCTCCTTGTTGATGGGACCAAGGATGGCACCCAACAACAAGCAGGTACAAAAGGGGGAAGATGTTTAAACATTATGGTACTCATTCCTGAGCTGGGGGACTGAGTACGGTATTTGTTTTCTTTTTTGCTTATCCATCACTTCTAAATTTCCTACAGTGAACACAATTACTTTAGGAATGTTTTTAAGTGCGGTTATGTGTAATAGTTTCAAAGTTGGACAAAGGTCACAGCTCCTCACCCAGTGCATCCCCCACCTCACCCACCCCCAAGTCCCCCTGTGCTCCCTCGGCTCAGTGCCTTTGCCACCCTCTGCCTGTGGTCATCCATGTTCCCATGATAATCATTCCATTCCTGCAGCCTGGTGGCGCTTTTTGTGTCTTTGTGGTTTCTCTGTCTTTGCTGCTGACAACCACCTTCAAGGGAGGCGAGACAGGGTTTACGGCTCCCACTTTGCAGAGAGGAAACAGCTAAGCAGGGTCAATGACGTGAATTTCCCCAGGCTACGTGGCTTAGTAGAAGCAGAGTTCTGGTTTCTGCTGCGTCGTAGCCCCTCACCTCATGTCTCTGGTGGTCACCCAGACCAATCCCTTCGCAACCGCTGCCCCTTAGCCTCCTTCTTTTTAAAATTAGGACAAGATCAAGTTTTAAAAAATAAAGCTGTCTGGGGTCTGAGATTGCAGGAGACCTTCACCAGCTAAATTATATGTTTCTGAAGTGTTTTTAGATTTTCTAAACCAAAAAAAAAAAGGTTAAAAATTAAAAACAGAAGGTGGATGAATGTTTGGAAATAGTGCCATGTGTCCATCAGGTGGGCTGCCTCCGTGAGGTGGGCCCTGTGTTCCGGGCTTCAGCCTGCAAACCGGGGGGAGCCTCTGGAGGTGGGGCGAAGGTGGGCAGAGTGACCGGGCGCCAGCCGAGGAGCTGTGGAGAGTGGGGGCCGGTGTGGGGCAGCAGCGGAGCCGGGGGATCACCCTGCAGATGGGCCCCTGGGCTGAGAGAAGCTGCAGGCCCCGCCCTCAGTGAAGGGGCAACAAGCTTCCCTCTCGGCTCACCTGACAGGCAGAGGGCAGAGAGGGGGCGCCTGCCTGCTCCGCGGCCAGCAAAGACCCTGAACTTGCTACCAGGCGCTCCAGTGGGGCTGGGGGTTCCTGGAATTCAGGACCCTCGGGAAAGAAAAGGGCCCTTTCCAGCACCCCTAGTTACCTGCTTCCAGGCCGGGGGAACCCCCCATGTCTGGAGCTCCCCATGGTGGGTCAGCTGTGCCTGATAGGAAGCTCTGCTTATATGGGATCTTGGACAGGGGACAGCACTTTCTCAGCACACCCCGACCCTCTGAGAAGAGGGTGGCCCACCTCCCTCATTCTGACCACGCCACGGGGCTGGCTCCAGCCCCCTGAAAGCCTTTCTCCCTCAGGCTCAGCCCCTGCTTCCCTTCCTGGCCTGGGGCATGTGGCTTTCTGGTCCCAAGGCAGGACTGGCCTCCTGAGAAATCTCCCTGGGTGAGGCTCTGCTGCCCCCGAACCGCTGGCCCAGTTTCTCAGCCTGGGAACATCCTCAGGTTTGATCAAAATGCCCACAATGCCTTCATCCACTCCCTCCCTCCCTCCGTCTGCACTAAACAAACCAGAGGAGGGACAGGGCAGCTAGCTGAGCTCATGGCTGCCCACGGCCAAGACCACACTCCTTATCTCCCGTGCAGCTACCTGGGGCCAGGTGACTAATTCTAGCCGATGGAACATAAGGGGCAGTACGTGCCCTTGGCAAATTCCAGATCCTTCCTTACGAGCCCCCTTTGCCCTCTTCCTCCATCCTGATGCCTGGAACATAGGCGCGATGGCTGACGGTTCAGAGCCATCTTGAACTGCCAGCATGTGAAGCCACACCCAGGGAATCTGTGGAGCCGAACCACCGCACCAGGCCTGGACCGCAAAGCTCTGGGCTCGGACAGGACAGAGGAATAAACTTCCCTCTCGTGTAAGCCACTGTTATTTGGCTTTTCCTATTGCTCACAGGCAAATCTAATCCTGACTGATGCACTCCGTCATTTTTAGGGTTTGCCCTCAATGACCATACACCACAAGGCACAACTTCCTTCTTTCCCCTTTCACGGTAGAACACTGGGTTCCCTGCCGGTCATGCTCGAGCAGGTCGATGCCAGGATCCTGTGAGCCCAGCCCTTGCTGGGGCCACAGCGGCTCACGAATACAGAAGACACTATCCCTGGCCACCAGGGCCCATGGGGCACACGTGTCACAGGACCATCAACTGATAGGCCGTGTGGTGCAGGAGCTCTCCCCGAGTCAGTTGTATAAATCTAGAAAGTTCCAAGCTGCTAAATGTTTGTTCTACAGTGTAGGTAGAGCCTTGGGCTCCATTCCTCCAAAAAGGTAGAGAGAAATCGCAAGAGTCTCCCCATCTGGAGTCTCTCTGTGTCCCTCTCGGGGGCCTTTCTGAGCAAGGGAACTCCCTGGAAAACAAGAAGGTATTATCTGGCTGGGAGGGACCCTGCCTGTAGGTTCTTTCAAGGATGAGCAGGAGGCGAGTGTAAAAATCCCCAGGGAGGCGCCAGTCAACTCTGGGAAGGACATTCATTCTGTGCCTGAAAGAGCCTAAAGCCCCTGTCCATCTCAGATTGGGAGTAGGGGAAGGGCCCTGGGGAGAGCAGGGTTAAAAGTATATGGACATGCTCACGTGCTCAGTGATGGTGCACAAAGAAGCTGGGCATTTGGGCATTTTCAAGGTAAGCAGAAACCTAGAGTCTCCTGACACCACGCCCAGGACCCCTGGCCCTGCTGACACTCTCCTGGCTGCTTCCAGGGACTGGGCCCCAAAAGGCCAGTGGGAACTTAAACTTGAACCCCAATTCTGACCTCCAGCAATGCCACAGGGACCCAAAGTATCCTTTTAAGGAGCTGGGAAGAACCATGACCCAATTCTGGGATTTGTCCCCATCCCTCCCACCCCGGCAGCCTCCAGTCCAGACTCCCTTGCCTGGCCTTCAAGACCCCCGTTCCCACCCTCATCATCCCCTATTTACCCTCCACACCCCCGACATTCCAGGCAAAGCCAGGTCCCAGCTGCCCTATGGTGTGGAGCAGGAAAAGCCCCAGGAGATGTTTCCCTGCAGCACAGGCTCTCTGAGAGGCCTCAAGTTCAACACAGCCCTCTCTGGGCCACACTTGATTTCCACCTGGAAAGTGAGGGAGCTGGACAAGATGAGTAGGACATTTTAGCAGCTCAATCCTTTGCACAAAATCAATCTTTCATGGAAGTCCAGTGTGTAAAACAGCCAGAAGCAGAGCTGCTGTGCTGGCTACCAGCTCAGGAAGGGGGTTGCTGGGCTTCTTGCCCCCAGACCCACCGTGGGGCCCCTTCCTAGGGGAGCAGCTCCAGAGCTGCCGGCCAGAAATGCTCAAGGCCCTTTACTGCTTGGACCTCCCAGGACACATCCGGCCCTTCCCTGCCTCCATGCCTCTGCCCTCCTGGTCCAACAACCAGGAACACCATCCCCACCCTCACCCTGTCACCCCATCCATCAACGTCCAGTGGAAATGTCCCCCTCCCCTCCAAACCTTCCAAAACGCAGCCTATACCCCACACGACCCTGACCTTGCGCCCACTGGCCCAGTGTTTGGAAAGTACATGCCTCATCTCCCCACTCTGGATCTGATGCTCCTCCGGGGCCCCCACAGGGTTGAACCCACAATAGTTGTAGGTTCCTAATGTCATTTTGCTAAACAAATTTCACATCCACTATCTCATTTCAGCTTCAGAACAACCCTATGAGAAAGGCAGAAGTGCAAGCTATTATGCCATTTAGCAGATGGAAAAACTGAGGCATGGAGAGTTTATTACATGACATAACAACACAGCCAGGCCTCCGGTTCGCAGCCTGGGCCCTTTGTACTGCATCATCCATGCATCCACCTACTCTTCCATTTTTCCCGTAGCCACCCTCACTTTCCCAAAAGACACTGGGAAGCTTAACCCAGGGACCCGGCAGAAGGCAGAGAAGAAGCTGAACCCAGGGAAGAGTGCCCCTTCCAGGGCCACAGCCTCTCACACACCCCTGGCAGCCAGATGCCTGGGGTGGGTAACAATGGAGCTAAAAATAGGACAGGAGGCTGAGTGGCCAGCTGCAGGAAACATCTGCCTCAGCTGCAGAACAAACACAGAGGAAGTCACCATGCTCCAGGGCTCCCCTACTATGCGACCAGGGGAGAGCTGGGGGAGGAGGTTAGAGAAGAAGGGGGCATAAAACTTTCAGTCTGTACCCAGGGTAGGGGCTCAGACCAGCCCACTGCCTGCTCTGGGCCTCATCCCCCAACACCCAACACACACACACACACACACACACACACACACACACACACACACGCACGCACTCGCAAACACAAGACAGGGTCTAAATTCCCCTTAGGCACCAACATGTATCTTAGAGTCATAGCCACCTTTGAGACCCTAGTCTGTCCCTCTCATTCTATAGAAGAGGAAACTAAGGTATAGAGTAGGCCAGAGACCTGCCCAGTCACAGAGACAGTGGCCAGCAGGGCCAGGACCGGGGGCCTCCTACCCTTCTCCCTGCACCTCCCTGCTGTTCCACTTCACTTTACTGAGCAGGGAAGACCCTGACCAGGAAGAGCTCTCTTGCTCCAGAGAATGAAGCACAAGGTCAAAGCGTTCTCAGGACAGTTCTCAGGACAGTACTAAGACATCGTTGCCGTTCTCACCATGAGGAGCAAAGGCCACGGTGGGTGAAACTGCTAGAGGCTCAGCAGGAGGCCCAGCAGTGGCCCGGAACTGGGCTGGTCATCACTTGCGGTGACAAAATACACCAGTGTCACTTAAGAATGTCCTTGATGGAGCAGTGAAACCAACTAATTTCACTGACTCTCAGCCCTTGAGTACATGTCTCTTCAATACTCTGTGTGCTGACCTGGGAAGAGCACATGGGCTAGTTAGTGGCATACGACAGATGTCTGCAGGACAAGCCCTTGTGAGCTGCTCTGCGCTGTCGGCTGAACCAGCCTCTCTGTCCGTGGAGCACCACTTTCATGTGAAAGAATGGCTGACAAACAAATGATGGTTATTCACAATTGGATATTTGGTAGACATTTTCTCAAAACTGAACAAAGTGAGCCTGTCCCTTCAAGGAAAACAACTGACAGCATTTATGGTCAGTGATAAAGTTTGAACTTTTAAGGAAAAATTACAATTCTCAAAAACTTGCATCATCTACCAGGAATTTAAAAGCTTCGTAAAACACAAAGATTTTGCGATGATATGGTTAACATATGTAATTTTTGGATATGATGAAATGAATTGTGCCACATTTGGAACATCTGAACAAGTCAGTGAACCAATATTTTCCCAATGACTGATATATGGTGTTACAAAATCACACCTGGTCAAAGAGCCATTCATAGTAGAAGAGAGTCCAGTGAATTTTAATGTAACAAAATATGAAAAGTTCATTAATATGTTTTCAGATTCTACATTCCCTTTAAGAAACTATCACTTGTTGAACTTTTATGTAGTATCAAAGGAAAATATCCACAGGCTAACAACATACTCCTCCCTTTTCCAAAAACTTACCTGTGTGAAGCTGGATTTTCTTCCTATACTTCAATTGAAACAACATATCAGAACAGATTGGGGACTTCCCTGGTGGCGCAGTGGTTAAGAATCCGCCTGCCAATGCAGGGGACATGGGTTCGATCCCTGGTCCAGGAAGATCCCACATGCCGCGGAGCAACTAAGCCCGTGCGCCACAACTACTGAGCCTGCGCTCTAGAGCCCATGAGCCCCAACTACTGAGCCTGCGTGCCACAACTATTGAAGCCCGTGTGCCTAGAGCCCGTGCTCCGCAACAAGAGAAGCCACCACAATGAGAAGTCTGCGCACCGCAACGAAGAGTAGCCCCCGCTTGACGCAACTAGAGAAAGCCCACACACAGCAACGAAGACCCAACGCAGCCAAAATAAATAAATAAATACAATAAAAAAAAAAAAACAAACAAATTGAACGCAGGAACAGATATGAGAATCCAGCTGTCTTCTATTAAACCAGACATTAAAGAGATTTGCAAAATGGCAAAACAATGCTACTCTTCCTACCATATTTAAAACACAGTTATTTTTCAGGAAAAAATTTATTTATTTTAACATATAATGGGTTTGCTATCATTATTTTTTAAATGAATGTATAAATATATGCTTTTAAATATACTGTTTTAATTTCTAATATTGTAAATATCAATTTATAAATACATCACCCACATAAACAAGAGCTCTTTGGGGTCTTCAATTTTTAAGAGTGTAAAGGAAGGAATATTGAGACTAAAAAGTTTGCAAATAACCGTGATTTAACCCCCACCATAGGCCCTTGGTTATTGTGTCCTAGCATTATTCCCATTTTGCAGCTACAGACACTGAGGCACAGAGGGCCTCTGTAATCTGCTCAAGGGTACACTGGTGGCTGAAAGCCTCTGAGTGCATGCTCTTAACCTCTAAGCTGTCCCTCACCTAACATCATGCTCCTAAGGTAAGTACAGAAGGATGAACAATGACACACTACAAAGGGAACCAGAGAAGCGAAAGAAGAGAACATAAGTAAATATTTATATAATCTTGGGGCATAACAGAACTTTCTATGCAACTGCTAGAGGAGACATAAAGTTATATATCGATAGACCAGACTACATTAAAAAATGGTCAGCTTTTAACCAACACAGAAAAACCACAAAGTTATAAGGCAAATGACAAATTGGATAAAAATATTTTCAACATATTTTTATATTTATCATATTTAATATAGAGGGTGTTTTTTTTAATGAGAAAACAAGTATGTCTTAAAAGGAAGGCATACCAGGGACTTCCCTGGCAGTCCAGTGGTTAAGACTCCGAGCTTCCAATGCAGGGGGCGCGGGTTCGATCCCTGGTCAGGGAACTAAGATCTCGCATGCCGCGCAGCGTGGACAAAAACCTTAAAAAGAAATTTTTTTAAAGTAAAGCATACCAAAAACAAAAGCAAAAACTCAACAAAGAAGAAATACAAATGACCATGACCGTGAGAAAAGATATTCACCTAATTTAAAAACTGGGAACAAGGAGCTGCCACGTGTTGCCTTTCACGGCATCATAAGCACAGCAGGATGAAAACAACAGATCTCTGCATGGGCGCCAGGGATGGGCTCCCTCCTAAGCACCTGGCAGGATGTAAATTGCCACAGCTCCCTAGAGGACAATCTGGCAATACTCCTAAAATACCTTAACAATTTACAACCCTTTGACCCAGCAATTCGTCAACTGAGTCAAAGGAAATAAAGATACGGCCACAAAGGCGTTGGGTACAGTTTTGTTTATATTAGTCAAAGACTGGAAACATCTTTCACATCAACAGTGGTCAAAGTTGAACGTATCATGGACATCATCATATCGTCATTAAAATGGACAGAGCATCAGATGACCGTCCCTAACAGAATGTGGAGTCAAAGAAGCCAACATAAGCAAACACTATATGATTCCACTTATCTAAAACTCAAAATCAGGCCAAACTAGTGTATGGTGTTGGAAATCAGGCACAAAGTCATGTCTGGAGCAGGAAGGAGGTGGGGACGGTGATGGGGTACAGGGTCGGGGTGCTGGAGGAATTCTGTTTCTTGACTTGGTCAGGCTCCGAAGGCTGTGCTCACTTCGTACAATCATCGAGCTGTATACTTGTGATGTGTGTTAAATTTCAACTTAAAAGTTTCCAAAAAAGGTTTCCTTCAAAAGAAGCAAGGAGCAGTTTATTTACTGACATAGGAAAATATCTATTGTATGTTGAGTTTGAAAAAAAAAAAAAAAGACACTAAACAGTAATTTACAGCTTCATCCCACTGAAAAGGAGAGAGGGTTCCTGTACACAAGCACAAACACTCACACACACACACCACGAAAAATGTCTGGAAGGACAAATCTCAAAACATTAATGATAAACTGTGGTTATCACTGAGAAGTGGAATCACAGATGATTTTTCTAATCTTCCTGCATATCTTTATTTACTCTGATTTTCCTATATATACTATTTATAGAAAAAAGAAGGGGGAAAAAGGAACTACACAGTATGCACACTACACTGATGCCAGGGACCAGGGTTCTACATCAACTTTACAGCCCAAGGAGACCCTGATCCCACAGGAAAAGAGCAGAGGAGTGGGGATGTTCCTGAGTTGCCACTGAGGAAAAGCTAAATACCTTCCCGTGGAATAAACCAGGACATTGGGGTCAGAGAGGCCTGGGTAGACTCCCAGCACCATCCCCCCACCAGAGACCCAGGTCAGTTCCTGAGCTTCTATGAGCCTCAGGGTCCCTGCAGTGAAGTGAGGATTAAATGAGGTCAAGGATGTCCTGGGCTGACCAGGTCAATTCTCGAGGCAGATCTGACACACAGGTTCCCCCAGGTTCCACAGAAGAAGAAAAGGAGGCTCAGGGAGGCTGAATGACCTCCTCACCTTACCCTACAGGCCTGCGACCCTGGGGGACACCCACAGAGCCCCACAATTGCAGTGTGGTCCAGAGGCCTGACCTCGAGAAGTGCCCTGCCCTCCCTGGGCCCCAGTGCCCCCAGAATAAAAGGCATCAGCTGGGCATTGAACTTGACCTCGGGAAGCCTCCCTTGGACCCCACACCCATGATTCCCATGAAACCCGCATGTGGAAGGTTGTGGCAGGAAAGGTGGCCAGCTTATCCAGACAGGAAGTGACCTCGCCGGATGAACCACAGGCCAACATTCCATGGGGAGCCCCACCTGCTGGTGACCTTCAGGGTCATGGGAGCCAGGAGTGGGTGGGCACACAGTGGCCAAGGAGGAAACAGGATTTACTGCAGAAGGCCAGGCACATGGCAGACCCCCAGGCAGGGAAGTGACTTCATTTCACACTCTGTCCTCCTCACTTCCGCCCCTGGCATGGCAGGGAGTTAACCCTGAAGGGGCCAAGCTTCACCAGCCCTGGTGAACTCTACACAGGCCAGGGCCTGAGAATCCAGGCTTTCTCCTTTCCGTCGTCCAATGATCTCCAATCCACAGATGAGGAAATTGAAGCTTAGAGAGGCTGACAACACGGCAGGAACTCCAGGACCTTTCCCATTACCCTGAGCTACACAGAGGAGGGAGATGCTAATTCAGGGTTGGGAACTCCAGGAAGGCTTCCTGGAAGAGGAGGCCACTGAACTTTTCCTGGAAGAGGAGGCCACTGAGCTGGGCCTTGAACGATGAGCAACATTTGACAGACAAGAAAGTCATTCTGAACAGAGGGAACAGCATAGAGAGAGAGATGCTTGGCACTGTGCAGAACCTCCTAGGAAGTATTATAATTATCGCATTGTGAGGCTAGAATACAGGATGGGGTAAGGTTGGTTTAAGCCCCAAGTGCCTTGGGGACCATGTCAGAGAGTTAGGATGTTGCTCCGTGGGGTGAGATGTGCTGTCCAGGCCGGGGCAATTGGAGAGAGCCATGACGACACCCTGTGTCAACCTAAGATGGCTGCATGGAGGAGGCAGCCTGTGGGAAGCCAACTCAGAAAGGGCTAAATATTGCTCTGGGGCTGCTGGGGCCCAGAGCTCAGCAGACCTCACCCCACCATGACATTACCCCCAACTAAACTTAGTTTCTCTGTAAAAGAGAAGGGAAAGCAATTAAGAGTACCAACAGTCCAGTGTGCCAAGGTCTGTACCAGATGCCAAACTGATAAAATAGAAGGGCACTAAGTACACAGCTGCCTAGGTTCGAGCCCAAGCTCCACCACCAGCAGCTGTGTGACCTTGACAGAAACACTTAACCTCTCTGTGCTTCAACAGCTGTCAAATAAAGACAATAACCCTGCCCACCTTTGAGGGCTGTGAGGATTAACTGACATGATAATCCTTGTATATGCCCACTTGAGCACCCACAGCCAGTATTCAATGAATATTCACTACATCATTTCTCCATCCTGGCCCATACTGAGGCTGAATTAATTAGCTTAGATCACACAGCAAAGAAACAGCGGAGCCAAGATTCAAACTGGGGACTCTCTGGCCCCAGCGCCCAGGCTTATCCCAGACCATCAGGCAAAACAAAGCCTGAAACCCTAAAACCTAAAACTCGCCAGCCATGGCTCCCCAGGCCTCCGGGCGGTTTCTGACAGGCGAAGAGCTCCACCACCTCAAACCTCCAGTGGCCAAGGGGAGAGCAGGGAGAAATCTCCAGGGCACAGGAGGGGAAAAAAAATATTTCTAAGCTTCTCCCTCTTCCTGTTTATCTATCCTCTCAATCCCAAAACTCCTGGTAGTTATTTGTTCAGAGAAAGTTCTGCCAAGAGTGACATCCTGCTGTTGGCTGCCCTGCCAGGCTTGTGCTGGACGAAGTGGCTCCTGCCAGCCTGTGCTGGGGGGGGGGGGGGGGGGGGGGCACTGAGGCCCACATCCCTGCAGACCCCTGCCCGGCCCAAGGAGGTTGCTTCACAAGGGGGCTTTCAACAGAAACCAGGGCCCAGGAAGGGGGACCTGGGCCAGGGAGGAGGAGCCACTGCCATTGTCTCCTCGGAGCCAGCTGGCATCCATCGGCCCTACACTCAGCTCCAATCAGCTGATAAGAAGAATTTGAGGAAATGACTCTCAGCCTGAGCGGGGCACTGCCCTGGGTGGCGGTGGGGACGTGGATCACAGGCTGTGTGGGCAGGCAGACCCAGTGTCCAATCCTGGCTGACCAATGACTTGCTGTGTGACCTTGGCCAAGTTACCGAGCCTAGTACCCTGATCTGTAAAATGAGGATAATATTAGTACCTACTTCATAAGGATGTGGTGAGGATTACATGAGACAACATAGGGGAAGGGCTGGCGCCTAGGAGATGTGAATAAATGTTATTTATTTCCCACTCCCACAGTCAAGTTGATCCCCTCACTCAATCCTGAAGATCTGAGGTTCCTTTAAAATGTGCTCCAAAGAACAATTACAGCCTTCAAAAGGAATGAAATTCTGACACATGCTAGGACCTGGATGAACCTTGAAGACATTATGCTAAGTGTTTACATAAGCCAGACACAAAAGGACAATTACAATGATTCCACTTATATGAGGTATCTAGAGTAGTCAAATTCACGGAGACAGAAAGAAGAAGGGGGGTTACCAGGGGCTGCGGGTGATGGGGAGTTAGTGTTTAATAAGCACAGAGTTACCGTTTGGGAAAATTTTAAAGTTCTGGAGCTGGATGGTGGTGATGGTTGCACAACAATGTGAATGTACAGAATGCCACTTAGTTGTACAATTAAAAATGGTTTCAGAGAGAGAAAAACAAATACAGTACGCTAACACATATATATGGAATCTAAGGGGAAAAAAAAAAAGGTCATGAAGAACCTAGTGGTAAGACGGGAATAAAGACACAGACCTACTAGAGAATGGACTTGAGGATATGGGGAGGGGGAAGGGCAAGCTGTGACAAAGTGAGAGAGTGGCATGGACATATATACACTACCAAACGTAAAATAGATGGCTAGTGGGAAGCAACCGCATAGCACAGGGAGATTAGCTCGGTGCTTTGTGATCACCTAGAGGGGTGGGATAGGGAGGGTGGGAGGGAGGGAGATGCAAGAGGGAGGGGATATGGGAACATATGTATATGTATAACTGATTCACTTTGTTATAAAGCAGAAAATAACACACCATTGTAAAGCAATTATACTCCAATAAAGATGTTAAAAAATAAAAAAATAAATAAAAATAAAAATTGTTAAAAGGGTAAATTGTATGGTATGTATATTTTACCTCAATAAGCACAGGGAGCTCAGCTCAGTGCTCTGTGATGACCTAGATGGGGGGGAAGGGGGGAAGGGGGGGAGGGGAGGGAGGGAGGTCCAAGAGGGAAGAGATATAGTTATACATATAGCTGATTCACTTCATTGTACAGCAGAAACTAACACAACACTGTAAAGCAATTTTACTCCAATTAAAAAAAAAAAATGCCCATATTCTTTTCTGTCCCCACCCTTGGAGAGTTCAGGGTGGAGAGGTGGGACAGGTATGGAAATAGCTAAAGGCACCACCTCCCGAGGAGCTGGTGCCACAGAACTGAGTGGAGGGAGCTGAGGAAAGAGACACAAGGCTGCCTCTGCGGCCTGGGAGGTCTGCGAGAGAAGAGAAGAGAAGGCGGTCCCAGCCAGGCGTGCGCCAGCCCCAGACGAAGCCGCTCCGTGAGGCTCTTTCCAGTACGAGGAGGGGTCTGACCCTCCACAAGGCTGGGGTGAGAAGAAGCAGGCCAGGGGTGGAAAGTGTTGGTAAGACCAGGGTGAGAGGGCTTCGGGGGTGGGGTAGATAGGCTGACTTCACCCATGAGTCATCGTGTGACCTTGAGCAAGTACTTCCCCTTCTGGATCTATACTGGATCTACTTCTGGATTCTATCCCAGCACCCAGCAAGCACCCCTGGATCTACATGCTAGAGAAGTGAGTGTTTGTGTCCACAGGCAAGAGTGTTCAGCAGCTTTTCTCATAATCCCCCCAAAACTGGAAACTAGGCAAAAGTCCATCTACAGGAAAAAAAAAAAAAAAAAAAAATATATATATATAGTGATACATCCACACAATGGAATAATACACAGCAATGAAAAAGACAAGCTGCAGCATCACATATGAATCGCAGAGTTCATGTTGAGAGGAAGAAGCCAGAAGAAGCCAGATGAAAATAGCTCACACCATATGGTTCCAATCACATAAAGTTCAAGAACAGGCAAGACTAATCCTTGAAAGGCACTCAGAAGCATGGCCACTTGAGAGGATGGGACAGTCTGTTAACTGACTGGGAAAGGACTCCAGGGAATCTTCCAGGCCACTGATAATGTTCTATATCTTGATCTGGGTATGGGTCACACAGGTGATATACCTGTAACAATTCATCAAACCACGCCCTGGTTTACTGTCTGAAAATTTTATCTCAATTTACAAAATAAAATACAAACAGCTAATAACTCATACTCTGTCCTCCTCTGAGGACTGCAGTGACAGGACACTGCGAAGCTGGATGTGGAAAGGTTATGGAAGGTGTTGGGTGGTGGGTAAGAACACAGGCTGGGAGTCAGAAGGACCAGGGTTCAAGTCCTGATGCTCCCTCTAGCTGGATATAATCTTTTCTTTTGTGATTTTTTTGTTGTTGTTGGCCAGATTTTTTATTACGAAATTTGTACTTAATGCCACAAGTCAAACAAGGATGTATAAAGAAAAAGTTTATGCCTGTCTCATCTCCCTCCAAGCCCACCTGTTAAGCTTCCTTCTACAACAAGCTTTTTTTCCTTAGCAAGACAACACAAACAGCCCCTTCCAGTTAATTACATACAACTCCAACCCTGTCTGTTTAATGGTGGTGTGTCATTTCACTGTATCACTATTCATTCAACAAAGAGCTACTAAGTATTAACCATGTCAACCAGATAGGCACCTGGGAGCAGACGTTCCCACAACAGAGAAAAAGAGAGGGAGGGAGTCAACAAAGAAATACAACAGTGGGGCTTCCCTGGTGGTCCAGCGGGTAAGACTCTGCGCTCCCAATACAGGGGGCCTGGGTTCAATCCCTGGTTGGGGAACTAGATCCCACACGCATGCCACAACTAAGAGTCTGCATGCCACAACTAAGAGTCAGGCTGCCGGGCTTCCCTGGTGGTGCAGTGGTTAAGAATCTGCCTGCCAATGCAGGGGACACGGGTTCAAGCCCTGGTCCAGGAAGATCCCACATGCCGTGGAGCAACTAAGCCCATGCGCCACAACTACTGAGCCTGCGCTCTAGAACCCGCGAGCCACAACTACTGAGCCCACGTGCCACAACTACTGAAGCCCGCATGCCTAGAGCCTGTGCTCTGCAACAAGAGAAGCCAACGCAATGAGAAACCCGCGCACCGCAACGAAGAGTAGCCCCTGCTCGCCGCAACTAGAGAAAGCCCGCACGCGGCAACGAAGACCCAACACAGCCAAAAATAAAATAAATAAAATAAATAAATTTATTTAAAAAAAAAAAGAAATACAATAGTGACACATTGCATACACTGTGATGAGGGCTCCAAGGGCTGAGATGCTGAGATAGAAAATGAGGAAGGTAGGAAAAGGACATTCAGATCTTCAACTTATGACGGGGTTACCTCCTAATAAACCCATCATAAATTGAACATATCGCAAGTCAAAAATGCATTTTAACACACCTCACCTACTGAAAAACTTAGCTAGCCCACCTTAAACATGCTCAGAACACTTACATTAGCCTACGGTTGGGCAAAATCATCTAACATGAAGCCTGTTTTATAATACAGTGTTGAATCCCTCGTGTAATTTATTGAATACTCTACCAAAAGTGAAAAGAACGGTCATGTGGGTGCAGAATGGTTACACGTGTATCGGCTGTTTACCCTCGTGACCGCGTGGCTGACAGAGCTGTGGCTACTGCCGCCCAGCATCACGGGAGAGAAGCGCACCGCACATCACTAGCCCAGGAAACGATCCAAATGCAAAATTCCAAGTACGGTTCCTACTGACTGCATATCTCTTTCACGCCATTTTAAAGTCAAAAAGTCATAAGTCAAACCACTGTAAGTTGGGGACCATCTATACTGTAGATATGATGGTCACGGAAGGCCTACGCTGACATCTAAAGAACAGGAAGGTTTGGGCCACGTGAAAAGCAGGCCAGGAAGAGGAACACAGCCCGTGCCAGGGTACTGCGTGGGGAGAACACAGAAGTGAAAGGAGACAGCGTGGTCTCTGGGGTACGGCCACTCAATCCCTGTGCACAAAGCCTTATGTCCTGATAATTTGACTTCTTTAGGACAGGCTACCAAAATTTGGACTGCTTAGATGAAAAGGCACGTGCGTTTTAAAAACTAGAGTAACTAAGTGCCATATTACTTTTCCAAACGGTTGTAGCACATCATACAGCAACCAGAATTCCTTAAGACACCTCCTCATTGGTTCAAGAAGTTATGGATCCTTTCCACTTTTGCCCACGTGAGAGCTCTCTATTTCCACACAAAAGCTCTCCACACCCAATTCACAGAATGGGGTAAATGACACCTCCTCCTCCTCAGGATGCGGTGAGGTTTAACTGAGAAATAAATCCATCTAAGCTGCTGAGCCCAGCGCCTAGCACAGAGTGAGCACTCAACAAACGGGGCAGGCTGTTCCATCACCTGCATGAACGTCAACTCCGTAGTTACCATTTTAACAAAGGGAGCTTCCTAGGGGGAGCTTGGAAGCCTCAGACCCACGAGGTTTAGCATGGCTGTCCCTAGACACAGGGCCACAGGGAGAAGGAGGTGGAACTATGGCTCAGCAAAAGAGCACTGGGAGTCAAGAGACTAGGTTCAAGTCAACCTTTCTAAGACTCAGCTTCCTCATCTATAAAATGGCCCAATTCACTCCCTCTTGATGCAGCCATTCTACAAACGTTTCTGGGGCATCTACTATGTGCAGGGCATTGTTCTAGGAGCTAACAGTACAGAATAAAACTTCCTGCCTCATACATGCTAGCTGGAGACACAGAAATAAACTATACAAATTAGTAAAATATATGGTATATCAGGAGGTGATAACTGATAAGAAAGAAAAGGGTTATGGAGATGAGGCATGGAATTTTAGGGTATCCAAGGGAGGCTTCACATTTGAGTAAAGACCTGAAGGAAGTTACATGGCAAGCTATGTGGCTCTGGGGAGGAAAAGCATCCCTGGTCAAGGGATCATTCGTGCAAATGCCCTGAGGTGGGGTGTTCCCAATGTTTTGCAGGAGCCGTGGGGCAGCCACGAGCAAGGTGAGAGCGAGCGTGTAGGTACTAGATGGAGGCCACAGTAAGGACACTGGCCTTCACTGTAGGTAAATGAGGAACTACGTGGCGGGGGCTTGGGCCAGAGAAGTGCCCTGAGCTGACTTTTACATTCCAACAAGGTCACCCTGCTGCTGTGCTAGAAGAGGCCGTCGTGGGCCGAGCACGGAAGCCAACAGCCTGTTAGGAGTCTTCCGCAACCGCGCAAGTGATGCTAGCGGCTTGGGCCCGCAGCATGGCTCGTCCTGGACCCATTTTGACGGTAAGCCAAGAGGACTTGCTGACACGTTTCTGAGGTGTGAGAGACACAGAGGAACCACGGACGACTTCAGGTTCGGCCTGAACAACTAAAGGGATGGGGCTGCCACTCACTGAGATGGGACAAAGGGGGAAGCAATGTGCAGTGAGGGCTGAGCAGACAGACAGGGCAGCCATGGTCATCCCACTGCAATCTCAGAAGGAAGCAGCAGGCCCTGGAGACCTGAAAAGAAAGAGGAGCTGGCCCTGAGGCCTGTGCGGCTCCCTCTGGAAAGCAATACGAAAGCCAGAGAGGGGAAGGTGGCGTCGGAGGTCTGACCTGCCACACGTCTGACCCACTACAGGCCTTGCTGCCCACAGAGCCTGGGCCACGGCCACGGCTGGCTGCTCATGGGCCCACGTCACAGGTGGGGAAACTGAGGACACTGAGTTCTACAGTGAGCACCTCTCATTTAGAAGCCAGAAAGGGCCAGGGTGAGCTAAGGCTGGGAGGCAGACAGCTCCCACCTACCACCCCGAACAGGGACCATGGGGCTGAAGCCCGGTGTCCTCACCACCCAGGAAGTCCGCAGGATCCCAGGAGGTGATGAGGACTCTGGGTTGCCCAGAGCTGAGAATATGACTCAATCCAGACTCCAAGGATGTCTGCTTCGGGATCCGTGAGCTCTCCCCTGTCCCCCTCACCGCTGGGATTTAATTCACATAACCATAAAATTCACCCTTATAAAATATACAATTCAGTGGCATTTAATACATTCACATTGTTGTACAACCATCACTACTACCTAATTCTAGACTATCAAACCCAAAAAGTTAAACATAGAATTATCATATGACCTAGCGATTCCATTCCTAGGTACATACCCAAGAGAACTGAAAACAGGTACACGAATGTTCTAGTCACAACAGCCAAAAGGTAGGAACAATCCAAATGTCCATCAAATGATAAATGGATAAACAAAATGTGGTATATTCATACAATGGATTATTATTCAGCTACAAAAAGAAATGAAGCACTGATACACACTACAATGTAGTTGAACTTTGATAACGTTACACCAAGTGAAAGAAGCCCAGACACAAAAAGTCACATATTGTATGATTCCATTTCTATGAAATACCCAAAATAGGTAAATCCATAGAGACAAGAGTGTAGATTAGTGGTGCCAGGGGCTGGGGAGAGGGGGGAATCTGGAGTGACTGCTTTGTAGATACAGAGTTTCCTTTGGGGCGATGAGTATGTTTTGGATGCTGAACATCACTAATCATCAGGGAAACGCAGATCAAAAGCACAATGAGGGCTTCCCTGGTGGCGCAGTGGTTGAGAATCCGCCTGCCAATGCAGGGGACACGGGTTTGAGCCCTGGTCTGGGAATATCCCACATGCCGCGGCGCAACTAAGCCCGTGTGCCACAACTACTGAGCCTGCGCGTCTGGAGCCTGTGCTCCCCAGCAAGAGAGGCCACAATAGTGAGAGGCCCGCGCACCGCGATGAAGAGTGGTCCCCGCTTGCTGCAACTAGAGAAAGCCCTCGCACAGAAACGAAGACCCAACACAGCCAAAAACAAATAAAATAAATAAATAAATAAATAAATAAGGGGGAAAAAAAAAGCACAATGAGATATCACTTCACACCTGTCAGGATGGCTATTATAAAAAAACAAAAGACAAGTGTTGGCAAGGATGTGGAGAAATTGGAACCCTTGCACGCTGTTGGTGGGAATGTAGTATGGTGCAGCCACTGTGGAAAACTGCACAGGTTTAGAGGTTCCTAAAAATTAAAAATAGAACTTCCAGATGATCCAGCAATCCCACTTCTGGGTATTTATCCAAAAGAATTGAAATCAGGATCTCAAAAGAGGTATTAGCATACCCATGTTCACTACAGCACGAGACACAACAGCCAAGAGGTGGAAGCAACCCAAACGTCCATTGATGGATGAATGGATAAAGAAAATGTGGTACATACACACAATGGAATATTATTCAGTCTTTAAAAAGAAAGAAATTCTGCGGTATGCGACAACATGGACGAACCTGGAGGACATTATGCTAGGTGAAATAAGCCAGTCATAGAAAGACAAATACTGCGTGATTCCACTTACATGAGGGATCTAAAATAGTCAAATTCATAAACTCACAGTGGAATGGTGGTGGTCAGGGGCTGGGCGAAGGGAGAAATGGGGAGTTACTAATCAACAGGCACAAAGTTTCGGTTAAGCAAGGTCAATCAGCTCTAGAGATCTGCGGTACAGCATTGTCCTTATAGTCAAAAATAAGATATTATACACTTAAAAATTTGTTAAGAGGGTAGTTCTCATGTTAAGTGTTCTTACCACAATAAAATAAAAATGTTTTCAATGTTTTGGAATTAGGTAGACGTGATGGTTGCACAATTTTGTGAATGTGCTAAATACCACTGAATTGCACACTTTGAAACAGTAAATTTTATGTTATATGAATTTCACCTCAATTTTTTAAAAGTCTCCAATAAAAATGTTAAAAAAATAAAAATTAAAAAAAATAATAAAAAATTTTTTAAAAGTAATGAGAGCATGCCCTGGGTCATCCAAATGACCATCTCACAAGCCAGTGCTGCTGTGCAATTTGGGGCTTCGGTCTGCTCCTGTGTTTATGATTCAGTTCCTTCTTTGTGAAGGCCAAATGACATCACTGCACACAACACAAACAAAGGTTGTGCTTCAAATAAGAGAAGGGGGTGGGGTGGAGAATCGAGCCACCCTGTAGCCCATGGCAGCCTGGATATGCCCAGTTCAAAGGCCCAATCTCTTAGCAGTCAGGACTGTGTTCACGTTGAGAACATCCGTGTGAATTGAGCAAAGCCCATCTCTGTGCCAAGTTCCTGATTCCCACGAGAAGTGGGCTTATCAGCCACTATATGCAGATTTCAATAACGCCATTATTACACCCGTATCTTTGATCAAATGAGCCAGCTTTCCAGGTTATCAAGTGGTGTACTATTAAAACAGCCATTTGGGGATTACTCATCGGCAGTTCAGGCTCAAACGTGGGTATAGCCGGCCAGCCACATCTTTGGGTTCTGTAATCCTCGGATTCAACCAACCTCAGATTGAAAATATTTGAAAAAAAAAAAATTCCAGAAAGTTCCAAAAAGCAAAACTTGAATTTGCTGTGTGCTGGCAGCTATTTACATAGCATTTACATTGTATTTACAACTATTAACATAACATTTACATTATACTACGTATTATAAGTAATCTAGAGATGATTTAAAAGATAAGGGAGGATGTGTATAGGTTATATGCAAATACTGTGCCATTTTATATAAGGAGCTTGAGCATCTTGACTTTGGAATCCGTGAGGGTCCTGAAACCAATCCCCCCGCCCAGGATGCTGCCGAGGGACAACTGTAATCAGAATCACCCCAAACAAGCCAGCCAGCCAGCCCAGCAGGCACAAGCGACAGAAGCAGGGGAAACAGAAGGGGCCAGCTCTCTGCTATCAACCCAACGATGGCAATTTCGTTTCAGTTCACATCCTTCCAATTAAATTAACATTGCTGGGCTTCCCTGGTGGCGCAGTGGTTAAGAATCTGCCTGCCAATGCAGGGGACACGGGTTCGAGCCCTGGTCTGGGAAGATCCCACATGCCGCGGAGCGACTAAGCCCGTGAGCCACAACTACTGAGCCTGCGCGCCTGGAGCCTGTGCTCCGCGACGGGAGAGGCCGCGACGGTAAGAGGCCCGCGCACCACGATGAAGAGTGGCCCCCGCTCTCCGCAAATGGAGAAAGCCCTCGCACAGAAACGAAGACCCAACACAGCCAAAAATAAATATAAATAAATAAATAAATAAATTTATTTTTTTAAAAAAATTAATATTGCTCATTTGAAATGGGCCGGCTTTCTGGTTTTATTAGTTTTATTCTGGCTTTATTTCATGTTTGCTTTATACTTATGTAAAAACTATGTAAGTCTGAGGCACTTACACCGAGTTTTATATTTGTACATTCAAGTTATATTCTAATAAGAAAGTTTAAATCAACAGGTGAGGCTTTTTTTTTCCTTTAAAAGGGAGTCCAGAAAAAACCACATACTTATGATTCCATTCATATGAAATGTCCAGAACAAGCAAATCTATAGAGACAGAAAGTAGACTTGTGGTGTGGGGAGTGATGACTCATGAGTACAGGGTAATTTTCTGGTTTAATGAAAATGTTGTAAAACTAGACTGCAGTGACAGATGTACAACTCTTTGAATACACTGAAGGCTATTGAACTGTATACTTTACATCACTGAACTGCATGGCTTGTAAGTTAAATCTCAATAAAGCTATTTTTAAAAGGGGGGGGGGAAGGTCGACCTATTACCCAGGTTTGAGCTGCATTAAGCTGGAAAAATCACAGGGAAATCAACAAACTCACCTATTCACGGCTTCCCTTCCAGGCCTACTCTACTCTTCCTCCGCCTATACTGGGCCCAAGGGCTCAGGAGACAGAGGCTAAGACGAAACCCTAAGTCACAAGCCACGCCCACCCTGGGTGAGCAGCTGGCTGCCCTCAGACACGGCAACACAGGATTCCTATCTCTTGGAATCCGCTTCATACAACAGTATTACGGCACTATTTGAATTATTAAATTGGGAAAAACTTAAAAACAATGAAAACAACCAATGTCAGTAAGTACGCAGGGAATGTGATTCACGTACACATCAGAGGCAGCGTCAAGGAAAGAAGCAGGACGGTCAAGATTCCGCACCTCAGTGACCCAGCTGGCTGGGGATGGGGCAGAGCCAGGAGCCGGCACATCTGAGCACAGGCAGCTCCCCATCCTGGGGAGACAGCCGACATCCTCACCCTTCACCCACACGCGCCCAGCACAGCCTGCCCGCGGGACAGGGTCCCTATCCAAGCACGCTGCTTGCCTCCAGCCTCAGCAAGGGGCAACTCCGCGGCAACAAGAAGGGAGGCCTCAAGGGTCCATCTTCCGTCGACCCAGCAAATCTCCCTCTCCTTGGGCCTATTCCTTCCAGCGGCACTTTATACAGAGACAGGAAGAGGAAGCCCCTGCCGGCAGCTGCTGGGTGGGAGGCGCTGGTGAAGCCAGCAGGAGTGCACGTCCACCCCTGACAGACGGACCCCTTTTGTCTCAATGCCTCCCTCCTCCACAAACCTCTTGGAATTGACCACCTCCAGGAAGCCTTCTTCTGCCTCCCCAAAGGTTCACTGAGCCCCAGCTCGGAGCCGGGGGAGGGGGAGAGAGTGGACACCTGTTCACCTGGCCCAGGCCCCCACCTCTGGGCCCTCAGCTCAGGGCTGGCTCCCAGGGAACACGAAGAACTCAGATGGCTGTGCTGGGAACACCCCCAAGACCAAGGGCTAAGTGAAGAAGCGGACCCTAGAGCCACGGACCAAGTGCCATCCCATCTATATCCCCAAATCAAAACTACACAAACTCACACAGAGGCACAGAAAAGAAGATGGTGGGATATTCACAAATTGCTGAGAGGGATACCTCGGGGGAAGAGAGGAAGTCAGGAGGGGGAAGTGGCTTTCAGATTTTACTCTCTCTCTCTCTCTCTCTATGAAGCTACTACCTGAATCCTTCATAAAGATAACTACTTAATTTTGTTTTAACTGAAAACATTTTCAAAAGCAGGGTAGACATCCATCAACTGGAAACTCGGTAAGCAAGCTATGCTCCCCGCACACATTGGGATGAAAAAGGAAGGCACTCCCGGAACACACGACAACGTGGATGAGACTCGAGAACATTACGCTTAGTAGAATAGGCAGAAATAAAAAATACCTATTATCTACCTGAGTCCACTTATGTGAAAATCTAGAAAAAAGCAAAACCAGAGTGACAGGAGATAAGCGGCCTGGGACCAGGCGTGGGAGTGGCTACTGACAGCAGGGGAGCCCCAGGAAAGCTTCTGGGTGATGGAAGCGTTCGCACACTCGACTGGAGTGGGGCTGCACGCCCATGACCTTCACCAACACTCAGCCAGCTGCCCCCTAGGCTGGATGACTGTTATGGTATGTGTACCTCAATAAAACTTCCTTTCTAAGTGAGGTAGAAGGAATGGAGTCAGTGCTTAATGACAAAGGGGTCTAACTTTGGGGTGATGAAAATGTTTTGGAACTTGATGGAAGTGGTGGTCCCACAACACTGCGAATGTACTCAATGCCACTCGACTGTGTACTTCAACATGGTCAATTTTACATCAAGTGAATTTCGTCTCAGTTTTTTTTTTTAATTTTAAGTAAACATAAAAATTTATTACGCCCATTTTGCAGATGAGAAAACTGGGCTCAGAGGAAGCAGTCAACTGCTGGTCCCGGGCTTATCCACCTATGCCTCAGACCCAGTTCAGAGCATCTACACCCAGTAGAAGAGAGAGACCTGCTCTGTACTTCCCCAGAAGGCTCTGCGGCACCGGGGCCCGATCTCCAGAGAGGCCCTTGGCTCTGGGGCATTTGAAAACCAGAGCTTCCCGACAGGCCTTGGAGCAAGCCAGCACAGCAGCACCTGCAGGAGACTCCCAAAGTCTGTGAGCTCCATCAATAGACAGGGCTGCCATGGGGGCAGGGAGTGAGCACCACCAAGCGGGTGGCCTAACTAAGGCTAAAGCAAGGATGTGGGTAGGGAGGGTTCCGTTCAGATCCAGGGTGGATGAGGTCTTCTAGGTCCTGCCAGTCAGGGCCCTGGGGAGTTGAGGGGTCAGCACCAACGTCAGGGACCCTGGAGAAGGACTCAGTAACTAGAGGGCAGCAGTCAAAGTGGACACGTCCACCAGCCACTTTGTGACTGGCAGGAGAGGGGTTAAGTCCTTCCTGGGGTCTGCAGTTCCAGGAAAAGGAAAAGGAAAAGGGGAGAAGTTCCCCTCTGTGCTTTCTAAACAGAATCTTCAAAAACGCCCAGTGTCCCGGTCCTCCACTCTGGGGAGGGCCAGGACAGAAGACACACCGCCTGCAGATAGGCAGGGCCTGGGGCTCAGCGGGATGCAGTGTCTGGCAAAGCCCAAGGTCATCTGAGGGCACTCACTTCTCTCCCCCCACCCCCCCGACATGCCCCCGACGCAGCCTCTTGGCAGTGGGGCTGTTTCTCATGGGCGAGGGAGGGAAGCCAAGCCGTGCACCCACAGCTGTCCCAGCACCACACCCTCCCTCCTCCTGGAATTTCTGAAAGCCCTGCTCCCTGGGAGCCCGCAGGGTCAGGAGCGGCACACCCAGTTCCAAGATGCTCTCTACTGCCTGCCATGGGCATGGAGGTAACCCCAGATGCCCCATGTCTCTCCCTCATCAGTGTGCCCCAGCTCCAGCCCAAGCAGGGGCACCCTTCAGAGCTAAAGCCAGTCCACATGTCAGCTACAGGAAATAAAACACCTTCTAATTCTACTATTAGACATTCACTCCTTAGGAGAGGTTTCAAAGGCTTCAGTTCATTCCTGAGGAAGGGGACCTGTTAACCTATAGGCATCTCAGCTAAGAGCAAAAAGAGGCATGTTGATGCTGGGGTGAGAGCAGTCTGGAGTCCCCAGCTCAAAAATGAGGGGTCCCAGGAAGGGCTGGAGGTCCCCTGGAGAATGGGGGTACGGTGAATGTGATTCTTTAAAGGAAAGTGGGAGGCCAGAATTCCGGGGGGCCTCTAGCTTATGTCCTAAGAGGCACACCGGGGCTGCCTCTGAGTCCAGTGTGGGAGGGACAGCAGGACGCAGAAAGGTCTCTCCTGACAGGCCAGGAGTGCTGAGCGTGGGTCCCACCCCAGGTCCGTGGATCCGCTCACGTTCCCTAAACACGCCAAGCTGTCACATCTCTGCATGGGCTGCTCATTCTGCTTGGGAAGCCTTTCTCATCCTTGCAAACTCTTGGCCATCCTTCAAAGCCCACCTGAAGCACCACCCTGTCCCCAGGCAAGCCCTTCCCTCCCTCCGGCTCCAATCACAGCTGGCACAGGCCCCAGGAAGGTACCAGTGGGAGAAGGTAGACATGTGCCTCTCTCATCTGGCAGGGACTGAGTCTCACTCACCTTTGGTCCCCTGCACCTCATACTGAACCTGGGGGCAGGAAAGGCCAGGAATTGGAACCAAGAAGCCATCCTAGTGCCTTCCCACCATGAGGCACTGTGCAAACAGCCTGGCCTCTGTGGCCTCACAGGTCTCTCCCTCTGCTGAGATTAACTGGAACCATGATAACAGAAGCACCTAATGTTTACTGAGCACTTACTATGAGCCACACACTACCCCAAGGGCTCTCCATGTGCTACCTCCTTTCACCCTTGTGACATTCTTATAAGAGAGTTACTATTATTAATCCTGTTACACAAGGGAATCAGGCACAGCGAGGTTAAGTGAGTTGTCTGATGCCATACAGCTAGCAAGAGAGGAAGCCGAAAATCAGACCACAGCGAGGTTAAGTGAGTTGTCTGATGCCATACAGCTAGCAAGAGAGGAAGCCGAAAATCAGACCACAGTGGTCTGGTTCCAGGCCCGGTATTCTTAATCGCTACAGGTCTGTTGAGGGGTAGGAAGATGGTCACTTGTCAGGACAAGCTCTAAGTGGAAGAGGAACTCAGAGATTTTAAAGGCTAGTTCTCCCCGGACCTTCCCTGTCCCCAGGTCCCAGCCAAACACCTAGGAAGAACAGCAGGGCCTCCTCCCAGATCCGGCCTGCTGCTCCCAAGCTCATCCCAGTGCTGAGTACCAGTTACAGGAAACACAAAAGGCCCATCTGCAAGCCCCCTGGCCCAGGCTGGGAAGATGCATGGCTGCCCGCTGGGAGGCAGAGCCATAATTTGGGGCTATTCTTAGCAAACCACTGGCTCCCCTCCCAGAGGCCCAGCAGGAGGCAGGCCCAAGCTTCATACACCCTGCGTGCAGGCGTGCAGAGGTCCCACAGGGCTAAGGAGCGACTGGTGGGCAGGAGGTGAGGACAAAGCCCTCCATCTTTCAACCCAGAGGTGCCTGGCCTGCTAGCCTTCCCAGGGCCAGGCACCTGGCTGCTGAAGCAGCTCTGGAGAGTCCTGGCCACAGGGGAAGGCTGGTCACCAAGGCCCCACTGACAGTGCTCGCTCTATGCCAGACCCTGGGCCGCACATTTTCCACTGATTATCTCACATTTAACCCTCACCACACCCCAAGGGCGAGGGGTTACTGGCACCATTTTAAAGATGAGGCGTTTCACTTTAAAGATTTAGTTAAGACATTAAAGAGTTAGTTAAGACATTAAGTAACTTGCCCAGGTAACACGGTGAGTTAGTGTCGAGCTGTATCTCCCAATCTCCAGGTTGAGCCATAGCCAGATTGGGGGCAGGGGGGCTTCCCTGTCCAAGGGCTTGGGGGAGGGGCAGTCCATCCATACCAGAAAGCAAAGGTCTCATCAAAGACCCATCTGCATGTCTACTCTTCCTCTTCCCCAGGGATTGTCCCTTCCCTGCCAAAAACCCTCAGGCTGGGGCTCAGAAGGAGAGTCCCCAGCCAGGTACCTCCCCTACCCTGACCACACGACCTCACTTCGGGAAGCTCTGGAGACCCAGGGGAGATGAGCCTCAAAGTTCAAGGAGTCCCTGATGGTGTTTAAGGCATGCACCCAGCCCTGTAATTTAGGGAGTAGGGAGGTCAAAGAACTCTCAGGGTGAAACAGAGGATACTGAGCCCTTTGGGGTCTTCAAACTCCAAAGCGGGAATCCAGAAATGAAGCCACACCACACAGCACCTGTACCACCTCCACCCCAAACAGGTCAGCTTTCAGGCACCGCTGCCACACAGAGTCACAGGGATAACTGAGCAGCACTTGCCTCATACTATATCTTGGTACCTACCTCCGACTGTGTTCTGCCCTCTGCTGCCGGAAGACTCAGCAGGTATAACTGTCTGTGTGGTCTGTGTCCCAGGTGCCCAGAGCCAACTCCATGTCTGCCCAGGATTCAAGGCACGTCCATGTGGCTCCATGTCTCGCGTTGGTGAATGTCAGCTCACATCCCTGTCTGTGCTTCCGTGAGCCCACCCATATGTCTGTCCACTTCTATCAGCCAAATCTTCATGATAGCGTAGGTCCATCTCTATAGAGTATCTGCGGCCTGTGCGTGGTCCACACTTGTGTGTTCACACTGTCTGCCCCTGCACGTGTCTGTGCCTTGGGTTGCTTGCCCACCTCCATTGCCTTCGTGTCCATCTGTATCCCGTTCCTCACAGCCCTTGCCCACACAGTTATAAACCTGAGCACGCGCGCACATCTCTTCCCATGCCAGCATTCCCCACCTGTGCCCGGGTGACCCTGTGTGTGCCACCTGTTTGGAGGCAGGTGGGTGTGTTCACCCAAGTACTCACAGTGCCGGCCAAGGGCTAAAGGGTGAGTTCAGCAACTCCCACCCCCAGAACAGCTCCCAAGACCACAGGCACAAGCACACTGCCACCTCTGCAAAGTGTTCCAGAAAACAGAAACTTGCGAGGGATGATGCGGGAGAGGGCAGAGCCCTAGACAAAGCAGAACCTCAGAGGTGAGGTCAGGATGCCCCAGGTACCACTCACCTCAAGCCAGCCCTGCCAGGCCTGCCCACCTCCAACACCCCAACTCCAACCCCAGATGGCCAGCGAGGGGAAGATTGTCTGTCTGCACTCACAGGAAACAGTGTCTGGCTCAGGGCCTCCAGCCTGACAAACTCATCCCCAGCCCCCAGCGACAGAGGCTCTTCCGAAAGGAAGAGAGGACTTCCTCCTGTAAGGCTGGATCTAGATCCTAAACCTCAAGAGCCCCAGGGAGGCTGGGAGAGTCCTATGGGCAGCCTGACCCCAGAAACCAAATGTGCTTCTTCAGAAATCCACCAGCAGGAAAACATAAAAACAAAAAACACCTGGGAGTGGGGCTGGGGCACACTCCAGCTGCTCCCTATCCATGGAAGTGGTGAGAGGGCCTAACCACTAGCACGGTAATCACAAAGGATGGGTGTGGAGGCACAACATTTTAAACATATTTGCATGGCTGCCTGAGAACTGCATCCCAGCTCCCCTAGCAACTGCAGACCCTGTCACTCACTCAGCAATTAATCATGTGTATGCTCTTGGTATTTCCACTAGTATTATAATTAGTCCGGAACTGGGATGGAAACCCTGTATTAGCGAACTTTCTTTGTGTTTATGTCTTGTCTCCCCCCGTGGGGCTGAGCCACCTAAAGGGAGAACCCTCCAACACCTTCCACCACTCCCACCCTCCCTGGCGTTTAAGAAATGCTCAGTCACGGGTCCAGGTTGCTCTGCAGGAAGCCAAGGAGTCGGTGCCTGGAATTCTGGTCGAGAGAGTAGGGAAGCTGGGAAGCTTCCTGAAGTCGGGGAGCTTTTCTTCCATTTCTGACTCCCCAAGAGATAAGAACACGTTCCAACCACCCTGGCCACTTTCGAAAGTCCAAGGCAACAGTCTCCCGCACGCTGCACTCTGCTTTCTGACCAGGCCTCTTGCCCCTTCAGGAAAAACCTCTGAAGATGAAAAGGGGGCTCCCCTCGGAGTCCCAGGCCTACAGAAGGACAGGACCAGATGGGGCCCAGCATCAAAGCTTGCACCCACTGGGTTCTCTGGACTCTTCCCGGTGCCATGGGCCTCAAGCCCCTAAAGATGAGCCCAGGGACCCCAAGTGTGGATCATGAAGCGTCCTGCCTCGCCGCAGCTGCACAGGAAGCCCAGCTCTTGGGCCTTGCCCCAGGCCTAGCCATTACGAGTGGAGGTGTCGCCAGCCCACATCTACCCCAGTCCGAGGGAAACCTCCTCGAGGAAGTCGGTAGCCCAGAGCCGGACAGACAGAAGGACTCAATAACTCCTCACTGTTTAATATGTGAGGTTCCGCTTCTCTCCCAGGCAACGATCCCGCGCGGGTTTGGGTGGGGGCCCAGGACCTCTCTTCTCCGCGGAGCCCAGGGAGGCGTGCGATCTGGGGGATGGGGAGTGGGTGGTCGGAGCAACCCCGGCCCGGGAGTGCCCAGAGAACTCCTGAATCAGCCCTCCCTCGCCAGCCCGGGTCCGGACGCATCGGTACCTGCCAGCCCGCGGCTCCGGGACATCCGCGCTCCTGCGGCTGGCGCGCTGCGCCCGAACGGCGGGCGCCGAGTCAGGCAGCGGCGGGTCGCGCCCGGCGCGGGCTCCGGCTCGCTCCTCCCAACTTCCCCAGCCCATCCGTGGGCAGAGGCGGTTCCGGAGGCTGGCAGGCCGGGCGCGACGAGGCGAGGCCACGAGAGAAGGAGCCCGCGCTCGCCGGCGAAGGGAGCTGCCCGCCCCAGACCGAGCGCGCCGCTCCGCTCCCCGCGCCCCACGACCCCCAAGCCGAGGGGCGGATCCGGCCAGGCCGCCAATCACCGAGCCCGCCGCCGCCCGGCCAGCCCTAGCCCCGGCCCCAGCCGCCAAGGGGGCGGGGGTCTCGGATTTAAAGACACACTCACCAAGCAGCGTCCAGATTGGCATTCCAGAGCCTCGGCAGCCTGGCGGGGAGGAACGGCTGGCCCCACCTTTCCCGCCCCGCTTCCTCCCTTCGCCCATCCACCCTCCGCCTGGGAGGAAAAGTTTGGGACGGGGGAGATGGCCTGGGAAGCCAGCTCCTCTTCCCTTGTCATTAGTTCGGCTAGTTCTGGAAGAAGCCCAAACCCTACATCCAGCCTCCCTGGCAGGAGAAAGAAGCAAAAGCTCTCGGCGCCACACCCCCTCCCAGACTCCAGCTCCCCGGGAAATCGGCTGGCCCTCGCCGCTCTCTGCTTTTTAAAGCGAGGCCAAGCCTCGGCGGGACCGAGACAAGCAGCTGGGCACCGGAAGAATCCTCGCTGTGCTGTGCAACCTGAGCTAGGCGATTGCCCTCTCTGGACCTCAGCCACCACAGGAGTCAACGGTTGAGCCCTTAAAAAGCAGACTGTCCACTCAGTCGTGGGCTTCTCCTAAGCCCTAGACACCCTCAGTCCCCGGAGGCGAAAAGGGAAGAATGGGGCAGAAACTTTGGAAGGGGAGGGGTCCCTCTGCCCCCACCCCATGGCTCCCTGCAGTGATACCTACAATCCCCACCCCCAGGGGGGCCTATCCCCGCCTCCCACTGACAGGGCTCGGCAGCCCAGCCAGGCGCACCCTGACGACGCCCCAGCAGCCCATGCCAGCCCTCCGCTGGCGCGTGCCCCCAAAGTCACCCAAGGGCATTCGCTCTCTCGCCACTGTTTCCTCTGGGGGAGATGGGCTTTGTCGTGGTTGGTGAGTCACTTCTTCCTTCACTCTGCTCCACACTGGGGAAATCGGTCTTCCTCACCTGTCACTACCTGCCTCACCCACAATCAGGGCTGCAGCAGGAGTCGGTGAAGTCCGAGTTTCCCCAGGATGAAGGCAGCACAGGCCTCACCTCTCTCCAAAGTCAGGCCAGAGGCGCTGGGCTAGGAGAGGGGCAGGCAGGCCCTGCAGTCCATGGGAGCCCTAAGAACAAATAAAGACAAGCGGAATGGCTGTTATTTGTGGTGCTCTTACCAAGTCTCCAGCACCCAGGTCTCAAGTAGCTTCACTGGATGATTCTATGAGATAACTACTTTTATTATCCCTCTTTTAGTGGATGAGAAAACTGAGGCCCAGGGAACACTCGCCCTCAGCTCCAGGCCTCCTCCTGTAACAACCAAGATGTGCGAGGAGGAGAGGAGCGGAGAAGACCCAGGAGTGGCCTTGGGAAGCAGACCTGACCTTCAGAGACCAGCAGAGCTAGGCTCAAGTTGGCTCATAGTTTACTGCCTGTGTGGTCTGTGACATAACCTGTCTGATCTTCAAGTGCCTCAGCCAGAATATGGTCTGTCCTCCTTCAAAGAGGTGTTGACAAGCCAGGAAGCTGGGGCATGTGATGCCTTGGCGTGGCATGTGGCACATTGTAGGCACCATCTTTGGGCACTGCTCCCTTCCTTCCTCCTCTTTGTACAACCTCATAAACCACCCCACCCCGTGTCAGATTCCCCAACTGAAGCCCCTGCCATACTGAGGATGCTGATAATGCATCCTCATTGTCCTGCATTATCCAGGATAATGCCCCCTTGCAGCCAGGACTAAGGTAGGGGTGCGTACGTGCACTAAGACTGTGCTCGAGCACACACATATACACATATACAAACATGCACACATACACACATGCACACACACGCTACTCTTCCTCCCTGGGATCTGTGTCTGGCTGCCTCTCTAGACTGAGCTCCTGGAGGACAAACGTCTGTGTCTGACCTGTCTTTTGGTCCTCAGCACAGTGTCTGGCACATTGGTCATTCATTCATTCATTCGTGTTCACCATGCACACAGTAGGTGTTCTTGTTGAATCAAGCAGAAAAGCCCAGGGCAGAGATGTCCCCGGAAGAACCAGAATCACTGCCCTTCTGGCTCCAACAGACAGCCTCGGGGCTCAGCTGGTAGACCCCAGAAGTAGAGGGCTGGGGGTTTAGAGGTATCTCAGAAACAGGGTACAGATGGCATCCAGATCACAGCGTCCAGCCTCACCAGCCCGTCCCCAGCCCCTGAGGTTCTGCCAAGTCCTTGCTCAGAGCAGCAAATGCTGGGGGTTCCCCCCACCACAAGAAAGCCTGCAGGACCAGATCCTGCCCCCCACCGGACCCAGCGGCCTGGAAGGGGGAAGGGGACTGAATGTTGAGGAAGAGACGAAGGAAGGGACACAGCAGCCCTAGGTATACCCCAAAGAAGGCACTCTGCCCTCTCTCTCCAACCCCAGGCAGAACGGAAGAATCAATTGGGCCAACTCTCTCAGCGCAAACTGCCGCAGAAGCTCCCCAAGAAGTCTGTAAGCTCAGAGCAGAAGCCCAAAAGTCTGCTGAGAAAGGATCAATGGTCCCCGAACAGGATCTCAGAAACTAGAGGGCTCAGGACCCACCCCTACTGACCCAGCACCTCCACCAGAACTACCGCCACCACCCCACATCCCAGATGCACAAGCACCCGAGATGCCACCTTATCATCTAAAGAATGCCAGGGCCCCGCGGGTGGCCCTGCAGTACAATTGTGTGCTCGTGTGTGAACACATGTATGTACACATATGTGCTCGTGTTGCTCATGTATGTTTGCAGAGATGTGAATGAGAGTGTGCATGTTTGTGCGAGTGTCTAGTGGGTGTGAGTGTGGATGTAGGAGTGAGCATGCGTGTGTATGTGGGCATGTGTAGCACACACACAAACTAACCCACCACCGTCCAAAACCAGGCGAGCCGCTACTGCAAAGGGTAGTGAACCACCCCATTACTCACGCTTCCATGAGAATTGCCAGTGGCCATCCACAGCCCCCTCTGCCCAGGCAAGCAAGTCCCAAGTTCAATCCCTGCGAAGAAACATAAGCTGTGCGAACCCCCGGTTCCCTCGTGGGAACGCTCAGGCCAAGAATTATTTCCTGACAGGTAGAAACGACTCGCCGGAAGGCAGAGGAGCTGGGTTCAAACCAACAAAGATGAGACTTGACAAAAGATGAGAAACAGGCTCTACTGCTCTTCTCTGCTCCTCGTTGCACGCCAAGCCCACCACAGGCTGGGGGACACTGGGCCCGAGGAATAGACAACATCAGGGCAGGAAGCCAATCTGGCGCTACTCCCCGTGGCCACGTTATTGCCAAGACTGGGACCCACGTGGGCCCTCCATGGTGGGCATCTTGGAGCCTGCAGTCTTCCCTGTGAGCCAGGTGGTCTCTGAGGCCCAACACAGACCCGTCCCCACCTGCCCCAGCTGCCTCAGGGTCCTGCTCTGGCTGTCTGCCCCTCCAGGCCCACCGCCCCACCACCAGGATCCAGCAGCCCTCGCTTGTTCGGGCCTTGCTGTGTGCAGTCCAGGGCTGAAAGACACGGGCTCTGAGTAGGGCCAATTTGCCTGGATCTAACCTCAGCAATTTTACCACTATGTGACCCTTACCCTAAAAGTCACCACATTTCTCCAAGTCTTTTTTTTCCTCATTTGTAAACTGGTATGAAGAGCAGTTTATGCCTCCAGGAAATGTCTGGAGGATTAAAGGAGTGCCTGGCACTTGGCCAGAGCTCACTGACTGAAGCTATTGTTATTGTTACTATTATTGCCACCTGAGCTCACACCCTCACCCAGCCCTGCACCTGCCAGGGCAGAGGGATTCTCCGAGGCTGAGTTCAGTTCAGGTTCCACCGCCTCCAGGCAGTCTTCCCTGCTCAAAGGATCTCTGTCTGCCCTGGACTCCTTCCCCCTCACCTCTGTGCAGGGCCCTAGTACTTGAGCACTCCTGCCTGGCACAGAATACATGTTCAATAATTGACATTATAATTATCAGCTGGATTATTAATTTCATTGGTTGGCCCTCCTTTGGGTCTAGGTCCAAGGATAGCATCTCCCACCTCCTAAATTCACACACTAGGTTCAAACTTTTTTGACGAAACTCAAAGTAAGAAATGCATTTTAGGAACTTCCCTGGTGGTGCAGGGGATAAGATGCCACGCTTCCAATGCCGAGGGCCCGGGTTCGATCCCTGGTCAGGGAACTAGATCCCACATGCATGCCACAACTAAGAGTTTGCATGCCACAACTAAGGAGCTCGCAAGCTGCAACTAAGGAGCCCGCAAGCTGCAACTGAGGAACACGCCTGCTGTGACAAAGACCCCATGCAACTAACTAAATAAATAAATAATTTTTTTAGTAGTTTTTAAAATTTATTTATTTATGTATTTATTTTTTGGCTGAGTTGGGTCTTCGTTGCTGTGCGTGGGATTTTTCTCTAGTTGCGGCATGCATGGGCTTCTCGTTGTGGTGGCTTCTCTTGTCGTGGAGCACAGGCTCTAGGCGCTCAGGCTTCAGTAGTTGCAGCACGTGGGCTCAGTAGTTGTGGCTCGCAGGCTCTAGAGCACAGGCTCAGTAGTGGCGCATGGGCTTAGCTGCTCCACGGCATGTGGCATCTTCCCAGACCAGGGATCAGAACCACGTCCCCTGCGTTGGCAGGCGGATTCTTAACCACTGCGCCACCAGGGAAGTCCCATAACTAAATATTAAAAAAAAAAGAAATACATTTTAGGGTATATATCCAGAAAAATGAAAACTCTGATTCAAAAAGATACATACACCCCAATGTGCACAACAGCACTATTTACAATAGCCAAGACATGGAAACAACCAAAGTGCCTATCAACAGACATTTGGCTTAAGAAGATGTGGTATATTTATACAATGGAATATTACTCAGCCATAAAAAAAGAAATATTGCCACTTGCAGCAACATGAATGGACCTAGAGAATATTATACTTAGTGAAGTCAGACAGAGAAAGACAAATACTGTATGATATCTCTTATATGTGGAATCTGAAATAGGATCCAAATGAATCTATATACAAAACAGAAACAGAATCACAGACATAGAAAACAAACTTATGGTTACCAAAGGGGGAGGGAGGGAGGGACAAATCAAGAACATGGGTTTAACAGATTCAAACTACTATGCATAAAATAGATAAGCTATAAGGATTTACTGCATAGCACAGAGAACTATATTCAACATCTTATAACCTATAATGGAATAGAATCTGCAAAATATATATTAGCTGAATCACTTGGCTGTATTAACACAATATTATCATGGCCTGAAACTAACACAATATTGTAAATCAACTATATTATATATATATATATATATATATTTTTTTTTTTTTTTTACCTTGGGACCACCAGCTACACAGAGACATAAATATACCAAAACAAACAAAAAAAATGCTTAGCCTTACTGCATGTGACACACTCTGATACTTTCTAATCTATCCTATCCTACTTCTTTCTTTTTTTTAAATAAATTTATTTATTTTTATATATTTTTAATTTTTATTCTTTTGGCTGTGTTGGGTCTTCGTTGCTGCGTGCGGGCTTTCTCTAGTTGCGGTGCCTACTCTTTGTTGCGGTGTGCGGGCTTCTCATCGTGGTGGCTTCTCTTGTTGTGGAGCACGGGCTCTAGGTGCACAGGCTCAGTAGTTGTGGCACACGGGCTTAGTTGCTCTGCAGCATGTGGAATCTTCCCGGACCAGGGCTCGAACCCATCTCCCCTGCATTGGCGGGCGGATTCTTAACCACTGCACCACCAGGGAAGCCCCTATCCTATTTCTTTTTGTTTTTACTGATTGCAGTGCACAAAACTGATTTTACCTGTGACCTGCAGTTTGAAAATGCCTTGAAGAACAATGAGGTCCCCGAGGGCAAGGGGACCTCCCCCCTACCCGTCCCCCAGCACTTCTCAATGCCTGACTGAAGAGTGCCCAGGACATGTGGGAGGAGGGTGATTCTATCTCCAGAACATTCCTCAAGTACTACAAGGAGAGCCCTCCATCAGAAGAAGAAGAGAGAAAAGGGAGAAGGAATCCTGGTTCATTCAGTCAACAGATATTTCATTCATTCATTGTCAGTCAGTCAATCAACAAACATTTACAGAGCCCCTTCTATCTTCCAAGCCCTGTTCTAGGCCTTGAGCAGTGAATGAGGCAGACAAGTTCCCTCATGGGGCAATGTCCCTTTATGGGGCTGACATTTTAGTAGGGTGGGGCAAAGGATACAATAAACAAGTAAATAATAACAGAGGCAACATCATTCCTGAGTGATTCATGCAATGAAGAAAATAATAGAATGGTAAAGAAAAGTGGGGCTACTTTAGAAACAGTGGAGGTCTCTGAGCCTCAGGTAACTCATGACACTTACCTCACTTACCTGAGCTGGTGGTTGTGGGACTTAAATGGGGTGATGACTTCAAAGTATGTAGCACAGAGTGGCCTTTACCGTCATCGCTATTCGATGGATACGCGTGACTGAAGGCAGGTTGTGATAAAGTTCCGCAAAGTGTAAGGTTGTACTGGGGTTCAGAGGATGATGAGGGGACACGCTGATTACAGCACAAGCCCAGGACCCACGCACGTATTGGCTTCTTCCTCTGCACAGCTCACCTGGCATGTCTCTCCCCATTTCCCAAGCCACAGCTCCCTACTCCTGCCCCACCCTACAATTCAGCCCGGCCCAGTTTGACCAGTCCTCCCTAAGAGCTGGGCCACTGAAGAGTTAAGTTCCTTCTGGTGGGTGTCCTGAGCTGCACAGGGACAGATACCAGCAGCCTTCAGCACCGCACCTGCGCCTCTGTGGACTCCCGCTGATCAGATGACACCTGCCCAGGAACATGAGTGCTGACTCCCAGCAAGATAGCAAGAGGGTGGAGATCTGGAGCCCAGCCCCAGGAAATGCTGAAGGGTCCGGGTCTGTTCAATTGGAGCAGAGAAGGCTCAGAGGCAGGACACTGTCTTCTGGTCCCTGCAGGGTTGTCGGGAAATGAGTGAGGATCCCTGTCTCAGGTGAGCTGCTCAAGCATCTGAGCTCCAAGCTGCAACGTTAAGTACCTACTGTGTGCCTGACCCTGGTCTCAGGGTGCAGACCCCACCCTGCCCTAGGTGCTCCCAGACCTGTGAGGCAGGCAGAGCAGTAAATTTTCAGAGAGATGTGTTTCCTGCAGGGTGGAGTGGGGACCAGGGTGCTGGGAGGGCTGTGAAGAGGACACCAGCACCACCTCCCAGGTCAGCTCAGAGTGGAAGTGGATGTCCTGGGAGGGCCCTACCAGCTCAGTGATGTACACTGATTTGTTTCGGCTTTGGCATCAGAGAGACCTGAGTCTGAATTCAGTTTCTGCCATTTCTTAGCTACGTGACCTCAGGCAAGTTTCTGAGCTTCTCTGAGCCTCTGTTTCCGCATCTATAAAATGAGGATTGGGACCTCCCTGGCAGTCCAGTGGTTGAGACGCTGTGCTTCCACTGCAAGGGGCGTGGGCTCGATCCCTAGTCTGGGAACTAAGATCCCGCATGCCACGCAGCCTGGCCAAAAAGTAAATTAAATTAAATTTTTAAAAAGTGCTTATAAAATGAGGACAGTCACACATACTTCGACAGGATTTTGAGATTAAATGAACTAACAAATTTAAAGCCCTTAACAAATAGCTGTCCAAGAAGACGCTCAATAACATAATAGTAGTTGTGGCTGCTAGCATCATCAGAAGATCCCCTCCTAGGGGTCTCCGTCTGCCCTCACCTCCTCCCTCCTCTCCCTCCCCTCTCATAACGTGCAGAGAATCCCCTGCCCCCACTGCTATGAGAAAGGAGCTCCAAGTGGCCTTCTGCTGGGTCTCACTGCAGAACCCCAGGCCCTGGACACTGAAAATAATGAGGCGGGGTGGGATGGGGGGTGTTGAGAGGGGGTCTGCCAAGTCCTGCAGCAGGAAGACCATCCATCCCTGAATAAATAGGCTGTCACCCCTTCCCTCCCACTATCCTTCTCCCTTAAATAACCCAGATCTGTTGCCCAGTTGTATCCAAGCAACACTACTCAGGCGCCCAAGGATGTCTCACTCTGACAGAGCCATTTATGAAAATGCTGCAAGGGAAAAGGGGGTGGGGTGGGGGTCAAGGGAGCTACAGAGGCCTGATAGCGCCTTCCCAAGGCCTTCAGATGGCAAGTTCCTGGTCCCCAGGAACAGAGCTCCTGGGCTGACCCCTCACCAGAGGGGTGGGCAGTGAGGAGTGCTTGCTTACCAGAAACATTCCAGCAGAGGCCAAGACCTCCCAGACTTACAGGGAAGATCCCAGACTCCGCAAAGTTTGGGACACACAGGAGCCAACGAAGTGCCTTGGAAAGATCACTGGCCCAGGCTCAGCCTCCTGAGGTCTAGTCTCGGTGCCAAAACTCACTGGCTGTGTTATCCCAGCCAGGTCACCCACCTCTCTGAGCCTCAAAGAACCTTAGTGACAGAAGAGGGATAGGAAAAAAAAAGGAAGAGGGATAGGAAAGGGACGGTCTCACACTTTTTGACAGTATTTATCCACATGACAAATGCAGACTCTTCCCCTCAGCAATTCCATTTCTAGGAATTTAGCCTAGAGATGTGCCTGCACACGGACAGATTGACAACTGTGCAAGGTTATTCCTCGTTTGCGATGGTGAAAGATTGGAAACAGCCGAAAAGTCTGTGGACAGAGAGATGATTGGCTAGATAAACTCTGGAACATCTAGAAACTGGAAATGCCATGCAGCTATTTTAAAACACGAGGCAGATGTATGTGGGCTGATGGAAAATGATCTCTAGAGCTGGGAGCAAAGTCCAGGAGTGGACATGGACAGAGACGATCAGGGCAGCGTAGTCTGTGACAGTGGGCACTGGAGCCAGCGTTGGCATCTGTCTCTAGGGGAATAGATAAGTCACATGGATTCCAACCACAGAATCCCATCCAACAGGTACACCCAACAGTCCAGGTGCACATGCAAAGATGTGGAGTGAGCTTGAAAACACAGTATCCTGTGATAAAATAATAGAGCTGGATTAGCCATACAATACCATTGATGTAAAGTAACAACACTCATACACAGAAAAATAACCATAGTTTTTAAAAATGAGGATATGTGCGCTATGCAAGAACACTGATCAAACACACTACCATGGGTGCCTATGAGAAAAAGGAATACGATGAAGGGGAAATGAAACAAAGAGAACAATGCAAGAGAAAGGCCTCACATATATTGATGATGATTGAGGAAAATTATTTACTCAACTGCAGCTGAGGTAAAAAAGAAGGAGGGAAGGGGGGAGGGAGGAGAGGAAATTGCAGGACAGGTCTCTAATATTCTAGCACTTTAGGAGCTGTATAGATATAGTCCCTCAATATCCACTGGGGGATTGGTTCCAGGACGCCCATGGATACCAAAATCTGCAGATGCTCAAGTCCCTTATATAGTAGTACAGCTGTATCAGCTGTACGTACAGTGGGTATCAGCTGAGGTGGAAACTGGATATGGAGGGTTGCTTATATATACGTACATACACAGAATACAGTTGACCCTAGAATAACACAGGTTTGAACTGCAGGGGGCGACTTATACGCAATTTTTTTACTACAATACTACAAGATTCACGGTTGGTTGAATCTGGGGATGCAGAACGGGAGATACCGCCAGGGGCCAGCTCTAAATTAAATTACATGCTGATTTTTGACTGCACGGAGGTGGGCACCCCTAACCCCCGCGATGTTCAAGGGTAAACTGTACATTAAATGTCTCTGAAGAACAGGTAAGAAACCAGTGATTTTAGTTGCCTCCAGGGAACTGGGTGGCTGGATGGAAATTTCTCACTGCACACCTTCTTGTGCATTTGAATTTTGTTCCATGTGGATGTGTTATCTATTTTTAAATAATAATAATCAACTGATAGGCTTGTACACACAGGGTCAGTCTCTGGAAGGCTACAGAAGATGCTGGGAAGAGGGCTTAGCCCTCAGAGGATAAATGAGGCCTGGGGAGAGGAAGCAAGAAGCTTGGGGAGGGGAATTGGGCTTGCCCTCCACTCACTATCCTTTTGTACAGTTGGCTTTTTTTACCCTATGCATCTACGATATATTCAAATAACTGTCTTTTTTTTTTTTTGGCCATGCCATGAGGCATGTGGGATCTTAGTTACCCGACCAGGGATTGAACCCTGGCTCTTGGCAGTGAGAGCGAAGAGTCCTAAGCACTGGACCGCCAGGGAATTTCCTAATAACTGTCATTTTTAATTTTTATTTTGAACACTTTATATATGCACAAAAGTAGAGAATAGCATAATCGACGCTATATACCCATTATCAGATATGACACTTATCAAGATTTTGCCACTCTTGCTTCATCTACTGTTATCTTTTTTTCTCTTTTGGTTTTCTTTCTGGAGTATTTTAAAGCAACCCACAGACATTACACAATTTCACCCCAACCTCCATCAGAATATGATGGATGCAGTAAACATATCTTAAAGAAATGAAGTCTACGAGGCCAGACAGAGCACCCTGGCAGACTTAGAGGGATTCCCTGTATGAAATCTCTGAGGGGTAGTGGTCCCTGCCTCTGTTTGACTGTTCCCAGAGACGAGGAACTCACTCCTGACCCAGCCTCCTTCTTTGTCCTAATGGCCTAGAGCTAGGCTTCTCAGAAGGGACAGACACCACCCCCCATTCCCTTTGTTGTCTTGGAGGCACGCAGCCATGGGCAGAAGCAGCTCAAAGCCACAGAGAAACAGCCCAGCTCATTAGAGTCCCTTCCTTTCCAAAACAAACTCAGAAGCATAATGGCACGCCAGGCACATTCACGTAAACTGGAGGCCACTAAAGACCTGCTGGCTTGGAAGGCCTCTCCAGGCGCCCCACCCCCCACCCCAGGCCGTCTGAGACAGGCATTCACTGTCCTGGCAGTCAGGGGTAAACCTGGGGCTGGGACTGGACAACTGTTCCCAGCTGGCCTATGTGTGCATTTGAATCACCAGCAGGAGGGATTCGACCACAGATTCCCAGGCTCCACTCCAGCCCTCCTAAGCCAGAATCTCCAGGGCTGGAGCCTGGGAAAGCCCCCTGGGTGGTTCTAAGGCAATAGTCAAGTATCTGGTGTTTGGGGACCACGGGGCCAAGTGACTCCAAGGCCCTCTTCTGCAAAGGGCCAATCCGACTCTTAGCAGCCTGCCTCTGTACCAAGATTCTGGCCTGCCCCCAGCCCTGCCCAGGGTGTAGTGTTCCCACCTGCGGCTGGCAGGGGACCAGGTGATGCCAACTCCTCTTAAGAATGTGCTGGCCAAGGCTCAGAAGGGCACAGACAGCCCCCCAAATCCAGGGTGCTTTCTGAGGCCAGAGGCACAGATTCAGAGATGGCATCTCGCCCCCTCCCCTGCAAGGTCTTCCCTCCTACAGGGGAAGGGAGACACTGAGTGTTTACTCTGTGCCACAGTTCACATGCATTAACTCACTGAAGCCTCACCCCTGCCCCACGAGGCAGGAGTCGTCTCATCCTCCTTAGCAGATGAGGAAACTGAGGCTCAGGGAGATGCACTAACCCACCCCAGGGCACACAGCTGGTAAGGGGCCAAGCTGGGAATTCACACCAGGCAGCCTGACTTCAAAGATCTGCTTTTCTACCCACAGCAAAAGCTCAGCCTGCCCCTGTGCTCCAGTGACCGAGCCAGACATCTGCCGTCCAAAGCGTGGTCAGCGAGACTCTGCTCTATGTAACCAGGCGTCCCTGGGTCAGGGTATGTGTCCCTCCACAGTGCGTGTCAGTTATGATCTCTGGAAAGCGGGCGCCAAGGCAAAGTTAGCAGTGCAGTTGGTTTATTGGGGGAAATGCCAGTGAAAGACAAGGGGCGAGGAGGTAGGAATGAGTGGGGAGAGCCTTCAGACCATGTTGCAGGTCTGACACCTATGCAAGGATGGGGAAGGAAGGAGGGTTGAGAGGAAGAGCCCCAGGCCCAGGGCAGCCCTGAGAACATCTCAGCCAGGCCAAGCAGGAAACCCGAAGAAAGACTGCCCACTAGAGGAGTCCTGCATCTGGCAGATGTGGCCCAGCTCTAGTACCCGCCCGGGGCTCAGCCACTGGCCAGGAGCCCAGGGAGGTGGTGGCCTCCGTGTGAACGCAGCAGTGGATCCCAAAGGTGGGGCAGCTGAGGGCAGTCAGCTAACTGCATCCTGCAGCAAGTTCTCTGCAAGGGAGCTCAGAATAGCACACCTCAAGGCTGCCACCCCTGGCATGATCCATTGGCTTGCCTGTCCCTCCGCCACTAGGCAGGGAAATATGTACTGTTACCTCTGAGCTCCCGGAGGGCAGGGAAATATGTACTGTTCATTGCTGTGTTCTAGCCCAGGGCACAGCATATACTAGGAGCTTAATAAATGCTTGTATAATTGGCCAGGCCAAACCTCCAAATGCTGCAGGACAGCCGCTTCCACTGTAAGAGATGGTCTCGGGCAGAGGAAACAAGGAAGAAATTCAAGTCCTGAGTACCTACATACACCAAGCTTGGACTCAAGGCCTGCTTTTGGATTACAAAGGGCTTTCTCAAAATTACCGTGCTGGCTATTTTCAGCCAACCTGAGAAGTAGGTGCCACTCCCACGTCCCAGAGCACTGAGGCTTGGAGTGGTGATGTCACTCCTCTGAGGATGGCTCTCCTGACGCCAAAGCCTGCTGTGCCCTGCTCACTGTAGCAGGTCCACAAGAAGCCCTGGGCAGGGACCCCTCCTGGGGCAAAAGCAGGGAAAAGGGGTCCACATTTAGGCCCTGGGGAAAAGAAGCTTCCTTAACCTTGGCTGGTACCCCTCATCCCACCTTTTTTCCAGCAAGAGAGTCAGGCAACCCCTCTAACTGAGCAGAAAACCAAGAGGCCATGGGCTTGATAAAGGCCATGACCAGACGGGTTGTTTGGACAGAGCCCCTGACCAGACTTCTGGAGATTCAAGCCCTAATCGAGATCCTGCCTCACCATGTCTACACTGGGCAATTAAAGGAAACTCTCTGGGCCTCAGTCTCCTCATCTGTAAAATGAGATAAATAACTCTTGCCTTGCACATAAACACAGGTACTCTTCTCAGACCCCATCTATGGTGGATAGGTGGACAAATTGCCCATTTGGCGGTAAGTGACAAACTTCAGACAACTCTGGTGCATTGTCAGAATGAACCCCATGGTTCTCCTTCCATGGAACATCAGGGCTGAGGGGCTCTTTGTGGGAATTTAACCCAACTCCCCACCTCACCCAAGAATGCTCCCCACTGTACTCCGATCCTTTACTGGGTGCTTTCTAAGTGCCAGGTACTGTATTAGACTTCAGATCCATAATCCCATTCCTCATTTTTGAAAAGCATATTCCACTACTATCCTCATTTTTTGAATGAAGAAACCGAGGCACAGAGAGGTTGAGGAACTTGCCCCACGTCCCTCAGCCATCTCTGACCTCAGAGCCCTTGAGTTCAGCCAAAGTGCTACCTGACTTTAATTCCCCCGGGATGGGAGTTCACCCCCTAGGGAGACTTCTCTGCAGAACTGTCCTCCTCCTCCTAACATGAATCTGACCTCCACTTCCCAGCCACTCTCCTCAGTCCCCAGCTGGTCCTGTCCCGGCCACCCTGGGACCACCAGCACACAGGTACATACCTCTTCCTTTCAAATATTTGAGAAATGCCATCTCTTACCCTGCCTGCAGACTTCTCCAGCTAAACAACCCCTGGGCTTTCAAAGCCCGGTGGGAGCTTCCAAGACCCGTGAGAACTTCCAAGACCGGAAAAGGCCTTAACTGTTATTCCACCTCCAGTTCCCCCAGGGAGCTCTTTCCCAAGGGGGTCGAGAAGAGAATGAAACCCTTCTCTCTCACCACTCAGCACCTCCCTACCCCCAGGGATCTGGTCTCCGGGCTCTGACTTCACACCTAGCTGACATTTGACATTCAGAAACCTGCAGACAAGTGTCCTTCTGGAGCCCGCAGGCACGCATCTCCCAGCCTGTCACCGCCCCCCTTCAAATCTCTAGCTGCTGCTAGCAGTGAAGCAGTGAAGCCGTTAAAAATGCTCACTATTCTGTAGGGAGACAGAGGGAGAGGCCAAGATGGGGGTGGGGCAGGCAGCCGGAGGCTGGTGGGAAGGAAATAAAGAGCCCCGTGCAGGGGATCAGGACAGCCCAGGACAGGGTCTTGGAGGGGAGCGAGCTAAGTCTCCCTGCTCAGGGGCCCCAGTTTCTGCCACAAATCCCTGCCTTCCTCACTAGTTTGTTCCACATTCTCTTACTTCCTCTCACAGCTTCCCCCTGGTCACTCAGGGACAGCGACCTCCTACCCCCACCTCCAAAAACCCCTATTCAATAAGTTAGTGTTTAATGGGTATGGCGTTTCATTTGGGGAAGACGAAAAAGTTCTAGAGATGGATGGTGGTGATGGCTGCACAACAATGTGAATGCACTTAATGCCACTGAACTGTATACTTAAAAGTGGTTAAAATGGTCAATTTTATGTTATGTATATTTTACAACAATAAAAAAAAAACCCGACCTAAATGGAGGGAAATCCGAAAAGGAGGAGTTGTATGTATGTGTGTGGCTGATTCATTTTGCTGTGCAGTAGAAACTAACACAACATTGTAAAGCAACTATACTCCAATAAAAATTAATTTTAAAAAAACCCCACAGAATGGAGAAAATAATTGCCCCCTCCCCCTGACACAAAAGGCCTCACCAAGAAGTCCCAAGTGGGCCAAAGTTCCAGCTCTGAGTAGGAAGACCACTGTCTGGGAGGTAGAGACCCCACACCAGCCCCATGGAGCGGTCCTGGGAGTCCCAAAGCCGCCTCTCCCCACCAGCCTCCCCAGTGGCAGCCCTGGAGCAAAGGGCACCTGTCAGGCCAGTGAAGGCCTGGAGACCCCCAGTCCCAACCCCAGGTCAGAGCCAGAAGGTACCAGAGGCACCAAGAGGCAGTGCCTGGCCCAAGGTCACACAGCAAGTTAACCACAAGGCCCACTGAGCAGACCCAACCCTGAGCTGTCCTCAGAAGGGAAATGCAGGCCAGTTGGGGTCTGGCAGCAGTTTAAAACAGAATACCTAGGCTATTTCTCCCAGCTGCTTCCCATCCTGCCTGGGGACCTGCTAATGTGAGGAGCCTCTCAAGTTTCTCATTTCCCCGCAGGTTCTATACTCGGCCTTTGCAGCCCTGGCACGTGGAGCCTTCACTCCCCTGGGTGGCAGCATGTCACTGAGGGGTCAGGCTTTAGAATCAGACAGGCTTGCCTGAGTCCTGATTCCATCTCTATAAATATGCTTCTTAGACTAGGCCCCCCATCTGTAAAATGGGCACAATAATGCCTAATTGGTGGTATTCTTTGAGGATTAGCACAAATGATATAATACCTATGAAGGGCCTGAAACGCAGTAGGTGCTCAAAAAATTTCTTTCCTTTCCTCTTCCCTCCTGGGGATCCAGGGCCTTCTGCCTAGCACAAGTGGTGCAAAAACGGTCAGCAGCATCCCCCCTCACCCACTGATTGCCTGGGTAACCTGGGGGCAAGTCCATTCCCTTCTCTGGGCCTGTTTCTCCACCTGCAGAATGAAAGGGTAGAGCTTGCTGATCCTTCACTGGTGTATATAACATACCTAAAAGTGCATGTATAATATCTTTTCGGGCATGCTATCTACAAGAATGTTCCTAGCAGCATTATTCAGAATAGCCCAAAATATGTAAACAACTCAAATGTCCATCAAGAGAAGAATGGATGAACAAACTGTGGTGCAGGGGACTTCGCTGGTGGCGCAGTGGTTGAGAATCTGCCTGCCAATGCAGGGGACAAGGGTTCGATCCCTGGTCCGGGAAGATCCCACATGCCATGGAGCAACTAAGCCTGCGAGCCACAACTACTGAGCCCGCGTGCCACAACTACTGAAGTCCGCATGCCTAGAGCCCGTGCTCCGCAGCAAGAGAAGCCACCCCAGTGAGAAGCCCATGCACCGCAACTAGAGAAAGCCCGTGCACAGCAACGAAGACCTAACGCAGCCAAAAATAAATAAATAAAAATAAATAAATCTATTAAAAAATTATTTTTAAAAAAACAAAAACAAATTGTGGTGCAGTGTCTTAATGGAATACTTCCTAGCAACTAAAATGAATGAACTACCAATTCACCAACATCATGGACGAAAAGAGCTAGATCCAAATGAAAATGTAGTGTAAGATTCCATCATTTAGACAAACTCCTAGGACAGGTAAAACTAGCCTATGATGATTGAGGGCAGAAGGGTGGTCACCTCTGGGTGAGGGGCGACATTGACTGGGAGGGGGCCTGAGGGAAACTTCTGGGGCACTGGGGATGTTCTATATCTTGATCTGGATATGTTACATAGACGAATACAGCTGTGAAAATTCATCAGATTATGACTTTAAAATCAGTACACTTTATGCATTATTTTCATCATCCCCTTTGCCCACTAAGTTCCAGCCTAACTTCTTTCAGTTCCTCAAACTGGCCAGTTGTGGTCCCCCCTCAGGATGTTTGCACTTGCTGATCCCTCTTCCTAAGATGCTCTTCCTCCAGATCTTCCTTCCTTCCACTTAGGTCTTTGCTTACCTGCCACCTCCTTGGAGAGGCCTTCTCTGCCACCTCCACCTGAAGCAGTCCCTCATTCTCTCCCTATTCCGTCACCCTAATTCTCTCCACAGCACCCATCACTATCTGATACTTTCCTTGTTCTGGCTGTTTGTTTGTTTATTGTCTTTCTCCCCCTACTAGGATGTCAGCTCCATGAGAGCAGGAACGTGTCTAGCTGGGTTCAAATCTTGGCTCCACCTAGAGCAATGGCTGGCACACAGTAGGTACTAAATAAATATTTAGGCCATTTCTAGAGACGGTCAGATTATGTCTCAAACTTTTACTCTTCAAAGTGGTGAGAGGGAATTCATTGTTTGTGTTTTCATTCACCCCAAAAACATGCAAGAGAGGCCTACGAGGTGCCAGGCCCAACCTGAACTCACCAGGGCTTCTGAGGGAATGCCCAGAGTAAGTGGCTGGCTCAGCCTCCCAGTTCCCAGGGTAGGGAGACTGGTGGGCTCTGGGTGTGGCCAAGGCTGCCCATGCCAGCTGAATGTCTGGGCAGCAGGAGGGCCTGTGCCTTGGCAGGAAACCACCCCTTCTAAAGAGTCAGAGCTCAGCAAAAGCCAGCCACTGTCCCTGTCTGCAGGCCGGGTCACTTGCTGCCATGGCAACTGTCCTGCCAAGCCACTGGCACTGAATGCAGGAGACACAGTGCCAGGAAGGCAATTGGGCATCTGCTGGGCTCCCCTGTCCTGGCAAAGGAGGCACCTTGGCCTGCCTGAGCCCACAGCTGGGAGAGGTATGTGTTGTTCCTGCGTTTTTCCCTGTGTGTGTGTGTGTGTGTGTGTGTGTGTGTGTGTGTGTGTGTGTGTGTGTGTGTGTGTGTGTGTGTGTGTGTGTGCGTGCCATGCACAAGCACGGACAGTCTCTCCCACATCTGGAATGGGGATTCCCATAGGGGGTAAAGAATTGTTCAGTAGTAAAAGCTGTCATTCACTGAGTATTTACTACACCCAGGTACCATGCTAGATACTTGTGTATTTCCTCATTCTAGTCTCACAACAAGCCTATGAGACAGGAACTATTCCCCCTTTTACAGAGGAGGAAAATGAGGCACACAGTGGTTATGTAACTTGCCCAGAGTCTCACAACTAGTAAGCAGTAGAGTGAGGGTTAGAACCCAAGCAATCAGGCTCCAAAGCCTTAATGACAACCGCCAGGAACAGAGCCTCTCCACGGGACTGAGTCACTTGGTTTTCCCACTGGCCATTCAGTTTTCTGAGCTCTGCACAGGCACCAAGGAAAAAGAAACGGGTTTGATCTGGCCTCTGGCTTCAAGTTGCCTCTAGCGCCCTGCAGGAGATGCCGGTAAACATAACCACGATGCGGAGCCCCAAATCTCAAAGAGTAGAGCGGAGTACAGAGGGCTCTGTGGGGCAGGAAGACGTTAAGAGGGGAGCCTGACTCCTGCACTTGCTGCTTGACTGGGGGCTGTGGGGTCGCAGTGGGAGCTGTCCTGGAATCAGAGGACCGATGAAGTTCTGCCCTGGGAGGCCACCTGCTGGACAGATGGCAGCAGGAGAGCCCGGGCAGCCGGACGCTCCTCTCCTTCACAACAGGTGTTTCCCGGGTGCTCTCCGTGCGCCTAGCACCATGCTAAGTGCAGGGGTGCAGAGCAACACAGACAGTAAACCCAACAGGCTTTGCAGCGCTTACAGTCTGCTGGGGGTGGGGGGCAAACATGAACCAACAGCCCCCGAGCAAAGATGTAACCACAGCTGACAATAAGTGCTCTGAGGGAGTGTGAGGGGGTCATCTTTCAACCGCGTGCTGGGGGAAGGTCTCTCCAAGGAGGTAACATTTAAGCAAAGACTTGAAGGCTAGTAGGTGTTTGCCAGGCAGAGCAGGAGAAAGGGCATTTGGGCAGAGGGGACGGCAAGGGCAAAGGCTCACCAGATTCCAGGAACTGAAAGAAGGCGGAAGGCTGCTGCAGGTGGAGGGCAATGAGGCATGAGGCACAGGGCCCGGGCTTCAGGAGCTTGTATTTGATCCCAAGGCAAGGGGAGCTCCGAGGGTTTCAACGAGGGAAGTGCTGCAATCCCACCCACGGCTGCCGCTCCTGGGAGGAATGGATTGTGGGGGCCAGCCAGAAGGCCAGTGCAGAGCAAAGGGTGGCTGGGACCAGGATGATGACAGAGGAGATGGAGAGGGACAGATGGATTCTAGAGAACGATTTTAAAAGCAGGATCGGTGGGGCTAGTGTTGGATCGGATGTTGGGATGTTGGGGAGAGGAGGGAATCAGGGTGTCTGGCTTGAGTAGAGGGAGGGGCTTGAGTGAAGTGGGAGCACTGCGCGAGCAGCACGTGAAGAGCTCAGTCCTGGATGGGAGGGGAGCTGGAGAAGCCCATGAGGGAGCCCAGGGGAGATGCACAGGTGGGCGGTGGGTGTGGGTCCTGGACTCAGACGTAGAGAAAGGCAGGGCACCATCAGCATCGGGTGGGGTTTAAGCCTTAGAAGGGCAAGACGCTCCAGAAGAGGGATGTAGAGGGAGGGGAGGGACCCATCAGTGCCGAGTGGGTGGGGGGCACTAGAGAACGGGAGCAGGAGCGCCGGGGAGGTGGGAGGGAAGCTTGGTGGCACCAAAGTCAAGGGGTAGGAGAGTGTTTCAACTGTGTCAAAAGCCGCCTTGAGGTCAAGCAGGACTAAACCAATTTGGCAACATGAGTGTCCCACAACCCAAGCCAGGGCAGTGTCCATGGTGGGCGGGGGGATATGCTCTCAGAGGTGAAGAGTGACCAGGAGGCAGGGAGTGTGGGAAGGCAGCACCATCAATGACAATTCGAGAAGATGCGCAGCTGGAAGGGGACTGGGCTGTGTGGCTGTAAAGACGGGGTGTCAGGGCATGGTGGGGTGCTCTGATGGGAACTGGCCCGGGGCATGGGGGCTGGGAGAGCACGGAGGACACAGGCAGGGCTGCAGGACGCCGCAGCTTTCCAGAGCCTCTTTCTTCTGCCGCTCCTCCACTTTCACCCTGGCTTCTCTAGTCACCCCTGTAACAACCACCCCTTTCTCTGATGAGGGAAACTGAGCCCCAGAGAGGGGCCCAAGGTCACACTAGGGCTCTGCCCAAGCTGGCTCCTTAGGGGGCCAGGGAGCCGGGTGGTGGGCAGGCTGCTTGGAGTCATGGGGAGCCAAGAATGGTGCAGAGGTCATGTGGGCCCCTGACGGGTCTGCACGCCCTCCCCTCCCTGCCAGGCCTGCATTGCCCGGCTCCGGCAATCCCCCACCCTGGGCAGTGTGGCAGGGGACAGCAGACAAGACCAGGTACCCAGGAAAGATCACTTGTTATGGGGCCCGAGCCTCATACTGTTGGGAGAGGGGGTTTGAAGGAAAGAACACAAAAATACAAATACAAATCAGAGCTGGGGACCTTGGAGGGGCGTGAAACTTACCCTTCATTCATCAGCCTCAAGGTAACTAACTCCACCTGTGGCTGCCCTCGCCTGAAGCAACTGACATCATCTCTCAGCACCCACCGTGCAGAGGTGTGAGCACTAAATGAGATAACTGTGCAAAGGGTTGCGGGTGAGCGCTGACAAACTGTGACAGTGGCTATTGCGGACTGGGCTCCCCTGGGGGTGGGGGTGGGGGGCTCTGCCCTCCCTAAGTCCAGGGGCAGAAGCGCTGGGGAGCACGAAAAGGTGGTGGTGACTCACCGCACCTGTCCCACCCCCCCACCCCAGAGCCAGCCTGGCACCAAGTTGGGGCTCTGCAGATGGCCCTGAGCCATAACGTCCTCCTGAGGCCCCAGCTTACAGAGTAGGCCCAGGGTGGGGACAGGATAGACAGGAGGGGAACACATCCAGCGGACCCAGATCCCTGACCACTACGTCCAGGTCGGGGGCTCACTCCAGAGGGTCCCTCTTTCTCGGGGCTCCAGTCCAGGACCAAGTGGCAAGACTCGCAGGGCGGAGGAGCTGCCCGAGGTGCAGCGCCAAGTCGTGGGCACAGCGACACACGGGCAAGACCTGCAGCGCTCACACCCACTGGGGCCTGGGGAGGAGACACCCCACCGCCGCGCTGGGGACCCGCGACGGGGCTCCAGGCCACTCACCGCCTCCTCCAGCTTCCTCTGGCGCCACAGCCCACTCTGCTCTTTCGGCTAGCTGGCGGCCGAGTTGCCCGGGTCGCCCACCGAGCGCTTTCCCAAGAAGGCGGGCGCAGCAGCCTGACGCGGCTGGCAGGGCTGGGCACCGCCCTGCACACATCCCTTTAGGACTCCTCTCCACAAACAAGAGAGCAAAGCCAGAGGCAGGCATGCACGCTGAAGGGCACGGCTTCCATGAGTGTTCCTTTCCTTTGCCTCCGTCACCTCCCGATGACAACAATCAACCTGCCTGGGGAAAGCAAGCTCTATAAGAAAAGTACTTTTTCATCCCCCTTAATTAGCACCTATTGTACACATGGCACTGAGTGCAGGGGTGCAGAGGAGACTTCTGTCCCCTAAAAGCTCATAGTCTAAGAGGAGGTGGGTAATAGAGGGCATGATTTAAGGGTCCTGAGAGAGGGCTGACTGGACTGCAGAAATCTCAGCTGGCTTCCTGGAGGAGGTGGTCTCTTAAAATAAGCAACATTTATTTTTAGATAGCGGTGAAGGATGCTTATTGGCCTGGAAAGATGTTCAGGTTACATGAAAGAAGCAGTTTACAGAACAGTTCACACAGTGTGATTGTTCTAAGTAAAAGACACATGTGCACATAAATGCCCGGGGGAGGGGGGATAGGAAGGACATACTCCAAAATGCGAACCACGGTTACATATGGATTGCAGGATTAGATGGGATTTTTCTTTTCCTCTATGTACTGTTATGCAGTAAATTTTCTACAGTGAATATACGTTAATTCTGTACACAGAAAAGCACAATACAAGGAACTAAGCAGAAAAATTTTGTTAACATTTCATCAACTGGTTGGGATGAACAGAGGAGGAAGAAGCTGCAAAGCCCACATGTGCAGGACCTGAATGTTAGGAAACACTTCCACTCACTGGTCTCAGATCTCCACCAAGTCCAGGATAGCCAAGTGGGGGACAGAGCTGGGGACAATCCCAGATGCAGAAACTGAGGTTCAACGAGGCCATGTGGCTTGGCCAAGGTCACATGCTGGTCTGGCTTGAGCTGAGAGGAGGCCCTAGATGTCCCCGCCCCCTCCCCTCCTGCATGCCAATCTAACTGGTACTAATTCAGACCAATACCCTCTCCCCCTCCCCGCCCTGCTCTTTGGGAGTTTCCTTGACTGGACTCCCCAGCAGGGCAGCGCCCTCTTACCAGTGGGGAAGGAACACAGTTCTGAGGGGTGTAGTCCACAGGGAGGATGCAAAAGGGGAGCTGAGAGCTGGGGTGGGAGTGGGGAGGGCAAGACTGAAGAGAGCCAGGAGTAGGCTGGGAAGGGGGCTGGGCCGGGGTCTCCCGGGGAGGGAAGCCAGTGTGGCCAAGACTGGAGCTGAGGAAGCACAGCCTCCTGCAAGCCTCACAACCCTGATCCTCTGGCTCTGAAACAGCAGAGGAGAGAGTCAGAATGAAGGTTAGGGTCGAAACAGACCTGGACTCCAATCCAGCCGAGCTGTTTAGCACCAACTTGACCCTGGGCAAGTGTTTAAGCAATCCAGCCCTCAGTTTTGTCATCGGTAAAACGGGAATCATTATAGAACACAGTGTGAAAGGAGCTCCTTAGAGCTGTGCATAAGGCATGTGTCCAAAGCACTCAGCACTATGCCCGGCACAAAGGTAACAGCTGGCTTTCAACATGTTTTTCCATCTATGAAATGGACACAGGTTTGGCTCAGCCCTCCCCTCACCCCCAATTCCCAGGTGTCTGGAGGTTCCGCCAGTAGCCATAGAATGAAAGGCTCTGAGGGTGAATGGTGGGTGAGAATGGATTCAAACTGCTTCCACTGAGTTATCTGCTTCATGAAAACTCTTCCTGCCCCACTGGGTCTCTGGTTAATCGTATTAGCTCTCCAGGGCTTCTCTGCATACCCAGCCAGGTATGTGCATCTCCCTTCAAGCTGCCTTTGAAGTCTGGGGTTCTTTGATGTGAATGGGGGATGCACCAGCCTGGGATCCCTCTAGCCCTGAGGTCAGTGGCTAACAGGGCACAGGGCTTGCGCGGGGGTGGGGGTGGGAGAGTTGGAAATACAAGTCCCCCGCGTGAGTTACCCCACGCGCAGGCTTTGGAGTCAGACTGCCTGGCCCCAAATCCCAGCACTGCTATTAATTAACTGCATGACCTTGGGCAAGTTGCCCAGCCTCTCCGAGCCTCAGACTCCTCAGCTGTAGAAAGAAGCCAGCAGAAGCATCTACCTTGTGTGTCTGTGGAAAGACAGAAGAGAGGGAAGAAAAGAGAAAGAGATGATGCTGTGTTTTCCATCTTACCTGATAAGGCTCTCTGGAAGGGCAGGGATTCCTGGGTCCCATTCCAGGCCTACTGAGCCCATAGACCTATGAGACTTTGGTGTCCTTAAAGTTTACTGCATTCTTAAGCTGTAGTAGAAGTACAGAAGAATATACTATTTATTAGAATATACTTAATATTTAGTCGAATATACTTAATATTCTATTAAGTATAGTTCTATTTCAGAAGTATAAATGCTACAAACTTACAAAGAACACAAAGTTTATCTAAATTTCTTTTGTTAAACAGTAAGAAATTTGGGAAAATAAAAAATATAAAAAATAAATTTCTTTTGTTTATTTAGTTATATGAAGTTTTAATAGTAATTCTTATATTTTAAAAGTTTATTGTATTTATGTTCATTTTTACAGCTTTAGTAAAGTATAACTGACACACAACAACTGCAAATAAAGTGTGCATTTTGGTAAGCTTTGACACATGTATACAACTGCCACTACAATCAAGATAATGAACATATTTATCACCCCCAAAACTCTCCTGCTGAATCCTCCCTCTCCCCTCTCCTCCCAGACAACCACTGATCCGCATTCTGCAACTGATCTGCTTGTCTGCAAACATTAGTTTGCATTTTCTAGAATTTTATATGATTGGAATCATACAGTATATACTGTCTTTTGTCTGCTTGTTCAACTCAGCATCATTATTTAAGATTCATCCTTGTTATATATATCAATAGTGCATTCCTTTTTATTTCAGGTAATACTCCAATGTACAGATATATGCCATTATTTGTTTATCCAATCATCCACTGTTTTGAATTTTGCATAATGAAATTTTAATTATGTTTTTTAAAAATAGCAAATGTTTACTAAACAAAAAATTTTAATTAAAAATGTATTATTAAAAATTCACAAAACTAGGGACTTCCCTGGTGGCACAGTGGTTAGGAATCCGCCTGCCAATGCAGGGGACACGGGTTCGAGCCCTTGTCTGGAAAGATCCCACATGCCGCGGAGCAACTAAGCCCGTGCGCCACAACTACTGAACCTGCACTCTAGAGCCCATGAGCCACAACTACTGAAGCCTATGTGCCTAGAACCCATGCTCCGCAACAAGAGAAGCCACCGCGGTGAGAAGATTGCACACCGCAATGAAGAGTAGCCCCCGCTGGCCGCAACTAGAGAAAGACAGCGCACAGCAATGAAGACCCAACGCAGCCAAAAATTAATTAATTAATTAATTAATTTTTAAAAATTAATTAATTAATTAATTAATTTTTAAAAATTCACAAAACTAAATAGGTGTAAAAGGAATTTAAAAAATTAAACTATCAAAGGATGATTTTTGTAAGTTTCTATCATTTATATTTTTGAGGCTATTAAAGCTTAAAAGAGCACTAAAAATAGTACACTATGACTTTTGGGACTCCCTTTACTTTTAATAAGTGCCCCAGGGGATTATTATGCTCAAGCAGTTTTGGAAGACACTGAGCTAATAGTGCACATAAACCTCTTAGCATAGTCAGTGCCTGGTCCACTGTAAGCGCTCCCCAAGCACTCCTTACCCCCACAGGAAGCACTCCCCTAAGGGTTTGTTCTTAGTAGTGATTCTTTTCCTTGCCCTCCACACACACATACACACACACACACACACACACACACCACGCACTCGCGCACGCATGTACACAGGCACAGAGCTTTCTCCCAGTCCCAGGCTCAACTGGGTCATCAAACTCCAGCTCAACTCCAAGACCAGTGACTCTCTGTGGAAGGGAAATAGGGGGGTGGGAAGGCGAAGGCAGGGGTGGCAGGCTGCGCTGCGGGAATCTCTGAGAAGCTTCTGGGGTGGGAAGAGAGGGACCCTCCTGGTGGTCTCTCTGTTTGTTTCCCAGGGCAGGCTGAGCCTTCACCTCCTGACCCTGTGGGAAGCACAAGTCGAGCCTCGGCTCCACCCAGGAGGGGCTGGGACGAGAGTCTGGCCACGGCAGCCGGAGGGAGCAAGAGATTTAGAATCAGACAGGCCTGGCCCTTACCAGTTCTACCATCTCGGGCCAGTCACTCTCTGGGAGGGAGAGACCAGCCCTGCTCAGGTCCCTCAGCTCCTGCAAGGATCAGGGGAGAGGATGGAGGCGAGAGGGCGGCATGAGCGATGCATGCAAAAGGTGCGATAAGGTGAATTGAAGCATGTTCACGAGGAGTCACAAGCGCCAGGAAGGCATTCTCTTGCTGGTGTCAAGACATCCGCAAGCCAAAGCAGGTGTACTGAGCACTTACTGTGCACCTACTATGTACCCCACATGTGCGCAGGAGAGTGAAGAACTTGAAACCAGAGGAAGCTGGTGACCTGCGGGGCTCATACCCTTTTGGTGGCCACTGGAGGAGAAGGGACTCCCCTATCCTCGCCTTCTTACCTCTGTGTCCCCCAGTCCAGGGACTGGGTTAAATGTATTCCTTCAACATATACGTACTGAGTCCTAGAATCGAGAACTGTGCTGAGCACTGGGGGTTCAGTGGTGAACTGAACAGACAGGAGTCTGGCTGACAGCCCAGTGCTGGGGAAGGGGAACAGACAAAAAATAAACAAACAGTACCAAAGTAAACAACTTAATTTCCAACCATGGAAGTGCTGTGGAGGAAATGAACGGGGTGACGTGATGGAGTGCAGGAGGTCCATTTAGACAGGGGAAAGGCCCCTCCTGTAAAGGAGGTAATAAACAACCATGTGGGGACATGGCAATATCCAGTCTGGCTTCCAGAGTCAGAATGACTGAGTATCCATCTCAGCCTTACCGTTTGCAAGCATTCCATCCTGGGCAAGGGGCTTAACTCTGCAGAGCCTCAGTTTTCACACCTGTAAAATGGAAGTAAATATCCAGTCTGCTTCATGGGAGTGATAGGAAGGGTAAATTAGATAATTCAAGCACATTACGGTAAGTACTTATTAATAAGTGACTTTTTAAATTTTATTTTTATTTATTTATTTTTGACTGCGTTGGGTCTGCGTGCAGGCTTTCTTTAGTTGAGGCGAGCGGGGGCTACTCTTCGTTGTGGTGCACGGGCTTCTCACTGTGGTGGCTTCTCTGCACGGCCTCTAGGCGCACGGGCTTCAGTAGTTGTGGCGCACAGGCTTAGTTGCTCCGTGGCATGTGGGATCTTCCCGGACCAGGGCTGGCACCCGTGTCCCCTGAATTGGCAGGCAGATTCTTAACCACTGCGCCACCAGGGAAGCCCAATAAGTGACTTTTTAAATATTTATTTATTTAGGCTGTGCTGGGTCTTAGTTGCAGCACATGGGATCTTTATTTTAGCTGTGGCATGTGGACTCTTAGCTGCGGCATGCATGCGGGATCTAGTTCCCTGACCAGGGATCGATCCCAGGCCCCCTGCATCGGGAGCGCAGAGTCTTACCCACTGGACCACCAGGGAAGTCCCATGGTAAGTTCTTATTAAATAATAGATTATTTCTATTTCATCCAGCCTGGGCCAGGTACCCACAATCCATGGGTTAGTTGGAGAAGGACAATGGGGTGGGCTGATCCCGAGCCTGCACTTCCAAACTGATTCCGGAGTGTCTTACTCTCATCCAATATACAGCAAGTGTCTCAAACTCATTTGTCTTTAGGGCCAGGCACATGGGTGCAGTAAGTTAAGGAGTGGAGGGGACTGTGCCGCTCCTTAGAGAACAGACCCTGCCTAAAGGAAGCAGATCCTATTCAGCTTAAGGGAACGCTTGCTTTGTTAAAATGAGGGCCTAGCCCTTTCCATTTCTTAAATGATGAAAACAAACTATTTTCTGCAAAATCTTATGAACTTTCAGTATTGGTGATTTAAATAAAAACCTTTCAAAACACTGTTGGGAGCAGACAAAACACTGTGGATCAGCCAAGGTGGGCTGCAGGCAGATTTGCAAGCTCTACCTACCAAGGCCAGGCCCTTTGCTGAACACTGCAGAATACAGAGCCAGCCAGCAGCAGGCTCCTGGTGGAAAACTCCTAGGGGCTCCAGGGACCAGAGCCTGAAGGGGGAAGGAGGCCACGTGGAAGAGGAGACCCTTGAGCTGGATTCTGTGGGATAAATAGGTGTATTTTGTGTGAATGAAGAGGAGGCAAAAATCATTCTGGGCAGAGCAAGAACAGCTCTGAACTTTGGGGAAGGGTGGGTGTTTCCATGGGGCCAGAGTGCATTTGGGGTACAAGGGGATTGTAGAGGAAGGCTGAGGTCTCTATCTCCAGATCACAGAGAGAGCCACGTGTGCCCAGTAGAGGCACCTAGATGGGCCCTCCAAGACCAGCAGTGAGGGGTACAGGAAGGGCACCAAGTACTGGAGGTTGAAGCCAGAAGCCTGTGCTTAGTCCCGCCTCTGCCATTTGCAGGACCGCATCAGGCTGAGGATCACAGCAAGCAATGGTCAGCTAGGAAGCAGGGGCTGGGGCTTCAGAGACAGGAGTCGTCTGCACTTCCAGGGAGCTCACAGTCTGATGGCAGTTACTCATGAGGGCTGGGACAACTGCTCCTCAACGCTCTGCTTAGAAGAGGACTCTGCCAAATTGCTAGGGAGCTAGTGACAGGTTTGTAGAGGAAGCAGCAGTGTTTAAGCTGTGTCTTGATAGGTGAGAAGGAGTTTACCAGGGAGATTAAGTGGAAACAGCAGGAGGCTGCATGGAGAAGGAGCATGTGAAAGGCAGAGGTGTGCTGGGAACCTGTTCAGGAATATGGACCTCATTCAATCACCTGACAAGTCCTTACTGAGTTCCTGTGTGCCAGGAGCTGTGCCAGGCATGGGAGGAGCGTGATAAAGCAGACGCCCTCCACTTTCAAAATAATGATGCTATTTAATTCCTCTGTACCTCAGTTTCCCCATCTCTAAAATGCCTTACATACCTTACAGAGCTTCAGGGAGGGGTAAACAGGATTACACAGGCTTCTATAGGCTAACATATATGCAAGGACAGCCAGTGTCACACTGATATAAGAAATGCTCATTAAATATGTGCGGAACTGAAATGCCTTCCTGCCCTGACTTCCTGAGAATCTAGCACTTGCCGGTAACCTGCCTTAGACTCCTAGATAAGCAGATTTGTTCAATGAATGAATAAACAAATGACCAAGCACTACTTTACATACATTTACTGCTTACAGCATTCTTGTCAAGTAGATACTATTCTTTATCTCCATTTTACAGCTGAGGGAGCAAATGCTTCAAGATGGTAAGTGATCTAATATGCCCAGGTAGCGATAGAGAAGGATCCAGAGTCTGCCTTCTGGCAGCCTGACCTCAGAGCCCCAGCACTTAACCCTGCATATCGTTGTTCACGTGGAGGAAGGGTCCAGAACGGCCCAATGGAAAGCATTCGAGAACTTGGAGGGACTTTGCTCCCCACTCTCCAGCCAGCTGGGTTGGCCCTGAAAGGTTATCTCCCAGGTCAGGTAATCTGTCGGTCAGTCTGTCTGGGGCAGGGGAAGCGAGAAGGTGTCGTTCCCCTCCTGGGAAGAAGGCACTTCTGGTCCTTCTTGCAGGAAACAGATCCTGGATGAACAAGTACCTTTTAAAAATGAGAAGAATGACTGTTAGCCTCCGTCCTGAAGAGTGCCCCAGCTGGAGAAAGTTCAATGATGAATGGGCTTTGACAGAGTCCCTCTTGCTGGTCAGAGAACAGGTCCCCAAAGGGCTTTGGGCCAATACACATCAGAAATGAGTTGTGTCTGCTGCTCCCGGACCCTGGGAAAAGCAAGACTTTATTTGAGACTTGTTTTTTTTTTTTTTAAGTCTTAGGACAAGGCCCATGTCCATCCTCTCATCTATGGGGAAGCCAGAAGGCTATAAGCATGGGTTTGGGTAACAAGCAGTACACTTCACATACTGGCTGTTTTCACTTGTAAATGTGTGGCCTTGAGCAAGTTACCAGGTTCCCTCTGAGCCTCTGTTTTCTCATCCCTGAAGTGGGGATGATAATAAAATCAATGCAGTGATTACCAGAATGCCTACTGCATTAGGCGCTCAATAAGCATTAGCTATTGTTATTATCAGTCATTTTAATTGAAATATTTACTGAGCTCCTACTATATGCCACATAGTAGGAGGGACACAGAATGAATAAAGCTTAATTTCAAGAAGCTTCTGGTCCAGTACGGGAAGGAGATCATCTGTTTTGTTCCTTCCCTAATCCTGGTGGATAAGGCTACTACGTTCTGAATGCCCCTGTTTAAACAGGGACCCCCTGGATTCCAGGACATGTAGGTTTGGGGGAAGGCTGACCCCTATGCCTCTGTCTAACCACAATCTCTCATTGTTTTTTATTTATATATTCATAACCTGGGTGAGGGCACCTTCTGCCTCTGGGGAGGGGTCTGATGCAGAGGGCCGGGACTGACAAGCCCCAGGCTGCAAGCCCCCAGGCTGGGGAAGTTGAATGACAACCACGGAGCACCCATAATAATCTGTATGCTTAAGGCTTTACAAAAACACCAGGTTTTAAGCACTTGCAAAGCATTTTAGCATTTGTTTTATTTAATCTTCATGGAAGGAAGTATCTCCAGTCATGGTTTACAGATGAGGAAACTGAACGCAGAGAGGTGGGTTCCGAGCTGTAACTAGACCCGAGCTCACCCAGGTTCTCAAAGTTGTCTGATAAGAATCACAGGGGTACTGGTTAAATATGTAGATTACCAAGGTCTCTCTCCAAATTCGAATGCGAAAGGCCTGGATTGAGACTCAGGAATCAGTAGTTTAACATACACCCCAGGTGATACTTATCTTCAGGCAAGTCCAGACACAGTGCCATTCATTGATTAATTTACTCAGCCAAGATACTTTGGGTCCCAACCACGATATGTACTGGAGGGAGAGCACGACGAACAAGACAGTCCCCAGCTTTAGAAGGAACTAACAGTCGTCTGGCTGAGCATATTGTCCCGGTCCCATGGTCGGCACAGGTCTACAACCCACATCTCTCCTAGGCAAGGCCCCTTCCTGCTGGCTGGGCCGGCTTCCACCTGGACACGGGTTTGGAGCTCCTAGCTGAGCCTGCTGGGGCTCCTTCCAATAACACCTGCTCAGGGCTGAGCGTGTGGTTCTTTGGAGCTGGAGGCATCCTGTGAAAGAAGCCTAGGTGTGCCTGGCACGTAGTGTTTCGGTAAATGCTGGCCAGCTGCTAATGTGCACGTCAGGGCTAGGAAAGGACCGGGGGGCGAGGGCGGGGGCATAACGAGCCCTCCAGTGTTGCAGAAAATAGCTGGGGCCTGAACAAGGGGCAGAGATTTACATTTCTTTAAAGGTAATTTCAGCTTCAACCTGACTTTGCACCTGAAGGGAGGCCAGACAAGGACCACTCTTGTGTAGGTGAGGAAAGCAGGGCCCAGAGAGAGGAAAGTGAGAGGTCCTGAGCTGAAACCCAGGTCTCCAGGGTAACTGCCAGGGGAGGCAGGGACTGCAGGACATGGATGACACAGGCAACACCTTTTTCCTGAAACGCTTGGGGTGATGTGAACCTGTGAAGGAAGACCCTGATACCACCACAGGCGCTCCACTCACCCCGTTAGCTATGCCCTCGGCTCCAGCTTCTGAGCACTTCCTTTTCCAGTGGAGAAGTCTGTCCTTCATCCTGGTCACTCCTGTCCTCTGTTTTCTCCAGGAGAGAGCTTCAATATTTGAAGCAGGTCCCCATGGACCTTCGTCTGGCACTCATCTTTTTTGTTCCAGCAATTCCCAGTACCCAGTATTTTTTCAGAGGCTAGCTTTCCAGACAGGCCCTGCCGTATAAAGCGGGGGGTGCTCCCAGAGGCCATCTGGACAGTGTCCTGGAAGGCTGCACGGTGCCAGGCTGGGCTGAAGCCTCCCAGGCCAGTGTGGGGCTGCACCCTGCCCGAGAGCCTCCAGGAGCCACAGCTTTCATTCTCTATCTGCTCCTGGTTGAGCCAGACATCTATTTGGAACCTGGAGGAAGAGGAAAGGGCAGGGACCCCAGGTGCGGGAGAGTAAGGAAGCCATCCTTCTGACCTGGGAGTTCGCCGGCGACAAGCCAGCTGTGTCTTGGAAAAAAAGCCTGGAGTAAGTAGCAGAGTGCCAGGGTGTCCAGACTGGGCGAACTAGACGGTCCCTGGACCTAACAGCTCCTCCAATTTTTCAGATCTCCTCCCTACCAGGCTCAGGTCTCACTCGCCCCCAGCAGGTGGTCCCTCTGGGGGCCACCCCCGGTGACGGGGGCTGGGCTGGGGGGTGTTATCCGACCTGAAAGCTTCCCCTAGGGAGGAAGGGCAGGGGCGGGGCGCCCGCGAAGGCCCAGGATATAAGGGACGGAGGCTGGCCTCGGGCCCCGCCACCCCACCATGCACGCCCACAGCCTGCCGTTGTTCCTCCTGCACGCCTGGTGGGCTCTCCACCAGGCGGGCGCCACGATGGTAGCCCCGGTGCCCCCTCGAACGTGGGGGCAGCCCTCGTCGCCATCCCCTCTTGCTTATATGCTGAGCCTGTACCGCGAACCGCTGCTCCGGGCGGACATCATACGTAGCCTGCAGGCGCAAGGTAGGCTGCCCCGCTCCGCCCCGCCCCGCCCGGCTCGGCTGGACCCCCGGGGCGCCTTGGGCGCTCCCGCGCGGGACTCCGGGAGAGCGCTGGAGCGGCAGAGGCTGCGGCACTGTGCCGGGGACGTGCCATTGAAAACGTATCCGCACGCTTGAAGGGCACGTTCAGAGGCTGGGGCTGACGGTGTCTCGGCGTCTGCCTTGGCTCGGGAGACAGGGTTGGTGGCACCCGGGGTGTGTCCCGGACTGAGACCTCTGCGTTCTGCTCTTGTTTAGCGTGGGTAAAGCGCGGGACTATAGGGTGGAAGACTGATTGTGCCACTGCTTATCTGTGCCGTCTTAAACTACTGTAATCTCCGGGCGCCTCGGTTTGCACATCTGTAGCATAGGGATAATAAATAGTGCCTCCCTTATTGGACTGGCGAGGGCTACGGACAACGCACATAGAACGCTTAGCACAAAACCAGGCATAGTAATACATGGTCGTTATTATTGCTACAATTATTTTGTCTTGTCAATTTTTTTTTTCTTTTCGCGAGTGAGGGTGAACGGGCCCCGGGGTCTGGCGTTGGGAGTGTCTCAGGCTGAGACTGAGGTTCGAAATAGGGTATCAAGCATGTAACATCAGGGATTAGGTTTCAGAAATTCGGGATTAGAGATGAAATGCCCCGAAGTCGAGAACTGCGGCAGGCTTGGGTCATCTAGCCCAGGCGGGGTAGGTGTCAGTGTCCCGGACGACACCGGGTTCGGGGCCTAGATTTGGAGCGGGCGAGGTCACTCCCATGGTGACCTTGAGAGTATCACCCGCGAGGATGAGACAGCGTGCGTTCTGGGCACTGGGCGCAGGTAGACGTTGAGAAGAGGGAGCCCTTCCCGCGGGGCTCCTCTACTCCGGGCAATCCACATCCTAGAGCCCGGGGTGGCCCCTGCCTGCCTGCACCTCTCTCTGCCTGCCGGGCCAGACGGCCCTCCCCGGAGTTCGGGCGAAATCCACATCCGATAATCTGATTTGACGGCCACCCGCCGGCCCCTTGTGATCTGGGGGTGGGGACTCCTAGCTCCCTGGCCAGCCGCGTCTGGGGTCAGACGGCCAGCGACCCTCTCCGGAAGGGTCATCTGGGGACTAGTCAGACTAGGGACACCCGGGGGGCGGAGCAATTTGAAAATTACTGGAGTGCTCTGCCCTGCCAGAAAGTTGGGGTTGGGGGGGTAGGTGGATGAGCAAAGAGTGGGAGGCGCACTTTTCCAATTCACTCCCTCCTTCCAGAGAGTTCCGGAAGGTTTGTGGTGATTTGACAGTCTGGGAGTCTGGGAAACTGGGCTCTGGTCCCTCAAACCCTGCTTCCCAATTCCCCGTGTGTCCCTGGCATATCAGCTGACTTTTCTAGTCTCCCCTTTTGTAAAAATAAAGTGCCCGGCTTTCTTTCTACCTCATTTGTGTGAGTGTGGTACCTTTCCATCTCGGGTTTATTTGTAAGCTGCACAGGATAAGGGGAAATGGGTGTTGGAATCTAACCAAATCAGGTTTGCATCCCTGTCCTGTGTCTTTCACTGTTTAACCATCTTCACCTTGGACCTTAGTTTCTTCATCTGCAAAATGGTGATAAAGGTGGGGAGGATTTAAGGAGACAAGGCTTATAAAACACTTGGCATGAGGGAAGCAGTTAATGGTAATTACCCTCATAATTTATAATAATGTAGGGTGGGAACTCGGTGTCATACTCACCCTCTTTTTCTACAGAGTCCCTGACTCTAACTCAACACCCTGTTTGAGGGGAAAGGAACCCAAGATCATGAGCCCAACCACTTCCTTCTTTAGAATTGGAAGTGGGTAGAGATTTCGCTGGGGCCCATGTGGCCAAATCTGCCTTCAGTCTGTGGATGGGTTTCAGGGTGTCCATGAACCCTTCTTATAACCACCCCCAAATCACATTTATTGTGTTAGTAGGAAATGCAGTTTTTCTGGGGAGAGCATTCTTGGCTTTTATCAGGCATTGGTGACCCTCAAAGATTAGACCCCCCTCCCCCATTATTCTAAGATGAACCAGAGCCAGATCTAAGAGAACCTGTTAGCACTGTGACCTGGGGAGCCCTTGGCTGCAGGTAGGGTAGTGGGGTCTCAGACTCTTCCAGCAGAAAGGAGTATCCTCCTCCCTGCCCCTGCATCCACACTGCCATCCCAGCAGCAGATGACTTTGTTCCCCGGTCCAGGTCCCTCACTGCCTGGACGTCTTCATTTCTAACTTGGACTTGGGTAATAATGAGGCGGCAGTTGATGATGGCCATTTATTGCACTTTGGTGGTTGTGCTGGGCAAAGCACTTTACACACATTATCTCAGTAAATCTCAACACCCCTGTGAGGTGGATACTGTTACCATCTCCCTTTTACCCAGAGGGAAACTGAGGCCCAGAGAAAGCTGGCTGCCCAGTGTGGCAGCAAGTGGCAGAACTTGATCCATCATGGGAGACACCAGGCCCCTCCTCTTAAACACTGAGCTGGAATGCCTTCCTCTAAAAAGCCATTTGTGGATACTTGAGATAGTGTGTTTTAAGTCCTGGTATAGGCGGAGCTGTAGAGGAGTTGCTACATGTCACGGGGTGGTGCTGCGAAGGGCAGTGGGTGGTGTCAGCCTCCTCCCCACACCTCTGGGGAGTTGCTAGTCAGGGGCCGGTTATTGCCTCCTGCAGGTGCTAATGAGAAGGGAAGTGGAAATTAAGTGAAAAAGAACATCTAGGGATGGGCTGGGAGAAGCTTCAGGATGCTGAAGCTGGGAATTACGCCCTTCTAATGCAGGCTGGACTTCCCAGAGAAATCCACTTACTATCTGACCAAAGATGTTCTATGAGACAAAGAACCAAAAAAACAAAACTTTTATGTGGTCTGCCCAGAGTGGACCTAAGTCAGAGATCACTACCTTCGGGATTGATTTGCCAAAGGGTTACTGTTTTTATTTCTAATGAATATCCTCTGCCTTTTATTTAGCAATAGACCTTCAAACATCTTCATTTCCCTGGGTCCTCATGACAATGCAGGGAAGGGTAGGGCATTACTATTCCCACTGCAAAGATGAAACTGGGCTTGAAAAAAGTTACAGATCACTTTTAGCTGACCTGAAAAATCCACCAATATGTGCTATTCCCAGACATCAGACCAAATTAGTCCAGGACTAAAATGAATGGAATGTGCTTCCCCATTCCTTTTCATTCAGTATGGGTTTCATTGTCTTGGGTGTGTGCTTGCTGTGTCTGCCCTGGTGTGCGGATGATCTAGAGTGGGAAAGGGTGAGCGCCCTGCAGGTAGGTAGGAGAGACCACTGGGTGGAAAAGTGCAAGGTCAGTGCACAGTCAAGCTTAGAATGTCTTTAGAAACCTATTTGTAAGGTTGCCAAGAACTCTTGATGTGTCTGCCTCTGTCTTTAGGAATTGGTGGGGGAAGGGGTGACCAGTCTTTGGCTTCCGTTGCCTATGCCTCCCTGGGAGCTCCAACCCTTATGACCTGTGAATCGACCTCATCGTGCTGTAAAACAGGCCACCCTTTCCAATGAGAAGACAAAGCCTGGCAAGCGGGCCACAGGGTGGGTGGAAGCCCAGGATTTCTGTCAGAAAGCTCAGGGCTTGTCCTTAGATTGCATGTGTGAGGGGAGAAGGGAGAAGGAGACGAACTCATCCAATTTTTACCAGTTGTTCTCTGGAGTGTCTTGAGGGGGAGCAGCAGAACAGTGATTTGGAGGTTGGGCTTTGCAGTTGGGCTTATTCTTGGCTTTGCCACCTTCCAAGAATGACACCTCACGCAGGTAATTTAACCTGAGACTCAATTTTCCTCATCTCTAAAATGGGTTCAATAACATGCCCAGCTCATAGTGTTAGGGTGACGATTCATATAAGGTAAGGGCTCAGTCATGAGCTATGGCTGTTGTTACACCAACTGAGGCTGCAGGAGGCCCCCACTCACCTGCTTCCTTCTGGCTTTTTCTCACCCAGATGTGGAGATGGATGGGCAGAACTGGACCTTTGCTTTTGACTTCTCCTTCCTGGGCCAAGAAGAGGATCTGGCATGGGCCGAGCTCCGGCTGCAGCTGTCCAGCCCTGTGGCCCTTCCTCCTGACGTCCCACTCTCAATTGAGATTTTCCACCAGCCAAAGCTGAATGAGGATAAGGACCCACCCAACTGCCTAGAACGTCTTCGAATGGACCTGTTCACTGTCACTCTGTCCCAGGTTACCTTTTCCTCGGGCAGCATGGTCCTAGAGGTGACCAGGCCACTCTCCAAGTGGCTGAAGCACCCTGGGGAGCTGAGGGAGCAGATGTCCAGTTTGGCTGGAGAGTGTTGGCGGCGGCCTCCCACACCACCTGTCACCAACGTGCTCCTCATGCTCTATTCCAACCTCTCCCCGGAGCGGAGGCGGCTGGGGGGCTCCACTCTATTGTGGGAAGCTGAGAGCTCCTGGCGGGTCCAGGAGGGACAGCTCTCCCGGGAGAGGGGCAGGAGGCACCGTCGATATCACTTGCAGGACAGAAACCAACTGTGTCGGAAGGTCAAGTTCCAGGTGGACTTCAACCTGATCGGATGGGGCTCCTGGATCATCTACCCCAAGCAGTACAATGCCTATCGCTGTGAGGGCGAGTGTCCTAACCCCGTGGGGGAAGAGTTCCATCCAACCAACCACGCATACATCCAGGTGTGATGCCGAGGCCTGGGGAGGGGAGGCAGTAAGCTGTGGGGGAGAATTGTCCTTACTACCAGATCAGGACCCTGGCTTTGCTGTTAGGTTACTGTGTTCATTCACGCACAGTTATTCGAGCACCTACAATGTGCCAGGTTCTGTAACAGGTTTTAAGGATATAGAGATGACCAATGATAACATCCTCAGAGAGCCTACATGGAGTCATGCCTTGTCGGGTGACCCTGAACACACTGTTTTCCTGGGACTTTTTCCTTCTGTCATAAAATTAGGGGTGGGGCATGTAGACTGGAGGGTCTCAGTTCCTCCCACTGCCCTGACATTCTAGGAAAGGAAGTTCAGAATTTGGGGTTTGGGAATAGACAGGCCTGGGTTTGAATCCTATTCATTAGCTATGTGATATTGATCAAGTTGCTTACTCTCTCTGAGCCTCAGTCTCCTCACCTGTAAAATGGGGATAGCAATGCCATACTTCTAGGGTTACATGAGATGATATGCATACCACATGTGTAGTATCAATAGTTAGCAGCTAACAGGTATAATGTTGTCTTACCATTACTAGAAGTCTGTAACTCATTGATGCAATGGGGGCCGCGTTTATGAGGCCAAGGTAGAGATAATACTGTTCCAGCCACTGTACTTTTGCTGCCTAAAAACAGGAGTTGGACACATTTTGCAGGAGTAATAAAGCCAGAGACTACCACCAGGTGCCACTAATCAGCCTATGGTCTAGAAGGTGGTGGAGGGAGAGGAATGGAAGGAAAATGAGGTGGAGAAAGCAGAGAACAGAGCTTATATATGGTGGTCCTGACCTGCTCTCAAAGGTCACACGGGATCAAAGTGTTTTTATTTTCACTCTATGAAGCCTAGACTGAGAATCTCTTGGACCTGTATGTAGTACATCCTCCATGCCAAGCCTCAGGCAGGGTCCAGAGGCTCTGGGGAGAATGTGAGCTGAGCTCGTGAGAGGGAGGCAGTGGTGGGGGCTGGTATCCTAGAGGACCTGTCCGGGGCACAGGCCCTCCTGAGTCTCTCCCAGGCCCCACTTCTGTCCACCAGCCTACCTGCAGCACGATCAGAGGGAACCAGAGACCCAGACAGTCCCAGTCACCAAATCTAACACTGATCTGAAAAGCCACCACTGGACCACAGGGACAGGGCCCAGTTCCAAAATGCCAAGGGCTTGTTACCTTTTCTCCCGTTGACTCTGTTTGCCCTTCTCTGGGCAACAAAGCAAATCCCACAAGAATTTCCGCATGACTCTCTTCTGCTTCATATTTCTGGAACTAAACCAGGAGTTTCTTGGAATATTTTTGAAGTTGGTATTCACTCTAGACTAGAACAATAGGAGAACATATGTTACCTACTGCTCTACCCAGATACAGCTTTTAGAATCTTCTGTTTAAAGGCTGTCTAAAAAAAGAGTTATTTTAGATATTAGAGTTGATGATGTGTTGGCATTCTGATTCCTTTATGAAAAGAATTTTCTATTTTTGCCCCCGGAAACTGATTTTAACTCTCTGTAACTTTTTCACCCTTTACCCAGAAATGACACCATTCTGACCTCACCACTGGGATGTGAATTGACCCCCCTGTCCTCCCTTTCACAGAGTCTGCTGAAACGGTACCAACCCCACCGAGTCCCTTCCACCTGCTGTGCCCCAGTGAAGACCAAGCCCTTGAGTATGCTGTACGTGGACAATGGCCGAGTCCTTCTAGACCATCATAAAGATATGATTGTAGAAGAATGTGGGTGCCTTTGAGGAGCTCCTGCAGGTGTGTTGGATTTGCCTGTACCCTGGAAGGTTGGGAAGCTCCTAGAAGACATGATAACCATCTAATACAATGAGGAGAAACAAAGAGGGGGAAAAGTTCCTCTGTCCACCAGACCTAAGGAGGAAGGGCTGCCACCCTGTCCTTGAAGGCTCTGTGGGGTCTGGTTGAGCACAGAGGAGAGGGAGGAGGAAGCCTGTGAAGCAGGCTTGCTGGGTTTTCTCTTTGCTGAACAGACAGTAGCACGTGAAAGCACTAGTGCAAGAGTCCTTTAGCTAACTTTTTTCAACCCATGATCCCCTGGAAATTGTATGCAAGAGCTGGAGCATATGTGCATTTATTTTTGAGGTGGGACAAGGTTGTATTTAACTTTCGTGTATTCTCAAAAGTGGCCTTTGACATACACCCACCCACACCCTTGCCGCCTGAAGATTAAGTATCGCTATGTAAAATTAAAAACAGTCCACTGGCTTTGGTTGCCTCAGGCTGGGTCAGGGAGCCCCCGCAGAGTGGCTCTCTGCTAACGAGTTGTACATACAATAAAGCCATTGTATAGTTCTCCTAGGCCAGCTGGTGCCTTTGAAGGGCGAGGCAGGAACTCGTCCAAGAGGACTGGCCACGTTGGACTACAGAAGCTGGAGCCCTGGGGCGTCCCCAAGTCAGTCTGCTCTGGCGGGCACAATCCACCCAAGTCTATTAAAGCTCGTGACAGTTCACCTCAGTCTGTCAATGCGTGCCGTTAATGAGGCCCCTGGGCTTCCTATCCATAGCGGTGAAGACACTGCCCTGGGTGGCAGACTTGGGTTATGGTCGCAGCTCAGCCACTGAGAAGCTGTGTGACCTCAGGTGAGTAATTCACTGCTCAGCCTCATCTTGTGAAATTAAAGCAGGCGGATGCTAGTGTGTTTCTGTGATTCTACTTTTCTCTCGCCAGCTGGCCTCATTGAGCACTGCCAAAACAGGGGCTCTATTTTTTTTTTGTTTGGCAGGGCGAGCGGACCATTTTATTGGGAATGTCAGTCCACAGTAAACTTACCCTGCTTTCCTAAGAAGCCCATAGACTAATGCTCCAACCTTAGGAAAAATGATTCCAATCTTGTGGGAATACTTGAGTTTAGAGGGGACTCAAACTTGACTTGGTTGAGTCAAGGTAGTAATCCTGGCCCAGGAAGGGGTTGGCTAGGCTAGAGCCAGGCCTGGGCCTGAGAAACCTCAATGCCCTGATTCAGCAACAAAACTGATCCAGTTGCTCATTCCCTGGAGTGGAAATAACCTGCCCTCCCCACAATTCAGAATCACAATAGGATTCTGCATTTGACTCTACTTAGAAAACAGTAGAGCTGGGGAGGCCTTGTGAGGTCAATTTTTGTACCATCCTCTTTCCTAAATGAGACTCCAGTGAGGCCTAGTGGCCTGATGCTACAGCTAGGAGTGGCAGGGCCAAGAGCTGAGCTCTGGTCTCTGGAGCCCCAAGGGCACCGTCCTTCATACCATCTAGGGGTCTTTGCTCTCTTAGCTTTGGGTCAAGGCCTTAGCCTTTGGAACCAGACATTTGAAACCCCACTTCCACTACCAAACTTAAGTTCTTGGGAGTAAAAATCCTATCCCAGGGCTTTAGAGCATCCTCTGTACTAAATGGGTGCCCAACTGTTCTTCTATGGCTGGGGCCAGGGAAGCGAAAAGGTCAAGCTATTTGTGGCTATAGCTTGTGGGAGCGTTTACAGTTAGCAGCTCTACCAACTCACAGAACAAACCCCACTGACGACAGGACACCGCCTCATATCAAGCAGAAGACGCAGGCACAAAGGAGTGAAAGGACGTTTTGCTGACCCCTGCTAAAAGCTTACTGGGTGGTGTGTCAGCGGCAGGGGCCTTCTGCTGCCTGGCCAGAGGTATTTGGGGCTGAGCCTACAACACAGCTCCGTGCTCTGGACCCTACCTGCTAGTGCAGGCTTTGTTAAGTCTGAGGAAATGCTGCCTATGGGAACTGAGTCCTGCCCTACCCTGAGGGCCAGGAAGGGGCTTTCAGAGAAGTCAGACGTATTTTAACTTGCTCTCAAGGCAAAGGTCTCCTTCCGCTGTTCCTGTAGCAGTGCCAAGTCAGTAGCCGACTGGGGGAAACTGGCTGCATTACTCTCCTTGGCTGGGGAAGTGGGCGGGCCTGGTACAGGGAGGAGTGGAGAAAAGGTAAAAAGCAGAAGCTGGGAAGCGGCTGTGACTCTCACACAGCAACACAGTCGGGTTAATCTCCATCATGTAGTCTCCCCTTTTACTAGCAGTAAAAGCCTTATCCCTCTATCCTAAATTGCCTTTGAAGTTGATACCCTATTTGCCTTTGGGGCAAAGTAAAGGATGTATGAAATGGCTTTCAAGATTATCTTCCCTTGAAGAGATTATTTCGTCCTTCTAGGGGTCACACAAGCCTGCTCCACTCCCAAACTTGCACATTCTGGGGAAAAGCAGACCCAGCTGACCCACCTCTACTTGTCACACTGAGCTGTAACTGAGCTCTTGACATACCAGCCACTGGGCTAAGTGCTTTCCGTGATCCCACCTGAGCCCACAGCCACCCAGGTTAAGACCTACTTCTTAACTTAACCCTATTTTAGAGGACACCAAAGCTTAGAGAGACTGGGAATCCTGTCAGAGAGAATGTGGCTGCTACTAAGTGGTACAGCAGGAATTCAAGCCTGTCTTACTCCAAAGCCTGTGCCCTAAACCTCTACACTGTTTTGTTCCGTGGACCTGTTTACACGGTCCACAGGATTCTTGAAAGGACAGGATTCTTGCTCTCAATACTAATATGTGAGCCTCACTGGATTAATAATAGCAAGGAATGTGATGCTCACGCAGCAGAGTCTAGTTTATTTTCAGACATCAGATATGATGGATTTCTAACACGTGCTCCTGAGGGGCAGAGGCAGCCCTCGTCAGGAAAGCTGTTGCCTGGGCTTCCTCCAGGCTGGTACCTAAAGAAGGGCCTTCTTGGGTGCATCCAGCCCCAGCATGTACGTGTTCACCTCCAAGCTCCTTCGGGAAGGGACACATCACCTCCTGGCACATACAGGGCCAGATGGACAAAGTGCTCCGTAAATGTTGAGAGGAACTGACACATGAAGTGGCCAACTGCCTTTGCCCATCTTCCTCACCAGGCAAGATGCCCAAAATGTATCAACAGGATTTCACCTGAAATTTAAAAAAAAGAAAAATTAAAACACCAAGTTGATACTCAAGATCTTTATTGATTCAAGTGTAACAGCAACCGTTGGTGAGAATTTAACTTTTCCCCTAATTTCCAAACACTTGCTGGTTTGGAAGGACAGTTAGAAAAACAAGAAACAAAAACCTGATCACGGAGTCACACGGGACTGCCTCAGGACTGCGTGGTGCCCTCTGTTCTCCATCCACGACAGTGCAATGCACAGGCCGGGTAAGGGGATACCCACATTAAGGGAGACGAAGGGAAGACCAAGGAAAGCACTGGCAGTCTCCGTTTTTCCATTCAGAATGGATGGAACTGGGCCACTGGTTGCACAAAGACAGGGAAGAACATTTTTTTTTTTTTTAATATATAAAACATTTTAAAGATGCTTAAAATGGACACCCAAAAAATGTGAGTGTCCTCTGGGCTCTCCAAGACACCCTCTTTAAGGTTCACCCCTGGGTAGCAGAGGGTCTCCTCACCCAGGTGGAAAGAGATGGGCTCCACCTCCAGGCGAAGGAAAGGCACTGGCTCACAGTCCTCAGTGACTGGAACAGACACCAGAAGCAGGGTGCCTCACCACACAGCTCGCCCCTCGTCTCTCGTGTTACTCCCCCACTCTCCTGGTTTCAAGTAAAAATGACCCTTGGCCTGGGCTTGGGTTTTTTGTTTTGTTTTGTTTTAAAGATTAAGATGGAGAGGAAGGGGGTACATTGGGGCAAGAATGGATATTCTGTGCTAGATTCATGCAATCTCAGGTGTTCAGGAATTTTGGGTTTAAGCACCGGCAAGAGCTCCCTTTGGAAATTTCAATGTGGCCAAATGATTATCAAGCACTGCAGCATCTCTCTGCCAGCCTCCAACTCTTAGAAAGGTGGCAGAGTGAGAGTTTAAATACCCCAGGAATGTGTTTCATCTCAGTACTATTTTCCATTCGGGATCCAGACAGTATGGTCTGCCAGGGCTGCAGGCAGAGGAAGCAAAGAGAAACCACAGATCATCTGAACAGGGACTTGAAAGACTTCTCCTAAATCTAAGCTTTGCCAAAAGGTGTCAACTTCCAGGACCAGCCCAGAGAAAGAAATGTAAATTCCAGAGGGTGGGAAAGGTGACATGAATGATTGTATCAACCATCCTTAATCTTCAATCAGAAATGTCTGTGAGCAAGCCTCACGGAAACGCCAATACTCAACTGGAAAAACATGACTAGAACAGGAAATGCCCCTGGGGTATAAGCATTCTAAAGAATTGTGACCCAACTGCCTCAAGATCTGATGTCATCTTTTATTAAAAGCTGGGACAGAGGTAAAGAACGTGGTGGTGGTGGGGATGGTAATGTGTGGTAACTATGCCCCCTTCAAAGTCCAGACAGAAACTGCCCTCCCAAGGAAACAACTTCTTTAAAGCAAATACTACCCCCTCCTAGATGTCATGGGCAGGTAAGAGATTGGGTTTCGCAGATTAATAAATAGCTCCCCTTATCATGTAGTCCAGAAACATGATAAGGGAAAGTTTTGACCCAGAGAGAAAAGCACCGGGCCTCCCGTCTGGAGGGGAATGTAAAGGGCTGCGGGCCCAGGCTTTAAGCAGCCAAGATATGTGATACCCCTAAGGTCTGACAGACCCAAAGAGCTGGTAACCCAAACAGCAAAAATAAAAGACCACCTATTTTGACTCCACCTCAAAATCACATGGAAAAAAATTCATTTGAAGGTGCTTTAAAGATGAGTTCCTTAATTCTGGAAGAAGTACCTTTTTTTTTTTATAGCTGCCTCAGCAGCAATGCTTTTTTATTCAAGTATACTCTAAAGCAAGCAGGTCTATAGATAAGAAAATGCTGGGAAGAGCTGGAGCATAAATCCAAACAAGAATTTGCATCCTTAAGATGTCTGAAATCTCTAAAAACTTGGCACGGGTGCCAGAAACACATAGCAGACATTCACTAAACACGTGTTGAACTGACAAGCTTCATCTAAGTTTTTCTTCAGGGTGAAGACAGCATTGGTTCTCTTTAAGAACCCATTTCCATCAGGAAGCCCAGGATGAGGTGGGCACGCAGTTAACCTGCAGTGGATTTAAAGAACAATAAAGCACAGACAGACATTTTAAATTCGCAGATGTTCCCTACTTATTGAGAAGTGGCTTCTTGAGTGAGAGACCTGGCCCAAGTCTGCTTCAGCTGGTGTGGTTTGTGAGAGCAGGTGCCAAGCATCGACTCTGGTGGGGACCTGGCTTCTGGATGCTCTCAGCTATGTCACCCTGAATCGGAACGGTTAGCTTTCCTCAGCCCCATAACCCAAAATGTAATTCAAGTTTGCTCCCTTTGCTTAACAACCCTGACTCCAATTAAGTCCATCTGAGTGGCTCAACTAGAAGGATCCAATTCCCTTTGTCAATTCCTGGCTAAAGGAGAGAGCGAGCAAGCAGTATTGAGTCTTAGATACCAAGCCAAGGACTTACAAAGAAGCAACCTTGGGCTGCTGGTAGTATACACCAGGCAAATGTATAGATACATTCTCCTGGGAATTGCCATTTCTTGCCTCCCCTCTTAAAACTGGCAGTAGCCATGGGGAGAGAATCCGTTTTTCATCTGTTTGTCGATGCACGTCTTAAGAGAACTGTTTTCAGTTAACAACACCTCTCTCAGTATATCATCTACTTTAAACCTACCCCCTCTTGTTGACCTAGTTTCATCCTCTATTGGGGGTGAGGTGGTTTTAAAGTATACCCAAAATTCTTTGATACCGCTCCATGCAGTAGGTGGGGTGTAACTCCCCTCCCCTTGAGTGTAGGCTGGCTTAGTGGCTTGCTTCTAAGGAACGGAATACGAAGGCGTGATGACGTGTGCTTTCGGAGACTGTCATAAAAGGCACTGCAGATTCCTCCTTGCCCTCTTTCTCTGGGATCACTTGCTCAGGGGGAGCCAGCTGCCATGCTGTGAGGACACTCATGCTGCCCTAAAAAGAGATCCACATAGGAAGACACTGAGGCATTTTGCCAACAGCCACAAAGAAAGCTCAGAAGTGGATTCTCAAGCCCCAGGTGACTGCAGACCCCGCTGACATCTTGCCTGCAACTTCCTATGACCCTGTGCCAGACCCATCATGTGAAGCTGCTTCCCAGGTCCTAACCACAGAAACTGACAGATAATGTTCGCTCTTTTAAGATGTTAAGTTTGGGGGTAATGTGTTAAACAGCAATAGATAACTAACGCAGATGGAAGGACAAAACTCTTGGCTTGGAAGCCCAATAGCTAGAAGCCAGCTTCTCTACACTGTGGTCTTGAGAACACAATAGCTATTTCAACGGAATATGAGGAAGTGGTGAACTCAATGCACCACACTACGAAGGAGGTAGAATCATGACAATGCATGTCTCCTGCTGGAATTTGGACAAGGTCATTTCCCACCGACATGGATTGTCCCCAGAAGTACAGAAACATGGTTTTCTCCTAAGAAGAAAAGTACAAATAATCAATAAGATTTTAAGAACCGCCTCACTCAAATGCTACCCTAAGGGGGTTCCCTTTCCAGGAAAAAGCCCAGAGAGATTATTCATTTAGGGCTTCAACTGTGAGATTCCTTCCAAACATACAGGAGTAAACCACCTACTGGATTCTGGCTTGCCCTGAAAATGATTCTATGAGGCATGGCACAAAGGTGTCATCTGTTGGAAGTTCATCTATTGCCTTGTGAAATTATCTTTGAAATGCCGATTTATGGAGGCCACAGTATCTCTAGTAGCAGTGGCCTCCAGGAAGGAATTGCACCAAGCAGATGGAGGTCGTTATAGAGATGGCTAAAGGATTGGGCGGCTGCTATATTATACAGCTGACACTCCCAAGAAATACTAGAAATATGGCCTCTGATTAGAGGGCCACATGCAGCAGTTCCTCAAGATAGCAAAAAAGGGGAACATGGCATCTTAAGACTACTCAAGCTGGCATGTTTTAAATTCATTCCCCGTCTCTCAGTGAGGAAGCCGAGTTTTCATGTGCAGCAGTAAAGAACAAACAAGGGCGCGTGCTTCTGCTGACAGCCCGACTACTCGCTGTAGTGGAGTCAGACTCCAGAGGATGCCCAGGCCGGGCCCTGAGGAGGATGAAAGCGTCACTCCCAAAGAATCAAGCTCCCAGGGGACAATGAGGTCCTGAGCAAGCTTCTCATGCAAATTACCAATGCACCTTAAGTTGTTCCAAGAATATGTAAAGTGAAATTTGGAGTTTAATTAAAATCAGAACAGAGATACATTAAAAAGCAAACAAAAAATACTTTTCCATTCATCAATTGTTGAGACTGAAAGCATCTCCAAAACTCTGGAGACCCAGCTTATTCCTGAGAGACATCAACCATCACAAAAGGTTTCACTTTTTGAACTCTTCACATTTTGTAGCAGAAAACAGAACAAAGTTCCTCAGACATCCTTCCTTCTTTCTGTCTAAAATGTATTCGCAAACAGGGTCTTTTCATAGTTCAAAAGAAAAACAGCTTTCTATCTTAGCCAACTGGCCTGTTACTCTCACCCTGGGATCTGATCTCTTAATAAGAGGGTTCAGGGCACCAAATCCAACCAGAAATTCCCAGGACACCAGTGGCTATTTTACTTGTCTTTCTATGAGGGGAGTCACTCTCCCAGGATTACTGTGCCACTCAATAGTCAGGACCATGGGATGGGGAATGAAGCAGCAAAGGGTAAGGGAAAAGAATGAGGTTTCCATGAACAACCCAGGGAAGGCAGAATGGTCCAGTTTCACAATCCACCCACTCCAAACTCCAAACACGCACACCCAAAACTAGAGCGAGAAGGAAAGCGCTCGTAAGGGACCAGGGAAGACCAGGGATGGTGACATGGAACAGCAGACTCGCCTACGGACAATTCTCACCTTCCTAACACCGGAAGATGTGTAATTAAAAAGTTGCTGTTCAAAACTGTACTGAAAACATCTAAAAATAGGTCTGTACTCATCTTAAAAATAAAAGGTCACTCCTCAGTTAAGAGGAGTGACAGATATTATCAGATACCAACACTTGAGGTATCCTGGATGTACATTTGAAAAATGGCCTGGCAGAGATAAGGGAGGGAAGGAAGGAAGGCGGGAGGGAGGGAGGGAAAGATAGGGAAATTCAGAGTACCATGGGAAAGGTAAGAAAAGTGGAAGGAACGCATTTTTAAGCCCATGCTTCTCTATCTCAGCAGCCAAACAAAGCAGGTCCACAAAGGAAAAAAGTTTAGTTCTTTTCTAAGAGCATTCTGAAAGTCAACTTCAAACTCAAAAATCACAGACAACAAATATCACAATGCTCACTGGACTGAAAAACAATGACTACTGAGCCTGGGTACTCAAACAGTTCAATGTCTTCCGAGGTCATTCCTGGGTATCATCCTGCAGAGGACTATTGGGTTGGCCAAAAAGTTCGTTCTGGTTTTTCTGTAACATCTTACGGAAAAACCAGAACGAACTTTTTGATCAACCCAATACATCGGGCCTTATCCAAAGAGCCTCTGTCCTGTCGTAGGGACCTGCTCCAGGAGCAGGAGAAATCACGTGGATAGCTCAGAGTACAAAAGGACTGCAAGCAACAAGATGCAAGCAGGGAGGGATGGGAGAAGGGGAGGAAAGAACAGCTGGTGACCAAAGACCCCCTTCTGATGTAGAGTTAAGAAATGTTTGCACAATTGTGATAAGTAAACGAATGGGAAGATGCACTATAATACTAAAGACAGAAGACATTCCTCCCAGAGGAAGGAGGGGAAGTGGACCTCAAAACAGTGCCCCAGGGTAATGCTACCAGAGATGTACAAACAGCGTTCTGTCCCCAAGGGCAAACACCTCAAGGTAAAAGAGAAAGCAGCTCTCTTCCTGTTTACCATTTCCCTCCAATGGTTTTCAAGACCCCAAACCCAGACTTTTGCAGCAGTGAAACATGAGCAAGACAGGGAGGAGAGACAGAGGGTAAGAACAGGAATGATGCTGAACCTATCAAACCTCCATATCACTTCCCCAGACTTCCCAGCCAGCCAATTATTGGTAGGCTGGTATTTGATTTGGGATTAAAAAAAAAATGGGGGGAAGGGGGAACCAGAGGTTAACTGTTTTCCTCTGTGGGCTGCTTAGTTCTACAGAAATATGCCAAGGGCCTTCAATCTAACTGTCTAACTGGGAAGGGGAACAGGAAATAGGGAGAAGAAATGGTCAGATGCAGCTCATCTTTGCATCCTTTGGCACCCGGAGAAGGAGCAGGGGAGCAGGAGTAGGAGACTGCAACAGGGATTGCTGGTACTGCCTCTTCTGTCTTTGCCTTGTTGATCCTATTGGCCAAATCAGGTACACACGTGTATCAGTGTTGCTGCTTTTCTTCTGATCCTCGCAGGACAGTCAGATGTCCATCTCAAACTGAGCGTCATCTCCTGGTTAGAATGAAGAACAGAAAAAGTAAAGCACGAAGAGAAAAAGCAAAACAGTTTTAACTATCATTCCCTTTGCACAAAGGTCAAAAAGGAATTCAAACTGTCCCATTCTCTGCAGCCTTGAAACAACTATTCTGCTTTGCTTTGGCTAGTCTTTTTAATCTGGGGGAAAAACAAGAATGGCAGTCAAATCACCCACAGGGAGGAGCAATTGGGGGAAAGGATACAAGTGAAAACTTTCTGAGTGTCCCTTTGTCCAGAGGTTGACCAAACGGAGCTCCTGGGGAGCACCTGGCCATCTATCAAGTCAGCACATTCTTCTGGAGGCTCTGAACTTTGGCCCTGCTCTGAATCGACACTTTGTCCATTAAAAACTCATTTGGAATTTGAGGAGGCAGAATGCTGGCTCATGTAAAAGGGTCATGGAGTGCAATCCAAGGTGTACTTCAGGAGCTGGCCATTTCCACAGACACAGAGAGGACTCATTAATAAACGTGTGTGTGTGAGTATGGGGGAGTATTTACTGAAATATTACAGGCAGTCCTGGAAAACGGGGTGAAAAACCATACTGCTTTTCCCTACACCAGTGGTCCCCAACCCCCCCGGCCACGGACTGGTACTGTGGGCGAGTGAGAGAAGCTTCATCTCTATTTACAGCTGCTCCCCATCGCTTGCATTACCGCCTGAGCTCCACCTCCTGTCAGATCAGCTGCAGCATTAGATTCTCACAGGAGTGTGAACCCTACTGTGAACTGCGCATGTGAGGGATTCTAGGTTGCGAGCTCCTTATGAGAATCTAATGTCTGATGATCTGAGGTGGAGCTGAGGCGGTGATGCTAGCACTGGGGAGTGGCTGCAAATACAGATCATCATTAGCAGAGAGGTCTGACTGCACAGAGACCGTAATAATTCAACTGCTTGCAGACACATATCAAAACCCTATCAGTGAGTGGCAAGTGAAAACAAGCTCAGGGCTCCCACTGATTCTGCATTATGATTGAGTTGTATAATTATTTCATTACATATTAGTGTAATAATAATAGAAATAAAGTGCACGATAAATGTAATGCACTTGAATCATCCCAAAACCATCCCCCCATCCCCCCAGTCCATGGAAAAATCGTCTTCCACAAAACTGGTCCCTGGTGCCAAAAAGGCTGGGGACCGCTGCCCTATACCACAAAAATGACGTTCTTCTTGTAAGAAGCAAGGTCTGTTTCCTGAGGGTGATGGAAATGGGAACTATTAAATTGTTTTGTTTCTCTGTGTGTGTGTTATCCCTAGTCCAACAAAGCCCAGGTTCAAGAGGTCCTCTTTGGGATTTACCAGTCCCTGATTTTGGATTCTTCCTCACCCCTCAACCCACACCTAGAGTAGATTTGGTTATGGTTTAGAAGTCAGGGTTTTCAGAACAATTCAATAATTCAATAAGCCTTGGTGAGGGGAGTGGGGGGAACCTTAGAGACATATGACTGAATACCAGTTACAACTGAAGCATCAACATTTTTTCAACCCACAGCAGACTGACATTCGAATCCCAGGGCTACCCTCTTGGTCCCTAATACCAGCATTCTCTTACCAACTGCATGCTTCCTGTCATGATTGTTCAAGTTGTTCAAATTGTTTACTTCTATTTTGGAGTCTTCAATTAAGGTGCTGGGGCTGGTGACTCCTGGGATATTGGGCAGATGGCAGGGCGGGGTCTGAGCCATGGGAGAGTTGCGACGATCCAACAGAAACTTTCGATCATAAATGATTCGAGTTCCTGGAAAACAGGGTTTAAAGAAGACAGAGTTTTGTATCCTGTTTCAAATATAATTTTAGGACAAGGAAAGTAGAAATTTACCTTCACTTTCCTTGCTTTGAAAAATAAGAACTTAGCAACAATTCAAAAAGGCAGGACTTCCCTGGTGGCGCACTGGTTACGAATCTGCCTGCCAATGCAGGGGACACAGGTTAGAGCCCTGGTCCAGGAAGATCCCACATGCCGCGGAGCAACTAAGCCCATGCGCCACAACTACTGAGCCTGCGAGCCACAACTGCTGAGCCTACGTGCTGCTACTGAAGTCCGCTTACTCTAGGACCCGTGTGCCGCAACTACTGAGCCCACGTGCCACTACTGAAGCCCGCACACCTAGAGCCCGTGCTCTGCAACAAGAGAAGCCACCGCAAATGAGAAGCGCAAGCACCACAACGAAGAGTAGCCCCCGCTCGCCACAACTAGAGAAAAGCCCGCATGCAGCCACGAAGACCCAATGAAGCTGAAGAAAACAAACAAACAAAAACAAACAAAAAGGTAGCTGAAGTTATGAGGAATGAATCATTCTGGAGAGCAGAAAACTTAGTTCAATTTTCGAAAAATGAATAATTTGAACTATTTTGGATGGAAATTTTTCTAATACAGATTTTAAAACTTTTTACCACCTTAAACAGAAAACCAACCCTTTCTTGATGAATCTGGTTGATTATTATGAAACTCATTTATTATACTACGTTGTGACCTAGGAAGTCTCAGGGCCTATTCAGTTGGTGCTCTGTATTTTCCTTATACTGAATAGGATTCAGATAGCCAGGTTGTGCTTATGGCCCTCCCCACCATGGTTTCCTTGTCTCCTCCCTCACTGTTTGGCTAAGAACCATCTTTTTTCCATGTCTTAGTTTGGTTGCCCTAACCAAATACCACATTTTGGGTGTCTTACACAGAAATGTATTTCCTTACAGTTCTTTCTCATTGTGTCCTCCCACGGGGGAGAGGGGAGCAAGCTCTCTGGTGTCTCTTTTGGGACAATAATTCTATTGTGAGAGCCCCACCCTCAGGATTTCATCTAAACCTAATTACCTCCCAAGGCCCTATCTCTATATATCATCACATTGTGGGGGTCAGTGCTTCAATATATGAATGGGGGGGGAGCACAATTCAGTCTACAGTACACCCTTTACACCCATTCTAACTTGATACATCTAATCTGTTGGGTTTGGAAATTGGTGATCTGCTTATTTTAACACTATGTAAAATAAGAGCAAGTAGGCTGGGAAGGAGCCTGATGGTTTTCCAATGAACAAAGGGAAGCAGCTTTAGTGGATGGATTTTGTTGTGTCACCCCCCACTTTTGTCCATGGCTAGGTTTCAGAAGGGTGAGATTTCACTGTGAGATGTTCTTACTAATATTCATGTTGCAAGTCGGAACAAGATTATTCTCACTTCTGTAGTACGCTAAGCTTGGAAACTCTGAGGTGAGGTGGTGAAAAAACAGCACAGGATAAAAGCAAGCTTTCTATTTCTAAATTATATATTAGCAACAACATAAACATTAAAGAATTATAATTGAACCAAGTAGGAAATAAGTAGTAGAAATTCTACCTAAATGTGTCAGATATAAGAGAAACTTTGAAGAACTCCTGCGACTTTGCAGAGGCAATAAAATACATTTTTTTACTTCTTTGGGATATAATTCATGTACAATTCATTCAAAGTGTGTAATTCAATAGTTTTTAGTATATTCATAGAATTGTGCAATCATCACCACAATCTTTTTTTTCTTGGCTGCGCCATGAGGCTTTCAGGATCTTAGTTCCCCGACCAGGAATTGAACCTGGGCCACAGCAGTTAAAGCACCGGGTCCTAACCACTGGACCCCCAGGGAATTCCCACCACAAACTATTTTAGAACACTGTCATCATCCCCAAGATAACCCATATACATTTAGGAGTCCCTCCCCACGTTCTGCCAACCTCTCCAGCCTAGGCAACCACTGATCTCTTTTCTGTCTCTATAGATTTGCCTATTCTAGACATTTCATAAAATACAATCATGCAATATGTGTCTGTTTATGACTATTTCTTTCACTTGCAGGTTTTTAAGATTCATTCATGTTTAGCATTTATCAGTACAGCTGACCCTTGAACAATGCAAGTTAGAACTGTTTTTCAACAGGAAGTACTGCAGTACTATACAGTCAGTGTTGGTTGAATCCATGGAGGCAGAGGGCCAACTACAGGTTACACTTGGATTAACCCCCACGTTGTTCAAGGATCAACTGTACTTAATTTCTTTGTATTGCCAAATAATATTCCATTGTATGTATAAATCACATTTTATCAATTAACCAGTTGATGGACATCTAGGTTGTTTCCACTTTGAATAATGCTGCTATAAACATTCCCTGGTGGTGCAGCGGTTAAGAATCCGCCTGCCAATGCAGGGGACACGGGTTCAAGCCCTGGTCGGGGAAGACCCCACATGCCGCGGAGCAATTAAGCCCGTGCGCCACAACTACTGACCCACGCACCTAGAGCCTGTGCTCCACAACGAGAAGCCACCGCAACGAGAAGCCCGTGCACCGCAACGAAGAGTAGCCCCCGCTCGACGCAACTAGAGAAAGCCCGCGCGCAGCAATGAAGACCCAATGCAGCCAAAAATTAATTAATTAATTTTAAAAAATCAATTGGCCGTAATTGTGAGGATTTATTTCTGGACTTCCACTGATCTATGTGTATCCTTATGGCAGTAATACACTGTCTTGATTTGTAACAACTTTTGAAATCAGGAAGTGTGAGTCTTCTAACTTTTTCTTTTTCAAGATTGCTTGGGCTATTTTAGGTCTCTTAAAGTTCCATATATGAATTTTAGAGTCAACCTGTCAACTTCTGTAAAGAAGCCAGCTGGGATTTTGATGGGGATTGTGCTGAATATATAGATAAATATGGGGAGTAGTGCCATCTTAACAATATTAAGTCTTCCGATCCATGAACATGGAATGTCTATTTATATAGGTCTTCTTTCTTTCAACAGTGTTATCTAGTTTCCACAGTATATGTTTTGTTGTTTTTTTCGTTAAATTTATACCTATGTATTTTATTATTTTTATGCTATTATAAATGGAATTATTTTCTTTATTTCATTTTTGGTTTATTGAAAGTATATAGAAACACAATTGGCTTTTGTATGCCAATCTCATTTCTTTCAGCCTTACTAAACTCACTTATTAGTTTTAATAGTTTAGTGGATTTTTAAGATACATTTGGTTTCAAATGCACACAAAGTAAACAATTCAGAAGAGAAGACACCCTGAAGAACTAGGACCTTAACTGATGCTGTTAATGTTCTTAAATATGGCCAGGGAAAATATGGGTACAAAACCACAGTATTTTAAGTGTTTGAATTTTAGATCACTGCAAGCTGAAAAAATTAACTGTAGCAGATATATAGCAAAAAAAGGGAATCAACATGTGACTAAGGATTCTGTGGTGTACTTGAAAAGCATATGACATACAAAAAAACAAAATTATTAAAAGAAAAACATAAAGACCTGACTATGAATAAAATGCCAGGGGAAAAAACCCTTTATATTTCCTTTTTAGGATATTGTGTTTACTGTGAAATTATATGAATTCCAAGACAATTAAAAACCTAATATTCAGGGTCTCTTATACATGTGCATAGACACATTTTCTGAAGCAAGAACTTCCAATAATTCAAATTTCAACTGCCAGCCACATTTATGTCAGCCCAATTCAACGTCAACCAATGCATCCACAACTAACTAGAGAAAAGTTAACCATAAATTCTTAAAGAAGGTTTAAAAAATCCATAGCTTGCGTATAACACAATATTAAAATGGAGCATGATTTTAATAAATTGATGGAGTGTTAAAAAAAAGAATCTATTTGACATTGACAGTGGAAACTTTTTCTTTCCAGTGAGTGTTCCATTTCCTTTTCTATGAAAATCATCATACTCCTTGGTTTTATATTGAAAAGTTACAAAATTCATAGTATCATATATGCTATTTATTGATTTTCAATGTTTACAATTAAACCATAATAAAAGTGAATTATCATAGTTAAGGAAGAGTATATAAATATTACAGACCTTGATACTGTAGAAAATAATGGAAAGGCAGACCTACTAGGGAAGTAGAGGCAGGACAGGTAGATAGTATAATCTCATATGGTGGAGTTAAAACTATCAGATTGAAACACAAGAGGTTTAACTATAGTATTTAGAGTTTTAAAGGTAACTACCCAGGGCTTCCCTGGTGGCGCAGTGGTTGAGAATCTGCCTGCCAATGCAGGGGACACGGGTTCGAGCCCTGGTCTGGGAAGATCCCACATGCCGCAGAGCAACTGGGCCCGTGAGCCACAATTACTGAGCCTGCGCGTCTGGAGCCTGTGCTCCGCAACAAGAGAGGCCACGAGCCACGATAGTGAGAGGCCCGCGCACCGCAATGAAGAGTGCCCCCACTCGCCGCAACTAGAGAAAGCCCTCGCACAGAAACGAAGACCCAACACAGCCAAAAATAAAATAAATTAATAAAATAAAAAAAAAATACTAAAAAAAAAAAAAAAAAAAGGTAACTACCCAGAAGAACCAAAAACGATAAAACAATCTACAAAAATTGGTAAATGGAGAGAGGGAAAATGAGAGGTATAGAAAGTAATGAAAGCATATAGTGTCCTATATGCCTCATTTTCATAATAGGGAGTCAACAGTATCATCCAATGTTAAGAAATCAAGAAATTGTGGCATACATATATTATTTACAGTAACAGTAGTGTAACCAATAAAATCACTATAAACAGAAACTGTTAAAAGCAGCAGTCTCTTGGCATTTTTGCATTTTATGTGCTTCTGTTCAATTTTTCTTTTTCTATTTTGTTTTTAAAACTTGCATATATTACTTTAGTCTTCATGTTTGGATTTCAAAACAAATAGGAATCTTTAGATCTAGGTTAACATTAGATATCTATAAACGTTCTTCATCCCTTGGTGACGACTGTTTCAGATAAATCTAATACCCTGACCCAGCACTTTCTAAATGCTGACATTACTAGGAAAACATGAGAGTAAAACTCAGTCCCTTTGATGGAGAACAGAGAGGAGGGAAAAAAAGCTTCTATCTTTTGATCTAAAAACTAGTGATTTTCAAATGGCAGGGAACACAAGAGGGTGAATGAATAAGGCCCAAAATTATGCTTGTGAAGATGGTTAGTTAGTACAGAAACAAGGTCATTCAAGCCTAAGGGCCTCTTTCAAGACCAAGTAGCTTAGTTTAAATGATAATTAATCCATATATTAAGCTATATACACCCAAGAAATTGTATAACCTGAAATAAAACCACCTAGACAAAGTCCGCTGTAACATGGTTAACTGACAGGGTAGTAGTTACTATACTTTTGCAGGGTCCTGACCATAAAACTGTTTAACTAAGGCTGCTTCCAGAACTAGAATTAAGCATCCACTCATGCAAATAGACAGTTCAGAAAAAAGAAACATTAAGTAACTTGCCCAAATTGAATAGCTTGCATAGCTGGTGACAAAACCCTCCAAGAAGGCTGAGATGAACCTACACCCTCCTAACAACATCCTAGGCAAGAAGGGAGAGTGTAGGGTCAAATAGGGCTTCCCTCAGGGGACTTTAGCCATCAAAGAGGAAAATCTTTCTCAGAAAAGCGTTAGTGGACTTCCCACTTACAATCCTTAGGCCAGAACTGAGTCAGATGCCTGCCAGCCCAGACACTGGGGAAGCCATAGAGTAGTCAGGGTGCATCTTCTGGGGCTTGGCACACTACCACTTTAAAAAAATGAGGGAATCTGGGGTAGCATGGAAAAAGAGTGAAAGGCTGTTGGGCTGGAAACCAATAGAGTCGGTCATGTCACGTCTGTATTTAATATTTACCTAAATTTAAATCCTCATCTTCCATAGTAGGAAACTGTTAATATCTAAAACTGAGAAATAGCATTAAATCATGTTATTCAGAAATCCAGAGGTAAATGCTAGAAGAAATGGCTGAAAGAGTTTAAAATGGTTTCTCTGGGGAGTGGAACTGGAGATGAGATGGGGCATGAGAATGTTGCTTTTTGTTATTAGCCTAATACTATATGACTTTTAAACTTTACTTTCATAGTTATAAAAAATAAATGCAAAAGAAAAGGGTGATTGCATGAATACTGAAGGCATTTTGCTAAGTCAAACAAGTCAGTCACAAAAGACAAATATTTTATGACCCCACGAATATGAGGTACCTGGACTAGTCAAATTCATAGAGACAGAACATAGAACGATGGCTGCCAGTGGCTGGAGGTGGGCAGGTAATGGGGAGTTATTGTTTAATGGGTATGAAGTTTCAGTTTGGGAAGATGAAAAAAGTCCTAGAGATGGATGGTGGTGATGGCTGCGCAACAATGTGAACGTACTTAATGCCATGGAACAGTACCTTAAAAATGGTTGAAATGGTCAATTTTATGTTATGTATATTTTACAATAAGACATATATATGATTTCAGACTTCTAGCTTCCAGAAATGTAACAGAATAAATTTGTTGTTTACAGAAGCCCCCACCACCAATTTTTTTTTTAAGACCAAGAGAAAGTGTTAAAAAAAAAAGCAAAGCCCATTATAAGGAATCGGGGGAAAAAAATGACTCAAAAAGTATTTGCAAATATAAATACATACGTAACAGACCGACACTAAAGCCATGAGGAAGAAGGTATCCTTCAAATCTAGAAATTAAAACAACAACAACAACAACAACAAAGCACTTGGCAAGTAACTTTAGCATTCCAGTAGAAATTCCTGACATTCTCCATCTATGCCTCATGTAAGGGCCCACCAAGAGATCAGAAACAGATACAAGATGAACAAGCAGCAAGTGTTTCCAATACACTCAGAAAGGTAGTTTGCCGCTTTCCCTCTTTCCTCCCAAGCTCCTGTCTCCCCCAGTAATAAAAAGGGAAAATAAGAAGTTAAAATACAGAAAGGACTTACAAAAACAGTGGTTTTCTTTGCTTTTTACTATTCCAGCTTAAGAGGGGTGATTAACAAGGTCTGTGTTTGATTGACTGTGTTAGAGAACATTCTTGAATGAACTACAGTTTTAAACATCTGTTCTTCATGGAGGCTCTGGATGAAAGGACAGACTTCTAAAAGCTCTATGCCAGATAACCCAGAAGAGGCTAAAAGCTGCCTAACCCAGTATCCTCCAGGGAAGTTGATGGTGGCCAAACCACATTTACTGTGTACAACCATCAAATCCCTAAAGTGCTAACAAAACCAAGAGAGGGACAATTTTTACATCAAAAAAAGGCACAATTGGAGCCGGAGGATATTGTAACTTAGTATGGCTAAATAATTACGGCAAACGGAAGACATCCAAGGTTTGTGAAAAGCCAATCCTTATTGTCCTTTGATTAACTCCAATAAAGATTAACTCCAATAAAGATTTCCAAGATATTAATGTCAAAGGATGGGGTCCCTGCCCAATCACGTAGGACACTGCCATAGTAGAACACACACCTAGGCTGAAAGGGACGTTGATAATGACTATCTTCCTATGCAGAAGGTCCAGTGCTAGAAGAGGCTTTAGACAGCATCTGGCGGAAGCCTGTCATTTTACAGATGGAGAAACTAGCATCCAAAGAAAGATCACACAGTGACACAGGAGCCAGGAGACAAACACAAATAAGCAAGGTACTCTAAGCAAATCTAGCTTTCTTGAGTCTTGGTTGCAAAGTGATCTGAAACAAATGACCTTTTTAGTTAGTACCAGGTCCAAAGTGGTATACAAAACACAAACTAATGTCAAATAAATGCCAACTGATGTTAAGTCTATCAAAATGAAGTACATCAAATATGTCCACGTCTGTTTGGGCTTGAACATTCATCTTGAAATAAATTTTCTCAAGAAATGCCTGGCTCTGATTCCAGGAAAAAGCTGGTTGGATCTGACAGACTGTTGACTGCATCCTGGATCAATTCTTTGGATTAGATTTCACAGATGTTGTGGTTCAGCCTCTGTAATGTTAATAATTAATGAAGGCTCGCTCACTGCTTTGGTATGGGGAAAGCACTCAGATTCAAGCCTGGCTTTCATTCCCACTTCTTGTTTTCCTCAAGTTCACTCCTCTTGGGCACTTAAAAAAATATATAAAAACAATGCATATATACATATCAATGTCTTCTACTTTTACTCATAGTGAGGAACTCATCAATAAAGTCCATAAGAGGCAAAGAAGCCTACTGGAGATCACTGGTCTAGGTCACTTTTTTTCAGTGCTGCTTCTTCATAATGGTTCTAGGAACTTAGCAGACCAGAGAGTGGTTTCATTTCAATGTAAAAGCAGCCCAGCTCTAACATAAACATTCTCTGGTAATGATATGAGCACCTTTCTCAAGCTCAAAGGACATCTTAAAATGAACCACAAGCCTCTCAAACTTTCTGATAGGTACCTCTTAGAACCTAGAGAGCAATGGTCTATCTTCACCAGTCCTCACTTCTGCTATAAACAGCAGGCCATTTCTAAAAAAATTAAAATTGAATGAGGTATTACACTGATACTAAAACCAGACAAAGATACCACAAGAAAAATACAGACTAATATCCCTTATGAATATAGATGCAAAAATTCTCAACCATTAGCAAACTGAATTCAGCAACATATATAAAAAGGATTATATTCCATGACCAAATGGCACTTATCCCATGAATGCAAGGCTGGCTCAACATCTAAAAATAACTAACATAATACATCATAACAATAGAATAAAAAACAAAAATCACATGATCATCCCAATAGATGCAATACATATATATACATATATATATATACATATATATATATATATATATGTATATATATATATGCATTTGATAAAACCCAACACCCTTCCATAATAAAAACATTCAACAGACTAGGAATAAAAGGGAACTTCCTGAACCTGATAAAGAGCATCTATGAAAAACGACAGCTACCATTTTACCTAATGATGAAAGACTGGAGGTTTTCCCCTAATACTGAGAACAAGTCAAGGGAATCTGTTGTCACTCTCTTGCCATTTTTGTTCAACACTGTACTAAAGGTTCCAGTTCTAGCCAGGGCAATTAGTCAAGAAAAACAAAACAAAATGGGGCACCTAGATTGATAAGAGAGAAGTAAAACTATCTCTTTGCACAGATGACTGTGATCTTGTATATAGATAATCCCAAGGAATCTACAAGAATTGAATTGTATTTTCCAGTTAATTGATCCTTGCTTGTTAAGGATTTTACTTTTAAAAACTACTCAATGAAATGAACAGCTTCAGTTGTCAGGGCATTTGTTCTAAGGATCTGAAAGATCATTTATTCAGATATAAACATTCATAGATTTCTGAGCTTCTGGCTTCAAACTGTGGCCTGAGTATCAGGTGAAGAGGTCCTCTAAAAACGAGCCACACATCAGATAGATAGCTGCTGGGTGTTATAACACAGGTTTTAAGGGATCTTTGCAAAACAAAGTTCTGTGATGAACAAATTTGAAAATGGTAGCCTAGGCCTTACCTATTCAATAAGTTGAATGACAGCAAGTTTCAACTGACTTTTGTTCTATTATAAATAGATTAGCAAAAATCTTTTAAACATTAATCTATTCATCGAAAGACTTGGGAGCCAAGAAAAAGTTCTATCCTTCACCAACCAACTACTGTCCTGCTCAGGCTCTCTTCCTCTCCAACCAGATGAACTAGCTTTCCCACATTAACTTTACCTTGTCTGATCTGCAAATCTTTCTTTTCTCATCACAGCCTTTACTTTACTGCTGATTGGCAGTGAAGCATCTCCTACAACATTATTTACTACTGTAGCTATTTGAGTTCCAAAAATTATTTTGGCTGATTCCATATAAAAATAAAAAACCTGACATTCCTTAGTCATTTGTTACGACATGTCCACACACCAAAATATTTTTTTGTCCATACAAATCCATGAAGCCTGAATATTATTCAAGACAATATTGAAAAATTGAAAGGACATGATCTGCAAATCTTTACACTGTCTCCAAACCATGCAAGACCCCTCCCATAAAATCATCTTTAAGACTCCAGTCCTCACAAGGTCTTTGCGGAACAACCCTGGTAGTGCCAATTTACAGACTCGTCACGTTTCACCCTTCCCGTTTTACACACAGGCCTCCGGAGAGCAGAAGGGAGTTGTGCACTATCAGCCTGGACGAGCTCTGTCTTCCCTCATCAGGCTGTGACTGACATGGAGCAGGCAGAGGCACTCCCTTCCACACATCGCACTGCTATATGCCTTGCGGCTGAGGGCTGCTGCCTTCCCAGGCTCAGAATTCAGTCCCTCATCAGCAAACATGCACCCAACACAAAACTAAGCTACATCTTCTAGTACATGCTTTGGCAGCTGATGAATATGAGACTACAGCCAAATCTGCTCCGGAATGACAACACATGTTAATTTTTGTTACTCTGAGATAAGTAAATGCCATCTTCCTCAAACACAAGGCAAAGTGACTGGACAACTTTCAACATGTTTTTCACACACTTCTCACATGTAATCATGAAGTCCTTTGGTTAATAACTGAAACGAGAGAGGCAAATAAGTACACTTGCTGGTTCAGAAGTTTTTGGCCTAGAATAAACTCAGCCCAAGGTCACTGAATTAGAAATTTTGTAACAGTGAGAAACTGGCCTTCCTTCCCCATATCTACACAGAGCTCTATTCATTTCTCCCAAGAAAGGAATCAGATTAACACTCAGGACTCCCCCCAAATACTCTTACTTTATTATGGCTCACTCCAAGTGGATTCTTTTCCCTTCTTCCTGTCTTCTCCTTTATCCCCAGACCCTTCCACTGGCCTTCAGTGAACCAATCAATCACAGCAACTCTCCAGCTGGCAGAGAGGAAGCAGAGTATGAACAAGATTTTAGACCATCATAGTTAGTTCCCCTCTGGTGCTCTTGTTATGGCAACAGCATACTTTTCCACAGCTGATGAGGATGTTATGCAGGAAAAGAAAGGCAAAAAGAAAGGCTCAAAGAGGTCTCTATGTTTCTGCTCATTCCCCAGAGCACAACCCTCCCACAGGGAGACAGTTCAGAACTTAAAAAAAATAAGATAACAAAAAGCATCGCCATTAGCTAGCATTCCAGAGGTCGAAGAGTCTTTTTAAATGTTTGTAAACTTCCTTTCCTAGGAAAATACGCATCTTAAGACAACAGAGGAAAAAACTGTACTAGGTATCAGGACACTAAATTTGCGACTACCCACTGACATTAATTAGCTGTATGACACTAACAAGTTACTTAATTTCTCTCAGTTACAGAATGAAAGCATTAGGTTCCTTCCTAATGTCACAAAAGTGAAGGAGACTGCAGTAACTTTACCTTTCACTGAGGCCAGAAACAGCTTCTCAAAGTTAGAACCGAACATCATTCATCCCCATTCCTCCACAGGCAGATAAAACAAAACAAAATAAAATCCAAGGGCATTTTGAATTTACTCAAAAATTTTACTCTTCCTTAATAATGAGAAAATGTACACTTCTAAAAATATGAGAAACAGAAGAGGTTACAGCAAGTGTGTTTTCACCCAACTCTCATTTTCCAAACCACAGGAAGGCAATTTTGAGAAACCTTTTCAAGGGTGAACTGTATCCTCTGTGGGGAGAGATGTTAAGTTCACTGTGTTGTGAATGTCCTTGCCCAGTCTGATCATTTAGGGCATTCAGCACATCAACTGTTATCCTGGAATGCTCTGACATGTGTATGACACTCCAGAAAGTTTCCAGAAGTTTGAGACAGGAAACTCTAATCCCCTTCCTTCCTACTAGATTTTTCAATACAAGCCTTCTATCGCTTTTCTAAATGTTTTCAAGTCTGAAATATATGTTAGCACTCGACTCTTTACAAGTTTTTTTTTTAGAACTAAAAAGCTTTTCCACCCTTAACTCCCACCAAGATTTTAAGACCATTCAGAGCAAAGACTGCATTTCCTACTTTTGTCTGTAGTCCCCTTTTGTGCAAAGCACTGCACTAGACCCACAAAACTCACTTAAGGTACCTAACCGGATTAATTCAGGTGCCTAGAGGTGACCAAATAACAACCCTGGTTCAGGGAAGGAAAGTTACATGAGAGGAGAGAGGGAAATGTAACAAAAGAGATGAACAAACCATCAGAAAATTGGAAATTTTCCAAAGCGGGGGGAAACTAAATCAGTAAGTACTGAAAATCTAGGCGGCACTGAGTTAATTGCTATAAAATAGTGATTAAATCCAATCACAACAGTGTTGTATCTTATAAACACATTATGTAAGTCTTTGTGTTAAAAATTTAAAGATGACAATGTGCTCTACCAATAAATACTGGTTCAATATAATAGATGAGCTAAGATGACAAGTTTTAAATCAGAAATTAAGAAGTGTAGAAACTGGGACTTCCCTGGTGGCGCAGTGGTTAAGAATCCGCCTGCCAATGCAGGGGACACGGGTTCGAGCCCTGGTCCAGGAAGATCCCATATGCTGTGGAGCAACTAAGCCCGTGTCACAACTACTGAGCCTGCGCTCTAGAGCCCACAAGCCACAACTACTGAAGCCCGCGTGCCTAGAGCCTGTGCTCCGCAGCAAGAGAAGCCACCGCGATGAGAAGCCCGTGCACCGCAACGAAAAGTAGCCCCCGCTCACTGCAACTAGAGAAAGCCTGCCCGCAGCAGCAAAGACCCAACACAGCCAATAAATAATTAATTTTTTTAAAAAAGTGTAGAAACTATCTGGAGACAGGGTCAGTGATATTTGAGAAAGCAGTAGTGGCTATGTACACAGGGAGGAAGGATAAATGAATCAGTATTTCTGGCAGAATCTTTCCAAGCACTGTAGGAACTAATCCAGACTATGAGACAGGCTTCTATCTTTAAAGTACACTTAAAGACTATGCCCTTACTTTAAAAGCATGGTAGCCTGGCTGTCTGAAATATGCCAAAAAGGGTGTCCCTGTGACTCTTCCCTCAGGGGAATAATGATTAATATACAGCTAAAAGTTTAGTTCCTTCCTCAAAGAAATAATATCTGAGTGCAGTTGCTACTATGACATAAGTTCTGAACTGCTGGAAGCACAGGCATTACGGAATTCACAAAGAATTCTGGAAGAAGTTATAAATCTCTTTCCATCACCTTGGAAAACAGTATCCATTTCTTAAAAGCTGTCAGTTCAAGTTCAAGACAACCCTATCTGGAGCAGATTCTGATCTGCCAAAATCTTTCACGATTAAAAGGCAAGAAGATTTCAGCATGCTCAGGGTCTGGCCTTGAACAGATCAGGTCAGGAGGGAGGTTTCTCCAATAGGTAAGCCACCTCACTAGAAACTCCACTGCTCTGCAGTTATAACTTCCTTAAGGCCAGTTCTCCACACTTATTGATGAACTTCTCCTGCCTGGGTTATTTAAAAGTCTTACAAGGCAGCCACCCCACCCCTAGAGTGGCCTGGCTGGATTCCTCTGTAGAGCTCTCGCCTAGATTTTTATCCCCTGTTGGCAAGGTCTTCTTACTCTACCGCCTTGCTATTGTGCAACCGATTAAAGGATCGCCAGGCCTAACTGCAGGGGATTGGTTGTAGTACAACTGGTGAGCCCAGCCCACAAGAACGAAGCTAGCAATCTTGCAGACTGCAGGGGCTGCCAGCCAAGTCCCAACCTTCTAGCCAGAGGCCGTCACCCAAAGGCAAAGTTACGAAGTTAAAAATGAAGCACCATTCCCTTCATAATGTCCCTCAAGATCGTCCAGTCTCCTCCCTCTGGAGAAAAGCCCAGTGAGAGGAAAGACAACCTTTGAGCTCCCTTTTCCCGTGACCAATTAATTCAACGCTCTTCACCTCTACCCCAGTGTTCTTCCTTGTAAACAGTTTCTGGTCGTACTTTGAAAAGCAGTGTTCAGAAACCCCGCTCTGCACTGCCCCTTCCCCAGGATCAAGCAAGCCCCCCAGCAAGGGTGCCCTGCTTGACAACGCCCTCTTCAATCTACCTCCCAAGGCGGCGCCGCCAAAACTCTACCCTCAAGGCTGCCAGCGCTCCTTTCCCCAGCCTATTACTTGAGCATTATTTTATCACTCCTCCTCCAGCCTGGGGACTCCCCCAACCCGCGGGGCCTGGTCCAGCAAAGTAAACAATGCTGTCAAAGCAGGATAACACTGGGCGAGGCTTCCAAACTCCGCATTCCAGCCCCCTCCTGGTGTTCTAAAAGCAGCAAAACAAGTCATCGCAGCGTCCCAGGAGCGACTTACTCTCCCCAACTTCCTTTCTACAAAGGCCCGGGAGACAGCTCCAAAATCAAGTGTCAGTGTGCACAACCACACAATATGTAAGAGGCAGAGGTAATGCGGAGTGAGTGCAAGGCCAAATGTAGACGAATTTGCCCCGGAGCAGGAGGAGAGGGGGCAGAAAACTGGGTAGAGTGCGTAAACCTGCCACGAAGCGGGAACAAGGGCTTTTTTTCGCTACAGGAGAGCCACTTCCCAGAGTGGGCACGCACTGAATCGAGCTGCAGGCGAGAGAGAACGCGAAGTTAAGGTTCCCGAAAGCTGTCTCACGGGGGCTTTGGTGGGGCTGCGGCGGAGGGGCTGTGGCGGAGCCGGGGTGGCCGGAGCGGCCAGCGTGGACACGCCCTGAGTTAAAGGACCTTGGCGGGAAACTGAGGGGACACCGCGGAGGCTGGCGCGGACGCGCTCGGGAGCCGGCTGCAGCCGCTGCAGGCTCGGGTGAGGGCCGCGCGGGCGGCCGGCGCTCACCTCCCGGCGTGGTGGAAAAGAGCGTCCCCCCGGGCGTGGTGCAATAGTCATGAGGTAGCTGCGCGGCGTCGCTGATGGGCACGGTGCGGGTGGGGATGGCGCGGCTCTGGCTGGGCTGGTGGCCGCTGCCGGCGGACGAGGACATGGCTCTGGGCGCGGGCTCTCGGGCTTTGTCCGGCGGGCGGGCAGGCGGACGGGCGGCGGCGGCGGCGGCTGGGGGCCCGGGCTGCTCCGGCTGCTCCGGCGGGCGGAAGGGCGGGCGGGGCTCGGCGCGCTCCGCTCGCTCCTTGCTCGCTTCCTCTCGCTCCCTCGTCCCGCTCCGCTCCCGCCGCCGCCCTCTCAGCCGCCGCCGCCGCCGCCGCCCGTTCCTCCGGCCTCCGCCAGCAGTCTCAGCAGCAGCAGTAGCAGCAGCAGCAGCAGCAGCAGCAGCGGCAGCAGCGGCGACGACGACGACGACGACCGGAAGCGGGCGAAGGCGGGAGGCAAAGGGAGCTCGGGGTAGCTGGTCGGCCGGATGTGACGTTCCGAGGGGCGGGTGCGGTGCGATGAGGCGGGGCTGCTGACGGGGCGGGGCTTAAGCCCTGAGGGCGGGACGCGAGTCGGGCAGAACCTATGCCAACTGTTTGTGAGCTGCGTGTCGGTGGACACGGAAAACTTAAGTGGTTTTTTTTTAATTGTCAATCAACACTACTTTCCTTGAGCCGACTTCTGTTTCCTATCCATCTAAACAAAAGTGTTATTTTACTTTTAATTGCTCAATATTAAAAATAAGCAATGCATGCATTTATTAAAAAACACAGCAGAAAGGTTTACGATGCCACCTCTCCCAGTTTCCCAGTTCCCCTTTCGAGGGTGAACCACTGGGACCAGTTTATTGTGTATTCTTCCAGAGACAGTCCTTATATACAGACATAGTGCAACATATAAACATTAAGAAAATAAAGAAATTAATAGCTGCCCATGTCACATGAGTGAGTATTGTGTTAGAGATAAAAGAAACTGAAGTACAGGGGAAGGTTAAGACCACGAGGTACCTGGAAAATTCAAATCTGTAACACTTTCTTTCCTCTAGGGATTCTCAAACTTTTTGATGTTAAAATTTACATTCTTGAAAAATTATTGAGGATACCAAAGAGCTTTTGTTTGTGTGGATTATATCTGTTGATAATTACTCTATTAGAAATTAAAACAGAATTTTTAAATGTTTATCAATTCATAAAATAATGTCATCCCATGTAAACATAATATTTTATTTTTAAAATTATATTTCCCCAAAAAATTAGTGAAAACTGGTTTTTTTTACATTTTGGCAAACATTTTAATGTATATGTAATAGGAAAGAGCTGCAATCTCACATCTGTTTCTTTTTTTTTTAAGATTTTTAATATATTTATTTACTTTTGGCTGTGTTGGGTCTTCGTTGCTGGTTGTGGCGAGCGGGGGCTACTCTTCATTGTGGTGCGCAGGCCTCTCATTGTGGTGGCTTTTCTTGTTGCAGGGCATGGGCTCTAGGTGCGCGGGTTTCAGTAGTTGCAGCATGCGGGGTCAGTAGTTGTGGCTCGCAGGCTCTAGAGAGCAGGCTCAGTAGTTGTGGCGCACGGGCTTAGTTGCTCTGTGGCATGTGGAATCTTCCTGGTTCAGGGCTCGAACCCGTGTCCCCTGAACTGGCAGGCGGATTCTTAACCACTGTGCCACCAGAGAAACCCTCACATTTGTTTCTGCATTCAATCTGTTGTGTTGATTCAAGTATAAGAAGAAAACTGAGATTCACACAGGTATGTAGTTGAAAAAATGGGAAACTAACAGGTCCCTGGAAGGGGTCTCAGGGACCCCCAGGGATCTCCAGACCACGCTTTGAGAACTGATGCTCTAGTCAACATTGCCTCTGTCCACAACATTCCCAAAATGGAATTGAAAAGAAAATCATGGGTACCACAAACATAGCTATCATCGTTCCTATTTGACGAATGAGGAAATTGAGATTAAGAAATACCCAGTGTTCAGCCCAGGTAAAACAGCTACTACTTCTTAACAAAAATACAGACAAAAGAACTTATACAGCAAAGCAAATACTGTGGTTGGTGGTCAGGTTGGACCAGGGCATGAGATGGAAGGGATTTTATGGTGAATGTCCAGGAATCTAGGAAGAGCTCCCTGCCTACCCTGCAGTCTGGAGGTTCCCAGAGTTGGAGAGGACTGAGCTCAATCTTGAAAGATCCTAAAGCTTTGCATATGTCAAGAGAAGAAGGCACTTCCTAGAGGAAGGAAAAGGTGAAATGCTAGTTTACATCTGTGTAGAGCTTAGGAAGTACACTGATTACAACATGTACCCCTCCTTGATCTGTCTTTTGGTAACAGATTTTGGGACATTCAGGGAGAACAGGGAGATATTTCTGGCCAGAGCAAAGTGTGAAGGAGGTAGGAAAAGTTGGACATAGAGATTGGGTTGGAGTATAGAATGAAAAGAAGTAAACGAAGTTGACACCAGGGTACAGTTTTGAAGTTTCAGAGATGGGGAGTATCAACTGTTTTTTCTAATTCATTTTGATAGGTAGCCTGGAGTAGAGAAAGGAGCTCTCCCGTTAACATGCTGTGTAACCCCAGGCAAGGTACTTACACTCTCTGAGCCTCATTTGTAATATGGAGATAATGATGCTACCTCACTGAGTAGTCCCGTGAGTTAAGCGTATAAAGTGTTTGGCAAATAATTGCCTCCTAGCAAAGTCATATTGAAATTAATGGTGATATGGGACTTCCCTGGCAGTCCAGCAGTTATGGCTCACGCTTCCACTGCAGGGGTCGTGGGTTCAATCCCTGGTCAGGGAACGAAGATCCCGCAGTACATGTGGCCAAAAAAAAAAAATGATGGTTTAGGATTTTCTTCTTGGGACCTCTGGTGTCTTCCTTTCCCAGTTAGAAGGTGTCAGGGAGTTCCCTGGTGGTCCAGTGGTTAGGAGTCGGTGCTTTCACTGCCTGGGTTGGATCCCTGGTCTGGGAACTGGGATCCCGCAAGCCTAGAGGCAAGGCCAAAAAAAAAAAAAAAAAAGGTGTCATAGTCACCTGTTCTGTTTTCAAAAGTACCACAAAATTGCTTCTGTGGTCTTTTGAAATTAATGTGTGTGTGCATGCATGCGCGCATGAATGCATTTGGTTGTGTATGTACATGGATTTGTGTATGTACATGGTATGGATTTTATCACCTCTAGAAAACCCTAAAAAAACTCACTCAGCTAATTTTTCACGCCCTTTCTAAAAACTTGCTCCATTTTTGGATAACAGCTTTATTGCGATTAAAATAATCTACCATAAAATTCAACTTTTTAAGGTATACTATTCAGTGGGTTTTAGTAGTATATTCACAAAGTTGTGCGACCATCTCCACTGTCTAATTCCAGAACATTTTATCACCCAAAAAAAGACACCCAGTATGTATTAGCAGTCACCCACCATTTATTCCCAAACTCCTCAGCCCAGGCAACAATTAATCTACTTTCTGTTTGTATAGATTTCCCTATTTGGGATATTTCATATAAATTAAATCATATAACCTGTGGTCTTTTGTGACTGGTTTCTTCCACTTACTATGTTTTCAAGATTCAACCGGGGCTTCTCTGATAGCTCAGTGGTTAGGACTCTGCCTGCTAGTGCACGGGACACGGGGTCAAGCCCTGGTCCGGGAAGATCCCACATGTCACAGAGCAACTAGGCCCATACACCACAACTACTGAGCCTGGGCTCTGGACCCCGCGAGCCACAGCTACTGAAGCCTGTGAGCCACAACTGCTGAAGCCCGCAGGCTGAGAGCCCGTGATCCACAACAAGAGAAGACACCACAATGAGGAGCCCGCTCACCGCAATGAAGAGTAGCCCCCGCTCGCCGCAACTAGAGAAAGCCCGCACGCAGCAACGAAGACCCAACGCAGCCAAAAATAAAATAAGTAAAATTTAAAAAAAGAAAGAAAAAAAAAGATTCAACCGTATGTAGCATGTATATAGTACTTGGATCATTTTATGGCTGAATAATATTCACATTTTGTTTATCCATTTATCAGTTGATGGAAATTTAGGGTGTTTCCACTTTTTGGCTATTATGAATAATGCTGCTATGAACATTTGTATACAAGTTCTTGTGTGAACGTGTTTTCAGTTCTCTTGGGTATATACCTAGGAATGGAACTGCTGGATTGTGTTGTAACTCTGGGTTCAACCATTTGGGGAAATGCCAGTCTGTTTTTTGGAGTGGCTGCACCATTTTACATTCCCACCAGCAGTGTATAAGGGTTCCAATTTCTCCACATCCTTGCCAATACTTGTTATAATCTGTCTTTTTGATTGTAGCCAACCTAGTGGGTGTGAAGTGTTATCTCATTGTGGCTTTCATCTGCATTTCCCTGATGGCTAATGACATTGAGCATCTTTTCATGTGCCTATTGACTATTACAAAGTATAGTTTCTTTGGAGGAATGTCTATTCAAATAATTTGACCATTTTTTAGTTAGGTTATTCGTCTTTTTATTGAGTTTTAAATGTTCTTTGTACATTCTGAAAACTGGAGCCTCGTCAGATACATGATTTGCAAATAATTTATCCCATTCTGTGGGTTGTCTTTTCACTTTTTGATGGCATCCTTTGAAGCACAGAAGTTTTTACTTTCAGTGAAGTCCAATTTATTTTTTTCCTTTGATTGCTTATGCATTTGGTGTCATATCAAAGAAACTGTTGCTTAATCGAGTGTCACAAAAATTTGTGCCTATGTTTCTTTCTAAGAGTTCTATAGTTTTGGCTCTTATTTAGGCCTTCGCTCCATTTTGAGTAAATTTTTGTATATGGTGTGAGGTAGGGGTCCAAGTTCATTCTTTTGCATGTGGTTATCCAGTTGACCTGGCACCATTTGTTGAAAAGGTTATTCTTTCCCCTTTGAAATGTCTTGGCAAAAACTTCCTTCTTAAACTGACATTCTCTGGGGAAATGTACTCCCAGATGAAGAACTCAAGGAAGTGGGAGCATTGTAGATTAGCAAAGCACCTTTTAGATTCAACTGAGCGATAACAACCACAGCAACCAATGTCCAAGAGTGACTACAATACCCCACTCTTCTAAGCACTTTATGTACACCACTGCTTTGTATTTTTCTGACAGCAACGCTGTGCAGTAGTCTCCATTATTATATCCATTTTACTGAGGCTCAAAAAAGTTGAATAACTTGATGTATTAGTTATGTATTGCTGCATACCAAATTACTGCCCCAAAACTTGTGGCTTAAAACAACAAATGTTTGTTAACTCTTAGGTTTTGAGGGTCAGGAAAGCCACCCTCTCATGAGGTTGGAGTGAAGATGGTTTCCTGGTCTGTAATTACCTGAAGGCTGGTTTGACTGGGACCAGAGGATTTGCTTCCTAGCTCTTTCACATGGCTGGGGGCAGGTGGTCTCAGTTCCTCAGCACATGGACCTCTCCATAAGGTTGCTTGCGTCTCCTCATGACATGGCAGCTGGCTTCTCCCAGAGTGATTGAACCAAGAGAGGGAACAAGGGGTAAGCTACAGTGAATCTTATGACCTAGCCTTGGAATGTAGCTTCTGCCACATTCTAATCATTAGAATTGAGTCACTAAGTACTGCCAACATTTTTTGGGAGGGGAATTAGGCTCCTTTTGAAGGACAGCATATCAGATAATTTGTGGACATGTTTTAAAACCACCACACTTGCCCAAAGTCAAAAAGGTTGTAAGCGTTTTAGCAGGAGAAGCCCAGTGTGCAAGCACTCCTAAACCCTGGCTTGCACCACACTCGTTAATGTCCCACTGGCCAAAGCAAGTCACATGGCAAAGCCCAGAATCAACGTGGTAGAGGATAAGAGCCTACATACCAGGAGTTATAGTTCATTGGGAAACACCAATATAAGTCTACCACAATGCAGTATCTTTTATCTCCCTGAGATATTAGACTCTTTGAAGTTCTCTTTTGCAACCTGCATTGTCTCTATTTCCTTTGGGTTTACCTTCTCTACCTGCTTTTAAGGCCCTGTTTTTCAGATTAGAAGCGTTCCTCACATGCCTGATGATTTTTGGCTGTCCTTCCATAGTCAGCCTCTAGTGAGGGGCTAAAATACTTAGAGGAGGCTCTGAGTGAGGGGAGTGGGTGGGAGGGCTTGTCTCAGGATGAGGTTCTCTGTGAGATAATCAGATCCAGACCAGCCATTTCACTGGGGGACCCCCAAATGTCAGTGTCTATAGATGTTTTGTCTTTTGCTCATCAATATTCCCCAAGAAGGGTCCTCTATTTTCCTGCCTGTGGAGTAGAAGTCTGGGTGCCGGGTTCTGAGACCCAGGCTGGGGCAGGGCAGGGAGTGGGAGTCGCCATTCAGAGTGCAGACTTTCATTGACTCCATTGCTTTCAGTATACCTTCCCCAGGCCACACCTGGGGGGTGTCTCCAGGGACCCAGGCGTGCCCAGATACCTGCTGTATCTATTGTTCAGCCTCGTTAGAAGGTGACATTCCCATCACCTGCAGGCGCTGGGGAGGAAGGTGACGCTCCCATCATCTTAGCTGGGCAGGATGGTGGAGCAGATTTGGGAGGATTCCAGCTGCTCCTTTTAAAGATTTTGAACTAGTTTTTTTAATCTCTTCAGCCCCACTTTGCACCTCTGACTACAGAGGTACCTGGAGCCTCTGATTCATCAGCCGTCCTGGAGTGCTGTGCTATGAACTGGACTTTTTCTTTTCTTTTTTTTTTTAATTGAAGTATAGTTGATGCATAATATATGTTACAGATGTACAGCATAGTAATTCACAATTTTAAAGGTTATTTTCCATTTATAGTTATTATAAAATATTAGCTATCTTCCCTGTGCTGTACAATATATCTCCTTCCTTGTAGCTTATATATTTTCTACATAGTAGTTTGTACCTCTTAACCCCTAGCCCTATCTTGTCCTTCCCCCCTTCTTTCTCCCCACTGGTAACCACTAGTTTGTTCTCTATGTATGTGAGCCTGTTTCTTTCTTTTTTTTTTAAATTAATTAATTAATTTTATTTATTTTTGGCTGCGTGGGGTCTTCATTGCTGCACGCGGGCTTTCTCTAGTTGTGGCGAGTAGGGGCTACTCTTCGTTGCATTGTGTGGGCTTCTCATTGCGGTGGCTTCTCTCGTTGCAGAGCACAGACTCTAGAGCGTGGGCATCAGCAGTTGTGGCGCACGGGCTTAGTTGCTCCGCGGCATGTGGGATCTTTCCAGACAAGGGCTCAAACCTGTGTCCCCTGCATTGGCAGGCGGATTCTTAACCACTGCACCACCAGGGAAGTCCCTGTTTGTTTTTTGTTATATTCACTAGTTTGCCGTGTTTTTTAGATTCCACATGTAAGAGATATCATATTGTATTTGTCTTTCTCCATCTGACTTATTTCATCTCCAAGTCCATCTGTGTTGCCGCAAATGGCAAAATTTCATTCTTTTTTATGGCTGAGTAGTATTCCATTGTGTGGTGTGTGTGTGTGTGTGTGTGTGTGTGTGTATACACATCTGGTGATTATACATATATCACATTTTCTTTATCCATTCATCTGTTGATGGAGACATAGGCTGATTCCATATCCTGGCAATTGTAAATTAGTGCTGGTATAAATATCGGGGTGCATGTATCTTTTCAAATTAGTGTTTTTGGGTTTTTTGGATACATACCCAGGAATGGAATTGCTGGGTCATATGGCGAACTGGCCTTTTTCTTGTTAGCTGTTCCACCTTCACTTTTCCCACTCTGCTAAGTCACTTACCACTTCCCTCTCTGCTTTCCAGCTTCCAAAATGTTGTTGCCATTATTCTTCCACTGCTATATCCTTTCCTGACTTCTTAGTCCTTATGGGTTTATACTTTAAAAAAAAATTCCTCTGCTCTTACTTTAGCGGGGGTTCTAATGGGAAAGAAGAGCTAAACACATATGTTTATTAATCTACCTGGTTTCATTTAAAGAGCACAGCACAAATGTTTAAATAGTATATCCATCAGGAGTCAGTTGCAGTAACAGAAAAGGTTGATTCAGAGAAGTAGGTGCTTGAAACACACTGGATAAACTAGAAGAATGGGCTCCAGGCTAGGCCTCCAGGAATGATTGTCAGAACCCTGCAGAACTGATCCTCCAAGAGAGCTGCAACCTGGATGAGAGTCAGGGACCTGTGAAATAATAAACAACTGCCAGTCCCATCTTAGCCACATCCAGAGATCAGGTTGCTGCTGCCGCACTTTCAGCTTCAAAGCCACACAGTCTGCTAGACCAATATCCGCTAAGTGGAGGCCCAGAGCCACACTGCCTCTCTCCCTTGTACACTCAGGTAAGCACTCAAGTCTTGTGTGAAGGTGTCTGATTTTTTTTTTTTTTTTTTTTTGCCACGCCATGCGGCATGTGGGATCTTAGTTCCCCAACCAGGGATCAAACCCATGCCCCCTGCGTTGGGAGCATGGCGTCTTAACCACTGGACTGCCAGGGAAGTCCCTGAAGGCATCTGACTGGTGTAACCCCAACCCCTGAAATGCATCTGGGGGGTTTTGCTGCAAGGGAACATAAGAAATACTGTTTTTCAGACTTCCAGCCTCTGCAGTGTAGGAAGGCAGACCAAAAGGAAGTTAGATCAGGTGTCAAGGGCATTAATCTATGTATCCACCAGAAAAGGTAAGTCAATGTGTACACACATTCTGTAACTGGACAATGAAGGATCCATTCGCATTGTTTTTCTCACCTTACCTAATTTCCTTCCTCCTAGCCTTTGGGATTAACTCTAAAAGCTTCGCCTCCTTGCCTTTGCTCAGGGGTTAGCAAACCTTTTCAATAAAAGATTGGAGAGTAAATATTTTAGGCGTTACAGGCCATATGGTCTCTGTCACAAGTTTTCAACTTTTATTGTTGTAGTGAGAAAACAGCCTGAGACAACATGTAAACAAATGAGCATGGATCCAGTTAAGACTTTATTTACAAAAACAAGTGACCAGCTGGATTTGGATTTGGCCTGTGGGCCATAGTTTGCAGACCCTGTCTTTGTTTTTTTTTTTTTTTCCTTTTGGCCGTGCTGTGTGGCTTGTGGGATCTTAGTTCCCCGGCCATGGACTGAACCTGGGCCCCCGCAGTGAAAGCGCCGAGTCCTAACCATTGGACCGCCAGAGAATTCCCCTGTCTTTGCTTATATTGTCCATTAACTCAACAAATCCTTAATAAGCACCTATTGAGTGTCAGGCACTTTCTAGGGGAGGAGATATAGCAGTAAACAAGACAGAGGCCCCCCAGCTCAGTGGAGCAAACATTCTGCCTGCAGTGATACTCTCCTCCCCACCTCCCCTTCCCTGCCTAACCCAGACTCCTCTTTAATACTCTGTGTGGGTTGACCTGCCTTGACTTTCCTCCTCCCGGCCAGAGCTGGTTCCCTCCCCCAGAGCTCCCATAGTGCTCTGTGCACACTGAGGTCACTTGTACCAACCTTGCGCATGAATGTTGCCTGCTTATGCATCTGGTTCCCTGCAAGACCGTGAACTCTTCAAAGGCGAGAACTGGGCCCCTCCTCACCTTGCATCGTCTGGGGCCTGGCTCAGAACCAGCCTGTGGTCCGTGGTGTTGAACTGACTTTAAGGAGTCTTTGTGGAAGCTGAGATACAAACATTAGACACAGTTGCGGGCAGTTCTGCAGTGGGTGGCCCTATTCAGGTGAGAATTTGTGTTTATCAACTGGGTTATGGTGTAATTTATGTGCACCTTTTTCAAGTGTGCACGTCGATGAATTTTGACAAATGTTTACATCTTTGTAAATACCACCACAATCAAGATCTAGAACATTTCCTCACACCCCAAAGTTCCCTTGTCCCTCTTTGTAGTCGTCACCTCACACCCCAAGCCCCAGTCTTAGATAATCACTGATCTGCTGCCTATCACTACAGCTTAGCTTCGCCTGTTCTAAAACTTTATATAAATGGAAGCACACTGTGTATATTGTTTTATATACAGCACAATGTGTTGCTATATCAGTAATCCATTCCTTCTTATGGCTGAGTGGTATTTCATTTATGGATATACCACAGTCTGTTGATCAGATGAGAATTTAAAGGAAAAAGATATCTCTTCTCTCTCTCCCAGAAGCTACCATGGGGAACTAGGAGGGTCTTGTCTGGCCTCAAATGTACAGGCTGTGTATTAGCTCTTGTAATATTGTGATTTATATTAGGAAATACGTATTTGTTCTCAGTCCCTGTTCCTAGCATAGAGTTCCTAAGACCCTTGGCATTTCCTAAGTGAAGAGAGTGATCAAGGTGTCTTTTGTGATGTTGAGAGGTGACTTTTGAAATGCCCTTAGGTCACCTAAGAAGGAGGGCTGGTCACCAGTGGAACCAACCAAGTAATTGGAGAGCTGGAACTTTCAGTTCCACCCCTCTGACCTCTGGGGAGGAAAAAGGGACAGGAGATTGAGTTCAGTCACCAATGGCCAATGATCTAATCAATCATGCCTATGTAATGAAGCTTCCATAAAAACCCAAAAAGATTGGGGATGGGGGAAGGGGGGAGGTTCAAAGAACTTCCAGGTTGATGAACATGTGGAGATCTGAGGAGAGTGGTACGCCCAGAAAAAGCAGGAAGCTCCACACCCTTTCCCCATACCTTGCCCTATGCATCTTTCCTATCTGGCTGTTCTGAGTTATATCCTTTAATAGTAAACCAGTAAGTAGTCTAGTAAGTAGAATGTTTCTCTGAGTTCTAGAGTGAGCCGCTCTAGCAAATTAATCAAACCTGAGGGGGGCGGTAATTGGAATCACCTGTCTATAGCCAGTCGGTCAGAAGCACAGGTGACAACCTGAACTTGAGATTGGCATCTGAAGTTGGGGGGGAGCAGTCCTGTAGGACTGAGCCCTTAGCCTGTGGCATCTGACACTATCTCCAGGTAGTGTCAGAATTATAGGGCACCCAGCTGGTCTTGGAGAATTGCTTGGTAGTGAGGAAAAAATGCACATGTTGGAATTGGGAGCAGAATCTTATCTCTGAATGAGGTTATCTAGATAGTTGGTGATTTGAAAGCTGCTGATGCAATTGTGAGCCCTGGATCCATACCCGATGTGCTGCCAGGATTGAACATGCAATATATACCACATTTGGGCAGCCCTTTCTTGGAACTTTTAATGTTTATTGGTATAACTTGAGTTTCAAAAAATGGAAGTGGCCTGGGTGTCCCCGACCCAGAGATGCTCCTTCTGTAACTTATTATTCCAGTGTTTAGCCAGCAGGGCCTCCCCAAACTCATTCCTTCTGACTCCCCTGTACGTAACTGCTACCTCTGTTCTCTCTGGTTCTGTCTTTCCCAGGGGCAGAGGAAGGCTCTTTCTGCCCTCTGTAATGAGGCTACCCACTCTCCATCTGTATCATCATAGGGATAATAGCCCCTTATCTTTAGATAACACTTTTCCACTTTAACAAGCACTTTCAGACCATTATCTCACTTAAGCTGAGCCACAGCCCTGTGATGGAGGCAGCCTGCTTATTATTTTCATTATTATTATCAATATTATTATTCTTACACTTCACAGATAAAGAAACTGAGACTCAAAGAGGTTATGACTTCTTGAGCTTCTGGCTGGCCATCCTATGTGTTTCCTCCTGTGCCCACTGGCTTCCTGCATCGTAAAGAGGGCAAGGTGCCCCTTGGGGACCCATTCTTTATCGTCACATCAGCTGAACTCATGCAGGGATGAGCAGCAGCCATTTGTTGAGCTCCTGACACATAAAAGGCAGAATGTGTTCCGAAGGTGATAATAATCATCGATAACTTTTATAGACAGCGAGGCTGAATCAACGGCTGTTCTAGGCCTTCTAGAGATCTTATCTCAAATACTCCCAACTTCCATACAAGGTGGGTATTATTATGCCTGTTTTACAGATAAGGATGCAGCCTCAGAGAGGCTAACTTGCCCGAGGTCCCCTGACGTGTCTCTGGAAACTCTCTACCCTCTCACTGCGGTTGGGAACCGTCCACTGCACACAGGCTATGACCTCACACGTGCTTTGGTTCAAAAGCTGGCTCTCCCACCTGCTTGCTGTGTGACCATGAGCCTGAGTGTGTTCTCTCACGTGAAATAAAGGAGTCCCTCATTCACAGAGTGCTCTTCTGAGGATTGTGTCAGGCCCAGCCAAGGTTTGGTAGATGGGAATGATGATTAGGCACCAATCCAGGTCCTAGAAGATGCCAGGGGCTGCATGTCTGACTGAAGCAGAACTAAGATCCTGCAAGCCTCACATGGTGCGGTGTGGCAAAAAAAAAAAAAAAAAAAGTCTGTAGTTGCCGACTTCAGAAAATGAGGTACAGTTTGTTCAAAGTTACTTAGGTAACATAAAGTCCTCTGTTGAAGCCCGTTTATTGTCTGCCTGTTTACTACAAGTCAGCACCTGCAGTTCCTGTCTTTCTCTCTCCATCTCAGTATTTAGTAGAAGATTCTTCATGGGTATAACGCTTCCTCTGTCACCCCTGGCCTGCAGGGTGAAAGTGGGCTGTTCACTTAATGCCATACCATATCCAGTGGCATGTGCTGGTTTAGATAGCTTGAGCTCCAACCAGAGAGAGCACTTTTTTTTTTTTTTTTTATGAGAGCACTTTTAAAACTGTCATCCACAATGAATGGTGTGCCACGCCCTGTGCCAGCCACAGCCCAAAGGCAAGGCACACGGCGTACAGAGCCTGGCAGCCCAGATTGGGTGCTCGCCACGTTGAGTCAAGAGGCGCTTTTGCCCTGGGAGCTTCTGCCCTCTCTTAGGTGAAGCCCAGGGTTTTCAATGGGAATCCTTTAGTGGTGATTGGGTGGTGCTGTCGAGTTCAGGGTGGAAGACTTGATTAGGGGATCTGATTCTCCACAAAGGCTCTGGACAAGCTACCTGGCTTCCATGTCTCCATTAACTAATTCATTCAGAAATATCTACTGAGCTCCTGGTATGGCCATGGCTCTGGGTTCAGGGGTGAACAAGGGCAAACCTCATGGAGCGTCCATGGGATGCATTCAGCTCCTTGCATCCAGGTCTTCTGGCTGGATTTAGATGGGGTCATTCATCTTTCCACACTGAGTTAGGCTCAGAAGCCCTGGGGTAGCAATGGCTGTCAGTGAATACTGTATTGTACCACCACCTTCTTCCATGACTTCCCACACCTCTTGGGATCCTGAATAAGGCCCTCCATGGTCTGGCTTCATCTCCCTCTCCCTTTCTGTGCTCCTGTTCCTCAAATGGACCATGCTCCCTCCCATAACAGGGCCTTTGCACATGCTGTTCCCTTTGGTTGTTCTCTGTGATGTACAGACTTTAAGGTGACCCCCCCATGACCCCTAACTCCTGGTGTTCACACCCTTGAGTGAAGGTGGGACTTGTGACTTGCTTGTAACCAATGGAATATGGCAAAAGTGACAGAATGTCACTTTTGTGATTATGTTGTGTAAGACTCCATCTTGCTAGAGCCTCTGAACCTTCCCTAGTCAGGCCTCCATGTGAGAACACAGCCCTGCCTCATACCTTGATTGCAGCCTTGCAGAGGACCCAGCTAAGCCATGCTAGGACTCCTGACCCAAAGAAACTGTGAGATAGCAAAGGTATTCTTTTTTTTTTTTGGCTGCACCATGCGGCTTGCAGGATCTTAATTCCCCAACCAGGGATTGAACCTGGGCCCTTGGCAGTGAGAGTGCTGAGTCCTAACCATTGGGCCTCCAGGGAATTCCCACAAAGGTATTCTTTTAAGTTGCTAAGTTTGTTGTTTAAAAAAGAAAAAGCTGCGTAAATGTGTTACTATTTTCTATATGCAGCATAGAAAACCAACCTATTCTCTAACATTCACCTAGCTTACTCCTACTCATCCCTTACCATTCCCATTCCACTGAGATGAGTTTTCTCATCAGCCAAGATGCCAAGGCCTGATCTCCTTGTTAGAGGCTCTCATGCCATTGTGTGCCTCACCTCCACATGACTTATACATTTATAACTGTGTGATTATTTAATTAATAACTGCCCCCCCTCCCCCCCAGATTGTAAGCGCCATGAAAGCAGCTTGTCATTGTCTCTTCATTTCCCCAGGGACTAGCACAGTGCCTGGCACATGTAGGTGTTCAGTAAATATGTGTTGAATAAATAAATGATTTATAGGACATTCAGGGTCAAAGGGAGTGAAGGGATAGACAGGGACTGGATTGTTCAATGGTTAGAGGCTAAAATGACTTGGGTGGAAAGTGGATATTGTAGTCCTAAAAACTCACTTTTATTGTGACCTAGCTGGACAATTGAAGCTACAGGTGTATTTGGGGGCATCCTTGGTGGGAATGATATGTGTCCATACAACAGTCACATGAGCCACCCCATGGCTTGGCATGAGGGTGTTTCTCTTGGAAGCTCCAGACTCCTTCCTCCTTCCAGAAGAACATCTTGTATTTTGACCATCAGGCAATTCTCTTAACAATGTCCTTCCTATGAGTCAGAGAAGGGAAGACACAGGGGGAGAAGGGGAGGGTGTGGTTAGGTGGAGTGAGCTCCAGCTTGGCAGTTTCAGTGAGGCCCACGAAACGTCAAATAGCTCGCTCCAGAAATAGACAGAAAGGTGAGTACATGGCGTGCTGGGCACTGAATTATATTCCCTCCAAATTCATTTATTGAAGGCTTAACCCCCATGTGATCACATGTGGAGATGGGCCTATAAGGAGGCAATTAAGGTTAAAAGAGCTCACAAGAGTTGTGTCCTAATCCTGTAGGGCTGGTGCCTTGATAAAAAGAGGAAGAGATGCCAGAGCTCTGTCTCCACCATGTGAGGATACAGGGAGAAGGTAGCCATCTGCCAGTCAGGGAGAGAGACCTCACCAGAAACCAAATGGACTGGTCCCTTTACCTTGAACTTCCCAGCCTCTAGAACTGTGAGAAAATAAATTCATGTTGTTTAAGCCACCCAGCATATGGTGTTTTGTTATGGCTGCCTGAGCCGATTAAGACATGGGGTTATCTAGAAGGCTCTGTCTTCTGCTATAAAAATAAGGTTGAAGGGCTCCAGAGTTCAGGTCAGTGTTTTCCTGTCTCTCCAACTGGACTTTCTGTGCCTCCCCTGATTTTTTGGCGTCAGAGTTTATATATGCCCAAGTTTACCCTCCCTAGGCCTTAAGGCCCTTCCTAGTTTATTGAGGCCATGTTTTCCTCCTTTCCTTCCATCCAAGCTTTTAGAAGGAGTTGTCTGCACTTGGCGATCGCGCTTCCATTTCCAGGCGTCCACTCTTCGGTCACTTCAGTTGAGCCTCCATCCTGCCAATGCACAGAAGCTGCTTCCATGCCACATCCAGTGGATACTTTTGGTCCTCATCTGACTGTTCTCTTTTTCTTAACTCTTTCTCCTCCCTTGCATTTCAGGGATTTCTCATCGCCCCTTCCTGGCATCACCATTTTGGTCTTCATCTACTATCTGCCACCTACTGCCCTTCATGTAAACGTTGATGTTCCCCGGGTTTTGCCCTTGGTCCTCTTGCCTTTTCACTCCACATCTCCCTAAGGTGAGCTCGCCCACTCCTGCTGCTTCAGCTTCTGCCGGTGGCTCCCAAATCTGTAGCTTCAGCCCAGAATCCCTTGCTGAGCTCCCGTCTCAGATTTTAACTGCCTTCAAGCACATCTAACTGTACATCCTCTAAATCAGGGGTCCCCAACCCCCGGTCTGAGGCCTGTTAGGAACCGGGCCGCACAGCAGGAGGTGAGCGGCGGGCGAGCGAGTGAAGCTTCATCTGCCGCTCCCCATCGCTCCCCATCACTTGCATTACTGCCTGAACCGTCCCCCTCACCCCTTCCATGGAAAAATTTGTCTTCCACGAAACCAGTCCCTGGTACCAAAAAGGTTGGGGACCGCTGCTCTAAATCGAGCTTGCTGCTCCCCCTCTGCTCCAAATCCTCTCCCACCTCCTGCGTGCCCTTGCTTGGGACATGGCACCATCAACCTTGGCTCACTCCAGCCAGAGACTAAAGGTCAACCTCAATTTATGTTTTGTTCACCCCCTCATATCTAATCAGTCACAGTGACCTATATTTTCTGACTTAAATATTTACGTGCATCCACCTGTTTCTATCTTTTCTGCCTTAGTCCCATATGGAGAGCCTGAAAGATTCTGATGTACCTGTTGTCTCTGTATGGCAGTTTTTTGTTTTTTTTTTAACCAGGCAAAGGGAAAAGGGTATTGTATGCACGGAGGACGCGGTCTTATGCTTTTTTTACGCTGCAATAGAGATGTGGGTTGATGTCTGGAATTGTAGGATTTGGTGGATTTTTAATCAACTCTTGTGTCACTGGAGGCATTCAAGGTGAGGTTTGGGGAGCCCTTGTGCAGGATACTGTAGTGGGGTCTACTGCTTTCGGTATGAGGTAGGGCTGGACCAGAGGTGGCACTCTGGTTGACCACATCTAGCTCACAGATGTATTTTATTTGGCTCACATATGGCTCAAAACCACCTAATGAGTTTTCCACATTAAAAACCTAGAGATTTCAACATAAAAAGTGGATCTCTAGCTTTTCTTGAAAAATCAGATTTAATCATTCTTGGCCCAGAGCAGAGCATCAAGACTGGACGCTGATTTACTGCTGCCCCATCTGGTGGACCACCTTCCAGTCTTCACCTGCCTACTTCACTCACTCATGCTACTGCCTGGACCCCAGAAGCATCTGAGTTTGCTATACCTAAACCAGATGTTCTGAAGTTTTCATGCAGCCTGTGATTTTACATTATTGTATTTAGGCACTGGAGGAAATTCCCTTGGGACTTCCTCTAGGTTCTCCCCTCTGACCAATCCTAGTAAATCCACCTTCCCTAGTCTCCTCAGTAGGAAGCATTACTAAACCCATCTGCTTTTTGCCTCTTTTCTCACTTCCCTTTCTCATTCACCCCAATCACCATCCTGTTTCTAATACCCCTCCGGCTCAGCCTTTAGCTATGAGGCCCACTGCATTCCAATAGCGTGTCTCTTCAAAGCCCAGCCTTCTCAGGCATTTCAGTAAAGACTATGTGTGCCTGTGTCTTGCTGTTGCTCTGGAAGTTACATGAACTTTAGAATAAGACATCAGAAGATAGATGAGTAGGATGTTCTTATATAAGATTCTGAAGGTCCCCTAACAAGTGCAGATGAGCTAAAGACAGTCCAGGGAGATGGTGGACCAGTTAAGAATGCATTCAGCTGCAGGTAATAAAAAACTCTCCTCAAAAGCCTGAATAAAAGCCACATAATAAGATGCCCAGAGCTCTGAGGTTGCTGGAGTTGATTCAGGGTCCCTCTGTCATGGTCAGAAGATGGCACCCAAGGCTGCAGCTATTACATTTACATTCAAGGCAGGAAGAAAGTTGTCTCATTGTATCAGGAAAGTAAACACTTGCCCAAATACCCCCAGCTGACTTCTGTTTTTATTTCATTAGTGTTATGAGTGGAATTGTGTCCTCCCAAGAAAAGATATGTTGGAGTCCTAACTCCCAGTACCTCAGAATGTGACCTCATTTGAAGATTGTATCTTTTTTTTTTGGCTGCACTGCACTGGTATGTGGGATCTTCGTTCACCGACCAGGGATCGAACCCGAGCCCTCAGCAGTGAAAGCGCAGAGTCCTAACCACTGGACTGCCAGGGAATTCCCTGAAGATTGTATCTTTAAAGAGGCAAGCAAGTTAAAATGAGGTCATTAGTGTGGGTTCTAATCCAATAGGGTGTCCTTGTAAAAAGGGGAAACTTGGACACAGAGGGAAGGCACAAAGGGAAGGCGATGTAAAGGTACATTGGGAGAAGATGGCCATCTACAGGCCAAGGAGAGAGACTGGAGTAGATCCTTCCCTCCCGGCCCTCAGAAGGAACCAGATTTCCTTCTGGAAATCAGACAACTTGATTTCAGACTTGTAGTCTCCAGAACTGTGAGACAATAAATTTCCATTGTTTAAGCTACCCAGTCCATGGTACCCTGTTATGGCAGCTCTAGGAAACTGATACAGTTGACCAGACCATGACACAAGGTTTCCCCTAGTTTCAAGAGAGGCACAGAAAGCGAGTGTGTAGTTGCCATATTGCTGCCCCAAACAAAAGTGGATTCTATTGATGAGAAAAAAGAAGGGGGTGGACGTTGGAATAGCAACCGATGGCATCAAACAACATCCTGGGGAGTCAGAGGCAAGACAAGCTGATCTACAAGAAAGTATGAAGAGAATGGATGAATTAATGATTTCCTGGCCTGCTGATAAAAGAATGATTGATCAATAAACACTTCCTAAGCAGGTAGGGTCTGCAGCCCTGCGCCATGTAGAGGATACTTCCACAGTCAGTCTCAACCCTTCATAATTAGACTCTGGACACAACATCTTTATTTATAAATCATATTTTCCTGGACCCCAGTAGTTTGAGCATGAAAAACAAGATTTATTTCTTCGGCTTAGTCTCCACCTGTTAAAATGTAGGAACCCCTACCCCAAATCCCTCCCTTGGGCAGAGATCACTAATCGTTCTGCAGTGTCCATTTTCCCCTTCTTTTTAGCAATAAAATTCACAAGCTTTAGCTGGGCACATGAACACTCAGACATGGATTACATTTTCCAGCCTCCCTTGTAGTTAGGTGTGACCAGGACCAAGTCCTGGCCACGGAATGAAAAGAGAATGCTACGTGTAACATCTGGGTCATGTCCTTAAAGGCAAAGTGGTTTGCTCTAGACACTTTCTTTTCCTCTTCCTGCCAGTTCAGAAATAGTATAACTGCAATAGTAGCCTTGGACCCAGAGAGGGAAGGAACGTTTTGAAGATGAGAGAGTAACTGGCCATCTTGATTTCTAGATGACCTTTTGGAGCAGAGCTTCCCTAGATCACCTGTTTCATAGGAGAGAAACAAACTATTTTATTTACGCTGAAGTATTTGAGGTCTTTTTTACAGCAGCCTGGATGTACCCTAACTGATATACTCCCTGAGAATAAAGTAGGGGCGTCCCATGTGTATTTTCAGATATACTTGTCCTTCAACACTGTTAGGGGGAATACTCTCCACTCTGATGTAGCCTACATATGCTTCGTTTCCAAGTCAATCCTGTCTCTGGTTTTCAGTTTCTCACTGGGACCCAGGGCTAGGGGTGGGGCTTGGGTGGGGCAAGACCTAAAGAGGCACTTTCAGGCTGTGCCTGTGTAGGATTGGCAGCAGAGAGTGTGAAACTGAGTCCCCCTAAAACCGAGTCCCCTTCCCGAGTTTATGATTAATCTCTCTATCCAAAACTTGATTCCCTTGCTTGTCTCCTCTGAACTCAATCCCTTTCTTGTCCCCTCTAACCTCAATCCTGTGCTAACTGAACACCCATTAACCAGAGTCAGATGACTAAGATTGCTGCTGCCGATAACATTGTTAATGTACTAAAATTGCTGTTGTAGAAATCATTGACGTATAAACTCAGGCTGTTTCTCCAAGGCAAGATGAGCTCACAGACCCCTGAGCCATGGACCACCTGGCCAAGAACTGTAAACCAGAGACATCCTGACTCCCGAAACCATGATTAAGATATGTCACAAGATGATGATTAATCCCAGCCTCTTTGTTCTTCCCCGTTAAACCATCCGTCACTCAAAGACCGAGCTGGAGTGGATCTGAGACTTGTCTCCCACTCCCTTGCTGGGCATCCTGCAAATAAACCCATACTTTGCTGCAAATACCTGCTGTCAGAGTTTGGCTTTCTGCGGCTGTGGGCACATGAGCCCTCCTTAAATTTTGTATCTTGGGAACCTTTGGTACCTTTGCCTAGTCTCAGCTCTGCCAGGAGTCATAGCATTTTCACTAAAAAACTTAAATATATGCTTGTTCTTTGTCCTAATTGCTAGGAATTCACTGCTAGGAATTCTTCCTATGGAAATAAACGAGCAGGGCTCTAAACCATGTGTACAAAATGATCATATACGTAAATATAAGACTGGAAGGACATGCACCCAAATGATAACAGAGGTTATCTCTCTTTGAGAGATAGGGTTATGGGTGATTTTTTTCCATTGTGCTTTGTGTATGTGTGTGTGTGTGTGTTGCAAATTTTCTACACTCGGCAAGTAATATTTTTGTAGTTAGGGGAAAAAAAAGCATTATTTAAAATGTTTTTAAACTGTCCCTCTTTTCTGAGTGACCCATCGTGCTTGGGCTAAGCATGTTGCTGTACTCTTCCCTTCTGGGCAGCACTTTCCCATGAGGCTCTCTTATCCCTTATGCCAATAGCCCCACAGAGTCTCAGCCCACAAAGCTCTCAGACAGACAGGTCCAGACATATCTGAATCTACAGACAGGTTGGGACAAGCCTGCCAGGGGTGCTGTCTTCTCTGAGGGCACTGTGGGAGGGGATATGAGAATAAAGTAGGGGTGTAGGCCTTAAAGGCCCCTCCCCGACTTCTACCTCCTCCCCCAACTCATTCCCAGGGGTAGCTCGGGGAATTGACACCCTTGTGGATGGAGTCTGGTGGACAGGGTTTGAATCCCTGACTCTGCCAGGTACAAGCCATGTGACTCTGGGCAAGTCATTTCATCTCTGTGCTCAATTTCCACATCCTTAAAATGGAGATAACACTGGAAGTTACTGCACAGTGGTCTTTTCTGGAGCCAGTAAGAAGATGCATGTGAAGCGTGGCTCCCAGTCTGGCACGAGGTGACCCAACAGAGGCAGGTGTTGACATTGTTACTGACACCCCGGTGGATGTGTCTCCCACATCTCAAACACAGCATTGGACACGCTGAACTCTTGATCGTCCCCCTCCCCCCAACCGGTTCCTCTTCAGGCCATGGCACCATCCAGTAAAGGCTCAAGCCAGAAGCCAGGGTGTCATCCTTGATACCTCTCTTTCAGTCTCCAAATTCAATCCATCTCCAAGTGCTGGGGGTTCTATCTCCTAACTATCTTACATCCTCCTCTCTCCCGTCACCATCATCTCTCCCCTGGAAGACTGAATGAGCCTCCTGATTATTCTTCCCATGCGCACTCTTGGCCCCCTTCTCCACATTGCAGGCAGAGGGATCTTCAAATACAAATCAGGTCTTGTCACTCCCCTGTTCAAAACCCTTTATGACTTCCAGGTGCATTTAGACCGTATCAGGTTACCAAGCCCATCCTGGTCTGCCCCTGCTCACTCTACCACCCTCATCCTTCACCCACTCTCCCACTGCATGCCAGCCTCACAGACCTTCTCTTGGTTCCTGAAATCACCAGCTCTTTGCACCTTCAGTGGCTTGGCATGTGCTGTGTCCTCTGCCTGGGACACACTTCTCCCCTCCTTGTCCCGGCTCTGTTCACCCACAATCTCTTTCAAGCCCCAGCCTAAATGTAGTTTCCCCAAAGAGGCTCCTCCTAACACCCAGTCTAAATCAGGCCCGCCTGCTACTCTCTTTCCCTGTACTTTCCTTCAAGGCCCTTTTCACAAACTATCCTGATCAAAATATATCTGTATGCTCTGTTTTTTTTAATATATAAATTTATTTATTTATTTATTTATTTTTGGCCGCATCGGGTCTTTGTTGCTGCACACGGGCTTTCTCTGGTTGCGAGAGCGGGGGCTACTCTTCATTGCGGTGCGCGGGCTTCTCATTGTGGTGGCTTCTCTTTGTTGCGGAGCACGGGCTCTAGGCGTGTGGGCTTCAGTAGTTGTGGCTCGTGGGCTCTAGAGCGCAGGCTCAGTAGTTGTGGCGCACGGGGTTAGTTGCTCCGTGGCATGTGGGATCTTCCCAGACCAGGGTTCAAACCTGTGTCCCCTGCATTGGCAGGCGAATTCTTAACCACTGTGCCACCAGGGAAGTCCCTGTATGTTCTTTTAGTGTCTGTCTCTAATACCAAATTAAACACTCCAGGAAAGCAGGGACCATGTTTCTTTTGCTAAATACTGTATCCACAACACCTAGTACAGTACTTGGGGCAAAGTGTACATGAAATACAATATTTGTTAGAAGAATTAGTTAAATATCAGAATAAAACATCTCTGAATGTTAGTATATGTGCTATATAAACTTGCAGTAGGGATTTCCCTGGTGATCCAGTGGTTAAGACTCCATGCTCCCAGTGCAGGGAGCCTGGGTTCAATCCCTGGTCAGGGAACTAGATCCTGCATGCCACAACTAAGAACCCACATGCCAACTAAAAAGAGCCTGCATGCGGCAACGAAGATCCCATATGCCCGTGCCGCAACTAAGACCTTGTGCAGCCAAATAAATAAATAAATATTAAAATATTTTTAAATAATTTAAAAAATATAGCCCCCTTAGGAACATTAAATTAAATCAATAAACAAACAAACAAACTTGCAGTAAATGGTATAGGAATTTGGATCAGTGAGAATTTATTCTGGGCTAGTTTGATCTGATAAATCACCTTGGAAGAGCAGTAAACATCCATCTATCTATCCATCTACCCATATAGCAATCCACCCATCAATCCATTTATTCACTCATCCATCCACCCACTTGCCCAACTGTCCATCCATCATTTCATCTAATGTTCACTGAACATTTATGCACATTGACTCAAAACGTTGAAAGGTGGGGATCTAATGTAAAAGGTGGTGATTTTAGTTGATAATACTGTATTGTAAAATTAAAACTTGTTAAGAGAATTGAACTTAAATGGTCTCACACATAAAAAAGAAGAGGATAAATATGTGAGGTAATGGATGTGTTAATTAACTAGATGGGGGAAACATTTCACAATGTATATCTATACCAAGTCACTACGATGTATGCTTTAAATATCTTACAATTTTATATATCATATATAATTCTATAAAGCTGAAATTTAAAAACTGCTGAAGGAGGGAAGGGATAAATTTGGAGTTTAGGATTAACAGATACACCCTACTATATATAAAATAAACAACAAGGACCTACTTTATAGCAAAGGGAACTATATTCAATATCTATAACACATATATATATATTACCTATAAGGGAAAAGAATCTGAAAAAGAATATATATATGTATAACTGAATCACTTTACTGTACACCTGAAACTAACACAACATTGTAAATCAACTATATTTCAATTTATTTATTCATTTACTTATTTTTAAAAATTTTATTGGGGCATAGTATTTTATATATAGCAGTGTGTATATGTCAATCCCAATCTTCCAATTTATCCCTACCCACACCCCCTCACTCCGTAGTAACCATAAGTTTGTTTTCTATATCTGTAATTCTATTTCCATACTTCAATTTAAAAAAATGCTGAAAGAACTGAGCCATCACCTAGTACAGTGGCTCATAAGCATTTTTGACATTGATTTACAGTTTAAAAATCCCACACTTGTATCATGACTCAGTACGTTCATACACATGTATAAAACTGAAACAAAAGTTTTGTTAAATAATACCCTTACTACATGTGAATCTCCCTGTTGTATTCTATTCTATTCTATTCATAAGAAATGTTGATATTACCCACTGTGGTTGGCAGTTTCTGAAACAGCTCGCAATGTTTCCAACCTCCTGATATTCATACCTATGTAACCCCCTCCCTTTGAGTGTGGGCTGGACCAACTGACCTGCATCTAATGAACAGAAAACAACAAACATGATGAGATGTCACTTCCAGGATTAGGTTAAGAAAGACTGCAACTTCCGTCTTGCTAGCACTCTCTCTTGCTGACACTCCCTCTTGCCCTCTTACTGGCTTGCTTAGATAAAGGAAGCTGCTATGTTGAGGGATGTGCTATGGAAAGGCCACGTAGCAAAGAACGGAGGGAGGTTCTTGCCAACAACTTCTGAGGATTTGAGGTCTTAGTCCAACAGGATTAAGAGGATTCTGGGACTTCCCTGGTGGTCTAGTGGGTAAGACTCTGTGCTCCCAATGCAGGGAACCCGGGTTCAATCCCTGGTCGGGGAACTGGATCCTGCAGGCCGCAACAAAGATCCTGCGTACTGCAACTAAGACCCGACACAGCAAAAATTAACTAATTAATTAATTAATTTTAAAAAAGAGGATTCTTCCCAGTCAAGCCTCCAGAGACAGTGAGAGACAGTGAGAGAATCAGAGCCGAGGGACCCAGCTAAGCCACGCCCAGATTCTTGACCCATAGAAACCACGATACGATAAATGTTTTAGCCACTAAATTTTGGGTAATTTGTTATGCATCAATAGATAACTAATACAGTTACTAAATTGGCTTCTCAACCTGCTGATGAGTATTGACCTATAAATTTGAAAACACTGATTTAGTTCTAGATGCAAGTACTGTGCTGGGCATCAAAGAGAGATTCGAGGAGGAATAAGTCCCAGTCATTGCCTTTAAACAGCTTTTAGTGTTTTTTGAGGATCTGAAAATTTAATAGGATGCGTGTATTTCTGGGGCAGAGTTCAAAGACAGTAGAAGTAAATGAGAGGTTCACCCAGGGCTGAGATAGTCCATTGTGATGAGCACAGAGATATCCTGGTTGTGGGGTCCTTATAGGGGAAAACACTGCCTTCACAGGAGGATCCAAAGGGATTTCTGTACCCAGAAAGGCTTGGAAGAGAGAGGATGTGCCCACGAAGAGCTCTGCTCAGGGGAAGGATCAAAGCAGCCATATCTTGTTTCCACTGTGGTTAAGAGTCTGAGGATTACTCAGGAGGCTGGGAGTAGGGGAGGGGGGAGGATGACAAGGGCTATTGTACGGAGTAAATGAGTAAATATGTGTAAAATGCTTAGAATGGTGCCTGATGCATACTAAGTGCTATGTGTTGTTATTCCTGTTGTTTTGTTATAGTTGTCTGGTCCTGCCCCTAGCAGTGTTCATCAACAACTTTCAAATGATCAAAGCCAGTGGTTTTCCTCAGTTCTTCCCCTCCTCACCTCCCTGCAGCACCTGGCTCTGCTGCCCAAGTCTCCATGGAAGCTCTCCAGACCCACAGCTTTTGGGAGCCCACTCTGCCCTCTCTAGCCGGCTGACTTCTCTTCTCTCACCCTCAGCATCCACCTGCAGATGTTCCTCTAGTCTTCCTCCTCAGACCTTGCCACTTCTCACTGTGCCCTCCCCTCCCTGCTCTCTGAGGATCCTTCTCTCACATGCTTTCAACCAGGGCCTCTGACCTATGAAACTGCAGCCTTGACCTCCAGCCCTCTGGATCTCCTGACCTCTACTTCCAAGACTTTGTTGGACGGCTCCAAATGGACATCCCCTTAACATCCTTCTCAACATCCCCTAAATCCTCCTCCTCTTTATTCACCCTAGACCAGCAAGTACTCCTGGTACCTTTGTCTTTTTTTTTTGGCCGCGCCACGGGGCATGCAGGATCTTAGTTCCCCAACCAGGGATCGAACCTGTGCCCCTGAAGTGGAAGTGCAAAGTCTTAACCACTGGACCACCAGGTAAGCCCCCCTCCTGGTACTTTAATCCTGTGCAGGGCACAGCCTAGTCCCCCACACCTGACACCTCTCCCATACACTTTCCTCCTTCATCCCTGCATCAATTTCCAAGTGCTGCAGAGTCTATCTCAGAAGCATCTCTTGAATCTGTCCTTTTTTTGTCCCCTTTACAACTACCCTAAATTTGGCCCTGTCTTCCTCACACAGACCACCAAAAGGGCTTTCTCATGGGTCCTTCCATGGTTTTGAGAACGAAAATATTGCCTGCCATATCAGTAAACAAAGGATGTTGCAGCCATCAAGCCATTACAATACAGCCGCCCTGAGAGAACTCAGGATGGAGACAAATAGGCTGCCCACTGCCAAGCCCATCTAGCAGTCAGCTGCTGCAGCCACCCCCAACGGTGCACCTGAGGAAACTCAGGATGAGAAAACACAGGCTACCGGCCCCAGATAGCTGAGGTGCATACCAAAGGAATGATTTCAGTGAGCCCACACTCTTGCATCTTTCCATACATAGGAAAGTGCTAAATTCCTTAACTTGAGATATCTGGTTTTCTTTTATTAACAGTAATCTTTAATGTTCTGACTACCTGGTTTTGTTGCAAAAACTTCCATATGTTCTGGCATCCCCGTTTCCTCTTCAGAGCAGTCTCTCAGCATTATTTGAGATGCTGCCTCCTGGGTTTGAAGTCCTAAGAATGTCCACCGAATAAAACATAACTCTCAACTTTTAGGTACTGCATTTTTTTCAGTCGACAGTTCAGTATTTATACATGCAGGATATGGAGTTAAGCTACCTGAAATTGAATCCTAATTCTACCACTTAGTAGCTGCATGACCTTTGACAAGCTCTTTAACTTCTCCATGGCTTGGTTTACTCATCTTTAAAATGGGGCTACTAACAGGTGTGTGTGTGTGTGTGTGTGTGTGTGTGTGTGTGTGTGTGTGTATGTGTGTTTGTGTATGTATGTATGTATGTATGTAAAGACTGAATAGATAAAATAGGGTGCTGGGTGGAAAAAGTGACATTTTAGGTATAAACCATCATTGTTATTGTTATCATTATTATTTCAAATCATCCCATGCTCTGTTCCTTCCTCCCATGATGCTTCCATAATCACACCACTCCCTTGCTCAAAGGCTTTCAAAGCTCTTCCATTATCTACTGTGGGAGACTGATGCAGCTATGGTCCCAATATGTTTACTCCTCCCTGTATCCACACCCTTGGTGCCCTTGGTGTCCGTATTGACTCCAGGCTTGGCCATGTTTTGGTTAATCGGATAATAGAAAATCTGTGCCACTAGCAGAGGCTTAAAAAGTGCTTTCGGGGCTTCCCTGGTGGCGCAGCAGTTAAGAATCTGCCTGCCAATACAAGGAACACAGGTTCGAGCCCTGGCCCGGGAAGATCCCACATGCCGTGGAGCAACTAAGCCCGTGCGCCACAACTACTGAGCCCACGTGCCACAACTACTGAAGTCTACGCGCCTAGAGCCCGTGCTCCGCAGCAAGAGAAGCCACGACAATGAGAAGCCTGCGCACCGCAACAAAGAGTATCCCCCGCTTACCCCAACTAGAGAAAACCCGCACACAGCAACGAAGACCCACGCAGCCAAAAAATAAATAAATGAATAAAAAAAAAAAAAAGTGCTTTCGCTGTGTGTTTGCCTTTTAGCCTGGGCTGGCCCCCTGGGAGATAAGAGACCATGTGGAGCAGAGGCCCCTCAACCCACAGCCTGCCTACTGCCAGACACAGGAGTAAAGCTGTCCTAGACCAGCCAGCCCCAGCCAGGTGCCAGCTGACTGCAGAGACCAGCCAAACCAGTTCAGATGGAACTGCCCAGCTGACCTACAGAATTGAGAGAAATAATACACATCTGTGGTTGTAAGCCACTAACTCTCAGGGAGGTTTGTTGCAAAGCAGGAGCTAACTGAAACACCCAGTAAATCGAAATCAAGTACCCCCTCATCATTCTGGCAGCGAAGGCTCTCATGGACAGCTCAGTGCACCCTTTCCTACTATTGCCACTGCTTCCTTACCCCCCACCCCAAGCCTCAGGAATGCCCTCTGTGCTCCCTGACTTCTAAGCCTTTGCTCAAGCTGAGCCCTTCTCCGGGAATTGTCTTCTCCTCGCTACTCCTTTCCCACTCTCACCCCCTTCTTGCTCCTCTCTGCCTATTGAAATCCAGTCCGTCCTTTAAGATTTATTCAAGTATTATTTTTTTTCCTGCAGTTGGTGGGCACACTGGGAGCAGCCTGTCCTTGAAACTCTTTACTTGGTACAGCTGAACTCAAATTTCTCTTTGTTTCAATACAACAGTCTTTCCCAAGGAGCTGATTCTTGGAGCTCCAGGAGCACTGATGTGAGAGTTATTGCCTTTTCAAATCTTGTTCAATCATTTTGAATTAACCAAGGCACTGGTATGCTTTACAATCTCTCTAACACTTGCTAGACTCCTTTTATAACAAAGAGAAGAGCCCCAGAAGCAGGCCTTTAGCAGGCAACAATAATTTGCTATAACTTAATAAGTGATTCATTTTAATTATATTTTTTAATGTTTTCCACTCTTATTGAGATATAATTGACTTACTGTTTATTTTTAAGGTTACTTTCTATCTATGGCAAATGATACTGGTTTCCATTTGCAGTAATGATACAAAGTTTCCTTTTAAAACAAGAATTTTTAAAAATTGAAGTATAGTTGATTTATAATGTTGTGCTAGTTCCAGGTATACAGCAAAGTGATTCATATATATATATATATATATATATATATTCTTTTTCAGATTCTTTTCTGTTATAGGTTATTATAAGATATTGAATATAGTTCCTGTGCTATACAGTAGGTCCTTGTTATCTATTTTATTTTATTTTCATTAATTTTTATTGGAGTATAGTTGCTTTACAATGTTGTATTAGTTTCTGCTGTACAGCAAAGTGAATCAGTTATACATATACATATATATATACTCTTTCTTAGATTCCCTTCTCATTTAGGTCACCACAGAGCATTGAGTAGAGTTCCCTGTGCTATACAGTAGGTTCTCATTAGTTATCTATTTTATATATAGTAGTGTGTATATGTCAATCCCAATCTCCTTACCCCCCACCCCAAGCCTCAGGAATGCTCCTCCCTGTATCCACCCCCCACTTTCCCCTCTTGGTAACCATAAGTTTGTTTTCTACATCTGTGACTCTATTTCTGCTTTGCAAATAAGTTCATCTGTCCCATTTTTCTAGATTCCATATATAAGCGATATTATATGGTATTTGTCTTTCTCTTTCTGACTTACTTCACTCTGTATGACAATCTCTAGGTCCATCCATGTTGCTGCAAATGGCATTATTTCATTCCTTTTTATGGCTGAGTAATATTCCATTGTATATATGTACCACATCTTCTTTATCCATTCCTCTGTTGATGGACATTTAGGTTGCTTCCATGTCCTGGCTGTTGTAAATAGTGCTGCAATGAACATCGGGGTGCATGCATCCTTTTGAATTATGGTTTTCTCCAGAAGTATGCCCAGCAGTGGGATTGCTGGATCATATGATAGCTCTATCTATTTTATATATAATAGTGTGTATCTGTTAATCCCAAACTCCTAATTTATCCCTCCCTCCCCCCTCTTCCCCTTTGGTAACCATAATTTGTTTTCTAAGTCTGTGAGTCTATTTCCATTTTGTAAATAAGTTAATTTGTATCATTCTTTTAGATTCCACATATAAATGATATCATATGATATTTGTCTTTCTCTGTCTGACTTACTTCACTTAGTATGGTAATCTCTAGGTCCATCCATGTTGCTGCAAATGGCAGTATTTCATTCTTTTTATGGCTGAGTAGTATTCCATATGTATATACCATATCTTCTTTATCCGTTCATCTGTCAATGGACATTTAGGTTGCTTCCATGTCATGGCTATAAAATAAACATTTTTAAGTTAAAAAGTAAGTCAATTTAAAGGAAAAAGTAAGTAAGCTGTATCTCCCCCCCACAAAAGTCCTGATTTGTAGTGTGTGCTGGTTTCCATGCTGTAAATTCTCTCACCATGCCTGTTTCCAATAACCTACAGGATGCCACTAAATGCAGAGTTGGAAAAAGATGTGCAGGACTTACATGGACACTCTGAGTCCATATAAGTGACTCAAGTCACTGCTGGGTGGGGCTCAGATATAGCGAATATCCAAAAGTGGTATGGCAATGGCTGAAGCTTGAGAAACACTTTATTATAGTTACTTTTTATGTGAATCTTATTCCCCATGGCAAACTGCAAGCATCTTGAGGGAACTGACTGCTTCTTGATCATCTTTGCAAACCCTGCAGTATCTAGAGGGGGGCTCCAGGCTGAACTTTCTGGAAGAAGGACTGGGGTGAACTGCTCTTCTGTTTAGGATGGCAGTAACTTGGAGTGACCTTGAGCTCCTGGCTATTGGTAGCTTAGCTCCAGGCTGAAGTGTGGCCCCAGGTGGAGGACTCAGGGAGGCAAAGAATGATACATGGGGTCTGGTTCATCCATGTCCCTGAGACTTCATGTTTTATTTCTACCTAAATGTATTTTCCCCTCAAGGGGTGTATGATAAGGGTAAATACGAGGAGAACAGAATGGAAAAGGAGAAATTGAAGGCCTTGTATTAGTTTTGTAACAGAGTACCACAAACTGGGTGGCTTAGCAACAGTAGTTTACTATCGCCCAGTTCTGGAGACTCGGAGTCTGAAACCAGGTGTTAGCAGGGTTGACAAATCAAGGTGAGAGCCGTGAGGGAAGGATCTGTCCCAGCTCTCAACCCTTGGCTTGTAGATGGCCCTCTTCTCCCTGTGCCCCTTCACATTGTCTTCCCTTTATGCATGTCTGTCTGTGACCAAATTTACCCCTTTTACAAGGATATCAGTCATATTGGATTAGGGTCTACCCTGTTGACCTCATTTTAATTTGATTTTCTCTCTAAGGTCGCAGTCTGAGGCACTGGGGTTAAGATTCCAACATATCTTTTTGGGAGGACACAATTCAAACCACAGCAGGCCTGGAGATTGATTCTGGTAATTCTCTGATGGGAAGCGTTCCCCATCAGGGCTCTCAGTCATAGGAATTGAGCTGCGGGCTCTGTCCACAATATATGTCCCTTCCACAGGTGCCCTGAGAATTTATCCTGCTCAGTGGAGGGACAGACCCTCCAGGAAACAGCCAGATAACAATTTTGTCATCACACAAAATTGCTTCCTATCTGGCAGGCAGCTTGCAAGGCAATCAGGCTTAACGGGGGCTGTGTTCGAGCCCCGACTAACATCTAAGTCTCTCTCTGTTCACAGGTAAAGATGTATGGCTTCCAACCACGTGACCATGTTTGGACCAGGTCCCTAGGGGACCCAGTTCTCTAAAGATGCTCTGGATCCCTTCAGAGGAGGCTGTTTGGGGCCAGCTGAACTTCTTCCCAGGGGAGCCTCAGTGGGGTTTCCCCTCGTACAGGCCTGTATTCCTGACCTCCTCATTTGCTATTCTGAAACTGAAGGTAGTAATGGATAGCTTATGAATGAGGGCTAAAATTTTGCCAATTAATTGCATTGCATGAAGTCTGTAAACATTGTGATTGAAAATCTTAGCACTGTCAATAAATACTTATAGAGTACCCACTATGTGGTAGATATTGTGGGAATATTTTTGAGTACTGCAGTAGATTGCAAAACTAGCCCCAATTCTCTATCCATCCCTGTATCCGTGTTCCTTTCAACGTGACTTTGCTGCTCCTGCCATCAGGAGATGGAATCTATTTCCCCACCCTTGAATCTGGGTGCTGTTGTGACATGGTTTAGTCAGTACAACTACGGAAGTGACACAATGCCAGTTTTGAGCCTAGGCCTTGAGAAACCTGCATCATTCCAGTCTTGCTCTTGGAAACCTGCAGCTCCATGTGAACCAGCCTGGGCTAGACTGCTGGTGCATGAGTAACATGTGGCCCAGTTAGCTCCGGTGACAGCCACCCCCAAGAAGTAGAGCCTCTGGCTGCCTAGCCACTACCCCAGCAGCATGAGAGGGTCCAGCTGAGACCAGAAGAACTGCCCAGCTGAGCCAAACCTAAAATCCTGACCCACAAAATCGTGAACTAAATAAATATTTTTTAAAGTCATTCCTAAGTTTTGGGGTATTCTATTATGCAGAAAAAAAAAAAAAAAAAAGTACTGACTGATACAAGCACTTACCACATGCCAAGCTCTGGCTCTGGTCTATTTGAAATCAGGCAGAGTCCTGGGAGCAAAGACCTGTGCAGATGTGCCATATTAATGGGTGTGATGCAGAAAGTGCTCTGGAGAGCAAACACACCAGGAATAGAAGAGGTGGCATTTGAGCTGGGGAGGAGTCATGTCCATGTGGAGTGGGCGGTCCCCGGATGAAATTCCTGAGAGAGGAGGAGAGGTGAGGCATGAAAGTGGGAAATCCCAGGCTGGGGCCATCAGTGGTACTTATTGAGTGCTTACCTTGTGCAATGCACTACACACGCTATCCCAGGTCTGCATAAGGCCTAGCAGGGGAGGGAAGACATCCATATTGCTGTAGCAGAAACTAGTTGAGGCACCCCCATTATGTTAGCCCTTATTCAGCCCTCGTTCTTTCTGCCCGTTCAACCGGTCTCCTGTAGATGTTTTATCCCCCCTCTCTTTCTTGCTTAATTGCACTCTGAAAATGATTGCCCCCTAGCTAAAGTTGTACTATGTCCCTGATGTTTACTTCTCTAAGACAACACTCCCTAACACTCCTTACCTCTGTGAGCATTCTTCATTCCAGAAAGAAGGTCACATAACGATAACCTCAATTCCAGAGCACCAGAACCTGCTCTGGAACCGCCTGACGCCAGCCCTGATGATCTCAGTGTCTCCAGGAGGAAAGAAGAATGCAAGCGACATCAGTCCCGATCCTTATCTACAGCCCTATCTTCCACTCTGAAACTATAAGACGCCTTCCTATTTCCCAGGAACGGGGGCACAGCCTTGAGGGTGTTAGCCTGCTGTGGCCCCCTTTGCCTGGCAAAGTAATACAGCTACTCTTTTCTACTCCTCCAAAGCTCTGTCTCTGCATTTCTGTTCGGCTCTGGTGAACAGAGGCCGAGTTTTCGGCAACCATGTGTAGAAGTTGGCCAGAAACGTCAGGCTGGTTTTAAATGAAACAGAAGTAGCAGAGTCTGATTTGTCCAGAGCAGTGAGGATCTTGGCTTGGGCAGAATGCGACTTGATTGATATGTTATTTATATCTGGTACCTGGTATGTGTGTGGCAGGGATGGGGTGATGATGAGGTTGGGGAGAGGCCTTCCTAGTCTTCCCGGGAAGGCACGAGGAGTCAGAAAACATGGCTGCTTGCCGCCCACATCGCTCCCCCCCTCCCACCCGCCATGAGTGGTAATCTCTTGAGGGCAGAGTCTGTGTCCTATTCACTTTGGTACACCCCATGACACAAGGCCTTACATACACTAGGCATTCAGGGTTATTGTTTGTTTGTTTTTTGCCTTAGGCATGGTCTTTATTCACTTGGACACTGTACAAATATTACAATTTCCTTCTGTTGCAAAAAGTATAAAAATAATCTTTATATAGGAATCCATTCGTTACTGCAAATCTTTCTAAATCTCTGCAAATGGCTCTAAATGAGGATAAATGAATAAACAAGAGGGGTGCTGGAGATTGGTTCAAATGGCGGAGTAGAAGGACGTGCTCTCACTCTCTCTTGCGAGAGCACCGGAATCACAACCAACTGCTGAACAATCATTGACAGGAAGACACTGGAACTCACCAAAAAAACACCCCACATCCAAAGACAAAGGAGAAGCCACAATGAGATGGTAGGAGGGGCCCAATCAGAGTAAAATCAAATCCCATAACTGCTGGTTGGGTGACTCACAGACTGGCGAACACTTACACCACAGAAGTCCACCCACTGGAGTGAAGGTTCTGAGCCCCACATCAGGCTTCCCAACCTGGGGGTCTGGCAACGGGAGGAGGAATTCCTAGAGAATCAGACTTTGAAGTCTAGTGGGATTTGATTGCAGGACTTTGACAGGACTGGGGGAAACAGAGACTCCACTCTTGGAGGGCACACACAAAGTAGTGTGCACATTGGGACCCAGGGGAAGGAGCAGTGACCCCATATGAGACTGAACCAGACCTACCTGCTAGTGTTGGAGGGTCTCCTGCAGAGGCGGGGGGTGGCTGTGTCTCATTGTGAGAAAGACACTGGCAGCAGAAGTTCTGGGAAGTACTCCTTGGCATGAGCCCTCCCAGAGTCCGCCATTAGCCCCACCAAAGAGCCCGGGTAGGCTCCAGTGTTGGGTCACCTCAGGCCAAATGACCAACAGGGAGGGAACCCAGCCCCACCCAACAACAGACAAGCGGAATAAAGTTTGACTGAGCTCTGCCCACCAGAGCCATAGCCAGCTCTACCCACCACCAGTCCCTCCCATCAGGAAACTTGCACAAGCCTCTTAGATAGCCTCATCCACCAGAGGGCAGACAGCAGAAGCAAGAAGAACTACAATCCTGCAGCCTGTGGAACAAAAACCATATTCACAGAAAGATAGACAAGAGGAAAAGGCAGAGGGCTATGTGCCAGATGAAGGAACAAGATAAAACCCCAGAAAAACAACTAAATGAAGTGGAGATAGGCAAGCTTCCAGAAAAAGAATTCAGAATAATGATAGTGTAGATGATCCAGGACCTCGGAAAAAGAATGGAGGCAAAGATCGAGATGATGCAAGAAATGTTTAACAAAGACCTAGAAGAATTAAAGAACAAACACCTAGAAGAATTAAAGAACAAACAAACAGAGATGAATACAATAACTGAAATGAAAAATACACAAGAAGGAATCAATAGCAGAATAACTGAGGCAGAAGAACGGATAAGTGACCTGGAAGACAGAATGGTGGAATTCACTGCTGCGGAACAGAATAAAGAAAAAAGAATGAAAAGAAATGAAGACAGCCTAAGAGACCTCTGGGACAACATTAAACACAACAACATTATAAGGGTCCCAGAAGGAGAAGAGAGAGAGAGGACCTGACAAAAAATTTGAAGAGATTATAGTCGAAAACTTCCCTAACATGGGAAAGGAAAGAGCCACCCAAGTCCAGGAAGCGCAGAGAGTCCAATACAGGATAAACCCAAGGAGAAACACGCTGAGACACATAGTAATCAAACTGGCAAAAATTAAAGACAAAGAAAAATTATTGAAAGCAGCAAGGGAAAAAAGACAAATAACATACAAGGGAACTCCCATAAGGTTAACAGCTGATTTCTCAGCAGAAACTCTACAAGCCAGAAGGGAATGGCATGACACATTTAAAGTGATGAAAGGGAAGAACCTACAACTAAGATTACTTTACCAGGCAAGGATCTCATTCAGATTCAATGGAGAAATCAAAAGCTTTACAGAGAAGCAAAAGCTAAGAGAATTCAGCACTACCAAACCAGCTCTACAACAAATGCTAAAGGAACTTCTCTAAGTGGGAAACACAGAGAAGAAAAGGACCTACAAAAACGAACCCAAAACAATTAAGAAAATGGTAATAGGAACATACATATCGATAATTACCTTAAACGTGAATGGATTAAATGTCCAACCAAAAGACACAGGCTCGCTGAATAGATACAAAAACAAGACCCATATATATGCTGTCTACAAGAGACCCACTTCAGACCTAGGGACACATACAGACTGAAAGTGAGGGGATGGAAAAAGATATTCCATGCAAATGGAAATCAAAAGAAAGCTGGAGTAACAATACTCATATCAGATAAAACAGACTTTAAAATAAAGAATGTTACAAGAGACAAGGAAGGACACTACATAATGATCAAGGGATCAATCCAAGAAGAAGATATAACAATTATAAATATATATGCACCCAACATAGGAGCACCTCAATACATAAGGCAACTGCTAACAGCTATAAAAGAGGAAATTGACAGTAACACAATCATAGTGGGGGACTTTAACACCTCACTTACACCAATGGACAGATCATCCAAACAGAAAATTAACAAGGAAACACAAGCTTTAAATGACACAATAGACCAGATAGATTTAATTGATATTTATAGGACATTCCATCCAAAAACAGCATATTACACTTTCTTCTCAAGGGCACACGGAACATTCTCCAGGATAGATCACATCTTGCATCACAAATCAAGCCTCAGTAAATTTAAGAAAATTGAAATCATGTCAAGCATCTTTTCTGACCACAACGCTATGAGATTAAAAATCAATTACAGGGAAAAAAACATAAAAAACACAAACACATGTAGGCTAAACAATATGTTACTAAATAACCAAGAGATCACTGAAGAAATCAGAGGAAATCAAAAAATACCTAGAGGCAAATGACAATGAAAACACGATGATCCAAAACCTATGGGATGCAGCAAAAGCAGTTCTAAGAGGGAAGTTTATAGTAATACAAGCCTACCTCAAGAAACAAGAAAAATCTCAAATAAACAATCTAACCTTACACCTAAAGGAACTAGAGAGAGAAGAACAAACATAACCCAAAGTTAGCAGAAGGAAAGAAATCATAAAGATCAGAGCAGAAATGAATGAAATAGAAACAAAGAAAACAATAGCAAAGATCAATAAAACTAAAAGCTGGTTCTTTGAGAAGATAAACAAAATTGATAAACCATTAGCCAGACTCATGAAGAAAAAGAGGGAGAGTACTCAAATCAATAAAATTAGAAATGAAAAAGGAGAAGTTACAACAGACACCACAGAAATACAAAGCATCCTAAGACACTACCACAAGCAACTCTATGCCAATAAAATGGACAACCTGGAAGAAATGGACAAATTCTTAGAGAGGTATAACCTTCCAAGACTGAACCAGGAAGAAATAGAAAATAGGAACAGACCAATCACAAGTAATGAAATTGAAACTGCAATTAAAAATCTTCCAACAAACAAAAGTCCAGGACCAGATGGCTTCACAGGTGAATTCTATCAAACATTTAGAGAAGAGCTAACACCCATCCTTCTCAAACTCTTCCAAAAAATTGCAGAGAAAGGAACACACCCAAACCCATTCTATGAGGCCACCATCACCCTGATACCAAAACCAAACAAAGATGTCACAAAGAAAGAAAACTATAGGCCAATATCACCGATGAACATAGATGCAAAAATCCTCAACAAAATACTAGCAAACAGAATCCAACAGCACACTGAAAGGATCATACACCATGATCAAATGGGGTTTATCCCAGGACTGCAAGGATTCTTCAATATATGCAAATCAATGTGATACACCATATTAACAAATTGAAGAATAAAACCATATGATCATCTCAATAGATGCAGAAAAAGCTTTTGACAAAATTCAACACCCATTTATGATAAAAACTCTCCAGAAAGTGGGCATAGAGGGAATCTACCTCAACATAATAAAGGCCATATACAACAAACCCACAGCAAACATCATTCTCAATGGTGAAAAACCGAAAGCATTTCCACTAAGATCAGGAACAAGACAAGGATGTCCACTCTCACCACTATTATTCAACATAGTTTTGGAAGTCCTAGCCATGGCAATCAGAGAAGAAAAAGAAATAAAAGGAATACAAATTGGAAAAGAAGAAGTAAAACTGTCACTGTTTGCAGATGACATGATACTATACATAGAGAATCCTAAAGATGCCACCAGAAAACTACTAGAGCTAATCAATGAATTTAGTAAAGTTGCAGGATACAAAATTAATGCAGAGAAATCTTTTGCATTCCTATACACTAATGATGAAAAATCGGAAAGAGAAATTAAGGAAACACTCCCATTTACCATTGCAACAAAAGGAATAAAATACCTAGGAATAAACCTACCTATGGAGACAAAAGACCTGTATGCAGAAAACTATAAGACACTGATGAAAGAAATTAAAGATGATACAAACAGAGGGAGAGATATACCATGTTTTTGGATTGGAAGAATCAGTATTGTGAAAATGAACATACTACCCAAAGCAATCTACAGATTCAATGCAATCCCTATCAAATTACCAATGGAATTTTTTACAGAACTAGAACAAAAAATCTTAAAATTTGTATGGAGACACAAAAGACCCCAAATAGCCAAAGCAGTCTTGAGGGAAAAAAACGGAGCTGGAAGAATCAGACTCCCTGACTTCAGACTATATTAAAAGCTACAGTAATCAAGACAATATGGTACTGGCACAAAAACAGAAATATAGATCAATGGAACAGGATAGAAAGCCCAGAGATAAACCCACACACCTATGGTCAACTAATCTATGACAAAGGAGGCAAGGATATACAATGGAGAAAAGACAGTCTGTTCAATAACTGGTGCTGGGAAAACTGGACAGCTACATGTAAAAGAATGAAATTAGAACACTCCCTAACACCATACACAAAAATAAACTCAAAATGGATTAGAGACCTAAATGTAAGACTGGACACTATAAAACTCTTAGAGGAAAACATAGGAAGAACACTCTTTGACATAAATCACAGCAAGATCTTTTTTGATCCACCTCTTAGAGTAATGGAAATAAAAACAAAAATAAACAAATGGGACCTAATGAAACTTAAAAGCTTTTGCAAGCAAAGGAAACTACATACAAGACGAAAAGATAACCCTCAGAATGGGAGAAAATATTTGTAAACGAATCAACGGACAAAGGATTAATCTCCAAAATATATAAACAGCTCATGCAGCTCAATATTAAAAAAACAAACAACCCAATCTAAAAATGGGCAGAAGACCCAAATAGACATTTCTCCAAAGAAGACATACAGATGGCCAAGAAGCACACAAAAAGCTGCTCAACATCACTAATTATTAGAGAAATACAAATCAAAATTATGAGGTATCACCTCACACAAGTTACAGTGGGCATCATCAGAAAATCTACAAACAACAAATGCTGGAGAGGGTGTGGAGAGAAGGGAACCCTCTTGCACTGTTGGTGGGAATGTAAATTGATATAGCCACTATGGAGAACAGTGTGGAGGTTCCTTAAAAAACTAAAAATAGAATTACCATATGACCCAGCAATCCCACTACTGGGCATATACCCGGAGAAAACCATAATTCACAAAGACACATGCACCCCAATGTTCATTGCACCACTATTTACAATAGCCAGGTCATGGAAGCAACCTAAATGCCCATCGACAGACAAATGGATAAAGAAGATGTGGTACATATATACAACGGAATATTACTCAGCTATAAAAAGGAACGAAATTGGGTCATTTGTAGTGATGTAGATGAATCTAGAGACTGTCATACAGAGTGAAGTAAGTCAGAAAGAGAAAAACAAATATCGTCTATTAATGCATACATGTGGAACCTAGAAAAATGGTACAGATGAACCGGTTTGCAGGGCAGAAACTGAGACACAGATGTAGAAAACAAACGTATGGACACCAAGCAGGGAAAGCGGCGGAGGGGGATGGTGGTGGTGTGATGAATTGGGAGATTGGGATTGATATATATACACTAATATGTCTAAAATGGATAACTAATAAGAACCTGCTGTATAAAAAAATAAATAAAAATAAAATTCAAAAAAACCCCTCAGAAAACAAGACGGGAGCTGTGGGTCAGACGGAGGCTGGGCCAATCCTCAGGGACTCTCCCACCCAGATTCCTAGCTAGAGATCTCCATTCCTCCTGTTAGCAACCTGCTCCTTCCCCCGCCCCCAGCAGGTTCTCAGGGCCAAGGGTCCAGCAGAAAGGGGGCACATGAGCGGTACAGAGGAGCTGTGTGGTCCCCGTGGGGAGAAGTGAAGGAGGCTAGGCTAGGTGCTGGCAAGTGCCCAGCTCCACCCCATGCTTCCTCCTGGAGGGGGAGGGGCTGGCAGATACAGGGCGGTGGGGCTGGACGAGCTGCCCTAGGAGGGTGATGGAGGGTCCTTGGATCTGTGCCACTGGGTGGCAGCTGAAACTGAACTCTGGGAGGGCGGGGGGAGGCTACCAGATAGGGGAAGTCCCCAAAAAAGGAGCGGCAAACACTTTGGCTCCACAGTGGAGCGGGCTAAGCCCCTTTCCCCTGCTCTCCCAGCACAGAAAACAGGTGTTGGTGCAGGAGTGGGACTTGTGGCCAGAACTGCGCAGTGAGGGAAGGCTGGGGAAGCCAGGAGTCTGCGGCTCTCAAGCTGTGTAGGGGTGGGGTGGGGGGAGGTCCCCAGGCGGCCCCCAGGTTAGACAGTCTGTGTCCCAGCCACAAAGGGCATACCCCTGTCAGTCAGAGGTTGGGAACAGGCACATCAAAGAGGTCACAGACACCTTCACTCTCATCCAGGATGGAGATGTAATCGTGGTCTCCAGGGGATGGAGAAAGGCGGAGGAGGGGTGCAAACACTTCTGAGGACATCAGTTCCTCCAAGAGCTCTGAGCTCACGCACTCTCGAGTGGGATCAGATTTCTGACAGCTCTTTGGGGAGCTCCAGAACACCTGTGGGGTCTGCCTTGATGGGTTCAAAGGAGGTAGAAGGGTTGGGTCCGGATGAACTGCTATTGCTGCTGCTGCTGCTGTCCAACAGGGCAGAGGACTGCAGCAGCTGGGTGTCCAGTGCTGTCAGGCCCAGCGGGAGGGAGCTGAACTCACCACTGTCCTTGCTATCGGTTCCAGGGCCACCACTCACTGTGATCTCAGCTGCTGGACCGGCCACCCCCTGGGCTTCGGTGCTGCCGGGAACAGGGTTGGGGATGGTCACCTGGGGACTGCTTGGGCGTGAGGCATTCTGGGGCTGGGCCAGAGCAGGCTTGGGCAGAGGCGGAGGGGGAGAGACAGCAGACGGGCTCTGGAGCAGATCTTCGGGTGGTGGCATAGGCACCGCCACAGGTGGTGAGCTCCATGCCTCCTGTTCACCAGCAGCACCTCGATGGGGCCACTTACACTCTTCAGGTGAATCTGGTACTTCTTCTGCCCATTGAGGCCCTCTGGGATGGGCACCTCCAGGCTGGTGCCCGACGGGGCCTGGATGGCATCTCCAGCAAAGCATCTGCAGATGTCCTCATGAGTCACGTAGGCCAAGCAGCTGTTCTGCACGTCCTCTGTGATGTTCCGGATGGTCTGCTGCAGCCACACCTTGTGCTGGTCTAGTTCTTGCTCTCGTTGCTGCAGCTCCTCGATCTCTGCCTTGAGCTCAGTCAACTTGTCCGCAATCTCCCGGGTATTGCAGCCAGGCCCCACGCCCTTCTACTGGATGCTATTCTTGGATTTTTTCTCCATCAGCCCGATACCTTCCAGCACATTAGTAATGTCATAAATCCGCCACTTCCGGCAAACAGCTAGGGTGTCAGCTGCCAGCTTGAGGTCAAGCACGCCGTCCTTTGCCTCCAGCAGAAGCGACACGAACTTGGTAGTGAGAAGTTCCAAACTCTTCTCGTGCCGGCTTGGGGTGCCTGGGGGCGGCGGCGCCTGTGGCCCGGCCTCCGCCATAGCGCCCTCCCGCCACCTCCCCTCAGCCAGGCCAGGCCAGGCCAGCGCAGCCCAGGCATTCAGTTTTGAAAGACTTTCTTGGAGGTGTTTCTCATCCCCTTCCCTTTATTCCGACTCACCTACTGTAGCAGTTTCCCAGGGCTGTTGTAACAAATTGCCACAAACTAGGTAGCTGAAAACAAGAGAAAATTATTCTCACAGTTCTGGAGGCTAGAAGTCTGAAATCAAGGTGTCAGCGGAACTGGCTCCTTTTCGGAGGCTCTGAGGGAGAATCCGTTCCTTGCCTCTTCTTAATTTCTGATCCTTGCCCACAATCCTTGGGATTCCTTGGCTTGTGGACACGTCACTCTACTCCGCCTCCATCTTCACATGGCCTTCTCCCTTTGTGTCGATGTGTCTCTTCTCTTCTTATAAGAACACCAGTCACAGCCTATGCCAGTATGACCTCATCTTAACTAATTATACCTGCAATGACCATATTTCCAAATAAGGCCACATTCTGAGGTACTGGGGGTTAAGACTTCAACATATCTTTTTTTGGGGGGGAGACACAATTTAACTCATAATATCCATCAAGACCCAAGTGAATGTGTGTTCCTTATCTAACTACCCCAATCCCCAGGGGCAGAATTAAATGTTCTTTCTTCAGGACTCCCACATATTTAACACATGCTTCTGTTTATTAGAGCATTTGACTCATTGACCACCATCGCTGGTTGAGTTAGGGGCCTCATCTCTTTGGTCCTCCCCACAGTGCCTAGTAAAGAGTCTATGGGGGGGCTTCCCTGGTGGCGCAGTGGTTGAGAATCCGCCTGCCAATGCAGGGGACACGGGTTCGAGCCCTGGTCTGGGAAGATCCCACATGCCGCGGAGCAACTGGGCCTGTGAGCCACAACAACTGAGCCTGCGCGTCTGGAGCCTGTGCTCCGCAACGGGAGAGGCCGCGACAGTGAGAGGCCTGCGCACCGCGATGAAGAGTGGCCCCCGCTTGCCACAACTGGAGAAAGCCCTTGCACAGAAACGAAGACCCAACACAGCCAAAAATAAATAAATAAATTAATTAATTAAAAAAAAAAAAAAAAAAGAACTGAATCAGAAAAAAAAAAAAATCTTTAAAAAAAAAGAGTCTATGGGGAATCCTCTGTAAACGTAGGCCTGCGAAGCAGCTACCCTTCCCTGAACCATCATGCAGGGCACTGCACTAAACTTTTCAGGTTATTAATCCTCACAATGACCCTGTGAAGTAGGTATTTATACATTTTAATTCTTATTTGATAGAGAAAAACACTGGGATTTAGAGAGGTTAAGTAACTTAGCGTACCCAGAATTATTGCCTCTAAAAACCTGAATGGGCGCCTTGAAGGCACCACGGGAAAAGCTTCCTAGTCCCCATCTTCACCTTTCTCAAAGTACCCTTGATCTGGCTAATTCAACTCTGCTCCCTCGAGAAAAACAAATCTGGAGACTCAGTTCTATTAATCCTGGGATCTGTTGCACGTGCCGGTCTACACTCCCGCCGTCCAAAGCGTTTTTCCTCCAGAAGCCGAACACAAAGCGGATCCACCCTGCGGACGAGAGCGCACAGGCCGCTTTTCCGGGGGCGCCGCGTGAGGACCCGCGCACTAATTGGTTGCGCGCGGCTGCCTACTCCCGCCCCGGGGCGGCTCCTGGCGCGGCGATTGGCCGGGCGACCGTGCGCTCAGAGACCGCAGCTCCTCTGCCCCCTCCCGGCCAGTTCCAGCTCGCCGCTGCTGCATGGGGCGCCGCCGGCGGCCGAGGGAGCGTGACTGCGCTGCGCAGGGCGCTAGGAGGCATTGTCGCCGTAAGTGGAGCAGAGAGCGGCCCGGAACGGGGCCCCACCTTCGTGCCCCGCAAAGTAAACGTAGTCTGAGGCTAAGCGCTGGAGGGGCTGGGGGAGAGAGGGAGAGAAATGTCCCCGTTTCCGTAGTGTACCCTCCCCTCCCCCAAGTCACCCCGCGGAAGGAGCAGCGGTGCAGCAGCTGCGGCTTCTGCAGTGCCAAGGGGCCCGGCGCCGCGCCGGCTCTGGCTTGCAGACTGCGGCTGGACCCCGGCTGGCTTGGGGGAGCGGGCGCCGAGGTACCAGGGAATAGGGAGCCTGGGGAAGCCGTCCCGAGGGGGCCTCCGTTCCCCGCGGGAGGCGCCCCTGCTGGGAGAGGCTGTTGTAAATTTCGTGCCTGAAGCCACACTTTTCGGGGTTTGCTTCCCCTCCGGGGAGCTGCAGACGCCTGTCCCAGAGCGTTCCTCTCGGCCTCCGGGTAGCGCGGGAGTCCCCGGCCCTCAGCGATCACCAGCGTTCTCCTCTCTGCCTGCTTTATTCTCCCCAGTCTCCGCCTGCCTGGCGAGCGGAGGGCCGGCGACGAGGAGCCATTGGCTGCGGGCGCCGGGGGTGGGGAAGACGGTGAGGCGGTCCCCTAGCGCGAGGCGTGGGGACCCTGGCCTGGCCACCGCGCTCAGTCCTGGGAGGCGCAGCCCGAGGATGCTTAGATGCCCATACAGAAGCACGCACGCGGCTCTGGGAAACTCATGGCTCAAAAACAGGGGGCCAGTCCGTGCCGCTCTCGCCCCAGCGGGCTTCTTTCCCTTGGGTGGAAAAGTGGGTCAACTCTGTCTGGGCTCGAGTGGGCCTTCGGGGCTACTTGGGTCCGATCCAGCCGACTGCTTCGCACTTCCCCAGTGGCTCCTTAGCTTGCGCGGTCCAGAGGACCCGCTGCAGCCAGTGGGGGTGGGAGTGGGGGGAGCTCGCACACATGGAGCAAGAGGCTCGAGTTGCCCTTCAGAGTGGCTGCCAGGCTCTAAAGTTCCCAAGTGCCCACACCAGTAACTAAATATAGGAGCAGCTGGTGCGGACGGGGTGTCACAGCAGCTCCTTTGCACAGATCTCGGGGCTTCAGATAAGGTAGAGTTCTCACTGATGAGGGCTGGAGCCCTGGCAGAGGGTTAGGGTAAGTGTTTAAGCAAAAATCATCCCCCCCAAACCTGTGTCCAGGTGAAACCAGGTTATAGATACAGGAGGACTCTATTGCCAGCTCTCACAAAGCAGGACAACTTCTTTTCTGACATTCCATTTATTATATCCTAACTTACCATCTGTAGCGGTTTAATCACATATCAGTAATGCGTTGGTGTGGGAAATGTTTAACAGTTTGCAAAGATTTCTCAAAAGTTATATGTCATTTACTTCTCAAAACAACCCAGTGAGGAGGGTGGTATTTCCAGCTGACAATGGGACTGCTCACAACAGTGATAATTTTCCAAAACTCTGGTTGGATTAGGCTGCTCTCCTCAAAAAACCTTTCATAGTTCCCTGAAGAGAAACAGAGGACAGACTTACAGGGTGGCCTCCAGCCCCTCCCCCAGTAATCTGGGGACAGACTGGCTTCCTGTCTCCCTCTTTCTCTCATCATTTGGGTACTTCTGCTCAGCCCCTGCCTCTGTTCCCTCTTCCCAGCCATGCCATGTGCCTTCATGGCAGAAGGCACACATGGTCCTTGGGCCTGGCGTTGTGGCCTCCAGCATCTGGCTCATTCTGCCTTTTGTCACTGAGTCTCTCTTACCTGATGGGAAGCTTATTCTGGCCCAAGCCCTGTCTCTGTACCTTAACTCTTCCAGTGAGGGCCTTGTAGAAGGGCCCAGGACATATTTGTAGGATTTAAACATTTCCTAGGACTATGATGCACACTCTGAAGAAAGAGGAGTTGGGGAGGGATGTGGAGAGGGATGTATTGCTGAGACAGCAGCAGTGTGAGTATGAGTTTGGACACTGTGTTGAAGGGTCTCCAGGATTTGGAGCACTTTGGAGCAGTTTTCTAAGGCTGACCTCTCATGACTGGGACCCCAAACCCAGAACAGACCCATATGGGCTGGTGGTTCCTGTTTCCCCCCTTTGGGACACTCTCTGATTTTCTGCTACTACTACCCCTGCCTGTGGGGTTGACCAGATGCCTCAAGGAGCCTGCCTGTAGGGTTGGGTTGTCTTGGGGCCCTGTGGTTGTGGTCTGGTTCCAGGAGGGCTGCCTTGCGTGCTGATTGCTCCCACTGGCCGGCAAGGTCTTTCTTTCATGGAAGTGCATGAGACTGGGCAGCCAGAATGGTGCTGACATGCTGATTTTGGTTGACTCAAATTATTTGCATAGATAGGGGCCCCTCATGTCCTAGGGTGGCCCTGCCTAGGAGGCTTCTCACTCAGTGAGGAGTGGGTCCATAGTTCTCTCCATCACTCATATGTGACTCAGACAATTCTCTATTTTTCTTAAAAACAGTTTCAAACCAAAGAAAGGAAGAGCAGCTTGCCTTATTTCCCCCCCGCCCCCTGTCTCTGAGGGCTCCTGTTACATGCTCAATAAATTCTTGCTACTTTTTGGTCAGAGAGGTCCAGTGTTGGGTTGGGGCTGGAAGGAGCAGTCAGCAAAGTTGGACAACCTTGTAGGACCTCTTTTGGGGACCCACTCCAGACTCTCGTCATCTCAAGTTTGTTCTCCCCTCAGTTCTGGGGCCCTCCTACCCCATCTTGGGCCTTATACCACATATGGCACTGCCACCCTCCCATTTCAGCCCTGCCTATGCCAAAAAGTGACAGGCCTTGGTCACCTGACCTGGGAGAGGGACTGTCAGCTGGAATTTATAAGAAATTCTCCCATGGGGAATGGGTAGTTTTAGGTGAAGGGAGAGTGGTTTCCTAGCCAGTTAGTGGGGTTGGTGATTTTAGGTAGCCGGAACCCCTTGGGGGCCTAGGGCACATCTGTGCTGTATCCAGAGCATCCTCTGGGGCCTGTAAGGGGCCTGTCCTCCTAGTGACTTACTCTGACACCTAGACTTTACAGGCTGTTCCTGCTTCAATGTCCAATCTCTGACCCACACTATAGGGTGTCTGAGCTTACCACCAGGGGTAAGGTTTTTAATTTGACTAGTTTTCTTCAATGGGCTTTTTAGCTTAAGGCACCACTGCTCCCACCTGGTGGCAGCTATTAGAATTGCAGGCATAGTGCCTGATTGAAAGTAGCCTATGCAATCTCACCAGGGTTAGCACAGACCCTGGGTAGCTTGGAGATTTACCTTCCCTTTCCTCTCTGTTGTGAGGCCAGGATTGCCTCAGTGATGTTCCTTAGAAAGGTCATCCTCATCAGAAGCTCATAAGTCAAAGCTCTTTCCTATATTTCCTTCCTCCCTCTTCATTCTTATGCCCTGTTCCTAGTAGATGCTCAATACATGTTTGTGGTTACTGATGATGAATACTGGAGATAGGAGAAGGAGGGAGCATGGTATGTAGGAAGAATACTGGGCTGGGAGTTAGGAAACCTAGGTTTTTCGTTTCTGTTTGGCTGATTTACTTCCCTTCTTGGGTCCTCAGTGTTCTCATTCATAAAGGCATTAGACTGAGTCACCAAGATTCCAGCAACATTGCTGTGACTCAGGCTTAGGGGGTTGGTCTTAAAGGTAGCATGATGAAGGTGTTGGGTCCAGTTTTCCATAGTCCTCACTATTCCCTGCTGTTCTACCCTGGACCACCTTCTGCAAGTTATCCACCTGGCATTGTTAGGACTTATGACCCTTCTCATTTAGATGGTATCTTTGTTGTAAGAGTCAGTTGACTTGTATTTAGATTTGAAACCCAAATGATGGCTGTTGATCATCATCACCATTGGGGGAAACTAACTGAACGTCTGTTTCAGTATGTGGTATGAAGTGCAGGGGGAAAGCATAGTATATATCTGCTCCCTGCCTTAAGCTGTCTGCAGGCCAGCTGCGGGGGATAAGTATGTATATTTTTAAAAGCTCATAAATAACCCAAGTGGCTTGAGCTAAGGCATTGCGTGCTACTGAAACTTAGGGAGGAGAGAACACTGAGGGCTGGGGCAATCTGGGAAGACTTCCTGGAGGTGGAGAGGTGGAAGTTCTACTCATTCCTTAAATATGAGTTCCACTGACTTGTTTGTTTGAGTCATATGGGTATGTAACTGGGATTAAGTGCTGGCATCGTATCTGCACGTGTACTGTTTCATCATTTCAGCTAGCATTTATTAAGTAGCTTACGTGTCCTGAGCCCTGGTCTAGAAAGGTATGTATTTTTTGTTCAATCCTCATATGAACCCACTGCAGCAGGTGTTACTAGATCTCCTACTCAGATGAAGAAACTGGGGCTCAGAGTAGTTCGGAATCTTTCCCAAGGCTTCTCAACTAATAAATGTCAGAGTTGGGCATTAGGCCTGTCTTCTTCCTTGGCAAGATGCAGGCACATACTGAACTCATCACTAACTCTCCCTGAGCACCTGAGTGGGCTTGACTCGGCCTTCCTGTCCAGTTGAGCACATGTGGACTTTTTCTTGGTATCTGTTTGTACCCTCACCCGCTTCTCTCTGCCCTTCACATTCTTCTGCCTTTGACCCTCAGATGTGTTCAGTAGAGCTCCTTGAGCTGTCTGTGGATCTCGGATTGGGATCCAGGAGCAAGAAAGAGCGCTGATGTTGGCCTCAAATTCATTATCTGCATGGGGTGTTGCCGCTAGTGATGTGGGTGACTTTTGTAAAGAGTGAGCACTGGATGTAGAGTTGGGCCAGGTTAGTGCCATTTACTTACTTTGACCTTGGCCAGGTCATTGAGTCCTTCTCTCTGCCTCAGTTTCCTTCTCTAATAAAAAGGAGTTGGAGACATTTCCCGAGTCCCTTATGTCTTCTACACCTGATCGTTTTGATTGTGTCCTCACCCTTCTTTAAGCCTTTTCTCCCCAGTGATCCTGCCCCCCTTCCTTTTTCCTTGGGGTCTCGCCAATAAACTCAGCATCAGGCTAACAATCAGATCTGTGGCTAAAACTGTAACTTTCCCTCCGTATTGCTGCATGGAAAGGGAATTCTTAGAAACCACCCACCAGCCAGACAGTGAGCTCTGACCAGGCAGGGCTGTGTTTCATTTGCCTTTGTGTGCCCACTTCCCGCCTGCGGGAGGAACCTGGCAGAGGTGGCTGAGGAGAACTAGGAGCTGGAGCAGTTGTCCTGTGGACTGGCTCCGAGCCTGTGGGATGGAGGGACAGGTGTCTCTCCTTGCACTTGGCTGTACCCCGCCTTCTCCCCACTGCTCTGCCTGTTAAGTGAGTCACAGGCCAGCACACACCTAAATCCTCACACCCGCCTGGCCACTGGTTCAAGCCCTGGTGAGGTCATAGGTGTCAATTCTCCCAGGAAACTGGTAGGGCCGGGCTGATGGACAGATCAGCCACTCTGAAGGCTGAGCCGGATGTGGCCTGGGCTCTGGGCCCCTCAGGAGGAGGTGAGTGGCCTGGGCCCCTCCCTGCGTGCTTCCTGCAGCCTGCGTCCCCGGGGGAGGGTGGGTCAGGGGTGGGTCCCTGGCTGGTGGTGGGCAGGCACTTCATGGCCCTTTGTCTTCCCCAAGCACAGGTCCCTTTATGAGCAGCAGACCAGCCTGGTGGCTGGCGGCAGGACACCTGAGTCTGCATGCTGAGGAAGATGGGTGAGGCCGTGGCCAGAGTTGCGAGGAAGGTCAACGAGACAGTGGAGAGCGGCTCCGACACCCTGGGTGAGTGAGGGCACGGCTTTTCCAGCTGTAGGGCACCCTGTACGTGGTTTATTGAATCAGTTTGGAAATGAGATAGAAAGAGAAGGTGAAAGGCACAGTATCAGCATGCACCCCTCGGCGTGAGGAGCTGTGTTCCATGGACTTCTGTTTTTTTTAAATATATTTTTGGCTGTTTTGGGTCTTCATTGCTGCGCACAGGCTTTCTCTAGTTGCAGCGAGTGGGGGCTACTCTTCGTTGTGGTGCGCGGGCTTCTTATTGCGGTGGCTTCTCTTGTTGCGGAGCACGGGCTCTAGGAGCGCGGGCTTCAGTATTTGCAGCATGCAGGCTCAGTAGTTGTGGCGCGAAGGCTCCAGAGCGCAGGCTCAGTAGTTGTGGCACATGGGTTTAGTTGCTCTGTAGCATGTGGGATCTTCCCGGACCAGGGATCGAACCTGTGTCCCCTGCATTGGCAGGTGGATTCTTAACCACTGTGCCACCATGGAAGTCCCTCCATGGACTTTTTATTGCAGTTGTGTTTAGTTTGTGTATACGGGGTCATAGTTCAAAGAGGTTTGAAAAGCACTGAGTAGGGCTTCCATCTGCCGGGAGCATGTCTGCCTGCCCTCAGACTGCCGATGACTCCAAGTGTGTATGTGCCCTTGGACCAGGTGGCAGTAGCTGGCACTGCACTGTGCTGGTGCCTCCCGAGTGTTGCCTTATTGAATCAGTAGTTGTGGCTCGCAGGCTCTAAAGCACAGGCTCAGTAGTTGTGGCACACGGGCTTAGCTGCTCTGCGGCATATGGGATCTTCCCAGACCAGGGCTCGAACCTGTGTCCCCTGCATTGGCAGGCAGATTCTCAACCACTGCGCCACCAGGGAAGCCCGCTATTATTTTTAATTTTTCTCATCTCCAAGGGCTGGAGGTGGGGCCTAAGTCCCTCCCCTCCCCCACCACAAACGCACCTCCTCCAGGTGTCAGCCAGTCACCTGGCTGGGTGTCCCCACTTGCCTTGGGATGGGGAGTTCAGTGCAAATCAACGGATCTCTGTGGTGAATAACCTACCCCTACCTTAAAATGGTGCACGGGAGAGAGACACATATGCGGCTCATTCTCATCCAGATGTGTGAAGGGGGCAGGGTGGAGGAGCAGTAGAGGGGGGAGAGTGGAATTCTGACCTCCCGGGGGACGTGCTGTTTGAGGGAGGATTTCAGGAGGCAGCAGTTAGGAGACGGGTGCCCCAGGCACCGGGAGGGCTGCGCCTGAGTGGGGGCGAGGCTGCTGCAGAGTTGCCGCTGGGGAGGGGGGAGATGAGGGATGCCACTGGCAGGCGGAGAGCCTGCAAGGCTGTGTTGAGTCTAGACTTCAATGTCTGAGGACCAGAGATTGCAAATTCAGTTGCCTCCGCAGGCCAGGTGGGGATTTCTGTGAACAGAGTGGACACCCTGCCTGGAGTGAAGTGTGCAGGTCGTCTAGGGCAGGGCGCTCTGCAACCAGCTTCTCTCTCTGCTCGGGTCATGCCCACTGAAAAACTGGCAGCCCTGCCTGGCCACTGCAGTGCCTGGGATTGGAACCCTAACTGGCTGGCACCAGCGCCTGGGCCCTCTCTGTTCTGGGGTGGGGGGCAGATGGTTGCCGATCGCCGGTCAACTTGGGAGAGGAGTTAAATGCTTGAGCCTTGGTGGTCTTGGCTGAAGCTCGAGACTTTCACGTGGAGGTGGCTGGGTCTTTAAACTTAGGGCTGAATGAGAGGGGGCCTTTTTACTTCTTCAGCGCCCAGCAAAGAAGCAGAATGTCAGAGCAGGCCACTTTGGGCGCCTGGAATCCTGACCCTTTGGCAGGTGGAGCTCATCAGGCTCATGTAATCTGAGGGGTCAGCAGTCAGCACGTATTGAGCACCTGCTGTGTGCACGGTGCTGGGGGGCTCCCAGGGATATGTGCAGTGGAGTTCTGGACCTGAGACTGGCCCGCCACTGGGACAGCAGTGACTGACGCACGGGCTCCGTGCTGAGCCGTGTCAGATGGACTACAGGTGGTGGTAATTCAGAGGTGGGAGACATTGCTGGGTGTTGAAGGAGTCTGGGAAGGCTTTCTGGACGAGGTGGGAATTGATGTGGGTCTTGAAAGATAGGTGAAGTAACCCGATATGGTTCTCACGTAAAAGAGCAAACAATCTGAAGCAACTAAAAAGCCAGTACTGGAAAATTGCTTAAAGAACTTTTGTTACAGCTGTGTAATGCAATTTACGTAGCTATTAACCATGGTGTGTAAAATTTCATTACATGCTTGAATGAGGACTGGCAAATTCTCATGTATAATGTGAATTGGAAAAGAACAAGGATCCCAAACTGTATAGACAGTAAGATGCCAATTATGTTAAACATGTATATACATAGATAAAAATTGGAAAGAAATAAGATACAAATGGATGTTAGAAAATACTATTCTTCATTTTCTGAATGTTCTATGATGAACATATTACTCTCACAAGCAGAGAAGAATAGATTTTAGGGAAAGGACCACCTGCCACTCTAGAAAGTGAAAGTAAAACCCACTTCCCAACAGCAGACAAGAGGTACAGGAGTTAAGGGAGTAGCTCCTGCTCTAAGCCCCTGCCCCTGGGTGTGGAATGAGCTTCCCTGGCTTCTCCCCTTCTGCTGGGTTCCCCAGCTTGCCTCCCTGTGCACAGGCTGGGGGCTCAGGCCCGGTGGGATGTCTGCTCCAATGCTGCAGAGTGGGAGATCCCTGCAGAGGCTGGGCTGGGGAGAGCTCGATTACAGGCTCTCACCTTACTCAGGTAGGTAACCCTGGGAAACATCACTTGCGCTGCCTCGGCCGCTCACGGGTGCACACCAGAGCCAGGCTTGCTCCTCCTGTAACCTGAGCTTTGGTTCACAGCCCTTGTTGCCTCACTCCAGGCCTCTTGACCCCCAAGAAGTAGGCTTCTTTCCACCTGGCCTCTGGTCTGCCCCTAGGTTTGAGTTGAAGCCACTTTCTTCCAGCCCCTCACCCCTCCTCAGCATCATCTGCTAGACTTTTCGGATGAGCTTGCAAAGAGTTGGGAACTCTGCCCTGTACTCAGACTCCCCCCCACACACACGAGGCACTCCTCTCTATGCCCCCCTTGTCTCCCCAAGTTAGTTTTTCCTCTTTTAAAAGGCCTCATGCCCACCTGGACTTCGCTGGGTCCTTGCACCCCTGAGGGGCTTCTGACCTCACCCTTCCCTCCCTGGCATCAGATGGCAGCACGTCCAGCCAGTGGACCATCAGGCCAGGCTACTCTGCACCCTCTCCTTTCCAGGGGGAGGCTCCCAGGTTTGGGGGGATGACTTTAAAAAACTGATCATTACTGCAGAAGAGCAGGATTTGGAAAGGCTTGGGAGAGTGTGGGAAGGGAGGGCTTGGCTGGCTGAGATAGAGGCACTAGCAAAGATGGGAAGAAGGAAAAAACAAGGTATGCTGGGAAGGAAAGGAGCTAGCATTTATCTGGGGCCTGCTGTGTGTCAGGCTGCCATACTGGGCATTTAAGATGCCTCAGGTGGGCCCACATGCCTAGAGCCCGTGCTCCACAACAAGAGAAGCCACCGCAATGAGAAGCCCGCGCACCGCAATGAAGAGTAGCCCCCGCTCGCCGCAACTAGAGAAAGCCCGCGTGCAGCAATGAAGACCCAATGCAGCCAAAAATAAAAATGATAATAAATAAAAATAAATATTAAAAAAAAAAGATGCCTCAGGTGGTAAGGAGAAGGGGGCAGCCCCCGTGGGCTGCTTCTGCTTACATGCAGATCATGGACCCCACTCTAGAGCTTTCACAGTGGAATCTCAGAGGTTGGGCATGGTGACCTGCATGTTAATGGGGACCCTGTATGATTCTTCCCTGCCTCGAATTTTGGGAGCCACTGGCTTACTATTTACAATCTGGAACTTCCTTCTCCTGGTGGGTTCTGGAGGGCTGGGTGGCAGGGGTAGGGTGGGGTGAGGGTGGGTGGTGTTGTCTGGGCAGGCCTCTGGATTTCTCTGTGTGTGTGTGTGTGTGTGTGTGTGTGTGTGTGTGTGTGTGTGTGAGTGTGACAGAGAGAGAGAGAGGGAATGAATATGAACATGGACTTGATCCATCCTCAGGGAACTGAGCGGCTAGGCTGGGCGCTGTGAGATCACCAAGTGAGGAGACCAAGGCTAGTGAGAGAAGGGATATGTTGTTCCCTACTCCCCCCCTTCCCCTCCTTTCCCCCTTCCCCTCCTGCCCTCCCTCCCTCCTCTCAGGCTCACTCCTGCTTTGGCCACTTTTCTCCTGTCTCACCAGCAGATGGCACCCCGTCACCAGCCGACCTGGTGACAGGCAGCTGAGTCAGGGACTTGGCCAGGGTGTGAGGGCCGGGTCCTGACAAGGGCTTCCACGCCCTGGCCGGCTCACATCCTGTGTCTACATTCCTAGCTGACTCCACAGTGATTTGATTTTGCAGCCCCTTTCTTGAGCAAGGGTGCTGAGTAAGTACAGTATCAGGAAGCACTCGATATATACTCACTGGACAGAATAACATCTTCCCTTGGGTCAGACACTGCCACCGGCTCCTTTGTCAACAAACACACATTGAACACCTACTGTGTGTACCTTCCCTGGAGGACCCAAGTGTCCCAGAAGTGCCCAGTCTGGAGGGGGAGACAGACACACACACATACTCACACACATGTCCCGAGGGAGGGGGGCAGCCAGGGTTTGTGGTGGGAGCAGTCTTTTTTGGCCCCAGGGGGGGCTTGTGGGTCTACAGTTCCTGGCCCAGAGCCCAGGAGGCTGGTGCTGGTCGTAGGGGAGGAGTGTGTGTTTTGCTGCCATGTCTCCTAGCCTGGGGAGTCCTGAGGATCAGCCAGGTACAGGTCAGCTCTGAAGGCATGGAGGAGGGAACAGGCTGTCTGTCACAGGGCAGCCCTCAGCCTGGCCAGGGCCACTTGTCTCTTTACCGCGAGGGCTGGAAGCCTCAAATCTGCCGACAGGCCACCTTTCAGTTCCTTGAATTGCTAAACCCTTTCCAGCCTCAGGGCCTTTGCACATTGCTGTTCCCTTTGTCTGGGATGCTCTTCCTTGTTCTTCATGGCTGGGCCCTTCTCATACGTTAAGGTTCAGCCTAAATGTTTCGTCTATAGAGAGACCTCCCTGACTTTCCTTTCTAAGTGGCCTTCACCCAGTCATTTTTCTTTAAAAAAAAAAAAAAAGAAGAAGCTATGAAAAGGTATACACAGGTAGCAAAGTCCATAAAATCATATATACTTAGTTCAGCAGATATTTGTAAAACGAATACTCACGTAACTACCATCCAGGTCTAGACATGGAACATTGCCAGAACCTCCAGAAGCCGCTCCCACCCCCAGAGGTAGCCACCATCCCAACTGTTGTGATAAGCTTTTCCTTCCTTTCTTTAGTTTGATCTTGCTTTCCTTTCATTTTCCTGGCCCTTGGGTATTGGAGAGAGCAGACTGTGGGCGTTGGTGGTGGGGGATCAGGAGGTCTTGCTTGGCAGGATGTGCCAGTGCAGAGAAAGAGGTGGAGGTGAGACCCTGGCAAGGGCTAGTGTGTGAGGGTATCATTCAGAGGCAAATAACCAGTATACAAAGGGAAACCAGTAGAGCTTTCAGAGAGCCCAAGGGTTTCACTGGTACTGAGTTGGCACAGTGCAGTAGCCTGTGGTGCAGAAATGCAGGGCCTGCACCTGGCGTGCCCTTCTCATTTCAGAGGCAAGTGATTGGTGTCAGCCCAGCCCAGTGTGCCTGTGGAGTCCTGGCTGCTTCTGAACTGGCCCCAGAGAGGTGGACACATATGGCCGTGTCCAGGCAGGTAGCACTGAGCCCATTATTCAGGCAGGTGAGGAGGGGCCCTGGTGGGCATTTCTGGAAATCCTTTTATTTCTCTCTCTCTTTTTTTTTTGGCTGCACTGCACGGCTTGTGGGATCTTAGTTCCCCGACCAGGGATCGAACCCGCGCCCCCTGCATTGGAAGCGTGGAGTCTTAACCACTGGACCGCCAGGGAAGTCCCTGGAAATCCTTTTACACCATGCTGTGGTCTGGCATTGCCTCTTTGTGCCCAGGTCGCTATGGGCTTGTTGGGGTCCTGTATGGACCCCCAGCCTCAGGTGTAGAAGGGGCCGTGGAGGGAAAGAGAACAGCTCAGTATTGGAAAGCAGCTCTTGGGATGGAGAGAGAGAAAATTTGTTCTGTGGCTCCAGCCTAGGCATTTGCACTCTGCGGAATACTTTTAAAACTATATGTGTTTAACTTAAAAAACAGGGCTTCCTTGGTGGCGCAGTGGTTAAGAATCCGTCTGCCAATGCAGGGGACATGGGTTCGAGCCCTGGTCCGGGAAGATCCCATATGCCGCGGCGCAACTAAGCCCGTGCGCCACAACTACTGAGCCTGCGTGCTACAACTACTGAAGCTCGCGTGCCCAGAGCCTGTGCTCCGCAACAAGAGAAGACACCGCAATGAGAAGCCCGCCACCGTAACGAAGAGTAGCCTCCGCTCGCCACAACTAGAGAAAGCCTGTGCGCAGCAACGAAGACCCAGTGCAGCCAAAAATAAATAAATAAATTTATATTAAAAAACCCCCAGTATGTATCACCTGTGCCTAGTGCACAAAGCACAAGGCCCAAAGGGTAAACGAGAGGCCAGGCTTCCTCCCACCCTGTCTTCTGGTCCGCTGGTCCCTTCCCCCTGGCACAGTGTCTTGTGGAACTAGAGGAACAGTTGCGAAGTTACGCTGGCTAACTCTAGAGTTGCTAAAGGATGAGGATGGTGAGCTGTGTCCTGAAGTTGTTTCTGTAGCAGTGATGGGACAGAACCCCAAAGCCCTTTGGTTGGGGCTCAGGTCTCTCTGTTGGTGGTGGGGGAGTCCCTGAGTCCCCATCTAGAACTTTGGAAGCTCCAATGGCCACGAGCCCCACCCATCTCCATCCCAGCCCCACTGTGGGCCTCAGTCTTCTGGAAGGAGGGAGGATAAGAGTGGGGGGTCTGTGGTGGGCATTCTTAAGCACAGCACACCTGTTCCTTGGGTCCCTGTTTGCTGTGATGTTGCCCTGACACAGCGGTGGTGCTCAGAAGTCATGTGTCGGATGGATGGAGGAATTCCCTCATCCCACAGGTACAAATCGCTCAGTCTTCTTTCCTTAGTTTTCTCTCCTCTTCATTGTTCGGTCTGCAGAAATCACCCCAGCCATGAGAACCGGTCCAGCCCTGAGGGGCCTCCAGGGAAGCCCAGTGGGAGGTGGAGGTCTCATCACAGCAGGGAGACTGGGCCCTAGATGGCACGGTGACTTGTGGAAATGCCACAAGCCCTGGACACAGGCCGCCAGGCGGCCAGCTGATTGCATGGTGTGTGGAATGCTTGCAGGACCTAAAGTGAACTAAGTGAGGATGAGTTCCCCTTCTACTGTCTTGAGTTGTGTACACACCGGGTGTTGGTTTAGCATCCGTGTTAAGGGGGTTGCACAGAAGAGGCGGCATTTCAGCTGAACCTTAAAGGACGGAGCAGGTTTAGGGGTGTAGGTGTGGGACAGGAGTGAGGGGAAGGCGTTCTAGGTGAGGGTGTCTGAGCAAAGGTGGGGCAGCATGCAGGCAGGTGCTTGTGATGGGAATAGCAACACGGGAGAGCAAAGGGAGCTGAGGCAGGAGGGGAGGTAGGGGCTGGCCCAGATCTCAGAGGGCCTTGAGTGTCACCTTAAGTAGTTCCTACAGTAAAGTCCTAGCTTACACAGAGGTTAGGTTCTAAAGAGAGCCTGAACAGTGAAGATCACCTAGAGTCAAATGACCCATGAAAAAAAACAACCCGGTGATTTAATCATCGCTCAGCCTTAGCACGTAGCTGCTGTTATTGTCCCAATTTCACAGAGGAGGAAACTGAGGCACAGAAAGACGAAGCAACTTCCCCAAGCCGGGGGGATTTGCACCCAAGCGCTCCGACTGCAGAGCCTACGTTCTTAGCCCTGTGTTAAACCGCAGCCTGGGACAGACCGTTTTGATGGTTGGGGACCAGGTGAGGTTGCCGGCTCGCAGATAGCACACCCAGGCTGTAGGGAACCATGTACCTTCAAAAACACTAGAGTCACACTCAGCATCTGAGTTCAGCAAGTTAAATGGGGGCCCAAGCTGCCTCGGCTGTACCTGATCTGGACAGCAGTGGGGGGCCCCTGACAGGTTCTGAGCAGGGAGTGACGTGATCCGGGCCGGGTTTCGGAAGAGCACCGCCGGGCACGGAATGGATGCGAGACCATGGAAGGGATAGCAGGGAAGAGACCCCTTCCATGCGCCGGGCCTGTGCTGGTGTGGCCTTGTCCCGAGTCCGACCAGTGGGAGGAGGACGTGAGGAAGGAGAGGCTGCGGGAGGGGCTGGGCAGCCGATTGGCTGGCGTACAGTTTGAAACCTGGTCATCATGTAAACTGGGGAGGCCTGGGCCGTTTGGGTGGATGAGGGGATTCTGATGATTTGGGGTCCCCAAGGGACACCCCTGAAGAAGCACATAGCAGGGCAGTATGGGCATAGCCAGCTAGAAATGAAGATGTCTGCAGAAGTGCTGCTGCCCCAGAGGGGCCCTAGTTCTGGGGTCCCTGACAGCCCCAGTGCATCCTTCACCCCTCCCACCAGCACAGACCAGCAGACACCCCAAGAAGCAGGTGGTTAAATAGGCTGCCAGGCTGCCCTGTGTCACTGGCACTGAAGAAGCATTTTTTTGAAGGCAAAGAGAAATCTTCTTTGAAACCACATGGATAATTATTCAGCTTTAAAAAATGTATGTTGGTGGAAGAACAAAAATGTTCTGCTTCAGAGAGATAACCGAATAGATAATTTGGTGGCATCAAAAGCTTGTGTCGCCCAAGTATGAGGATGTTAGCCTTGAGGAGGTGATTTAGCAAGGCTGAGGAGGTTATTAAAATCAAATGCTTCCAGAAATGCAAACATGGCTCTGGCTGACAAGGCAGCTGGGGATGGAGGGAGGTGATGCAGGGGCCTGGCAAAGCCAGTCATTCTGGAATGGAGCCCCAACACACCCCGAGCTGTAAGTGTGGTGACCCAGGCTGAAATGAGTGATCTGTGCTCACCTTTAGACGTTAGGAAATTGTAGTTTATTCAGAGACAGGTGCTGCCAAAGGTCATTATCATTAAAGATGAGGTTGAATTAAGAGCTGCTTAATTGGCATCTGCCTCATCGTGGTTGACTGTGTTTTGCTAAGATGCATACTTTTGTCGTGCTTCAGTGTATTGCTGGGATTCCTTATTCTGTCAAATTCACGTCAGCAAACGTGTATTCACTGTGTGCCGTGTCTGTCTGTATCACGCTCTGCAGAGGATGGGGAGGTGAGAGGAGGAGGAGGGAGCTGATTACTGAGCTCCGGCAGGTGTCCCATTAGGCCGTGCACTTGCTGGTATTGCTGCCTGGATCGTCCTTTGCCCAGATCTTTGCATGCCCTGCTCCTTCTTTTTTATTCTTGTCTCAGCTAAATGCCACTTCCTCCGAGAAGCCCTAGTGAGGGTTGCTGCCCTTGCCCCTGCCTCAGTTACCTGCTCCCCATTACACTGTTTTATTTTTTGGAGAGCAGTGTCATTGCCTGACATTCTTTCAGGTATTTGCCTCTGTATTTACCACTCTTCTCCCCAGGCTGGCGTGTAAGCTCCTCGAGGCCAGGGACTCTGTCTTGCTCATCACTGTACCCTTGGACTGTGCTACCATGTACTGGATACTCAGGAAATCTTTGCCATATGAATGACTGCATCTGATTTTCTCAACTGCTCTGGACGGGTGGTGTTTTCGTGTCACTTACAGAAGGGGAAACCGAGGCTCCGAGAGCTGTAGTGGTTTACCCAGATTCTCACAGCCAGCAAATCTTGTGCTGGAATTTAAACTCGAGTCTCTTGGCCTCCCTCTCCCTCTGCAACAGGCCACCCGCCTCATTGGGACCTAATCCTTGCCCTCAAGGAGCTCTCCGCCCTGCCAGGAAGAGTGAGACAAACACATTAGTCATTCTTATGGAAGACAAACAGGCGAGGGGCCCTGACAGAGGCGACAAACACACAGCTGCAGCTTAAGGGCGGAGCAGTTCTGTCAGTTGAGGACTTGAGCTGAGGCTTCTTGGAGAGGTGGCCTTTAGACAAGACCTTGTAACATGGTGTTGCTGGGAGAGGATGTTGAGGATAAGGGGCACATTCTACTTAATGGGAACGGCACCAGCAAAAATACGGAGGTGGGAGAATAAAGGGAATTTGCAGGGAACAATGAGTAGTCTGGCTTGGCCAGAAGGTGGAAGCAGAGTCGCAAGCAGGATACCTAAAAAGGGGGATCGGACCTGGATCCCTCGGTGGGATTGCTGGGCTGCAGAGAGTGGGTTCATTCTGTGTGGCATGGGGAGTCCATTCTTGAATGGAGAGGGGTATTCAGGTGATGGGTATGGAAGGGTGGGGGCAGGGCGTGGAGAGATTCCTCAGTGAAGAAGCGGCCATGGTCATTGTCAAGGTGGATTTCAGGGTTGTTAAGCTGGTTTCTTTTAGGTAACAGTAAAACCATATTACAGTAATCACATCTTTGCCACAGACAGCACGGTTCTTGCCATGAGTTCAAACCCTAAACAGATATTAGCTCATTCTTTTCTTCATTCCCCGAAAGGGCATTTGAACCCCCATTTTATAGAGGGGGATCCCAAAACAAAGCTTCCCAGGGATGAGGGGTATGGTTACGTTCAGCAGTGTTCGCCCAGCTCTGAGCTGGGCCTGAGGGGTAGTCAGCAGGAGGGCACGTGCTCCTCCAGTCAGGTTCATTGCTCACGGATCCTGTAGGCAAGTCTGCGGATATTTACCAGTTGGGGGAAGATGGTCCAGCACAAGCATGAAGGCAGGCGTCCTGAGGTTGAAGGTGAGGTGGTTGGGACACCCTTCCTGGGGGAGGTGGGGCTGGGCTGGCAGGAGGAGCTATAGGGGCAGAGCAGAGAGGGAAGGGCATTCTGGACTGTGGGAATGGCATGAGCCAAGTCTGGGTGATGAGTGAGCACGAGGACTGGCAGGTGGGTGGCTGCGGTGAGGTGTGCAGCCGGCGGCCAGGCCCTGGTGTTTGGCTGGGTCAGATGCTGAGCCCACGGTGCTGCTTGGAGGCGTTTGCTGCCACTTCCTGGGTCCATTCAGTTGTTCAGCTGTGACCTCAGGAAGCCCACTTACTCCTCTGAGAAAGCATGCCTTACAGGGCAGGATTCTTTATTATTTCAAGCCTGAGTGATTGTTTGAGGAGGAGAAAAGGCATTGTAAAAATCCAGTCAGTAACTGCAGCTCTTTTGTGCCCGGGCACTGCCTTTGTTCGGTAAGTACAGTCTCCCCAGATGTCAGCTGCAGCCCCCTTGCTCTCTGCTCTGCTCAGAAGCCGGCTCTAGGCTAACTGAGTCGTCTGGCATCTCGTCACCCCTGGAGAAGCCTACATGCACACGTGGGCTTCTGCTATGGCAAGAGTACTGTCAGGTCTGCCAGAGTCTTACTCTGCCCAGCAAGTTAGACCGGGGAAATATATTCTAGGACATGCATTGGCTCCTCCTGTGGGCCAGGCCTTGTGCCGGGCACTGGGGGCGTTGGGGAGGATGAGAGGTAAAAGGACACTATCCCTGCCTGCAAGGAACAAGTGTTTGCCTCCCTTTAACCATGTGCATGTGATGTTCACGGTTTTGGCCATGTCAGAGGGCCAGATGTACTCTCAGTCACAGGTGGAGTAACGTGATTGACTCTCAAGTCAGGCTGCCCTGGTTTGAAGCCTGGCTCAGCCACTCATTAGCTTTGTGACCTTGGGCAAGTTACTTGATCTCTCTGATCAAGTTAAGTCTGATCTGAGTTAAATCTCTGTTTTCTCATGTCTAAAAGGTCCTTACTTTCTAGAGTTGTGAGGATGAAAATTGGATAATGCCCGTAAATGTTTAGAATGGTGGCCAGCATATGCTCAGTGCTATGAGTATTAACTATGATTATTATTACTTAACATTTTTCTTTAAATAAATTTAGCATAGATACAATTTAAAAAGAACTTTATATCATTACTGTAAATGGAAAGTCAAAATAATTTTTCATTAATAGTTGATAACCATAAAAACAAAGATGAAAACAGAACACCGTTATGAAATCTTAGGTTAGGCTTGAATCTGCTTCCCCATTAAAGAGGGGGTAAAGCAAGGACTAGAGGACTGAGAATCTGAAATGGGACTTTCTCACCATGTGGCTGATTGTTATTTGTACAGTGATCACCATCTAAGTCCTTCTCAAAGTGTGGTCCGAGGACCAGCAGCATCAGCATCCCTGGGGGACTTGTTAGAAATGCAGATCCTTAGGCCCCATCCCAGATCTGCTGAATCAGAACCTGCATCCTGGGACTTCCTTGGTGGTCCAGTGGTTAAGACTCCATGCTCCCAATGCAGGGGGCCCGGGTTTGATCCCTGGTCCAGGAACTAGATCCCACGTGCATGCCGCAACTGAGTCCACATGCTGCAACTAAGAAGTTCGCGTGCCACAACTAAAGATCCCGCATGCCACAGCAAAGATCTCCCCCTGCCACAACTAAGATCTGGTACAGCCAAAATAAATAAATAAATTTTTAAAAAAACAACAAAAAACCCTGCATCCTAACAAAATCTCCATGTAATTCATGGGCACATTACAATTTGAGAAATCTGGTCTTTTGTTGCCAGATTTGTGAGTTACGCACTTGGAGAGAGATGGGCTCAGTTCAGTCTCTGTGTTTTATGCATGAGGAGGTTAAGGTCCAAGAGTGACCTGCCCAAGGTCACTTGATGAGTTAAGAGCAGCAGCAGATCAGAATCCAGGTCTCCAGACTGGCTCTGCAGGGCAACATCCTTGAGAGGATGGGAAGCCGAGCCAAGCTTGGCTCCTTCCCATCTTTACTTACTGTGTGACCTTGAGCACATTCTTTACCTCTCTGGGCCTTAGTTTCCTTATCTGCAAAAGGGGACTGACACTACTGCCCTTCCTCAGAGGTTGTTGTCAGGGTTAAATAAGATGATGCTCAGTCAGTGTTGGCTGCTGTTGTCCTTGTAGAAGACCTCAGAGCCTGCCGGGGCCTCTCCAAGACCTGGCTCAGCGTGTGGCCTCTGCTCAGACCGGCTGTGATCGCCTCAGAGCTGTTGGTGGCCACGCTTTCCGCATCAGTGTGGCTGCCGTTTCTGTTCCCTTTTGTTCTACGTGTTAGTGATGAGTCATTGATTGAATGAAGTAATTTAATATCTCAAATCAGTGACTGTGCATCACTTGGTTGTATTCTGTGTGGGATTAAATTTTGGTTTTAATTAAATACAGGATTTTTTTTTTTTAAGTGATTGGCTGGCTTGCCAGGAAGAAGCAGGGATTGTTTTGGCAAGTCCCACATCCCACAATAACACACAAATATGGTTGTCTCCTTGTTGTGATGTTGTTGGAATAAGTGACTGCCAGGGGTCCTCTTCATCCTTCAAGGAGCAACGGAGCTGAAGCACATCCTTGTAATGAATTCTCTCATCAAAACAATGTCTTTTCATCCTCATAACAGCATCTCTTAGTTACTGAGTACACACTGTCTGCCATGCTGTGCTGGGCCCCTTGTGGACCTTTTATTTCATGCTCAGAACTGCCCTGTTAGTTAGATCATCTTGTCCTCATTTTTTTTTTTAAGTTGAGGAATAATTCACATACCATAAAATTCACCATTTTAAAGTGTAACATTCTGTGGCTTTTTATATATTTACAAGATTGTGTAACCATCACCACGATCAATTTTAGAACATTTTCATCACCCCAAAAAGGAACCCTGTACCACTAAGCAATTACTCCAGATTTCTCAAATCTCCCCCAGCCCCTGGCAACCACCATTCTCCTTTTGTCTCTATGGATTTGCTTATTCTAGACATTTTATATAAAGGGAATCATCCAGTTAGTGGCCTCTTGTGGTTGGCTTCTTTCACTTAGCACAATGTTTTTGAGGTTCATCAATGTTGTATCAGTACTTCATTCCTTTTTATGGCCAAGTGATATTCCAGTGTAGGGAGCTACCACATTTTGCTTATCCATTCCTCAGTTGATACACATTTGAGCTATTTCTACGTTTGGCTATTGCAAAGGATGCTGCTATGAACATGCATGTAGAGGATTTTGCGTGAATTCTTGTTCTCTTTTTATGGAGGGGGAAACTGAGGCTGGGGTTAAGTGACTTCCCTGAGATCCCATAGCAAGAAAGCCCCAGCCCAAGAAAAGCCTCCGTTTGGATCTGGAGGAAGAGAGTGCTCTCAGGCCCACACTGTAGGTACCTCTTCCTTTTTTAGGTCTCTGGCTATTCTTGTGTGGTTAGAGCACATCCTGACTGTTGGGTGTGATGGCCACTGACCGGGGGCCAGAAGCTCAGCTTTGTTTGTGGAGGCAGGCACTCTGCAGTTCCATCATTTCCCAGAGAGGCTGGGACTTCTGCAGTAGGTCACGGAGAAAGCACCTCTGAGTTCCAGAGTCTCACGTGTGCAGCATTTGTTGTTGGGCTGTCGGCTGTGCTCTGCAGTAGCCCCTCTGAGCTTGGCCCTGGTGGGATTTTACCCCATTCCCCATGTAACCATCAGGATGGATCTCCACTGACCCAGCCTCCTTAGCCTGTTCCCCATGGATAGCTGGATGTTAGGGATGTTACTTTCTTTAAACTGAGGATATTTGTAAGAAGTAGTAAGTGCTTGTTGTAAAAATATCACACAATACAGAGATCTATAAAGTAGGTAGTAGAAGAAATAACACCCCCAAAAGCATGGCCATGTTCAGTGGTCTCGCCATGTTCCCAGAAGATGCCATGCACATTTCCCCTTTCCTGGGCACCTTTCTGCCCTTCTCTAACTCCCCGCCAGGGCCCAGTATAACTGCTGTTGTGGTGGAACTTTCTGGACTTCTGCAGTGCTCGGTGAGCTCCTCCTGTGACCTTTCCTCTCCAGGTGGCATGAGACAGATGGGGAAAGGCCAGGAAAAGGCTGCTCTAGAAACTGGGAGTTAAACACCAGCAAAATCCCCGAAAATCCCCAAAGCAGTTTTGTCTGGGGAAGGGGATTTTCCAGGAGGCGGGCCAGGGCTCTTTTTCCTCTTAAACCTTCTAGAGCTAGTTAGCTCTATAAACACTGTGCACAGATAACAGAATCCAGCCTAATTGTGTGCACTGGTGCGTTGATACCAGTCCTTGATGACTTGTTTCGCTTGCTCTCTGCACCCCGCACCTCCCAGCTTTGGAGATCAAACAGCATTTCAGAGACCGGCAGCCCTTTGGCTTCTTACGCCAGGATGCCAGCTCCCAGCCCCTAGCCCTTGAATATACATGGAGGTGCTGGGAGTTTGATCTTCTGGAAGGGGTGCTGGCTCTTCCCAGCAGGCCCACGCCTAAGTTTTCATTTTCATGTTCCAGAAGAATCTATTTTCTCTATACCAGGCTCCTGAATGAGAGTCTCATCCCACCCAGGGCCTCTGATCTGAGGCCCTCACACAATCCCACGTGTTGTTTTGCTAAACTGAGCTCTCTCAGGGTAGACCGCCTGGGTTCAAATCACAGTTCTTCTATTTATCTACTAAGCCTGTGTTTCTACAATGATAAGATGGGAATGAACGTAATACTACCTACTTCATGGGGTTGTTGTGAAGATTAAATTAGATAAAGTGTGTCAAATATTTAAGAAAGTCTCAGGCACATAGGAAGTGCCATACAAGGGTAAGCTATTATTACATCACCTTTTTTTAAGACTATCTTCTGACGGTAGTAGGAGGAGGGAGCATAGCGTGGTGTAGACTGATGTAGGGTCGTAGAAAGACCATGGGCATCGGAGTTGGGTTACTCTTGGTTCAAATCCCAGCTCTCTACTCATGGGCCTGGGTGACCAACTTCCCTGAGCCTCAGATCCCCCCATTATACTGCATGTTCCAGCGTGTTCTAAGGCACAGACAATTCTAGAACCCTTGGCGGCAGCTTGCAGCCTCTCCTCTTTGACAGGAGCACTGGCCAGAGCTCTTTGCTCTGTAGAATCACGGAGTCACAGAATGTCCAGCCTGGTTGAGACCCCCCCAAATACCATGGTGTGAACCCTCATTTACAGAAGAGGAGCCAAGGCCCCCGGAGAAGTTGTTTCCCTGAGACTCCACAGCTAATAGCAGAGGGACGGGGACGAGAACATGGTCCTCCTGAGCCCAGCCCAGCTGCTTCCACACTGACGGTCACCTGTGCCTCTTTCAGAGCCAGAAACATGCACAAGCAAGAGAGAAGAATGAAGAGACGGTGGCTCTGTCTTGAAATAGCCCAGTCTGAGGGGAATCGGGAGGCACCCAGGGCAAAGTAACTTTCCACAAGTGAGCAAACTTAAAGCCCCTGCACAGGCATGGACCAGCCAGCACTTAGTTAATGTGAATTGCTGTCATTTTTGTCACCATTATCACCATCAGTCAGGGCCAAGAAACCACAGCTGGTGGAGGCCCAGTCTCTCTAAGCAAGTAATTCTCAAACTCAAGTTGGAGGGCTTGTTAAAACACAGATGGCTGGGCCCCGCCCCCAGAGCTTCTGATTCTGTAGGTCTGGGGTGGGGCCTGAGAATGTGCATCTCCAACAGGGTCTGGGGAGATGCTGATGCCCCAGACACCCCTTGCCACTGAGAGTGGTCCTTGGACCTGCCTGGTAGAAATGCAGGATCTCAGGTCCCGCCCGAGACCTGTAGCATCAGAAGCCTCATCTTAGCAGGATCCCCAGATAATCTGTTGGCACATTATAGTTTGAGAGGTGATGGCGTAGTGCAGAGTTCTCTACCCTGGCTGCATGTTAGGATCACCAGGAGAGCTTGGGAACCCCTGATTCCCAAGCCCCAGCTCACACTAATTAAGTCAGAATCTCTGCGAACGAGACTCAGGTATCAAGAGTCTGTAAAGCTCCCCGGGTGACTGGCCCAGTGTGTCGCCAAGTCTGAGAACCACCAGCTAGAATTCAGAGTGGCAGCCAGGAGGGGTCTCAGAGATGATCAGCTCCAACCTTGGCATTTACCAGAGATGCACACCAAGGGCTTAAGACCCGAAGGGTCCTGCCTGAGGTCCCACAGCCAATTAAGTGACACATCCAGGCTCTGGATAATTCTTTCACCAGCTCTTTCAACTCTAAGCCTCCTTAATATAGCTCCATGGTAACTGCAGTATACCAGTGTCCACAGGAATTCAGTGTAAATCTTGGAAGGCCTGTCTGCTCATTGGAACTCAAGATCTCTTGTTTCAGAGCAGCTGACCATCCCAAGTGACAGTTACATATTGTAGGGAGGCTGTGTACATAGTGGTTAGGAGCACGAGCTCAGGGCCAGCTATGCCCTTTACTAACAAGCCCGCAGGTCTGTGTCTCAGATTCTTCCTCTAAAAGCAAAGATGGTGATAATAGTTCCCATCTCATGAGGCTGTTGTGAGGATTAAGAGTTAATATGATACTACTGAGCCTAAAAAAGGATGAAATTTTGCCATCTGCAACAACATGGATGGTCTTGGGGGGTATTATGCTTTGTGAAATAAGTCAGAGAAAGACAAATACTTATGATATTGCTTAAGCTGAAAAATAAAACAATCTAATGTATATAACAACAACAGAAAAACAGACTCACAGATATAGAAAACAAACTAATGGTTACCAGTGGGGAGAGGGGAAGGGGAGGGGCAAGATAGGGGTAGGGAATTAAGAGGTACAAACTACTATGTATAAAATACATAAGCACAGGGAATATAGCCAATATGTTATAACTACAAATGGAATATAACCTTTAAAAATTGTGAATCACTATGTTGTACACTTGAAACATAAAATATTGTATATCAGCTATACCTCAATAAAAATTGAAATTAAAAATAAATTTAAAAAATTTAAAAGTTAATATGACAATGCTGAGATCACTGACTTGCACATAGGAAGCACTCTATAAATGTTGATTATTATTTCATTAACTGAGTGACCTTGAATAAATCATATGACCTTGAGCAATCCAATCTTTTAACTTCTCTATGATTCAGTTTCCTCCTTTGTTAAATGGGGGTAAGTATAGAACTGACCTTACAGAGTAGTTGTGAGGAGCAGATGAGATTGTAGGTCTGAGGCCCTGAGCAGTTTTGGACCCAATGGTGGCTGTGGTCATATGTCACAGACAGAAGAACTTACAGTAGTAAGTTCTGGCTGGGGCAGGGTCTGAGCTGGGCTGTTCCAGACTCTCTGAAGGGAGCATCTAAAACCATGGGGATTGAGGTTTCTGAGATGTTTTGCCTGGAGTAAAGCTTATCATGTCCTTCATCCTCATATATGTAAAGCATTGTCACGTGGGAGCAGATATCTACGTGTGATCCAATAGGGCAGAAGGACCACTAGGTAGTGGCTGGGTAGCAGTTATCATATGGTTCATGAAAGAACTCTCTAACAGTTCAAACCATTCTGTGGAGGGGAGGGGAGCTCCCCATCATCAGAGGTGTTCCAGAAGAACTCTGTGCTCTCCGGTGGAGACATTGAGAGAATTTCAGGTCTGAGATTGGAGGCTGCATTACTCAGTATTTCCCAAGTTTGCTTATTGGTAAGAATCACCTGGGAATACTTGTTAAAAAAGGCAAATTCCCTGGTGCCATTCCAGACCCACTGAGGCAGAATCTCAGGAGTAGGGGCCTAGGACCCACCTCTCCAGATGCTTCTTACTGGGAAATTTGGAAAACATGGGCTAAATGGCCTTCAGCCTCCTTCTAATCCTGAAAAAAAGAGTCCACAAAAAAAGACGTTTGTGAAAAGAGATATTTTGTGAAAACAAGACATTCTGGGTGGGACTGGGTCACACTGGTGGCAGATTTCCTCCTGCAGCCTGGGGAGTCTTGCATCTTGGTCAGGCCACAGCGCCCACGCACCCGCCAGCCTGAGTCCGCGACACTTTCTCCTCGGGTCCTGTGGCTTGGTTGCCAGGGGCTCCATGGTCCTCTGTGCTCCCTGCACAGGGCCCTGTCACCAGGTCCACCTCTCAGCAGGAACTGAGCAGGGGTCAGAGTTCTGTTTCTAAGGAACAACACAAGCTTGACTCAGCCCTCCTGACTTCCCACAGAATGTTCTGTTTACTGCTTGGATTTTGCTTTTTCTGCCCTGTTTTCGCCCACCAGTTACTTTTCATTAGGCATTTGTTAGAATTTACGGGATAACCTTTAATGAAGGACATTAAACATTTTGAATTAAAGAGCTTCTTTATTAACATGAAGTATTATTCTAATTAGAGGTTTGGGGACATGCAGTTTGGCCTTGTGATAATAATTATGATTATGAGGATAATTATGCCTTGTGTTTATTACAGTGCCTTCCCCCCAAGGGTCTCTGTTCTCTACTATAGCTCAAGTGTCGGTGCCGGGGGCACTGAGGAAAGGCACACTTGAATCCAGCTGCCATCCAGATGTTGACAGAGGACCCTGTGTTGGTAACCCCAGCCCCTGATGGGGTCTGTGGGCGTGCATGCATCACCAAGTAGCATGAAATGATTCCTTCCTCTCTGGCGAGGCTCCAGAAAATTGCAGGAGGAGCCAAGGCTCAAAGGTGGAGCCCCAGAGGAAATGAAGGTTCTCTGGGCTTTTGCTTATGCCATGGCCCATGCCTGGGTTGCTGTCCCTCTCTCCTCTCTGATTCTAGTAACCTCTCATCCATCAGTGTGCAGCCTGAACCTAGGCGACCAATTGCCCTGAGTTGTCTGGGGCTAAGGAGGGGTCCCCCAGGATGCAGGGCTTTTGGTACTAAAATTGGGAATGTCCCAGCCAAACCAAAACAAGTTGGTCACCCTACTGGAATCTTTGCATTCCGATTCTTTGCACTCTATCATCTCCCCCAAATGACCTTGGACAATTTACCTATCAACACGGGCCTCATTTTCCACCTGTGAGGAGGGTGACTCATGATTAATACATAAACAGCACCTGCTACTGTGCCTGGCACGTAGTCAGTACTCGTGATGCTAGCTATGCCTGTTTTTTTGAGTTGAATGAGAACTTTGAGATCACCCAGCCTCCATCTGGTTCAGGAATCTACTCAGTGGTGACCCTGCCTTATCACCCCATGACGCTGCACTTACTTCCTCACATGGAACCTTTTCCTTATGACTGCTGAACTAGCCCCCATCCTGTCAGCTCTGAGAACCCATAGAGAATGGGACTCTCGGTGACATCCCATGGCTCCTGGAGGATGACTTGCCTGTCTCCAGCCTGGGTCTTCTCTTCCCTGGGTAGGGTCCCCCTCTCCCTTAGTGGGACCTGGCCCCCAGCTACATCCTGGCTGTGTCTTCTGGAAGTCGTGCTGTCTGCCCTCGTGAGCATTGGACTTGGCTCAACCCTGGGGGCTTTTCTCTACTACCCACAGGCATAGTGGGTATAGAAGGTGCCCATCCTTTGAATTAGACCTGGAGAAGAAGTTCCTGAGGACAAAAGGCTCATGAAGAAGGCTGCGGGGCCTCTGTCCCCAGATCGCAGGTGCTGAACTGGAAAGGCCTACAGGAGTTTGTAGCCAAGGCCCTGGTGTCCCATTGAGCTACTCAGCAGAGACTCCACTTTCTCTGGCCTAGAGACAACTGGGCACGTTCTTGACTCAATGGGGCAGGATAGGAAAATGGTTAGTACCCCTGGCTGCCTGATCAGCCTAACCTGTATCCAAATCTTACTCCCCTACATTTAGCTGAATGACCTTGGGCAAGTCACTTACTTGCAGTTTCCTCATGTGTACAGAGAGGATAGTTCTGACAGCCTAGCTCACATGAAGTAGTGAGTGGTGCTATTTATGGTTATTATTATCCCCACCCCACCCAGGGAATGGACATGAAGTGTTTTGCTCCATCTGTACGGATGGGAAGGTGACTGGGCAAGGTCTGGGTACCTGGATCTCCGTATTCTTGACCCAGGGACCATGGAGAGCTGTGCCGGAGATCACGGGCCTGTCCTCCCAGTTGGGATGGGAGTTCACAGGCAGTGTTAGTGGCTGGTGACGTGACCTGGATGGGGGTGTTTGCATCACATCCCAGCAGGGCACTTTGTAGGAACCTTTGGGGGCCTTTGCCGTCAGAGGCAGCCAGACTGTTCTGAGCAGGAGCTCCATGGTGCACACTCCTACCCGAACACCAGTCAAAGGATGGAGAGAACAGACGGAGTCCCCAAGAACAAAAAAATCATAGGGAAGCCACAGGGCACAATGCGGAACAGTGCCTGGCACACAGTAGGACCTCAGTAGCTATTTGTGGAAGATAAATGAAAGCAGCAGGTGTGGATGCATTTCGGGCACTCAGCACCCCCCCCACCCCAGATGCCGGGCCATGTGCTTCTGTGACTGTGTCGGTGGGCAAGTGAGGCCGCAGAGGCCATGTGTTGCTTGCACTGGGGACTGGGAGAGTGGGGTGGTGTACAGTTGGGATGGCGTGTGGGCAGCCCAGGTGGGAGGAACAAGGCTGTGGGCTGGGCGTTTCTGAACTGATCTCCTCTGGAAGACAGCTGCTTTGAGGATCCTTGGAAATAACCTGAGTGGCGTTATGTCTCTTCGGCCTTCACTTTGAGCACTTTCTGTCCCCGCTTTGGGGAGCAGGGTGCATTATATGATTCTTCAGTAGTGCCTGAGTGCTGAAGGTGCCAACTCATAACTTCTACTTCAGTCCAGTACAGAGAGCTACTGTCTTTCTTTCATGGGTCTGCTTCTCTGTTTCTCAGATTGGTGAGGAGCTGGCTGGCTTCAGTTTATCCTTGAATATGCCAGGTTATTTTTTTCCAATAAAAGCTATTTTTATGATACGTTTATTTTTCTATTTTAAAAGTAAAGTATCACCATATATACTTAAAATATTTTTATGCAGATAAAATTGGTACTTATTTTGTACAAAATAAACAAACAGAAGGACTATAAATAGTAATAAATTGTTCAAATCCTTTGTAATAACCATTTAACATTCTGGTTATTTTCCTTTTGGTCTTCTTTCCCAGACATGTATACTTTTCTACATAGTTGGAATTACTGTGTGCACATAATTTTTATATTCTGCTTAAAGAAAACACCTAAATGCTATAACTTGAACTATTAAACAAGAAAAACAATGAACAGACATAGATTGATAATATTATTTAGGGAGCTCTACCAACACCTAGGGGGGTGATGGAGTGGGTGGAATGCCAGAACTCCAAATACATAGATTGATAATATTATTTAGGGAGCTCTACCAACACCTAGGGGGGTGATGGAGTGGGTGGAATGCCAGAACTCCAAATAGAAAAATAGCAAGAGACCTGAACAAGATTTTCCACCAGGGAAATAAAAATGGTTAATTAACCATGAAAGATAATCAGTCTCATGAAAGCAAGGGATACCATTTTCCCTGATCATATTAGCAAGGATTTTTTTAATGATCCTCTTACTTGTTGGCTAGAATATATGTAAATTGGTATAAATATCCTGGAAAACAGTTTGGCAACACATATCAGTGGCTGTGTATTTATTTACTAATTATGTTTTCTCCCTGGTGAATATCTATCATCTGGTGGCCTTTTTTTTTTTTTTTTTTTTAAATAAATTTTTATTTATTTTTGGCTGTGTTGGGTCTTCGTTTCTGTGCTAGGGCTTTCTCTAGTTGTGGCAAGCAGGGTCCACTCTTCATCGCGGTACGCAGGCCTCTCACTATCGCGGCCTCTCTTGTTGCGGAGCACAGGCTCCAGACGCGCAGGCTCAGTAGTTGTGGCTCACAGGCCCAGTTGCTCCACGGCATGTGGGATCTTCCCAGACCAGGGCTCGAACCCGTGTCCCCTGCATTGGCAGGCAGACTCTCAACCACTGCGCCACCAGGGAAGCCCCTGGTGGCCTTTTTTAAATTGAGTTATATTGAGCATTTAAAATAATCAAGATAACAACTTAGGTATCCTATTCATAGATCCTTTTTCACAATCTGTTGCTTGCCTTATTTTCTTCTAAGCATCCAGGTGTTTCATATTTTTTTATAGTTAGGTTTGTTGATCTGTTCCTTTGTGATTCTTCATGGCTCCTAGGTTAAGTGTTCCTCACTTAAGAGGTTGTATAAGTCTGTTTACTTCTGATTTTTTGATTTGATTTCAAAAAATATTTAAAGTGTAATTTTATCTAGAGTTTTTTTTTTTTGATTCTTCGGTTAATTGAGAGTCTCTTTCTCTTATTTTCCCAATATTGTTAATTGGTTATTCTGACATCAGTTATTAATCCTTCTCTTCCCTAATTTATTTGTGAGGCCTCCATTTTAGTGTTTATTAAACTATAACATATTATTTAGGGACTGTATTTTCTGGACTATAGATCTGTATTTTCTTTCTATGTAGTTACTGTATTTTCTTTCTATGATCTATTTTTCCTATTACCCTCTGTTTTAATCAGTGCAGCCTTATAAAATTGGTTATCACTCCACCTTCTTCTCTTTTAGAGAGTCTTGCTTGCTTATTCCCCAGTTGAAATTTAAAACCATTTCATCAAGTTTAAAAAAAAAACTTTTTGGGCTTGGAGTAGGAATTGCATTAAACAATCTTTAAATTAACTTCTTTAAAAAATCACCGTTATTTCAATATTTTAATTTGTTGTCAATGAATGCTATATATCTCCATGTACAAACCCATTTTTATTTGTTTATTTTTTATTTATTTATTTATTTATTACTTAGTTTTTTGGCTGCATTGTGTCTTTGTTGCTGCACGCAGGCTTTCTCTAGTTGCGGTGAGCAAGGGCTACTCTTTGTTGCGGTGCACGGGCTCTAGGTGCGCGGGCTTCAGTAGTTGCAGCATGTGGGCTCAGTAGTTGCAGCGTGCGGGCTCCGTAGTTGTGGCTCGCGGGCTCTAGAGCGCAGGCTGAGTAGTTGTGGCACATGGGCTTAGTTGCTCTGCGGCATGTGGGATCTTCCCAGACCAGGGATCAAATCTATGTCCCCTGCATTGCCAGGCGGAGTCTCAACCACTGTGCCACCAGGGAAGTCCTCCCATTTATAAAAATATCTTTGTGAACTTTTCTACTTTTCTTTTTTTTTTAATCTTTTTTTAAAATAGATCTTTATTGGAGTATAATTGCTTCACAGTACCGTGTTAGTTTCCGTCGCACAACAAAGTGAATCAGCCATATGCATACACATGTCCCCATATCCCCTCCCTCTTGAGCCTCCCTCCCATCCTTCCTATCCCACCCCTCTAGGTCATTGCAAAGCACCGAGCCGATCTCCCTGTGCTATGCTGCTGCTTCCCACCAGCCAACTATTTTACATTCGGTAGTGTATGTATGTCGATGCTACTCTCACTTCGCCCCAGCTTCCCCCTCCCACCCCATGTCATCAAGTCCATTCTCTATGTCTACCTCTTTATTCCTGCCCTACAACTAGGTTCATCAGTACCGTTTTCTTCTTTTTTCTTTTTAGATTCCATTTATATGCGTTAGCATACGGTATTTGTTTTTCTCTTTCTGACTTACTTCACTCTGTATGACAGACTCTAGGTCCATCCACCTCACTACCTATTAGAGAAATGCAAATCAAAACTACAATGAGGTATCACCTCACACCGGTCAGAATGGCCATTATCAAAAAAGCTAGAAACAATAATTGCTGGAGAGGGTGTGCAGAAAAGGGAACCCTCCTACACTGTTGGTAGGAATGTAAATTGATACAGCCACTATGGGGAACAGTATGCAGGTTCCTTAAAAAACTAAAAATAGAACTACTTTTCTTAATATTGGTCAGATATATTTTCCATTATGATTATCTCTATATTTTATATTATATTGCTGTTTGGAATAGGATCCTAAAAGCTATATTTATTGCTGGCATATAGGCAATTCAATATTATTGAGTTTTGCACTTTTAATTAGCCACTTTGCTGAGATCTTTTTAATTTGTGTACTTTGTCAGATGACTGCTTTGTTGAGGTTATGCAGTCATCTCACATGCACATAATAATCATTTTGTCTGTTTCTAATGTTTATGCTTTCTATTTCTTTGGCCGGAACTTCTAAGACCATATTCAGGGACACCGATGATGGAAGGCATCCTTATTTTGCTCTTTGTTTTAAAGGGAAAGCTTCTGACATTTTCCTTGATGTTGTTCCTGGCAGGTCTGAGACTGTTGCTTTTAGCCAAAGGGGCTGTTGTGATTCACAACCACAACAAGATTCCTTTCTAGACCTTTGTGCATCTGGCACAAAGCACTAGGGGGCTCATTGTTTGGAAGTGTTTGCTCTTTGAAGAATCCTCAGCTTGCCCCAAACTTCGAGCCTACAGAGATGGTCTGGTTCCAGCCCTTGATCTATTTTTACTGGAAGTCTGACCTCTGGGCATTCGTTCTTCCCGGCAGGACCTTGCACTCTCTTCTGCAAACCCCACTTGCTGATATAAGAGCAGGTACCTGACGTTGGACTGGTACGCAGGGCTGGGGTCACCTAACATAGCCCTGGACCAGAGGAAACAGTAAAGACACTTCTTTTCTTTTCTTTTTGGCCACACCACGCGGCTTGTGGGATCTTAGTTCCCCGACCAGGGGTCGAACTCAAGCCCCCTGCAGTGGAAGCTCGGTGTCCTAACCATTGGGCCAACAGGGAATTCCCTAAAGACACTTCTTAACAGGATGTCCTACCCCTATGGTTCCTCAGTCTTTTGGACTTTTGCCCTTACCCCCACCTGTCCCCTTTCTTTCCTTAAACCGGCTTAATGAGGTCACCAGTAACCCTGCCCTGCCCCCCAAGCCTGGTGGACCTCTGCTGACACTGTGCTCTGGGGGTCTTCCCAGTCCAGTGGGAAAGCAGACACAAAAGGAGGTTAATACAATACAGGATGAAGAGGTCTCATTTATACCATATGAGACTCAGAGGCTGGAGCTTAGGGCTGTCAGGGAAGGCTTCGTGGAGGAGGTGACATTTGAGCTGGTATTAGAGCCAGAGTAGAAATTCTGTGAAGCAGATAAGGGAGAAGGGCTTCAATTTTGATTATTTCTATAGACTTTGCATTATTGGTGCTGTTCAGAATAGGATCTTTAAAAACTGTATTTTATTGCTGGCATATAGGAATATTATTGAATTTTGTATATTAATATTGGAACAATCTTCAAAGGCTTAGAGGTGCCTGGGGAAGCCCGGCCTCTTTGGGGAAAAGACAAGAGTTTGTTGAGAGATGGGGCAGTGCTGTTTGAGTTGGTGAGTGCTCCTGAACGGGGTTGCGGGGGCAATCACCAGTAATGGGGGTGATCCAGGAAGATTTCCAGAAGAGGTGGGATGGGAACTGGCCTTGAAGCATGGAGACGATTTGGGTAGGGTGGGAAGGGGAGAGCAAAGTGGAAGGTGAGTAGGGAAACGACATTTGTATTTAGCATTCCCACTACTTATCTGCCAGGCACTTGGTTAGTACATTGAGTACTTTTTACTATATTTACTTTTCCTGACAGCCTTGCTAGGTAGAAAACGATACCCCCGTTTTACAGATGAGAAAACTGAGGCTCAGGAAACTTAAGTGACTTAGATGAGCTGGACAGCCTAATCTCTGAGCCTCCATGCTTTCAGTGTCTCTCTGCTGCCATATATACGAAACAGGTTTATTGAGATATAATTCACATACCATACAGTTTAGGTTGTACAGTTCAGTGGTTTGAGTATATTCACAGAGCTGTGCAACTATTACCACATCCAATTTTAGAACATTTGCATTACTCCAACAAAGAAGCTCCTCACCCCTTAGTTGCCATCCCTCAATACCCCCAGCCCTAGGTAACCACTAGTCTACTTTCTGTCTCTGTACATTTGCCTGTTCTGGACATTTCATATAAATGGCCTCATACAATGTATTGTCCTTGGTGACTGGCTTCTTTCACTTACCATAATGTTTTCAAGGCCTGTCTATGTTGTAGTATATATTGATACTTCATTTCTTTTTATTGCCAAGCAATATTCCTTTTTATGGATATAAACATTTTGCTTATCCATTCGTCTGTGGGTGGACACATGGGTTGTTTCCACTTTTTGGCTATTACGCATAATGCTGCTGTGAACATTCATGTGTACTGTTTTGTGTGGACACGTGGTTTCATTTTTCCCAGGTATATACCCAGGAGTGGAATTGCTGGGTCATACAATAACTAGGTTTAACCATTCGAGGAACTGCCAGACTGTTCTCCACAGAGGCTTCCCTGCTACCTCTTAGACAGACCTGTCTTCAGAGTGACAGGATGGGGAAGAAGGTCAAACCACAAAGTCTGTGTGAATTGCCTGTTTTCAAAGAAGTAGACTATTATAAAGTACTCTTAAGACCCTGGCTTCGCCGTTGAGTCTGATGATCCTGGAGGGGCTTGTGGATCCTTCAGGGCCTCAAGCACACGGCTGTGAGTGCTGGTCATCAGAGCTCTGTCTTCTGCATTCCAGCTAGCAGGCTGTGCTGTTAGAGAAGGTGCTAGAATAAGCCGTTAGGTTCAGTGTGTGAGACTGGGACACAGTGTGTGTGTCCCAGTGTGATGAATGGTGATGAAGGCTCTTGGAGGAGGGACGGCAGGGTCTTGAGCCTGGCACAGGGGAGGCAGGTAAGGAGACAGAGGAGGCCGGGAGGAGAGACAGGGTCGCGTCTGTGGGGTTTGGGGCAAGTCCATGGGCAGCTGTGGCTGCTAACTCCGGTCTTTGTCCTTTGGCTGCAGACCTGGCCGAGTGCAAGCTGGTTTCCTTCCCCATTGGCATCTACAAGATCCTGCGAAATGTCACCGACCAGATCCACCTCATCACGCTGGCCAACAACGAGCTCAAGTCCCTCACCAGCAAGTTCATGACCACGTTCCGTCAGCTCCAAGGTAGGCCCTGGTCAGCTGAGGCCAGGAGGGCATGCTGACCCTCATCCTTCAGGCTCCGACCCTGTCTGGGGAATGTCACCAGGGCTAGTCCCCAGTCAGCTAGTCTCAGGAAATCATTCCCAAGGGGAGGCTCTAAGGGTGGACCTGTGTTCTCTGGAAATCTCTAAGTGCCACTCCTGCCTCTAGCTGACTGTGAATCAGATTGACTCATGGTCAAGGGTGTGGGTCCCGGAGTGATTCTCTTGTTTTGAACAGACCAGTAGGGTATTTGGGGTCCTGCAGCTCAGGAGTAGTTATTTTTCGGTAGACTTGAGCGAGCCCCCTTCTGACCGCCATGCCCCAACCCCCCTGCAACCTAGCATTGTTCTCCCATGTTGCTTTCTCAGTTCAGGAGTGACAGACGCCAGGGCTGTTGTTTCCTGTGCTGTGCACACGTACAGCAAGCAGACACGGGTGCTCGGCAGGGAGGTGGGCAGGAGGCTGGCAGGTTGAAATGGCTCCTCCAGGTAGACAAGCAGGCGGCAGTGCCCGCTCTCCACTCTCCAGGTAGCCCCTCCATCCTTCTGCAAGAGTCCACGGCCACTCTGTGACCCGTGGGATGGAGTTGCAGCCTGGGCGCTTGGTGTGTGTTCGTGAAATGGTGGGGTGGGAGAATTGGGGAGGGCACAGGGGGCACAGGGGAAGTGATTCCTGCCTTCTGGAATTCTCTGTCTGATAGGGGCCTGAAAGGAGTCTAAGAGCCTGTTTAGAGAAACCAATATGTAAAATGCTGATGGAACCTGCGGGACTTGAGGAGCATATTTCATGCAGCTTCCCACAGGAGGTGCGAGCGCTGGGTGGAATCAGGAGGGGAGGGGGGAGGGGTGAATTGGCAGACCCAGTCCAGGGAGAGGAAGCGGCTCTCGGACAGCGGCTCAGGAGGGAGCTACAGGCGGGACCTAGACTGGGCGCAAACACCAGGGCAAGCAGGAGGGATTGGTCTGTGTTGTCGTTTCTGACCGAAGCTCACAAAGCTCATTGCGTTCGTGCCTAAAAAGCTAAAGTGCTTATGTTGGGGTGGAGGGGATCCCAGGGCAAGACGTGTTTCCCCAGGGGCACCTGTGGGTGCTTTTGACCAGGCTCACTTTTCCCGTCCTTCTTTTTCTGGTGGCTGCTTCTTTACACAGGTGAGACGGGTCCTCCCAGCTGCCGGGGCCCTTGGACCAGCAGCTCTCGGCCTGGCTGAAATTAGAATTAACTGAGGAGTTTTTCTACAAACAGCATTGCCTTGGCTCTACCCCAAGACCAGTTGAATCAGAATGTCTGGGTGTGGGCCTGGGCCTAGGCATCTGTTAACATCAATATCAGTCGTTCTAAAGTGCCGGCAGTCAAGATTGAGACCATAGTTCAGGGGTTATAAACACCAACGCCTAAGAGACTGGCATGTAGGTAATGAGTGACTCAGATTGGGCATGGGACAAGAGGGAGTGGTGGGGACTGTGGCCCCTGGTACGTGCCCTACTCAGCTTCTGCCAGACGTGCCACGGGTTTGTTCTGGTAGTTTTATTCAATTGAAGCTGGAAAGGTGGATATTTATGTAAATTTTATCCATTTTTACTTAATTTTTATTTTAATCTGGAAGCCAATAGAACACATTTTGCAAGCTAGACTTAGCCTGTGGGCCACCAGTTGGGAGAATCTCCCATAAAATATTAGAGCTGTCACTGCCATCTCACCTCACGGGTGGAGAAGGAAGGTCAGGGCGAGAAGGCACTTGTCCAGGCTGTCAGAGCCGTACACCCAGGTCACCCACCCTGAAGCCAGGGCTACCTTTCCAGGCCACCTGCATGAGCCCAAGGGCCTGGAGAGGACTTGACATGGCAGTGCCTTGTGGGATAAGTAAGTAAGCCGTCTCCAGGGACACAGCAGCGAGTGTGGGAGAAACACACTTAGGGCCCCTGGATTCGTGATGCATCATGATACCCTTCCATCAGAAGTCTGTTCAAGAATGCCGTTTGAACCCCCTCCTGTGCTCTGGTGGCTCCTGGCTCCCCCCACGCCACCTCCGATTACAAAGGCAAGGCTGCCATGTGCCCAGTAATTGGATTTCACAGAGGCAGCCGTGGACGAGGTTGGTGACCAGGCAAGGAGGGGCTGGAGCTGAGAGACCCACCTGGCTCTGGACCCCAGCCTTTGTTGTGGTTTCTCTTTCAAGTAAAAAAACCCTCTCCTTTTATGTGTGAAGAGGAGACTGGAGTAGGCTGTGCTGGGCTCCGCACTGCCTGCTAGCGTCGTCTTCTGGATTCTTGACAGAGCGGGTGGGCTGCCTTGGTGCTGGGGAGAGAGCCACCTGCTTGCTCCCTGCCTGCCAAGTTGTCTCCTGTGGGTACCCTGGGGACTTTCTGCTGCTGGGGTCACGGCCGCCTCAGAGTTGGGTGGTCTTTAATTACATCCCCTTGATATCCTTCACCCGTCTTATGGCGGGAAAAATGGAATCTGTCGAAAGGGCACATCGGTTCTGCGGAGAGTGGATCCTGAGGTCTGGCTGTGGCTCCTCTGGCCCCTCTCCTCCTGTGTTCCCATCTCCCCACTTCCTCCAGATGCAAGTCATTCAGCTCTTCCTATTGAGTGTGTCCTGGGCCTGCCAGGCCAGAGGTGTGTAAGACACACCTGCAGAAATAGACAAAGACCACCCAAATGAGAACCAGCAGAGGCTGTTCATTCAGAGTTTGCTCTAGCCAGGGAGTCAGCCACTGTCACTTGCATTTGGCAGAGACTCAAAGGCAGGCAGAGGAATGGGAAAGCTTCGTAGTGGATGAAAGGGAGAAGGCTTCAGGTGGGCCTGATGGCAGGCTATTGGCCTGGGGAAGCTGGAGGCGGGCGGGCCAGCCAGCAGCAGGGCATCCTATGGGATTGGTTAGGATGCGCATCTGGCTGTCTCTGGTTGGTCCTGAGTGGGATGTTGGGACAAAAATTTAGGGAAACTGTCAGTTAGTAATCAAGTCCCAGCCATTTGGGGCCAACTGTTACAGGGGGTATTCTTTGGCTTCCAGGATTTTCGATGGAGATAGTAGTCTGACTTCCTACAAGCCTGACTTACAGAAGACTAGCTTCCTGGGCTGGCTGCTTTACTAATGGTTTGTTTTCTTGGGCAGGATGCTTCAGGTTATGAGTCCCAGTTCTATTTTTATACTTGGTCTGGCCATCGTCTGTGTGTATATTCAGTCTCTCACAGCCTGCCTTTCAACTCAATTCATTAGTTCATCCTGAGCGTCTGTTTAGGGCCGGCGTGAGCATGAACAGGTAATAACAGGAAAGCCCAAATTCGCTGGGCACTTAGCCCCCGCCAGCTCCACACTGAGGGTTTTACACACATCATCTCATCTAATCCTCATAGCACCGACGTCTGGGAAGGATAAGGAAACCAAGACCTAGACCTGGTCCTTGAGGAGCCCACAGTCTCTCAGGGAGGCAGGTGTAGGAGCAGACAACCACTTTATAATGTGAGGGCACATTTACTCAAAGTCTGGTGACTCTGTGAGGTCAGTCCTCTTACTATCTTTGTTTTACATGAGGAAACTGCAGCACAGAGAGCTTAAGTGACTTGCCTGAGGTCACACAGTGAGAGAGAATAGGGTCAGGACTGGGGGTCCAGATCCAGAGCTCCTTTATAAACTACTAATGGGAGTGAAGTGTACGCACACTTTTGCAACTTGCCCCTTTTACTTAGCAATATATTTTAGGAACTGGTTCACGTTGGTAGAGTGAGAGCCACCTATCCTTTTCATGGGGGCAGAATGGCTAACACTTCATTTTAGTCTGTCCCAGACTCCTCGGTTAGAAGAGTTTTCTCACCCCTTCCCTCTGTCCACCCAAGGAGTGGATGTGGCTTTCGGAAACTTCACTTCTTTCCCCTCTGTTCCCCGTGGGCAGCAACTGTCTCTGTGTGAAGAGCCTGCAGTGCTGAGTATGGGCCACTTGAAGGACAATTGTTCCACGTGACCCACTGACTCTGCCCTGCAGGAGGGCCCTTGCAGGTGGGAAAGTAATTGCTCATTGATGCAGTGTCGCAGCCAAGGTGCTGATTGACCCTCAGTGGGCAGGTATTTTTGGAGTTGGCACATTCCTTTGCTACCAGGCTGCGTAATTACTGCAGGCCAGCCTCATCTGTCCCTTAATGTAATCAGCTGGCCTTGTCTCTCCGCTGGGGTCAGTCTGAGGCCTCTGAGTCAGCCCTGACAATTGTCCAAGATAAGGATGATGAGGAAGTAATAAGGGGAACTTGGGGAAGGAGAGATCCATTTAGCAGACTCCAGAAACCACAGTTCAGAAGGGATTATAAATAAGGGGATGTCATGCCTGGCTGCTGTCAGGCTGGGGACAGTCCTGGGAGTGGGATGGAGTAAGGTCTTCTCCCAGAGACCCTGTCCATCCTGGGAGCCTAGGTTGTTTGACTCTGAACCTTGGTGTAAGAGGGCAGGAAGAAACATCTGGAGCTCCCCTAATACAGCCACACACACCCCCCTCTGCCCTGCGACAAGAGGGCAGTGAGACCCTGGGCATAATTGTGAAAGTCTGATTGACTTTCCTCCAAGCCATATGTCCCAGCGGCATCTACCTTCTCTTATTTTATCTTTTGATTCCTGCCTCTAATTATAGCTTTCAGGTTTTTTTTCCACAAAAAGCTCCATAATCCAGTAATTAAGTCTCATAGATCTTGTACCCCTCTAACAGAAACAGTGCTTTTACTTTTCAAAGATTATCCTTTTCGTGTTCAAGCATAGGGCTGAGCGTGTAGTGGGTGCTTAATACATATCTGTATTGTGCAGCACGTCCTGCTTTTCACGACACTCTCAACTCATTCTCACAGCCCTGCTGTAAATGGGCAGGGAGGACCTTCTCATGGAGGCTGTCCAGGGAGAGGATGGGCCCAAGGACACATGATGAGTTAGATCAGAACCAGGTCATCCTGGTTTTTCCCCCATCATTCATTCACCACTAAATAAGCAGGGATTTGCTGAGTATCTACCCCGAGGACAGGTGCTGCAGGGATTAGAGGTGCAAAACCGGAAAAAGCAGGTGGCCGGAATGGCCCACTTCTCTTGGGGAGGCTGGCTGGGGTTCACATCCTGGTTTGGAGGTTGGGAGAGGAAGGTCAGATTAACTGGGGGAGAGGTTGGGGTTTGTGTGACCTTAGGCAAGTTATTTCATCTCTCTGTAAATTGGAGGTAATGGGTTATAGTAAAATTAAAATGATGATTGCGTGTAAACTCCAGAGAACAAGCACCTGGAGCCATAGTGCCGCTCATTAGATGTTAGCCATTATTATTCGTCTTTGGTCTAAGCCCCAGACCCGGCACGGCTGGGTATCAGTTGACACTGCCTTTCCAGAGCAGATCTGGGCTCCCTTTGAAGCTCAGTAATGGAAAGCTCTCCCTTCCTTCCCAATTTCAACACGGCCCCTCTGATTACCCTAATGCAGTCAAGGAGCTGAACACCAAGGGTGCAAGCCTTGCCTGCCCAGCCATGACTCCCTCTGCGCCTTTTGCTTCTCAGAAGTGCTTCTGAGCTGGGGACGAGGCCGCCTTTCAGGCAGGTTCAGCTCCTCCTCCTTGCAGCTGAGCATCTCCTTAGAGCCTGCTGCTGAAGAAGGGCTGGACTTCCGAGAGCAGCCTTCCCTGGGAAACGAGATGCTGGGCAGGGGCATGATTTTGTATCCGCAAGTCTCAATCTTGAGAGTAGTGATCTCCAGAGAAGGATACACAAAGCAATGACTTGGAAAGCTGCCTCAGCTTTACTGAGTAAAAAAAGCAGTTCTCAAAAGAGTATATAGTCTATGATTCCATTTGTTTTTTAAAAACAATATCCGTCCATCCATCCATCCATAAGCATGTACATAGAAAAATATAGAAGAATGAATACCAAACAACAATGGTTCTGGGGGGGAAAACACACAGGATTTTCATTTTCCTGTATTCCATATTTTTGTGATGTCTCTGTTTTTACAGTGAGCATGCATTGCTTTTATAAGTAGAAAATGCATTTAAAGTGAAACAAACTGCATCAGTCAGGATAGGCCAGTTTTACATTAGGAACAAATAATTTCAAATCTCAGTGGCTTCAAAAAACAAAATCTTGTATTTACAGTTGGGATGGCATTGGGTTTCTGTTATGGTTATTGGCACTGTTCACGTGCCTGAGGGCTAGGCGACCTGCTGCCTTCAGTGGTGATGGAGGACTGGACCTGAATTTTCTCAAGAAGATAACTCAGCACAAACAAGGCCCAGGAGGGCTATGCACAGAGTGGGGAAAATATTAAATCAGTGAAAACAAAAATCTCCCTTGGTGATAACAAATTTCGGCAAGAGCATCTAATTTTAAGCAGCGCATCTTTCTGAAGCTTCTCCAAGACAAACCAGCTGCAAACATTGTCCATGGTAGCTAGCTGAGCAGCCTTGTGTGTGTCAGGGTGTGGAGAATCAGTAAGTGGCATGGATAAAATTGCGGACCTGGGAGCCACACTGGCCTGAGGTCAGAACCTGGCTCTGCCATTTCTAATGTCCTGATCTGTAAAACGGGATCCATTCTACGCAACTTCAGTGGGTCATCGTAAGGATTAAGTTGAGGTAAAACATGGTTAAACACTGAAAGGAGGGTACTAGCGTGTGGTGGGTGCTCAAGAGGGTTTACTCTCTCTGTCATTCTGTAGCAGGTCCCCCGTGTAGTCGTGTCCAGACCCTGCCTGCTCCTCCCGAGAACACTGACCTGAGGAATCCAGACAGAGCTTGTCAGGAGGATCCATTGTACTTTTGGGATGGACCACCTAGTGAGCAAATAGTCTGTAATGTGATAGGAGTGAAAGTTGCCCTTTTCCAGAATGGGGTCCAACCAGATGGAATCAAGCCGGAAAGTCATGAGGGGCAAAAGAGCTCCAGAAGAAGAGTCCGCTGTTCAGAGTGGTTCTTGAGCCAAACACTTCTGGAGCAGGAATGCCTTGTTTGGCTTGGACTTTTAATTAACCTCACTGGGCGAGGGAGCAGTCTTGGCTTTCTGACACCTGGGGTGTCAGAAGGTAGTGAGTTGACGCTGGTTTGTAAAGCTTGGAAGATTAAGTCTCCCATGGGTCCGTCAGGCTCTGAGCCTGGGCAGAAAGGGTCCCTGCCCTCCTGCTTCTCCCTCAACCCTGAGAGGAGTGGATGTGATCATACAAAAGCCTCAGGATAATGTTCATTGTAGCCTCACACAAGGGCAGGAGATTTGCAGAGCCTTTGAGTCATGAATGCAGCAAGACAGAGACATATAGAAAAGCTATTGAACAGCAGGGAAAGAAACCTGGGAGGCCACACTGAGCTTTCATTAAAATGATAGCAGTTAGATGAAAAGCTTTTCTGTTTCCCAACTGTGGAGATGCCCCCCGGCTGATTCCAGGCACATCTCCCCAGCAAGATGTGCAGACTGGGCTTCACATGGAAGTGTTTTCGGCCTCCCCCAGAGACTCTGCTTCCTGAAGGTTCCACCCAGCCCTGCCCTGATGTTGGTGTCTGGATGGACCCCTCCCCAGCCCCACTTTCCTGAGGAAATGGGACTGTCATTCCATTCCCCACTTCCCTCCCTTATCTGTGAATCTCAGGGAACATGGGGAACTGCTAGGTGCGTGTGCCCTGAGGCAGGTTACTTGACCTCTGTGAGCCTCAGTGCTCTCATCCATAAATTGGGAGAGAAATTTGTTGGGAGGATTATATGAGATTTCATGAACGACTAATACATTGCCTGGGACATAGCATCACTCGTTAAATATTCACACCTGCCTCTCCTGTTGCCTCTGTCACCAGCCCCTTTGTCCCATGTTTTGTGACCAGCATCGAGTCATCCAGGTCATCCCAATCCTGGCTTCCCTGCCACCTGGTGGTGTGATCTTGGGCAAATTGCTTAACCTCTCTGAGCCACCATTTCTGGTTCTGTCAAATGGAGCAGAATAAGACAAATCTCGCAGAGCTGTTCTGAGGATCAGATGAGACACTTAGCATCAGCTCCTGGCAGTGTGTGGGACTCAGAGTAGGCCCCCCCAAAAAGAAAAAGAGAGCTCTTGTTACTACTTCTTTATGGGGTGCAGAACCATGCAGGAGTCCAGCAAGATGATGTTGTGTGACTTCTCCTGTGATGTGTCTCTTTGCTCGAGATCATCCCAGAGGACGTTCCAGGGCAGCCAGGGCACAGACCCAGGTGTGAGTGCTGGACCTGCAGGAGCAGAGAGCTGCAGGCGCCTGATCACAAAGGGCCTTGATTGCCTAGGGAGGAGGCCTTGGGGAGCCACTGAAGGTTTGTGAGCTCAGGGCTGCGCTCATGAGGTTAAATAGGTCCCACTGTGCAGCGTTGATTGGAGAGGGGCTGGAGGCAGGAAGCCAGGGAGGAGGCTGCCAGAGTGGTCCAGGTCAGAGGGACCGCTTCTGTCCTAAGGATGTGTTTGGGGGGAACAAAATCGAGAGGCAAGCCTGATTGAGCTGCAGTAAGGAAAGCCTCTCTGGTCATTCTGGATGCCTCAGTTCAAGGATGTGATGGTCCCTAAACCAGCCTTAGGAATGACCCCAGATGTGCCACCCTGAGCAGGGGTGAGAGACCTCTGCTGGGCAGAGCCTTCCATTCGAAAGCCAACAGCAGGGAGCCCAGCTGGAATGATGGGTGGCAGTGGTAGGGGTTACCCCTCCTGTTGCATTAATATGGAGTTCGCCCCTTGGGGGGCTTCCTTCCTTGCCGCCTTCCTGGCCCAGGAGGCCAGCAGTCACTGTGGTCTCTGGGTTGCTCCCCTTCCCCCTCTCCTTACTCTTCCTCCCCACCTGGCAGAGCTCCACCTGGAAGGGAACTTCCTGCAGGACCTCCCCAACGAGGTCAGCACCCTACGGCACCTCAAGGCCATCGACCTGTCCCGGAACCAGTTCCACGACTTCCCTGAGCAGCTCACCACCCTGCCTGCGCTGGAGACCATCAATCTGGAGGAGAACGAGATCGTGGGTGAGTGGACCCAGCCCACCAGGCCCCTCACCTCCCTGTATCTGCAGAGCCTCCCCTGAGCTCCCTTTCCTGAGTGAGGTTCACAGGGCCTCACAGGGCACAAGGCGTGGGCCTCTGGACTCAGAGTTTCATAGACAAGAGCGCAAGGTTGTGCTTTCTGGTCTGAGATTCCCGAGTACAGGGCACTGAGCCTAGGATGGTAACCATTACGAGGCCCTGCCACCTGCCGGGGGCCAGGTCAGACACTTGCTTTCACCTGGCAGGTAGGAGGTCTTGGCTTTCCCCACAGCGAGCCCTGAACTGGCTGGGCCACCTTGTGCCACAGGCTCTCCCTCTCGCGTCGCCATCTGCCGGCCTCAGCTGCCTCTGCGACCCTTCAGCTGGGACCCTCTATGCATTGACTCCTGGCAGAGTTCCCGACTCTCCCTCCCTGGCGTCACAGTGAGCTCTTTGCCATTATTAAGCAGGAGCCACTAGGCAAAGGTGTTCAGAACAGTGTCTCTGTGCCTTCCAGTACAGATATGCTCCCCCCAGGGAACCCAGAGGGTCTTCCCGTCTGGGTTGGAGACGTGCCTCCTGCAAACAGCAGATCCCAGGGAGCTGGGTTCCTCTGAGGTGGAGGAGGGGTTCCTTTCTTCCTTTTGTAGCAGTTACACGCCTGTCGGTCTCATCAGGACCTGAGCACCTCTGCAACTGCTGTCTGACCTCCCCAGAGAGAGCCCGGCACTCACAGGGTTCCTTTTGCGCTCCTCCTCCTCGGCTCCTTCTGCAGCTGCCTTGGGGGGCTCCGGAAGCCCATCTCCAGCCCCATTTCGTCCTCTCTCACGTTGCCTCTAATGTTGATGGTTAATAATAACCCCCTTCAATTATGCTTTTATTTTCGTAAGCTCTTTCACAGCCATTATGCCATTTGATTAAAAGGAAGAGGTCTCTAGTGGTTTGGAGCTGCTTGATGAAGAGCAGCCTGCCTTGTGCGCCGGCGAGCGTCCCTTCTATCGGGGCTGCTGCCTGCAGGGCCCTGGGCCTGGCTGAGTGGGAGGTGGGACCAGCTAAGCTCTGAACTTCTGGGTCCATCCTTTTAGAGATGAGTAAACTGAGGCTCAGGGAGGTTATGAGAGAGCATCGGGTGGCACAGTGAGACCACAGAAGTGCCAGGATAAGAATACATGATTCTAAAACTCAGCCCTGTGCCTGGAGTGGGGTTCCCTTGCCTGGCCTCTGGGAAGGCCCTGGGGGTGGGCTCTGGGTCAGTCTTGCCTCCCAAGACCAGGATCACTGAGTGGCTGGCCCCTGCGTTGGCCCGCCTGGTCACCTGGGCCCTTGTTCTGTCTTTAAGCGGAAGGAGCATGCCCAGAAGTGCCTTTTCACTGCGCAGTTCTTCCTCCTGTGCTGTCCTGACCACCCGGGGTCTCGCCCTGAGCTCTTCATTCGCAGCCAGGCTCTCCTTGCTGGGCCCTTCCTCCTCCGTCTCTTGTTCTTTGAGGCCATTCCTGATGCCTCCACCTCCTTCTGCTGCTTATCTAAATGGGGCAGTAACCAAGCAGGGGCTACTTCAGGCTGATACCAAGACCAGAGCTGGGTGGGTAGCTGCAGGCAGGCAGGTCAGGACAAGTATTGGCCATTGGCTTCCCCACTTCCTAACTGCAGCTTTGAAAGACTCACATCCCCTTCTCTGAGCTTCAGCTCTTCTCAGCTTTCAAATGGAGGTTCTCCCCACCCTCCCCAACCCCCCACCCCAGAAGGTGGCTTCCCCGCACCCCCAGCCGGGGAACTGGGTGAGTGGTCTATGCTGGCTGCAGTACAAGAGGTGACTCTCCCCAAAGTGGGAAGTACAGGGTGGCACAGATTCCCTCATCTTTCCCCTCCCACAAGGCTGACAACACTCCTTAGCAGCAACAGCTCCCAGAGCAGAGATCGGCTGTTTTGACTTCTTCTTTTGTACACGTATCTCTACCTTTCTGCAGAGTGACAGTAATAACTCTACACATGGAAGCATCTTACAGCTTACCAAGAGTGCTCGTGTGCAGGCCCAAGGCAACAGGGTGATCATCCCATTTGACAGATGTAAAGACTGAGGCACTAAGACATTCCCCCAGCCTTCATGGTCAAGTGTCTGTTGCACACCTGGCCAGGTAAAAGAGACATCAGCCACTGGGCTGTGTGTCTCAGTCAGTTCAGTCTGTGACAGAGCCCCCTGCTGCCAAGCCTGGGCTAGGCCTGGGGGACATGGAGATGTCGGGGACTGCCCCTGCCTTCTAGTTTTCCCCAAGTGTCCAGCGGCTCCTCGAGGTGCTTGGCTGACCCCAGGGCCTGCTCCATTGAAGGATGCCTGGGTGCTCTCCCCCAGCCAGGTGGAAAGAGGGGCACACGGCGGCAGCTATTGTTCCCTTGCAGGAGGGTCCTCACTTTTATTTTCTACCTGTCTCCCGTCCATCCTAGTTACTTGGATGGCTTTCTAACTCCCAAACCAGTGGAAGGCCGGGCCACAGCCTTCGCAGCCCAATTGGAGGGAAGGGAGCCGTAGTCACAGTGAAGAAGGTGAGGGCTGAAAAGTCCTTCATTATGGAAATAGCTTTGCACTCTTCACCAGTTGTAGCCGATCTCCTGCAGGAGCTCATTGGGATAATTGTAGTTGGAGCTTAGGATGCCTTAAGAGTGGCTTATTTTTCCCCTTTAGAGCCCTCAGAGAGGATTGGAAAATTTTTTAAAAATCGTTTTTTAAAGAAATAAATTGGAGATGCATGAGTTGCCTTAAAGCTTTAGTTCAGTAAGTAGAGAACAAGCAGCTCTGAAGCAAGCCCCCAGGTGCATCCGAAGGAGCCTCTGAAGGGACCTGCTCAAAAGATGCCTCCAGCCTGGCCTCAGGAAGGCCTGGAAGTTGCCGAGGGCGGCAGCAGCATCTTGTTTCTGAACAGTGCCGCTGCCCAGTCTTCCTCCACTCTCTGGACCACGATGCAGGGAGAGGAGAGAGGGCTCCGGTCCATGGAGGGGAGAAGGCACAGGACCTCATCAGGGTATGCAGGCTGGGAGAGGCAGGGACACTGCCCTCTGTTTTCTGGTCCAACCGCCGGTGGGCAGGGTTGGGAGGGTGCCCATCCTTGGTGCTCACCAGTAGCTGAATGCCCTCAGGTCGAGGATCTGGGTTAGCACGTGGCGGCCTCGTGGCTGCCGCCGTGTACGGACAGTCCTCCAGCCCGTGTGTGTGATGTGGCCTCCCTGTGCTCTCACCTCTGGAGCCATCTGCTCCCCACCCCCACCCAGCATGAGCGTGGCGTCTGCATACAGCGGGCGCGCAGTTGGTCGGGAGCGCAGTACAGAGCGGGAATTCCAAAGGCTCCAAGGCCCTCCGAAATGACTGACACATAATAGGGCAGGTTGTTTCGAGTTGCCAGCTATGACCCACTAATAAGTTGTGAAACCAGCGTGTGCTGGAGTACATCACCTGTAGCATGGTACATACTGCTTTGCGACTTTTTATTTTAGTTTTGCTATGTACCCGCACAGATATAGGTACTGGGTCATGCTGTAAAATGTTTTTTTTTTTCTTTTTTTTTTTTTTGGCCTCACCACGCAGCTTGCGGGATCTTAGTTCCCTGATCAGGGATCAAACCCACACCCTCGGCAGTGAAAGCGCAGAGTCCTAACCACTGGACCTCCAGGGAATTCCTAAAATGAATTTCTTACAGTGAGTCATGATGAAAAAATATTGAAAGCCGCTTCCATGAGTTTTCCCACAGAGACTTGGGGTCTGTGCTCAGCCAGCCAGCTCCCTGTCCTTCAGCTCTCACCCCTCAACTACGCCGCACTCTTCCCGCCTCTCATCTCCACCCGCGTCTCTGTCCATCGTGGTCGCCACCACTGCATCCTCAGGGTGACTGGATGGTGAGGGTGTCGTGAGGATGGGCAGTGATGCCTCGGCTAAGGGGATGAGCTCTCCTCTCACCCGAGTGTGGAGCCAGGTAGATGACAGGTTCAATGCCGTCTGACTCTTTATCTCCACCCCATCCCACCTCAGCCACCCTGCACGGCCAAGCTCTCAGTCCAGAAGTCCTGCCTCATGTCTTAACCATTTTCTCTGCCTTTGTCCTAACCCCCTGAGTCTGTAGGTCTGGGCCTGGTACAGATGAACAGGAAGTGGTGCAGGTCACAGGCCTCTCCTCCACCACCCACCCCCCCACAAGCTGGGCCCTGGCACACACATAGCAAGTGCCCCCATCCAGATGGGAGGCTTCCTGGGTCCCTGGGGACAAACCTGCCAGGCACTTCCGAGAGGGAGAAAAGGGTTTGTAGCTTAGAGTATTTATTCTGACAACAGTGACTTACAAGTTTCTGGGATATGGGATGGTCCTTATATTTTCCAAACCAGAAGGAGCCTCTGGTATACGGAAGCTTCTGAGTGTGTATGAACAAGACTGCTTGGGGAGAGAGAGTCTCTGCAGAAATAGGGGCGACAGAGATGAATGAGATGCAGGCCCTGACCTTAAAGCTGCTTACAGGCTGTAGGGAAAGTCTGAGTGGGAGCGGAGAGTAAGCTACAAGGTAAGACAAGGTCAGAAGTGCTGAGGAGCCAAGGGAAGGCTCCCAGGCAGAGGGTGGCTGTCCACGTGTCCTTGAGAGGTGGGGTCCCCAGAGAGCCCTGGAAAGGCTTTGCAGGAGGTAGAAGCATTTAGTCTGTGAGCGGTGACGTGGGCAGAAGATGGGTCACCCATCCTGTTAAAACCAGGGAGTCAGTTCTTTACCCCAGCAGCCATCACACAGGCCTTGAAGGTGGGTGCGGGAGCAGCGTTCACTCCTAAGACCTTAACGATTACTCGATGCTGCAGAGCAGTTCAACACGTTCCTGGAACACGTGGGGTGAAGGGGAGACCGAGTACTGATATTTCGGAGACTTCATTTTGCTTAAGCAGGAGACCGTTTTGGTTAAGCTAGAATTTAACTTTCCGTCACCCTCAATTCGCTGGGTGTTTTACCCCGTGCAACCACTGTTCCAGAAAGAGCGAGAGATCATAGGGAAACAAAAGCTTGTTAAGAATTTAACAAATAGAGCAATAGCACTCTTAAAAGGAAAAGTACAGGTATCCCCTGCTTTTCGAAAGTTTGCTTTACACCACTTCACTTTTACGAAAGACCTGCACTGGTACCTGTTTTCGCTAATCAAGGAAATCCGAAGAGGATTTTCACTTTTATGAAAAAATAGGAAAAGCGCAAATCGCATTCAGCGTTTATTTTGCAGCGAGTGTTAACAGAGGAAGTTTGTGCCCCGAGCAGAGAGAGTGGCCCTGCCAAGCTCCTTCCCCAGAACCACATCTCAGCATCAAGCCGCCATGTGCTTTATCTCAGTTTATTTTCTTTGTCCGTTAATAAGATGTGTCCTAAGGTAACTGCTTCTTCACTTTATGCCATTTCTGCTTACGAAAGCTTTTATAGGAATGCTCTACTTTCAGATAGCGGGGGACATCTGTACCTGTATCACGTAGGGATGCTTTGGGCTGCATTTACTTAATTCTGTGTTCACACAGTTTCACTTCTTACTGTCAAGGCCAATAGTTCTCAGAGTGGGGGGGGTCCCAGGACCAGCAGCAGCATCTGAGAACTTGTTAGAAATACATATTCTTAGGCCCCTCCCCAGACCTCCTCAATCAGAAACTGGGGGAGTGGGGGCAGACAGCAATTTGAGCATCTGTTTGTTTTTGTTTTTTTTTTTTCGGCTGTGCCACTTGGCTTATGGGATCTCAGTTCCGGACCAGGGACTGAACCCGGGCCACGGCAGTGAAAGCGCCGAGTCCTAACCACTGGGCCACCAGGGAATTCCCTAGCAGTTAGTTTTAATAAGTTCCCCCCCAGGTGATGCGGACGCATGCTGAAGTTCGAGAACCCCTGTCGAGGCTCTGGCTTCTCAAAGTGTCATCCACAGACCAGCAATAGTGCGGGCATCACCTGGGAACCTGTTAGAAATTCAGAACCTCAGGCTCCACCTCCAACCTCCTGAAAATCAGAACCTGTACCTGAGCAAGACCCCCAAGTGCTTTCTATGCACAGCAGGGCCTGAGAAGCGCAGGGCCTTTTCCTAAAGCACCAGGTGCCACCTCCGGGCAGCTGACTGTGCTAATGGCCGCACCGTCCTCCCAAGCACAACTGCTCCTTTAAGCCTCACAAATTCCTCAGGGTACCCAAGGTTTCCACAAAGTACAGGACCCTTGTCCCCTGGGCTACAAGGATGGTTTGGGGGCACTGTGGAGACTTAGAGGGAGCACACCTGGCCCAAGGGGGCACCTGCACCCCTGCCACAGCCCAGTGTATCACTGGGGGCCCAGGCCCTGTATCACAGCAACTTCTCCCTTCTCTGGGCAGGCGGGGGAGGGGCAGATCCCTCCAGGGAGCCACAGCTTCACTCTGGTCTCCATCAATAGAAGAGATTCTCCAGGATATCCTCCCTTAGCCTGGGGCACAAATGCCCACTAGGACCTCAGGATCGCCCTTCCCTGACATTGACATCACTGTGCCACCCTGTTTCACAGACTAAATCGATCAGCATCACAGGGGCAGAGAGATGTGGCTTTATTTCACTTTGGGGCTCTACCAAGCTGCCCCTTAGTGAGAGGTTCTGCTGGCTGTCTTTGCTGTTGGAACTCTCCTGTGGCTGGGGGCATGAGCCACAAGCACTGAGTACCAAGTACTGAGTGAGTGGTACACGAGGAAGCTGGGCTGGGGAGGGCTTCCCGGGGAGCGGGAGTGAGCGGGACTTGGTCCTATTGTTCCGCATCACACCCCCTCTGTGCCTCTGGGGGGGGGACAGGAGGAGAGTTCTTTCACTGGAGCCCAGAAAATAGTTTTTAAACAGAGGAAACCCTAGGAAAGCAGAAGTAGAAATAATGCTCTGTTTGATCTGAAAAGATAAAATCACACAGACTTCAAAACCAAACAGCTGTGGCTGCTTGACACTGCTCCTCTGTAATCGTCTCATTTAATCTGCTCAGGCCTCTCTTCTGGATAGGGGGCGTTACCTCCACTTGACGGCTAAGGGAGAGGCTCAGAGAGATTAAGCAGACGGCACAGGGGCCTGGTGGAGGCAGGATTTGAACCCAGGTCTTTGGCACGCCTGGGCCCACGTGTCTTTGGTGTTCCGGAGCCTGCCATGTCTTCATGTGACGGGAGAGGAGGGTGTGGATGGCGCCTGGGGCAGCAGGTTGGGTGCCACACGTCTGGTAGCACCGGTAAGCTACTGGCCAGGTCACAAGGGCAGAGTTTTCTTACACTGGCCTCGCTCAGCCCTGGCAGGAGCCCTGCGGTTGCAGAGAAAGGAGCTCTCCCTGTGAGCGGCCTTTTAGCTGGTATTTACAAGGGGCTGATTGGCAAGCACAATTCCTGTAGCTCCCTGCCTGCCAGAGAAGGCTGTTAGCCCCTAAGACAGGTCAAAGCAGAGAAGGTCTGGGAAGACAATGTCAAACCCCTGACACATTCTTCCTGCCCATCTTGGGCTCCAAGCCCATCTGGGGGGAAATGGATGGATCCCTGGACATTGGGTTTGAATTACCTCCACCACCACCACCACCCCGTCCCGAGCACAGCCAGCTGGCGACAGTCTGAGCCTTTCCCTGCCCTCCAAGCGCTGAATGTCACAGTGCCCAGGGGAAGGTGATTCACCCTCCAAGGTGGCAGCTGCCTGCTTGGCACAGCAGACTCATGCCATCTGCCCAGAACGCCCTTGTCCAGCACCAGCAGAGTGCTGCCCCGTACCCACGGGTAGTGAGCAGTCGGTACAGGCATTGATCGTGAAGCCATCACTAGACACAGTGTAGGAGCGCTTGCTGGCTGTGGAGCCACTTGAGGGAGAGGTTAGGAGTGAGCAAATAGTCTTCAACAGCAATTAGTGCAAATTAGACATGGTCCCCAGACATGGAGGGGAGGGAAGCTCCTGTTGCAGCTCCTGCCCACATGCGTCTGCCAGAAGGGAAGTAGCAAGCCGGGTCTCTGGGCAGAAGACATTTCACACGCTTGGTCTCTGTCCAAATGGCATTCTCTGTGCCAGCCACTGAGTGGTAAAACCTTGATTACCCACAGAACCTCCAGTTCTCCAGGGTGCTGGTAGCACTCTGCTAGTAGCACACAGGTGAACAGCAGGAAAAGTTCTTTGACATTTGCTTAAAACAAAATACTTTCTTGCTCCCTTAGACAAGCCAGTCTAAGGGACTGTCTGTCCCTGTCTCTGTCCAGAGTGCTGGAGAGCAGCCCAGATGCTCTGACTCTCAAAGCTCAGCCTTGCAAGGGCCTTATTCAGGAAGTGAGAGGCTCGCAGGGTCACGAACACGGATTTAGGCATTTGGGAAATGTTCATTCGACAGTTGTCGTTTTTTGATTGAGCAGCTTGCTGTGCGCTAGGCGCTGTGCTGGAGATGGAGATGGACAAAGCCCGCTCCCTGTTCTCACGGGGCTCATGTCATGGTCAGTTACACTAGCTGATACTTAGTGGCCATTTATTTCATATCTGGATCTTCTCTAACCATTTTCAAGTGTGCTCTTATTTAACGCTCACGACAACCTTATGAGGCAGGCACTATTATTCTCCGCAGGTGAGGAAACTGAGGCTCAGGGAAGTTAAGTAACTTGGGCAAGGTCATGCTGCCTGGACAAAACCAGGGTTCCAACCCAGGCAGTCTTGCTCCAGAACCCCAGCTACTGAGGACAGTGCTTTGCATAAGGAGAGACAATTTTTGCATATAGCTGGAGGGAGATTGAAAGCCACAGGAAAGTTATGGCTGGAGCACGTAACTTTGGTTGGAGGGAAACTTCCTTGGGGTGGAGAGAACAGTGTAAGGTGATGAGGCAGGATTCCCTATGCCACGAATGCAGGCAATCAGCCTAGCTCTTGACAGCTCTGCCCCACACAGTGAAGCAGGTGGGCAACATCCTAGGATGGAAATGCTATATGAGTGTTTTCACCAGATTCTCTCATTAAGCCTCACTGGGAAGACCAGTGGTACTCAAACTAGCTGTGCATTCAGATCATCCGGGAGATTTTAAAAACACCTGTGTCCAGGCCATACCCCATGCCAATTAAGTCAGAATCTCTGATGGTGGGTTTGGGGCTTGAAGATTTTTTAAAGCTCCCCGGATGATTCCAATGTGCAGGCAAGATAGAACCATGGAGCTAAACCAGAACCTTCCATCAACAAGCACATTCCATCCCTGAAGAAGCTGTAGCCTCTTTCATCCTTCTCTCAGTGTCTGTTGCGTGTGTGTACGTGTGTAGCTACATCAGGATGAGAAGAGCAGTCAGCCCAGCCGTGAGAGCTGATGGTTGGCTGGGAGGGTGGCAGAGGTGAGCTCTGTGGACTTGCCTCTTTGCTCAGGGTTCCTCTTTCCCACGGACCCTACTGACCCCTGGACCCTGGGCACGGTGGCTCTGCTGCCACAGTGCCCACAAACCTCCCACTTGTGATTTCCCTGTAGCACAGCCCGCTCACCTGGCATTTTCAGAAGGAACTTTATCAATGAGCCAGAGGCAACTGAGAACATGCAGACAGCAAAACAGTGGGCCAGTTCCCAAAGTTCAAGTTTATTCCAAAGAATCCTAGTGTAGGTGGACAGGAGTTGGCCTGAGCTCTGACAGCTTGTGCTCAGGAGCCTGTGGTCCTGCCTGGGCGGACTACTTGACTTGGCTCACCATTACTGGAGGTGCTTGCTCAAGTTCAGTGACCTCACCCTGGTAGCTTGAAATTGGCCATGGTAGGAATATTTACACCACAAAAAATCGGCAAATGCCACAAATCAGGGATGTTTCCTTCCAGGAAGTGGATTGTTAAACATTAGCCAGCACACCACTTCCTTGCCGGTGTGCTGACCACTCCAACCACTTCCCCTCCACCACCACCTTCCACTCATTTTGTTTCTCAGAAGCTGGTTTCCCTGGTGAGGCCCTACCTAATTCACTCCCATCTGGTGCTTATCTTAGGAGCTTTTCTTCTTATTTTTCCAATTATAACGGAGGTCTTATTTCTCTGACAATGATCTTAAGCCTGAGTAGAAAGAGTTGTAAAGTTGGTGGCAGCGACCTTAGGTTCCAAGCATGGAGAAGATTTACAAAGGAACTATTCACGTGTCCGCCCCACCCAGGAGAAGAGCCTGTAGCGGAGGCGATTACTTTTCCATCCCACGCGTCCTTCACCCCTCACTTCCAGACTCTTGCTGTACACACAGCAGATGAGGCAGCTCTAGTCTTCCGTGTGAGTGTTATAGACACACATACCTCCAGCTGTGAGGGAGGGACCGGCAGACACTTCATGGGAGGCCATGGCAAAACTGCCCTTCTTTCCCGAGGCCCTCCCGGAGTATCTAACTGAAGCAGCTGGAGGAGCAGAGCAGCAGGGGAGGGGGGACCTAAGGGGGGAGGGGCGGTGGGCACAGGGGAGCAAAATGGGGAATCTGACTGGGTAGACAAATGCCAGGCTTGGGCCAGGCAATCCGAGTTACTTACTTGGCTGTCTCCAGAGCAGCCAGTAAGGGGACCGTGTTCTGACCCGGCTTTGACTGCACGTCGGATCCGGGCGGGGGAGTGTGCAGGAGGTGGCGGTGCTGGCAGGTGGCCACACTGGGAGCCCATGGGCCCACCTTGTTGGCCAGTCTGAGGTGCAGAGGAGGAGGAAATCACAGTGGGGGCTTTTCTCCCCCTTTGTTTTTCTTTCCCCACAGCCTGCACTTAAGGTTCATTAATGTATTCCCTAAAACACTCTGTGCTCCCCATCCTCTTGACGGGGTGCCCGCCACACTCTCTGCACCTCCTTGGGGAGCGCCGCATGGTCCCTTCTGCCAGCCCCCGTGGCCCCATGAAGCAGAGGACCGTTTAAAGATGGGAGGTGGAGGTTCAGCGGGGTTAGGGGCCTGCCTGAGGTTGCACGACTCCAAGTGGCAGATCCGAGGTCAGGGCCTGGGTCTCTGCCCCATCCACTCCCCCAGCTGGCCTCCCTTTCACCAGAGGACTTAGAACTCCCCGAGCCAAACAGCCTTCCTTGAGGGACTCAGCCTGCAGGACTGTCAAGGGCATGCAGTGTTCTCTGTGCTTCCTGAGCGCAAGGGCTGCTGCTGCTTTCTTCCTGCGTACATCCCCCTGACAACCAGGGCTCGGGCCAGGGCTCTGTGCAGTGGGGGAGCTCGGTCACTGCCCCCACCCCCGGGCTTCTGAAGGGACAGACCCAGCCGTGAGTGTGGCCTGGGAGCCTCCTTGTTACAGGCACAATTCTCTGTCCCGCCAGGTTACCATAGTTTGCCTGCTTGTGTCTTGTGGCATTTCGAGTGGGGCATGAAGCTCAGCTCAGCTCAGCATCCTTGATCTTCGCTGTTGAGGCACCAGGCACCAAGAGCTGTGTCAAGGCTGATGTCAGGCCAGCCTGAATTCTCGAGCACGAATGTGCCCACAGCCCCCTGGGGAGGCTAAGGCAGCCTCCCACGTGCTGCCCACAGGCCTGAGGCACTAGGGCTGGGGCGCTGCCTCTGCATCTGTACCCAGCACCCCAGGTCCCATTGTAAGGAGGCCTCAGGCTCCACGCTCACTGGTCGGGATCCTTTGGGGATTGGAGGCAGAGAAGCTGAAAAATCCTGAAAAATCCGGCATTCTGGCTGGAAGGAGACCACCTGGATCAGAAGTGAGACAGCCAACCTTGTGTAAACTGTTGTGTTGCACCAGCCTGGGCGGCCAACAGGGCACCATGATTTGTTTCTAAGCTGCCAAGGAAGCCGGGGAACTGGGGCCCTAGGCCACCAGGTTGGGGAGCCTCTCATCCCAATTCCAGATGGGACCTTAGATGTCATGGGACTCAGCTCCACCCAAAGCAGGAATCAGAAGTCACTGGTCTCTGCTGGGTTACCTCTGTGCTGGGAAGCTCACTCAGTACCCCTTACCACTTCCCTGGGCCCAGACCCCTCCTCCTCTCAGCCTCCTTTCAGACCATGGGTACCACGCGTATGATGAATCGTGCTCTGAAGCGATCATTTTTATCATCTTGCCTCTAGCTTGTCCCACTGGCATGAAACAAGTTTTCCAGTCAATAGTGCCAATGATTAGTGAAGGGAGGTCAAGCTGACCTTGGAGAAGTAATTTTCTCTAAATACTTCCCACTCTGATTCTGCTTTTATTGATTATTTTAAGCTTCCACAGACATAGGCAGGAGTCTGGGAGGGCTGTCTTCGGTGGGAAGAGGGTTGGATCCATCTCTCATTGTCTGTAATAGTGAAAGCTGGAAACAAACTAAATGTCTAACAGTAGAAACACGAGCCAAAGTGTGATCCCGCCATTCCATGGACTACCACGTGGCCATAATAATGTCACAGACTTGTAACCTGAAAAGATGTTCCCAATGTGTCGTCAAGAAAAGCATGTTATGGCATAGTATCTAGGAGGCCATTTTTGAAACATAGTTGTGTATGCACGCACACACACACACACGCACACGCATGTTTAAAAGTTGGTAAGGCCATGTACCTCACATTAACAGTGATTGGTTCTGCGTGGTGAGACGTGGGTGATTTTATTTCTGCTCGTCAATATTTTCTCATTTTCTAAATTGGATTATTGCACTAAAGGGCCAGTAACCTATCACAGCCTTGGCCCACAGAGGCCTGGCCCTGACTGGCAAAGGTGCCCAGAATGGGTCAGGTCAGGGGAAGGGCCCCAACTCTTGAATGTATTGAGGTCAGAGTTGCTTAATCAAGTGGTGTTGGTGGTGGGTCCACTGTGTGCCCAGCCCAGGGTGGTTCTGAGCCTGAAGGAACTTACGATCTAGTTCAGGAGGTAAAATATTCATTCATTTGTTCGTTCACTCATTCATCCAACAAATAGCTATTGAGCACCTGTGAGCACTGTGCCAGGTACTGCACTTCTAGGGTGAACATAGTCCCAGAGTGTGATGCGTGATATGAGTCTTGTATAAAGGGTTATGGGACTTTGGATGCGGACCAGAGGGAGTGACAGAGGAGGGGGCCTTTGAGCTGGAATATGAGGATCCACAGGACATGGGCGAATGGGGATGAAGGCGTGGCCCAGGGGAGAGGGCAGAGCTGGGCTCCTCTTCCTCTCCAGGTGTGCCAAAGCCCAGGGACCTGGCTTCCATTACCACCATGACGCCAATGTGTCTTGTAGCCCTAGGAAGCTTATGTAACCTCTTCAAGCTTCAGTTTCCCCACCCACACAACGCAGATCATTTCACATCCTCCTCTCCACCCTCCAGCCATCTCCTGCTCTTGTCAGAATGCTCTGAGCGTAAATGTTCTCTTTTAAGCTTTATCCAGAAACTCCCCATTGGCCTCTTGGGCTTGTTGCTTGCTAGCTTGGCTGCTCCAGTTTGTTGATTCTGCCAGCTTTGACGCAGTCTGATGGCCCCATTGCTCCTTCCTCTAAGCTGCTCAAGCAACTTTAGCGGTTAAATCAGGGGAAAGAGATACACTTAATCCCCGCCATCACTGTCCTTCAGCAGAGTGGTTTGGGGAACGCTGCAGACCCTGAAGAGGCCAGCTCAGTGAGTGGTACTTGGAAAAGACAGGCTGAGAACTCAGGCAGCGCTGCTGTCTCTAGGCCTGGAGTCACGGGGATTTGCTCCAAGCCTGGGCTGCAGCTGGTCTTCACGCCACGCCCAGCAAACCTCGGCAGGGGCATCACAGGGAGACCCTCCTCCCCATCTCAGGAGCACCGGCCCCTCTGCAGCCCGCAGGCCTCCCTGGCTGAGGGGTGGAGGAGTCACGGAGTCCAGAGAGAGAAAGTCCTTAGCAACCCCTAGTTCTTGCTTGAAGGCAGGCCAGGGTGATCTGACATCACCTAGGGGATAGTGGACGGTGAGGAACCTGATTAGGTATCAAGGGTGGAGGATTCTGGCTAAACCAACTTAGCAGAATTCTTGCTAAAATTGGACAATGAGAGATGAACACTGAAACACAAAAGTCAGGCCTAGTTGAAAAATCCAGGGGAGCTGGAGCAGAGTTAGAGGATCATTGTCAGCCTGGAGAATCCGAGGCCCAGTTTCCTTATCTGCCAAATGGGTCATTATGAAGAACCACCTAGCACAGGCCCTCAAATATCAGTTCCTAGAAGCAGCCTCCTTTCTTGGGCCCTTTTTTTTTTTCAATTGGCTGTGCCCCGCGGATGTGGGATCTTAGTTCCCCGACCAGGGATGGAACCTGCGTCCCCTGCATCGGAAGTGTGGAGTCTTAACCACTGGACTGCCAGGGAAGTCCCTTGGGCCCATTTTAACAAAGTGTTAACCTCCCTGGGCTTTGATTTCCTCCTGTGTCACATGGGGGTATAATACCCTGTGAAATGACCTGACTTCTTAAGAGCCCAAGGCAAGAGGATTTTCTTATCTGGGCGATCAGGGGCAGAGGGGATGGTGTGTCTGTCCGGCCTGCCCGGCTGCTGGCTGTGCTGTTGGCCATTACAAAGCTAATGTGCTAATGTGGAGAAGGGGAGCTTCCAAGTCATTAGCCCTTCTCTTCCCAGCCATTAACTGGTAGGGAAATTGGGGGCCCACTTTCCATGAATAAAGACAAGAAATGCCCCAGGCAACCCCTTCCTTCAGCCCCCACTCCAGCAGCCGCCCCACCCAGTAAGGGGCATAGAGGAGCAGGCTGCTGGCAGCTGTGTAATGTGACATTAGCATGCGGATGAGCTCCACAGGAAGCAGAAGGTGAGCAGGAACTGAGAGCGGTTGATCTTGCTTTTCCTCCCCTCCCAGGAGTAGCATCTGGTCATAACCTTGCATTCTAGAAACACCTTATCTCTGCTTCTTTCCCTACCTGAGCCTCCACGTTTGCCTTGGGCTCTGGGTCCCTCCCCATCGCCTCCTTCACGGCTCCTGTCCTCTCATCCATCATGCAGGTTCCTGCCTGGCAAACAAGAGCCCCACTCGCCGCACTATAGCCTGTTTCGCTTGGGACCCAGCTCCCGACAACGACCCACCCTAGTAACTCCCTGCCGGCTGCCCAGAACGTGTTTTTGTGCCCACCACGTCTATGTGCCAGATATAGTGTTTGGCCCTGGGGATTCAAGAACAAAGAAAGACTCTGCTCTCAGGAGGTTAAGAGTTGCCCCTGCCTCCAGCACTGGACCCTTGGTCTAACGAACAGAGCCAGCCCCCAGGGAGCTCAGAGCCACTCACCCCAAGGTGCTAAGGGAGGGCAAACTCCCGTGATCTGTGATCAGTGATCTTTGATGTTACTATTGCAAAAAGACTGTGACTTGCTGAAGGCTCACATGATGGTGAACATTTTCTTAGCAATAAAGTATTTTAAAATTAAGGTATGTACATTGTTTTTTTAAACGTAATGCTATTGCATACTTAATAGACTACAGTGTAGGGTAACATAACTTTTATATGCACTGGGAAACCAAAAAAAATTCATGTGACTCGCTTTGTTGTGATATTCACTTTATTGCTGTGGTCTGGAACCAAACCCGCAATATCTCCAAGGAATCACTGCACAGATATTCTCTCATTCATCCTTAAACAACCCTGTGAGGTATATACTATTATTACCCTGATGTGAAGTTTATTTTATTATTATTATTATTTTTTTTTTGAAGGAAGGATTTTTTATTTATTTATTTATTTATTTTTTGGCTATGTTGGTTCTTCGTTTTTGTGCGAGGGCTTTCTCTAGTTGCGGCAAGCGGGGGCCACTCTTCATCGCAGTGCGCGGGCCTTTCACTGTCGTGGCCTCTCTTGTTGCGGGTCACAGGCTCCAGACACGCAGGCTCAGTAGTTGTGGCTCACAAGCCTAGTTGCTCCGCGGCATGTGGGATCTTCCCAGACCAGGGCTCGAACCCGTGTCCCCTGCATTGGCAGGCAGATTCTCAACCACTGCGCCACCAGGGAAGCCCCTATTATTTTTTTAATTGAAGGATAGTTGATTTACAATATTGTGTTAGTTGTAGGTGTATAGCAAAGTGATTCAGCTATACATATATATTTTTTTCAGATTCTTTGCCATATAGGTTATTAGATTCTTTCCCATATAGGTTGAATATAGTTCCCTGTGCTCTACAGTAAATCCTTGTTATCTATTTTATATATAGTGGTGTGTATCTGTTAATCCCATACTCCTAATTTGTCCCTCCCCGACCCCACCTTTCCCCTTTGGTAACCATGAGTTTGTTTTCTATGTCTGTGAGCCTGTTTCTGTTTTGTAAATAAGTTCATCTGTATCATATTTTAGATTCCACTTAGAATTGATATCATATGGTATTTGTCTTTCTCTGTCTAACTTACTTCACTTGGTATGATAATCTCTAGGTCCATCCATGTTGCTGCAAATGGCATTATTTCATTCTTTTTTATGGCTGAGTAATATTCCATTGTATATATGTACCACATCTTCTTTATCCATTCATCTGTTGATGGACACTTAGGTTGCTTCCATGTCTTGGCTATTGTAAATAGTGCTGCTGTGAACATTACGGTGCATGTATCTTTTCAAATTAGAGTTTTCGTCTTTTCCAGATATATGATATGAAGTTTAATAATTTGCTTTAGGTACACAGTTGTTATGTGGTTGACCTGGGACTTGAACCAGAGACTGAGTGATCCTAAAGATTAGGTGTGAGGAACCATAAATGTTATCAAGTATTAGTATAGCTGCTGCCTGTTCTGGTCCTCTTTTTTTTTTTTTTAATTGAGATAAAATTAACCATTTAAAAGTGTACAATTCAGTGGCATTTAGTGCATTCACAATGTTCTGCACCTGTCAACTCTAGTTCCAGAATACTTTCATCACCCCAAAGGAGACCCTGCACCCGTTAAGCAGTCACTCTCCAGTCCCCTCACCCCAGCCTCTGGCAGCCACTAATCTACTTTCCACCCCTATGGCTTTGCCTATTCTGGACACTTCATATGAATAGAATCATATACTCTGTGACCTTTTGTGTCTGACTTCTCTCATTCAGCATAAGGTTTTCCACGTTCATCTATGTTGTAGCATGTGTCAGGCTGACTAATATTCCATTGTTTGGCTATACCACTTTTTGTTTATCCATTCGTTGGTGGACATTGGCTATTGTGAATAGTGCTGCTGTAAACACGTGTGCACGTATTTGAATACTGAATACCTGTTTGCAGTTCTGTGAGTTCCACTCAAAAGTGGCATGGCTGGGATAAGTGGTAATCAGTGTTTAACTTTTTTTTTTTTTTTTTTTTTGGCTGCGTTGGGTCTTCCTTGCTGCGCGCGGGCTTTCTCTAGTTGCGGTGAGCGGGGGCTACTCTTCTTTGCAGTGCGCGGGCTTCTCATTGCGGTGGCTTCTCTTGTTGCGGAGCACAGTAACTTTATTTTTTAGGATGCTTTTCTGCATGTGGTAGTAATGCCCTGGTGGGCCCCAATGGCCCCTCACACAGGGCCGGGTGCCGGGCACTGAGCGCATGTGCATCGGGTGATGCATCCTCCTTCTTCTCTGCCCACTTGGCTCCAGCCCCCTAATCTGTCCCTCTCTCCCTGACAGACGTGCCCGTGGAGAAGCTGGCCGCCATGCCCGCCTTGCGCAGCGTCAACCTGCGCTTCAACCCGCTGAATGCCGAGGTGCGCGTCATCGCCCCACCGCTCATCAAATTCGACATGCTCATGTCTCCGGAGGATGCGCGGGCCTCCCCACCCTAGGCTTCCCTCCTCATGCCCGCCCAGCAAGGGACAGAGGCCACCTGGCCTGGCGGCCTGAGGAGAGGGAGTCCCACGCGCCCATGGGAGGCCAAGTTTGGGGGGTTGGGGGCGGGCGGGCTGAATAGCGTGTGGCGGGAGGGGTGTGGCGGTCCAGGATAGATAGCGTAGAGCAGTAGTGGGCCCTGGAATGCCGGGAGGGAGGAGGCGAGGACGGGGCTGGAGCCCAGACTCTGGGCTCTCACAGCTTCTGTGCAAACCTGGGCAGATCCTCTGAGCCTTACAATTTGAGGAAAGGGGCAATGGCAGGGGCTTTTGCCTCCTTTGGGCTCCCAGAAGGCTTTTGGGGGAACACATGCCTCCAAGTTACCTTCAAATCATTGGTACCTTCTGGGCCCACGGATGAGCATCGCTGAGCATTTTCCAGGCCCTTGTGTGTTCGAGGCCTTGTTTCTAGTGCTGAAAGCCAGTGGCTGCCATAAGAGGGACAGAAGACAATCTCCATCTATTTATTGATTCCTGAGAACCGACCAGGATGAGGCCTTCCACAGTGCCCCGTGCTCAGCCCTGTGGGTCCCTGGATTGGCAGGAACCTGAACCAGGAGTCATGGGAAAGCTGTGGAGACAGTGTGGCCTGACACTGTAGCAGGATTGAGAACGTTTGTATAGGAGCCCAAGAACCAGCAGGCTGGCAAGTGGAGAGCAAATCAAGTAGGCTCTGTCCTTCCTCATGCCTAAGAAATCGGTGGGGTAGGAAGTCAGGAGTGCCCCATCCCTCCCCTGGGAGTGAGCGGGGGTGCCTGGCATCAGCCCTTCTGCTGCAGGAGAGGTGGCCCAGAGAGAAGCAAAGCCATTTGCACCTGTGCCACCCTCAACAGTCTCCCTCTGGCAGGAGTCTGGCTGCCTTGTCACCGGTCCACACGGGGCAGAAGGCACTGTGGACCATTGGGTTCGTGGCCAGCCAGCTCCCAGGCCACCACCCAGAGCCCTGATGACCTAGTCATCTCTAGGCCCTCAACCTGGAGTCTAGGGTGTGGCCAGGTAATTGCGTGACCAACCATCTCTGTTTGCCCGGGACTGAGGGGTTTCCTGGGACGTGGGACTTTCAGTGCTAACACTGGGATGACACCCGGCAAACAGGGGCAACTGGTCCCTCTACCAGGAGAGAGCCTGGGGCTCTTGCTTCCTGACAACACCTGTGGTTTGGAGAACCTCTGACCCCTTGATCCCCAGGTATCTACCTCCCACCTTCTCATCTGTGGAGCAAGCAGGCTCAGAGCCCACCTTGCCTGGTCTGTGGGAGACACCTGAGGCCCCAGGGCTTGGAGCAAGCCAGGCTACCCAGATCCTACATTTGTGGACCAGTGGCCAGTCTTCCATTCCTAAGGTTAGGCTGTTCAGAGCTCAGACCACCGCTCAGAGCACTAACACTTTATCAGAACGCTCCCAGTCCCGTTCCCGCTCTCCAGCTCCGAGGCCCGCCCCCGCTCAGGCCTTCTGTCTCTCGGCGAGAGGCTGACAGGTTGGGCCATTGTTGGCCCGTCACTGAGCGCTCGGTGTTCATGTTCACTCTGCTCATCTCCCAAGGCCTGGTTGGTGAAGCTCTGGAAAAAAGGGTTTTCAGGGTGAGGAGGCTGAAACGGGATCTTCTAGGGCTTCCGAGTTCAGCCATGGACGCTGGGGACAAGTGAGTCTGCAGTCCAGCCTAAGCTGTCCTGGTACCCCCTACCCCCCAGCCTGTGTCCCGGAGTGGAGTTTCTCCTTGTCAAAGAAGGGGCGTACTTTTCCGACATGCACAAAGGCATTGTATGGCTAGAACTTTGCAACTCAAGTATGGTCTGTGGGCCAGCAGCATTGGCGTCCACGGGAGCTCGTTAGAAACGCAGAATCCCAGGCCCCACCGCAGACCTCCGGAATCAGAACCTGCATTTCAAAAGATCCCCAGGTGATTCCTACGAGCACTTTACTGTTTGAAAAGCAGAGGCCTGGGGTGACCCTCGGGATGTCCTCAGAGTGGAGGGTGAAGGTTCTCAGCTCTCCCCCTGCCCTGTCAGGGGTCCGAGTCTGTGCTCATCCCCCTCCCTAAAGCAGTCCCCAGAGACCTTGGGCCTCTTCGATCTTTTCAGAGTCTGTGTGGCACTCCCAGTGAAGGGACTGACCCAAAGCCACCAGGAGAGGAGGGCTGGGTTTGCCCGGCCCTCTGGAGCCCTGCCTTTCCGGGTAACCTCTGCATGCTAAGCCGCTGCTTCCCCAGGTCCTCGCCTCAAGCCCTTTGAAGGGGATGCTTCTGGAAGCTGTTTTCTACTCTGCTTGGAGAGCTTGCCCTTGCCTGCTGGGGAAGCTTGGGCGTCAGAGACGGCCCCAAATCAAAGCCCACTGTGTGAATGAGCCCTTAGTTTCAGTCTGCAATAAAGAACGCGTTGGTTTCATCTGCCTCTTGGTGTTTGATTTATTCTCACGGCACACACCTCTCGCGGCCAGAGCGTTGATCCCACCACCAGCGAAGAGGAGGGGCTGCCCCTCTTGCTGGAAGCATGAGGTAAAGCAGCTCGGCTGGGGTGAAGCTTGGAACATTCACAGTGGGCGGAGGCACGGCCAGGCAGAGTTGACGCCTGCCCTGACGCTGTGCTGCTGCAGAGCGCTAAATATCAGCTGGGGGAGACCCGGTACCTGCGGAAGGATGAAGGGACCTGCTGTGCCCCCATTTCTCCCTGACTGATGCCAGAAATTCTACCCTTAGCGATTGATTTCTCAGGGTCCGAAGTTCTGAAGGAGGCGTCTCTGGACCAGCAGCAGCATCCAGGGAGCGGGTTAGATAGCTCCCCCCGACCCCCCGTATCTACAGAATCAGATGCTCTGGAGGTGGGGCCCAGCACTCGGCTTTAACAAGCCCTCCACGTGTTCTGATGCAAGTTAGAAACTGCTTCTGGGTTCAAGGTTTAAGTCAGTTTTTGTTTTCTAAATCTGGGGGGGTCAGCCTGAGTTTGCCTTGAGTTTTAGGCTAGACTCTCCATCATTTTTATTTAACAAACACATATAGAGCTTAGTGCATACCAGGCAGTGTCTAAGCACGTTACAGATATTAACTCATTTAATCCATCGAAAAACCGCAGTGAGCTCTGTGAGTTGGGCAAATCCTTTTCCCCTCTCCGGACCCCGATTGCTGTCTGTAAAGGGAAGGGGCTGTACTAGGAGGTCCCTGAGCGCCTTTCCAGAACTCCCCTGGTCACTGTCTCTCTGATTCTGGGGGCTCTGCTCTAGCTGTCTGCAGTGGACTAGCCTGGGCTCAGGCTGGTGCCCATCCCCACCCCAAAGGTCAAGCAGAAGACGCCCCCTGACTCCGTTTCTTCTTGCTGAATGCTGGCTCACCAGAAGTATCACAGATTGACCTGTTGGTCAGACAAAGCTGAGCCGACTCTTCTCCCAGTAAGGGACAGCTTTACTACGTCTTCCCAGCGTGTCAGCATGGGGAGGGCAAAGTCACGGTAGTGAGGAGATTTCAGAGTCTGGTTTCAGGTGGAGCTTTCAGTGCAGGGGAGGACGCCTTGACTAGGATTGCATAAAGATTGTGATATAGTTTAGGATCGGTGGACACAACAAAGAGATGTTTTAAGGCGAGGGGTTCAAAGAGTCTTAAGTCTTAAGCTCCCTTTTGATGCTATTTACTGAAGAGTCGGGCAGTTTGATGTTCATTTAAATGATTCTGGAATTTCCTAGAATGAACAATACAATGATTTACGACTTTTACTTCCTGGGCAAGAGTTTCCTGGAATAGTACTGTTATGTCGAAGAGGATGGGATACAAAGACTTATTAATGTCGACAGTAAGCTGTATGGGACTAGAGGGTCGTTTTGTTTTGTTTTGTTTGAGAATACAGCTGACATGTTATATTAGCTTCTTGTGTATAACAATGATTCAATATGTGTATATATTGCAAAATGACCATCACAATAAGTCTATTAACATCCATCACCACACATAAAGGGTTTTGGTCCTCAGGCTCTCCCAAATTCAGTGTTGGACGAAAGGACCTTACTTTGGAGCTGCCATTTACATGAAACATGCCTGTCCCTTCTCAGAAAGCTGGCCCTGGGCGGGGACCAGTTCCTGGAAGGGTGAGCGTTGGCAGGGGCCCAGAAGGCCTGGCCAGAGCACTGGGAGAGTTGCCAAGGCCAGGGAGGGCAGGCCTGAGAGACCATGTCACTGGATCGCTGGGCAGCTCATGGGCTGGGCCGGGCCCAGGGGCAGCCGGATCATGCTGTGGACACGTGCCTCAAGGCCGGGTGGGCTGGACCCATCCCTCAGAAAAGGCACACAAGCCCAGATACTTTAGGTCCGAGCAGGGGCACTCACTGAGCGCCTACTGTTTATCAGCACTGGGCCAGCCAGCACTTGCAGGTTTTCTCGTTTACTATCAGCAACAGCCTCTTGGTGCTCACTCTGCAGATGAGGACAGGCGTAGGGCTTGGGGGTTGGCGTGTAGCTCGGAAGGAGCAGAGCTGGGGTTTGAACTGGGAGGCTGACTCGGGTGGGAGAAGCAATTGCTTTTTCCAACTCACATGTTCCTTCTCCCATCACATTCCTGTGAAGAGCCTCTGAGCCTTGCTTTCCTCATCTGTAAAATGGGTGCAAAGACTGCCTCCTATAATGCCACAGGTGGTGTAGGTAAGTAGCCCTTGGTGATCAGCATTATGTCCATTTCACACACCCGAGAGCTTCCTCGCCCATCTGCTTACACCTGCCCTTGTGTGGACAGCTTTAGTGCCCTGACAAGAACCTTGCCTCTCTCAGGTGAGCACAGAGCTGTTTGTCACACATCCCTGGGGCACATCTGGATGCTGAGAGGAGATTTAATTCCACAGGGAGGGGCTTCCCTGGTGGCGCAGTGGTTGAGAATCTGCCTGCCAATGCAGGGGACACGGGTTCAAGCCCTGGACCGGGAAGATCCCACATGCCACGGAGCAACTGGACCCGTGAGCCACACCTACTGAGCCTGTGCGTCTGGAGCCTGTGCTCCGCAACGGGAGAGGCCGTGACAGTGAGAGGCCCGCGCACCGCGATGAAGAGTGGCCCCCGCTCGCCACAACTAGAGAAAGCCCTCGCACAGAAACGAAGACCCAACACAGCCAAAAATAAATAAATAAATAATTCCACAGGGAATGAGAAGACTGACAGCTCACCGCTCCCCCCATCTTCACAGTTCAGGGATCTATGAAGTTCTGCCTCGGGCTGCCAAGGACAGCTAATAACTCAGGACAATGAGGCATTCAAGGCCTTGGCCAGGAGCCAGCTGGGGCTCATGCTACTCTGTGTACATCCAGATTCTTACCAGCCAAGAGCACCCTGGCACCCTCTCTCCTGTAGATGGGAAGCACTTAAATTAGGGTGTCTTCAGGGGTGGACCCTGCAGGACCGCCACACCACACAACTCCAGTGGTGCCAGTCAAAATGCATTCTAGGGCTTCCCTGGTGGCGCAGTGGTTGAGAACCTGCCTGCCAATGCAGGGGACACGGGTTCGAGCCCTGGTCTGGGAAGATCCCATATGCCGCGGAGCAACTAAGCCTGTGTGCCACAACTACTGAGCCCGCGAGCCACAACTACTGAAGCCCACGCGCCCAGAGCCCATGCTCCACAACAAGAGAAGCCACCGCACCACAACGAAAAGTAGCCCCCTCTCGCCAAAAACTAGAGAAAACCCGCGCGCAGCAAAGAAGACCCAAAGCAGCCAAGAATAAATAAATAAGTTAATTAATAAAAAAAAAGAAAGAAGTTGCAAAAGGACCCTGAGCTGAATTCAGCCCACAGATGTATTTTGTTTGGCCTGCACAATGTTTAGAAGTAATTTTGAGTTAGTTTCTCAATAATTGTAAATTGGGAGCTAAAATTTTTCAAGAAAAAATCTGGGTTTCTGGCTTCTGAAAAATCAGAAAAGCTGGCAACCCTGAGCCTACATTCTGATGGCAGTGATCTCCTGGATCTGGAAGCCAGGCAGGAGTGCCCTAGTGGCCCCACCTGGCCACATTCATTTATGCATTGGCCTCACCTGCCCCGCCCCTGTAGGCCCCCAAGTCTGACACCTGGTTAATGTTCAGCCTGTGCAGAGGGGTGTCTTTCCCTAGGAGGACAGCACAGCAGGAGGAGCGGCCAGCAGGGCAGGGGAGGGATGATGAGCCGATTTAAAAAGAGGTGGGATTTCCAGGTTTGTGTCCACTGGGAGCTAGGAATGTGAGTACTAGGAGACCAGATTAGTGATCACCAAATGATTTGCTTCTAATCCCACCTCCGTTTTCACATTGATGCCAAGAATGTGGACTTAAGCAACTGTGTAACTTGCTCAAGGTTACACAGTAAGCAGAACTTGTTCTAGAACCGGAGACTCCTGACTCCCAGACACAGCATCACACAGCCTAACACATGGCACACTGCCAGCCTGGACTTCAGCCAGGTTGCTTGGCTAAACCTCAGTTCCTCCAAATTCACCACAGCCCATTAAACCTTCCCTCCCTTGGCTGGCGGTTCCTGTTTTGCTCTCTCCAAGGAGAAAGGCAGTCCTTCAGTCATGTGATTGCCCCTCTGACCTCCCTCAGTGCCCCCAGAAAGCTTGATTTAAGAAGATCACCCTTCACCTTCTCCCCCACCCTTCCCTTCAGACCCTTCTCCAAGCAGGGGTCCACATCGATTCCAGTTAGCACAGGAAGCGCTCCTCCCTTCAAGGACCTTCTCAATCCCACTGCCCTCCTGCCAGCTCCTGGCATCCAGCTTTTCAGATGGAAATCAGTTCCCAGGAAGGTGAGGCTGTCTGTGCAAAGACTCCCTGGGACACAGCACTTGAACCCAGCCACATCTGTTGGGGGTGGGGTGGGATGGGGAGCAGCTCCCCTGAGCATGAGGGGCGAGGCCAAGGGCTTGGCCAGATGGGCAGAGCGGGAAGCCCTGAAGGGCAAGGAAGTGGTGGGGCTCCTCGAGATGAACAGGGATTGCTTCTGTGCCCTGGATGACTGCACTCATAGTTTCTCAGATGCTCCAAGAGGACCAAGAACCTTGAGGGTAGGGTGGGGTGGGGGGCAGCAGGGCCAATGCCCTAGGAGTCTAGAGGAATGTTCTGCCTCTTTCCTCCACTGTCCAGCTGTGTAATATTGGGTAAGTCATTAACCTTAGTGGCTTCACCTGTAAAAGAAGAGTGACGATGCCTGCTTGACTGAAGGTTCGGGGCTGGGCAGTACCCCAGACTGACGGGCAGGTGAACCTGGGAGGAGGCATGATCTGAAATAGAGCAGTGGCAGTCAGCTTTCCCGGGAGGCCCTTTGGAGGAGGGAGAGGAGTGAGAGAAGAAACTTTTTAAATCTTCATAGAAAGACCTTTACCCAATCTATCTGTGTAGCCTCCACCCATAACTTTGGGGATAAGGAAGGACACTGTGTCAGTGGTACTTGCCTTTTTATCCTCACAGCAGTCTTGAGAAGAAGATGACATATCCCATTTTACAGATGGGGAAAATGAGGTTAGAGGGCTTAAGCAACTTACGCAGGGCCACACAGATAATAAATGGTGGAGACAGAATTCACACCCAGGTCTTTCTATCCACGGCACTGCCCTGCCTGGCCCTCAAAGGCTGGACCACTGAGTTTGTTTTGAATGGTTCCACATGTACTTGGGCACAGTACAAAGGTTCCGACGGTGAAAGAAAGAAGTCTGCAGAAGAGGAGGGAGAAGGAAGGAAAAGAGGCTCTGTGATCCAGAATGATTTAAGTAAAAAAGACCAGGTGGGGGAATTGACCACAAGCTTAAGTTAATGCACCAGAATGATGTGACTGCTAAAGAAAGAAGAAAGGGAGGGGAAAAAGAAGGAGGAACCAAGAAAAGGTGAGACTGAACTATTCAAAGCCTAGTGCCCACAGAAATATAGCTCATATTTATTGAGCACCTTCTATGTTAGGCACTGTTATAAGTGCTTTGCTATATGGTAGGCACTATTATTATCCCTACTTTTTAGATGAAGGGAAACTGAGGCACAAAGAGGTTATATAAATTTCCCAAAGTCACACATACAATAAGTGGCAGTGCTGGACTATGCAGATTTTACAGCCTTGTCCTGAACTCTGCATTGGTCAAGGGGGCTTGATGTGACTTGTCGCAGTTCTGGGTCCTATCAGGGAGACTTCAAGAACTGTGAGCACTTCCACAGGAAGGTGGACTCAAGATAGTAATGATATGATAACTAACTTTTATTGAGCTCTTACTCTGAGCCAGGCACTATTCCAAGAGCTTTACACAGAGGAACTCCTTTCATCTTCACAATAACTCTAGGGGATAGGCATTATCCCCATTTTACAGATGGAACTGAGGCAAATCACAGGAAGCAAAAAGCCCAAAGAAACTCAGGTGTTTCACCTGCAGAAGGGCAGACTTGAGAGGGTGCCCTCCCTCCCTCCAGCTCTCTGAAGGGCTGTCCTGGGGAAAAGAGAGTGACCTGAAGGCAGAAGAACCCACTGCTGGGCATTAGGATGGGGACACCTGCCCAGGTCAGGGTTACACTCAGTGACCTCTAAGGCCCTTCCAGTCCTGAGACTCTGCCAGCCATTTGGGGCAGAGGACAGGCTAGAGGGAGAAGGGAGACTAGGAAGAAGCCTGGTGGGAACCGTTTCCCCAGAGTCCCCCCAGAATAAACCCCTAATCCCCAATAATGGGAAGAATGGGACGTTCACTCTCTTCCATCTGCCTGGAACCTGGGATCATCATTCATATGACAAAAGTCTATGGTGGTGCCTGACAGGGGCTGGAATGGTGAGAGGGAGATGGCCTCCTATCCAGCTCAACGGACCATTTGTTGGGCATCTACTACATGCTGGGCAGAAACTTTGACGTCATCTCATTTACTTCCCTCAAAGCCATTTCACAAATGCAGAAACTGAGGCTCAGGTGCAGGTAAGACACTTGCCCAAGGGTAGACATCTGGTGAGCGCCTGGCCAGTTAATTCCAGAGTCAGTGGTCATCTACTGACACATTGTCCCTGCTCTCCTTGCCCTCCTGTGTATCACAGCTGCCTCCATCCCCTTCTCAGGAGGGCCTCAGGGTCCTGGACACCAGGCTGGGTGGCTGGGGGTCAGGCTGGGGTGAGACGAGGACGACGAGTGGCGCTGGGATGGGAGTCACGGGGAGAGGGACACAGAGTTATCGGATGTCGCTGCCAGGGCTGCAGTTGCCAGTGGGCTGTCCTCTACTTTGGACGGGTGCTCCGTCCCTGCGGAGGGAGTCACATCTGGGAGGCGACCCGGGGCGCCCAGGCTCGGACACATGCTGCGGGCAGGGGGCGCTGCGCAGGCAAACGTGTGCCGGGTGCCATGGCGACGGCGCGGCGCGGCACAAGCCCCCTCCCTCTGGACGGGGAGGGCGGGCAGCGGGCAGCGGGCAGTAGAGCCGGGAGGGTAGCTGCGCTGCTCGGGAGCCTTCAGCCCCGGCCGCTGCCCGGCCGCCTCCGGGCGGCAAGGGGAGCGAGACCCCGCGCAGGGCTGGGGCCTGCGAGCGCACGCCCCTCCGCCCGCTTCCGCCGGGCCCTGGGCTAGAACCGCCAAGCGCAGAGGCTGGGGCGCTCGCCAGCAGCCCAGCGCCGGAGCCCCCCGGTCCCCTGCCGGCTCACAGGGGCCCGCTGCCTCCCCCCCGTCGGTGACTGTCCCAGAGCGGGCCGGAGTGGGCAGCATGGAGGGTGAGTGACCCCGGGGCTGGAGCTGGGGCTGGGGCTGGGGGTGGGTGGGTACCGACTAAGGAGCAGTGAGCCAAGAGAGAGGAAAGGGACTGGGGGTCTGATGGGGGGCTGTCCAGAGCCCGACACTGTGACACTGTGTGTATGTGTGTGTGTGACAGACAGACACACATTGAGAGAGAGAGAGAAAGACCTAGAGTGCTCTGTAGTGTGTGTGCGTGAATATGTATGTGTGAGAAACTGAGAGAGAGAGGGAGGGGGGGAAAGACCTGGAAGCCTCTGTCCCTGTGTGCATAGGACGCTCCCTCCTGCCTGGGCAGGGGATCCTTTGAAACCGGCTGAGGACAGCTTACCTATTAGCTTTAGAGTAATTGCCATCCCTTCCAGCAGGCAAAGTCGCAGGGATGGAATTCTACACAAGATCTCCTCAATGCAGAATTTCCCTCCCTGGGAGAAAGGAGAGGGAACTATGGACCTGACCTCCAGGACTTTAAGGGATAGGGACCCAAGGCATAAGGCTGCTTCCTCCAGCCTTACCAGGTGGGGGTCCAGACGCCCCTCTCAGCCAGTGTGGGAAGGGAAACCATACTTGGGCAAAGAAACTGGAGGACTGAGGGCTGGTCCACTGGCTTGCTGGGTGTCTTTGGGGTTTTGCCTAAACCTCTCCGTGCTATTGGTTACCCATCTCTTGAATGGAGAAACTTACATTCAGCGGGCTTCACAGAGTGGCTGTGAGGGTAAAATAAGACAAGATGTGAACAAAATCATACCTGTAAAAGAAGGCTGCTCCAGGAGGTAATAAAACCCAGAAATGGCAAGCAAGGCATTGCAAACACTGCTGGCAAGAAAGAAAAGGGAGTTTTACAGAACATTGTGTGCAGCTGCACTTGTAGCTTTCCAGTGAGCTAGGGTTGAAAAGTGCACACACACAACACAATGAGAAATGAGATACAATGAGATACAATGAGAAATGCAGAACTGAAGTGTCAGTGAACAGAAGCCAAGGAAAACTGGCGAAGACAGAGCAAAGAGCTTTCAAAGTCTGCGTAAGGATAGCAAATGAACCTGCTCGGGGCTTGGGCGTGTGGTGCTCGTAACCTTTACGCACAAGGGAGAGCAGCCAGCGCAGGGCACAGGCAATTTTACTTCAAATGGTGGAATGAGGAGCATAAGGAGGAAATTGAAGCCCAAGATAGGTGATTGGATAAGGCGTCAAGCCACATAAAATCCAAGCCCAGACAAATGACATCCCAGGGACCTGGAGCCATTTGCAGATATAATTATTGCCTTGGAGGAAATGACAGAGAATGAAGGAAGTGCCAGAAAACTGAAGATGGGCAAATGTCCTGATTTTCAGAAAGGAAGAAAAGGTAGATTTAAAAAAACCCTAAACTGCTCAGATTGATATTGACCTCTATTAAAATTCCAGAATAAATTATCAAACATATAGTGAACACTTAGGAGACAATAAAGCAATCACACATCTAAGAATTTTTTTCAAAGGATGCCATCCTGTACGCTTGCAAAGATATGGGCCCAAGCATTTTCATCACACTGCAAAATTGGGAATCATCCAGATGTCCATAAATTAAGTAAATTAAATGATGAGAACACCTGCAACGGCATGCTGTATAGACACTAAGAATTGTGTTTAGGATTTTATTTACTGGCACGAAAATATGTTTACTGCCTACTGTGAGTAATTTTTTAAAAAGCAGGTTTTAGAACACATGTTTAGTATGATCCCCTTTATGCAAAATTACATAGGCTTATTATTGGATGTATATGTAAAGTATAAGCAAAGAGATGGTCACTAACATCTTTGGGTGCTCCTGCTTCTGAAAGCATACCCTAAGAGAGCTTATGCCTGGAAGCAGAGGTCAGGAGAGTAAGATGGGGAAGGGAGAAAAGGCAAGAACCAGAACCAGTTGTGTGGACGAGCTGGGTTCAGCTATGGGCCAGTAGGGCCCATAGAGAGTATGGGCCTCTCTCTCTGGTCGCCTTCTGAGAAAAGTGCAGAATGCACCTGAGATTTTCGCCACGCAAGATGGGGAGCTGACTGCTCTTTGTTCCTCTCCACTGGCTGTAGTCCCACACTTCTAGGTTGTTCCCGTTTGTGGCTTCAAAGAAAGCAAACCAGAGAGAGCCCTGGTGGAGGCTTGATGAGGCGCTGGAAGTGCAGGGTACTGTCCACCCGGCCAGAATCTTTGGGATGTGTCTGGGAGCATCACAAACGCGTCGGCCATGGGGGTCATCTCTGGGTGTGAAATTTCAGGGATGTTTATTTTACTCTCTTCTTTTGTCATGCTCAGAACTGCTTTATAGTAAGCACGTTGTTTTTTTATAAAAACAAAACAATCTTTTTCAAAAAGAAAGAAAATAACGTAGTGGTCATTAGGAACATATTAGTGCTCACTAAGAACAGACCAGGCTAAACCTACCACATTTCCTCTTTCAGACTGGGTTTCCAAGAGGTAGAAAGATGAATTACGAGATTTCAGCAGGACCCTGCTAAGTTCTCTCATGAGAGCCCTGTGAACTGATGGAGAGTTGTGGGAAGGGGGCTGGAGGACTGATGGCGGGGCTTTCATTAAGACTTTAATGCAGCTTAGAGGTCCCTCGGACTCTGACCTTGACATGACATTAAATAATTTAGAGGGAAAATAAAAGGCATGCTCATCAAATCTGTGGATAAGAGCCATAACACCCACACAGCAACAGTTCAAGATTTAAATGAAGGGTATCTTAACATTCTGGAATGCTGGATCAAAACTAAGAAAGTGAAATGAAAATGGAAGTGAAATGCAAAGTCCTGAATTTAGATTCCCCCCCAAAATCAATTGCGTACATTTCAAATAGGGGAGATCTGGCTTGCAATCTTGAGGAAGGTTTCTGGGGAGATCAAAATGGATTGACAGTGAGATGGATCTAGCTAGAATCCTGCTTGCTGAAGAGACACTGAGATGTTCAGGGTGGGAAAAAAGGCAGGGAGAGGGGGATGACCTTGGGGACAGGTGCCCATTCTTGTTCTGTGTGGCTCCAGGGAGCAGAACTGGGGCAGGTGGGGACAAGTTACAGTAAGACAACTCAACTCAACAACAGGAAGAACCTTCTGTCACTCAGAGTTGGCCTAGAAGCTGTGTGCTTACCAGGTCTCATTGAGCAAGGGTCACGGACTGGCCGGATTACTGACTGGAGGGCAGAAGGAGGTATTCTTGGGTGGCTGGCCCCAAAATAGGATCTGGATGGTCTCTGAGGGCTTGCAGACAGACACCGCAGTCTGCCCAGCCTCCTGCAGAGCTGCTGGGGTCAGTGGGCAGTGGTCCCCCTCAGGCCTTCCACCCTGGGCCTTGGCTGTGTGGTTTGCTGTGCAGTGAGACAGCAGAGGACAGCAGTCCCCGCCCCAGTCCCAGCCCAACCCCAGTCCAGCGGCGTCCTCAGAGCCCCTGGAAGCCTCCACAGCTGCCTGCCCAGCCTGGGAGCTCCGTGGCAGAGGGAGGCCAGAGGCTGGGAGGATCTCTGCTCACACTGCCTGGCGGTGGGTGACTTGTGGGGAAGTGGCCCATGCGGGGGAAGGTCACCGGAGAGAGGAGGGGACAGGAACAAGCTAGCTGGTGTCCCTCCAGCACGGGACACAGAAGCTTCTTGGAAGTCCAGGTGGGCTCTGCTTTTCCGTGCCCCCAGAAATGCTGCCAGAGACACTGTCAGAGTTGAGACCCACTGATGTAGTGAGTATTTTAATCATATTTATCAGAGCTTCCTTCTGATTAGAAGGGTTAAAACTCAGGTTAGTGAAAAGGAAACTAAGAGTCACTTAAAACACCCGCTGTGAATATACACTGTTGACGTTTTTTTGTTTATTTTTTGTCATTTGTTTGGAATGGCACACACACACTTTTATACGGAATACAGTTGATAATGCGTGTACATACTATTTTGTAAGCATTTCAACCTCGGCCAGTATTTTCCCTCACACCATCAGAACTTGTTCTATTCCTTAGGTGAATCCCTAGAAGTGGAACGCCTGGCTCCGGGTGTGGGTGTGGTGTCAGGGTGCTGAATGGATGTGCCCCAGTTGCAAAGGCTGAGCGATGGGTGCCTCTCCCACGCCCCGCAGCGCACAGCCACTCTCTGGCGTCACTGAGCGCTTTTCCTTTCTGTGAACCTGATTGATGGAAAGCTTACCCCTGTGTTCTTTTAAAATTGCATTTCTTTGATTACAAACGAACTTTTTTGTCTCATGTGTTCATTAGTCATTTGTACTGTGTTGTGCTGTGTTCTTCTGTGGGTCCCCAGTGGCTCACGGCCCAGGCTGTGTTCACCCAGGAGGCTCTTGGGAAGTCGGTGCTGAATGGTGAACCCAGGTCTCTAGTCTGGGGCTGAGCTCCCAGGTGGTGGTACCAGGGCAGACAAGCAGGTGGCTATAACGATGAAGGTATTAGTGGGAGAGCTGTGAACTCAGAGGAGTACCCAGACGGATTCTGTGCTCAGGAATTTCATTTTGGTGTTGATTTATCTCTCATGCATCTTTCAGGCTTTGTAGGGAGGCCCACACTAAAAGTATTATAAAAGTATCATGCTCAGATTCATTGTGCAGTTTAATACTGTCAGTAGGGCTGCTGCTGGGCTAACACGTATTGAGTGCCATGTGTCCCACATTTTGCCGAGTTCTCTTCATACGTTATCTCACTCTTTTCAGTAAGTGTGAGCTTATCTCCATTTTGCCAGTGAAGACTTTGGTTTCCAGAGAGGTGATGACTTACCCGAGGTCATAGCCAGGAATTGTGTGTTTCCACTTTAAAGCTGAGAACAATAAGTTCCCACATAGATGAGGAGATGTCTTAGTCAGCTTGGGCTGCTGTAACAAAATACCATAGACTGGGTGGCTTATAAACAACTGAAATTTACTTCTTACAGTTCTGGAGGTTGGGAAGTCCAAGATCAAGGTGCAAATCCAGTGTCTGGTGAGGACCCGCTTCTTAGTTCACACATGGGCTCCCTGTGTCCTCAGGTGGTGGAAGGGGCAAGGGAACTCTCTGAGGTCTCTTTTACAAAGGCGCTAATCCCATTCATGAGAGCTTTCCCTCATGACCTAATTACAGTTGACCCTTGAAAAACACGGGTCTGAACTGCGTTAGTCCACTTATACCCAGATTTTTTTTTTCAGTAGATGCGTACTACCGTACTGAACGATCTGTGGCTCGTTGAATCCATGGATGTGGATCCACAGATACGGAGGGCTGACTGTAAAGTTATATTCGGATTTTCGACTGCACAGGGGTCCGAGCCCCTAACCACCCCACGTGTTGTTCAAGGGTCAACTATACCTCCCAAAGGCCCTACTTCCAAATACCATCACACTGGGGAAAAGGTTATAGCATATGAATTTTGAGGGGACACAGATATTCCATCTATTGCCTGAAGTCACCAGAGAGGAGAGCTGGGATTTCCCAGTCTGTGTGCATCCACTACCTTCAGGGTCTTTGGTCCAACTCCTTTATCTGTGGTTCCCAGACTGGAGTGTCCATCAGAATCACCTGGAGGATGCGTTAAACCAGAGATACCTGGTTTCTGGTTCCCTGGGGTTTCTGGTTCCCTAGATCGGGGGTGATTCCTGAGAATCTGCATTTCTAGCAAGTTCCAGGGGAAGCTGATGCTGCTGGCCGGGGACCACACACTGAGAACCAGCGCACCCCCATCTTCTCTCTGGCCCCAGACTTTCAGTGGCTCACAGCTTGATCTCTCAGATCATCAGAATGCCCTGGAGATAACCATTATTATACCCTGAGACCTCCAGGAAGCTCCCCGAGTAGAGGAATGGCTTAATTGGGTTCAGCGGATGAAATTTTCACAGGCTGTAGTGTATCCACAAGGGCACCAGGCAGATCCCAGGAAGGACGAGTCCAGGTGTTAATGAGGTCTCCGGCTGCTGGCTTGGGGCCCAGGTGGGGTGGGAGGCCTGCCTGCTTCCAACCCATCTCACCACAGGCCAGGGGAGTTGCCAGGAATAGGAAGCAGTTTTTCCTCCTTGAGAATAAATGCCGGAAACTGGCCTAAGTATAGAGACTGATGCTCAGGCTCAGCCGAGGGTCCAGGGACGGGCAGGGTTGCTCCCAGACACTTCTCAGGGCCGAATGAAAGGCAGTGGGGGAAACAGGCAGACTAGAGTTTAGCTGGGCAGGTTCTGGCAGTTTCCTCTACCCATCTACACCCACAGATTTCCCCAAGTCATGCGGGTTGATTTTGAGGCTCAGCAAGGGTGAGCTATCTAGGGAGGCTCCCAGCAGACTCTGTGATGGGGGTTCTTTCCAGAGGACCCTGGAGAAGGCCTTCCAACACCAGAAATGCCAGCCTTGAGCAGGACCCTGTCACCTGATGTCGGGATTTGTCTTTCTTTCCTTTTTCTCCTCATACAAATATTTATCCATTCAACAACCATTTACAATTGTCAGGCCCTGATGAGATGCTGGGGATATGACCACCAATGAAAGAGTGAAGATCCCTGCTCTCCAGGACCTGACTTTCAAAGGTGGAGGAAAAAAACCAGTAAACCTGGAAAGAAATAAAATATTGGCAGATTGAAGAAAATAAGCAGGATGCTGTGAGAGATAATAGTGGGGCACCTAAACTAAATAGAGTAATCAGGTACAGGCTTCTCCGAAAGACAACGTTTAATTGAAAGCTGAAGGAGGGGAAGAGGCAGAGGGAATAGGAAGAGATAAAGGCATTGAGATTGGAAAGAGCAAGAATGTGTTGGAGGCATCACGAGGTGACCAGAGCACAAAGGGCAAAGGGGAGAGTAGCAGGGGGTGAGGCCAGTGATGACAACAGGAATCAGACCATGCAGTAGAGAGTTTGGATTGTATTCGAGATGCGATGAGGAGTCTAGGCAATAATTGTTAGTGGCTCCTGCTGAAAACATTGGTGAAAAGCTAATGGGGAACTTGACAGTGAAGGGATCAGGCTGACATCACCTAAGCCCACTGATCAACCTTAGCGTTAAGAAAGAGACCACCAGGTGGCCTAGTGGTTAGGATTCCGGGCTTTCACTGCCACAGCCCAGGATTCTGCAAGTCGCGTGGCCAAAAAAAGAAAAAAAAAGAGAGAGAGAGAGAGACCACCAGACATAATCAGATCAAGCCTCTAGATCTAATTATCATTTATAGGAAATACAGGGGACAGAGAGTAGAACGTGTAAAATTACATCAAGAGGGAACAATCAGCAAAATCCAGTCTGTGAGAAATTCTGCAGACAAATGATGCAGACATTTATACGACAAATAAATTGCAGGGGGCCAAAAAGAAACAGAGGGAAAACCTAGAAACTAAGAGAGACTTAAGAGCCACATTAACCAAATGCAATGTGGAGATGGTGATAGATTTTACAATAACAGACCTCCAAGAATCAAGATTCCTGCTCCACACCCCTTTTGCAATGTAATGTTGCCACTCCTTCTATCAAGAGGTGGAAAATGTTTCTCCTTTGGCTTGAATCTGGGCTGACTTTGTGACTTGCCTTGGCCAACAGAATGTGGCAGAAGTGATGATATGAAAATTCTGGAGCTTAGATCTTAAGAAGCCTGTGGCTTCTTCCCTTGTTGTCTTGGAACCCTGAGACCGCCAAGCTAGCCTCTCATGAAAAAGCCCAGTCTAGCCTCTTGGAAGATGAGAGGCCACATGGAGGAGAACTAAGACACCATAGCACCAACCACCAGCCATGTGAGGGAGGTCATCTTGGACCTGCCAGCCCCAGCTGAGCCATCAGATGACCACAGCTGCATGGGTGATCCCGAGAGAGGCCTGCAGAAGGGCCACTCAGATTACTAAGCCACAGTGCCATGTCACTAGATTTTGGGTTGGTTCACCACATAATACGGAATAGAAACAGAAACCTTGTTTGGATCCTCACTCAAACAAACCAATTATTTTAAAAATTCTGTAACAATGAGAGAATTTTGAATGCTGGATAATTGATAATATTGTGACATAATGGTTAATTTTGTTAGGTGTGATAATGATACTGGGTTATGGATTTTTCTTGAGTCCTAATTTTTAGAGATACAATCTGAAATATTTATGAATGAAAGGAAGTGATGTGATTGTGCCTCAGAATAATCCAAAGAGAGGTGTGGGTATGGATGAAACAAAATTGGCCTTGAGATGGTAATTGTTGAAGGTGGATGATGTATACATGGGGGTTCTTTATACTCTTCTCTCTTGTCATGGTTCATTAAACTATATACTCTTGTATATATTCACTATTACATTCTCTCTTGTACATGTTTGACATATTAAAATAAAGATGTTTGGGTACAACTGGATGCCCCCGGAGGGCCTAAGCAGGGGAATATCATTTCCTCTTCTCACTGTGCACCCAAATCTTCCAGTTTCTCCCCCTCCACCGGCAGTCCCTCCACCCCCCTCCCGAGTGCCCCGCTGCACCTGCTGGTCCCTGTGGCCCGCACTGTGCCAGGTCATCGGCCTGTGCTCCCCCAGGGTCTTTCTAGCCTCCAGGTCCCAAGCCGCTGGCCGGCCTCCAGGTCCCAAGCCTCTGGCCGGCCTCCAGGCCAGTGGCTGAGCTCTGGATGCAACAGAAGATTCCCCCAAAGACTCCTCATCTCCTGGAACAGGCCACATTCAATCCCGGAGGAAGGCAGGAGGAGAGTTTACAAGATGACATCATGAGTCACCATAACTAATGACTTCCCAGAAGAGCTGTGGTTGGACACTCAGCCGCTCCCTTCCATACGTGTCTAGAGAGACACACACTGAAGCCTGGGATGAATTAGAGACACACAGAGCAGGGCCAACTCTGTTGCAGGCACCTGTGCCCCCTTGAGCGAGTCTGGGAACCCCTCTGATCCCAGTTCTCCCATTTCAAATGGGGCTAATACCTAACCTGTTTACCTCATGGGGTAATGGGGAGGGTTAGATCAAATAATAGACACGGAAGCGCTTTGTTAAATGCTGTGCAAATGAGGCAGCTGATACCACCATGGGAGGAGGTAAAGGGTGGGTGGTGGCCTTGGCTTTGGATGGTCTTCCGGAGAATTTAACGTGTGCCTTCTTTGATCCTCAGCCCTGGTTCAGAGTCCCCTTTCGTTCTCTGTCCCTCTACTGCCTTCTTGCCTCCCCAACTAAAGTTCTGTGGAGATGATGAGGAGGGACATCAAAGATTTTGAGGGTCTCATAGTTAGGATCCCAGAAGAAAACAAGTGGTGCACTCAGAAAGGGTTTAACAGAAGAGAGTTTAATAGAGAGACTTTACAGTGGGCAGGGGAAGGCAAGAGAACCAGCATGGGATGGTGACGCACCCAGCGACTGGCAGTCACAGGAAGCGGTCAGTGCAGAGAGGCAATGGTGTCACTGCGGCTCTGCAAGAGCTGGCGCCATGGGAGAGGAGTCACCCAGCAGGAGCTGTGCCCATAAAGACAGTCCCACAGGAGACCTGGTCCAGGCAGGGACGGAGTCAGGAGATGAATACCCTGACCTCTCTCTCCTCCATTCCTTCAAGCTCCTTCAGTGCCTCCCATTGGCTGAACCCAGTCAAAAACCAGAGGGCAGGGAATAGAATCTAAAAAAGAGTGGGTATATGTATACGTATAACTGACTCACTTTGCTGTACAGCAGAAACCAACACAACATTGTAAATCAACTATATGCCAATAAACAAACAAACAAACAAGCAAACAACCCAGAGGGCAAGGGAACTTGGGTGGGTCATATAGTCCTGATGTAATGTAATCCTGAGAAGTCAGCCTCTGGGGCAGAGAGCGGGGCTGAGAAGGATGGAGCCTAGATGGGGCAGAGGGGGATTGTGTGCAAATGGAGAAGAGCCAACATTGGGAAATGAAATGAGTGGTGGACAAGACGGTGGGAGGTGTGAGATCAGGGTTTGAGTGGCTGTGGGATGGAAGTCTTGGATCAGTGCATCCAGTTGCAGTTGGAATTGAGTACACGATCTGGGTATTAGGGCAGGGGCAGGGTTTGGAGCACAGCAGGATCTCACCAGCGGTGAGAAGTCAGTCATCTCTTCTTCGCCTAGAGTCCTGACCCGTGTGCGCCTTTGCTCCTAGGGGAGCCCTCCCAGCCTTCCAACAGCAGCCGGCCCCCATGCCAGAATGGGAGTGATGCCGAGGCCAACCCCGCTGCAAACCTCACCTTCTGCTCCTACTACCAGCACTCCTCCCTGGTGGCTGCCATGTTCATTGTGGCCTACGTGCTCATCTTCCTCCTCTGCATGGTGGGCAACACCCTGGTCTGCTTCATTGTGCTCAAGAACCGGCACATGCGCACCGTCACCAACATGTTTATCCTCAACCTGGCCGTCAGCGACCTGCTGGTGGGCATTTTCTGCATGCCCACCACCCTTGTGGACAACCTCATCACTGGTGAGTGGCAGCGCTAGAGGCAGCAGGAGTGCCCCCACCCCTGAAATCACGGCTGGCCTGGTCTCTTGGCCAAGATGCCATTGTCTCAGAATCTCAAGACAGCCTTGTGGCTGAGGGATTAGACTAGCAATAATAGATATAACGAATTAATCATTTTCTATGTTCCAGGCATTGTGTGATTTACTCTTCCTGCATGATCTTAACTAATCCGCACAACAATCCAATGAAGTATGCGTTATTGTTATCCCCAATTTATGGATGAGAAAACGGATGCTCAGAGTGATTAAAGGGGCAGGTGTGTAGTTTACACGGCTAAGTGTCAAGTCCCACATTCTCACATCTATATTTCTAACCACTACACTGTTCAATCCTACTCTCCCAGGGAGCTCCCTTGGGCAGAACTAGAACCAGCCGGTAGAAGTGGGAGGGAGGCAGGTTTCCTCTGAATAAGGACCTAAAAACTTATTTGAGATGTTCTCCAACAAAAGAGTGTTCTCTCGTACAGGTATTGTGCTCGCTGTCACTGGGAGTGTCTAAGTAGGGAGTGGCTGGCTGTTTAGCAGGGATTTTGTAGAAGGGATTCAAGCAGAACTAGACCACCCGACCTCTAAATTCCTGCCTGTCATCCTGCAAATATCAGAAGGATCCTACCGTCTTCTATTCTCTCTCCTGTGATTCGCCTTTCTTATTTCAGAATAAGCCTCCACAGACTAACTGGTGGGAAGGACTAGTTTCCAGAGCTGTGGAGACCCCTAGAGGTCTGCGCCTGCAGGTTCTGAGCTCAGAGCTCCCAGGAGCTCAGGATTCAAACGGACAGCCCCATTTGGAGTGACTTAGCTGACTTGAGGCTGGGGAACTAGCAGCCTGTGTTTCTGTAGGTTCCAGGACCCAGAAAGTGGAGCCAGGGCTGCCAGTTTCCCCTCGGCTGTACTGGCTGTGCCTGGTGGGATCTTTAATCACAGCTGAATCCCAGGTTCTTTCAGGGCTGCTGAACAGAAACTGCATCCTTCTTCCCAAAACACATAGGCAAACATATGCATGCATGCACACATGTGCAGAGGTGCACACACAGGTGCACGCACGCACACACACACCAGTTAACAATGATATGGTGAGGTCACTAGTGGGTTAAGGTGGTGTCTGCCGGTCCTTTTCACATGCGTAAATTTTAAAAATTGTTTAAATTGACAACACATTCACATGGTTCAATGGTCAAAAGTTAACAAAAGGTATCCAGTGAAAAGTGTTCCTTCCACCCGTGTGCTCTGGCCTTCCGGCTCTCTCCTGGGAGGGAACCGATGCTGCCAGTGTCTTGTATCTCTTCCCCAAAATATACTTAGTGTAAGTACAAGCACTTTCCAAAAATATTTTATATAAGTACAAGCAAATTAAGGAAATGCTAAGTTTCTAACCGGTCAGTTCTGCACCTTTACTTTTTTCCTGCTTAAAAATGTAGCACGTGGGACTTCCCTGGTGGTGCAGTGGTTGAGAGTCCGCCTGCCAATGCAGGGGACACGGGTTTGATCCCTGGTCTGGGAGGATCCCACATGCCGCGGAGCAACTGGGCCCGTGCGCCACGGCTGCTGGGCCTGCGCTCTAGAGCCCGCGAGCCATAACTGCTGAAGCCCGCATGCCTAGAGCCTGTGCTCCGCAGCAAGAGAGGCCACCGCGGTGGGAAGCACACGCACCACAGGGAAGAGTGGCCCCCACTCGCCGCAACTGGAGAGAGCCCACGCGCAGCAACGAAGACCCAGTGCAGCCAAATATAAATAAATAAAATAAATAAATTTGTTAAAAAAAAAATGTAGCATGTAATTTGTAAATAGGATTCAATAAAATTAACTTACGTAGAGTAAGTTACTCCATACTAATAAATGAAAGAGGTTTTTATTCTTTTTTTACAACTGTTTAGAATTCCATTGTATAGATGTACTACAATTTATTCAACCAATCTCTTTTTGATGGGTATTTACGTTGTTTCTAATAGAATCTTCTGCAAGAAAAGAAAACTTCACGTAGTTTTTCTTTCTTTGTTTTTGTTTCTGTTTTTTTGAATTCAGGGGCAGAGAGTTGAATTATTCGCATCCACTGTTCCTGGCGCTATGTGACTTCACTGTGTTGGGAAGCCCCTTGTTTATCTTTATTCATTCCCTTCTGTACCCTTACCCCACTCCAAACCCCCTCCCCCACTGATAGGCAAACATTCTATTAAATGTAATGTTTGTGATTTGTGGTTTGCATGCATTCTTACAAAATGTGCATTGTACATGTGTGCATGTTTTACATTTAAATATTTTTGTTAAGGTATAATTTAACATACAAAAAATCCACCCGTTTTAGTGTACAGTTCCACAAGTTTTGACAAACATATACAGTCATGTAGTTACAATCAAGATATAGAACAACTTCATTGTCCCCCAAAACTCCCCCTTGTTCCTTTGTAGTTGCTTCTTCCCTCTACTCCCTGGCACCATTGGTCTGTTTTCCTGTAGGGACAGAAAATATCATTTTGCCTTTGCAAGAATATTATATAAATGGAATCATACAGTATGTAGCCTTTTGAATCTGGGTGTGTTTTGTTTTGCTTTCTTTTACTTTCTATTTTGAAATAATTTTAGATAGATGTACTGGAAAGTTGCAAAAATGGTAGAGTGTTCCTATATACTCTTCACCTACCTTCCCTTAATGTTATTTTTTTTTTCTGGAGGAGATTAAGCTTTTAGTTCTTTTAAATTTCTTTTATTTATTTATTTTTTATACAGCAGGTTCTTATTAGTTATCTATTTTATACATATTAGTGTATCTATGTCAATCCCAATCTCCCAATTCATCCCACCACCCGCCTCCCCAACCCCGCTTTCCCTGCTTGGTGTCCATACATTTGTTCTCTACATCTGTGTCTCTATTTCTGCATTGCAAACTGGTTCATCTGTACCATTTTTCTAGATTCCACATATATGTGTTAATATACTATATTTGTTTTTCTCTTTCTGACCTACTTCACTCTGTATGACAGTCTCTAGGTCCATTCACGTTTGTACAAATGGCCCAGTTTCATTCCTTTTTATGGCTGAGTAATATTCCATTGTATATATGTACTACATCTTCTTTATCCATTCCTCTGTTGATGGACACTTAGGTTGCTTCCATGACCTGGCTATTGTAAATAGTGCTGCAATGAACATTGGGGTGCATGTGTCTTTTTTAAAAATTAATTAATTAATTAATTAATTTTTGGCTGTGTTGGGTCTTCATTGCTTCGCGCCGGCTTTCTCTAGTTGTGGCGAGTGGGGGCTACTCTTCATTGCCGTGTGCGGGCTTCTCATTGCAGTGGCTTCTCTTGTTAAGGAGCACGGGCTCTAGGCACGAAGGCTTCAGTAGTTGTGGCTCACGGGCTCTAGAGGGCAGGCTCAGTAGTTGTGGTGCACAGGCTTAGTTGCTCCGCAACATGTGGGATCTTCCTGGACCAGGGCTCGAACCCGTGTCCCCTGTATTAGCAGGTGGATTCTTAACCACTGCTCCACCAGGGAAGCCCTGGGGTGCATGTGTCATTTTGTATTATGGCTTTCTCTGGGTATATGCCCAATAGCGGGATTGCTGGGTCACATGGTAGTTCTATTTTTATTTAAGGAACCTCCATTCTGTTCTCCATAGTGGCTGTATCAATTTACATTCCCACCAATAGTGCAAGAGGGTTCCCTTTTCCCCAAACCCTCTCCAGCATTTGTTGTTTGTTAGATTTTCTGATGATGCCCATTCTAACTGCCCTTAATGTTAATATCCTAAATAACCATAGTATAATGATTGAAACCTGGAAATTAGCATTGATACAATACTATTAACTAATCTGCAGACTTTATTTGAATTTCACTCCTTTCCCCACAAAGGAGTCCCCTGGAGTCCTTTTCTAGTCCAGGATCCAACCGAGGGCCATACATTGTATTTGTTTTTTGTTTGTTTGTTTTCTCCAACCTGTGACTGTTCCTTGGTTCTCAACTTTCCTGACCTTGACATGTTTGAAGAATACTGATCAGTTATTTTGCAGAAACTCCAGAAACTTGGGTTTGCCTTATGTTTTCTTACAATTAGATTTAGTTTATGCATATTTGATGAGAATACTACAGAAGACATATTGATAAGGCACACACTATCAATATGTATTAATGGTGGTGTTAATGTTGATCACTTGGTTCATGTGGTGTCTGCCAGATTTTTCCATTATAAAGCTACCATTTTCCCCTTTATAATTAATAAGTATCTCACTGGGAGATACTTTGAGACTATGCAAATGCCTTGTTTCTCACTATAGTTTTACTCACTAAAAGCATCCATTGGATGGTTCCTGCCTGCAACAGTTATTACTGTTATATTTCCTCAGTGTTGATCTTCTACTTAACATCATTCCTCCTACATTTATTTTACTCTATGGGTTATAACCCAGTTTTATCATTATTTTGTTGCTTAAATTTCCCCCAGTTTTGACTATTGGGAGCTCTTTCAATTTGGCTCCTGTGTCCTTTTGACATGCCACCATAGATTTTTTTTAGTATCTCCTTACTTTCTGGCACCATAAAGTGTTCCAGGCTCACCTTGTATGTTCCCTGCTCCAGCCCTGGAATCAATCAACAATTTCTCTAAGAAGGTCTGGTTCCTCATATTGGAGAATAGCATTTAGAAACCAAGACCTTGGCACTAGATGTGATCGTTGGCACTGGGGTTTCATTGCTTCTAGGCCCTCTCGAGGGACAGAGCTAGGAAATATATGTGTGCTAACACACACATACTTAACATGTGCATCTTTATTTCTATATCTATCCATCTGTATGTATATTGAAAACTATTATGCCTCTGATTCCAATCTAATATTACAGGATCATTTTAACTTTCCTCTTTTCCTCACCTGTAACTTCTTTCTCTAACAGTGAGAAATCTATTTATCCACAATATATTTACTTATTTGTTCAATCTTGGTATACACATAAGGTAGATTCAGTATTGCTAACCCATACCCTTGTGAGAAACACATTTATTAATGAGAGTACAGTGCACGTGTATAGTTCTTTTTGTAATCTTATAGTATACGGTCAAAATACTGTTTTCCAAAATTACTGAGGTTAGTTTCTTGCTTCCCCATTCCCCTTCAATGTGGTTATTTTATTCATTTGTAATGCATTTAGGTTCATTTGTTATTGTTTGTGTCCCACTTTGGGTTTCCCCCACATCCTGATGTTAATTAACTTATTTTTTGAGGATGTGAAACATTGCCATAATTCTAAAGAGTCAGATCCATACAAAAAGATATACTCAGAGAAGAGTCACTCCTCTTGTCATCTCTACTACCCGATTCTTCCTCATTCTTACCGCCTCCCTGTATAGGTAGCCAATCACGTTATTTTCTGATCTACCTTCCTATACTTCCTTTGTACAAATGAGCAAATAAGTGTATATTTTCCTATATCCCCTTCTTTCTTACATGAAGGGTAATATACTATAGATACTCTTTGCACTGTGCTTTTTGCATTTAGCAGTATATTTTGAAAACCTCTTCATATCAGTTCATAGAGGTCTTCCTTATTCTTTTTTACAGCTGTATAATACTCTTCTGTGTAGATGTACCATAATTTATTCAACAACTTCTTTATATGGGCATTTAGATTGTTTCTGATATTTTGCAATTACAACAATGCTACAATGAATAACTCTGTGCATATGTATTTTGTGTCATCAGAGGTGTATATTCAGGATAGAGTAAGATCAAAAGATAAGTGCATAGGTTAGGCATCGCCTAGTTCCCCTCCAGAAGGACTGTATCGGTTTTCATTCCCACCACCGATGTCTGAGAGCTCCTATTTCTCCACAGCAAATATCATTTGCAATTTTTAAATTATGAATGAGGTTTGAACATTTTTTTCATATGTTTCTCAGTCTGCTCTCTACAGCGATATTGACTTTCCATGACATTTAAACTCCCTGGCACCCAGACCAAACTCTCACCACTAATCCATGGTGATTTAGGGACAAAGAGACTGTAAATCAATTAGTCTCCCCCTCAGTTTCACATCTGTAAAAAGGAGAGGATAATGGGGCTGCTGTGAGGATTGAGTGAGCCAGTGCCTGGCATCCAGTAAGTGTGCAGGCAGAAAATCAACATGGGGGAGGCCGCTGGTGAAAGAAGACCCCAGCCTTGGAAGATGACTCCTGTCTGCAGGCACAACAGACAAGAACAAGGTGGGCCCCCCCACCCCCGCCCTGCCTCCAGGCCTAGCGGGGCAGAAACACTAGACAGTTACCAACACACGGCCTCAGGTAGCCAAGATGTGGACCTGGCTACTAGTCCTGAGAGCAGGTGGGACCCAGGTCTCATGAGAAAGCAGAAGCTTGGGGATCAGAGTGAGGACATCAGGTAGGAGGGGCTAGAGCTGCTTATACCTCCCCCTACCTGACAGTCAGGCTTGATCTGTGCTGGTGGTTTCCAACTTTGGCTGCCACTCAAATCTCCTGGGTAGATTTGGAAAATACGGTTGTCTGGTGTGAGCCTGGGCACTGGTCCTTTTCCAAGTTCTCCGCTGATTCTAGTGAGCAGCCAGGGTTGAGAACCACTGGCCTAGAACCTGGAACAGGGCTATGGGAGCAGAAAGCCAGGCAGGGCTGGATGGATCTAAAGTTCATGGAGAGAAATCGCTGGTCAGTATAAAGACTGTCTGTAATAGGACTGTCCACGGTGGTATTGGCTGCTGAGTTCCTCACTCCTGGAAGTGTGTAAGCAGAGGCAGGATGACGACCTGGCAGGACATGGAGGAAAGATGCAAGCCAGAGGGGACTGGCCCCGATGGCCGGAGGTCTCTGGCTCTCTGTGAATGAGGCATCTCTCACTCTGGTGGCTTCTGTCATTGCAGGGTGGCCCTTCGACAACGCCACATGCAAGATGAGCGGCTTGGTGCAGGGCATGTCCGTGTCAGCTTCTGTTTTCACACTGGTGGCCATTGCCGTGGAAAGGTGAGAAGGTTCCTGTCTGGTTATCCCGGGCCTGGCACTAGGACAAGCTGCTGTCTCCACTGCTGGGCCTGCCAGGAGGCCGGGGCTGCTCTGTGGTCGGTGGGGCTGAATCCTGAGCCACAGAGGGAAGGGTTGTGGGGCTGGCTGCCTTCTAGACTTGGGGGACTGCAGAGGACACTGCCACCTCCTTCCGGAAGGCCCGGAGGCAGCTCCTGAGGAGGTTTAAGAGGGATTCCTGGGCCCTAAGAGGAGCTTGGGGGCAGTCCTTGCTTCCCGAGCAGCAGTCCTCCTTGCTGGTCCCTGACTCCCCATCTCCACCGTGTCCAGCTACTTCTGGTCTTTCCGCCTCAGATTCCATCAGATTCTCTGATAAGCGTGGGTCTGCTAATGGAACGGAGCCAGGGACCAAGGAGGCTTTCTTTGCAGGCAACACAACTGACCCAACTGCAATAGGTCCTCCTCCCCATCCTCCCTCTCAGTGAGCCCTTTCAATAAGGGTTCACTCCAGGCACTTCCCCCAGGGTGAGGGAGGCAGGCAGGTAAGCTGGAGGGCTGCCTAGCTGCATGACCTTGGTTAAGTCACTTAACTGCTCTGAGTCTCAGTTTTCTCATCTGTAAAATGGTAAATATCCTACAGGGTGGCTGGGAGGCTTCAGTGATCTTCTGTTTGTAAAGCTGATACACACCACCTGGCACAGAGACCAAATGTCAGCTGTTAATATTATTCTATTTCTTCCTTACACCCACACCCTCCTCCTTGTCCTCTTCCCAACATGGGCACCTATTAGCTCCACCCTTTCTAGAATCTAGTGTCTTCATCCTCTCTCCACTTTGGCCCTCATCAAACCCAGTCTTTTGTGACCCAGTGAAGTAGGCAGCTGGGGAGATAGAACTGGGTTCCTGTCTGCAAGGCCACTGATGGTGGGGGAAGTCCTCCTTCACTGATCTTCATTTTGTTGTCATCGTTAATGATAGGTGAGTGTGCAGTGTCTCCCAGTAGTGTTTGGAGTATTCTTCAAGTTCCTGTCTCCTCCAGGAAGCCTTCCTGGTCTGCCCCAGGATTCCCCTCCATCCTTTAAGTGCTGTTGCACTTACAGCCAGTACTATGTGCTTTAAGAATTATTTGTTCTCTGGCAATTCCTTAAGTATGTGATGCTATGAGACCAGTAGGCCCAAGTCAGGTAGGTTGAGAAAACAAGGCTTGAGACTGGCTGTGGGAAAAGTAGAAAGTGTTGTCAGGCAGGGGAAAGGGTGGGGAGTCGGGAGAGCAGGACACAGTTTGCTGAAGTAGAAAGAGCAACATGGCTGGGAGTCAGCTCTAGGCCTGTGTTCTAGTCTAGGTTCAGCTCCTAAACTGCCCCATGACTTTCTTAGACTAATTAGATTGGCATCTTCGACCAGGAGAACTGGGCACAGGTATTTTTTAAAATGCTTCAGGAGATTCTAATGCACAGCAAGGGTTTACAGCTGCAGGTTTATATGGCACAGTGCAGCAACACAAATCTGGGTTCAAGGCTGGTCCTTGCCAGTTTCTAGCTGTGTGACCTTGAGCCAGTTACTTATCACCTCTGAATCCCAGTTTCCTCAGATGTAAATTAAGGGTGTAATAATAATCACTGCTGAGACATCCTAATGAGGAAATGGTGCAGGTCTGTCCTAATTCTGTGGAGGCACTGTTGGAAGGACGCTGGCCAAGGTGACATAGGGACAACCTGTCACGTAGACTCTACACCTGAACTCCCAAGATTTTCTGGAGAAGCCATAAACAGCTAAAAATTGTTTTCTCTGATACACCTACCCGATCGGCCTACTCAAGGACAGAATGTGCGGACTTATGGCTCTGCTACTTGCCAGATAATGTTTATCCCCAAAAGGGCACAAACAGGATTCAGCTCTTGTAAAACCCTCCTTTCGCCTGTGTTGCGTGGCTACTCAGCCGAGGAGCTGACTCCCCAACAGGTGAGAAACCAGTTTGCTTGCAAACGAACGTAATTAACATCTGAGGCTTCTTTGATGCCACCTAAGGTGCGACGTCGAAGGTGGAGTGTCCCTACCCCGCTCCCAGCCCTCCGCCCTCAGTCGGGGATGGCTCTCATCCCTGGGGCCACTGGGACCCCTGGGACCCGCCCAGACCCCCGCTTCTCTTTCCTCTGTCGCCGCAGGTTCCGCTGCATCGTGCACCCTTTCCGCGAGAAGCTGACCCTGCGGAAGGCGCTGGCCACCATCGCGGTCATCTGGACCCTGGCCCTGCTCATCATGTGCCCCTCGGCCGTCACGCTGACCGTTACGCGCGAGGAGCACCACTTCATGGTGGACGCCCGCAACCGCTCCTACCCGCTCTACTCGTGCTGGGAGGCCTGGCCCGAGAAGGGCATGCGCAGGGTCTACACGGCCGTGCTCTTCTCGCACATCTACCTGGCGCCGCTGGCGCTGATCGTGGGCATGTACGCGCGCATCGCCCGCAAGCTGTGCAAGGCCCCGGGGCCCGCGCGCGCCGGCGAGGAGGCGGCCGGGGAGGGCGGCCGCGGCGCCCGGCGCAGGGCCCGGGTGGTGCACATGCTGGTCATGGTGGCGCTGTTCTTCACGCTGTCCTGGCTGCCTCTCTGGGCCCTGCTGCTGCTCATCGACTACGGGCAGCTGAGCGAGCCGCAGCTGCACCTGGTCACCGTCTACGCCTTCCCCTTAGCCCACTGGCTGGCCTTCTTCAACAGCAGTGCCAACCCCATCATCTACGGCTACTTCAACGAGAACTTCCGCCGCGGCTTCCAGGCCGCCTTCCGCGCCCAGCTCTGCCCGCCGCCGTGGGGGAGCCACCGGGAGGCGTCCCAGCGGGCTCCTGCGCACGCGGGTCTTCGTGGAGGTGCAGCCCAGCGACTCGGGACTAGCCTCCGAGTCGGGCCCGAGCAGCGGGGCCCCCAGGCCCGGCCGCCTCCCGCTGCACAATGGCCGCGTGGCCCCCCCTGGCTTGGTCGCCGAGGGTCCCGGCTTTTCCCATATGCCCCTCACCATACCAGCCTGGGACGTTTGAGTGGGACATGGAGAGCAGGCCCCTGAACCCGAGGGCCCCGGCTGGATACGTGACACCCAGGCATGCTAGCGGCCTGGTGTGGTGTTAGGAGAGGGTGCCATGTGCCTCCCTCTCAAATACAAGGCAGTGAGCAGTTAGTTGCTAGTGGAATCTTCTCTGCCACCTCCCCCTCAGACAGAGGCAAAGGCGGGTAAGGGGAGAGGAGCCTTGTTCCCCCAAAACCCTTCTGTGTGGTAGAAGCCGCCGGCATCATCCCACTGAATTCTCAAAACGCTTTCGGAACAGGGGTTTTTCATCCCCATTCTAAAGATGTGAAACTGAGGCTAGAAGAGATGAGGCTAGCCCAGTCTCAGCTGGAAACCCTACAGGAGTCTGTGTGACTCCAGTGCCTGATGGTTTTGACCATCTCCAGCTGCCTCCAGAAGGACCCCTGTAAGGCGAACACAGTGAAAAGTGTAAATCCTAATTAGGCAGCTGGGAAGAAGCGAAAAGCAAGGCTGGCCTGGCCATCGGATGCTTGGTGTCCACGTCCTGGTGTCCTGTATGTATGATTGAAGCCACTCCCCTGACCCCTTCCCAGGATAGCATAGGGTGTTCTGTGTAGGTTTGTCTTGTTTGTTCCAGGAAGTGTCCAGGGCCATTCTCTTCTCCCCAAAGTACCATTTACAGGATGTCATGCCTGAGCAGCTGCGGAACTAGCCCTGGGGAGCCTGCATCAGTTGCAGGCACTCTGGGTGTGAGCCCAGAGAAGGGGGGGGTCTCTGTCCTCCCTCCTCTCCTCATAGGGCCCACCACCATCACGGCGGCCCAGGTGAGAGCTCACAGTGCGACAGGCAGCTGCAAGGCCACAAGAGGCATCAGTTTATTTATTCATGGACAGGAGGAAAGGAGGGCATAGCACCCACCCACTTTCAGCCTTCCGAACACATCTGCTCACTGGAGCTGCAAGTATAAGCCTTCCCCAAGGCCTTTTCCCCTGCTCCCTCCAGGGGACTGCAGGGGAGAAGTTGGCCAACCAAAGCTATGGTGTCCTCTGGGGCCTCTGGGATGACAAACACTAAACCTCTCCCTGGCATGGATAACTTGTGTGCCCTAAAAAGGGATGGAGACCATCCCTTGTTTTCTCTGGCTCTCACCCAGCATATCTGCATCACCTTGAAGAGAGAGGCTTCTCTCCAGGAGGTGGGAGGAATTGGGATCACCTTGTGATCCTTGCACGGCTCCAGTAATCTGCAGTTAACTGGGTATTCCCCCTCATCTCTAAAGAAAACGCACTGCTGCCAGAATTTTAGTGAATAAAAAGGAAACATTTCCAGGGCAGAGAAAATGTGACTCTGAGGCTCCAGTAGTCTCCTTGATCGACACATGATGACTTAAGACTTAACCCTGTTTACTCCATTCTAAGTACTAGATGTAGGGGCAGAAGAAAATTCCTAAGCCACTGTACAGTGTGTTCTCCAAGCATGTCGCCAGACACTGTCTCATTTGATCCATACAAATGAGGCTGAAGGAGATGTTGCTGTTTTACAAAGTAACTGAGGCTCAAAGGGACCAAGGTCACGAGCCACAGAGGGGCAGGGTTTGGGTTAGAATTTGTCTTCTGGTTTCTTCCCAGGCCCCTTCCTTCCTCTCAAGGAAGGTGGACTGGGGAGGAGAGCTGGAAATTCCCACAAAGACTTTTTGCCTGATGGTGGACCAGAATGCTCACAGAACCAGAATCCCCACCCTCAAGCTCTTGGTCTGGGAAATGAGAGTCTATTGTATTTACTCTCGTAATATCTGGCCTGAGCTGTTCTGTGTATGCTCTCTATGACTCATGTATTGAGCAGGCTGCCAAGATCCATCATGACCCCACCCTGGTCACGGTGTCTGGGAGTGATGGATGAGGATTTAAGGAAAGCGTGTGCTATCCTGTCCCTCATTAGGTAGTGCATGTGTGGGCCCCATTTCTGGTGCTGTATCAGTGTTCTGTGTCACATAGGCCAGAGGATTCCTGGCTGCTTGCTGTAAAGAACTCTTGACTCCAGGCTCTAAAAATAGACCAGAGCAAGGGCCCTCTTAAACCCAAATGCTTGTCCCTGTGGCAGGGGGGAATCTGTTGGGAGACACTGTCTGGTCTCTCCTCTGGTGTGTTTCTCCCTCCGCATGGTCTCCCCAACCACAAAATCACAGCCTTTACAGCTGGGGGGAGACCGGGGCACTCACCCAAGCCAAACTTCTATCAAGGCCCCTTTGTTTTACTTCCCCCCAAAGATGCCACGCTTTGAAAGATTGGGCCTGCCAAAACAAAAAACAAAACCTGCACTAGGCCATAATTCATATATTTGCCGTTATTTTTATTTCTTTAAAAAAAATCTGTCAAAGGTTATGCCTGCTGGTTCAGATTTGATTTGAATCAGGCATGACTTGATGCTTTCATGAGGGGTGAGGCCTTGTGGGTACCTGTGGAATGTCTGGTTTTTTGTGTATGTGGCAAAATATATACAACATGAAAGTTACCATGTAACCATTTTTAAGTGTACAGTTCAGTGGCATTAAGTGCCTTTGCATTGCTGTGTAACCATCACCACTATCCGTTTCCAGAATTTTTTTAACATCCCAAGCTGCAATTCTGTACCCATTAAACAATAACTCCCCATTCCTCCCTGCCCCTGGTAATCACCATTCCACTTTCTGTCTCAGTGAATTTGATTACTCTAGGTACCTCATGCAGGTGAAATCATACAGGATTTGTTCTTTTGTGATCGGCTTATTTCACTTAGCGTAATGTCTTCAAGGTTCATCCATATTGTAGTAGGTGCATAATTTCCTTCCTTTCAAAGGCTGAATAATATTCCATTATATGTATATGCCAGTCATTATCCATTCATCCATCGATGGACATTTGGGTTGCTTCCTCATTTTGACTATTGTGAATAATGTGTGGAGTTTTAAGATATTGGAAGTAGCTCCTGAAAATAGGGTGTGTGTGAGCCCTGAGGACAGATGCCGCAGGTTGAGACCCAGGATCTTTCCCAACTTGGCATTTATGGGTGATGAAGCAGAGGCTCAAGGAAAGCTATGATTTGTCTCATTCCCCTGTGCCCACCCCAGCTGCTCTGAGCTTCTGTTGGGCTTTACTTCTTGACTAGAGTAGATAGAAAATTGTATGCTCCCTCCATGAGGTCATATTTTATGAAGGTATTTTTATAAGTGTACGTTTATTATCCTGGCTGGAATCCTGTGACCCAACACCTGGGTCCTGTCAGGGGCCTTGTCCAGTTACCCCAAGGCACACAAGGGCAAGCAATATGGACTTCACCCCATGTGCCATCCTTTGCCTACAAGCTGGTTGGGTCGCCTAAGGTGACTGCCCTTTCATAGGCAGCAAGTTTGGAAATGAATTGGATGTGTGATAGGGGAAAAGGGCCAGAGGCCTGTTGACCCTGAGCATCCCCACCCCAGCGAAGCTCTTGAAGGGACTCCGTGTCCTGTCCTGCCATTTGCAGCATGAGCGATCATTCTAATCATGGGTCTCCACTGAGGAATGGCCTCTTGACTTGACCAAGACCATGCAGCACTCAACAGACCAACGTGAGCTGGAGGCGGACTCCCGGCCTGGACCCTGAAAACCACAATCTGCCCAGCCCTCTGCCGAGGACTTTCTCTTGGGGCCTGGAGGACACATGAGTTGACTTAGGTTGGAATGGAGGGCAGAGCTGGCAACTAGGATGAGAGCTCCCCTATCATTAGTCTACTGTGTATTCATCCAAAAATCCAGGTGACAGCCAAACTGAGAGCTGGATGGACAAAGCACTCCTATTAAGCTCTGTACCTTTTTGCATCTGTTTCCTCAGCTCACCCCTCAGAAGTGCCACTGAGGAAAGATAGATGAGAAGGAGGTGACCCAAATGGGCTTCACTGCAAGCAAACAATGTGGAATCAGCAATAGACTTCTTGTTGAATAAGCCAATTATTTATGTTTCTGGCATTTTATTTTTGGTGTTTTTTTCTCTCTACGCAAATACTCCATTGTGGAAATTTTACAAAATTTAGATAAGGAAAGAGAAGAAAATAAAAAGCACCCAAGGGCTTCCCTGGTGGCGCAGTGGTTGAGAATCTGCCTGCCAATGCAGGGGACACGGGTTCGAGCCCTGGTCCGGGAAGATCCCACATGCCGCGGAGCAGCTAAGCCCGTGCGCCACAACTACTGAGCCTGCGCTCTAGAGCCTGTGAGCCACAACTATTGAGCCCGCATGCCACAACTACTGAAGCCCACGCCTAGAGCCTGTGCTCCTCAACAAGAGAAGCCACTGCAACGAGAAGCCCGCGCAACCTCAATGAAGTGTAGCCCCCGCTCGCCGCAACTACAGAAAAGCCCGCGCGCAGCAATGAAGACCCAACGCAGCCAAAAATAAATAAAAATTAAAAAAAAATAAAAAACTTTCCTGATGACTTGGGATGCTGGGCATCTTTTCATATGCTTATTGGTCATTCTTATTTTATTTAAAGTGTTTTGAAACCTATCTTTAGAAATATGATTATATTGAAATGTAATTATACGATATGATTACATTGTAGAGATTTTAGTACAAAAATTTGCCCTGAATCTAAGAGGAATTGATCACTAATGGAGGATTTTTAAACCCATCAAGAGTGGGTTTAAAGCAAGATAGATCCTTTGAAAGGATCCTGTGGATAGAATGTGGTAGGGGTGGAGGGCTACTTTAATAAGTGATTAGGAATGGCCTCTCTGAGGAGGCGAGATCTGAATATAGATATGAATGAAGTGAGAGAGGGAGCATGTGAATAGCTGAGGAAAGAACAACCCAGACAGAGAATATCATGTGCAAAAGCCCTGAGATAGGAGAGGGAGCATGAGAAAGGAGGTCATGCACATCAAAATGGTACTGAATTTCAATAATTACATTTCTGGTCAACTCAAAACATTTACTGAGTGCTTGTTAAAAGCCAGGCACAGTACTAAGTGCTTTGTGTCTGTTATTTATTTCTCACAACAGAGCATAAGCTCCATGAGAACAGGAGCTATGTCTATTTCACTCACTTTTGTGGACTCAGATCTAGGACACTGCCTCGTACGTAGGAGACACCCAATAAATGTCTGTTGAATGAATGAAGTAATTACATAAACAGGTATTTCTTATTATTCCCATATTATAGATGGAAAAACCAAGTCTCAAAGAGTTAAGTAACTTACCGAAGGTCATATAACTAGATGGTGCTGAAGCTGACTCAAATCTTGGCGTGTCTGACCAGGAAGCCCAGATTTTTGCCACTCCCTCAAGCTGCTGTGAATTCTCCTTCCTATATTTGGGAAACTGAGGTTCAGAATAAAAGAAAGAGGCTTGATGGAGATCCCCTTTAATCCTAAAAATAAAACCAGCCAGCCACAGGCTCCAGACTGCTGTTTTAGCCATAAGACCACATTTCCATCACATTCCGTGGCTTCCACAGATCTGAGATGGAAGGAATACCAGCAGTTTAAGTAAACGATGTGCATTTAGTCTGATCCAATACCACATCAAGCCTTCATGGCAGCCATGGGCTGAAAGAAATCATCCTTTGGACTCCTCTGCCTTGTGGTCATTGATGAGGTGAAAGTTGCTGAACTGGCTGTCAGGTCCCACCTTGAGTTGTTTGTGTTCTCTTAGTAACTGCAATGCCCAGGTCTTTGAATCCCATAACCAACAAATGCTGCTGTTGTCATGTGCAAGCAACCAAATGAATGTGGTTGGAAAAACCCAAGCTTGGTGATTCGGGCAAATTAGCTTATCTGTCACATAGCCAGTGGTGGTGTTAAATCACTCTCTTTTTGAGGAATAATCACTCCCCACTGCCCTCTGTCTTCCTCTCTGCTGTAGCATGTGTTAGGATTTCATTCCTTTTTCAGGCTATTAGTCTATTTTAGCCAAGATATTTTGACTTCAAGTAACAGAAATACCCAATTTAACTGGTTTAAACTCTAGGAAATTTGTTATCCAATGCAATAAGAGATTCAGAGGAAAAGTAACTCCAGGCTTGGTTAAGTCAATAGCTCAAAGATATCTTAAGAATTCAAGTTCTGTCCATCATTTGCTTTGCTAATCTCTGCATGTCAGCTTGGTTCTCAGGCAAACTCTCTCGGTGGTTAATGCCTCATAAGAGGGCTGCAGCAGTTTCAGTTATTTGTGTTAGCCGAGCTTTGGCTAGATTATGCTGCTATAACAACCTCTAAAATTTCTGTGGCTTCAAACAGCAAGCATTCAGGAGTATACGCTCCTTTTAAGATAAAACCTTTTCTGGAAACACTGGGCAGCCTTCCCTTCATCCCACTGGACAGAATTGTATCACATTTGCATGCCTGAAACAAGTCCTGACGACCATGATTGTCTTAGCTTATTTAAAATGCATTCCTTTGCAGGGGGAGGGTGGAGGGATAAATTAGGAGTTTGGGATTAACGTATACACACTACTGTATACAAAATAGATAACCAACAAGGACTTAGACTGTATAGCACTGAGGAGCTATACTCAATATTTTGTAATAATCTCTAAGGGGAAAGAAGCTGAAAAAGAATAGACATATATGTGTAACTGAATCACTCTGCTGTACACCTGAAACTAATACAACATTGTAAATCAACTATATTTCAATAAAAAGAATAATAAAATAAAATGCATTCCTTGAAGACAGTGGAGGGGCCGGCTGCCCTGAAGCAAAGGTATGTATAGAGTAGATTCCTGAACAAGTTAGGATGCTTTTAGAAAGGAGGGGGTAATATGGTTATTGGGCAGGCAACTAGCAGTGTTTGCTATAATATTCAAAACTAAAGCCATCATTTTGCTTACCCTCCATCCTAACCAAACTATCTCAGTAAATGACACACCATTCAACCAGTTGTCGTAGCCAGAAACCTAGAAATCATCCTCAAATCCATCTTCCTCATCTTCTACTCTGTCTAACCAATGATCAGTTCCATTGATTCTACCTTGAACATAGCTCTGTAATCACTCATCTCTTTTGCCACCCAAGTCCAGGGCACCACCATCATCTTTTACCTGGGCCACTGCAGCTGCCTTCTCATTGTTCTCCCTGCCTCTGTTCTTGCTAAAATTCAATCCAGGCTTCGAGCTGCTAACAGAGCCACTTTTAAAAGCAATTCTGACATGTCACTTTCCTGCTAAAAACCCCTCCTAGGTTTTTCATTTCTCTTTTGGAAAAAGTTCAACCCTCATGTCATGCCTTCCAAGGCCCTCCACCATTTAACTCTGACCACATCTCTTCATAGTCTCTTTCTGGCTTCTACCTTGTCCCTTTTGCTTTATTAACCCCTTGTCATCTTTCAGGTCACAGATTAAGGGTCACTTCCTTGGAGAGGTTCTCTGCTCCCACAAGGCAATGCTTTGTACTTCCTTTATCACTCTACTTATCCAAACCATTTTTTGGGCAGCACCCCACAGCGTGTGGGATCTCAGTTCCTTGACCAGGGATTGAACCCGGGCCGCGGCAATGAAAGCTTGGAATCCCAACCACTAGGCCACCAGGGAACTCCCTCTACTTATCCAAACTTTTTGGACGTATTTGCTGAAGACTGTCTTCCCTTCAAACTATAAGTTCTGTGAGGGCCCAAACCATGTCTTTCGAAGCACTACATCTCTACCACCTAGCACAGACAATAGTCACAAGTGTTAAATAAAACACAGTTACAGATTTGAAAGTTTTCCTGTTATAGGACCTAGAGGTGGTAGTTGACACCAAATATATACATAAGGTAACCTAGGGAGAGGGTATCTCTAGAGAGAGAGAACATGAGACGTTAGAAAGACAGTGATGATCAAGATGAAGAGATGAATGGGACTTCCTTGGCGGTCCAGTGGTTAGGACTCCAAGCTTCCACTGCAGGGGGCGCCGGTTTGATCCCTGGTCGGAGAACTAAGATCCCACATACCAGTGCGGTGCAGCCAAAAAAACAAAGATGAAGGGATGCAGAGAAGGCTAAAGGGGAAAATGAGAAATGAGTGGCCGGAGAAGTAGGACGGATGTCAGAAGGACATGTAGTCACAAGCCAAGGAAGAGAGAGTGCATCAGGAAATTGGAAGTGCCTAACAGGGTCCACCACAGCAAAAAGGATATGGACTGAAAAGTGCCACTGGTTTGGTTACAGAGCAAGAAAGACAACCTTTGAGAACAGTTGGGTTCATCCTTTGTCAAACTGTTATACTTAAGAAGGTATTTTTGCCCTCTTTTTCATTAATTCCTCTATCTATTGGTCCAGCAAAGAGTCAATAAACACCAACTCTAGGCCAGGTACTGTGCTAGGCCTCAGGGAGACATGAGAAAGAGAACAAGGTCCAAAGGGCCTGTGGGGTTCACCAACATTGCCTGCAAGGGAAAGTTACAAAGCACTGACTTCTGCCCCAGCTTAGGCAGGACTTGGCTTTTTACTGGAGTTGGTACTTATTGGCTCCCTGAATACATTCAATATAAGAGCTAGCATGCAAGTCCAGAGGTCAGCAAGACTTTATTTGCTTGCTCTGAGCTGGCAGGAAGCAAAAGGGAAAGTGCGTGTGGCACACTATTGCATCATTTCTGTCTGTTCACAAGTCAGTCACAGATGAGATTCTGGGGTTTTCTAAGAAAACTAGCACCATCTGCTCAAAGGTAGAAAACTGACAGCACAGTTCAGTCGGAAGAGCATCCTTTTATTTATTTATTTATTTATTTTTGGAAGAGCATCCTTTTAAGAAACTCTCCGAACATGAGCCTACTTAGTGTTCACTCTGCAGAGATTCCCTTATCTTTCAGTAATGTGTTGCATTACTGACTAAACTACTGCTCTACTTTTTTTTTTTTTCTGCCCTTGTGTTCTAACTACAGTAAAGATGTGTGGTGTAGTGTTCAAAAGGTCAGTGAGTCATGACCTTCTGAAGATTAATGGGAGTCTGGCTGGAGATAAGGGAGGAACACTCTAACTGGAAAATTATCTTACTACGTTTTCATTTAGTACAGGGAGCACCTCATTTTATATAATAGATATTGATTTGAAAAAAAAAAGAGTTTAAGTCAAAATGTCATAGAGGCACATTATCTTTAATGCTCCAGAAAATCAAGATCATTTAAAGAAGACCAGCCCATCAAAAAATTTAAATAAAACTAGGCATTCTTCGAAATAATTTTGTAATCAAATTCGTGAATAATAATTGCCTAATTTGAGGATTCTGAAATATACAGTAAAAAAAAACAAAACACATAGAACTGGGGAAGTAAGTGATGCAAATATCTGCCCACAACCTCAACCGACTTTAGCTTTTGGGGTCTGGCCTGACACCATGAAACAGTGGTATAAAAACAAGCTTCAAGGAGCTTGCACCTGAGGAAATGTCCTCAGGGGACTCTGAGCTCACGCCTGGACTTTCCCAATGCTTCCATCTAAAGTCCTAGGGGACGTGGGGAGGGTTGGGCAAGCCGGGGGAGCAGACTGAATCCTCCACTGGGGAGAGTGGGAATAACAATTTACACTTCCCGAGTGCTTACAACAAGCCAGGCTCTTCCTCCAGCTCTTGACGTGTATCAGCTCAGTTCATCATCCCAGCAACCCTTGAAATCGTTACTATTAACATCTCTATTTCCCAGGTGAGAAACTGAGTCACAGAGGTTAACAGCAATTTGCTCGATGTCATACACTAGAAAGTGGGAGCTGCTACCTAGCCGGTAGCCATTACAGGTGTCAGTAATATGTCTTAACTTTGCTTAAACGGATCAGAAAACCGCTCACCTTTAAGACTGCTTGGCAGGGATTGCCAGGTAAAGCAGCCGACTCCTAAACGTCTTTTGAGATAAGGAATTACTCTGCGGAGAAGGGTGTGTGAGGCAAAGGTGAATTCCCAGTGTGCGTGAGAGGCGAAAGGTCGACGGTCAATTCTTAGCCGGTCGAAGCTGAGAACGTGTTACCCACCTCCGTCAGAGCCCCAAAGCCCGCCAGCCCAGACGGATCACTCAGCCAGAGCCGGCCGCCAGCCACGTGGCCCAGCCTGGGAGCTGAGGGGAGGTTCGCGGAGGCGCGGCCCGAGGGGGCGGGGCTGGGGCGCTGAGACTCGCGGGCCCTACGGAGTGCGCCTGCGCGCGGGGTGGGCTCGCGAGCGCCAGCAGCGTTAAAGGCTGCTCCCCGCCCTGCTGGCCGGTCTAGTCACTGCAGTGCGCAGGCGCAGAGCTTACTCCTTGTCAGTTGGCGTCGCGTGTTGGCTAGTGGCTTTGTAGCAGCGGCGGCAGCGGCGGCTGGTCTCCGGCATCATGAGCGGCTTCAGCAGCGAGGAGCGCGCCGCGCCCTTCACCCTCGAGTACCGAGTCTTCCTAAGTGAGTGTCGGAGGTCCGCGGTCCCTCCCTGCCCGCCTGCCCATTCATTCCTGGGCCTCGCCTCCCCTCCCGCCCCGGCGGCTGCGGCCCGCGCTCAGCACCTTGTCCCGGGCGCCGGCCGGGCTCCTCGGGCCGGTCCCGGGGGCCTGGGCGGGCCTGGCCCTCTCATTTCACACGTCCCGCTCGCGGCCAGGACGGCGTGGGTCGGCGTTCCTCTTTCACATGCTCGATTGGACCTGAACCTGGGCCAGGCTAGTTTTGCAGGTGTCCGGCTTGGGAAAAGGAAACCACTGAGTCACCCTAGAAAAGGTGTCTGGGGGTAAACTAATCCCCGTAAGAGGATTATTCAGTTTGGAGGAACGGCGTGGCGAGGGGGAGGAGGTGATGCTGGTGACTCCCTAAGACCTTAATTCCTCCACTATAGCTCAGATTGTGGGCACGTCGCGGGGTCAAGTCCAGGCCCTCGTCCGACAGACGGGGAAACTGAGGCCCAGATCTGGAGCGATCAGTGGAGGACTGGACCCATCCCTCTGGGACCCCAGTAGCGCTCCTGCCTCCCTGACGCGTGCTTTCCAGTAGCACTGATGCTGGGAAAACGCCTTGTGAAACAGAAATCTGTTCCTCTCCAGTTAAACAGGTGACGTCAATCTGGGAAGCATGAATAAGAAAGTGCCAAATTTTGGCCCCTGTGCAGCGGATCGCGTCTAAGGGGTACCTCCCCTAAGTCTGCGTTTAGAGCCGAGGAGGCCGCAGGCTCCGCTTTCCTTGGTGCACCACCTTTAGCCTTGTAGATGGGGGAAAGCTACCTCGGGTTTATCTTTATCCTCTTACCACCTCCCCGCCCCCCGCCCCCAAAAGATTATTAGAGATAACGGAGGCGTTTCTATTTTAACTTCTTTACAATTTTGTTCCCAAGGAAATGGGCAGGTGCCTTGAATTCTATGAGTTCTGGTGTATGAAGGGCAGTAAAGAGAGAGGAGGAGGGGATGAATGGTAATACTGAAAGGACAAAGCTCCTAGCAAAAAATAGGCTGGTGTGAGAGGAAAAGGAAAGTGAACTATAAAGTTACACAACTAAAGTTTAGATTGCCATTTAAAATCCAGTGACGTGTGGGACCTCCCCCACCCATTTTATTTAATTTCAGAATTCAGCAGCAAGGGCAGTGCAGGAACTTTTGACAAATAGTTCCCTGAACTGTTTTTCTGGAGTTAGTGTTGGCTCCAGAATGTCTCTGTAGGAGGGATTTAGAGAGGTGACCCTCTAGTTTGTAGGTGGGGGGGATGATTAGGGTAATTGTTTTCAAGCTATATTTGCAGAACAAATACAGTTTTTACTTAGATTATGTATTGGTAGTGAGTACTATATAATTTTAATTTAAAAATCATAGATTTCTTAATATCCTTCCTTAATAGGAGAAGATTTTTACCTCTATAATGTTACATTTGCCAATCTCTTTAAAACTGATAGTGGGTTGGATCGCAAGTCACTATTGACACTGAAGGGACCAGTGTGCCATTGGGGATGGTCACAGATCAATTTTGCCTATTCCACTTTGAGTTTTTTGGTCTTTTTTTTTTTTTGGCCACGCCATGCGGCGTGCAGGATCTTAGTTCCCCAACCAGGAATCGAACCCGGCCCTTTCACCGTGAGAGCACAGAGTCCTAACCACTGGACTCCCAGGGAATTCCCTCCACTTCGATTTTTAATCGTGAAGGGATGCAATGTGGACTGACCCTTAAGGTTTCCTAAAGAATAGTAAGGAAGTTTTAAAATTACTTTTTGGATATGGTAGTTAGGTCTCTAGAATACGGAAATTACCTGTGAAAGTGCTGTTACAGCTAGATTATCCTTAAGAAAAATCCTAATCTAAGATGGCTCTGTCTCCCTGGAATACCACTTAAAGCAACATGGTTTATAATTTGGCAAATTGGTCCCCTGCCTTCTCCAGAGCCCAAGTATTTCATTAGCTCTGTTAACTGTTAACTAGTATAAAATCAAACAATTTGGTTGCCTTTTGTACACCAGGCACTGCTAGGCTCTGTGATACAAAGGCTTGTAAGGCAGTCCCCACCCTCACCATAGAGGTTAGTACCTTTTAGACCCCTAAGGAACATGTAGGATGAAAACCTAACCTGATCTTGGAGCAGTCAGGAAGGTGAAGTATATAGCCAGTTTTTCTGGGGTGGGAATAAAATCTGGTGAGTGGTGTTGATAATGGGAGGAGAGAGGGTATGTGGGAAATCTTGGTACCTTCTGAATTTTATTGTAAGCCTAAAAATTCTCTTAAAAAAAAAGTCTTAAAAAATGTGTACTTCATGCATCTGGAAATATAATTAACCAATAGAAGCAATAACTTTTTCTAATTAATTTTGCAGAAAATGAAAAAGGACAATATATATCTCCATTTCATGATATTCCAATTTATGCAGATAAGGTAAGACATCCTTCTCTGACCGTAGTCTCATTGCTCAGATCAGTTAGTTCCACATACGGATTTTCTTATATGTCTTAACAAGTGCTTAAAATGCCTCATTGTGCTGTGAGTTAAAGGTGCATTGACTAAATAAGGAGACAGTCTTAAATCCAGATTATTTGGTTAGAAGAAGCAACTATAATTTGGAGAAGGAGTAGAGGAACAGAAACAAATGTTTTAAAGCTGCCTTGGTTAAAAAAAAATCACCAGAATTGCTGGTAACTCTTTTTGTTTTTATTTTCATTTTTGCCTTTTTATATTTCCTATATTTTTTTACAAAGATCATGCATTGTTGGTGCAAATTTAAATAGTTATTTTTTTAAAAAGCCATTGCTTCTTTCAGCCTCCCTCCCAATAAGAGAAGTTTGTGCTATATTTAGGAACTGACACAAGGACAAATGTCTGATTCTTTTTTATACCTTAAAAATTTTTTTCATTCAACCAGGAAGGATCCACACTGACTGCAAATCTTTTTGAGTCGTAAAAGCTTCATAGGTTATTGATCTTCCTTAGCTAGATGTCAATACATAATACATGTGAATATCACATTCCAGCGCATGTCTAGAATAATAAAGATGAAATCTTATCCTTGTGTGTGCTGAGTCTTACTTTTTTTCTGTGCTTGACTATCAGAAATAGATAAATTCATGTACTTCTATCAGGAAGATTGCTACAGTTCTGCACTGACACTTGGACACTGGCAGAAAATCTAACCTGAATGTTGCTTCTGAGCAGCCTGCCTGAGCTGGGCTCTAGCTGGAGACAGTGGAGCAAACAGCCCGAGGGCAGTTATGTGCCACAGTTACAGGAGGGACCACTAATTGGCATGTGTTGTCCTGTGGGATTCTCAAAGCTGTATTTATTCAGAAACTTTTAATTTGTTACATCTGATTCCCTGGGAGTTGACAAGAACTGCAGAATCCTTCCTTCCTCTTGAATTGGCATCATTTGGTTGGCTTAAATTAGCTGTTGTATAATCAGTATGTATATCAAAGTACTTTGCAGTAACATCTCAGACCATTTTGAATAATGAAGAGGTATAAAATGATGACCCTAAGTTTACTGATGGTACCTTGGCATACAGCTGTACTAAGGAAGGGAAACATTTTCTTGACCTGTAGCTGGGTTTCTTTGCATTCATAAGTGTCTTAGCCTGTTTGGGCTGCTATAACAAAATACTGTAGACTGGGTAGCTTATAAACAGCAGAAATTTATTGCTTACAGTTCTGGAGGCTGGAACTCTGAGATCAGGGTGCCAGCATGGTTGGGTAAGGGCCCTCTTCTGGTCGCAGACTTCTAGCTGTTTCCTTATGTGGTGGAAGGGGCTAGGGATCTCCCTGGAGCCTCTTTTATAAGTCACTCATTTTATAAGAACCTCATCCCATTTATGAGGGTTCTACCCTCATGTCTTAAGCATTTCCTAAAAGTCCCACCTACTATACCATCACCTTTGAGGGTTAGGATTCCAACATATGAGTTTTGGAGGGACACAAACATTCAGACCATAGCCTTAAGTTATTGGACAATATTCTAGCCAAGGACCAGAAGAATCATAGCAGTTATGGTGCCTAATCTTGTTGCTGCTGCAAGTTACCCCAAAATAGGAAGCTGAGACTACATTTTGGTGTCATGTAAAACATCTTCACTCAGGTTACTCTGCAACTCCTTGGAGTCTTTTACAGGACTGGTTGTATCTGTAATCTGGGATTACTCAAATGAAGAATCTGCCCTTTGTACCACATTGGGCTGGCTCAAAAGTACAAGCTCTTGCAATGACTCTGGATTTCACCAGTGGTCCAGACCTCAGTGAACTTCAGCACTTCAGATTCCTGCCTCAGAGGCAGGAAAGAGTTCTTTTTGTTTTGTTTTTAAGGAAGTTTAGTTTATACAAAGCACAAATAAGGGTGTGGTACACATAACCTATTTTGGATTCTAGCCTAAATAAAAGATCTGATTAATTCCATTGGTTACAGAAGAGTATGGTTTTTGAAAAAAAGAAATTTCAATGTGATTAAGTTTATGTAAATACATTTTTGTGTGGGTAGCCATCGACTTTATCCCTAATATGGTCAGTCATTTGAGGGGTGATAATGAGGGAATGTGCCTTTAACACAACTCAGCTCTATAAGGAAAAAATGCCCAAAGGCTTATATTCTACTCCACATCAGAACCTTTCAACGTGGACAGCATTTGATTTAGTATATGTGTTATTAGGTAATCCATCCAGCCAGTTCTGGAAATCCTTGTGACTCAGATACCCTACTTGGGTTATTTCCAAATCCACTGGGTGAAAGAAGGCAAAGGCAAGGACTCACTGGATGTATATATATTATAGGGCTGTTCTTTTCTTTGGATCTATTTTGGAATCAAATATAAAAACACCTGTAGCTCAAAGTGTCTTCTGACATAAAACTTCTGAGATAACAGAAAATTTAAGAATCCAGAACATAATGAGCATAAACAGTGTGAAACATTGGGTAGATTAAAAGCTTTATCTAAATCTTAGAGTACTCAAGTATCATGACTTGATGTTCTAATTTTAGAAGTTTAGTATTTTCTATTCTATATCTTAAACTTCCATGTTAAATACTAGTTCTAACAATATAGGCTTCTGTAATGTTTTTCAGCTGACTGTTGGGGGAATATATAAATATGGAACTTTTCTCCTATAAAAAAAAAGTCAAGCTACTAGTCAAATAGGTGGGTGCTTCAGAAACTGAATAGGATATCTTTTGCAGTTGTGTATCCTTCTTAAATTTTTAAAGATACTATCTAACTGTACCTGAAATTTTAGAGGAGATATACCACCCAAGTAGATGCTTTTTAAATTATGGCTGAATCTTGAACAATGCGGGGGTTAGGGGCCCTGACTAGCGTATAATTTATAGTTGGCCTCCTGTATCTGAGATTACTCCATATCTGGAGATTCAACCGACAGATCATGTAGTTCTGTAGTATTTACTATTGAAAAAAATCCATGTATAAGTGGACCCACACAGTTCATACCTGTGTTGTTCAAGGGTCAGCAGTACTCACTTCCCTACAGGGTTTGCTTTGTTTTGAATTTTCTATTTCTTTTTGTAGACAGTTCTATAAATGGAACTTAAAAAAATGTCACCAAATTAATCATTTAAATACTGTTGGTTTTCTCCAACTTTATATGTATATAGAATGGTTGGGGTTTTGTTTTATGTTTTCCACACCAAAGTTAGAACTGGCAGCATAGATGAAAACTGATAACAAACTTAATTGGCATGTCATAACTAAGAATAAACTCCTATTTTTTCCCCTCAGATGAGCTTTAAGGTGACTAAATTTTGAAAACAGATATTCTAACCATAATATCTGTGGTTTAACAATTTTGTCAAAAAGATAAAGTTGTAAAACAAACTTAACAAAACAGAAACAGACTCATACGTAAAGAGAACAAACTGGTGGTTGCCAGAGGTGGTTGCCAGAGGCGGGGATGAGGGAAATAGGTGTGGGAGATTAAGAGGTAAATCTTCCAGTTATAAAATAAGTCGTGGGGATGTAGTGTACAGCGTGGGGAATATAGTCAATATTGTAGTAACTTCGTATGGTGACAGATGGTAACTAGACTTACTGTAGTGATGATTCTGTAATGTATAGAAATATCAAATCACCATGTGGTACAGCTGAAACTTGTATAATATTTTAAGTCAATTATACTTCAATCAAAAAATAAGTAAAAAGGCAAAAGTTTTTTGGATAGCTTTGACTAAAAAAAAAGTTGTGTTGATTAAATATGCATGTAATGTGCAGTCACAATGCCTGGCTTATAAAGTCTCAGTATACAAAAACCAAAAAAAAAAAAAAAACCCCACAATAGGATGATGATGTTAACCACAAGACTGGCTGTGTCTGAAGCCTTTCAGAGCTCTATTGTGTAGAGTAAAGATCACTGAACCGGGAGTAAGAAACCTTGGTTTTAGTCCTGGTTTTACCACTAACTGGCTTTGCCATATTGAGCAAGTTGCTTTACCTCTGAGCACTGTTCGTCTTCGTGGGTGTTTTAGATTACATTTAGCACTATGCTAAAGCCCTTATGTGGATTTTCTCCTTTAGCCATCATTCCAATCTGTGAGCTGGGTTCTTTCAGTAACTTAATTGTCCAGGATTACCAACTAGAATTCATAAGCGGTAGTGGCAGGATTCAGACCCAGGCATTCTGGTTCAGAACCTGTGGTGTTAGCCACTGAGCCACACTGCCTCGAGCGATAAAGGGTGGTGGATTTTACTTTGTGCTTTTTGATATTTTCCAAATTTTCTACAGTAACTATCTCTTTGATATTTACAAAGAAAAAAAGCAGAAAAAAAAGGCTTGCTTATAATTTTTTTTTTTTTTTTTTAACGCTTAGAATTCAAGGGAAATGAGTAAGAACTTCCTTCATTCGGGAAAGCTATAAAGTCTTCTAGTCCAGGAATTCTTGGTGGCCCCGAGACCCTGGAATACTCATCGATGGGTTTCTGAGGTTCTGAGTTCTCTCTGAAATTGCAATTTGGTGTAAATGTGCATTTTTCTTGGAAAAGGTTCTATGGTGAAAATTCTTAGTCATTGCAGATCATAGAAGATGTTGACAGCTGGAAATGCAGACTCTTGCTTGATTTTATAAAGATAAGAAAGTAAACAGATTATGGTTAGAATATCTGTTTTCAAAATTGAGTCATCTTAAAGCTCATCTGAGGGGAAAAAATAGGAGCTTATTCTTAGTTATGACGTGTAAATTAAGTTTGATTACTTTCTCTGTATGTGGCATATGGCAGTATGCGTTACCAAATACAATAGTTTGTTGAAACTGCTATGAGTAGAACATCTGTGTGATTGGGAAACAAATGAGCATTACTGAAAGGTGTTTGTTTTTTAACTATCTCCCCTGCTCAACAATTTGTTGAGCAATTTTTTGGGGGGTTGGTATAAATCATGTTTTCCTTTGTGAAGTTATAATTCTAAATGAATAAGAAGCACACAGTGTGAACTTCGGTCATCATATTTCTTCTGTGTCAGCTTCTCCAATAGACATTTGTCACTTCTCACTGAAAGAAGTCAGGAGCCCATTTATTTTTTCTTTAAAATTTTTTTAAAAATTTATTTTTCAGCTTTATTAAGGTATGATTGACAAATAGTCATTGTATTTAAGGTGTTCAGTGCGATGTTGTGATATATGTACACATTGTGAAATGATCCCACTAATCACGTTAGTTAACCTCTGTCACCTCACATATTTATTTTGCTTGTGTGTATGGTGAGAACACTTAAGATCTACTCTCTTAGCAACTTTCATAGAGCCATACTGTACATTAGGTTTCCAGAACTTATCACTTATAACTGAAAGTTTGTACCCTTTGATCAACATGCCCCCATTTCTCCCACTCCTCCAGCCTTTGGCAACCATTTTTCTACTTTCTGTTTCTATAAGTTCAACTGTTTTAGATTCCACATACAAGTGAGATTATGTAGTATTTGTCTTTCTCTGTCTGACTTATTTCACTTAGCATAATATCCTCCACATTCATCCGTGTTGTCACAAATGGCAGGGTTTCCTTTTATCTTTTTTTAAAAGGCTGAATATTCCAGTGTGTTTGTGCGTACCTGTGTGTGTGTATGTATGTATCACGTCTTCTTTATCCACTCATCCAGTGATGGACACTTAGGTTGTTTCCGTATCTTGGCTACTGTGAATAATGCTGCAGTGAACATGGCAGTGCAGATATTTCTTTGAGATTCTGATTTAATTTCTTTTGGATAAATACCCAGAAGTGGGATTGCTGGATCATATGGTAGTTCTTATTTTGTGTTTTGAGGAACTACCATGCTGTTTTCCATAATGGTGCACCAATTTACAATCCCATTGACACTGCACAGGAGGAACCCATTTACTTTTAACAACTTAGAATATGTCCTGTAATCACAGAACTGGCTTTGAAGCCAAAACGTAAAACCAAGTGTTACTTGGTGAGCACTTAATAGGATAAAAATACTCTTGGAAATGATGAAATCTGCTAAACCTTTACAAAAGCACCTTTACGGGAGTAGAGCGTTTCCTTACTAACTACATGAGCTCTTCTGATAGGAATTTTATTCTCCAAAAATACTCTAGAGATAAAAAAAAAAGGCAAGCTACCCTTGTTTTCTATTAGCCTCTTGCTTTATATCCAATCTCTAGATAAATTTAGAAGAAAATCCTCTCTACCACCGTTGTTTTTCTCCAAATTTTATTGCAAAACGGAAAAATAAAAGGATGGTGAAATCAGGATGATTTTGTATTTCTTCGTAAGTCTGGTATTTATTTTACTTGGTTTCTGAAGTTATCTAGAGAAACACATGAAGAGTCAACTTAAATGCTAATTTAGTCACTTATGCAGTTTTGCAATACAGTAGGTCATGTTCACTAGGCTTCAGATCCAGTGTTGGGAAAAGATCATAAGTCATGAGGTGTTCATAAGTCTCCCAATAAAGACACATTTAACTTTACTACTAAGATTCAGAGATGGGATGTAATTAAGAGTATGTTCCCTGTGTATGTACTTAATGATATTAGAAATAATAGCCTACCAAGTAGCCATAGCCTATTCATTAGTAAATGACTTGTCAGACTACTGACTTGATCCACAAGAAAACTAACCAGTTTGGAGATGAGACCTATGATCACTGTACTACTGTGATACTCCTGTTTCATCAATGAAGTTAAAAGCCCGATCAAGATATAGGTTATATTTCTTCTATCGGTAAAACAATTTTATTTTAAATCTTTTTGATTAACGGAATGCTATGATTTAGACTTAAGTTTCTAATCTCCTTAGAATCTGGACATCTATAACATTAACATTCTTGTCTTCCTGTTGAAATGACTGTAAATCTGGGAAGTCAGACTGATTGCTGTGTCTCTGACTTTGGAAGTCAGAGCTTAGAGCTACGCTTTGCCTTTCCCCTGCCTCCTGCAGCCTTGTCAGCATCATCCTACTAGGGATACCAACGTCTTCCTTCCTTTCTCTGAAACTGTAAACAGGGAGCTGAAAGCTTGGTGCCAGAGCAGGGATTGAGAATCCAGAGCATAGTAGAAGTGGAGAACAGTTCTGAGACGTCCTAACAATGGGAATAATAAGACACTAAATCCAGGATTGAGCTAAGTAATAGTTTAAACCAGTTAGGATTAGAGAAAGAAGGCATGAATTTTTAACCAGGTAGTACTAAATTTCCTAAAATCTTGTCTCATTCTTTTAAATGCCATAAACATTGGAAATATTAGAATGCATAATTTTTTCCAGTTTTTTAATGTAAAATACATAAAGCATAAAATCTACCGTCCTATTTTAAAGTATGCAGTTTGGAGGTATTAAGTACATTCATATTGTTGTGCAACCATCACCCTCCTTCATCTCCAGAACTCCTTTCATCCTGCAAAACTTACATTCCATATGCATTAAACATTAATTCCCCAATCCCCTGGCAACCACCATTCTGCTTTCTGTCGCTATGAATTCGACTTCTCTAGATACCTCATGTAAGTGGAATCATATAGTCATTTGTCTTTTTTGTGACTGGCTTATTTCACTTAGCGTAATGTCCTCAAGGTTCATCCATGTTGTACCACATGTCAGCATTTCCTTTTTAAGGCTGAATAATATTCCATTGTATGTACATACCACATTTTGCTTATCCATTCATCCTTTGATGGACGCTTGGGTTGCTTCTGCATTTTAGCTATTTTGAATAATGCTGCCATGAACATGGGTGTACAGATATCTCTTCAAGACCCAGCTTTCAATTTTGGGGGGTATATACCCAGAAGTGGAATTGCTGGATCATATGGTAATTCTATTTTTAATTTTTTGAGGAACCACCATACTGTTTTCCACAGTGGCTATACCATTTTACATTCCTACCAACAGTGCACAAGAGTTCCAAATAGAATGCATAATGTTTTAACAGTAAAGGTGTTTTTTTTCTAGTAGCAATGGAGTGATTGGTTGAAATTCTCATGTCAGTTGCCCTGAAAATCCTAAGTATCATTGTGTACCTAGTGGCAACTCCCTCAATTGTAGCCATGGTGTCTAGGAGAAATAAACTGTCCTTTACTAGTAGTTCCTTCTAAAGAATAAGAACATCCGCCCTTTTTAATATCAAAATAATAAAAAAAAACCCTCTGTTTTGATAATGATTGATGGGGAAAGTAGTGACAAAATTACTACACATTCATTGCTTTAAAAAAAGATACAGGGACTTCCCCGGTGGCACAGTGGTTAAGAATCTGCCTGCCAATGCAGGGGACATGGGTTCGATCCCTGGTCTGGGAAGATCCCACATGCTGCGGAGCAACTAAGCCCGTGCGCCACAACTAATGAGCTTGCACTCTAGAGCCCGTGCTCCGCAACAAGAGAAGCCACCGCCATGAGAAGCCCGCGCACCGCAATGAAGAGTAGCCCCCACTCGCCACAACTAGAGAACGCCCGTGCGCGGCAACGAAGACCCAACCAGCCAAAAATAATTAATTAATTAATTAATTAATTAATTTTAAAAAAGATCCAGTAATCACTACGGTATCTACATACACTTGAAAATATGCTAAACATTCATTTTACAGACTAATCCCTCACCTAGATTTGTGGACCCCAGGCTACAGCCTGAGGCCTGCAAGCTGAAATGACCTGGTTTGGCGATCCAACTCTTAGGGAGTTAAAAGAGCTTTAATTCTGTTCACTGCTAGTATCTGGCACAAAACAGTGGTGCTCAATAAATATATGTTGGCAAAAATGAATGAATTGTCTCTGAGGCTCCTTGCAGGATACTCCTTGCTATTTTTGGCCCAGCTAATTTCTAAAAAGTACCAAACCCTCAGGCTTTCGGAGTTCTTCTGTTTGCAGTAGAGTCTTCTCCTGAAAGATGTTTTCTTTCCTGTAATGTTGGTTCTTTCTCCTGCTCTTTCTCTTTCTTTTCTTCTGCTTTCCTATTAGTTATGTAGGTTTGTAATATTAGGTAATGTGGTTTTTGAGGATCTCTATGTATTTATCATTTAATTCCATTAAAGTGTTCAGTATAGTTTCCAAACTTTGAATCAGTGACTTTAGCTTTATTTGCTACTTTTTTTCTTGAGGCAGTTTATTCATTTGGTAATATTTTCTTTTAAACATCTAGCCAGTTTCCTTGGTTTTCTCTTCTCAGGTGACCTTTCATGTAGTAACAGCTCTATCTTGTGGACCTTTAGGGTATTACTGCTGTAGCCTTTTAAGTTCTGAGTTGTTGGTGGACGTGCAGATCTTTCATTTTAACACCTGAGGCGTAGTGGTGGTGCTAGATAGACACAGGTCTCACTTACAGTGAGTAGAATGAAATGTAATCGAAGATTGGGTCTGAGGTTTCCTACCCATGAACAATGTGTTACTTTTTCTAAAACCACCCAGTTATGACTTTACAGGGATAGAGCAGTTTATTCAGTCCTGGATTTAAACAATGTCTCCATTCATTGTGGTTTTTATGTTGTATGGAGTAGGCAGATGTCAGGAGGCTTGGAGCAGAAACTATGGAATACTATAGTCTCCCTCAGTAAGTGACAGAAGTTTGAGCCTCTTGAATGCAAATCTGTGGAGCTTTCTGCTTGGCTAAAATAGCAACAAGCTAATTATTGTCTGGAAACCTTTGACTTATTCCCTTGTATTCAATAGCTTATCAGTCCCTGTTTTTTGATGCAAAGTGGCGAAGAAGTAATTCTAACAAGTGTGTAACTAAGTGATTTTCATTTTAAATCAACTGTTTAAAATATGCATTTTATAAAAGTAATGGCAGAGTTGGCTTCATGTGTGCCCTTTGTAGGGGTTTTAAACTGAAAAACTGAACTTAGTTTTATTCCTTGGCAAAAATAATTTTCTGACTATTTAAAGCTCAGTTTTAATTACAAAATGTATTTCAACTTGGTATTTGACTCTGGTGTGCAAAGGAGATGACAAAGTGTGATTTTTCATTAATTGGGTTTTTAAGCAGTAAGCATCTGAGAATTTTTTAATATGTCATCCAATATCAATTAGTCAATTTAAGGCTGTAAACTAATTACAGTAGAACTGCTATTGGTTAAAATATTTTTGGAACATAATATTTTATCTTCAGTATCAAACTTCTTGTCTTTTTGAGGAGTACCTGATTTTTAAAAACAGCCTAATTGGGAGAATAATGTGGGTAATCAAGCTGATTGATTGTGTTTGAGGCTAAAACTAAAGTATGACAAATAAATTTTCTGATTTGGGGTTTGTCTTATAAACCACCTCCGAAATAGAAGTTCCAAAAACATTTTGAGTAAATGCACTGTCACTGGAGGATATGCATAGCCTTTGGAGACAGTTGCTTTGAAGATGGCCCTCCTCAGAGATACAAGTTCTGCTATGTTTAAAACTGTTTCCGTTCTTTATAGGAACATTCTTTCCACCCCACCCTCTCAACATTTTATTATGAAAAATTTACTATGTTTATTAAAACAAACAAAAACTTTAAAGAAAAATACAGTGAACAATCATACACCCACTAATTTCATTCTACAATTATTTTGCTGTATTTGCTTTATCTCTTCATCCATCAGTCTGCCTTACTTTTTGATGCATTTTGTTGAAAGTCCGTGACTTCAAAGATTTGATACAATGAGCAGTTTAACTTTGGAAGGACTGGGGCATACTCAATGAAGTAATAGAATAAATGAACTCCTGTGACCATCTCACCTTCTCTGTGTTTTGCAGGATGTGTTCCACATGGTGGTTGAAGTACCACGCTGGTCGAATGCAAAAATGGAGGTATGTTTCACCTTTGCTAGTCAGATATAGGATATTAGTTTTGATCTAGTTGCACCGATTTGATCAAGGGTTAAACAACTAATGTCCAAGGTTGTCCTCTTTTTAGTCCCAATCTATTTTCCAGCTGTATCTCCCATTGCCTGCCAGTCTTCTCTCTGTGCTCCGACTAAACTCAACCATTTACTATTTACAAATATGCTACAGACTTTCCTTCCGGCATTCCCAAAGCCTAGAATTACCTTTTTCTCTTCTGTCTTCTTCCCTTTAATTCCATCGTTGACTCCTCCATGTAGTCAACAGGCTTGCTTCAGTCACTCCAGCCATAAATGATTTTATTGGAATTTTTGTCACATTTTGTTAATTTATTTCTTTTTAAAAAATTTTAGTTATTTATTTATTTTTGGCTGCGTTGGGTCTTCGTTGCGGTGCGCGGGCTTCTCATTGCGGTGGCTTCTCCTGTTCCAGAGCACAGGCTCTAGGCGCGTGGGCTTCAGTAGTTGTGGCATGAGGGCTCAGTAGTTGTGGAGCACGGGCTTAGTTGCTCCGCGGCATGTGGGATCTTCCCGGACCAGGGCTCGAACCCACGTCCCCTGAATTGGCAGGCGGATTCTTAACCACTGAGCCACCAGGGAAGTCCCTGTTAATTTATTTCTGATGATACCTAATAGATTTGACTTTTCGTTATGGATATTTGTAACATTTTCTGTCACGTAATAATGCTTTCTGACAGTAACAACACTTCACATGTAATAGACAGTCAAATATTTGAATAATATTAAATGTTTTAAAGGAAAGCTGAAGTTAGATATTTTCTCAAATGTTAGGATTTATTCCAGCTAATTTTTGCTTTCTGGAATTAGTAAATGTTCTTTTTCCCTTCTTAATAGTTCCTGTATACCTCAAATGTTTTCCACTTAAAGGCTGATTATGGAGAAACTTATTTCAAATTATAAAAGTGTTAGGGGTAAAAATATATCATGAAAGTGGAACTAGTGCATTTCATAATTCATTTCCTTAAATCCCTATTTGAATAGTATTTCACATACAAATATACAATGATTTGAAATTTTTTATTTCAGATTGCTACAAAGGATCCTTTAAACCCAATTAAACAAGATGTAAAAAAAGGAAAACTCCGTTATGTTGCAAATTTGTTCCCTTATAAAGGATATATCTGGAACTATGGTGCCATCCCTCAGGTATGTCTCTGTGCAGTTGCTAGAAATGTACTTTTTAGCTTACAAAAATTTAACCTACTACTGTTAGTAAAAAAGATTTAAACACCTTCAAAAAGTTTTTGCTATAGTAGATTACAAAAACATAAGGGGTAATTAACTCATTTTAATACTTCCTTAAATAACTTATTTTCAAGATGAACTAAAAGGTAAATATTTACAATGTTTGAATTCACATTTGAAAGTTTGTTCTTTTCTGAAATATTTTTTTATATGGACTGGTTATAAACTACACAAATTCTTTCTTTACAGAACGAGTGGCGTATCTATTGAGAGAGGCCGTGTAGACTAGTGCTTAAAAGCACTGATCTTATGGCACCACACAGATGAGGGTGCAAATCCCAAGTCTGCCACTTTCTTTTTTTTTTTAGATTTTTTTTGATGTGGACCATTTAAAAAGTCTTTATTGAATTTGTTACAATATTCCTTCTGTTTTATGTTTTGGTTTTTTGGCCGGGAGGCATGTGGGATCTTAACTCCCCCATTGAACCTGCACCCCCTGCGTTGGGAGGCAAAGTCTTAACCACTGGACTGCCAGGGAAGTCCCAGCTGCAACCTTCTAAAGCTTAAATCAGATTCAATATCACGTCCCTGCTTAAAACCTACCAGTGGCCCTCACTAAAACTGGAAATAAATCTAAACTGTCTACGAAAGCTTATCTAACTTGCCTCTGCTTCTTCCTCCCTGAGATGTTAATATTTTCTCCTGGGCTATTCCTAGTACATAGCTTGTGTGGCTATTTGAGGAATAAAGCACTTAGTACCTGGCACATGTAAGTTCTCACAGCTGCTGACTAGTATCTCTATAGTCCTGATTGCTTTCTTTGTGCCAAGCTCTTTGTGGTAAAGTAATAATGGAATTCTGTTTCCTAAACAGTCAAAGCTTTGAGGAGGGGGGATATCTGCATTGTTTACCAGTTTATCCCCAGCACAATACCTGTGTGTAGTAGACTCTTATTTAATATTTGAATGAAGAATCACTAGAATCATGTCTACTATGAGTAAATAACATATATTTAATTCTGGTTTGTTTAAGCTAATGCTGTGGCACTTAGGATCTTTAAATGAAATATTCAATTTATTTTCTTCCTGTTGATAAATGGTTTGTTTTTATTAACCATTAAGTCTATTAAGTGGAATCTATTGTGAAACAATCTGTAAGTTACTAAAACATAGGTCAAACCCATCTAGCTTGCTAGGTAGTCACAAAGTCGTTTGCTTTCGTTATAGCACTTCACCTTGCGCTTCAATTGATTCACTATTTAGCCTTGAAATATCATCCCTCTGGGAACACATTGCTGAAATACTTACTCTTCTGTAGGTTGGATTTGGCTTTGTTGGGTCCAGTCTTCCTTTTCCCCCTTTACTTTTATCTCTCTGCCTTTACTCCAGCTGAGTAAGCAAACAAATTCAAGAAATATGTTCCAGATTGGGAGGGAAAAGAACCAAAACAACAGCTACACTTTAAACTGAACTTCCTGGCAGGCACAGGCCATCGCTTCTTCTGTGAGCTGCTCTGCAAGGACTCTGTCTTGCAGTTTAGCAGGGAAGAAACCCAGCAATTTAAAGCTTCAGCAAATCCTGATTAAACTTTTTATTCTTGGCTCCTGGTCAGCGATGACATTTTTGCCACCAGCACACGTCATTTCCATCTTAATATTACCACCTACCCATCTCTGCTTGGAGATTTATTTTAAAGAAAATCTGGTTAGTAGAAGATAGTAAGTACTAAAAGTTCATCAAAGCAGTTTTCTTTTACTATATTTTTTAAGTGAACATCTGGGTCTACATTTGTGTTTGCATATTGTCTCAGTTATTAGCTAGTTGGGTTTTGTTTGTTTAAAATAGCATCATTATCCATTTTAAAGATTAAATTTACTTCCGCATTATGCGCTTAATAGGAGCCCAGCGTTTAGTTAAGATTATTGTGTGTAGTTAAGATTCTTAGATGTGAATAAAGAATTCTTTTAAAAAAAAAAATTCTTTTTAATGAGAATAAAGAGCTGAAGATTCGTATTTTTGCAGAAAGATCGTGGGATGTTATCTTTCAATGCCAACATGATCCACTTTGTCATTAGCATATACAGGAATGATATACTGTGTCTTATTTTTTTTTTTAGACTTGGGAAGACCCAAGACACAATGATGAACACACCGGCTGCTGTGGTGACAATGACCCAATTGATGTGTGTGAAATTGGAAGCAAGGTAACGGAATCTGAAATATTTTTCTGTAGAGTTGAGACGATATCAATGAAATATACAAACTTCATACTTTTAAAAATATTGTAAATAAAATATATGAATATTAGTAAAGTAATGATGGGTCTCTTTGGGTGACAAAAGCTTCCATTCCATTCTAAGCATTTCTACATTATAATTTGTACATTTAAACCTAGCCTAGAAAAAAATGTTTATTGTATGCATGTGTGTGGAAGAACTGGACATGTTCTGCATTGCTTTAGAAGGCAGATGAGTAGTCAATAGATGAAGGCTACCAGGAGGCAACAAGGCAAACCTTGCCTAAGGATTTGGAGTGACCAGTGAATTGGCCCAAACCAGGTAACCTCATGAGTTGGAGATTTATGGTAGGGATTCCTCTCTCAAGTAGGGTTGCTCTAAGGTTCTGACTATAGTTATTTTCTTTATGATCTTTCCCAGGCTCAAGAAAATATTAAGTGACTGAAAAGAAAGTTGTCATTCAGTTGCTTTAGTCATCAAGTTCAGGCATATTGTATGACTTGCCTAACTCAGTGACTTCTATAAAATAAAAGGTAAAGAAAGTACATTAACATAGGTATTTGAAATAAATTATGGAGGACTTATTCTTCAGCACAATCGATGACAGTTTAAAAAACATTAATTACCCTCAACTCTGATGGGACTAATGGACACTTGTTTAGCTTTTTTTTTTTTTTTAACATCTTTATTGGAGTATAATTGCTTTACATTGTTGTGTTAGTTTCTGCTGTATAACAAAGTGAATCAGCTATATGTATACTTATATCCCCATATCCCCTCCCTCTTGAGCCTCCCTCCCTCCCTCCCTATCCCACCCTTCTAGGTGGTCACAAAGCACCAAGCTGATCTCCCTGTGCTATGCAGCTGGTTCCCACAACTATCTGTTTTACATTCGGTAGTGTATATATGTCAATGCCACTCTCTCACTTCGTCTCAGCTTACCCTTCCCCCTCCCCGTGTCCTCAAGTCCATTCTCTACGTCTGCATCTTTATTCCTGTCCTGCCAATAGGTTCTTCAGAACCATTTCTTTTTTTTTTTTAGATTCCATATATATGTGTTAGCATACGGTATTTGTTTTTCTCTTTCTGACTTACTTCACTCTGTATGACAGACTCTAGGTCCATCCACCTCACTACAAATAACTCAATTTCGTTTCTTTTTATGGCTGAGTAATATTCCATTGTATATATGTGCCACATCCTCTTTTTTTTTTTTTTTTAAAGTTAAGATTCTTTTTTTTTTTTTTTTTTAATTTACTTCTTTATTTATTTTTGGGTGTGTTGGGTCTTCGTTTCTGTGCGAGGGCTTTCTCCAGTTGCGGCAAGCGGGGGCCACTCTTCATCGCGGTGCGCGGGCCTCTCACTATCGCGGCCTCTCTTGTTGCGGAGCACAGGCTCCAGACGCGCAGGCTCAGCAATTGTGGCTCACGGGCCCAGTTGCTCCGCGGCATGTGGGATCTTCCCAGACCAGAGCTCAAACCAGTGTCCCCTGCATTGGCAGGCGGACTCTCAACCACTGCGCCACCAGGGAAGCCCTGCCACATCTTCTTTACCCATTCATCTGTTGATGGACACTTAGGTTTCTTCCATGTCCTGGCTGTTGTAAATAGTGCTGCAGTGAACATTGTGGTACATGACTCTTTTTGAATTATGATTTTCTCAGGATATATGCCCAGTAGTGGGATTGCTGGGTCATATGGTAGTTCTGTTTTTAGTTTTTAAAGGAACCTCCATACTGTTCTCCGTAGTGGCTGTATCAATTTACATTCCCACCAACAGTGCAAGAGGGTTCCCTTTTCTCCACAACCTCTCCAGCATTTATTGTTTGTAGATTTTTTGATGATGGCCATTCTGACCAGTGTGAGATGATACCTCATGGTAGTTTTGATTTGCATTTCTCTAATGATTAGCGACGTTGAGCATCCTTTCATGTGTTTGTTGGCAATCTGTATATCTTTGGAGGAATGTCTATTTAGGTTTTCTGCCCATTTTTGGATTGGGTTGTTTGTTTTTTTGATATTGAGCTGCATGAGCTGCTTGTATTTTGGAGATTAATCCTTTGTCAGCTGCTTCATTTGCAAATATTTTCTCCCATTCTGAGGGTTGTCTTTTCGTCTTGTTTACGGTTTCCTTTGCTGTGCAAAAGCTTTTAAGTTTCGTTAGGTCCCATTTATTTTTGTTTTTATTTCCATTTCTCTAGGAGGTGGGTCAAAAAGGATCTTGCTGTGATTTATGTCATAGAGTGTTCTGCCTATGTTCTCCTCTAAGAGTTTTATAGTATCTGGCCTTACATTTAGGTCTTTAATCCATTTTGAGTTTATTTTTGTGTATGGTGTTAGGGAGTGTTCTAATTTCATTCTTTTTTTTTTTAAACTTTGGGTTCATTTATTTATTTATTTATGGCTGTGTTGGGTCTTCGTTTCTGTGTGAGGGCTTTCTCTAGTTGCGGCAAGTGGGGGCCACTCTTCATTGCGGTGCGCAGGCCTCTCATTATCGCGGCCTCTATTGTTGCGGAGCACAGGCTCCAGACATGCATGCTCAGTAATTGTGGCTCACGGGCCTAGTTGCTCCGCGGCATGTGGGATCTTCCCAGACCAGGGCTCGAACCCGTGTCCCCTGCATTGGCAGGCAGATTCTCAACCACTGTGCCACCAGGGAAGCCCCCTAATTTCATTCTTTTACATGTAGCTGTCCAGTTTTCCCAGCACCACTTATTGAAGAGGCTGTCTTTTCTCTATTGTATATTCTTGCCTCCTTTATCAAAGATAAGGTGACCATATGTGCGTGGGTTTTTCTCTGGGCTTTCTATCCTGTTCCACTGATCTGTATTTCTGTTTTTGTGCCCGTACCATACTGTCTTGATTACTGTAGCTTTGTAGTATAGTCTGAAGTCCAGGAGCCTGATTCCTCCAGCTCTGTTTTTCTTTCTCAAGATTGCTTTGGCTATTCGGGGTCTTTTGTGTTTCCATACAAATTGTGAAATTTTTTGTTCTAGTTCTGTGAAAAATGCCATTGGTAGTTTGATAGGGATTGCATTGAATCTGTAGATTGCTTTGGGTAGTATAGTCATTTTCACAATGTTGATTCTTCCAATCCAGGAACATGGTCTATCTCTCCATCTGTTTGTATCATCTTTAATTTATTTCATCGGTGTCTTATAGTTTTCTGCATACAGGTCGTTTGTCTCCTTAGGTAGGGTTATTCCTAGATATTTTATCCTTTTTGTTGCAATGGTAAATGGGAGTGTTTCCTTAATTTCTTTTTCATATTTTTCTTCATTAGTGTATAGGAATGCAAGAGATTTCTGTGCATTAATTTTGTATCCTGCTACTTTACCAAATTCATTGATTAGCTCTAGTAGTTTTCTGGTAACATCTTTAGGATTCTCTATGTATAGTATCATGTCATCTGCAAGCAGTGACAGCTTTACTTCTTCTTTTCCAGTTTGGATTCCTTTTATTTCTTTTTCTTCTCTGATTGCTGTGGCTAAAACTTCCAAAACTATGTTGAATAATAGTGGTGAGAGTGGGCAACCTTGTCTTGTTCCTGATCTTAGTGGAAATGGTTTCAGTTTTTCACCAATGAGGACAATGTTGGCTGTGGGTTTGTCATATATGGCCTTTATTATGTTGAGGTAAGTTCCCTCTATGCCTACTTTCTGGAGGGTTTTTATCATAAATGGGTGTTGAATCTTGTCAAAAGCTTTTTCTGCATCTATTGAGATGATCATATGGTTTTTATCCTTCAGTTTGTTAATATGGTGTATCACATTGACTGATTTGCGTATATTGAAGAATACTTGCATTCCTGGCGTAAACCTCACTTGATCATGGTGTATGATCCTTTTAATGTGCTGCTGGATTCTTTTTGCTAGTATTTTGCTGAGGATTTTTGCATCTATGTTCATCAGTGATATTGGCCTGTAGTTTTCTTTCTTTGTGACATGTTTGTCTGGTTTTGGTATCAGAGTGATGGTGGCCTCATAGAATGAGTTTGGGAGTGTTCCACCCTCTGCTATATTTTGGAAGAGTTTGAGAAGGATAGGTGTTAGCTCTTCTCTAAATGTTTGATAGAATTCGCCTGTGAAGCCATCTGGTCCTGGGCTTTTGTTTGTTGGAAGATTTTTAATCACAGTTTCAATTTCAGTGCTTGTGATTGGTCTGTTTATTTTTTCTATTTCTTCCTGGTTCAGTCTCAGAAGGTTGTGCTTTTCTAAGAATGTGTCCATTTCTTCCAGGTTGTCCATTTTATTGGCATATAGTTGCTTGTAGTAATCTCTCATGATGCTTTGTATTTCTGCAGTGTCAGTTGTTACTTCTAATTCTGTTGATTTGAGTCTTCTCCCTTTTTTTCTTGATGAGTCTGGCTAATGGTTTATCAATTTTGTTTATCTTCTCAAAGAACCAGCTTTTAGTTTTATTGATCTTTGCTATCGTTTCCTTCATTTCTTTTTCATTTATTTCTGATCTGATCTTTATGATTTCTTTCCTTCTGCTAACTTTGGGGGTTTTTTTGTTCTTCTTTCTCTAATTACTTTAGGTGTAAGGTTAGGTTGTTTATTTGAGATTTTTCTTGTTTCTTGAGGTAGGATTGTATTGCTATAAACTTCCCTCTTAGAACTGCTTTTGCTGCATCGCATAGGTTTTGGGTCATCGTGTTTTCATTGTCATTTGTTTCTAGGTATTTTTTTATTTCCTCTTTGATTTCTTCAGTGATTTCTTGGTTATTTAGTAGCATATTGTTTAGCCTCCATGTGTTTGTATTTTTTACAGTTTTTTTCCTGTAATTGGTATCCAGTCTCACAGCGTTGTGGTCAGAAAAGGTACTTGATACATTTTCAATTTTCTTAAATTTACCAAGGCTTGATTTGTAACCCAAGATATGATCTATCCTGGAGAATCTTCCATGAACACTTGAGAAGAAAGTGTATTCTGTTGTTTTTGGATGGAATGTCCTATAAATATCAGTTAAGTCCATCTTGTTTAATGTATCATTTAAAGCTTGTATTTCCTTATTTATTTTCATTTTGGTTGATCTGTCCATTGGTGAAAGTGGGGTGTTAAAGTCCCCTACTATTATTGTGTTACTGTCGATTTCCCCTCTTATGGCTGTTAGCATTTGCCTTATGTATTGAGGTGCTTCTATGTTGGGTGCATAAATATTTACAATTGTTATATCCTCTTGGTCTGATCCCTTGATCATTATGTAGTATCCTTCTTCGTCTCTTGTAATAGTCTTTATTTTAAAGTCTGTTTTGTCTGATATGAGAATTGCTCCTCCAGCTTTCTTTTGATTTCCATTTGCATGGAATATCTTTTTCCATCCACTCACTTTCAGTCTGTATATGACCCTAGGTCTGAAATGGGTCTCTTGCCGACAGCATATATACGGGTCTTGTTTTTGTATCCATTCAGCCAGTCTATGTCTTTTGGTTGGAGCATTTAATCCATTTACATTTAAGGTAATTATCCATATGTATTTTCCTATTTCCATTTTCTTAATTCTTTTGGGTTTGTTATTGTAGGTCTTTTCCTTCTCTTGTGTTTCTTGCCTAGAGAAGTTCCTTTAGCATTTGTTGTAAAGCTGGTTTGGTGGTGCTGAATTCTCTTAGCTTTTGCTTGTCTGTAAAAGTTTTAATTTCTCCGTCGAATCTGGATGAGATCCTTGCTGGGTAGAGTAATCTTGATTGTAGGTTTTTCCCTTTCATCACTTTAAATGTGTCCTGCCACTCCCTTCTGGCTTGCAGAGTTTCTGCTGAAAGATCAGCTGTTAACCTTATGGGGATTTCTTTGTATGTTATTTGTTGCTTTTCCCTTGCTGCTTTTTTTTTAAATAAATAAATTTATTTATTTATTTATTTTGGGCTGCGTTGTGTCTTCGTTGCTGTGCGCGGGCTTTCTCTAGTTGCGGTGAGTGGGGGCTACTCTTTGTTGCGGTGCACGGGATTCTCACTGTGGTGGCTTCTCTTGTTGCGGAGCATGGGCTCTAGGCACACGGGCTTCAGTAGCTGTGGCTCGAAGGCTTTAGAGTGCAGGCTCAGTAGTTGTGGTGCACGGGCTTAGTTGCTCTGCAGCATGTGAGATCTTCCTGGACCAGGGATCAAACCCGTGTCTCCTGCATTGGCAGGCGGATTCTTAACCACTACACCACCAGAGAAGCCCTCCCTTGCTGCTTTTAATATTTTTTCTTTGTATTTAATTTTTGATAGTTTGATTAATATGTGTCTTGGTGTGTTTCTCCTTGGATTTATCCTGTATGGGACTCTCTGTGCTTCCTGGACTTGATTGACTATCTCCTTTCCCATATTAGGGAAATTTTCAACTATAATCTCTTCAAATATTTTCTCAGTCCCTTTCTTTTTCTCTTCTTCTTCTGGGACCCCTATAATTCGAATGTTGGTGCATTTAATGTTGTCCCAGAGGTCTCTGAAACTGTCCTCAATTCTTTTCATTCTTTTTTCTTTATTCTGCTCTGCGGTAGTTATTTCCACTATTTTATCTTCCAGGTCACTTATTCGTTCTTCTGCCTCCGTTATTCTGCTATTGACTCCTTCTAGAGAATTTTTAATTTCATTTATTGTGTTGTTTGTCATTGTTTGTTTGCTCTTTAGTTCTTCTAGGTCCTTGTTAAACATTTCTTGTATTTTCTCCATTCTATTTCCAAGATTTTGGATCATCTTTACTATCATCACTCTGAATTCTTTTTCAGGTAGACTGCCTATTTCCTCTTCATTTGTTTGGTCTGGTGGGTTTTTACCTTCCTCCTTCATCTGCTGCGTATTTCTCTGTCTTCTCATTTTGCTTAACTTACGGTGTTTGGGGTCTCCTTTTCACAGGCTGCAGGTTCGTAGTTCCCGTTGTTTTTGGTGTCTGCGCCCAGTGGGTAAGATTGGTTCAGTGGCTTGTGTAGGCTTCCTGGTGGAGGGGACTGGTGCCTGTGTTCTGGTGGATGAGGCTGGATCTTGTCTTTCTGGTGGGCAGGACCGCATCTGGTGGTGTGTTTTGGGGTGTCTGTGAACTTAGTATGATTTTAGGCAGCCTCTCTGCTAATGGGTGGGGTTGTGTTCCTGTCTTGCTAGTTGTTTGTCATGGGGTGTCCAGCACTGGAGCTTGCTGGTCATTGAGTGGAACTGGGTCTTAGCTTTGAGACAGAGATCTCTGGGAGAGCTTTCGCCAATTGATATTACGTGGGGCCAGGAGGTCTCTGGTGGTCCAATGTCCTGAACTCAGCTCTCCCACCTCAGAGGCTCAGGTCTGACACCTGGCTGGAGCACCAAGACCCTTTTGGGAAGTCTGAGGTCTTCTGCCAGTATTCAGTAGGTGTTCTGTAGGAGTTGTTCTACATGTAGATGTATTTTTGATGTATTTGTGGGGAGGAGGGTGGATCTCCACATCTTCCTCCTCCGCCATCTTGAAGGTCCCTCCTAGCTTTTTAAAAATTGCTTAAAGAACAATCTTAAGTTTGCAGAAATTTGGCATCTTCCTCATTTCCTATTATCCACCAAGTAAAACTTTTTTTCCAAAGTTTCATTCTGTAGTATTGACCTGGCTGTGGTTTTTTGACTTTCAGGTATGTGCAAGAGGGGAAATAATCAGGGTGAAAGTTCTGGGCATACTGGCTATGATCGATGAAGGGGAAACCGACTGGAAAGTCATTGCCATTAATGTGGATGATCCTGATGCAGCCAATTATAATGGTAAGAAATATTTGTAGGGTCTGAAGTCTTTATACTTAAATCTTACCCAGCACCAAACTTAACCTGTAATGACAGAGTTGTAAGCCCATGCCTTCAAACTGTGAAAGAATGGAGGAGCAAAACATTTGACAAAGCATTGTTATTTCTACTACTGAACTTCTGTGGTTAACTAAGTAAACTTTCTCCTTCATTCCAGGAAAGAAAAAATCTGGTAGTTTGTATTAAAAATCTGGTAGTTTGTATTTCTTGTTTTCTTCTTTCCTTCCCCACATGCTAACACTTAATTGCTCTATTTATTTATTTTTAAAAATTTGAAAACTGAGATATAATCCACATGCCATAAAATTCACCATTTTAAAGTGTACAGTTCTATGGTTTTTGATACATACACTAGTCTGTTAACCATCACCACTGTCTTAATTCCAGAACATTTTCACCACTCTGACAGGAAGCCCCATATCCATTAGCAGTCACCCCCTATCCCCACACCACTCAGTCCCTGACAACTACCAGTCTATTGTCTGTCTTTATGGATTTGCCTATTCTGAAAATTTCACATAAATGGAGTCGCATGATATCCAGCTTCTTTCAGTTAGAATACTGGTTTCAAGGTTCATCCACATTGTAACGTGTATCAGTACTTCATTCCCTTTTTTTTTTTTTTGGTGGTAAAATTAACATAACATAAAATTCACCATTTGAACTATTTTAAAGTGTACAATTCAGTGGCATTTAGTGCATTCACAGTGTTGTGCAACTCACCACTTATCTCATTCTAGAACATTTACATCACCCCAAAGAGAAACTCTGTATCTTTAAGTAGTCACTCCCTATTCCCTCCTCCTCCCAGGACCCGACAACCAGTAATCTGCTTTCTGTGTCTATGAATTTGCCTATTCTGGATATTTCATATACATGGAATTGTAAAATATGTGGTGTTTTTGTGTCACGTTTCTTTTACTTAGCATAGGGTTTTCTAGGTTCATCCATGTTGTAGCATGTATCAGTACTCATTTTTTTAATGGCTGAGTTATATTCTGTTATATAGATATATATCACATTTTGTTTATCCATTCATCTGTTGATGGACATTTGGGTTGTTTTTGGCTATTAGGAATAATGCAGCTGCTATGAACATTCCTGTACAAGCTTTTGTGTGGACGTGTGTTTTTAATCCTCTTGGGTGTATATACCTAGGAGTGGAGTTCCTGAGTCATATGGTAACTCTTATGTTTAGCCTCTTGAGGAACTGCCAAACTTTTTTCCAAAGCGGCTGCACCATCTTACAGTCCTGCCAGCAGTGCATAAGGTTCCAGTTTTTCTACTTCTTTGCCAGCACTAGTTGTTATTTATCTTTTTAAATTATAACCCTTCTAGTGGGGTGTGTCTTTTTATTTTTGAGTTATAAGAGTACTTATATGTTTTGGATACTAAACCTTTATCAGATATATGATTTGTCTGTAGTTTCTTCCATTTTGTGGATTTGTCCTTTCATTTTCTTAATGGTATCCTTTGAAGCACTCAAGTTTTTCGTTTTGATGTAGTCTTATTTTTTTATTGCTTGTGCTTTTGGTATCATTATCTAAGAAACCATTGCCTAATCCAAGGTCACAAAGATTTAGTTACGTTTCCTTCTAAGAATTTTATAAATATAGCTCTTACATTATTTCTTTCTGCTGTTTTACAGAGTACAATCTCATATATATTTAAATATATGCAAATTTATATGTAAACTCATTTAAAAAGGACTCAACACCAACCTTTAATAGTACAATGGGAAGAAAGATGAAAAGAGTCTGACTTTTTGTTTCAGATACTTCTGTATTGACTAAATTTTGTACAATGAGAATGCATTCCTACATTTACCTCTGATTCTAAATGTAGGAATGTGTGTCCATTTTCACATGTGCTATTTACACAAGAGTGCACATGCTAAATAGCGTGCTTTGGCCACAGTTAATGAAGCCACGCCATCATTACATCTGCACAATTTTCTGGGTGTCATTTCCCTGCAGTAGAGGTTATTAGGACCCTAAAATTTTCTCTGCGGGGCTGGCCCCATGATGCAAGCAGTATGCAGCTTTCCTTAAATGTCAACCTAAGGCAATGTCCATCATCAGTTATAACTGGAAGAGTATTAGGTAGAACTAACTAAGAGTAGAACTCTTGACAAGCCACAGCTTTGGGAGGGATACACACAGAGCCATGGAAGAGGATGGCCTACCCAGTAAAGCAACCAAGTTGGCCATGTTGATCCCCTTTGTTATTGTGGGCCCACGACGGCCAGTAACCCTTCTGCCTCAGTTGTGGGCATCAGGAAATTGAGCATTTTATGCTCATGGTTGCAGGCTGGTTAGAGGCTGAACCCAGGGAACAGCACAGAATTGGTGCTGTCTTTGGTAGGATCTTTTTTTTTTTTTTTAATTTATTTTATTCTGAAATTCAATGACTTTTGGGGGGGCTATTTTTATATTTTAATCCTGGGGTTGTTTTTTGTGGGTTTTTTTGCCATGTGGTTTGTGGGATCTTAGTTCCCTGACCAGGGAGTGAACCCGGGCCCTTGGCAATGAAAGCAGAGTCCTAACTACTGGACTGCCAGGGAAGTCCTTGTCTTTGGTAGGATCTTGATGTGGCATCAGGAGGCAGTTCAGGGAGCTCTGCAGATCACTGGCTTTGTCTGTATGTGTATAATGTACAACTGGAGGAACAAAAATTGACTGAGTTCTTTTTTCCTACTTTTTTCCTCTGGGTCTGGTGTTCACGGTTCCCTAGTCAGGATCCAGCATACCTTTCAGTACCTGGTTCACAGTCAGTGAGTTAATCAACTCTTATATTTTTCCTTGCTGCAATATAATACAAAAATATGTTTGATCTTTTTCTCCAGTTCCTGGCAAGGAACTCCTAAAACACTTGGACTTTCCTGAGTGCCGAGTGTCTTTTTTATTCATAATGAGCCCCTTTCATCACCCCTGAGTTTATGCTAATAAGGTGACTTACAGTGGGGCCCCTAGCTAGCCTCAGACCAGTTCAGTCAATAGAAAAACTGAATGATTAGAGGGTGGGAACCTCCAGCCCCAACCACTGACCTCTGGGATCGGGAGGGGAAGCTCCATAAAAAGTCTGGAGTCACGAGATGTAGAGCACTTGTAAGTTGGTGAACATATTGAATTGCTGGGAGGGTGGCACGCCTCCCCACCAGAGGGCATGGAAACTATGCACCCCGCATACCGTGCCCTATGCATCTCCTCCATTGGACTGTTTCTGAGTTGTATCCTTTATACTAAACCAGTAAACATAGTACAGTGTTTTCTTGAGTTTTGTGAGTCTTTCTAGCAAATTATCAAACCTGAGGAGAGAGTTGTAGGAAACTCTGATTTATAGCTGTTGGTCAGAAGTGTGGGTGGCCAGGGACTTGCGACCAGCATCTGAAGTGGGATCAGTCTTGTGGAACTGAACGTTCTGACTGTGGGACCTGATGCTAACTCCAGTTAGATAGTGTCATTATTGAATTGAATTGTCGGACACCCAGTTGGTATTCCTAAGGAATAGAACTGGATGGAAAATTTGTTGGAAGATACCCTATACTTGTATTTTGGATTTCTGGATTTTCAAACTATTTCTGTATCAGGTGATACGTTTTATATGAATTCTAAGTTCCTTGAAATTTATCAGTGTTTAAACATTTCCCAGTTCACTTTGTAACCTTTCCATACTTTTAGTGGTACCCTGATAATAAAATACATGGTATTATTTAACTATGTAGATTATAAACTGGGCTTAAGCAAAGTTATTTTATAGAAATATAATAAATAAGCTATTGTTGAATGTATCCCTCCTTCCAATTACAATTTTCCTGATGGATTTTTTTTTTTTTTGCACATGTATCTAATATTTGTTTGCATGGAGAAGCAGTTCAGTCATTTAAACTTGAGTTTGATGACATTGAGGCTAGGCACTGTTAATGGCTGTACAGAAACTTTTAAAAGTTTTTTTACACAGGACACTTTTTTTTGTTGGCCAGAACTAAAGTATTGTGATACTGAATGCCTATACTGTAGAGTGAGAAAAGCCTATTCACATTTAATATGTAACCTATCAATGAATATGTGTAATGCATTTTTCTTGTCTTTTTGTATGTAATTTGGGTGTGATCCTCGAATATAGCCTCAACCTGTCTTTTGGTATCTTCTGTCCATCTCTTAGAAATTATGTACACCTGCCAAACTATTCTCATTATGTAGCTGCCAGTTATTTCCCCCTTCTCTTATCTAATAGGAGTCACTATGGTACTGATTGTTCTCTTAGTATACTTAATGTCCGAGCTATTTTAAGACACTAGATGATTTCCTTTTATTTATTTATTTATTTATTTAATTTATTTTTGGCTGTGTTGGGTCTTAGTTGCTTCGCGGGCTTTCTCTAGTTGAGGCGAGTGGGGGCTACTCTTCGCTGCAGTGCCCAGGCTTCTTACTGTGGTGGCTACTCTTGTTGCGGAGCATGGGCTCTAGGCGCGCAGGCTTCAGTAGTTGTGGTGCAAGGGCTCAGTAGTTGTGGCTCAAGGGCTCTAGGGTGCAGGCTCAGTAGTTGTGGTGCATGGGCTTAGTTGCTCTGCGACATGTGGGATCTTCCCAGATCAGGGCTCAAACCCGTGTCCCCTGCATTGGCAGGCGGATTCTTAACCACTGTGCCACCACGGAAGCCCTGATGATTTCCTTTTAATGTGTGTATGTGTTCTCTTCTCAACAAGGTGTTAGCTCTCACATTGTCTTGAAAGTTTTTGATAATCCATCCCGTAGCTCTTTCAAAGTAAGCACTTGATATTTTTATTGAATGCATAAATAATTACATACACATCTTGCAATCTGAGAAGAGAATCTTATTCTCTTCTTAGATATTAATGATGTCAAGCGGCTGAAACCTGGCTACCTGGAAGCTACTGTGGACTGGTTTAGAAGGTACAAGGTTCCTGATGGAAAACCTGAGAACCAGTTTGCTTTCAACGCAGAATTTAAAGATAAGGTAATGTGTCACTCAGAACTGTAGCTTTAGGCCTATTTGTATTGAGACTTATAATTTAACCATATTGTTACCATCTAAAGACAATATGATCGTAAAACAGATGTCTAAAGACACACCACAGGCTTGATGTTGACTTATTCATTTAAATGTTTTCTTCCATTTTTGATACAAAGAAGTGATTCAAAAGAGACAAAGTTATCAGGCTTGGGAAAATATTGAGAATAAGAAAAGAACACATTTCTATTATTCTAACGTATATATCTCTTCAAATTATAGGACTTTGCAATTGATATTATTAAAAGCACTCATGACTATTGGAGAGCATTAGTGACTAAGAAAACTGATGGAAAAGGAATCAGTTGGTAAGCATTAACTCTTTTCTGCATGCTTAACACACAAAGCAGACTAGCTTACTCCAGAGGTTTTAATTACCTTAACATACTCCACCGTTCCATTCACTTAGGGAAAGAGACTGGTTTTGTCAGTGCTTAAGTCAGTAGGAAGTGTAGACTGAAAGAAAAACCACACAACGGGAAGGTTGTGAGTTAAGTTTTATTCGAGGACTATAGCCTGGAAGACAGCCTCTCAGACAGCTCTGAGGAACTGCTCCGGAGAGATAAGGGAGGAGCCAAGATATACATGAACTTTTTTGCTGGGAAAACATGTAGTCAAGCATAAAAAGATTACTGCTATTCATAAAGAAGAGACCTTTCAAGTTAATGATTTTAGTGTTTTTCTATGTATGGGAAGAGGCAAGAATCTGGGGTCATGTGAAATTTTTTCTTAGAAATGCATGTTAACTATCTAGGGGCCAATATACCCAAATGTTTCCTGGTTTTCTCCATCCTGAATTCCCCTCAGGGCTCACTGTCCGTGGGTGACTGTAGTGGCTAATGAAATGGCTTGATCCTTGTAGAACTGGAATGGTAGGCAACATTTTTTTTCTTTACAGAAGGTAACTATATAAACAACTGAAAAATGCCACAAGATACTCTCTGAATAAGTACAAACTAAAACTATAAAGGGCACAGTGAGATCAGAGCTTTGTAAGGCTAACTGGGAAAACCTGCCTAGCATCAGGGTGCTCAGAATGGGATGGGTATAATCAGGTTGAGTTCAAGGGTTGGTATTCTCTGATGTGAATACGTAAGGTTCATTACAACTAAACCAGGATCTACTATGCACACTGAATTAACTACTACTACTTATAAAAGCTAATATGATTGAGCAGTTAATATTTGCCAAGCCTGCAACACAGATGCAGGGAGATTAAACTTAACCAAAGTCATACCACAGTAAGCGTTTTGGAGTTAGGACTCGCATCCAAGTCTGTCTGGCCCCAGATCATTTTTAGTATAGTACTTCCTCTTTTAAAGATTATAAGAGAATGCCCACCATTACCACTTAACTAGTGTTGTTCTGGAAATACTAGTTGATGAAGTAAATAAGAGAAAGAAGATGCAGGAATATTAGAAAAGGGGGAGCAAATTGTTGCAAATGATATGATTGTGTACCCAGAAAACCCTAGAAAAAAGAATTCAGCAAGGTGAATGATTACAAAATGAGTATATATGTACATTGCTAGCTTTCTATATGAAGTGTAACAGAAACTATAATGGAGGAAAAGATCTCATGTAGAATAGTATTTAAAAACAAAACACAGGGGCTTCCCTGGTGGCGCAGTGGTTGAGAATCTGCCTGCTAATGCAGGGGACACGGGTTCGAGCCCTGGTCTGGGAAGATCCTACATGCCGCGGAGCAACTAGGCCCGTGAGCCACAACTACTGAGCCTGCGCGTCTGGAACCTGTGCTCCGCAACAAGAGAGGCCGCGATAGTGAGAGGCCCGCGCACCGCGATGAAGAGTGGCCCCCGCTTGCCACAACTAGAGAAAGCCCTCGCACAGAAACGAAGACCCAACACAGCCAAAAATTAATTAATTAATTTAAAAAACAAAAACAAAAAACACAGTATAAATAAGAAACCTGAAGGTCCCAGAAGAAGAAAAGTTTAAGACTCTATTGAGAAATATAAAAGATGTTAAATAGAAAGGTATAATATATATTCATGAATAACATTCAGTTTCATCTAGAAAAAATCTGCATCTCGGAATAACGAGGGAAATTCTGAAAAAAGTAAGGGTAGTTGTGGTGAGGAAGAGTGTTAATTATTTTGGTACTGTTTAGTAGTATTGTTTTACTAAGAATTTGGTACTGAAGAAGAAAGTCAAATTATTCAGTTCTGTTAGAGTTTGATAGACCTAAAGTAGAGCTAAAGATGTATGGGAATTCAATTTATAATAAAGAAGGTATTTTAAATGAGTGTTTGGACCAACTGCCTGTTTAGGAAGAAAATAAGACTAGATCTCTCTCTTGCTCCTTACATGCCTTATGCCAGATATACACACTGGCAACGACCCTCATGGCTGTGGCCGTTTCATTTTGGAAAGGTGCTGTAACCGGGCCGGTGCTCCACCAGGGCCCTGTGCAAGCAACCCAGCACCAGTGTTCTTACCTCCAACTACTTTATATCCACATGTTAACTGGGTGCTGGCTGCAAACTAGGGTTTGTAACCCTAGTCTTACATCAGCATTTAATTCCAGACAGATAAATTGTAATGTGAGAAAATTCTAGAAAAAGTATAGGTGAATTTATTCATTAGCTTGTAGTAGGGAAGAACTTTCCAAACAGAAGACAAACTTAAAATCCATAAAAGAAAGATTTACTTGTGGTGTTATTTTTTTAATGTAATTTTTTAAATTAAATTCTTTCAAGATTTGTTTATTTCATTAGTAGTGGAATTAGTTTATTTTTATTTTTTATTTTTTTGGCTGTGTTGGGTCTTCATTGCTGTGCGCGGGCTTTCTCTAGTTGTGGTGAGCGGGGGCTACTGTTCGTTGCGGTGCACAGGCTTCTCATCGCGGTGGCTTCTCTTGTTGCAGAGCATGGGCTCTAGGCATGCGGGCTTCAGTAGTTGCAGCACGCGGGCTCAGTAGGTGCAGCACGTGGGCTCTAGAGTGCAGGCTCAGTAGTTGTGGCGCATGGGCTTAGTTGCTCCGCGGCATGTGGGATCTTCCCAGACCAGAGATTGAACCTCTGTCCGCTGCATTGGCAGGCGGATTCTTAACCACTGCGCCACCAGGGAAGTCCTCATTTTATAATTTAAAATGCAGCTCAGAAAGATAGTGTTATCCCCCAGTAGATTTGCAAAATTTTTAAAAATTAAATGATAGCCGGGATGGCAAGAATATCTATATCTATATCTATCTATCTATCTATCTATCTATCTATCTATCTATCTATCTATCTATCTATCTATGTACATGGTTGGTGAGAGTTTAAATGGGTACAACCTTTGTGAAGGGCAATTTGACAATATTCAGCCCAAAATTTTAAATGCATGTTATTTCTTTGTAGAACCACTACTAGGAATGTATCCTATAGATATAGTCCCAAAAGATTTATGTATAAGGATGTTCATTGCAGTGTCATTTATAATAGCAAAAAGTTAGAAACAACCAAAATGTAAATGGTTAAGCACATCCATATAATAGAACAGTATATGTCACAGTAAAAAAAAAGTTCTCTATATGTTGATAAGGAAAGACGACCAAAATATATTAAGTGAGAAAAGCAAAGTCCATAGTAGTATATCTAGTATGATCCCATTTATGCAAGGTGAGATACACACACACACCCCAGCATCTGTTTATATTTAAATTTTTTTTTCTGGAGGGAAACGAACTATAGATAATGATTGCCTTTGGAGACAACCATTTGGAGATGGGAGGGAGAGAGGCTTTCAATTTGTGACTTTCTGAATTTTCTAACTACATATGTGTATTACTTTTTTTAATAAATGTCATTTTATCTGGGTAGTAAGATTTTTTTCTGATTATGAGAAAATCCTAATGTAAAAATAATTCTCAGGAATCTTCTGTTCTGTAAGTCAGGATAATGTCCTGTAAAATGCAAACATTGTCTCTCCACAAACATAAGAAAAACTGAGCACACTTACACATTTGTGTGAAAATGTACAATCATGAGACTTTGCTTTTAATAACTTCTCTATTTTGTGGTGTCCTATTATTTCTATGGAAATGGGCTTAATGCATGTTAAGTGGCAGGTAACTGAAGATATTTCTTTTTCATTTTAATAGAATATTTCTGATCATACCCATGTTATAATAATACACAATAATTTAATACATAGGAAATTTTGAACTATAGTTAACCAAAAAAAGTTTTTAAAAAATCATTTTAATCACAGTTTTTCTTATTAATCACAGTTAATAAGAGTAATAGATACTCTTATTAACATTTAGTTTTTTCTTTTTACAGTCCTTTGTGTACAAGTATAATATTTTCAAAAATAATTAGGATCATATTGTATATACAATTTGTTTTATGGTTTAAAAAAGTTAACACTATAAGCATTTCTCATGTCATTAAGAATATAATACTTTTATACTATATAACATTCCATCTGTGTAATATTCCATCTCATGGATAAATCATTTTTAGTCATCCCTGTTGTTGGACATTTTGGTTACTTCCAAGTTTCCACTCTTACCAATAGTGAAATCGTGTATGTTGAACATCTTTGTACATCATAGTTTAAATCTCTGAGTTCCGAGATGTGGAATTTATCTGTCAAAGAGTATGTGCTTTTTAAAAGGTTTTAGACACATTTTTTTGTTTGTTTTTTTATATTTTTCTCTTACTTTTTCTTTTATTATTTTGTTGTGGACACATTTTACCAGATTATTTTTCAGGAATATTGAACCAGGTGTTACTCCTGCCAGGAGTGTCTATCTCAGATGTCAACACTAACAGAAACTGGATTTTTTGTTTTTTGTTTTTTTCATTTTATCTAATTAGGAAAGATATGTTTGTCATTTTCATTTGCATCTTAGCTCTTTCATTGAGAATTACACTGCATTCAATCACATACTTTAAAATCTGAACTTGTTAAGGGATTTGAGTAAAATTGACCACAAGAATAGCTGTATATTAAATAATTAGAATATTTAATATAGGTGAGAAAGCTTTCAACTAAGCCAGACTTGAATCTCATCTGGCCTACCACCTTCAACTTGTTATTTTTAACAAGAGAGAGTTTTAATAAGAGAGAAGTTTTTGTTACTGTGACTCATGACAACTTTCCTTTGTTCAACAGCATGAATACCACAGTGTTTGAGAGCCCCTTCCAGTGTGATCCTGATGCTGCCAAAGCCATTGTGGATGCTGTAAGTAAAGGTTTCCTTGAAAAAGAACACGCCTGGTGGCCAAAAAATATGGTGTTGAATGGGGAGGGAAGGTACCTTCAATAAATATTTGAGGATGTCCTATACACATATTACAATGTGAGATCTTGAAATTACAAACCATAAATACAAGTAGACATTTGACTGAGGGGAAACCTGAGGAGGGTCCTAGCCAACACTATACTGGGCAGATAACAAAGTAGGACAATTTGTAAAAATCAAAATGACTCCAGAATGTTCTAAGTAACCCAAGTGCCTGGGTACTTATCATAAGCCATTTTTCACAGAAGTACCAATGGAAACTTATTTGACTTGGTCATAGCAAGGAATGAGAAAGTTACCAAATTTCAGGTGCCATTGCAGGAGTGGTTTATAGTCCTAGAGGAGAATTTCATGTGAGGAAGTAAACTGTCCATCAAAGAAATAATTTTGTTTTTGTATTATTTTTAATGATCTGATTTGTATTAACCTAAAGACTGAAGATTGTCTAAAATTATTCTCATTTACAATATTAAATAAGGAAAACAAAAGAAAATGAGGTCTGACTTTACAGCCTTGTAAACAGGGTAATACAAGGGAAAAGGACAATTTAATGATGAAGCCAATACATTTAGATTTATTTTTATTTATATATGAATTTTGACAAAGTTGAGATGAATAAGATAAATTGGAAGGGAAAAGCCATTGGTTAACAATCATAACTTTTCAATGAGAACATTCTGCCTACATTTTATATATATGTGTGTATATATAAAACCTTTATATATACATATGTTGGTTTTTTAATTCTTTATTTCAAAAGCAGTTTTTTTTAATTGGAGTATAGTTGCTTTACAATGTTGTGTTAGTTTCTGCTGTAACAAATTTATTTTTATTATTTATTCTCCTGTATGTCATTAAAAGCTAAGAGGTTTGAATTTGTTAGCATTTCTTAGCAGCAGAGCAAGCTTTGCATTGTTACTATCTATTGTAAATTATTTTTAGAACCTAAAAATTGGGATAGTTGTCTTCTGTTTAGATTCCTTTTAATCTTTGTATCAGTATACTTTTTTAGCTTATTCTTTTTCTGGGATTAGACTAATACATTTTAACATTTTATTTTAGTTACCACCACCATGTGAATCTGCCTGCACAATACCAACAGATGGTAAGATCTATATCTAGTAAAATTACATTAAACATTATGCATATGTGTGGGAAAATTACATCTATATCTATAGATACCTCTTACATACCACATACATACAGAGAAAGAGAGGGACGGGGAGAAGAAGCATTTTTAGAGTTATGTAGCACATGTGGGAAGAAAGATAGCTGTATATACCACCTTTAGTGCCACCCATGTGACAGCATGACCATGACCCACTGTTCTCAGAGCTCCTGGTAGATGCCTTGTGGAGGTTGGAGCAGGCTGGGCTCTTCGTCCCCATCTGGCCCCAGGCTGCTTCACCCAGGAAACAGTTCTTTCCACCTTTAGATGTTAGAATTCTCTGTAAGGTTCTTCTGGTGAGAATTGCATGTCCATAGGATCAGCATCAAGAGTAAAGAAGCCCAAAAGAAAACACTGGGAAATTACCTGGTTTTGTGTAGTGAAGCTTTGTATGTATGTAGGTTTGTTTTAATGTAATCCATAGGAGGATACCTTAAAGCAAATATGTTATTCATTGTTATATGTTGGGTGTAATTTTGATTCCTAACAGGGATTCTAATTTTTTCTTTTCTCTGACTACAGTGGATAAGTGGTTCCATCACCAGAAAAACTAAGGAAATTTCTCTGGAATACAAGCTGATATTGCTGCATCCTTTTCGTCTGAAAGCATTAGATGCAAAAGTAGTAACTTTTCCAAGCTTTAAATTTATAGAACTAATCAATCAAATTCTGCTGTGACCAATCCAATATATCCATACTGTTATCCATCTAAAAGCATCTTTCATATCGACTAAGATAACTTTTAGTTCCTGCTTAAATATCAAGACAGTTGTAGTTTGGAAGTCATCTGTGAATAAATGTCCAAGATAAATACGTATTGGATGTATATGTTTGCCATGTGTTAGGAAATAAAATTATTTTGTTGAAACTTGGTTTATGATATTTTTATTTTAATCTGAAGCCTAACACTACCAAGCAGGCTTGGGTGCTGTTTGGTATTTGTTTTCTGTGAATGATCTTATAATTCACTTTTATTTATTAGACTAAAACTGACTTTATTTGTAGGCACCTGAAAATGAAATCCCTTATATTTACAGCAGTCTTGATACTATACTCTTACCTAATTCCTATCATCCCATCGTGAGCCATCAGCCAAGATAGTTTTGTGATTAAATTCGTGGCTTTGGAGCTGTGCAGACCTGAGTTTTTAATCCTAGCCCGTCTACTTATTTAGCTCTATAATCTCAGGTCAGTGTTGGCATCCACTGACTGTGTTTTCTCAATCAAATTGTGATTTTCTTGGTTGGTGGTATGATGGGTGATTGTTAGTAATATCCTAGACATTTTGTCTGTTATGTTAGGAGACACTAGGATCCATTTAAATCTTTTACCAGGCATCACCCTATTTAGGGTTAGCACATGGTCTTGGCCTGCTTTTGTGGACTGTGGTTTCAATGGCAGTTTAATTTTCAGCAGCTTTGCAGTGTTATTTTGGTCAGCTTGGTTTATCTGGTGCCACTGGGGCTTCTGTTGGTTCCTGCTGGTGCTGCCTGAGGGGGCTGAGTATCTCTTGGTGGAGGAGGAGAGTATTAGGCTACAGGGATAAAGAAGCTTCCTGAACTGGTCTACCCATTATAGCTGGATTTCTCCCTCAGGCTCAGCTCACCCGCCTACCTAGGTAACTCTTGGTGGAAAAGGGGAGTCTCAGGCCTTGTGGGGAAGGAGAGTGCATCCCTGGTTGTTTATTTCTGCCTGGGCTCCCAGTGAGCCCCCTTGCCAGGTAGTGTCATGCCCACCAGAGGGACCCCCATTCCCTATGGGGGAGGTGGAGGAATGAGCCTATCTGGACTGCCTTCTGTTGCTAGGTTAGGGGTTGGGAAGGACTCTTCTCCTCCTCCTGGTGGTGGTAGGATGCATGTGCCCTGTCACTGCTGTTCTCTGGTCCTGGGGGCCCAAACCAGCTCGCCTTTTTAGCACCTTTCAGAGTTCTTGGCTCTGTCTTGTAATCTCCAGGGTTTATAGCTGTGCTTAGCAGGAGAAGTAGAGAAAAACAGGTCTATGCCTTCTTGTCTGGTCCAGGACCAGAAACATCAGCATTCAGATTGTAGTAATATTTCTCTTATTCCTTTTATAAGATCTGTTTTTAAATGCTGCCTCAGTCATTGTAATATGTGATTTCTGAAGTGATTTGTTAGGGTAAGAAATATGTTTTCTAATGAAAGACTATACAAAGTGGGGGACTTCACAAGTATCGGTCCAATAAGTAGGAATCATCCGCCCAAATTTATGGAAAGGAAAGGGGATAGAACACTAGTCAGAAGAAATGTCAGCAATAGTTCTTCTGTGTGAGACCCTCTGTAGAAAGCTTCCGCTCCTCTGTTCAGGTAAGGAATGTGAAATACTCTTGTATTCACTTGCTAGGCTACCATAACCAAGTACCACAAACTGGATGGGCTAAACAAGAGAAATGTATTGCCTCACTGTTCTGGAAGCTAGAAGTCTGAGATCCAGGTATCAGCAGGCCCATGCTCCCTCTGAAGGCTATTGGGAAAGATCTGTTCCAGGCCTCTCCCTGCTTTTGATAGTTCCTGGCTTGTGGCAGCATAACCCTAATGTACACAAGGTGTTCTCCCTGTGTGCTTGTTACCAAATTTCCCCTTATAAGGACATCAGGGGAAAGAATTCCCTGGGGTCCAGTGGTTAGGACTGTGCTTTCACTGCCGTGGGCCCGGATCCCTAGTCTGGGAACCACAGGTTGTGTGGCACGGCCAAAAAGAAAAAAATACGAACATCAGTCAGGGCTTCCCTGGTAGTGCAGTGGTTAAGGATCCGCCTGCAAATGCAGGGGACACGGGTTCGAGCCCTGGTCCGGGAAGATCCCACACGCCACGGAGCAACTGAGCCCGTGCACCACAACTACTGAGCCTGCGCTCTAGAGCCCACGAGCCACAACTACTGAGCGCATGTGCTGCAACTACTGAAGCCCGTGTGCCTAGAGCCTGTGCTCCACAACAAGAAGCCCACTCACTGCAACAAAGAGTAGCCCCCGCTCGCCACAGCTAGAGAAAGCCCGTGCGCAGCAATGAAGACCCAATGCAGCCAAAAATTTTTAAAAATAAAATAAATTGAAAAATAAAATAAATTAAAAAAATAAAGTATATGACAAAATGGTTCTTCCTATAAAAAAAAAAAAGATACACGCACCCCAGTGTTCATTGCAGCACTATTTACAATAGCCAAGATATGGAAGCAACCTAAATGTCCATTGACAGAGGAATGGATAAAGAAGATGTGGTACATTTATACAATGGAATCTTACTCAGCCATAAAAAAAACAATGAAATAATGCCATTTGCAGCAACATGGATGGACCTAGAGATTATCATACTAAGTGAAGTAAGTCAGACAGAGAAAGACAAACATCATATGTTATCATTATATGTGGAATCTAAAAAAATGATACAAATGAACTTATTTACAAAACAGAAACAGACTCACAGACTTGGAAAACAAACTTATGGTTACCAAAGGGGAAAGGTGGAGGGGAGGGATAAATTAGGGGTTTGGGATTAACACATACACACTATTATATATAAAACAAATAATCAACAACGACTTACTGTACAGCACAGGAAACTACTCAGTATTCTGTAATAACCTATATGGGAAAATAATCTGAAAAAGAATGGATATATGTATATGTATAACTGAATCACTTTGCTGTACACCTGAAACTAACACAACATTGTAAATCAACTACACTCCAATATAAAATAAAAATTAAATTTAAAAAAATTTTTAAATGTAATCTCAGCAACACTGCATGATCAATGCAGTTTTTCAGGTAAGGGAATCTGAAGCGTTGGCCCAGTTGTATAAAGGGTCCGAATGAGAACTCCAATTAGAAATTCAAAATTCATTTATCACCATCCCTGAGCCCAGGCCTGCATGTGCTGCAGCTGTAATGGCAATTATGTCCAATCTAATCAGCATATTTGCTACGCAAGAGCTTATATTGTGCTTTTGCACAGAATGTTCTTTACATTTAGAACAGCTGCCCTTACTGCTTTCTGGGAGTCTAGGCCAAAGGGAATTTGCCTTTACACTGACAACAATGCTGTGCGAATTGCTTCATGATGGCAAGCATTTATTGAAGAGTTATTAACTTGAGTCGATTGCCACAGAGTTTATTGCTCCCTCTGTCTCTCTTTGGGATCTTTCCCTTAGTTATTACAAAACCTTTAAATTAACAGAAAATATTCGCCAGAAATAAGATTAAGCAATGAACACCACAAGGGTATGTGGCAATCTGAATTTTTAAAAAAGCCTGAGAGCAATTTGGCAATCTCTATCAAAATTTTAAATTTGTCTTTATACTTTGAGTCAGCAATTCTGCTCTAAGAATTCATTCTAGTTGACTAAGAATAGTCAACCGGGCACACAGCCTATGGCAGCTTTGTTAAGTATAGCAAAACCTGGAAAAATATCTAGCAGTCCAGTTGAGGAATAGCTAAATATTCGTACATGTAGCAGTCAATGAAGTCACTGCATGGGCTGATATGGAAAAGATGTTCAAAATACCTAAGTGAAAAGAGAAAAAGTTGTAGTACTCTATAGCTGCCAGCTATGGACTGTGGGCCAAATCCAGCCTGCCAGAGGTTTGGTAAAAACACTTTATTGGAACACAGTCACACCCTCTCATTTATGAATTGCTGTGACTGCCTTCCAGCTACAAGGAAGAGAGAATTTAGTAGTTGGGATAGAGACCACATGACCTGCAAAGTCAAAAATATTTACTATTTGACCCTTTACCAAAAGCATTTGCCAATCCCTGCTCTATCCTATGATCCTATTTGTGTTTTTACAAAGGGAGCACTGTGGGGAAAGAGACACATTAATGGATATGCTTGTATGGGTATAGACAATTTCTGGGGACAAACACACAAAATTAAACCACAGCTAACAATGGTTATCTCAGGGAGTGGGAATGAGTTACGTGCGGAAGAAGTCAGGCCCATGGAGTTTCCTTCCACTTTGTAAGCGCCTATGCTTTTTTTTTTTTTTAATTTATTTACTTGTTTTTCTTTTTGGCTGTGTTGGGTCTTCGTTGCTGTGTGCGGGCTTTCTCTAGTTGAGGCGAGTGGGGGCTACTCTTCGCTGAGTGCCCAGGCTTCTCATTGCGGTGGCTTCTCTTGTTGTGGAGCATGGGCTCTAGGCGCACGGGCTTCAGTAGTTGTGGTACATGGGCTCAGTGGTTGTGGCTCGCGGGCCCTAGAGTGCAGGCTCAGTAGTTGTGGCGCACGGGCTTAGTTGCTCCGCGGTATGTGGGATCTTCCCGGACCAGGGCTCGAACCCATGTCCCCTGCATTGGCAGGCGGATTCTTAACCACTGCGCCACCAGGGAAGCCCGTAAGCTTCTATGCTCTTTGAATTGTTTTTCTAAAAGCACGTATAAAATTTTAAATTTTTTTTAAGAAAATCAAATGAAGTAGGAGAAGGACACCAGTGGACAGTGCTCAGCACAGCTAGTGGCAGGGGGCTTCCCTTTCTCTCTCTCTCTCTATATATATATGTATACATATGTGTATATATGTAATATATATATTATATATATCATATGTTACATATATAAGATATATATAATATATATGTAACATATATATGATATATATAATATATATATACTTATATATGGATATACACATGTGTATATATATTATATATACTTATATGTATATATATATTATATATATACTTTAGACATACAGAATAAGGACTGGGAGGGACTGAGCCCTGGAATCTAATTTTTAACCAGTTCCCCAGGTGACTCTAACATACCCCTATGTTTGAAACCACTGCTCTGGTCATAAATTTCAGAGATCAGGAAAATTTTCTCATGGGGTTGTAGTTATGATCAGCATGAGATAAGCCAGCAAACATCTATCACAGCAACAGCAGCAAATGATGATAGCTCCCATTTGTGAACACTTCCTAAGCGTCAGGCCCTATGCTATAGGCTCTATGTGCTTCATCTTGTGGGTCTCCTTGTCCTGTTCCTCATCTTAGAGGAAATGCTTTCAGCTTTTCACCATTGAGTTTAATGTTGGCTGTAGGTTTATCATATATGGCCTTTATTATCATATATGGCCTTTATTATGTTCACTGTATACCGACTTTGTTGAGAATTTTTATCGTAAATGGATGTTGAATTTTGTCAAAAGCTTTTTCTGCATCTATTGAGACGATCATATGATTTTCATTCTGTAATTTGTTAATGTGGTGCATCACACTGATTTGTGGATGTTGAACCATCTTGCATCCCAGGGATAAATCCCACTTGATCATGGTGTATGATCCTTTTAATGTATTGTTGATTTAATGTATTTTATTTATTTTTAAAATTACACAAAATTTTTAAAATTAATTTTTTTGGAGTATAATTGCTTTACAATGTTGTGTTAGTTTCTACCATACAGCAAAATGAATCAGCTATACATATATATATATCCTCTCTGTTTTGGATTTCCTTCCCATTTAGGTCACCACAGTGCATTAAGTAGAGTTCCCTGTGCTATACAGTAGGGTCTCATTAGTTATCTATTTTACACATAGTATCAATAGTGTATATGTGTCAGTCCTAATCTCCCAATTCCTTCCATTCCTTCTTCCCCCTTGGTATCCATACATTTGTTCTCTACATCTCTGTCTCTATTTCTGCTTTGCAAATAAGATCATCTATGCCATTTTTCTAGATTCCACACGTATGCGTTAATATACGATATTTGTTTTTCTCTTTCTGACTTACTTCACTCTGTATGACACTCTCTAGGTCCATCCACGTCTCTACAAATGACCCAATTTCGTTCCTTTTTATGGCTGACTAATATTCCATTGTTATATGTACCACATCTTTATTGATTCCTCTGTTGGTGGACATTTAGGTTGCTTCCATGTCCTGGTTATTGTAAATAATGCTGCTATGAACATTGGGGTGCGTGTGTCTTTTTGAATTATGGTTTTCTCTGGGTATATGCCCACTAGTGGGATTGCTGGGTCATATGGTAGTTCTATTTTTAGTTTTTTAAGGAACCTCTATACTGTTTTCCACAGTGGCTGTATCAATTTACATTCCCACCAACAGCGTAGGAGGAGAAAATATTTGCAAGCGAAGCCAACTGACAAAGGATTAATCTCCAAAATATGCAAGCAGCTCAAAATAAAAAAAACCAAATAACCCAATCAAAAAATGGGTGGAAGACTTAAATAGACATTTCTCGAAAGAAGATACACAAATTTTAATGTTAAAAATTCAAAAATTACAGATAAAGTCCTCCTTGCTTGCTGTCAATCCTACTCCCTTCTTAGAGATTAACCACTATCAGTTCGGTATGAATCTTTCTTGATTTTTCTCTATGCTTTTACACACATATATCTGAATATAAATATACAATTTAATATTTTTTAAGCATGTATGGGATCATAGTTATATACATTTTGAAATTTCATGTTATCATTTATAGATGCTACCTAATTCTTTTAAACTGGTGTAAAGATAATACAGATGTATTGTTGAACACATATTCTTTTTTTTTTAAATTTATTTATTTATTTATTATTTATTTATGGCTGTGTTGGGTCTTCATTTCTGTGCGAGGGCTTTCTCTAGTTGCGGCAAGTGGGGGCCACTCTTCATCGCGGTGCGCGGGCCTCTCACTATCGCGGCCTCTCTTGTTGCGGAGCACAGGCTCCAGACACGCAGGCTCAGTAGTTGTGGCTCACGGGTCTAGCTGCTCCGCGGCATGTGGGATCTTCCCAGACCAGGGCTCGAACCCGTGTCCCCTGCATTGGCAGGCGGATTCTCAACCACTGCGCCACCAGGGAAGCCCCTGAACACATATTCTTAATCCACTCCATGACACATGTTCCTGAAATCTAATGTGTTGTAGGTAGCTGGGATGCTGATTACAAGTTGGAGAATAGAAGGGGGCCAGGCAAGAAAGGTAGGCAAGGATCAGATAATGAAAGGCCTTGCTAAGGAGACCCTGGACTTTAGGAGGCCCTCAAGAGGCACCAACAGTTTTTAAAACTGGAAAGAACTATTATCTTATTTCCGTAATGGGTACAGAAGTATTCAAGGAATCCTGGTGATCTGCAATGCTGTTTGATAATATCTCCCCCTCCCCGCCATACCCTTCTCATTAGGAAATATCCAAGCCTATTTATTGAATGCATGACTCCTCTATAAACACTGGAATGGTCATGGTGTGATATGCCATTTGAACATGTTCCACAAGCATTTGCTGGGTGGCCCTATAGGAGGCAGTGGAGGGGAGTACAAAGTGTAGTGGCTTCCAAAGCAGGGTCCAGGGCTCTCTGGAGGTGCTAGAGCACCCTCCAGTGGGGCCATTAAAAATCTAGGAGATGATTTCCAAGTACCACTAGACTGCAAGACTCATGAGGGCAGGACCCCTATCTCTTCTGTTCCCCTCTGTATTCCGAGCACCTAGCATATGTCCTCACATATAGCATGTACTTCATAAATATTGAATGAATTAATCTAAAAAATACAAATTCTTTCATTGCTTCCTAAAGGGAAATAAATATGTAGCAAAATATGACTATAATTGGGTATTCACAAACTAAAATGTATATTTTTGGACTTCCCTGAGAACTCTAATTCGATATTCAAAATAGTCAAAAATTTTGTAAAGCTTCCACATTCAGGCTTTTTTCTTTTCTTTTCCTTTTTTGCACGTATGGAGGGGGTTGGAATTTCTGCAATGTAAGGAAAGAATCTTTATTTTGTTGCACCCTTAATGCTTCTTGGGGACCTCGACCAATGTTTTTAAATTAAGAACTATTATTAATTATTCTACTAATATTAAGGGAGTATGTTGTGGGTGCTGGGTTAACCCTGTAATATGAATAGATACAAGAGTAGCTGCTAAACCTGTGCCTCCAAAGCCAGAGCCCAAGCCTGAAAAGACCCTTGTAAAGAAGGGAGAGCAGGGACCCAAAGAGAAAAGTGGAGGGACTTCCCTGGTGGCACAGCGGCTAAGACTCCACGCTCCCAATGCAGGGGGCCCAGGTTCGATCCTTAGTCAGGAAACTAGCTCCCACATGCATGCCGCAACTGAAGATCCCGTGTGCCGCAATGAAGATCCCACACGTGGCAATGAAGATCCTGCGTGCCACAACTAAGACCTGGCGCACCCAAATAAATAAATAAATAAATACTTTTTAAAAAAAAGAGAGAGAGAAAGGGGGAAAAGTCGATGTTGGCAAGGATGGGAATAACCCTGCAGAAAATGGAAATGCCAAAACACACCAGGCACAGAAAGATGAAGGTGCTGGAGGTGCCAAGTGAAACCAAAAACTGTTTTTGGTTTTTTTTCAAAATTTTTTTTTAATATTTATTTTTATTTATTTGGCTGCATCAGGTCTTAGTTGCGACACTCGGGATCTTTGTTGCGGCACACGGGCTCTTTTGTTGTGGTGTGCGGGCTCAGTAGTTGCGGCACGTGGGCTTAGTTGCACCGTGGCACGTGGGATCTTAGTTCCCTGACCAGGGATGGAACCCGCATCCCCTGCATTGGAAGGCGGATTCTTAACCACTGGACTGCCATGGAAGTCCCCTGTTTTTTTTAATTGTTGTAAAATACACATAACATAAATTTAACATCTTAACCATTTTTAAGTGTACTGTATAGTTTAGTAGTGTTAAGTACATTCACAATGTTGTGCAACAGATCTCCAAAATTCTTTTCATCTTGCAGAACTGAAACTTTATAACCATTAAACAATTCCCCATTTCCGCCCCCTCCCAGGCCATGGCAAGCACCATTCTACTTTCTGTCTCTAGGAAGTTGAGAACTCTAGGTACAAGTGGAATCATATAGTATTTGTCTTTTTGTGACTGGCTTATTTCACTTAGCATGTCCCCCAAGCTCATTCATGTTGCAGCATGTATCAGAATTTCCTTCCTTTTTAAGGCTGAATAATATCCATTGCATGTATATATCACATTTTGTTTATCCATTTATCCATTGATGGATACGTGGGTTGCTTCCACCTCTTGGCTGTTGTGAACATTGCTGCTGTGAACATCAGTATACAAATATCTCTTTGAGACCCTGTTTTCAATTCTGTGGGTTACATACCCAGAAGTAGAATTGCTGGATCATATGATAATTCTATTTCCTATTTTTGAGCAACCCCCATATTGATTTCCATAGGGGATGCACCATTTTACATTCCCACCAACAGTGCACAAACTAGGAAACATACAATTAGTTTAAGAAGAATTAAGGTTTTTTCCTAATTGCACTCTAGATTATGTCAAAGGGAAAACATTTAGAAATCTTAAGACTTTTACCTCTTCAAATTTTAGATGGATTGTTTTTCAGAATGATTTTTCTAATCAACATTTTATGAAACCCTCTAGCTGATAAAAGGCTAAACATTTACATTCTTCTCAAGAATTGAATGAATTTTTATGTATTAACACAGATGGTATTCCAGTTTTTACCATGCTCAATGCAGGAAGGGATCATTAATTTTCAGCATCCATGCCCTTTTGGCTCCCTGGCCTCTCCTCTCCTTCACAGCCACATTTCTAATGGCACTGGCCAGGGTCACTGCCCCCTTTCCTCCTCTCACGGTCTCTCCTTAGGTCACTCCAGTAAAGCATCCATCCCCATTACTCCCCTGAAACTGCAAGGGGGTCCCCATGGCCCCCATGTTGACAATTCCAATAGGTGGTTAATTTTATGGGTCAACTTGACTGGAATAAAAAACACCCAGATAGCGGTGAAACATTATTTCTGGGTGTGTCTTGTGTTTCTGGAAGAGGTTAGCATTTGCTTCAGTACACTGAGTAAAGAGATGTGCCCTCACCAACGTCAACGGGCATCATCCAATCTGTTGAAGGCCCAAATGCAACCAAAAAAACACAAAGGAAGGGCAAATTCTCTCTTCCTGAGCTGGGACATCCACCTTCCTGCCTTTGGACATCAGAGTTCCTTGCTCTAGGACCTTCAGACTCCAAGACTTACACCACCAGCCCCCTGATTCTCAGGCCTTCAGAGTCAGACTGAACTATTCCACCGACTTTTTGGCTCTTTAGCTTGCAGATAGAAGCTCATCGGACTTCTCGGCCTCCATCCCTGAGTGAGCCAGTTCCTTAATGTATCTCCTCTTATACAAATCTATGTATCCTATTGGTTCTCTTTCTCTGGAGAACCCTAACACAGTTGCTTTTCAGCCTCCATTTCAGTTTCTGAGTGCCTGTCGACCTAATGTTGAGCATGCATAGGGGAATAAGAATAGAGTGGGGAGAAGAATTACATAAAACTCCTCTGCTCAAACCCTCCATCTCCAGATCACTCACAAGAAAGTCTAAAGTCCTCACAGTGGCCTACAAGGCTCTAAAGATTTGCCCCCGTTGGGAGACAGTTCTCTATGAATCTCTTATATTTCTGCACTTCTTGGAGCAGAGGTACTGGAGGTCTTTATTTCGACTATCTTTTCAAGGACGTTTATATAAAGAACAGCCTTGGAAGAGACTCTCCATCTGAGGCAGGGGATAGTTTTGTCTGCTGTCCAGTGTAATACTGTCTCCATCTGGGTCAAAAGTCAGCCAGGTTTGCCTGCAGTCTATTATGAAAGACTGGCGTTCCTTAAGCTCTGGGTTCTTCAGCTGTGATGCAAATCCACTCTATGGGCAGCATCCACCTGGGCTGCTCTGCATCACCCCAGAGGACTTGTCGGGGGGCAAGTGCAAAATACACAAACATGAAGCTCATGCTTTGCTTGATAAAATCCTTTGTCTCTGCCCCAGGAGTCTCGTGTTTGCCAGTATCCATGGAAGTGTGCCTGGCTAACTCATTAGGTAAAGTCTCAGAACTTTCCCAATTCTTAACCACCTACCCCACACCTTTCCCACCTCACCTCCTGCTACTACTTCCCTTTTCACCCTGCCTGGCTATGCTGGCCTCCCAGCTGTTCCTGGAACCTGCCATGAACACTCCTCCTTGAGGCCTCTGCACATGCTGTGCTGTCAGCCTGGAACATTTTAGCCCCAGATGTCCTTCAGGTCCTGTCCAAATGGCACCTTGGTGGGGCCTTCCTTGACTACTCTCTACAACAGCCTCGCCACCAATAAACAGGTCGACTTTTGCCAACCTGATGGGTGAAAATGGTATCTCAGTGAGCTTTAAATTTATTAACTTTTGCGGGCTTCCCTGGTGGCGCAGTGGTTGAGAATCTGCCTGCCAATGCAGGGGACACGGGTTCGAGCCCTGGTCTGGGAAGATCTCACATGCCGCGGAGCAACTAGGCCCGTGAGCCGCAACTACTGAGCCTGCGCGTCTGGAGCCTGTGCTCCGCAACACGAGAGGCCGCGACAGTGAGAGGCCTGCGCACCGCGATGAAGAGTGGCCCCCCGCTCACCACAACTAGAGAAAGCCCTCGCACAAAAACGAAGACCCAACACACCCAAAAATAAATAAATTAATTAATTAATTAAAAAAAAATTTATTAACTTTTGTTATTTTCTGTATCTATTATATTTCTGAGTTTATTATGATTAAGAGCCATGTATTTCCTTTCCTGATAATCATCTGATTCTCTCCTTGTCTATTTTTTTTAACAACAGTCTTTTTCATATTAATTTTTCACTTGCCTATGATGTGATTACACATATTTTTTCTTGTCATCTGTCTTGAGTTTACGGTGTCATCACTATTGCTGTTTTGCCATATAAAATATTTTTATTTTTCTGTGGTTAAAATTATCAATGTTTTCTTTTATGGCTTCTGGATTTTCAATCATAGCCAGAAAGGCCTTCTCTATTCCAGGATGATAAGGAATTCATCCATGCTTTTTTTCTACTTTTCTAGTACTTTTAGGGTGTCATTTTTAAACATATATATCTTTGAATCATTTGGAACTTACTTGATGTGGCATGTGACTTATAAATTCAACTTTTACGTTTTCTTGACAACCCAACTGTCCCAACCCTTTTATTATTTATTTATTTTAAGCACATAATTGAAACACTTCTTGAAAACGTACTCTGAAAAAATTGCTTACGTGCACAACAATGCCTCTTTCACCCATTTTAGAGGTGGGTACACTGTGGTTTGGGGCATTTGTCAACTTGACCAAGGCTGCCCAGCTGGTAAGTGAAGTTTGCAGCTCTCCTGAGAATCTGCCTATGTGCTCCCTCCTTCCTCCTGAGTCCCCCAAATCATCCTTGTGGTTTGGAAGCCTCTTACCTTACAGCCAGGCTTCTAACAAGGCCCGGTAGTCCAACGCATTAACTTGCACCATTAACTTGCAACGGGGCCAACTTATGCCTCCAGGTGTGCACACCGGGGTTCCAAAACCTCTGGACATATAGTTCCCCTGGTTTAGTCAAAGCTGGTGAGAGGCCTCAGAACATAGCCCGACCCCTTTCAAATGTGTCTGGGCGGGATTCACACTCAATGCAGAAGACTCACAGGATGAAAGGAGGGGGAAGGTGGTGAGCTTGCCTATCCAGCCCCCTCTGAGTATTGTTGGAGTTGCCAGGTGCCATTTTATCTTTTTAAAATTTTATTGTTTAAAATTAACTTTTGGAGACTTCCCCGGTGGTCCAGTGGTTAAGACTCCTTGCTTCCGATGCAGGGGGCGCAGCTTCGATCCCTGGCTGGGGAACTAAGATCCCACATGCCACGCAGCGTGGGCAAAAAATAAAAAAATAAATTAAATTAACTTTTATTGGAATATAGTTGATTTACAATGCTGTGTTAGTTTCTGCTGTACAGCAAAGTGAATCAGTTATATATATACATGTATCCTCTCTTTTTTAGAATCTATTCCCATATAGGTCATTACAGAGTACTGAGTAGAGTTCCCTGTGCTATACAGTAGGTCCTTATTAGTTATCTATTTTATATATAGTAGTGTGTATATGTCAATCCCAATCTCCCAGTTTATCCCTCCCCCTACCCAGGTGCCACTTTAATTTTATTTCTGCATGTATCTGAGTTTATATCTGTACTTCGTTCCATTGGTTTGTGTGCCTTTTTGTGCACTAGTACCAAACTGTTTTAATTACTGAGGATCTATAATGTTTTAATATCTGATAGTGCTAGATCCCTCTCGTTGTTGTTCTTCTTCAGAGCATGTTTTCTGACTATTCTTGTTTATTTTTCCATTTGAATTTTAGGAACAAACAGGGTAGTTTAAAAAACACACACATAACACTGCCCTTTCACTTTGCCAACTGGACTTGTCTTTATTGGTCATTCAAGTGGGGCAAAGGAAATACCCTTTTAAAACTCAAGTAAACGGGGTGTTTGTCTCATAACCTGTCAGAGGAAACAAATTGTAATAAAAACACACACATAATAATTAATCCTATTAGTTCTTTTACAGGAATCATGTTAAATTTGTTATTTTACTTACAGAAAATTGAGATCTTTATGATACTGAGTCTTCCCATCCAAAAGCATCATTCATCTTTCCATTTGACTCAGTTTTCTTATCTGTAAAATCGGAGTAATAATACCAATCTCATAGGGCTGTCCTCAGAATTAAATGAGCAAATGCAGGTGAGGAAACCAATGATTTGGTTTGGAAGTGATTTGCCACTTCCTAGGGTATGAACTCGGGCTTGGTTACCACAGTATTCTGAACTTCGGTTCTCTCATTTGTAAACTGGGGATAACAATAGTATCTGCTTCACAGGGCCGTAATGAAAGGGTCAAATGAAATGAGGCCTGCAAAGTACTCAGTGCACTGGAACATAAGTACTCAATGAATATTAGCTGTTCTTCTAGAAAACAGGCTATCCCAGGGAACTGCGATTTAACGCAGAAGCTCGCTGGGATCCATCTTAGGTCGAGGGCTCTGAGGTCAACTCTTCCTTCCGAGAACCTACCTACCTGCTGGTCGCCACTTCTGATTTTCCCCCAGCGTCTGGGAACGCACTCGGCCGGATCTGAAGCCGTCTAGGTCCCCCGCGAGACTCCAGGATGATGCCCCCACCCTCCCGGCCTTGGCGCTGCCACGTCTCGCGGATCCCGCACTCCCTACGGGAGGAGACGGGGCCAAGTCGGGCCCGCCCCCGAGAGCCTTCGTCTCGCCTGAGGCCCGCCCCTCCGCGGTCCCAGTCGCTGGTAGGGCGGCACCGGGTGTCAGAGCGCCGTGACGCTGCGAAGGGGCGGGGGCGAGCACGCGCCCGGAAGTCCCGGGGGAGGGGGTGTGACGTATATCCGGCGAGTAGGTGGCGGTCCCGGGTGCTTCTGGGCTCTGTGCTCTGAGGGAGGGTCCAAGCCGCCTGCCGCCGCCGGAGGAGCCCCTTAGGCCGTGAGTCGGGGGCCGCGGCGAAGGAGGGAGCCGGGGCCGGAGGGGATGGGGTGGCCGGGGGAGAGGGTCGGGGCGGAGGCCGGCGCAGGCGGGTTTGTGGGGGGGGAGTGACACGCAGGCGGTTCTGTGGGGCCGCGGGACTCATTCTGGGCGGGGACGGGCCGGCTTGGCCGGGTCTGCTTGGTCCCCTGCCGGCCTCTCGGGTATCGGGTCCATAGCATTCCGCTCGGGGGTCTTGCAGCTGCAGGATAACAGTTTTCCTGTCGGTACCGTGCGCTCCGGTTTACGAATCGGCTTCACATCCCCTGTCTCAGATGAGCCTCAGCCCTCGGTGGGGTGGATTGAAGTCCTTGATGATTATCCTTTTTTTTTTTTTTTTTTTTTACAGATTCGGGGACTAAGGCTTGTTGAGGCACAGTGAATTGCCCAAGGCCCCGCAGATAGCAAGTGTGAGCGTTCGAACCAGATCTCCTGGCTCCTAGTCCAGGGCTCTCCCCACCCCCACTTCAGCTGTGTGTTATCATCTGCTGCTGTCCTGGGTCGAACCCCGTGTTTTCTTCTTCCGCTTCCCCCTTTTTCCCCTCTCTCTTAAGTGCATGGAAAAAAATCTCTGTTAGTATTCTCCCTTGTTCTCGTCTTTTCTCCTTTACCGCGGTGCATCTGCTTAGGTTGTGACAGGGGGCTTTACAGAGTTTTGCAATGGGGCTGACCTTTGACGTTTACCCTGCAGCCAAGCAGAGTTTCTTAGCTAAAAACCAGCGGCTTGCTACCCCCAGATCTGTCTGAAACGGTGTCTTCAAGTTGCTCTGAGCATGAATAAGAAGTAATGAGTATGTATAAGAAGTGATGCATAGATTTTTTATTGGTTAATTGTCAGTCTAGTGCTCCTCCTTTTTATTTATTTGAATCAGTCAGTCCTGAAATTTGCAAATGTTAGTTTTAGGTACGTTGGCAGTGCTTTTGTTGGTAGTTAGAGCCCTTAGATTGTAGTCTAATTTGCCATAAGGTGCCAGAAGGTGGTAAAGTGGATCAAGGATAGAAAAGGAATAAAATGCTAGTTATTAACATATCGTTCAGAAGTTGTGATGAGTTGTAAGGAAGAAAACAGTAGATTATCATCTGTGTAGTTGGTGGTTTAAGGAAGCTTTATGTTTTTATAAAGCAGTTTTGTGATTTGCGTTGGAATTTTATGTGATATTAACAGGAAGAGCTTTGGCTTTGGCATTAAAAGAGGAGGGTTTAAGTCCTGGCATTGTTACTTTTTCAGCTGAGCAGTCTTGGTTAAGCTAGCTAATCTAGGACCATCAGCATCCTCGTCTTGTTAAATGAGGCTAAGGATTTCTACCTCATAGGGTTGGTGTGAGGCTGAAATGAGATATATGTGCAGGCGCTGTATAAACTGAAAAACTACTCACGAGGGGGTACAAAGCCTAAGATCTCAAGGATGGAGGAGCCATCAGAGACATTTCCTTAACTTTGGGTAACAATACAGTGCAACTCTTTGGGTCCAGTAAGGGGCTTTATTATTTTTTAACATCATCTGAAGAGTTTCTTCAAGTACTTTCCATATATCATTTTGGAGGGAAGAATTATGGGACTTTTAAAGCAGGGATGTCAAGGGAAAATAAATTGGAAAGTCAAAGTAGTTCAGTTAACTGTGAAAAATTCCCTAAAATGGGCTTTTCCCCTTGTCACGTTGGGAGAATTTATCTAGTTGGGAATACTTCTAAAATGATGTAGTAAAACTTTACAGACTATCTAGAAAGTAATGACTGCAAACCAGCGTAGTATAAATGAATATGTAAGTGTTGGGTTTTAAAGTCGTAATCATTGGGAGTGACCTTAATGAGAGGTGCTCTCTAAAGACGAGCCCTGCTTCTCCAAGTGGTAGACGGAGAAAATAGGGAAGGATGACTGGTTTGGTGGGATTGCAGAGGAGAGGCACATTGTTCTTTTACTTAACCTACAGTGGAAACTTAAGCACAGGAACTTTGTAAGTATACTTAAGTCATTGGACTTCTTAAAGTAGAGACAAAGTTTCCAGACAAAACTATTATTTAACATACTAAATTTGGTTTTTCTGCCAAAATATATTTTGATGTTACTGAAGAGGGGAAAAAAACCTTATTTAGTATCCTTTTTTTTTGGCCGCACTGCGCGGCATGCAGAATTTCCCTGAACAGGGATGGAACCCGTGCCCCTGCAGTGGAAGTACCGAGTCTTAACCACTGGACCACTGGGGAAGTCCTAGGATCTTTTTGTAAAAGCTTTTTCCTTCAGTCTCCACCCCACCCAAACTCCCAAGCTTCATTTGGCCCTTCTATGGTAAGAGCCATAGAAGATAAGCACTAAAGCAGTCCCTAAAGTTTACATGTCAGGCCACAGGGCTGATTTAAAAAAAACGCAGTAATTGGATGAAAAAGAAAATTAACACATACTGTCTCCATTTTTCAATTTCTTCTTCATCTAGCATTCTTTGAATGAAGCATATAGGTGGGTTTTTGTGGCTAACCCTTTTACAGTAAACTTCTGTTTACTTTTTTAAAAAAACAAAACTTAAGCAAATATGTTTGATAGCAGTTGGCCACCTTGTGTTCAGGTGTTCTTGCTGATGGAGAGGAGTGAAAATGGGGGATCATTCTTTTTTCTGCACCGAATCTGAGATATTGAGACAGAAGTTCAGTGTGATCAGGACATGCTGACTCTGAGAGACCTTAACACCCACCATTGGCTCTAAATCCTACCCTCTTAACATTCAGAGGTCCTCTTGCTTATTCCCCACTGTATGTAGACCTTTTAGGAGCTTCAGGTCATCATCTGTATTGTCTAGGCTTATGGGAAACAGTAGAAAAAGTGGTGTTAATATCAGTATTGAGGTATGTACTTGTCTAGGAACCTACCTCTATGCCCTGAATGAGTATTCTTATTTTAAGAAAGTCCATATTTGTAAAATGGGTTAGGTAGGTCTTGATTATTCACATTATGATCGGATTCTCTTATCTCTTCACGGCTCTCCATTATAGTGATATCATCTTTTTTTAAGTTGAGATACATATTATAAGAGGGGTTAAACAAATATTAAGAAGAGATAGCATTGGTAAATGGAGCAGTGCAAATTGTGCCAGCTAGTAGGATTTTGGTAACCTTGTTTTTTAGAGTTGTTTGCAAGGATGGGTTAATATGCTTTTCATTCAGGTTAATATGCCTTTATTCTTATTTTCTACTTAGTTCATCAGTGTGACAGTTTGATCCAGATTATTGATGGGGCTGATTTCCTAGAAGTTTTGCTAACTGGTAGACAGCAGTGGTGTATCTAGGGAATGCGAATGAGCAGCTGCCTGGAGGAGTGAATCACACAGTAAAAGAGGAAAGTATATCTTTAACTCCTAGTCTTCTGAGTATCATAGATTGAAAACTTAGAAAACCAGAAGTTTGTGCAGATCTGAGGACCCCAGAGACTTCCCTCCAGAGTGCACAATCCTTTGTTTTCTTATGCCTCAAAACATGGGACTGTAAACATGCATCAGGGCCAGCAAATGAGAGTTAACTTCTCCAGAAATATACTAGCATTCAGAAAGCTAATGTTTGCTGCTTTCCTATTTTATACAGGTAGTAAGCATTAATAATGTCTTTCATCTTTGAGTGGCTCTACAATGGCTTCAGCAGTGTGCTCCAGTTCCTAGGTAAAGCCATTTCCTTGAAATATATCATAGATTTCAAACTATGTGTATTTCCTGTAACCATTTAAATGTTGATACAAGTAGGCTTTGGTGTGTAGAGAGCACATTAAGTTAACTTTTTTTTTTTTCTTTTTTAGGACTCTACAAGAAATCTGGAAAACTTGTATTCTTGGGTTTGGACAATGCAGGCAAAACCACTCTTCTACACATGCTCAAAGATGACAGATTGGGCCAACATGTTCCAACATTACATCCGAGTAGGTTTGAAAATACCTGGTGACCTTTTGATATTTGAGGGTCAGTGTCAGGGCTATAGGATGAATCCCAAGTTGATTCAGTTCTGTTATTAACTGAAGCCCCAAAAGACAGCTTACTTGAAAAAAAATTCCTTATAGGACACACTCAGGTCAAACACCCATAAATCTAAACCTCTGGAACTTTGTCACTATCTGTTCTCACTAGTCCTGCAATGGGACACATCTCCCATATCTACTTCTAAGGAGCAGCAAACACCTTGGAGGAAAAGAGACTTGGCTTTTTAGAATTATTTAAGAGTGTTTTCACCCTTGTATCCTTTTCTTTACATAGTGAAAGCTTCATTAGGTTTTGCATTTGTATTGGATTAGAATACTGGTAGTTGGGCCTTGTTGGATGGAGAAGTTTATTTCCTTCCTTTATTTTTCAGCATCAGAAGAGCTGACAATTGCTGGAATGACTTTTACAACTTTTGATCTTGGTGGGCATGAGCAAGGTAAGAGATGATTCAGTGGAAGGGTGGTTGACTTCTGGTTCATTTTGTTCCCCTTCTTTTTTAAAGCAGTGTGTCATATATACCTTTTAAATTGCTTGAGATCTTACTTAATGAAGTTGTTTTATTCACTTATTATTTTTAAGTAATTTCAAACTTGCCAAAAGTTGCATAAATAATACAGAGAACTCCCCTCCTTTATAACTTTTGCCCAAGTTTATTAGTCTCCCTCTCTGTGTAATACACGTTAATATTTATTTTTCTTGACCCTTTTGTGAGTTCATCATGTTCTTTTACTCCTTAAATACTTTAATGCATGTTTCCTAATAACAAGAATATTCCCTTATATAATCATAATAATTATCAGACCCAGGAAGCTTTATTTGTCTACTCTATAGTGTATATTCCCTTTTTTTGTCATTTGTTCTAATAATCTCTTTTATAGCATTTTTCCTCTTATGCAAGATCCATTACAATATCACATATTGAATTTAATCATGTCTTTCTTGTATCAGTTATTCAATGGAGTTAAAGTATGTCGGAAATTAAGTTATCTGTAAGTAATTTTAAATTTGTCAGAAGTAAAAATAAAAGTAAAAAGAATACAGTGACTATTTGTGACCACCGTGATCTGAATTGATTTTTTGTATACTCTCCCCATTTGGGGCAGTTGGTGGAACATTTTCTTCTGCCTTCTTGCTCTCCATTTGGTTCCCAGTTCTTGTCAGGTGTTTTGGAGATATGCAGAATGGGGCATCTTTATCCGATCAATGCCCACTTTACATTTGGCAAGACTCTAGGCTTAGGAGTAAAACATTTAAGATGTGGGAATAAATATTCTGGGAAGGTAGAAGAAAGAACCTATTGAGATTCTGTCAGGTTTACTCATTTGTTATTAAATTGAGTTGAGATGTCTCCTTTTGGAGCATTATGTTATTAGGTTGAATCTAATACAGTTTTTTTTAAAGTATAGTTTTAAAAAAAATAGAATATTGGTAATTGTAAATGTAAAGTCAGATAATTTTAGCTAGAAGGCTGAGACGAGATCCAAATAATTTTATAGTCAGTGATTTCATTAACGTATAATTACATTTATTCATTTATTATTTACATCCTACAAAATCATTTATGTAGTATGCTCACCATCACATAAAATACCTATACAGAAGGAAGATTGAAAGAAAATATACAGAAACATTAGTAGTGGCTGTGTATTGATGGAGGATTATAGATTATCTTGCTTCCTTTTTTTCTGTAATGAGCTTGTATTATTTCCATTTGGGTAGGGATGGGTGTATGGTGTCTTTTCTGCTTCTTTCAAAAGTATTTGTAACTACTTAACAAATTTAAATTCAGAGATAACGCGGTTATAAGCTGAACTGAGACCATCTGGAGAATGCAGAAGGAGTAGGTGTTCTTAGACACCTGAACTGGGAATTGTGTATTATTTGGTGTGATAAATTTAGCTTTCAGGTTTTGATAGAGAAGGGAAATGCGTTTATGTACAGATGGTCCCCAACTTAATGATGGTTCGACTTAAGATTTTTTGACTTTATGGTGATGCAAAAGTGATACGTATTTAGTAGAAACTGTACTTCAGATTTTGAATTTTGATCTTTTCCCAGGCTAACCACGTATAGTATTGTACCATACATAGTCTCTCATCATGCGGGGCAGCTCCCAGTCAGCCAGGTGATCCCGAGGGTAAACAACTGATATACTTACAAACATTCTGCACCGATGCAACCATTCTGTTTTCCACTTTCAGTACGATGTTCAATAAATTACGTGAGAGATTCAACACATTATAAAATAGGTTTTGTGTTACTTGATTTTGCCCAACCATAGGCTGATGTAAGTGTTCTGAGCACTTTTAAGGTAGGCTAGGCTAAGCTCTGGTAGGTGTATTAAATGCATTTTTGACTTACGAGATTTTCAATTTACAATCGATTTATCGGGACATAACCCCATTGTTAGTCAAGAAAAATCTGTACATAGTTTTGTTTTGTTTGAGGAAAATTTACTTAACAGAAACACTTTTTCATAATAACCTAGCCACCATTTTACACAAATTACTAAAATGCTATACATTTGGAGGTTTCCTTTTTTTTTTTTTTTTGGTATAACTTAAAAATTTTTAACTTACGCAAGTAGTCCAGGCTCAATGTCACAAATTCAGTATACAATCAGTATTCAAATATGGGAGATAAAAGTGAAATTCCCCGACCTCCCCTTCCCAGTCCCACTCTTCAGAGGTAACCATTGTTAAATGTTTGATGATTTTAGACACCTAGAGATGCTTCCTTAATCATCCCATTGAAAGGACCAGAAATGAATGGCTTAGAAATTATAATACAATTAAAGCATTACTTCCCAGACCATTATCACTTCATGTCATAAACAAAAAAATAAAATTTATAGGGCACACTGGGTTAAATAAGGAAACTGAGGTAATTGGCCTGGGAACTTCAACCACCTGTCAAGCCTAGTCTCCCTATGGGCTGCGTGGATGAATGTGTCAGTACGCTTACACATTGGTTACTTAGGAACACATTGGTTACTTGGGACGAAAGTTATATTGAAAAGTAATTTGCATCCTGATATTTTAACTCAGAGGTTGCAAACTAAAATGGCTCCAGGGGTGAGGTAGGTCATTTAAGTGAGTGAAATTGGGAGTAAGTAGGGAGTGGTGGTAACCTTTTCAGACTGAAGAACTGAGACCTCATCTAAAAGGGTAGCCACCACTCAGTTCCAGCTGTTATTATCCATCCAGCATGTGGATAGGTAGGCATGGGATTGCCAGATGTTGTACTTTTTCAGAAAGTCAGGCAGAAAACCCTGATTTTCAGATTTTAAAACATCAGATTCAGTTCATGGACCATCAGTTTATATCCTCTGTCTGACTTAATACTGGCTAGGACTTGGAGAATCTATACAGAGTCTAATGCTATTGAAACCTGGCCAGGATTTGTCTACTTTATAGACCATTAGGTTATTCATTTTCAGTATATATGTTTTTAAATTGATGCAACTGCAAACTTTGTCTTTTAGCCCGTCGAGTTTGGAAAAATTATCTCCCTGCAATTAATGGGATTGTCTTTCTGGTGGACTGTGCAGATCATCCTCGACTCATGGAATCCAAAGTTGAGCTTAATGTATGTTTATATTTTTTTCCTTTCTTGGCCTCTGTTTAAGAAATACAGCTCAGTAGTGCTAATACTTAATCATTCCAGTTAACATTTGGTAAAAGTCCTAGTTACAGGAAGAAAGTGTTTTAAAATCTAAGACATTGCTTTTCGATGCTCTGAGGAAACTTGGCTCGAACACGAGCAAATTAACTTTGCTTATATCTGTCATAGGGTGACTCTTTGTGCAGTTTGCTCAGGACACTCCTCAGTTAATGCCTGTTTTCCCAGCATAATTAATGTCTTTCCCTTTCACATATCACATATGTTTCCTGTTTATGAAGTGTTGGCATAGTGAAACCTTAAAGGAGCTGTTAGTGTTCTTTGCGTTTTTGAATCTGTGTTCTCAGGTTGTGCCTGCCCACTCTTGCACTGAGTGACTTGTCAGATCTTAATAGTCTATTCTGTCTTCAGTTTCAGTCACGTGCAGTGTTTGATACTAACTAGGACTCACCTCAGGTTTTTTCCTTTCTCAGCATTGCATTTTCTTGGCTTGATAACTTCTGTAATGTTGCCTTTGTAATGCCTACTGTGTTACCCTGTGCCTCTTCTCCTTCATTTACAACTGTCTCTCTGCATTTTTGTTGCTGGCAATTTGAACCTCTCAGGTTTAAGTATGTTTGTTGAAGCTCTAGTCTCATGGAGAATCGCCTACAGGGCAGTCCTTCCCTTACTTGACCCCTTGGCACTGGTCATTCTCTCTCTAAACTCCCCTTTACATTCTTGGTGTTGGTGCTTTCTCTCTGGCTGATACTTCTCAGAGTCTTTCACAAGCACCTGTTCCCCTGCTTAGCCCTTAAATCTTGGTGCTTTCCCAGGCTAGTCCAGGCTTCTCCCATTCCTTCATCTGCAACCCACATGCCAGTGACCCCCAGACGGATTTCTCTTGTTTAAACCTCTCTTGTGCTCCAGCCTCATACATAGTGCTACTTATTAGAAACTCTACCTACCATTTCTGTTCTCCCAGAATGGAACTGTTCATTTTCCCTCATCTACGTGGACATGCAGTGAATTACTGTAGATTCCACCACCACCCTGCCAAATACTATAATTCTGGAAGGAACTTACTCAGGCTTCTTTGCCCTACTTAATATCCTTGAATAGATCTCTTACCACTTTGGGGATAAAATCCACAGATCTTTTGCTTAGCACGTAAGATCTTTCTTGATCTTTCCTCGTTTATTTCTTCAGCTTTTCTCTCTATTGCCTACCTTGAACTACATTCCAAACATAGATAACAACTTGTTCTCCCTTGCGTATGCAGAAGTAACTGTCTCTGCCTGGTTTTCTCACCTGACCCTTACCCCCTTTTGCTGGTAAATTTCTAAATGTCCTTTTAAGAGATTTCAGAGTTCAGGTATGACTGCTTCTGGGAAGCCTTCTCTGACCTCTCAGACTGTTAAACTCTCCATCTTATCAGTGTCTGTTGTCTTTGCTGATTTTCTTTTAGGCCTCTCCCATCGGACTGTGAACTTAGATGCTAGGGACCTTGTCTTATTTCTTTGTGAAACCTCTGTACCTAGTAAAGCCTCGGGCACATAATACGCACTTTGTTAGTATTTAATGAATGAATGACATTCTTACTCTGATTTTGTATAACATTTCCTGGAACTTGAGATGTTCAAAGTAGGTTTCTCTTCAACTCTGCTCTTCTTTCCTAGCTTTTCCTGTCAGTGAAATAGATTCCCAGGCTTGAAATCTCTGCCAGCTTCGAATCCTGTGTTGTCTGTCTTATCATTTAGATATCAGTCTCTTCACTTCTTTCTCCAGAATGCCTGCTGCACTATTCATTACCTGCTGCTAGCTTAGGCTAGATCATCATCCCTTACCTGAGCACCACCGGTAGATACTATTTGCAAATTCATTGTACTACAAGTGTAGATTCTATCTAATAATTTTCTGGATTTGGGGTCTTTGGGATCTATTGTAGCTGACTTCTCAGAGTGGCACCATAATGCTTGTCATCCCTTCCCAACCCATTTACTCTGTCAACACATGTCACCATAAATGCTTTAATCCAGCCAGGTGATACTCCATGTGGCTTCCTGAATCCTTTTCCTGCCGTAAAGCCATTGCTTATATTCTTCCTTCTTTGGATTCTGCCTATCCACACCCTGCCCCTCCTTCAGAGTCCAGTTTTGTTTCCACATCTTTGCTAAGACTTTCCTCAAGCCCACATTGCCATTTTATTTTCCTGAACGTCTTTTAGTATTTATATTCTCTTCCTATTCATTGCGACACTTAATCATCCACTTGCCTTGCTTTGCTGACAGATGAATATGGAGTGAGGATTTCTTGAGCCAGGGATATGTCTTACCTTTCCTTTTGTCTTCCTCTCAGTGTCGGAGATAGTGCTTTGCACACATGGGGCATCTAGTGGATATTTGGGGACTCCGGTAGTCATCTTTGAGGCTCTGTAGCCAGAGCTTTGTTCTTCTAGGACAGTGCTCAGGGGAGAGCTGAGGATGGCCTGTGGCTGAGTGATTTAGCTCAGAGTTAAGGTTGGGCAGTTTTGCTGCCTTGCAAATAGACACAGCTTTACATTATAATTGTTTTGAAGCTGTTAGGGGATTTCTAACTAATGTCAAGGTAATTTTTAGGGGCTATAATGTCAAGATTAACTTTTAGTTAATCACTCAGGTATAAATATGGTCAGATTTTCACTTTACATTTGATACCTTATAGACAAGTGAAAGTCAAAGTTGTTTTCATTATTTGGTGGGCTTTTATAGATTCCTCACTCAACTCATTTTTTTATCTTGTCTTTAGGCTTTAATGACTGATGAAACAATATCCAACGTGCCAATCCTTATCTTGGGTAACAAAATTGACAGAACAGATGCAATCAGTGAAGAAAAACTCCGTGAGATATTTGGGCTTTATGGACAGACCACAGGAAAGGCAAGAGAAAAATCTTCAGGGGACATATTATAATGGAAATTCACAGCTTGTGAAACATTCATGTTGTACTATCTAGATTTTACTTGTCTTTCAAAAGTAACTGGGCTTAGTATTTGTTTAACTAGAGGTGATTTGTAGACTCTCTGAAGGCAGGAGCGTGTTCTTTTTTTAACTGTTTTCTAATGAGAGTTTCCTCGGGTATATAAGGATGAAGGAAATGGTAGAAAAAGCAAACTTGTCATTTTAAGAATTTTCTGTCTTTCAAATCCAGTTCTGAGAAATCAATTTTGAAAGCCTCCTTAGCCAGAAATTTTTTTCCACTGGAAATTTCAGGTTATGAAGAGTGATCATTTATATCACTTTCCAAGCATTGAAATCAGAGCACTGGGTTATCCTCAGTGCTCCTTGCTGAAAGAGGTAGGACTGTTACCCCCATTTTGAAGATGAGGAAACTCTGAGAGTTATTGGCTCAGGTCTACACAGCAAGTCAGTGATGAAATCAGGAATAGAACCCAAGTCTTCCAGGTCAGTAGGTTATGCTGTTTCCAGTAGGAAGGAGAACCCTGTTGCAGAAAAGTATGCTTGGGAGAGAAAAATCTAGATCGGCCATAATTACAGGAATCCTGGTCTTTTGAGCTTGGGGTTTTGGCATGTTTAATTTTTTAAAATGCCCTTTTCTGGGATCTTTAACTTCGTGACTTTTTTGCATGGCTCCTTAGTCTTGCCTCTTCTTGGTTATCTAGTTCTTTCTAGAAATGCTTCCTTTAATTAAGTTTTCCCTCTTACATGCACATGAATTTTTAATTTTCTTAATGTAACCTGTCATTAGTGTATATTTCTGAATGCTTGTGTTAATGAGGATGTCCTTATTTCTAAGACATCCTGGACTTCTTTTGTCCATGAAAGAGCCTGCTGGTTCTGTGGGTCCCAGTGGCCTTTTTCTTGGTTTGCTGCCATAGCTTTCCAGATGCATGTTGGTGTGTTCAAAGCAAAGGCTCTTCACAGTGAGAGGGAGAACCTGGTAATAGGACTGTGCTGCTTACCTGTCCTGAAAGCACAAACCCCAATGGCCTTGACCACATTTCTGTAATTAATCCCTACTCAGATTTGCTTTTGAGGGACAGAGAAAGTGATTTTTGTTGTCACCTTTCAAGCTTTTCCACGTGGAGACGCTAATGGACCTTTCTTGATTTTGCCTCCCCTAGGGGAATGTGACCCTGAAGGAGCTGAACGCCCGCCCCATGGAAGTGTTCATGTGCAGTGTGCTCAAGAGGCAAGGCTATGGCGAGGGCTTCCGTTGGCTCTCCCAGTATATTGACTGATGTTTGGACAGTGAAAATAAAAGAGTTTTACTTCTCTGGACTGATCCTATTCACAGCTTCCTCATGAACTTTTCTAATAGAACAAGGAAAGCTCTCCGACCATGTCTGGCGTTGAGAAGCCAAGAGTCTCTGTCAGCTCTCTCATCGCCCAGTGGTGACATGTGCTCTTCTCCACACTGTTGGGAGGTAACGCTGCCCCACGTGCTGGTGCAGGTCAGCACCCCGGGACTTGGAAGTGGCAGGATTTGCCGGGTAGAGCTGTGTGCCATCATGGAGCACCTGGAAAGAAAAACACGTCTCACCACTGTGGTTGATTTCAAAAGAAAGTGATTCTATTTTTAAAGAAAGTGTTATTAGTGTAATTGGTGACCCTCCTAATAACTTTTTGAGTTCACAATTTACTTGGTCCAGAGTTTGCTTCTTTTTTTTTTAAACTAGTGAATGGCATTTAGATACTTCATAAAATTATGCACAGATACACGTTGGAGGCCAGAGCTCAGTCAGATGAACAGCAGGCTGGTGAGAGAGGCTCCCATCTCCCTAACTGCCTTGTAGTAGGTGGCACCACCTTGTGCACTGAGCACTAGGAAAGGGCAGAACCCCGGCCTTGCAGTTGAGGCCAGTTCCCACAGTCTCGGGCTACCGTCATTCCTCATCCCAGCATGCATAGCAGATTGTTGACTGCGGAGGAGTTAATTGTAGAGTGGGTTATTGCTATTATTTTTACTCATAAAGTTACAGATTTCAGCCAGTCTTTACTTTTATGCAGTTGTGAAATTTCATTTCCCTCTAGCACCTTTTTCATTTTCAGTTGTAAAAAGTGACTTTTGCCTCATGAAAGACTTGAGAACACATCCCTTGTTGTCACACACTGCAGGTGTGTCTCAGCCATTTTTGCAGATTCTAGGGGAAATTTTTCTGATAGGAGAGTCACACAGGATGAAGTTAACAGCTTAAGGGCTCTTAATTCTGTGAGTTGAGAACTTAAAAATCTGGTATTGTAGCATTTGTTTGAATCTAGGAAAGATTCACTCATTGGGCTTTAAAATTTCCACTTTCAGAATTTGGTTTCTTTATTGGACTCTTCATGAGCTCTGTTTTTTTTATTGGTTATCAACTTATTTTTGGTGTTAAAGGTTAACATCTGTAGCTTTTCCAGATTTTTTGGGGTGGGGTGGGGGGTGTTAGGAAATTGCCTTTCTCCAGTCCAGAAATAATCTGGGGAAACTCTAAGCCAAGAACTTTGTGTCGAGCTGTTCTTTTGGGCCAGCATCACTTGTCAGTAAGCACCTGGTATAAAAGCCTCAGCATCCCCAGTAGTGTGATGAGGATTATTTTTATAGCATTCCATTTTCCTAATGCCACGTGTGAAATTGGATTTTCATGGTCTTAACCAATATTTTACCCTTGTAGTAAAGGTTGAAGGGATAGGAGATGGTCTTCATTTGGGAGGATATCTTCATTCATTTTTCCTTTAACGAAAGATAAGAGGTATCTTCCTCAAAACTGAAAATTGTAATGCCGAGGCGTATTTGCAGAGGCCTGAACTAAATTCAGTGGATTGTTGCTTCTAATGTGAGGGCGGGGAAGGTGTGGATAATGTATTCCTGGGGTGAGAGAGTATCGTTCTTTAGTTGGATTTCCCAGTGTTAGTCTTCAGTACTCACCTGTTGGGAAAGCATACTTTTTCACTGCTAGGTACCAAATGCAGAGGCTCAGTGAAGTATAAAGCTGGGAAGAGCATGCCTTTCATTTATTAGCAAGCATAGCTGGTTTGGAAAGGGGTTAAAGCCTTAAGTGAACAAATCTAGCTAACAGTGAATGAACTAGGTAGTTAACTTGCATACTTTTAATTTTCTTTGGCTAAAGGTAACCCATACTTCTCTATCCAGAGATACGAGAGGTATGATTGCTTCAGTGTTAGTTTTCTGGGTTTTTTTTTTTTTTTTTATATTGTCCCTAATCACTTTTTAGCAAGCTAGAAAACTGTGGATTCTACACAGGGCAGCTCTTTGTGAAGGTGGTTTATTTTGGCCACTGGAGAAAGAGTCGGGATTGAAAAATCAAGTGGCAGCAGTCTATTTCTTGCCCCACAGAAATAATATAGATGAAAGAAGCTGCTGTGAGGAACTTGGCTCCTGACAGTATCAGAGCTTTGTACTGGAACTCCCATGAATTGAGACTTTTCATTCTGTTTTATCAGAGTGCATATATGTCCTATTTCAGGAAAAGTAAAACAGTCATTTACAAAAGAAAGTCAATCTGTATCCTAAGCGTTTTAATAAAAAGTTAAAACAAATTTGCTATCTTGCTCCTTTTTTTTGGCATTGGTTTGTTCTGAGTATGAACATAGCATGGCATTTGTTGGGGGGGGTGGGCAAAAGTTCTTCCATACTTACGGGAAGAAATATTTACAATGGGTGTGAGAGACAGACTTTGCTACGGGGGGGCGTGGGGTGTGGGTGGAAAGGCCAGGCCAATTTACACATTCCGCTGGAAGTAATAAATTTAGTACCGTTTGAGAGCCTTGGAACATGCACTGGTCCCAGGATTGGTGGTCATTTCTGCAACAGGAAGGACATGGCAAACTTTTGAACAAAATCTCCTATTAACATGCTAGCAAGGACTGGGTCCAGTTTAGCTGTGTTTCATCATTTGATACAAAATTGGAGAGAATCCATTGAATGCTACATTTGGCAAAATAGAAGGAATGAAACCTGTGCTTGTGCATTTACTAGGCTTGTAGGAAGGTTTGCTTTTAAAAAACGCAAATGAAGTTCTAAAACTAAAGTACTGGAATAAAATAGAATGGGAAGCAAAATGCAACAGGTTCTTTTTGACTGAGTATTAAATTACTGGAGGCATCGAGATTGAAACAAATACAGTGGAATGATGCCATGGGTTTTACGCTTATATGGGTTTGTTTGTGTCATTTGAGTCAGAGCGGAACATGAAAATTAAAGGCTGAGTCAATGAGCCCAGCACTAGGGGGTCTCACCTTGGTTGGTGACTGTGACTTGGGACTCCACTGCGATGTGCCGTAAACAGAAAAACATGCAAACAGTTCATGCTGGAGGCTTGGGCGTCATTAAGGGAGAATCACTGGACTCCAGAGAGAAGCAATTGCTAGGAAGTTGGATAGTTAATAGGTTTTACTGCGATCAAGCCATCTCCTGTGTCACAGAACCAAAAGAAGACAGTACCTGCTATAGGAAGACTGCTGATTTCAGTCCTGCCTCGTACTCTAAGGGATCATCATTTATTTCCCTTTCTCAAACAGGTTTGTGTCACTGGGAGCATTGGGCATTACCCTGTGTTGTGCTTGGGATACACCAAGCAGTGTTAGTTTATTCAAAAATTTGAGGCAGAAAGGTTATGTAATTTAAGTAGTAATTGAATATTTTCATTAATGCTGACATAAATATGTATTAAAATAATCTTATTAAAATTACTTTAGTTGACATTGTGATAAACAGACCTTCATAAAATGTCTAGCTTGTGGTGACTGCTTCAGGGATATCCTGCAGCCCCCCAAAACATACTTGTTCGTGTTCCTCTGTCCTCAGGGTGACTTCATCGGAAAAGTAAGGATGTTTTATGTCAGGGTAGAGCAGGGGTGGCAAACTACAGCTCGTGGTCCAGATCTGGCCTGCTGCCTGTTTCTGTATGGCCTGTGAGAAAAATTTAAAAAAAAGAATGCAATTTTGTGACATGCCACAATTATATAAAATTCAAATTTCAGGGCCCATAGGTAAATTTTTATTTGAACACAGCCACCCCATTTCTTTAGCTTTTGCATGCTACAACAGCAGAGCTGAGTATTTAAGACAAAGAAGGTATGGCCCACGAAACCTCAGCTATTTATTTACACTCTGGCCCTTTACAGAAAAAGTGACCCCTGATCTAGATAAATCCTGGGTGATGGTTATAAATCATTATATGAAATGTGCATACTGCAAACTATAGGGTTGTGTAATTTAAAACTTTGACTTCAGCTACTGTTTATCATAGTTTTAAAAGGCAATTTTTGGAGCAAATCCAGTTTCCATGAGATATGTAGGGTGTGGCTTTGGCATCAGAAGACCAGAGGTGTAATCTTACGAGCTCCATTATCCCCCCTAGTGGATTACTGTACGGTTTACTTACAAAGTTTCAAAATACTGAACAGCTTCTTTATTTTTTTTTAATTAATTAATTAATTAATTATTGGCTGTGTTGGGTCTTTGTTGCTGCACGCGGGCTTTCTTTAGTTGCTGCGAGCGGGGCTACCCCTCGTTGCGGTGCGCGGGCTTCTCATTGCGGTGGCTTCTCTTGTTGCAGAGCACGGGCTCTAGGCGAGCGGGCTCAGTAGTTGTGGCACGTGGGCTCAGTAGTTGTGGCTCGCAGGCTCCAGAGCGCAGGCTCAGTAGTTGTGGCGCACAGGCATAGTTGCTCCGCGGCATGTGGGATCTTCCCGGAGCAGGGCTCGAACCCGTGTCCCCTGCATTGGCTGGCAGATTCTTAACCTCTGCGACACCAGGGAAGTCCCCTGAACGGCTTCTTTGCCTGTCTTATCTCAGGGATCAGAGGTCGGATGTGTCCTACACCTGGGCAGATACTGACAGGTCCTGTCAAGGCCTGGGCAAGTCTAGCCGCCTCAGGGCGCATTTCTGTTCCCTTTCCTGCAGCTCAGCGAACAGAGACGAGACTAGGCTCCGAGGGACCAGCACGCCCCTATCTCCCAGTAAAGCCACATTACTATCACTCTCCCGGGGCTCATCCTCCGGTCCCGCTTCGCCCTCAACGTCGCACAGGTGACCTGAACCATCTAGGGCGCGGAAAGGCGGGGTCAGCCTCAGCAGCCAATCAGGGCTCGGCCCCTAGCCCAGCCAATCGGGCCGGGCCAGTTGGGGCTTAGCCAATCCGGCCGGAAGAGGAAGACCTGGGATAGTGCCTGCGCCTCTCGCTGCCAGCTTTGGGTGGCGCTACGTGGGGTCAGCTGGTGCCGGCCGCGGTCCTTGCTCGCTCGCTTGTTCCACGGGAAGCCCCTGGTGTGCCGGCCCCGAGGTCATGGGGCGGCAGTGGGGGCCAGCCATGAGGGCGGCCGAGCAAGCGGGCTGCGTGGTGAGCGCCACCCGGGCCGGGCAGCCCGAGGCGGGCTCGTGGAGCTGCAGCGGGGTGATCCTGAGCCGCCGCCTGGGCCTGGTGCTGTGCCACGGGGGCATCTTCACCCCCTTCCTGAGGGCCGGCAGCGGGGCGCTGACCGCGGCCGGCGCCGCCTTCCTGCCCGGCGACAGTTGCGGCGACGACCTGCGCCTGCACGTGCAGTGGGGCCCAACGGCCGCGAGTCCGGCAGGTCGCGCGGAGCGGGGCCGCCCGGGGCTGTGCACGCCCCAGTGCGCCGGCCTGGAGCCCGGCCCGCCCGCCCGGTTCCGCGGGCGGCTGCTGCAGCCCCCGCGCCCCGCCGAGCTGCTGCTGCTGTTGAGCTGCCCGGCCTTCCGGGGCCACTTCGCGCGCCTCTTCGGCGGCGAGACGGCCAAGCAGTGGAGCTTCGCGAGCGCCGCACCGGACGACGAGGTGTCGGAGGAGGAGGAGGAAGACCAGCTGAGAGCGCTGGGCTGGTTCGCTCTGCTGCGCGTGCGGCCGGACCCGGAGAAGGAGGCGGAGGCGGAGGAGCGCGGGCCGGTATTGGCCGTGGCGCCTCTCGGGGCTGTGCCCAAGGGTGAGCCGCTGCTGGCCTGCGGCTCCCCGTTCGGGGCCTTTTGCCCCGACATCTTTCTCAACACGCTCAGCTGTGGCGTGCTCAGCAACTCGGCCGGCCCGCTGCTGCTCACCGACGCGCGCTGCCTGCCAGGCACCGAGGGCGGCGGCGTGTTCGAGGCGCGGCCCGCGGGGGCGCTGGTGGCGCTGGTGGCGGCGCCCCTCTGCTGGAAGGCCCGCGAGTGGGTGGGCCTCACGCTGCTCTGCGCCGCCGCCCCTCTCCTCTGCGCCGCCCGAGCGGCCCTCTGCCGCCTGCACCCCGGCGCCGCCGCCCTGGCCGCCTTCCTACCGCATGAGATGGGCGCCCCGTGGGGCCTGCCCCTCCGAGACCCCGGACCCCCCTGGGCAGCTGCGGCCGTGCTGGTGGAGTGCGGTTCCGTTTGGGGCTCCGGAGTGGCCGTGGCACCCCGCCTCGTGGTGACCTGCCGGCATGTGGCCCCTCGGGAGGCGGCCAAGGTCCTGGTGCGCTCCACCACCCCCAAGTAAGGCCCACAAGGTTGCCCCCACTCCACTCCCTCACCAGCTGTCGTATCTGGATCCCAGGTCTCAGGTCATAATCCTGAGGATTATGGAGGCCTTCTGGTTTCACGCTCATGCTTGGTGGTGCAGTGTGGATAGAGACCTGGGACCCTCCCCTCATCCTTGGCACCCAGAACCCCAGAGTAGGGGGTTCTGGACCTCCTGGCAAGGGGTGAATGGGGCTTGGGCAAGATGACAAGCAACTCTGGGGAACTGTGGGGTGGTCCAGCATCCCTGGCTAGGCATCTTTGAGCTCCCCCTCCCAGTCTGAATTCCTTCTGGGCAACTTCTCTGTCTCAGCCTTGCACCCACACACCAGAGGCCCTTGAACAGAGTCTTCCTAACCCTGCCCTCTTTCCCCTGAATGCCGTAGTGAAGCCCCAGGGGCCCAGGATGCTACCCTCCTGGGTTAGGAGAGAAGCCTGTTACTCTTACTTGATTTATCTCTTAGATCTTAATCAGCTTCCCTTCTGGATCAACATGAACAGATATGCGGTTCCACCTAATTAGAATATGGGAGTGGGGGCCAGGCAAATATAGTTTGAACAATCATTGAATGCTCTTGGCAGCCAGGTTGGGACTTCAGACAGTCATTTGTTCCCTCTCTGCAGGGAGAGCACTGTTGCCCTCCTTTACTTTCACTTGCTGTGACAGTGGAGACAGCAGCCTTGGCTTCCTGGTTTGGTTTTCTAATACATGTTCTGTTTCTTCTGTAGTCCCAGGTGCTTGACTTAGGCGAAAGCAAACACTATAGCACCTTGGTGTTAATGCCTGTTGTTCTGTACCTGGCTCAGCCTCTCAGCCCAGACCTTTCCAGATGCCTCTATTGAACTCCTGAGGTTAACCCAGCCTGGCTTTGCCACAGAGTCCCCTCTGGCAGCCACCTGGACAGCCATGACTTTATAGGGAAGACTGATGATGAGAATTTTCCTCTGTGTGTGGTCCCCAGTTCCTCACCCCTCCACCTACCCCCGCATACTCTTGGTCCTAGGGAACCCAACAGGTCTGCTGGAAGCTACCCCTGTAGAGTGTGTAGTAGGAAGACCCTGTGTAATCTTGGGCAATTTGCTGAATCTGTCTAAGCTGCTTTCCCATGACATGTAAAGTCTTGGAACAGCCTGCCAAGTAGTAAGAGCTATAGAAGTGCTGGCATTTATGTAAACAGGGACCCAGAGGGATGAATTCGTATGATGTCTGCCCCCGCAACTGACAGGATTGTTGGTATCAAATGAGGCAGTAAAGGAAAATGCTGAGAATGCTTGCCCTGGCTCCTGCCACTAACTGTGTGACCTTGAGAAATTACTCAACCTCTCTGGGCCTCAAATGCACCATCCAAAATGGAGATAATACCAGTGCCTAGTTCATAGGGCAGCTGTGAGGACTAAATGAAATGATGTCCATAGAACATTAACGCCAGGCCTGGCCCACAGTGCCCCCTAGGTGTCAGGTGTTTGTGATGACGGTGAGGCACAGGAAGCTTTACATAGAAGTACCCTGCAGCTGGTAGAGCATGTTTGGAAGTTCCACTGTGGATGTGCCCAGAGTTGCATGCTGGTATGTTTCAGGGCTGACACCAAATCTTTTGAGTCCCAAGTTCATGACTTTTACTGTCACTCTCATTATTTTGCTTCCTCCCAGTGCTGAACGTTCGGAAAGCTAGCCTGTCATTTTGTTTCCCTTGTTCCCAGGAGTGCCGTCATCTGGGGACATGTGGTATTTGCCACCCAGGAGACATCTCCCTATGATATAGCAGTGGTGAGCCTGGAGGAGGACCTAGATGGTGTCCCTGTACCTGTGCCCGCTGAGCGTTTCCATGAAGGTAAAGGACAGAGGGGTTCTCTGGTCTGGGGTGGACCTCAGGAAGGAAAGTCAGTGTTGGGCGCTCTAACCCTGCAGATCAGGGGCCAGTCCCCCAGGTCAGCTCCCTTCCCCACCCCTGCTGGAGTAATGAGTCAGGCTGGCACCTTGCTACATCCTGGTTACAGTGCTTTGGCCGGAGTTGCTCTTGGAGGCCTCCCTGCTCACGCCCAGCATGCCCAAGGTCCTGGGGGGCATGTGGAATTCCCAGCGACGGGTAAGGCACGCCTTTTTCCTGAGGCCCCACAGCAGTGTAGTGTGTTGAGCCTTGGGGGCTCCTTATAACACTGCAGGCTGGTCTGAGAGATGTGTACTTCTGAGGCTCCAATGGCATGATTTGAGTAAAAGGCTTTGTGACGCTGCCACAGAAGTACCAGAGGTCTCGCTTTGTGGATGTCGTATGCTATAACGTAATAACGAGGATTACAAGCTCTCTGTGTTGGCATCTTCTGCCACTTATTAGCCCCGTGTCCTTAGGCAACTTAATGAACTCTGCCTCAGTTTCTACATCTGTAAAATGGGGATAATGTTCCCTACTCCTGGGCCTTGTGAGGAGTAGGTGAGATATTGTCTGTAAAGCACTTGGTGAAGGAAGGTGGTGCCCGCTTTGTAGTCATCATCACCATTTTATTTTTACCAAGAGACTTCTTAGTCTCAGGAGGTGGGTGTTAATTTCACAAGCATTTATTGAGCCCCTGGCTAGGTGCTGGGAATCCTAAAAAGTGACTACCCAGTCCAGCAGGGGAATGAGGGCTAGAGAACAGCCTGATGCTGAAGAGAAGTGGTTGAGCAGATACAGTGCTGGGAGCTCAGTGGAGGTCCCGGCCTATTCCTGTGGGGGGCCTGGGGAAAGTTCTCATGGAGGCAAGAGTATCTGAGCAGAAACTCAAAGGGCAGAGAGGGTTTGGAAATTTGGAGAGGACAGGGAGGGGGTTGGGGAGTGTGTGAGTCCTGCCAGACAGAGGAGGCTCCCCAGCTTAACCCTTCTTCCCTCCCTGACAGGCGAGGCTGTCAGTGTGGTGGGCTTCGGTGTCTTTGGCCAGGCCTGCGGGCCCTCGGTGACCTCAGGCATCCTGTCAGCTGTGGTGCAGGTGGATGACACACCAGTGATGCTTCAGACCACGTGTGCTGTGCATGGTGGCTCCAGTGGGGGACCTCTCTTCTCCACCTGCTCCGGGGACCTCCTGGGTAACCAGCTCCTTGGTCCTCTCCCAGCCTTCCCCTTGCCAGAGCCTCAGTCCCATCCTGGGAGTGCTTGGTTTCCAGCCCTGGGAGCCACCCTCTGTCTGGAAAGATGGTGGGCCTTATGCCCAGAGGTAGTTAGCCAAGGTTTTCAGGCTCTTGTGCTTCTGAGGGTGGAGAGGGACAGATGCTGAGCTTGGGGGGAAGAGATCTGGGTTCTGGTCGCTTCTCTGCCACTGAGCCACTGCACAACCTTGGGTAAGTCACTTAATGTCATTTGATCTGTGAGACTCAGGAGTTGGATAAGTCCAAGGGTCACAAACTCAAAAGCCTACAGAGGCTGGGCTGGTAAAGTGAATGAATGAGTGAGTGAGTGAGTGAGTGAGTGAAGACAGCAGTGAGTGGAGGGCAAGGGGGAACTGGGGTGAACACCACTCAGCTCTAGCACATTGTTGCCTCATTACAAAGATATGTGGGCCTAACGCTGGCTGACTTTCCAATTTTTCACAAGGAGCTGTGAACCTTTTTTTTTTTCAGAATTCCTAACCACACCCCTGTGAGAAACGAGTTTACCAGCTAGAGAAGAGTGTTTGAGCATGTACAGTTCTTTTTATCTTTAGCCTTAAAGTGTCCAGTCAAAACGCTCTTTTCCAAAGTTTCTTAGATTAGCTCCTTCCCCTTCCCCTTCAGTATAGTTATGTGATTCATTTGAACTACAGTTAGGTACATTTGTCCTAGTCTGCATTCTATTTTTCTCCCATATACTGGTTGACCTTTTAAAAGATATATACAGATAAGTGGACACAGAAATAAATATAGATGTGTGTATGCATGACTTAGTGTGTGTGTGTGTGTATATATATGTGACTCCTAGCTCAGTCTGCTGAGAGGGGCTAGAAGCAGTGACATCCATTTGTAATGAACACAGCGAGAGTTCAGATCTTGGTTTCTAAGAGTCATTCTCTAGGGCTGCCTTGTGGTGCTGGAAAGGAGGGAGGGGTAACAACAACAGCAGCAGCAGCAAAATGATGGGCACGTCAAATGTTGAAAGAATCAGGAGCTGACGTGAAGGAGCTCCCACTGGAACAACTTGAGCAGCAAAACAAATAGTAGTAGTTTTGGTTTTCAGAAGAATTCCCATTAATGAATGTAGAAGAAATGAGGGAAATAGAAAATCACTTATTAGGACACCCCAGTAGGAACTGCTGCCGACAGGATCCATCGATGGATGCCAGAATCAGTAGGCAAAAGTTCAAGTAGAAACAAGATAACTGCATAATCCTAAAATATTTCGTACTTACCAAGGGGGTAATAGTAAGTCTACAGCGGAGAAACCTGGCAGATACCACCCAAGTAATGAAGGTTAACATCGCAAGCAGTGCTTATAGGCAGCACACATTTCCTGATAGGATGCACTGAAAAGGACACATGGCTTCTATGGTTTTCTTCTCAATAATGTATAACCTCAATCTTATCATGAGAAAGCATCAGGTAAACCCAAACAAATTGAGGGACATTCTACAGAATAACTGACCTGTACTCTTCAAAGTGTCAAGGCCATGAAAGATAAGGAGAGACCGTGGAAGTGACCCAGATGGGAGGAGACCTAGGAGACATGACGACTAAATGCCATGTGGGATCCTGGATCAGAAAAAGAGCATTAGTGCAAACACTGGTACATCCAAGTGAGTTCTGTACTTTAGTTAATAGCATTTCACCAAGGTTGATTTCTTGGTTTTGATGAATGCTGTATGGTGACATAAGGAAAAGCTGGGTGAAGGGTATACAGGAACTCTGTACTATTTTGGCAAGACTTCTGTTAAGTCGAAAATTGTCTTCAAAAAATTCATACACACGCACTGAGCAGGCCAAACAAAAGTTCTGTGTGGGTCTGATTCATTTATTCAGTCACTCAGCTAGTGTTTGTTGAGGTCGTCCTCTGCCAGGCACTGTTCCGGGTACTGGGGAGACTGCATGGACAGAACACAGCAGTCCTGCCCTCATGGAGCTGAAAGACAACAGAAGTCGGAGAGAGGGATAACAAAACAAGTGAAACATGGGGTATTAGATGCTGATAGTGTTGGGGAGAAAGTAAAGCCAGGAAGGAGGACTGAGGCATGAGGAGCCCGTGTCCATGAATGAAGCCTGGTGCCTGTCACTACGAGGGGGGCTTCAGGCAGGGCTAGGGCCTCCAGGGTGGAGGTGAGCCTCCCTCCCCTGTCCCCTGGCTCTCACCCTCTTTTCCTCTCTGGCTCCTGCACAGGCATCGTCGCCAGCAACACCCGGGACAATAACACGGGGGCCACCTACCCCCACCTGAACTTCAGCATTCCCATCACGGTGCTCCAGCCGGCCCTGCAGCGGTACAGCCAGGCCGGCGACCTGGGCGCCCTCCGCCAGCTGGACCGCGCCCCCGAGCCGGTGAGGGTGGTGTGGCGGCTGCAGCGACCCCTGGCAGAGGCCCCGCGGAGCAAGCTCTGAAGCTGTGGCACCGCTCTGGAGAGAAGAGCAACCATCTGATGCCATGGGGAGTGCGGGGGCTGGTGGCCTGAGGACCCTGACGCAGCACACCCCAGCCAGGCTACATCCCCATCACCACCCACCTTGCTCAGCTCTGGAGTCTGGACCAAGCTTCTCTTTAGCCCCCATGGATCTCTTACCTGGCAGCCCGTTTTGGGGTGCTTTCTCAAGCCGCCACCTCTCTCTGCCCCCGACACTAGGCTCAGCTCTGTTCTTTTCCCTTCTGGGGAGCCCAGTACAACCGTACAACAGACAGATCTGGTCCTGACAGACAGATGTTGGCTGGAAGGCAGGCCCGGCCATGGTTCCCTGTCTCCTGACGGTCACTGGCCGCCTGCGGCGGCGGCTTCCCTGGGGCCTTGGCTCCTCTCTGCTCTCGGTCAGAATGGGGCTGACAGAGCACTGGGGCTTCCTCAGAACACCTCAGCAGAGAGGCCCTGCTCTGAAGACCAGAGGCGGAAAGAAAAGAGCATCTTCCTGTTCTGCTGGACCAGCGGTGGCGTCCCTGGAAGCCAGGACTCCCGGCTATTCATATGTCAGGTGCCCTGACCTGCAGGGGCACGCTGACACAGTGCCTTAATCTTCTGGCCCGTAAAGTAGCTCTCAGGGGTCGGGGGTGGGGACGTGGGGGGAGGGGTAGAATGTGTCTGGTTGGGGTTTGGGAATAAACAGGACCTACGAGGGACAGGACCTACTTCTATATATCAGCTTCTTTTTTTTCCCTCTTTGTTTTGAGAGTTGAGTGGGGAATAGGAAAGCACCAGGCACAGAAATATACCTTTCCGTCCTGCTTTCTCAGGGGGGGTTTGATCTCACGGGACACTCTTGCGCCAAACTAGTCCTGGTAGCTGGTCGTGGTGCCAGTTAGCACTGGGTGGGGCTTGCAGATCGCAGATGGTGGTGGCCTTGGCCTGGCAGCAACTGTTTACAGGCTGCCCGGATGGGCCCAGGCCTGTGCCAGGTCCTGGGATGGATGGGAGCTGGGGAGTTCAAGGGTGAATGAGGCCAAGGCAGGCCCTAGGAGCTAAGACCAACCCTGGGAGTCAGGAGCATGCACTGTGTGTCCAGGGCCCCGCCTGTGCAGGCCGTCAAGAAATGATTGTTAAATCACTGACAGGTTGAATGCCGTTTGGGAATGACTGGGGGAGAGGGGGCTAATCTAAGCAGAGAGAATTGCTGTGAGTACTTTGTTTCTAACATGTGTTTGCTGAGCGCCCACAGCTCTGGGCAACCACAGAACACCCCTGAGACAGTTGTTCTTCTCTGTGTGGATTAGGAATGGGGCCAGAGGGCAAAGTTAGCTTGAGAGAAATCCTGTAGTAAATTTATGGATGTGGGGAGAGCTGAGTTCTGACTTGGCTGCAAGTGGGAAGGGGAAGATTTATTCCAGCGTGTGTGGGTACCGAGGAGCTCAGGCTATTCTGGGGAGACTGGTGTGTCACCCCATTAGTGGAATGAGCAGGGCGTCTCTGTCCTGTTCAGGTGGAAGACCGTGTCCAGGGGCCCAGAGCAGGGAGGATCAGGCAAGGATTCATCCAGCTGAACCCTGAGGGGAGAGTAGGTGTTTACCAGATGGAAACAGGAAACGGGGAGGGTGTCCAGATTGAGGGCAGTGGGAGCTGGGACAAGGAAGTGTGAAACTACATGTGTGTCTGGCCATGCTAAGTGGAGAAGAGATTGGAATGGAGGCTGGGGAACCAGTGACAATGGCCCTGGTGACGGGGAAGATGGCCAAAGCAGGCCTGGTGGGCATAGAGATCAAGCATGACACAGGAGGTGGACCTGACTGGATGTGGGGCAATGCAGAGAGAGAGAAAAGGGTCAAATGGTGCTGGGTCTCTAGTCAGGATAGTGATGAGTGGCTGACAAGTTTAGGGACGAGAAGTTCCCTTGGGTGTCTGTGGGATCTCAAGTAGAGAGGCATAGCAGGCTGTTAAGTGGATGAGTTAGGATAACGCAATAAAAGGTCCCCTCTTCCCCATCTCAGTGGCTTAAGACAATAGAAGTTTGTTTATTGCTCACGTAAAGTCCAAAGTCATGCACCCGACCAGGAAGGGGAGGGTGGCTCCCGTGCAATTGTGGTTGAGGGACCGAGCGCCTTCCTTCTTGCGGCTCTATCACTGGGTCTGGGACCTCAGATCCTCTGCCAGGTCTTCTGTACCTGGATGGTGGATGGGGGAAGAGAGAGAGGAGAAGATATTCCTGCTTCTTTTTAAAAAAATGATTTTATTTTGAAGCAGTTTTAAACTTACAGAAAAGTAGCAAGAATCCCCACACACCCTTCCCCCAGACACCCCATACCATTTGTGCCATATGCCCCAGAGATGTTCTTTGTAACAAAGAGACCTCATTTAGGATCATGAGTTCTACCCACTTGCCATGGCTCTCTCCCCTTTGACTTGGAGCAGCTCCTAAAGCTTTCCTTGAGTTTGATGCCCTTGACCTTCCTGCAGAAAACAGGGCAGCCATTTTGCAGAATGTGCCTTAGGTTGGGTTTGTCCACACTTCCTCATGATTAGATTTGGGATACACATCTTTGGAATATAACATTAGTGATGTTGTCTTATCATCATGTTCTACTGGGTGGCGCATGATCTTTATTTGTCAAATTACAGATGATAACCTTGATCATTTGAGTAAGACGGTGCCTGCTAGGTATCTCCACTGTAGAGTTCCTTTTTTTCTTTGTAATTAATAAGTATTTGTGTGGCAATATTTGGAGACTATGTAAATATCCCTACCCCACTTTCATCTACTGTGCTTATCACCCACTGATGTCCCTTGGCTGAATAACTTTAATGTTTGCCAAATGGAAATATTTATTTTCATTTTTCCTCCTACATTTATTCACTGGCTTTCTATTGTAAGTAAAAGCTTTCCCTCCTCTCTGTTTAATTATATCTGTGTGGAATCATGGATTCATAGTTTATTCAATGGATTATAATCTATTGTTATCATTATTTTGATGCTCCAATTGTCCATATTGGCCAGTGAGAGCTCCTTCAAACTAGCTTCTGTGTTCTTTTGACATCTCTCCATCATTCTCTGAGCACTTCCTTCAAAACAAAATGTTCTAGACTTACTTAGTACTTTCCCTGGAATCAGCCACTTCTCCAGGGTCCTTTTTACTAGAGAACGGTATTTAGAAGCAAAGATCTAGGTACTAGGTGTGCTTCTTACTCTGAGGTGTTGCTGCTCCCAGGCCCTCTCCGTAGACAGACCTTACATCTATATTTATTTCTATCTCTATATGTTGCAAGCCATGCCATGCGTTAACACTGATAGTTCCAATTTGATACCACAAGTTCAATACCATAAAGTTCATTCTAGCTCTCCCCTTTTCATATGGGTACCTCCCTCCTGTCAGTGAGAAACACGGCTGCATTATCCTCAATATCCTCAATCCTTAGCTTGTTTGCTCCATCCCTTGCATGTGGCTAGTCTTCTGACCCCATCAGGCTGCCCCTGCCACCCTACTCTGATGCTGCCCTTATACGGGTCACCATTACTGCTCCGCACAAGCCTGCCTCGTGATTTTTTTGACTTCATTAGGAAGAGGGAAGAAAGCCACCCTTGCTTCTTAACTGCTTCAGCCCAGAAGTGACACATACAACTCCTGCTCATGTTCCTTCCGTGAGAATTTGGCCCCGGCCAGAAGCAAGGGGGGGGTGGGGGGAGATGGGCAACGTAGTCCCCGGCAGGGCAGCTGCTCCTCAGCAGGACCCCTATGCCATAGAAGGGGAGAATGACCTTTGTGGAGAGCTGGCTGGCTGTGCCAAGCTGGGTCTTGTTTTAGTGCTGCTTTAAGAACAAAAACTCACTCGTATTACCAAAATCAAAGTAGGTTTAGTGTTCAGACCCTCCCGCACAGGTGCCAGAAAGCTCCTTGGCCTGGGGAAGCTCTGGGGGCCACTAGGTGTGAATGATGACTCAGCATCCCTCTCTGCTTTATTCCCTCTCTTCTGGCCTCCTGGGCGCTCAGAGTCTCTCCTTCCTCGTAAGTGCAGTTTGGCCTTTCTGGCCCTTCTCTCCATGACCTTTTATCTCTAGATCTCCTTGTCACATGCCCCATTATCAAATTTCCTCACTAAATGCCCAGAGAGCAAATATCTGCCTGAGCCCATCATCTTCTCATGCCGTGCAACATCTGGGGCCGCTGTGGGAGCAAGTGCAGTGAAGGGCCTGGGGCCACCGGTGTTTAAGGGACAGAGGCAGAGCCGGAGCCTGCAAGGGGGCTGAGAAGAGACAAGCAGAGGCACAGGAAGAAAACCAGGGAGGCTAAGACCTCGGTCAGCAGGGCAGACACCAGAATCTGTTTTCCTCTCTTCTTTCTGGCAATACACTAGACTGCATCTCCTGGCCACCCTCACGGTCAGGTGTGTCCGTGAGTTCCAAAGGGCAGAAGGGAGGTGCGCCACTTCCAGGCCTGGCCCATAAGAACCTTCTACCTGGCCTTCTCTGCACCCTACCCCCTGCCCCTGGTGGGAGTGGAGGCATCCCTTAAAAGAGACCTTGGAAGCCACTTGTTAAAGATGGCCTCTTCAGTCTGGTCCCTGGATGATGGTGTGGATGGGGCAGCCTCATTAACCAGTTCACTAGCCTGTACTGAAACCCAGGCAAGTAATGTACTTCTGTTGTATTTGAGCCATTAGATTGGGGGGGTCCATTTGTCACAGCAGTAGAACCTATCCTCGTGAGTATAGTTTTTCCCTAGCTGGGAGCACTATGCCAAACCACATGTAGAGGGAGAGAAGAAACAGGGGGATGCCCCCCTGTCGTTGAGGGTTATGAATTTCACTAAAACTGACCAGGCTCTTCAGATGAAGTTAAGAGTTGTCTCTTCCTCAAGTGGGCATACAGCTTCTATTTCTCTGGGCCCCTGAGTTGATCCCACTACCTTGGAGCTCCTCCCAGCCCTGGGAGCCAGCAGTAGAGTCACCTGTTGCTGCCAGGGAATGTCTTCAGGCCTGGCTGAGTGCCAGCAATGTTTCCTCCTCTTAGCTTCTGTGATGTTAGACAATCTGCCTGCCATTCCTACTAATCATTAAAGTTCCGCAGAACTACCAACATTACAGCATCCGAACCGTATCTCCCTGCTACCCCTGGCACCTGGACATTCAAAGATGAAAGTCCCTTGTTAGGCAAGGAACCCTGATTTTCGGTGCCAAAGCTATGAACACTGTTGAGTGGGAAGAGAGGAGTGATGTGGGGTGTGTCTGGGAAAGGGCCAAGAGGGGTTGCACTGAGATCCTCTCCCCTCTCTTGAATCAAGGTGTCCTCTGGTTGCCAAGAAGGTGCTGAATGACAATCAGACGCTTTCCATGGTTTTCATGGTTTGGGGCAGGTTCTTGGAGATGGGCCACACCAGCTCTACAAGCCATGCCTCGAGCCCAGTATGGGCCACTGCATGCCTCTCTCTCCTCCCTCCCAGCTTCAGGTTTGTGCTGCAATTTTAAGAGTCCTTCCCTTGTACCCTGCCGATTGGAATCCACTTCATCTGTCTCGGCCCAGTTCCTCTGCAAAACTCCCCTTGACTTTCCCAGGCCCCAGGGCTGTGTCCCTGCCCTGGGCAGGCTGTAGCGCTCTTATTCACCTCTCTGTCTCCCACAGGGCTAGGGCATATGCTCTGTAAGTTTCTGATGCTTGCTTGACACACCATCGAGACTCTCCTTTGCCTGCTCAGCGACCTCCGGCTCCCTTAGGAGCCAGCTTTTCCGGCTTTAGGGTCAAAGCCCAGCTCCTCTCCTTTAGTAGCGGTGTGATTTCGCCTAGGTTATTAGCTTATGAGTTTCAGTTTCCTCATCTGTGAAATGGAGATAATAAAACTTACTTTGGAGGACCCATGTGTAAAGTAAATTTGAGAAGCTATCCAAAGCACTTAGTCTGTGTTCAGTAAATATTAGCTATTACGTTTCTAAGAGTACTGGTGGGATTGTTTCATCAGAAACGAATCATTGTTGTTACCCGGGGCTGGGTGGAGGGAGGAGTGGGGAGGGACTGCTTACTGAGTTATGGGGTTTCTTTTTGGAGGGATACAAATATCCTGGAGTTAGGTAACGGTGATGGTTGCATAGCCTTAACCCCACTGAGTTTTACACTTTAAACACTTTTAAAAGAATGAATTTTGTGCTCCCCTGGTGGCGCAGTGGTTAAGAATCCGCCTGTCAATGCAGGGGACACGGGTTTGAGCCCTGGTCTGGGAAGATCCCACATGCCGCGGAGCAACTGAGCCTGTGCGCCACAACTACTGAGCCTGCGTTCTAGAGGCCACGAGCCACAACTACTGAATCCCGCGAGCCTAGAGCCCGTGCTCCGCAACAAGAAGAGCCACCGCAACGAGAAGCCTGCGCGCCGCAACAAAGAGTGGCCCCTGCTCGCCGCGACCAGAGAAAAGCCCGCGCGCAGCAATGAAGACCCAACGAAGACCCAAAGCAGCCAAAACTAAAATAAATAATAATAAGTAAAAAAAAAAAAAAAGGAGTTAATTTTATGGTATGTGAATTATATCTTAATTTTTAAAAATCATTTAAGCAAACATTAGTGAACTCCAGGGGAACCAGGTGCTGGGGTCAGTGCCAGATGCTGGGGACTCAAAGTCCAGCAAAGCAACATCTCTGCCCCAAAGAGCTAGTCGAAGGTGGTGGTAGTCCTCGGTGTTAGAGTTTAACCCCCACGCTACTTTCCTCTAGGGGTTTCAGGAGGAAAACATGGAGATAAAAGCTATTTGGAAGTTTGCAAACCCAGGACAAATGAAGGCTTGTGGGCTCCTAGGGCATCAAAGCCGACCTGTGGCTCTCTGATGGGTCCCTGTTATGCAGGGTTAGGATGGGCAGCGCCTGTGGGCTCTCAGCACCCGCACTCTGGCACAGTTGCTCTTCAGTGGTCTCAAGGCCTGAGAGAAGGAGATGCAGACTCCCATGCCTCTGACCATATTCCCTCCTTCAGCCCACATTCACAGGGCAGAGTGCCAGCTGGATAGGAAGAGAGGCGAGGATTCCAAAGAACTGGAAGATGCACCCTGAGCTGTGTGGGCTAATAATGAGAGCGGGATGCTCATGGGAGGACACCAGCTCCTCTCCCAGCTTGAGATGACTCCAGGCACCAGTGTCTTCTAGATGGAATTGCTCACAAGGCTCCCTATGCCAGGGGTGTTGGGTACGAGGCCTTTGACCACAGCTTTTGGAAAAGGAACAGAAATGGCTACTTCTAGAATAAACATACATGAAAACCGAGAAGGTAAAGGGCACTATTCAAAAGAGCACTGGGCGGGAAGAGAGGAAGCTGCCAGTGTACTGTGTAGCCTTGGGCAAGCTTATCTCCCCGTATAAAATAGCTGTAATAAATGGCTGCTGTGTGTTCACTGCTGCTGTGTGCCAGGCACCATGCTAACACACTTCACATAAAAGATCTCGCTGAATCTCTTCTACAGTGATTCGGGTAGGTGCTAATATTTGCATTAAATAGGTGGAGATGGATTATCTGTCACCAAATTGGCTTGATCCTACCTCCAGGTTGTAGCTTGCATCAGTACATTTCTTGACAGATCCGAGTGCTTTCTTCTTCTCCCTGGACTTCCCTCCTGCCCAGTTTACCCAATTTCAGGCAGCCCTCCCATTCCCCTGTCTTTTCACCCTCCAACATAACTCAGACCTCACTCTTCAGCTTAAAACCCATCAGTGGCATTCCGTTGCCCTTGGGATCACACGGGCAGTCTTTACCAGCACCTGGAGGCTTGTGCCACCCTGCCACGCTGGGCCACTCTGTCCCCGACCACTTCTGCAATGCTCTGCTCTCAGCTATTTATCCTGCCTTGGTCTTTGCACACCCAGAGCATACTTGCTTTCTCTCTGCCCAGGGCTAACTTATCTTTGGAGAGAGGCCTTGGCACCCTTCTTTTGCCCCCGGTCTTTCTTACTGCAATTAGTGATACATATGTTTTATTGTTGTTTAGTATTTTTCCCTAGGCTATTACCTGGAGGAAAGCAGAAACCACGCCTGCATTGTTCTACATTTTACAACCCCTCACTCCCACCCCACGAGCCCAGCACAATGCCAGGCGTGGAGTAGGTGCTCAACTGGGTTTGCATTTTTGTTTATATGTGTGAAGGCTGGAGGCTGGTGATCCGTCCGAGATTGCACAGCCAGTGCCGGGGCCTGCGCTCTAAAGGCTGGAAAGGCGCCCGGCAAGGGAGCCGGACCGAACTTTGAGCAGAGTACGAGGGGCCGGCGCAGCGCGGGCGGCCTCGACAGTAGCGGTCGAGTGCTCACGGTTGGGGCGATTGGCTCCAGGGCCGGCGGCGCGGGCGGGCCGGCGGCTGCAGTTCCCGGGGGGGCCGCCGGGGGCATAGCAGAGGTTGGAGGGCAGACGCGCCGAGTCACGCCGGCAAGGGAGGGGCCTCGGGCCCGGCGGCGAACACGGGAGCTGCTGGCCGGAGCGGGAGCCGGAACGGCGGGAGGCCGCCGGCAGGTGAGGGGCGCGCCTGGCGAGTTCTGCAGGGCCCCAAGAAGCCGGAACAGCGTCCGGGGCCGGGGAGGAGAGGGCGGTCGTCTAGGACATTGGTCCCGAACCTTTTTGGCACGAGGGACCGGTTTCGTGGAAAACAACTTTTCCACGGACGCCGGGGTGGGGTGGGGGGGTGGGGGGGGAAACGGTTCAGGCTGTAATGCGAGCGATAGGGGGGATGCAGAGCGGCAGATGAAGCTTCGCTCGCTCGCTCGCCCGCCGCTCACCTCCTGCTGTGCGGCCCGGTTCCTAACAGGCCGAGGACTGGTATCGGTCCGCGGCCCAGGGGTTGGGAACCCCTGGTCTAGGATGAGGGGCTCAGGCCTGCACCAACCCAGGTCCCCCAAAACTCAACGGGGAGCTTTGCTCCCAGTGAGGACGGAGCAAACTCGCCCCCTCCGCGTCCGCTCCCCCCCAAATCCCTGCTAAGTCTTCCCAAGTAAGACAGACCCCCCCCGTCACCCCCCCACCCCAAATCGCGGGAGGGCTCCGAGGGTCGCCGCTGGGCGGTGGAAGCTGCTGCGGGGCGGACGGAAGCCCGTGTCACAGGCAGGAGGAAAGCCTCAGTGTCCAGGAGGAAAATGCCCGGGGTTACCCGGTGCCCATAGGCTCCAGGGTGCACTGGGAGGTCCTGCTTCTCCACGGAGCCCCAGCTTCCGCGGGGGCACTAAGGCCAGAGGTGGCCCAACTAACTCTGATGGGGCCGGAGGTTGGGGGGAAGCCCAGGACTCCTGATCCACCGGGAGCTGCTTTTAGTGCCTGATGTTGGGCGCTTTTCTTGAACAGCACCCACTAAACACACCCTGCCTTTCCCCTCTGATTAGACTCCCTCTGACCCTTGGTTGTACCGTGAGGGTGGGGAGGGGAGAGGTGCTCAGGAGCTGATGGTCCCACAGGAGGACAGGCACAGGGCAGAGGGTCAGACACAGTTTGTGAAGGGGCTTCCAGGTGTCCCGGCTCTGCACCTTGTGTTCAAAGGCCAACATGTAAAATATGTAAATATATAAATTATCAAGGAGGCCTGCTTGGGTGTGTGTATGTGCCCCAAGCTTTCAGAGCCCTCCAAGGAAGACCGTGTGTAACCCTGCATCTGGAGGGTCCATTTCAGAGGAGAAGACTGAGGCCCAGCTGGGCGGGGCCTTGCTCAGGACTACCCAGCAGTTAAGGAGGAGCTGGGTAGAGGGGGTGTGCTCCAGGGCCAGCCTGATCTTTGTGTCCGGTGGTGAAAAGAGGAAGCCAGGGTCCAGGCACAGATCATGGGGATGTTAAGGGAACCACAAAGTGACTGGTTCCCAGGAGGCTGTACGAGTTGTGTGGCCTAGGCTTCAGCACCGGAGCCTGTATGACACTGCATGAAGTGCCCTCTCCTGAGGGCGTGAAAGGACAGCCCTCTTCAGACTTTGAGCCTCTTTCAGAAATTGGTCTTTTTGGGTTTTGTTCACCATGTGTTCCCTGGGGGACTGGCCATGGAGTGCCCACTCTCAGCCTGGTCCCTGGTGTCCAGTGAGGGAGGCTGCCCACCCCTCTGCCTTCGCCGGGTTGGAGAGATATATTCATGGTGCTTCAAGTCACACTGTAGGCCCTCTCGTCCAGGACGGCCACTCTGGAAACGGCTGTGGAAATCTACCTTGGGGGTAACTGGTGAGCGCTCAAAAGCTGGATGTTTTATTTGTAATCTCTATGAAACAATTCTGAGACGACATCTTTGCTTTTTTTTTTTATTTTTTTTTTTTATTTTTTTATTTATTTATGGCTGTGTTGGGTCTTCGTTTCTGTACGAGGGCTTTCTCTAGTTGTGGCAAGCGGGGGCCACTCTTCATCGCGGTGCGCGGGCCTCTCACTATCGCGGCCTCTCTTGTTGCGGAGCACAGGCTCCAGACGCACAGGCTCAGTAGTTGTGGCTCACGGGCCTAGTTGCTCCGCGGCATGTGGGATCTTCCCAGACCAGGGCTCGAACCTGTGTCCCCTGCATTGGCAGGCAGATTCTCAACCACTGTGCCACCAGCGAAGCCCGACGTCTTTGCTTTGATTAGAGCCCACATGGTTCCGCTGTGTGTCTTCTGAGGCGTGACCTCCCCACAGCTTTGGCCTAAATATAACTTCCTTGTTTTTCAGTAGATTCCTAAAAGCCCTTTGTCTGTATTATTAGGGAAGAATCCCCCTGGGATCAGGCTGGGTGTCCTTGGCAGAGAAAACAGGATTTACGGAGAAAATTTGAGTATAGACCATATTGTGTGTGTGTTGGGGGAGGGGCAAAGGCAACATTACTTAGGAGTTGCTGGACAGTTAGGAATTGTTTTCTTGGACCTGCTTTTTTTTTTTTAATAAATTTATTTATTTTATTTATTTATTTTTGGCTGCGTTGGGTCTTTGTTGCTGCGCGTGGGCTTCCTCTAGTTGTGGCAAGTGGGGGCTACTCTTCGCAGCAGTGTGCGGGCTTCTCACTGCGGTGGCTTCTCTTGTTGTGGAGCACGGGCTCTAGGCGCGCAGGCTTCAGTAGTTGTGGCATGCGGGCTCAGTAGTTGTGGCTCGTGGGCTGTAGAGCGCAGGCTCAGTACTTGTGGCACACGGGCTTAGTTGATCCGCGGCATGTGGTATCTTCCCGGACCAGGGCTCGAACCCGTGTCCCCTGCATTGGCAGGTGAATTCTTAACCACTGCACCACCAGGGAAGTCCTCTTGGACCTGCTTTTATGCTAACATTCCTGCATCTGGGAAGATTCAGTTAAGATTCTCTGTGCTCATTCTCTTGCCTTGATGGTCAGTAAAATCAGATGGTAGGTTTGCAGTTCCTCAAAAAGTAAAATCTAGAGTTACCATAGGACCCAGCAATTTCACTCCCAGGTATAAACTCAAGAGAATTTTTTGTTCACACAAAAAGTTGTACACAGATATTCATAGCAGCCTTATTCATATTAGCCAAAAGGTGGAAACAACCCAAATGTCCATCAACTGACAAATGGATAAACAAAATGTGGTATCTCCATACAATGGAATATTACTCAGCCATAAAAAGGAATGAAATACTGTTACAAGTTGCAGCTTGAATGAATCTTGAAAATATTGTGCTAAGTGAAAGAAGCCAGACACAAAAGGTATGGAATAGGCAAATCTATAGCGACAGAAAGATTAGTGGTTGTCAGGGCCTGGAGGGAGGAGGGAATGGGGAGTGAATGCTAATGGATGTGGAGTCCTTTTGGGGAGGAGGTGATGAAAATGTTCTGGTACTAGATTGTGGTGATGGTTGCACAACTTTATGAATGTAGTAGAAACCACTGAGTTTTACACTCAAAGGTAGTGAATTTTATAATATATGAAAAAATATCTCAATTAAAAACATTAGATGGTAGGAAGCCAGCTCTGTCTTTAAAGCTTTATTATTTCATTTAAAAACATTCAAACAGTACAAAAAAGGGGAAAAAAAGCTCAAAGAAGAAGGTAAAAACATCATCTGGCAACCACTATTAGCATTTTGGTTTAGAGTGCAGATCTGGTCAGACTGTTGAGGATTGAACTGGGGCAAGTTACTGAAATTCTTTCCAAAATGAGGAGGAAACCCCACCTATTCAATGCAAAGACATTGATAAAAGCGCAGTGGACGCTCACTGTTGTCATCATTACTTGTATGTGTGTATATGTAGCTAGGTGCCTGGGTCTGATGGCCCACAATGGAGATTAGGCTCTACATGACTTTCTGTTATCTGACTCTTTGATGGACAAGCTTTTTTTTTTTTTTCTAAGACTTTATGTTTTTAGGGTAGTCTTAGGTTCACAGCAAAATTGAGTGGAAGGCACAGAAATTTCCTATATGCCTCCTGCCCTGACACGTGCATAGCCTCTTCCATTATCGACATCACTCAGCAGAGTGGTCCGTTTGTTACTGAACCTACACTGACATAATCACCCACAGACCATAGCTTACATTACGTTTCACTCTTGGTCTTGTACAGTCTGTGGGTGTGGATGAATCGTGGACAGACTTTTCATGTAAAAAATCTTCCACTGTAAAGTTGAATGTCTCCAGAATATTCCATCGTATGGGTGTGTAATAGTGTATCCTGTAATCTCCCCTTGGTGGAGGTTTCCATTGATTGATGGAGTCGCCCACTGATTGAGGCTGTTTGCCCAGCACTGCTGCTACATTAGAACATATAATTCAACATCATCAGTTGCACGCTTGCTTTTTGAGCACCTGCTGGGTGTGTGGCTAGGAGTGCTGGTCCATGGCTTAAGCTGATGATTTAGGTGTCTGGTGAAGTAGGTCATGGCCGAGCAGAGGGGAGTCTAGCTGTCCTCGGGTCCAGGTGAGAATTGGCATTGGAAGAGCCAAGGGAGAGGCGGGTGTCCAAGAGTGTTGGGCAAGGGAAGCTGCTGAGGAGAAAGGGTGGAATGGGCTGGAGCGCCACCAGGCCCCCATTCCCCAGGTGGGTGTGTCAGAGGTCAGTGGAGGGGAGAGAAGAGCAGATTCCAGGAGAGGCCTCAGGCGGCTTGTGGTGTGGCTCCTCCCCTCCCTGGCCCAGCTATGGCAGCCCCTCCTGGGCCTGGCTGTGCCCTCAGGCCCCACACTCTGCACTGGAACTCTAAAGGATCAATTCACCTTTACTGAGGGCTGTGCCTAGTTGGGTGAGGCCAGGGTTTGTCCTTTGGGGAAGCCAGTTAATGATCCTGGGGGGCTAAGGGAGCAGGGGTTCAACTCCTTTGGCTAACCCACTGCCCATCAGACCTGTGCCGGGCTCACTGGGCTTTCTTCCCTGCGAGGGCCCCAGGGCAGCATGTAGGCCCAGACACTGCCCTAGCATGACAGGCCCTCTGTGTGTGCTGTCCCCTGTCCCCTGCCCTCCTGGCTGCCCCACCTTGTTCCCTGAACCCCTCCCACCCCCTCCCTTCCTGCCACTGGACTTCTTGGCCTAAGCTGTTCCCTCTGTGAAGAAGGCCCCTGGTCCCAGCTGTTTTTCAAGGCTCCACCTTGAGCTTCCCTGGGTGGTCCATGGTGGACCCCTCTCCCCAACAAGCTGGGTAGCGTCTCTCAGGCCTGTGCCCCGCCAGCTTGGAAGCAGAGCTCTCTGGGTGTTTCTCTGACCTCTTTGCTGGCTGCTGGCCCCAAGGGCAGGCTGGCACAGAGGGGGCCATGTTGAAGGGGCAGGTGAAATGCACCCCTTCCATAGCTTGCCTGACTGCCTGCCACATTCCCAGGCCCTGCTCAGCTCCTGGTGTCCGCTCCTGTCCCTGGCTGGTCCCCGGGGCCCTCTTGGGTCCTGGCCTAGGTGGCAGATTCAGCCTGATGAACACTCACAGGGCCAGCTCTGGACCACCTACTGAGGGCCTGGAGCAGTGAAGGTGACACTGCCTGCTGGGGGACTTGTTTTGGTCCCAGCCCTACAATGCACAAACCTCAATGCATTGGGGACCATTTAGCCAATGAGAAACAAAGTTAAATCCCCTCCAATCTCCTATGACAGATCTACCCTCCCTCGCCCAGGTTTTCACTTCCCCAGAGGAGAAATTAGACAGTGTGCATTTGAATACCAATGACAACAGTGTCTGGAGGTCCAACCGTAAGCTGCCCCTGTAAGTGTGGGAAAATCTGGGGACCATCTTGGGGGTCACCATGTCTTGGAAACCTATTGTGCAAGGACATTTTAGGCTGTCTCCTCCCATTACAGGGGGTAAGTGGAGGCCCAGAGAGGGGAGGGGTTGTGCCCCAGACTACACACCTGATGGAGGACAGAGTGGTGACCTTCCGGCTGCCTGCAGTGCTGTCTGAGAGGTGGGCTGGAATGTTCTTCCCCATTGAGCTTTTCGACAGCTTGCTGTCTGTCCACTTCCTCCCTCCTTGCCATGCTCACATGTGAGTGTGAGCCTGGGGCACACTTGGCCTGCAGACCTGGCCCTCCATCCTCTGCAGATACTCTCTTCGATTGCAGGTTCCCTTTCCTCGACATCAAGCAGGACCTTGCACCCCCTGCCTCTCTCACTGGAGCCCACGTGATGAGCGCTTCTCCATCCTCTTTCTCACCAGCAGACTTCCTTTTTGGTCCTTAACCAGCACTGTTTCTTCTCCCAGCAGAGATTTCTCCCTGCCCCCTTCCTCCTGGGGGGTGTCACCCACCAGTCGCAGTGTACATCCTCTGTTCCAGGAATGCTCAGGGGACCACCTGCCCACAGCAGACCCCTCCTCCCCACCCCACTGTCATGGCCTTAGTCACATCGCATCCTGTTTTGCAGGCTGATTGTCATAACCTGCTAATTGATCTCCTCAGACCTGGGGCTGAAGCTGGTGACGTGTGAGCTGGGTGGAATCTGGTCGCAGTGTTTGCTTAGTGTGGTGCTTAAAGACTTTTGTTTAGTTCTTTTAATGTGGCCTGTGCTTACCAGTTCCCCAGAGGTGTACCCACCGTTTCTGGTTACCGTGCACCTGCCCAGCTTCCCACAGCTACATCATCCGCCTGGCCCTTTGAGTTTGAAACCCTGCCTTTACAAGGGCTGAGACCATATCTGTCTGTCCATCTCTCTGACCACGGCATCCGTAGCACAGAACATGTCAAAGAGCAGGAGGTCCATTAATTTATACTGTTGAGTGAACAAATATATTTACGAGTGAAAAAAAGTGCAAAAACAGTTGTTTAACTTGTGCAAAAAAAAATAATCATGATTGTAGGTGCAGAGAATATCTCTGGAAGGATTCATGTAAACTTGGTAACAGTAGATGCCTTGGAGAAGGGAGCTGGGTGGTTGAGGGGATGAGATGGAATTAGGATACTCCTTGTTCCTTTGGAATTTAATTCAAATTTTACAAAAATTGGAATTTCATTAAAAGATGATCACATACTTTTAAAAGATCAAGTCTTGGCATTTGAGGCCATTCTTGACGTGGACCCACCTCTGCCCACCCAGCCCTCGAGCCCCCCTCAATCTGATGTGGTCTCTCCTCCTACCCCAGCAGCACCTGGTCCGAGATGGGGTCCCAGGTCTCGATGGACGTGGGAGCCGTGCACGTGGTGATCGTGGGCGGGGGCTTTGGCGGCATCGCGGCCGCCAGCCAACTGCAGGCGCTGAACATCCCCTTCGTGCTGGTGGACATGAAGGACTCCTTCCACCACAACGTGGCAGCCCTCCGGGCCTCCGTGGAGAGTGGTAATGGGCTTTTCTCTGGGGCTTTCTTTATGACAGTGGTCTTGTCGCCACTGTGGATCACAGGGTGGTTTTCTCCCTTTAGGGCAAGGTGCCTAAATTCCACCGTTAGACAAATTCCGGGGCATCTTAAGGTCCCTGGCCTTAAGCAGCTACCATACCAAGGCCCCAGAAGTCAGAGCGAGAGCTTCTCCGAGGACCTGGGGCCCAGACTGGCGCTTTAGGGGGTAGTGGGTACCCAGGGGCTGTTTAACCGAGGGACCCCTGTTGGCATGCAGCTCTGGAAATGTTCTGAGTTATTCTGGCCTCCTGTGGGCAGCCCAGTTTTACACCGTGACCTCCCCTCTGTCCGTTCCCCAGGGTTTGCCAAAAAGACATTCATCTCCTACTCGGTGACCTTCAAGGAAAACTTCCGGCAGGGCCTGGTGGTTGAGATAGACCTGAAGAATCAGACGGTGCTGCTGGAGGACGGCGAGGTGAACCCAGCGGGGGCTGGCCATCCTCAGCTGGCTTCAGGGGGCCCCTGGGATGTGGCTGCTGGTGGGAGGACACCTGGGCCCGTCTCCTCAGGGGCAAGGGCCCCCCATGCCCGCCTGGTGCCTGGCAGATAGCAGATGCCTCCTGAGCAAAGGCTGGGCCCCAGCAGCCACAGGAGAGCGGTGCAGAGCCTTCCCTGTACGCCGGGCACTGTTTTAAGCCTCACGTGATCTCCTTTAACGCCCACTGTGACCCTGTGAGGGAGGTGGAGTAGCCTGAGTGCACCCAGAGGTTAAGAGGGCTGCCCAAGACCCCACAGCTGGAGAGACTCAGCCAGGATTTGGACCCAGGCAGCTTTGCCCCAGAGCCCTCACCCTGAGAGCCAGGGTCCCAGCCCAGGGGCCCCCTCACTGTCTGGAATCAAAGGGTAGGCACCACGATCCCACATCGCCCGAGGGGGGCAGAGGTTTTCTTCCCGAAGTTTGTGTCCCTCAGCCTGGGGTCTGAAACGGTGCCTGGTGTATCCCTGTGGGACCAGAGTCCGTCAGCAAGCTGCCAGCAGCCCACCCGCCATGCTGGGTACCCTCCAGCCTGGCCCTCTACTCTAGTCAAAGCTAAGGGGGGACTGTACAAAGGGGCTCCAATTCCTGTCCTCAGTGAGTGTGTGGTTTAGTGTGAATGAATCAATCTTCCTTGAATCAATTTTAAGGCTGTAGAATCTCCAGTTGGCAAGATTACTGCGAACGTCCTTATCCTGTGGTTTTGGGTCCGTGAGGGCATCTCAGGCCTCCACGGGAGTAGTGGGTTCTGAGTGGGATACAGACCCTCCAGTCCCCCTTCCATCAGAGCAGCTCTGGGTTTGTCAGTTTTATATATTTAGGCTCCAAACAGGATATCCGCCCCCCGCCCCCGCTTTGTTTTTTTGGCCAGGTTAGGGGGAAATTTTTTCTAAAATAATGGTAATAATAGGGAGATTCTAAACTAAGTCCACACTGGAAGCTGGAATCCTGCTTATTCCCCACGAGCCGTTTCCTGTTGCCTGCTCACCTGCCCCGCTGCTGTGGGGAGCTCTACCCTCCCATCCTGTTTCACGGTGGGCAGTCCAGCAGGAGGAGAGCTCTGCCTCCTTGGGTATTTCCTGGGTTCTAGCGCCGTCCCTTGGTCTAACCAGTGATGGTTTTGTTCCCCTTGCAGGAGGCCTCTCTCCCTTGGTGCTCCTTGCCTGGTGGAGCCTGGGGTTGGATGCAGGAGCCCAGGCCTGCCCTCACCATTCTTTCCCTTGCCCCTCCCAGGCCCTGTCCTTCGCATATCTCATCCTGGCCACGGGCAGCACTGGGCTCTTCCCAGGCAAGTTTAACCAGGTGTCCAACCAGCAGATGGCCATCCAGGCCTATGAGGACATGGTGACGCAGGTGAGCTGCCCGCCGCCCGGCGGTGGGACATTGAGGGCAGAGCCGGGGGTGGGGGGCCCTGGGAGAGTGGAACAGCTGTGGGGATGCCCGGGGCTGCAGCGGCGCTGTAGAGATGGAGAGGAAGAGGCTCCTGGGAGGAGACCTTTGGACCTGTTGTGAGGTCTGGACGTGAGCACCCAGACCTGCTCGTGTAGCGATTGGCTCCTGTTTGCACGGGGCTTGTGCTTGATAGAGCGGGCTTGGATCCATGCTCTCAGTCACTTCTCACGGGGATCTGGAGAGGTGGGTGGAATGGGTCTGTCCCCACTGAACAGATGAGGTGTGGGGACCCAGAGAAGGTCGTACAGCTGTGTGACCAAGGCCAGGTCTTTCTCTCTCTGCACAGCTGCTGAGAGGCCTGGGGAACCTCTGGCACAGTCACGAGCAGACGTTAGAGTGGAGGTTAGGAACCCGACCTGGAACTCAGGCAGATCCGGGTCACCTGCAAGGTGGGCAGGTAGTGAGAGTTGAGTGAGAAATGCAGGGAGACACCCAGCAAGAGCTGGCCCCGAGGCAGCACATTTGGACCCTGAACTTGGAAGGGGTTCTCTACGCTTCTTTAGCCAAGGAACCCACTCCCTAGGCTGGACCCCGAGGCAGGGCGGATTTGAGGGTGCACCTTACGTTTCCTCCTTCTCCAGGTCCAGAGCTCACAATCCATCGTGGTGGTCGGAGGAGGCTCTGCGGGAGTGGAGATGGCAGCAGAGATTAAAACAGAATACCCTGAGAAAGAGGTAGGCCAGTGGCCTTGGCCTTGAACTCTCAGAGCCGGGCTTCTTTTTTATCTGATGAACATCAGAATTTGCTCAGGGCCTGGGAGGGGAGCCCCATTACCATAAAGTGGGAGCGTGTGTTTCCTGTCTCCTGCTCTCTGCACTGGGGGACCCCCTAAAGTCCCATTCTGCTGGGAATTTTACCTGGAGAGCCAGGGTGCGTCCTAGTTCAGTGAGGGGTTCTGCCCTCTGGGCCAACCCGGAGGACCACGCCCCGGGGGGATACATTATGAAAGGTTAACTCCCGTGTCCCCTGCAGTAATGTGGCCTTTGTGATATAAACGTAGACTTTGATTGCCTCTTTTTGCTAACAACCAGCTTGATCAAAGACACCCTCATTGGTGTCTTGTCTGGAGCAAGCACAGCCTTTTGGTCTTTAAGGGACAGTAGCCCTTGCCCTAAACAGCACGTAGGGGGACCCCGAAGTGTACACCTCACAGTCCATGCTGGGGAAGGACTGGCCAGCACTGCCTCTTTTTAGTGATAAAGGGATGGAGACCCTGCTGGCATCCTGGAGAGAAAGGGAGCAGGCTGTAAAGGCTCAGCCTAGGGCTGAGTGATGATCAGCAGTTATGGGTCCTTGAGGCAAAAGCTTGCCTGCAGCTGATGCCAGATCAGTTTCTGGGAGTCACATGGAGCCTGTGTCTGGTTCTTTTTCCCTAGGGAAAGGCAGGATGGTTTTGAAAAGTAAGATCACTATGGGCTAATTTAATTATATGGCTATTCTCTGACAAATTATTGGAAATTATTATGGGTGGTTGATGTAGAAGTTTATTAATTTTGATTTATGGGGTGAAGACTGGTCTGAAGTAGTAAATAACTCAGTATAATTCCCAAATGTTTATAACTAATAGACAAATAAGAGTAATAGTAGCCACCCTTTATTAAGGAGTCACTATGTGCTGAGTTACGTGCTTTATACTTACTTTCTTGTTTCATCATTACAAAATTCCTATGAGTAGGACTGTGATCCATCTTACTGGGTCTTCAGGAGGTGTCTGAGTGGGTATCTGAGATGGGATTTCAACCCAGGCAGTCTGATTTCAAAGCTCAAGCTTTGAACATCACGACAGGCTTCCTCCCACTTCGCTGTGCTGACCCAGACAGCAAGTGGACGTGCCTGGAAGCACCAGTTTTAGCACCAGCCTTAATGTAAATGTCAGCCTGATTTACAGTTAGACTGTCGATGGCTTATATATAGACTGTATAAGTGCCCAAGGATGCTTGAAAATAATTTTCCACGTGGCCCTTGGTGAGGTGTGTGTTGTGAAGCATTGGCACATCTGAAAAAATCCTATCCCGGGAGATGTGGGCTCCAGCCCCGCTCACCATTAACTGGTTCTAGCAGTGGGCAAAGTACTTCTCTGGGGCCTCAGTTTCCTCAGCTGTAAACTGGAAGTTGGGGAGGAGGTGGGAGAGACAGGCTGATGTGTTTTCAAGCCTCTGTGTGAGCAGGAGACTCAGTGGCTCCTTCTCTGCCCTGCGGTTGTTTGTCCCCAGGTCACTCTCATTCACTCCCAAATGGCCCTCGCAGACAAGGAGCTCCTGCCCTGTGTCCGGCAGGAAGTGAAGGAGATCCTGCTCCGGAAGGGCGTGCAGCTGCTGCTGAGTATGTGCCAGGCCCCTCCTGCCCTGCCCCTCTCCCTGGCCCGGTGAGACTTGGCTGAGGCTTGGTCCCTGCTCACAGCCTGAGCGTGGCCGCGCTCAACCCCAGGCTCTCTGTGTCCTGAGGTGGGGCTGCAGAGCCTGTTTAGCCTTGTCGTCCAGCTGGAGGTGTGTCTGTCCCCAGGCAGGGCAGAGGCCCCGGTACTTACGGGATTTGCCTGTCATGGAGGCAGCACTGTCCTGGCTGTTGCTTTGGATACAGTACAGGTGGTGCCCATTTGTTGAATGGTTTAAAAAGTCATATAAAAGGGACTTCCCTGGCAGTCCAGTGGTTAAGACTCTGTGCTTCCAACGCAGGGGGCGTGGGTTCGATCCCTGGTCAGGGAACTAAGATTCGTGGTGAGGCCAAAAAAAAAAAAATCATATAAAAGTTTTGACCTGAATTATGATATCTCTTTGGTGGAGAGAATAGGTGTTTTGGGTTTGTATTCTGAGGGTGGTGGAGAGCGTGGCTTCTGTCCAGAGCAGAAGGGAAGAGACCTACCCAGCATGTTAGAGTGGGGCTCTCGCCCGGGGGTGTGACCCCCCCCCCACCCAGTTCACAGGCCTGACCCTCTCACCTTTTGCAGGGCGGGCGAGGTGTCTGCTCTCTGCGAGCCGTCCCGGCGCCGGGGCTCCGCAGAAGTGGCTGTGCAGCCCTCTGCCCGCCTGCACTTGCTGGCAGTGAGGAGAGTGGGCCGGCCCTGGACTTCCCTTGCTTACCCCTGTCGGTGGTGAGCCCCGAGGGCTCATCTTGCCTGGTTAGGAGTGGACATTCAGGGAAGCGTGGTTGAGGTCTTCCTCAAGAAGCTTTTCCCAGAACCTCTTGGGAAACTCGGCCTCACTTCCCCAAATTGCTTCTTGGAACTTGCTTTCCATCGGATCCCTTGGGGCCAAATGTCCAGATTGTGCTTCTTGGGGTGGCAGAGCGGACCGGTCTCCAGCCATCAGGCCAGCCCTGGCTTGGGCCCCAGCCTCGGTGGAGTGCCTGCCCTCTGCCAGCCTCCTGGTCACGGGCCTCCCCTGACAGGTGAGCGGGTGAGCAACCTGGAGGCGCTGCCTCTCAACGAGCACCGCGAGCGCATCACGGTGCGGACGGACAAAGGGACGGAGGTGGCCGCCAACCTGGTGATCGCCTGCAGCGGTATCAAGATCAACAGTGTGGCCTACCGCAGCGCGTTTGGTAAGTGGGAGGCCGGGCCGTGACCCCCTCCCCAGGCTGCCTCCTCACCCTCCAGCCCCCGAGAAGGCCCTGTAGGCCTCTCCCCGAGGAATTGGCACTCCACCCTCCCACCCCCACCCCCAGTCTCAACAGCTCATTTGGTCTCTTCAAACTTTAAATTTAGGTTCGGGGCCACTCTTGCTGGGCTTTCCTCAGCTGTGTTGATGGTGATTTAGCCCAAGGTGGCCCAAGTGACCAGAATCTTCCAAAATCGGATCCCACCCCCTAGTGGTGAGAGATGGGAACAGGTTTCAGAAGGAAGAAAGAGATCTATTTTTCTGTTACTTTCCTCGGAACACCAATGCAGAGGAAATTCCAGGGTCAGGCCTTTCTCTGTTCGCAGGTGTGCTGCTCTCCCCAAACCCTGACCCAGACGTTTGCCACTTGAGCTTGGAAACGATCATGGGGAGAGGGGGATAATGAGGCCTCCGTTCGTAAAGCTGAATATTGACCTTTTGAGCTAACTGGAGGTGGGGGGAGCTGGAGGCTCAGTGGCTCCTTCTCGGGCCCCGAGGTGGCCATGTCCCCAGGTCCCCATCATTTACTCCCAGATACCTTTCCTGGACAAGAAGCTCCTGCTGTGTGTCTGGCAGGAAAGAATTATCCAATCCCAGAAGGAAGCTAGTCCAGGCCATGTGTGGGGCTGGGATCGAGGGCTTATAATATACAGAGATCCCAGCACTTAACACCTAATGGTCCTAATGGTATGTTTTCAAAGGTAAATTCTTTTAAGTCCCTTAAAAAGAAAAGTTTATCATCTATTAAAGCCCTGCATTTATTTTTAAAAATCTGATCCACATTCAAAAGGAAATCCAAGACTTGGCTAGGTTGTAACTTAATCATCATGAGTGAATCATTGTTAATCATGGTAACTTATAAAGAGTCACGCGCATTATATGAAATGACACTTGCTGGTCTTTCTGACCAGTTTCCACCCCAAAATAGTAACCTCGCCTTTGCAGGAAGAGTTCTGAGGGGGGGACTTCAGGCAGAAATAAACCGGACAGGAGGTTTGCCTCTTGAGGATGTGCCTTTGGAGGGTAGCTGGACCAGCACCACAGCCCATCCTCACTGTGTTCTGGTGACCACTTCTTGAGGCGGCTCAGGATCTTGGTTTCGGGCTGGTTTTCTGGCAGGTGATCAGCTGGCCAGCGATGGCGCTCTGAAAGTGAACGAGTACCTCCAGGTGGAGGGCTACAGCCACATCTACGCCATCGGTGACTGCGCCGATGTGAGGGAGCCCAAGATGGCCTATCACGCCAGCCTCCATGCCAATGTCGCCGTGGCCAACATCGTCAACTCCATGAAACAGAGGCCCCTCAAAGCCTACAAGCCAGGTCAGGAAGCTCCCCACGCGGCACAGTTTTAAGAGAGTCGGGGTTAGAAACGGTGAAGCCTTTGTGGGCTTTACGATGCCTGACCGCTAGAACACACTCTCAAAGCTGGGGACAGAAACCTCCCCACATGGCACAGTTTTAAGAGAGTCGGGGTTAGAAACGGTGAAGCCTTTGTGGGCTTTACGATGCCTGACCGCTAGAACACACTCTCAAAGCTGGGGACAGAAACCTCCCCCAGGGCTCTAGGAAAGTATGTCAGGGACTTGCCCACGTTCCTGAAGGCCTTACGCATTTCCCTGCCCTGACACTGAAGACACCGGGAAGGGTTTGTGCCCTGGGAGTTGCAGGCCCATGGATGGTGAGCAGGATTCTAGTTTGGCCCACGGCTCTGCTTCACAGGTTCGCTGACGTTCCTCCTGGCCATGGGGAGAAATGACGGCGTGGGCCAGATCAGTGGCTTCTACGTGGGGCGGCTCATGGTTCGGCTGGCCAAGAGCCGGGACCTGTTGGTCTCCACGAGCTGGAAAACCATGCGGCAGTCTCCACCCTGATGGGGAGGCTGGGCGGGAGATAGGTACCGCCACCGCCCGCTGATCAGATTTCTTGACAAATGGTACCCGCTTGACAAATGCCAAAGGGCAAAAGCTCTTTTCCTGGAGTAAGATGTCAGTGATGTACTGACCAGAAACACAGCTTAGACAAAACCAAAAACTGGGAGAGAGAGATATTGGTGTTAAAAAAAAAAAGACACCCTTAAAGGAGTCTTTCTGGGTTTCAAAGGTCTACTTGCACTTGTGCTGGCTGAATAGTTCACTTGGTCCTGGGGAGGGCACAGCCCACCTTCTCTACCCCAGCCTCCTCTGTATGTGTGTGTGTGTGTGTGTGTGTGTGTGCGTGTGTGTGCGCGCGTGCACGTGGTGTGTGGCATTCAGAGCTCTCAGAGTAGGGGCGAGAGCTCAGTATCCTGGTGGCAGGAAGGGTCTCCCTGTCTGTAAGGGCAGGAAGGAGGGCCTGCACAAGGAGACCAGCTAAGGAAGGGGGGACTGGGGTGGAGGGATGACCTACATCCCAACCTCTCCCATCACATTAGGAGGTGGGGAAGCCTATAACATCCTGCAACACTCAGGTTGTTAATAGGAGCTTAATTTTAAACTGTTAGTCCCTACCGTCTTCAATCTTCATGAATCTTTCTATATTTCTATTTTTAGATCCTGATTATATACCATAGGTTGTATTTAAGAAGCGTTAGATAAAATTTCCCTCCTGGTGAGTCCATCCTAATGGAGAGTGAGTTTTTTTACAGAGCTAACAGGTTAAGACAGAAACCTGGCCTGCCAGCTGCTGGGGGTGTTTAAAGAAAGACAGCCAAGCTAGCGTGACTGTCGGGTGGGTCGCCATCCTGCTAACATTCAGGGAGCAGAGGGGGTTTCAGTAGGTGAACCCCTGGGTGCTTCCAGGCTACTGTCTTAGGCAAATTTGTAAGTGACAAAACTCCAGCCAATGCTGGGGCAGGGGTACGCTGTGGGAACCTTTGTAGTTTTGTGCTTCTGGTTTCTTGGTCAACCCCAACGTCACTTATCTGGAGGCGTAGCCATGTGGCAATAATGCCTGCCACCAATTATGTTAAGGTATAAAAATGACTTCTCTGTCTGGGAGAGGACTTCTAATCAGGATAAACCTCTTTTGGACCACATAGGCGAGATCTCTAAGGCAGAAGTTGTTTATGAGTTCATCTGAATAAATTCAGGCCCTGCCCCGGCCCACCCTACCCCTCCCTGCCCACTTTTAATGGTAACCTCTGGGTACTTGGCCAGAATTCTTAGGATACCAGCCTCACGAGGGTTCTTGGTCTGTCCTGTCTGGGCTGTGGCCCAGGTCTGTTCCATTTTGTTGCCCAGGCCTAAGTGAGACTGTGCCTTTGTCCCAAAGGATGGCCCCCCAGGGAGGCTTCACCCAGTCCTCCATTCCCGTGGACCACAGCCAACCAGGCTCCCCTTCTGGAAGTGGGACCTGTTGCCTGAGAAACACAAGCCATTCCATGCTGTCTGACCTGGGGCCTAGCATGGTGGGAGTCTCAGCTCCATAGTGATAGGCCTTGTTCTATTTATAACATTCTTAAGTTTCCACCCATAGGGACACAGTTCTCCAAACTGAGGAAAATGTTACAATAAAAGAGTATGTTGTAAGAAAGACACTGGATCTTTTATTTTTTTCCTTTCATTTTCTTTTTCTTTAAAAAAAAACAAAACAAAAAAAAGCCTGAAGCAAAATCTTTCTAGGAGTAGTTACAGATATTATAGGGGTAAGGGTAGGGGCACTAAAACAGAAAGAAAAGCACCAGTAAGATGCCTTTCTAATTTTCTTCTCTCCATCACTGAATACAGACAGCCAACAAAGCCCAAGTCACTTCTTTGCCCTCTTCCCTTGCAAAAAGGAGAAACAGAAGATTTTAAGAATTTTGAAAGGATTTTGTGTACGTGAGTGTGTAAAAGTCAATGCTATAAATCTAAAACGAAGTCTGTTTGTTTAAAAAAGTTCTAAAACAACAGGAAGAAAACACATGGAAAGAAACCCCTGGTGGAGACCTGGTTAATTACAGACTGAGGCTCTTTTTAACGAGAATATAAAATGCAGAGGGCTCTTCCCGTGGGCAGGACCTGCTCCTGCAGCCTCTGCTACCCGCTTCCCATTCAGCTGCCCTCCGCTCCCCTGCCGTCACCCTTCCTCTCTCCTTTTAAAAGATAAAACCCCGCTCCTGTGACTTTGATCCTCCTGATTGCGGATGGTGAGCGCGGTGGCCACCAGTGGGCGCGGGGCAGCTACTTGGCATCAAGCTTGGCCATCTCCTGCACATAGATGCCGATGCTCTCGCTGTCGAAGAGCAGGAAGTAGACGTTCTTCAGCGAGGATGCGCTCGAGTCGTCGAAGTGGGCCGAGATGGCTTTGAGGGTCACCTGGGCTGCCGTCTGTTTGGGGAAGCAGTTTCTATGCCAAAGGAAGAGAAGAGCTGACGTCACTTTGGTCCTGGGACCCATGGAGTAACTCTGCCCTCAGCCTGGGGTAGGGGCAATGTGGTTCCTTCTCATCTTGGCACCAGGTCCTTGTTCCTATCGCTCGGAGTCTCACCGTGTGCAGGCTGGTCCACGCACGATCCCCTTTCACCCCAGAAGAGGGACAGCCCAGGAGGGGGACAGACAGGGGACATTGTCCCCACTTCACATATGCCACATTGGCTCAGAGAGGCACAATGGTTTTAGGGCTGGCTGGTGAGCGGTGGCCTGTGTTTGAATCTATGTGGCCTGACTCAAGTCCAGCTGAGCTTTAAAAGCTACCAACTCAGCTAACACAACATTGTTAATCAACTATACTCCAATATAAAATAAAAATCAAAAACAAACAAACAAACAAAAAAAACCTACCAACTCAGCATTTAAAAAAGCCAACATAGGGACTTCCCTGGCGGTCCAGTGGTTAGGACTCCATGCTTTCACTGCCGAGGGCGCGGGTTCAATCCCTGGTCAGGGAACTAAGATCCCATAAACCTCGCAGCGCGGCAAAAAAAAAAAAAAAAAAAAAGCCAATATAGGTTTTATTAGTTCCCTCAAAACTGGTTTACATGCTAAACAGATTGTTTATTAAAGGGCAATAATGTATGCTCAAAAGTACGTCTTCATTAATTCCTGTTTCATGCATTTCATGTTCCTCTCGCTAACCTGTGTGGACGTGCCAATGTAATTTGAGCAGTGACGATTCTGGGCAGGGCCCCAAGCCCCAGGATGCCATGGTGGAGCTGTGCGCCAGGGACGCAGCCATTGTGACACCGCTGGTCATTTGGGGTCAGCCACCAAGCCCCTTGGGCGGGTCCAGGATTGGCCCGCCTAATAAGAATTCTTCTCACTCAGCTGCCACGTCCCAGCCCAGAACATCTCGGCACGTGGGCCCAGCTATGCAAAGAATTCAACCCGCAGTGCCTCCGGGCCAGGCTGTGGAGACCCAGCGCTGCCTGCTCAGGTTGAGATAGGATTACGGCCGGAAGCTAGGCCTTATTCCTTCCTTCTTCGCCTTCCTGTGACTCGGCTGTTAACAGAATGTCTTCAGAGTGTAAATCATATCTGCGCTACAGAGGGGCTTCTCAGGAGAAAGGATGTTCAAAATTAAAGCAATAACTCACATTGGCTGTGAGCGTGAGGGGAGAGGCCCTGCTACACGTGAGGACAGACAGCCTCATTATTTACCTGAAATACTGCTCCCATGCCCAGTCGGGGTCTGTGGCAATTAGAGCAATCATTTCTCCAACCCCTAAAAGCAAGCCCTTGCTGAGAGCCTTTCACTTCTCCAGCCTCAGCCTCGAGGCTCTCCCAGCCCCAGAGCAGCACCGGAATCCCCTGGGGATTCTGTGATTGGCATCCTAACCCCGTGGGCTCTCTGCTGCTGGTCTGTGGACCACACTTTGAGGAGCAAGTGCCTTTGAGCCTGGTGTTTCAGATCCAGTGCTCTAGACTGGGATAGCTGGTGGGAACGTGGGCTTTCAACACGGCAGGCTCCCAAAAGAGAACTCTGCCTCCCGCTCCTCCCAGAAATGGCTTTCTCCCTGCATTGTGAAGGATGGAAACTGCGTCTCTTGCTCTATCGCCTGGTCAACGTGCTTGGCTGTGCTGGCAGCCCTTGGTCACGTCCTCTGGGATGGCCAGACTGGATGTGACCACGTGGGGGAGCAGCTGGTCCCCAGCGAGAAGGCTGGGCAAGCGGACCCAGCACCCTTGCCGCCCCCCTGGAGGAGAGCATCTTACCTGCCGCTGGGGAAGGGCGGGAACGCCACCGACTTCAGCTTCTTGTCCTCTGCTGCCGACAGGCAGTTTTTGATGGTCTCTTCAAGCTGTTCTTCACATTTGTCGGAGCCCCACTGAGGGATGTGACAGTGGATGACGAATTTGGCTGCAAGTCCGCTGGACTGGCTGACAGCGGCTGGGACACGAGAGAGAAATGCCGCAGGTTATTTCCTACGTCTTCACCTTAAGCCGGGGGTTAGGCTCAATCGCCTGTGTCCCTCTTAGGAGAGTAGGAGCCGTATCAGATTTGCTTTTGACAGTTTGCACAAGTTTTGGGTAAACACACTGAAAGCTGATGTGACAGCATGTCACAGACTCTCACATGGTCTGCCTTCTGGCCACAGGTTAGGTGACTCCTAATCAAAGGTACACAGTGGAATCGTCTCTGATCCCTGGAAATTGTGAATGTTTCCTTACATGGCAAAAGGGACTTTGCTGGTGTGATTAAGTGAAGGATTGTGAGATGAGAAGTTTACCCTGGACTATCCAGTTGAGCCCTAAGTGTAATCACACAGGTCCTAATAGGAGGGAGGCAGGGAAGTCAAAGGTAGGAGGAGGCGCTGTGATGAAGGAACAGGGGTTGGAGTGATGCGTCCAGGAGCCAAGGAATGCAGGAGCCTAGGAGCCGGAACAGGCAAGGGACGGCTGCTCTGAGAAGGAACCAGCCCTGCCAGCACCTTGATTTTGGCTTCTTAAGACTCATTGTGGGGAATTCCCTAGCGGTCCAGTGGTTAGGACTGCGCCGAGGGCGTGGGTTCAATCCCTGCTCGGGGAACTAAGGTCCTGCAAGCTGCGCAGCGCGGCCAAAACAAACAGACAAAAAAACTGCCTAAAAAAATAAAGGTTATAAAAAAAAAAAAAAAGACGCATTGTGGACTTCTGACTCCAGAACGCTAAGACAATACACTTGTGTTGTTTGATGCTACCAAGTTTGTGCTCATTTGTTAGGGCAGCGATTGGAAACTAATGCAACGGCTTTTTAAAAATGGACAAGCCCTCCCCTCTTGCCCCGTCTGAGATCCTGACTTGGTAGGTCTGATGCAGGCGTTGCGCTTGGTGATTTGAGGACCCTCCATAAATTTAGAACCGATCTTCTGGGTTGTATACATCCTCAGACAGGGATTGTCCTTTTGATCATCTCTACATACCTGAGGAGCCTACAGGGAGCAGGTGTTCACAACGGGTTATGAAATTGGATTATGCCTGCCTTGTCTCATAATTTCAGTTCCTACTCCCTACTTTTATTTTTTACCCCCCCAAACCTATTTCCCGTCAGTGACAGAGCTGATAATGAGGAGCACCAGGGAACTCCCTGTGGCCGTTGATCCCTGGAGAAGGGGTTGGGCCTGACCCACTGGCCACTCTCTGACCCCACATGCTGCTTGCCCCTAAGCTGCCCACCTTGTGGAGCTGGGGCTCTGTGCCACTCAAGGAGCCGGGCATAGCAAAGGTCCCCAACCCTCCCGCAGTGGCCAGGCTCTGGGAGCCTGGGGGAGTTCGGGCAGGCTGTGGCCGCTACAGGCTGTGTTTGTAACAAATGTGTGTGTGTCTGTTTTAGGGCAGTGTGTGGGGTTGGTTTGAAAGACTTATTTGAAATACATGATGCCCACCCGGTATATGAGCTGTGTTTCCTAGCGACGTCCACAGTGCTGGAGAGGCTATGACTGCACATGCCAGGGTTGGTGGAGAGAAATGCAAGGGGCATCCCCCGCCTATCAGCTACGGCTGTGAACGCCTCGCCTTCCCAGTGCCCAGCTGGTGCCAACCATCTGATTAGGGAATGAGTGAGTGAAGGAATCAGTCAATATAAATACTGAGGAGGCAGTGGGCATGACTGGTTGACTCTACGACCTTGTACGTCTGTACACCAGGAACGGAATGTCCCTGTCGGCCTTGTAGTCCAAGGGGACCCAGTACCCTGGGGATGGGCCCTGCCTGTTTGGGGCAAATTCGCTGAGGCCCTTACTGCTCTCATGTGCTGGAGAGATTCCAGCTCTTTACACACCGGGTAATGATCATGTTACCAGCTGAATGGTATTCTTTTTTAAAAAAAATATTTATTTATTTATTTGGCTGTGCCGGGTCTTAGTTACGGCATGTGGGATCTAGTTCCCTGACCAGGGATCGAACCCGGACCCCATGGATTGGGAGTGTGGAGTCCTACCCACTGGACCACCAGGGAAGCCCTTGAATGGTATTCTTTTTAATGTTAAAGTCATTTAATTCTTTTTAATAAATTTATTTATTTTATTTTTGGCTGCATTGGGTCTTTGTTGCTGCACGTGGGCTTTCTCTAGTTGTGGTGAGCAGGGGCTACTCTTCCTTGCCGTGCACAGGCTTCTCATTGCAGTGGCTTCTCTTGTTGCGGAGCACGGGGTCTAGGCGCACGGGCTTCAGTAGTTGCGGCACGCGGGCTCAGCAGCTGTGGCTCGCGGGCTCTAGAGCGCAGGCTCAGTAGTTGTGGCGCATGGACTTAGTTGCTCCGTGGCATGTGGGATCTTCCTGGATCAGGGCTTGAACCCGTGTCCCCTGCATTGGCAGGCGGATTCTTAACCACTGTGCCACCAGGGAAGCCCTAAAGTCATTTTAAATAAGAGGAATATACCACTAACGGCAATGTTAAGTCAAACATTTAATCAGGAAAAAAATGGCACGCCTTCTCATCCCTCTGACGCCCGCTGTTTACACTAGATTTTGAAGGTAGTCCATGATAGCACATCAGCCTAAAACAAAGTATTTCCATGGCAACTGGAAATGGAAGCCTTGGCTTGTAGTTGTAACAATTTATAGTGTTCTTTAGAGGTGCCAAGGTCAAGGTCAAGTGATCTCGGGGCTTGGGACACTGATATTTGGTAGAAGCATCTGTAATACTCCTTATGTGATGTAATGTCACCTGGTGAGGACCATACTCTGAGGGATGGCAGTGCAGCTGCAAAGGGCCTCCAGAACCTTTCCTCAGGCGAGCCCACCTTCTCAGGGTCACCACAGCAAAGGGGACTGCAGGGTGGCCCCTTGTCCGGCTGGGAAGCTGCTGCTGCTAATCCTTGGTCTCCGTGACACTGTGCTTTTCCTCCTGTCTCAGGTTCCTGCAACAGCCCCTCTTCCCCCTGCCCGCCCAGGCCTGGTGCTCTTCTCTCTGCTGCCCGAGGTGCTTGGCCCTGGCTTTTAAACAGCCATCTGCAAACCATTTTCATCCTTAGTTTTCACCAACTGCTTACCAGTGACATTGCTGGTGCCCCAGGTCCAACATGTGCCCAACAAAATCATCATTCACTCCCGAAGCCTGATTCCCCTTTCTCCATCTCTGTCGCCAGCACCACCTGTCGGTTTCCTCTGACTTGTCTCATTCCAGGCCCATCTGCTTCATTTCTACCGCCACCTCCCACTCCTGTCCCATCCACCTTCCTGGCTGGAATCAGGATGCATTTTACAATGGTTGTGGGCTTGGATTGAGATGAGTTCTTCCAGAGGGAAGTTGCATTTACTTCTATGTCACCTGGGGACCCTACCATACCCAGGTCATGTCCCACTAACTTTCCTGATTGAGGTTTTTGGGCCGCACTGGATTTGGCTGCAAATCCACAGGAGTACCAGCTTGTGGTTCAAGTTCCCTAGTGAGGTTTTTTTTTCCCCCTTGGTCCACCCAATGCCAAGGTCAAAACAGGTACTTGGGGCTTCCCTGGTGGCACAGTGGTTAAGAATCCACCTGCCAATGCAGGGGACATGGGTTCGAGCCCTGGTCCAGGAAGATCCCACATGCCGCGGAGCAACTAAGCCCGTGCGCCACAGCTACTGAGCCTGCACTCTAGAGCCCGTGAGCCACAACTACTGAAGCCCACGCGCCTAGAGCCCGTGCTCCACAACAAGAGAAGCCACCGCAATGAGAAGCCTGCGCACGGCAAGGAAGAGTAGCCCCTGCTCGCCGCAACTAGAGAAAGCCCGCGCCCAGCAATGAAGACCTAACACAGCCAAAAATAAATAAATAAATAAATAAATAAATTAATTAATTAATTAAAAAAAAAAAGGTACTTGCTGCCCTTTCTGCATGGTAGTTCATGTCTTGCTAGCTCTTAAACTATGTGTGTCCTGGCTTTGTGTGGGGTCTCCTACTGGACACTCCACCTTGGAAATTTATTCTTTCTTACAATAAGGGCATATCTTACAACTGATGGTGTTTTGAAACTAAATGCAATATGGTGTTAGACCCTGATGAACTGTCTCCCCTTTTACAGATTCACCCTCACCAATCCCTTCTTCCCAGGGAGCTACCACTGTTTGGCCCCAGGGCCATGGATACTTAGACCTGACAGATATGCCCCGATTTCTTAGCACATGCTTGTTTCCTGCAGCCCTCTCCTTCCTTCTGGATTCACTTCTGTTTCTCCCAGTGAGGCCTCTGTGGTCCTTTCAGCAAGAGCCTGAGGGCTTCTGACTCTCAATTTTTGCATGTCTGTAATTCTGCATCTTTCACCCTCCCTGTTGAATAATAACAAAGTAATACATGGACTTCTTAGTTGACAGTTTTTCCCCTCAGTGCTTTGAAGATATTTCTTTTCTGTCTCCAAGCATCCTTTGTTGCTGATGAGAAGTCGGCTGTCAGGAGAACCATTTTTACAAACGCTCTGCCTTTCGGTGGGTTGCTTTTCAGGTTTCTCTTGATTTTTCAACTTTAGAGATGTCACCACGATGGGCCAGGTTTTGTTTGGTTTTTTTTGGTTTTGTTTTTGGTTTAGCCACACCGCATGGCTTTCAGGATCTTGCTTAGGGATTGAGCTCAAGCCCTCGGCAGTGAAAGCACGGAGTCCTAACCACTGGACTGCCAGGGAATTCCTGATGGGCCAGGTTTTGGATTTATTTTGATTTAATATACTCAATATTTTCAACCTGAGGACTCGTGGGTTTCATTCTGGAAAATTCTCAGCCATGATCTTTTTTTTTTTAAATTGAGGGATAGTTGATTTACAACATATTAGTTTCTGGTGCGTAACATAGTGCTTCAAAATTTTTATAGATTATACTTCATTTAAAGTTATTATAAAATATTGGCTATATTGGCTGTATTCCCTGTGTTGTACAATATATCCTTGTAGCTTATTTATTTCACACATAGTAGTTTGTATCTCTTCATCTTTTTACATACTGCCTCTCTACCTCCTATTTTCTGCCTCTGGAACTGTTTAGAAGTGTGTTGGAGGCTCTCACTCTATGTAGAGAAGCTATTTTTCTCTCCTTCCCACCCCATCAGGCAGTTTGCAAGACCCCCGCAGTTAGGATCCTGTCTTACAAGGATGATTCAGGGCTCTGTCTCATGGTCACATAAGGGAGGCGGTAGATCCAGACACTGAGCCAGTGAGCCACGTGGCCCTGGGCCTGGGAGAGGGGCTCTCTGCTCCCTTCTGCTATTCTAGAAAACAGATTTCACACGAGCCATAGCCCTGGGTGGCGGGCAGAGCCTTGGCTTCCTGTAAGAGCTTGGGAGTTGCATCCAGCCCTTGCTTTGAGCAGCGAGCCTGGCTCTGGTCCCCTCCAAGCGTGAGGTGACTCCGGTCCCATCAGCAGGTAGGAGTTGACCTCCTGATGGCTCTGCGTGTTACCAGACCTGGAGCCCAGCCCGCGGCTTCCACGTCCCCCTGCTGCTGCCGCCTGCAGCTCTTCTCTGTCCACAAGGATGTTTATTTATTTATTTATTTTGCCACACCGTGCAGCATGTGGGATTTTAGTTCCCTAACCAGGGACCGAACCCGTGCCCCCTGCATTGGGAGTGCGGAATCTTAACCACTGGACCGCCAGGGATGTCCTGGATATTTATTTTATATTTCAGCGTGGCTCTGTCTTAAAATTTTAAAAAGGAAATTCTATCTATCATCGTATGGGGAGTGGTATGTGCAGACTGTAAAGTGCGGACTCATGTTCTTTCTTGACCGGAAGCCCCATTACTTTTCTAGCAATCAAATCTGATCATCACAGTCCCCAGCTTCTACTCTCATCTGTATAGGGTCAAATCCAGACCCTTAGCACAGCCCAAGGGCAAGGCTCATCTCTGGCCGCTATTCCTTTCTCCCTGCTGCTCCTGACTGAGCCTTCTCACACACAGGTCTTATATCCTCCCTGGCGCCTCCCCAACTCCCCCAAGCAGAGAGCATGGCTCCCTCTCTGTGCCCCACTTGGGTGTCTGTCTCTCCTCGACTGTCCAGTGCTTGAGGGCAGGAGTGGGTTTTATTTGTCTTTGGAGCCCCAGCACCAGGGCAGCACTTGGCACTGACTAGATGGTCCCTGGAGGTGGGCGGGGGACACGGATCTGAAGTTGGGCCCACCTGTCAAAAAGTTACCCAATATTCTTGAAAATCAGTGTTCAAACAAAAACCTGTGCACAAATGTTCAGGGCAGCTCTATTCACAATAGCCAAAGGTGGAAACAACCCAAGTGATGAATGGATAAACAAATGGAATAGTATTCAGTCGTAGAAAGGAATGAAGTGCTGATACACGGTACAACATGGATGAACCTCGAAAACATTTTAAGTGAAAGAAGCCAGACACAGAAGATCACATATTATACGATTCCACTTATATGAAATATCCAGAAGAGGCAAATCCATCAAAAGAGAAGGCAGACTGGTGGTTGCCAGGGGTTGGGGGAGGGACGACGTGACTACTTGATGGGTGTGGGGTTTCCACAGAAGGTGATAAAAAGTTCTGGGACTAGATAGTGGTGATGGAGGAACAGCACTGAGTGTACTTAATGCCACCATATTGTACAATGTTTAAAGGTTACAATGGTAAATTTTGTCATGTGTATTTTCCACACACACACAAAGTTACCCAATCGCTCTAGACCATTTTGGGGTGAGCTGGGATGCAAATTGGCTTGAACTATCCAGACACTTTATAGTCCCCAAAGTGTACAAAATGATCTATGCAGGCCTGCTCAAATTATCTGAGAGATGCTAAAATAGCTTCCTGATTGGTTATGGCCTCTTTTGCTCTGCAAACTGAATGTGCGTGAAGCATGTCATGCTGGAGGGGAAGGTGGTGAGGCTGTGCAGGGAACATGGCCTGATTCCACACTTACCTTCAGCTACTTCCAAAGGGCCCTGGGACTTGCGAAGCTCCTTTACTGTTTCCAAGAACTCTTTCCCCCCAGCCTTTTCCAAGGCCTTACCTGTGAAGGAAACAATGGAAATCCATTGTGGTTGCTCTTTTCAGTCATTAATTACACTGACAGAGTTTTATTAGGTCTCAAAAAAATTGCTTAGAAAGTAGGAATCAAACTTTGCAATTGAAATCCTGTTTGCCAGTGGTCACTGGTGACAGGGGTCCCTGGGCTTCTGTCCAGTGGGACTTAGATTTTAGCAAACTCTTTTTTTTTAAAGAATTATTTAATATTTTATTTTATTTAATATTGCTTCTAATGTATCATAGGAGTTACTTCCCCAAAATGTTAATCACAGCTGGATTGAAAGAGTATTTGGGAAATGTGGCAACGTTGTTTCTGTAAGTATTTCACATTATAAGTCTACTGGAGATCCGAAGGGGTTTGCTTTTGAGGAATGTGAAACAAAGCACAAGCAGCAAAAGCTATTAAGGCAGGTCCAGGACCTTTTGTCAGAACAGGGGAGAGGAAAAGAAGTAGCTCTGAAGATGAAGAATGCCTCACTCCCAAATCAGAAATTTTAAAAATGACTCAAGGAGGGGGAGTCAAGATGGTGGTTAGGGAAGACGTGGAGTTAGCGTCTCCCCACAACTAGGGCACCTGCTGGCCGCTGGCGGGGAACTCTGACTCCCAAGGAGATGGGAGGAACCCCAAAGTGAACCGGTAGGACGCAGGGGGACTGAGGGGAAGGAGAAGTGGAGGCCAGACAGGATCGGCGCCCCTGAGGCTGGGGAGATCAGGAGAGGCAGGCGGGAGGGACTCTCTGGGAAGAGCTGGAGAGTAGCGGAGGGTGATCGCCTGGCGCACTCAGGCCAGGAGCCTGCTGAGCTCCCAAGCCGGCTCCCCCCCTCCACAAAGCCCCATCCAGGCTGCGTGGGTCCTAGGAGCATAGGAGGGAGGCCGGGGAGATCAGGAGAGGCAGGTGGGAGGGGCCCTCCCAGACCTCAAGAGCAGGAGAGGAGAGGAGGGCTTTGCCCCACCCACTCGAGCCCAGGAATCCTGCTGGGCTCCCAGGTGAGGTCCTCTGCCCTCTGAGACCAGGGGTGGGGGGCACGCCTGGGCCCCTTCCATTCCTTGAGCCTAAGCCCCACCCTCCACAGACCCCAGGGTCTTTTCCAGCCCTGTGAGTCCTAAGCATAGGCCCTGCCCACCACTCACATCTTGCTTAGGCCTCGCCCTCCACAGCCAAGGCCTTTACCCACCCACCCTCTTTTTTTTTCTTCCTTTTCCCTCCTCCTCTTTTTCAGTATTGTGGTACTGATGTACCTTCTGGTTGTTGATTCATCTACATTTTAATTTTTATATTCTTTCTAACATATCTGTTAGTTTCCTAGTCTAATTTTATTTTTTACTTTGTTATTGCTCTTTTTTTTTTTGCCACCCCATGCGGCTTGCGGAATCTTTGTTCACTAGCTGGTTCTGAGTCCGAACCACTGAACTAAGAGAGAACCTCAGACCCCAGGGAATATTCATCAGAGTGAGGTCTCATGGAGTTCCTCATATCAGCACCAAGACTCAGCTCTACCCAATAGCCTACAAATTCCAGTGTTGAAAGCCTCAGGCCAAACAACCAGTAAGACAGGAACACAATCCCACTCAAACAAACAAACAAAATTGAGACGGCAAAAAAATATGTCACAGATGAAGGAGCAAGGTAAAAACCTACAAGAACAAATAAATGAAGAGGAAGTAGGCAATCTACCTGAAAGAGAATTCAGAGTAATGATAGTAAAGATGATCCAGAATCTCAGAAATAGAATGGAGGCACGGATTGAGAAAACACAAGAAATGTTAACAAAGATCTAGAAGAACTAAAGAACAGAGATGAACAACACAATAACTGAAATGAAAAATACACTAGAAGGAATCAATAACAGAATAACTGAGGCAGAAGAACGAATAAGTGAGCTGGAAGACAAAATGGTGGAAATAACTGCTGAGGAGCAGAATAAAGAAAAAAGAATGAAAAGAATTGAAGACAATCTCAGAGACCTCTGGGACAATACTAAACGTACCAACATTTGAATTATAGGGGTCCCAGAAGAAGAAGAGAAAAAGAAAGGGTCTAAGAAAATATTTGAAGAGATTATAGTCGAAAACTTCCCTAACATGGGAAAGGAAATAGTCACCCAAGTCCAGGAAGCACAGAGAGTCCCATATAGGATAAACCCTAGGAAAAACACACCAAGACGCATATTAATCAAACTAACAAAAATTAATTTAAAGAAAAAATATTAAAAGCAGCAAGGGAAAAACAAAAAATAACTTACAAAGGAATCTCGATAAGGTTAGCAGATGATTTTTCAGCAGAAACTCTGCAGGCCAGAAGGGAGTGGCAGGGTATACTTAAAGTGTTGAAAGAGAAAAATGTACAACCAAGATTACCCAGCAAGGATCTCATTCAGATTCAATGGAGAAGTCAAAAACTTTTCAGACAAGCAAAAGCTAAAAGAATTTAGCACCACCAAACCAGCTTTACAACAAATGCTAAAGAAACTTCTCTAGGCATGAAACACAGAGAGGAAAAAGACCTACAAAAACAAACCCAAATCAGTTAAGAAAATGGTAATAGGAACATACATATCAATAATAACCTTGAATGTAAATGGATTAAATGCCCAACCGAAAGACACAGACTGGCTGAATGGATAGAAAAACAAGACCCATATATATGCTGTCTACAAGAGACCCACTTCAGACCTAGGGACACATACAGACTGAAAATGAAGGGATGGAAAAAGATATTCCATGCAAATGGAAATCAAAAGAAAGCTGGAGTAGCAATACTAGTATCAGATAAAATAGACTTTAAAATAAAGACTCTCACAAGAGATAAGGAGGGACACTACATAATGATCAAAGGATCAATCCAAGAAGAAGATATAACAATTATAAATGTTTATGCACCCAACATAGGAGCACCTCAATACCTAAGGCAAATGCTAACAACCATGAAAGAAGAAATCAACAGTAACACAATAATAGTAGGAGACTTTAACACCCTACTTACACCAATGTACAGAGCATCCAAACAGAAAATAAATAAGGAAACACAAGCTCTAAATGACACAACAGACCAGATAGATTTAATTGATATTTATAGAATATTCCACCCAAAAGTGGCAGAATACACTGTCTTCTCAAGTGCACACGGAACATTCTCCAGGATAGATCACATCTTGGGTCACAAATCAAGCCTCGGAAAATTTAAGAAAATTGAAATCGTATCAAGCATCTTTTCTGACCACAATGCTATGAGACTGGAAATCAATTACAGGAAAAAAAACTGTAAAAAATACAAATACATGGAGGCTAAATAGTACACTACTAAATAACCAAGAGATCACTGAAGAAATCAAAGAAAAAATTAAAAAATACATAGAAACAAATGACAACGAAAGCGTGACAACCCAAAACCTATGGGATGCAGCAAAAGCAGTTCTAAGAGGGAAGTTTATAGCCATTCAATCTCACCTCAAGAAACAAGAAAAATCTTAAATAAACAGTCTAACCCTACACCTAAAGCAACTAGAGACAGAAGAACAAAGAAAACCCAAAGTCAGTAGAAGGAAAGAAATCATAAAGGTCAGAGCAGATATAAATGAGATAGAAACAAAGAAAACAATAGCAAAGATCAATAAAACTAAAAGCTGGTTCTTTGAGAAGATAAACAAAATTGATAAACCATTAGCCAGACTCATTAAGAAAAAAAGGGAGAGGATGCAAATCAATAAAATTAGAAATGAAAAAGGAGAAATCACAACTGACACTGCAGCAATACAAAGGATTATAAGAGACTACTACAAACAACTAGATGCCAATAAAATAGACAACCATGAAGAAATGGACAAATTCTTGGAAAGGTACAATTTTCCAAGACTGAACCAGGAAGAATTAGAAAATATAAACAGACCTATCACAAGTAACGAAATTGAAACCGTAATTAAAAATCTTCCAACAAACAAAAGTCCAGGACCAAATGGCTTCACAAGCGAATTCTTTCAAACATTTAGAGAAGAGCTAACACTGATCCTTCTCACACTCTATCAAAAAATTGCAGAGGGAGAAACACTCCCAAATTCATTCTACAAAGCCACCATCACCCTGATACCAAAACCAGAAAAAGATATCACAAAAAAAGAAAATTATAGACCAATATCACTGATGAACATAGATGCAAAAACCCTGAACAAAATACTAGCAAACAGAATCCAACAGCACATTAAAAGGATCATACACCATGATCAAATGGGATTTATCCCAGGGATGCAAGGATTCTTCAATATACGCAAATCAATCAATGTGATACACCACAATAACAGATTAAGGAACAAAGACCATATGATCATCTCAATAGATGAAGAAAAAGCTTTTGACAAAATTCAACACTGATTTATGATAAAAACTTTCCAGAAAATGGGCACAGAGGGAACCTAACTCAACATATAAACGTATATGACAAACACAACAGCAAGCATCATACTCAAGGGTGAAAAACTGAAAGCTTTTCCACTAAGATCAGGAACAAGACAAGGATGTCCACTCTCGCCACTCTTATTCAACATAGTCTGGAAGTCCGAGCCACAGCAATCAGAGAAGAAAAAGAAATAAAAGGAATACAAATTGGAAAAGAAGAAGTAAAACTGTCATTGTTTGCCGATGACATGACACTATACATAGAAAATCCTAAAGATGACACCAGAAAACTACTAGAACTAATCAAGGAATTTGGTAAGGTTGCAGGATACAAAATTAATGCACAGAAATCTCTGGCATTCCTATACACCACCAACGAAAAATCAGAAAGAGAAATTAAGGAAACACTCACATTTACCACTGCAACAAAAAGAATAAAATACCTAGGAATAAACCTGCATAAGGAGGCGAAAGACTTGTACTCAGAAAACTGTAAAACACTGATGAAAGAAATCAAAGATGACATAAACAGATGGAGAAATATACCATGTTCTTGGCTTGGAAGAATCAATATTGTGAAAATGACTATACTACCCAAAGCAATCTACAGATTCAATGCAATCCCTATCAAACTACCAATGCATTCTTCACAGAATCAGAACAAAAAATTTTACAATTCTTATGGAAATACAAAAGACCCCTAATAGCCAAAGCAATCTTGAGAAAGAAAAATGGAGTCGGAGGAATCAGGCTCCCCAACTTCAAACTATACCACAAAGCTACAGTAATCAAGATAATATGGTACTGGCACAAAAACAGAAATAGAGATCAATGGTACAGGATAGAATGCCCAGAGATAAACTCATGCACATATGGGCACCTAATTTACGACAAAGGAGGCAAGGACATACAATGGAGAAAAGACAGCCTCTTCAGTAAGTGGTGTTGGGAAAACTGGACAGCTGCATGTAAAAGAATGAAATTAGAACACTACCTAATATCATATGCAAAAATAAACTCCAAATGGATTAAAGATTTAAATGTAAGACCAGACACTATAAAACTCTTAGAGAAAAACATAGGAAAAACACTCTTTGACATAAACCACAGTAAGATCTTTTTTGACCCACCCCCTAGAGTAATGGAAATAAAAACAAAAATAAACAAATGGGACTTAGTAAACTTAAAAGCTTTTGCACAGCAAAGGAAACCATAAACAAGACAAAAAGACAACACTCAGAATGGGAGAAAATATTTGCAAATGAAACAACAGACAAAGGATTAATCTCCAAAATATATAAACAGCTCATGGAACTCAATATCAAAAAAACAAATAATCCAGTTAAAAAATGGGTGGAAGACCTAAATAGACATTTCACCAAGGAGGACATACAAATGGCCAAGAGGCACGTGAAAAGATGCTCAACATCACTAATTATTACAGAAATGCAAATCAAAACCACAATGAGGTATCACCTCACGCCAGTCAGAATGGCCATTATCAAAAAATCTAGAAACAATAAATGCTGGAAAGGGTGTGGTGAAAAGGGAACCCTCCTGCACTGTTGGTGGGAATGTAAATTGATACAACCACTACGGAAAACAGTATGGAGGTTCCTTAAAAAACTAAAAATAGAACTACCATATGACCCAGCAATCTCACTACTGGGCATATACCCTGAGAAAACCATAATTCAAAAAGAGTCATGTACCACAGGTTCATTGCAGCACTATTTACAATAGCAAGGACACGGAACCAACCTAAATGTCCATTGACAGAAGAATGGATAAAGAAGATGTGGCACATATATACAATGGAATATTATGGAGCCACAAAAAGAAACGAAATTGAGTTATTTGTAGTGAGGTGGATGGACCTAGAGTTTGTCATACAGAGTGAAGTAAGTCAGAAAGAGAAAAACAAATACCGTATGGTAATGCATATATATGGAATCTAAAAAAAAAAAAAAATGGTACTGATGAACCTAGTTGCAGGGCAGGAATAAAGAGGTAGACATAGAGAATGGACTTGAGGACTTGGGGTGGGAGGGGGAAGCTGGAGCAAAGCGAGAGTAGCATCGACGTATATACACTACCGAATGTAAAATAGTTAGCTAGTGGGAAACAGCAACATACCACAGGGAGATTGGCTCTGTGCTTTGCGATGACCTAGAGGGGTGGGATAGGGAGAATGGGAGGGAGGCTTAAGAGGGAGGGGATATGGGGACATGTGTATGCATATGGCTGATTCGCTTTGTTGTGCAACAGAAACTAACACAGTATTGCGAAGCAATTATACTCCAATAAAGATCTATTTAGAAAAAAATACAACCCAAAAAGACAACAATAAAAAAGAAGCTTCAGAAGTTTGCAAAGAGGGAATTCCCTGGCAGTCCAGTAGTTAGGATTTGGCACTTTCACTGCCAGGGCCCGGATTCAATCCCAGGTTGGGGAACTAAGATCCTACAAGCTGCACAGCACGGCCAAAAAAAAAAGTTTGCAAAGAAAGCAAAGGTATTTACAACTTTAAGGTTAGGGTTAGATAAATAAGATTTTCATTTTCCTTAACTTATGTCTTTATTTCTTAACTTGATATTTAATTTAGAATTAGAAGTCTCTACTGAAGAGGAAAATGATACTGGAGATATAAAAGATGGATCCCTCTTGAAAGCAAAAAGGAAGCATACGAAAAAACATAAGGAGAGGCATAAAATGGGAGAAGAGGTTACACCATTGTGAGTACTATCAAAGTCCGTCAGCAGTGCTAGTTATATTGTTGGCAATTGACATATTCCATGGAAACTCATTAAAGGACCCTTTTAGGGTCCTTTTAGGGGGTGATTTGGCCATAAAGCAGTCTCATGACATGAACCCTAAAGTGACCTTTTTAAAAAATTGAGGCTCCGGTGTTCTGATCTCTGGGTTCGGTACCCGTGTAGTATTGATTAAATTCAGTGTCTTGATTTGATGGCAGCACTCCACACTGGGGGGGATCTCACAGACCCTGCAGCCTACCTCTTGTCACCAGCTCCTCAGCCGGGTCCCAGAGCCACCCTTGGGGATGCAGCCACAACCTTGTTGCTTGTGGGTGGGGGGCAGGCCCTAGGTGACAGATGGCTTAGCAGGAACCTCTGAGTGGAGAGCTCTGGGGTCCTGTTCCCATCTCACCACCACCTATGTGTTGTAAGTCCCTGGGGCCAAAGGACAGACACAGGCCCGGGGCAGCCTGGAATGTTGTTCCCCGACTTGGGCCTTGGTTTCCAATGGAAAATGCAGAGCTTTGCAAGGCTAATCTCTAAGGACATTTCTGCTGAGAAATCCCTCGAGTTTTTGATGGTAGGACAATTCTCTACGCCATATTTCAGGGTTGTGCTTCTAGAGAGGCCAAGTGGAACCCCCAGGAGATGGCAGGACTCCACCTCCAGCGCAGCAGGAGCCCCACCTATGTGCACCAGGGGATCCTCATGCCCCTGAGATGACATGTGGGTGTTTTGTCCAGACCAGGATGACTGCTGCTCTTGGGTGGGAGATGAAGTATTTCCCCTCATGCGTTTTCATCTTCAAATGAATTTGGTGAACTGGATGTCTGGGGCAAGTCTCAGCTCTCTCTCTCTTTGTGGTTATTATTATTAGTTGTTATAATTATTCAGATGATGATGATGATTATTGTTATTATTATTATTCAGTTCAGAGGCTTCCCTAGAGGCTGGGTGAGGGAGCTTCCCCACTCCACACTCAGACACTCAAGTATATTTGGAGGGGCACTGTACGATGTGCAGATCACTTAGGAAAAATATTGATTCCAGCAGTCACTCTCCACTGAGGCGGGGGTGGAGGGGTTTCTCCATTAATGTGCTTGGGTTTCAGTGACACAATTTGGTTATGGTGATCGCAGGCTATGGCAAGTGCCTCTAAGTCTCCTTTCTGCCCCTCAGACCCCTGGCCAGTTTCGACCTGCTGGGTCACAGAAGCCTGGAGAAGGCCAAGTAGCTGAAGCTGGTAGCCAAGTTCACTGTGAGAAGCAAGGGAAACAGGTCTAGGCTGCTGTGCTCTGCTTTCAGAGGTCAAATGGGACCATGTAAAAATCAAGGTGAGCCCACCCTCTTCCCTGAAGACATTTAGGAATAAAGTAGCCTGTAGAGTTGATGAGGGGACTTCCCCTTTGTGGAAGCCTCCAGTGAAGAAGTGAAGAAGGAATTAGAATATCTAGGATTAGAATATCTCCCCTTTGCAACCCCTAACGAATGGACAAAACTAGAGAAGGAGCATCGTGAGAGAGTGGGGCTCCTCCTGATGGGAGGACATTCCATCACTGCCCCAGTAGTCTTGCTAAAAGTTTTTGAACCTGAATCTAATTAAGCCTCTGGATCCAACTACCAACTTATAAGAAAAGCAGAGAAGAAACATGTTTAATGACACTAGGAGGATGGAATCAACAAAATCCAGACTGTGGGAAACCCTACAGGACAAACGGCCCAGCTTCTTCAACAAATAAATTGCTAAGAAAAAAAGAGAGAGACAAAGGGGGATCCAATGGGTTATAAGCGACTTATCAACCAATTGTAACGTGTGAACTTATTGGAGCCTGAATCAAATAAACAAATTTTAAAAAATTGACATTTATGATGCAGTTGGAATTTGAACACTGGATATTTGATGATACTAATTTTTTTTAGTTGTGATAGTGGTCTTGTGATAATGGTATGTTGTAAAAAAAATAGCCCTTGTCATTCTGAAATATTCACAGATAAAATAATATGTGTGGTGGGAATGTGGGCGGGGGTAGAGCTGAAACGAACTTGGTCATGGGTAGATGATGATTGCAATGGGGTGTGTAGGGTTTCATTACACTCTTCTGCTATTTTTGTGTAGGCTTGAACTTTCCTGTAATAACTTATAATGTCTTAAAAAGAATAAATCAGGGCCTTATCTGCATGGGGAGATTGGTTTGGGCCACAGTAGTGGAGAATGGACTCATGATGGGAGGGACCCCTTCTAACAACTCTGCAACCATGAAGGAGACTATCTTTTATCAAATGCCTATGAGCCCGGCACTGTGCTAAGCTCTGTCTTTGTATTATCTTATCTAATCTTCATAGCACCTCTATGAGACACGTACTATTGTTATCCTCACACGTGAGGAAACTGAGGTTCAGAGAGGTTAAGAAAACTGCCTATAGTCACACAGCTAAATCCAGGACATAGACCCACGCTGGCTCCAGAACCTCCACTGAGGCTGGGATCTGACCTCGAGTTTTTGCTTCAATACCAGTGTTTTTTCTATCCTACCATCACCCACCCCTTAAAAAACAGAAATATCTTTATAGTTTTCCTGATATAAAAATGCACATACTATAGAAATGATAAAGAAGGTAAAACTTTAAAAGATAAACTTGTTTTGTTTGAGAGAAGCTAGAACACACTTCAAAACAGAGCTCAAGATTAAGGCCACGAGGTGGAGTCTTTCTACACAGAGGGAGTTGAGGGCAGTTGGTAGGGTCTGGGCTGGGTTTGAAGAGTAGAGGAATTTTCACCATCTCTGTTTGTGTGCCAGAGAAATCCTCTTTCTCTGTAATACTGTTTTTTGCTTGTTTGTTTGTGTTTTGTTTTTGTTTCCCCCCACCCGGTGCTATCTTATTTCCTTTTCAGTAAAGCAAGTGGCCTCTGATGCCAAGGGGGAAACACAGGTGAGCCTGGCAGCTACCATCCAGGGCTGAGCTACTAGCATTGGCCCCAAATCACCTACCTCAGAAGCAAGCCCTGTATCCCAGGGACAAAACCCTTTCTTTGTCCATTTCTGTCTTGTAAAAATCGGTGAGATGGTGACTAAATGGTCTTATTATTATTTCTAGTGCCTGGAAGCTTAGCCTCCAGGTTCCTCCACCTAGCCTGGTAACAGATCCCTCCACCACTCATGGGACAGGTGGCAATCCACTGGTGAAAGAACTCAGTGTATAGCCTTACAGACCACCTAACTTTTTCCAGATGTCCATTTCCTTTTTACCAATGGTGTTCTCAGTATTTCAGCTTCAAATATATGTAGAGGTTTACCCAAAACATGTACAACAATATTTAGAGTAACACCACTCATTACAGCCCAAATTGGAAACTGCCCCAGTGCCATCAATGGTACAATGGATCAACAAACTGTGTTATATTCCTACAGTGGAATACTGTACAGTAAAGAAAATGAACTACAGCCACACTCAACAACATGGGTTGATTTCACAAAGTTAAGCAAAAGGAGACAGACACAAAAGGAGACATACTGCATGATTTCATTTATATAAAATCAGAAACAGATGACACCCCTCTATGCTGTTAGAAGACAGGATAGTGGTGGGGACTTCCTTAGAGGTCCAGTGGTTAAGACTCGGCGCTTCCACTGCAGGGGGCATGGGTTCGATCCCTGGTCAGGGAACTAAGATCCCACATGCCTCGAGGCGCAGCCAAAAATAAAAAAACCAGAAGACAGGATAGCGGTTACCCTTGGAGAGAATGGTGACCGGGACAAGGGATGAGAGGCCTTCTGGGGTACTGGTAAGGTTCTGTTTCATGATCAAGGTGCTGGTCCCAGTTTTGTTCGCTTGGAGAAAAATTCATCAAGCTGCGCATTAATGATCTGTTTTTGTATAATACTTCAATAAAAATTTCAAAAATATCTGCAGACTTAAAACAAAATTAGTTTTTCTCTAGTAATGTTGTTCAATTATACACGAAGGCAGAGCTTGATTGACACGGTCCGCCAAGCAGGGGCTATCCAGCTGACAATGACCAACTTCACGAGAACTTGCCAGAACAGTAGCTATTCTATGGCACCTCTCCCGAAACCTCAGAACCTTACCTATATCTTCCTTGAGGTCAATTTCAGCTGTGGTTGGGTGGACGATGCCCTCCACTCTCATGGAGCCAATATGGCTGATGTCACTCTGGGTCAAGGACAGCTGCATTGGGAAGAGAAGATGCAGAGTGTGGGCGAGATCAAGGCCTATGGAAAATCTTCACGTTTTACTCACATCTGTTCATTCTCTCAGTTGCTTGTGTCAACAGAAAGGGCTGTGCGTGGAGCGACCATCTGACGTTTCCAAGGTGTGTGGTTTTCAACAGGCTCTTTTGGGCTCAGTGGATTTGATGTTCACTCTGAGGCTAGCAGCAAATCTGCCTCCCCTTTCGGGGGCAGGAACGGGACCTCCCCTCCTTTTCTTTTCCCTATAGCTTATGCCTTCGTTTCCCATCCGGGTGGCCTTGGTGTTCGATATCATAATTCTCTGAGTAGCTCCTTCAAGAAGCTACTCGGTTCCCTGCATTCTCTCCAGAGCAGCACAGACCTCCGGGGGCAGGGATGTAAAGCCAACCACTTTGCTGGAGAGAAGTGAGGGGCTCTGGGATTCTGACCTCTACGTCTGGCCGCCTTGACTTTTGGGACCACCCTCTTGGGGCTACGCTTGTGAAATGCTGCCCCATGTGCCCATAGCTGAGCGGAATGGAAGCCATTCTCCATTGTCTCCCCATGTGAGCTAGAACTTCTTGCTCCCCTAGATAAGAGAGAGAAAGCGAATCATCTCGTAACCACAGATAGCCCCTAGAGTGGACATAAATTCCACCTCTTTGCTTCCCTGCTTTCATCAGTGATGAATTAGGAACCCGCCACGTTTATGCTCTTCTCAAAGCACGCTCTTCCCAATTGCTTCAACAGAGGTTTGTACTACTGTCAGGCTGCAAACATTCGCTACCCGATATGATTAACTGACTGTTTCCGCGGGTATCATATTGCAGCCCCAGTTGACTTGGTAGATAAATTGTCTGTTATGCTTGTGGGAATGAATTATTTGCATGTCTGGCTGGGCTGCTGTTGTGCTGCTGAAGACTTCTCAAATGTATAACCCTGTTTGTTTTCTTTCTGCAGCCTAGAAAGGCAAGCAGACTGAATTATTGGCAAATAATTCATTTCTAACACCAGGGATATTCAGGGAACATATCTTTCTATTTTCCTTCTTTGATAAATTACATCACACCATGTAAAGCAGGCCTCCCAAAGGCTGGTTGAGAAAGTTAGCTATGGATTTTTTTTGGTGAGCAAGAGATAGCTGGGGCATGGAGACCAGAAAGATCCACTATGGGTACCCCTGGCTGACCAGTGTCAGCATGAACAATTCTCAGCACTAAAGAGCTTGTTTATCCTCACAATGCAGACACTGCCATAGCTCTTTAGTTTAAAAATGAATAATTCAAGACCAGAGTGAGAGTCATATTAGGGAAGGAAGGGATGAAGGAGGCTTCATTGCTTGTAAACAGGAGGTTATAAAAATGCAATAGTGTTTTATGACAGCACATTACAATTCTCTTTATTACCTTCTGCCCTAGAACAAGGCTTTTAGAAGACAGGATGGTGAATCCATCCCCGGGCCCATCTTCAGAGGTGGAATTTGAAGTTCCTTCTTTATCGCTGTCCTTTGGTTTGGACTGTTGGTAGAAATCAGAAGGACAGATCAGAAATAATCCAGAAAAAGCCCAAAGTGGCTTTGAAGTCTTTCCCATGGTTACCACCAAGTTGGATATGAACGGAAGTGGTCAGATGTTAGGTTCTGTTGTTTTCAACAGAGGGGAGCAAGGGACAGCAATATGGGGAAAACAAAAGGATACTGCAAAAATCAAGTGTATTAAGGGGTTCGCATGTACCCACAGTCTTTGCTCGAACCTGGACACAGGTATGTTATTCTTGTTCTTTTCAACGCCTACAGCTTCTGATAATAAGCCAAGTGGGGTCATTCATAGCGCACTGCTCAACTTCCCTTTTCTCCAGGATTCCCCTGGGGCACAGCGGCCGAGAAATGAACTCTTATACCATCTTTTTTGCCATCATGGAGGTCTGGGGAATGAAAAGTTGACGACCCCCAAAGCAGCGCTGTCCAATAGGACTTCATTCCCTCGTGGACACGTTCTATCTTTGTGCTGCTCCGCGCTGTTGAGCACGTGAAATGTGGCTGGTGCAACCAAGGAACTGAATTTGATTTCATTTTCAGTAATTTAAATTGAAATTTAAATAGCCACACGTGGCTAGCAGTTGCTGTACTGGGCAGCATATGAAAGTATTACTCCACAAATGGCACCTCTGAGCTATAGCTACTTATCCAAAACACCTGAAATGCCATTGGCTGAACTCAGGCGACTCTCTGTGGGAAGCTAAAGGTGTGTCAGTATGTCACATGGGGAGAGGTGGAAAGTAGAGTTCCAGGTCAGCTCTCTCACTTGAGATTTTGGTGAGGTCAGTGGAGGGGATCTGGAAACATGAAAACCACCCATGTGTGGGGTTTGGAAAACTCTAGTAGACCCTGCATGATGATCTGAGCTCGTCTCAAAGGCCCTCTATTCTTTTTCACACACATTCCTATCATTTTCTCCCAGCACCAAGCTGTGGCGGGTCCCCAGTCCTTCGGGGATGCTGGCCACGCCCTTCTCTTTGGATGGTTCAACTTTCCTCCCGTTCTGTGAGAGTCCTGAGCTCACAGACGCCACTGGGCTCACCTTTTTGGACGTCCGTGGTTTGGCAGCCTTCGATTTCTTGCCCCCCTTCTTGCCCGACGTGGCCTTCCTTCCTCTTTTCTCTGGGGGAGGGGAGAGGATAGTTTCTGACTTGCCTTTGGTCCCTCGTTTTTTGGCCAGCAATTCAGGGTGAATTCTGGGCAGGACGCCTCCGCTGGCGATGGTCACTCCTTTTAGCAGCTGAAGAGAGAGAGAAGGCATGAGCTCAGACAGCAAAGAGCTCGTTGGTTCTGGATTTAATACGGTTCTAACTGTTGGCAAAACAAGTGTTAAATCTGGTCTCTGCTTTCCAAAGAAACTGCACAATACACGATTTAACTGCTTGTCCCTGTCTCACGGGTAGGGCTTTTCTCTGTAGGTAACAAGGCATCCCGAGATCTTGTACAGAAAGCAAAACAAGCAAAGCAAAATGAAAGCGTATAGAGGTTGAAACCAGGGATGTTGCCCAGAGCTTGGAGATTCCAGACATAACCGAGGATAAAGAGCTTCAGACGTGGGAGCACAGCTTGACAAAATGAGGTTCAAAGGTTAATGCAAGGGCTAGACTCAGTTAACAACAGACCCCACTCCTTTGATCATGCATTCCATCAGTAAAATATGTTTGACCACACACCTCCCAACTGATATGTGTTTACTTTAACTAATGAACATGAACTACCACACTAATACATTCTGCACATTCTATAGCAGCGCTACTCCAAATGTGGTCTGCAACCAAGGCTGGTCCACAAGCTATTAGTTACCTGTCTGTGACAAAAAGAGTACAGAAATCATGAGGAAGAGTCTAGTAAGTTGACAGAGTTTTTGTATATCTATTGGATCTAGTAACAAAAAATTGTAGCTGGTAGTTTGTATGTTTTTGTTTTTTAATTTTTCTAGTAATTATTTTTTATTGTACTTTTGGAAATTATCAGCCCATGTTGGATTGAAAATAAGAACTGATTCTTAACCACAGACAGTTAACATTATAAAATACACATAAATTAAAATTCTCATACTATTTACCTGCTACCTTGCACATCTTTGGCGGGGGGCATGGGGGTGGGAATTCACTCGATTTTGGAGTCAGCTCTAAAATATAAAGCGTTAGTTTTGATATATGAAGAAGGACGCTTCTGCCCTCATCAGAATAAATTGTCAACAAAGTTTGGGGGAAGAAACTGTACAGAGAATAACATATGTGCACTGCACTTCCCTCGGCAACACACAGAGCTTGCTTGTAAAGAGGAAAAGAAATTCTGGCAAGTCTCAGAATATATAATGGGATCTATTCCAGAGACAATTTTATTTTGAATCTAAATAATATGGCTAGCAGAATTTGTTCTTCTCCCATATGATCTGACTCTTTTAGTGTAAATGTGTCTGGGTACTGTAGCAGGAAGGATTTCTAGCCAGCCGGGTCCACATGCAGTAGCGCGTTTGGCAAACCCATTCCGTGGCTGGTGTCAATGCTTCAGACGTACCTGATTGAGTTCCTCGTCATTGGCAACTGCCAGCAGGATGTGTCTTGGGGCTATCCGGGCCTTCTTGTTGTCCCTCGCTGCATTCCCAGCCAATTCTAGAATTTCCGCTGAAATTTCAAGGGAGGGTTAATAGGCAATCGTAGAATGGGGTCTGAGCTTTCCAAAGCGTTCCTTTGGAAATGGCCTTGGAGTTAGATCACTTTTATTTATTTGTGATTTTTATGTCTGGGCCTGGAAAGAAATCCAGACAACTGAAAAGAATTCAGGTCACAGACAAGTAAGATACTTTAGCAAGACCTGATATACGATCCTGTGGGCAAAGCCTTCTAGTTGTCCCTTGACATTAATTCTCCCCCATCTTCCTTAGTAGATGGACCTCTGATTTTTTGCAGAGCCCCAAATCACAGGAATGAAGACAGTATTTCCCAACCACCCTTTTTGTTAGGTGTGATCATGTGACTAAGTTCTGGCAGATGAAAAGCAAGCAGTTGTGTTGTATGGTACTTCTGGGAAGTATCCATTAATGAAGGGACAGTGCCTTTCTTCCCTTTTTACTGGCAGACTGAGGACATGATGGCTGGAATCTAAGCAGCCATCTTTGACCAAGGGTAAGAAGTTGTGGAAGACAGAGCAATAAGATAAGAACCAGAATCTGTTATGACTGTGGAGCCTCCTAACCAGCCTGGACTGTCTTCTATAGACGTCTCTTGTATGAGGGAAAAAGGAACTCTCTTGTTTAAGCCACTGTTGGCAGAAGTTAATCCTGACCGAAGCAGAACCCTAACATTGAAGCCGAGTTTCTTTCAGTGTGCAGCCATCTCTGAGGAGAGCTGAGACCCCTTTCAGAATCTCCTTTTCCTCTTCACTTGATGCCCCTGGTCCCTCTTGTCCTAAAGGAAAGTGGATAGGAAGAACTGATTTATACTAAGGGGTGAGGTACCACTTAATCTGAAAAGTGAATTCTATTTCACATACTATCAGTTTTTGAGTCAAAAAAAAAAACTATAGAATTGGTTTATACCCCTGAATGCTTTCACTTTCCTCCTTTATTTTTTCTTTCTTTCTCAATTTTGGAAGGATGCTCTGCTAAATCAAATTTGTCTGCCTTCAAGAGCATGAATGAGCCTTTAAAGAAAAATTCCTCCCCTAAAAAGAGTTCTTTCCCTAAAGAAAGAGGCAATGTGCCAGTGTGTTATACGTGGGTGGAAAATTGTAGGTGCATGTGTGCATGAATGTGTTGTGTGTATGTATGTGTGCAGGTATGTGTGTACATGTGTGTGCTGGGGGGATTTGCTGGTACAATGGCATAGATACTAAACCCTAAAATTAATAGGCGATTCTGCATGAATTTTTGCAGTCAACCTAATTTCAAATAAAACAGCACATGCAATTGCCATCATTCGTAAAATCTATGGCAATAAAATAAAAACTTGGCATAAGTATGCCATATTAACTAAGCAAATGTGATTAACAAAAAATTAGAATAAAATAAGCATGAGTTAAATATTTATATGGCATTTCCATAATGAAAAGCGCTAAATCACTGCAAATTCATTCTCACAACATCTTTTTTGGGTTATTAAGCAAGGAATATTGTGTTTACCAACAATTCATTTACACGGCACCGCATTTTCTGAATCAAAGATTGGGGCACTGTAGTTTGAGAAATATGAGCAGGCTTGTTGGGACTGGAGGACAGAGTATTTGAAATTAACGCCATATTAGATATCTGGTTTGCGGCCTTCAGATTTCTGCCCAGCTTTTCTTTCGTTTAAAAAGGGTACCCATCAGAAAGAGGTGTAGTTATAAAGTCTTCACAAACAGGCTTGCTTTATGACTCTAGGTTAAAAGGTACAGCACCCCACTGAGCACAAGAAAAGGACTTTCCTGCACCTGCTGCTCCTAGGGGCCCACACCTGGGAGGAAGGAGCACTCCACTCAACCCGTTTTTCAGATGGGCGGAAAGGGGGTCAAGGAGCCTCCGAGTTTTACGCTTCTGAGAAGTTGAATTTCATTTAGCCTCTTGGACCATCACTGTCCTCCTTCTGTCTTCCTGCATTTAGAGGAAGCAGTTAAGCATCCTCTTGGGGTTCATCAAATTAACCGTCAGCATGAGAGGCATGGCTAATGGGAAGCCCTACACGTTCCCAGCCTTCAGGAAGCCCCTGAAGGTCAGGTTATTTTCAGCTTGACAGCCAGATGCACAGACACTGGATTCTCAGACGGAAAATCTGTCATCGAATGCCGCCACAGGAAGAGGCTAAAGGCAGCGATTCGTCAGGCAGCACAATGCAGGCACACAGGTGAGGCTCTGCCCGAGTGCGGCTGGGCTCTCGGACTAACTCTTCTGAAATAATTTATAAGAAAGAAACCCTTGATTGTGTGCTCAAGTGCAAAAGCAGAGGTAGAACTTTTTTTATTTAAAGAGAAAAAAACTTAAGAATACATAGCAGATAATCTAGACCAAGTTCTTTTCTCTGTTGGATGTTTAGTCTGAACATTCCTTGGGCCAGACTCCACCATTTAAATGTTTGAAATAACATTAATGTTTGAAATAACATTAATCATTATTAATATTTTCAAATGTTATGACAAATATATTCACGTGAACTGTAAAAGTTTGCTACATTCTTGAGTGATTTTATTGATTTTGGGAACACAAGTATCCTTGTGTGTCAACTGGCAATCAATAGGAAAACTGAATTTAATGGCACACATTTGTTTCACTGCAAATTTTGTTGGAAGATCATAATTTGTTAAGTGGTGGAGATTTCCACGGAGGTCTGGAGACTTCCACAGCAAACCTCTCACTTCTCGCAAGTCACACTTCCAGCAATAGTAACCATCTGGGATACAGCTGAGTATCTGATAGTAAAAGGAATGATTTCTGTAGCCAAAAAGGATGTTGGAAAGCTCATCATGCACATTATTTTGGAAGAGCTCGTGTCCGCTCATTTTGGATACAATCTAAACCAACACTGGATATCCCAGCCCACAGGAGATGGGAAATACCACAGCAAGTGTAGGCTTGGGACAGAACACATGACTGTCTCCTTCCCTGGCCTCTGCTCGCTTGTCCACCTGCCCACTAGGTGGCGGTGTCCCTGGGCTCCGACTGGGCGCTCTGCTCTGCTCAGGCCGCGCAGTCTCTGCTCAGGCCGCGCAGTCTTCCGGGGAAACCCCATCCACTCACAGCGCCTGCTTCCACCTTCCTTCCCATGTCACCAGATCTGCACCGCCAGCCCTGCCATGATGCCACCTGGGCGTGCCACAGGTAAATCAAGCTCACCACATCCCCAAATCCAAATCATTCCTCGAAACAGGCTCCTACCGTCACCCTCGGGACTGGCAGCTCCATCCACAGACAGACCTGGGAGTCATTCCCTCTCCCTCCCTCTCCTTCCTCTCTTTTCCCAGCCTCATCAATCTTACATAGCTTTGCCCCTCTTCTCCAAGCTTATCGCCGTTACCCGAGCTAAGGCTGTCTTCTTTTCCAGCCCAGATAATCGTAGTGGTTTTCCTGCCCCCAGTTTTATCTTCCTCCAGATCCATGCCAACAAGGCCACCACTGGCCCAGGGCACCTTTGTGCAAATTAGAAAAAGACGCCCCTTCCTCAAGACACTTGACTTCCCTAATTTTGTTAGAACAAGAACCTTTACTGCCATCTGCTGGAAATGCTCATAATTAGTCACAGTTCTTCGAGGTCTATGATGTGAATGATACTCCCTTCAATGTGTGTGCTTGTGCAGTGTACAACCTGCACAACCACACATGTGGTCCTGGCTGCCAAAGTGATCTTTTCAAAACACAAATGTAAAAACTGAAAAATTATTATATTAAAAAAATGCTTGATGTTAAACGGATAGACCCAATTGTCTGGAAATGATGTGTAAATGATAGGTTTCTTTGTTACATAATGATTTCATGAAGTGCCCTGAAATTCAACCCTGTTTTAAGGCCTATTTGTCCTATCAATTAAAAATATATTACAGAACATTTTCTCACCATAAAGTGATTATAAATTACTCATTCTCAATATCTCACATTTATATTATATCTATTGCTGATGAATACAAAATTCTTTTCCAGAATCTGGGGCTTGCTTTTTCAGTCCATTTTTTCCTCACTTACATTGGAGATGTAAACTGGGCCAGCATTTACAGATTGATAAACTGAAGTATGAATGTGATGTCCATTCTGGGAGGCTGGTGGATGTCTCAGGTGGAAGGGACCTTCTAGATGAGCAGTCCAGCATGCATTCGTTGCTGGAGTGTGCAATGTCCCCCAACAGGTTGGGACCAGAAATGCCATATGGCTATAACATCATGATGATGTGTGAACCTGGGGTTGGTCAGGCAGCCAGTCCAGAGAAATCAGGCAAGGCTGACTGCTATTTCTCCCCAAGTTCCAGAAAATTCGTGCAACTTTCTTTTTGGCTAAGTAGCACCCAGCCTTTTCTTTCTTCCTTCCTTCCTTCCTTCTTCCCTCCCTCCCTCACTCCCTTCCTTCCTTTCTTTCTGCATTTGGTGTAGATTTTATTTTTTTATTTATAAAATCTTTAAATTTTTAATAGATTTTATTAAATTTGGGGATCTACTCTAGGAAAAATTAAAATGGGCTTTAAAATATGGATAATTTCTTGGTATAGTTTTACTTAATAGAAAGTAAGAATGGTTCATGAATTTCAAACATTTGTGAAATATGACTTTGCATTTTTACATGCTATTTTTAAAACTCTTTTCTTTTTTTTTAGAAATTTTATATTGAAGTACAGTTGATTTACAATGTTGTGTTAATTACTGCTGTACAGCAAAGTGACTCAGTTATATATGTGTGTGTGTATATATATATACATATATACATTCTTTTCATATTCTTTTCCATTATGGCTTTTCACAGGATATTGAATATAGTTCCCTGTGCTGTACAGTAGGACCTTGCTGTTTATGCATTCTATATATACCAGTTTGCATCTGCTAATCCCAACCTCCCACTCCATCCCTCTCCCACCCCCATCCCCCTTGGCAACCACCAGTCTATTCTATATGTCCCTGATTGTGTTTCTGTTTCATAGATAGGTTCACTTGTGTCATATTTTAGATTCCACATATTAGCAATATCATATGATATTTGTCTTTCTCTGTCTGACTTACTTCACTTAGTATGATAATCTCTAGTTGCATCCATGTTGCTGCAAATGGCATTATCTTCTTCTTTTTTATGGCTGAGTAACATTCCATTGTATATATGTACCACATCTTCTTTATCCATTCATCTGTCAATGGATATTTAGGTTGTTTCTATGTCTTGGCACCCAGCTTTTTCTTACTTGGCTATTCCTGTGGCCCCAGGTCCCCTCTCGGAGGCAGTGAGTGGGAGAGGGGAACTTCAGAGACCATAGACATGAATCTGAGAGGAGAAGTAAATTGGCCTCCCCCCTTATCCCACCCATTATTGAGCAGAGCTGATTCTCCCCTCCAGGCAGCTCCCACATGTGCCCATTTCTTCTCATCGTCTCCACTGGGAACCCCTAGTCCTGGCCCCTGTCAATTCTCAAAAGTGACTTTAAAACAGCCCCCACTGGTTTCCTGGACTCTGATCTTGCTTCCCACCAACTGTTCTCCACCTAAAGCCCACGTGAGGCCCCCAGAATGCCACCTCCTCCCTTCGATGCCCCCCCTGGCGTGTGTGTGCAAAATGTGCACTTTCTCATGTGGCCCTCAAGGACCTGTCCCCCTGCTCCCCCATCTCATCTCTCACCCTTCCCATTTCCCAGCTCTGCTCCAGGTACACAGAAATGCCTCCAGTTTCTGGAAGGGGCCACATACTTCCTCTAAACTTTAGATCTTCACCCTTGTTTCTCCCCAAACTGATAATCAACTCATCTGAATCTAGCCAACTCCTACCAATTCCCCACCCTGGCTGCCCATCAGAATCTTTTGGGGAAGCTTTAAAAAATCCTGATGCCCAGAAGTACCCCAGAATCTCTGGGGTAAGACCCAGGTATCAGGATTTTAAATCAATCAATTTGTTAAAAAGCAGGATTAGAACCTGGTTAGGTCTTTTTTTCTTTTTGTTTTTTTAAATTTATTTTATTTTTATTTACTATTTTTGGCTGTGTTGGGTCTTTGTTGCTGCACGTGGGCTTTCTCTAGTTGCAGCGAGCGGGGGCACTCTTCATTGTGGTGTGTGGGCTTCTCACTGCGGTGGCTTCTCTTGTTGTGGAGCACGGGCTCTAGAGCACAGGCTTCAGTAGATGCGGTGCGTGGGCTCAGTAGTTGTGGCTCGCGGGCTCTAGAGAGCAGGCTCAGTAGTTGTGGCACATGGGCTTAGTTGCTCTGCGGCATGTGGGATCTTCCCGGACCAGGGCTCGAACCCATGTCCCCTGCATTGGCAGGTGGATTCTTAACCACTGCGCCACCAGGGAAGCCCTGGTTAGGTCTTTTGTTTTTAAACTTCGGTTTCCAATTTTTTAAAATATTTATTTTTGGCCGTGTCAGGTCTTAGTTGTGGCACCCAGGATGTTTCGATACGGCGCGCGGGCTCTTCATTTTGGTGCGTGGGCTTCAGGGTGCATGGGTTCTGTAGTTGCGGCACGCAGGCTCTCTAGTTGTGGCCCACGGGCTTAGTTGCCCCATGGCATGTGGGATCTTAGTTCCCTGACCAGGGATCGAACCTGAGTCCCCTGCATTGGAAGGCAGATTCTTAGCCACTGGACCACCAGGGAAGTCCCCCTGGTTAGGTCTTTTTTATTTTTATTTTATTTTATTTTTTTAACATCTTTATTGGAGTATAATTGCTTTACACCCCTGGTTAGGTCTGAACAGCCCTTGCTTTATATTAGGCAGCCTCCCCCTGCTTCTCAAAGCTCCTCTGGCTTCCCTGTCCACATGAATGTCATCTTATTGTGTTGTGTTTAATGCTAGTTAACTCTGCTAGAATGTAAACCCAGGGAAGGCAGGACTACATCTGTCTGTTTTCCGTTGTATCTTTAAGGCCTGATGCAAAGGAGAAACTCAGTCAATATTGTTGTCGTGAATGTTAAAGGTCATTTCAAGGGTGACAGGAGGCTTTCACACTTTGAACTCTCTTCCCTAAACAAAATCAATTCATGCCCCCTTCCAAAACAAAACAAAACAACTAACAAAAATCCCCTTTTTACTTACTCAGCAATGGCCTGCAATAATGATTCATTCCTTTGGCTTAAACTCCTTGTCTCATTAAAATGCAATACAGCCCCCAAATATACCACCTTAACAGAGTTACTCATTACACTTTGCCCTGAATGATTTCATCAGCTCTTAATAGAAGAGAGAGGAGAATTACCATTTATTGAGTGCATCCTATGCACCAGACATTTTGCATACATTGGCTCATTAATGGAGTTAAATGAGATTAGCTCTGGAAACACCCAAAGCTCAGAGAGGTTAAGGAAATTAGCCCAAGGTAACAGTGCTGGTGAATTGATAAATCAGATTTAAGCTGACATCTAAGCCCCTGCTGTCAACTCCAGCCTGAGTTTGGAGGGGAGGAAAAAGCACAAAAGGAAGGGAAGGAAAGGACACCGGGAAGACAGTTCTGGGCCTCAGAAGACCCGCTTCGTCTTCTCCATTTAACTCAGGACGGTGCTGGAGGTTGGGACTGGCCCTGGGCAAGGAGCGTTATTGGCAGCAGCACCCTTCCAGGTGCTCCTCGTCTCTTCTCTCACACTTCATGTCCAACCCGTCAGCAGATCCTGTTGACTTAGCCTTCAAGATATCTCAGTACTCTGACCACTCCTCGGAAGCCTCACTGCCTACTCCCCAACCTCACGTCTCTCACCTGGATCTCTGCAACTGCCTTCCTGCTGCTTTCCCTGACTCCGCCTTGTACCCCCGTCCCCACAGGCAGGGTCTTGCACATCTGCTCAAAACCCTCCAGAGCTCCCGTGACAAGCTCTTCTGCCCCCACCAGCCACTCTCCCTCAGGCCTCATTTACAGTCCAAGTTCCCTCCCTCAGCCCTGGCCCTCTGTCCCCATTGCTGCTCCTTGGACACCCCCAGCACCTGCTTCCCTCTGTCCAGACATCCACATGCCCACTCCCTGGCCTCCTTCAGATGCCAGCCCCTCAGTGGGGCCTCCCCTCAGCTCCCCACTTCCTGGAAGTAGCCCAAGCCTAACTCCTTTCCTGCTTTATTCATCCCCGAGCACTTAACACCATCCGCTGGACCACATACACTTCACTCATTTGTTTGCTGTTTCTCCCTTCAGAATGCATTCTGCTTGAAGGCAGGGACTCCTGTCTGTCTTGGTCTCTGCTGTATCCTCGGCACCTAGAACAACACCTGGCACGTAGTAGGTGTTCAATAAGTGTTTGTTGAGTGAATGAAAGACTATGAGAAAATGGGTGACATTCTACTTTGAGAGACACTATCGATCTTTAACAGATGTGCTGGCTCGAAGTCCAGAGTGTGACATTCAGGCTATAGTATGCATTGCTATGAGGTCTGGTGGCTCTAACTGAAGATAGATGAAAAATCATATAAATGGCCCAATGCTATTAGCAGGGAAGAGTCTAAGGACTGACTGTGTGCACTGACAGGTAGATGCTCGACAAATATTTGTTGAATGAATGAAAAGGAAAACATAAGCTTTTTCATCAAACACTTCTGAACCAAAGAACAGAGTCACCAGTCAACAAAATTTGAAAAGGCCAAATTTTGTTCTATTGTATTATGCACAGTTTAGACTTTTGCCAAGTGGAGGCACAGGAACTACTAATTATTTTGATTATACAAACATTAGAATGGGGCAGTGTAGTGAAGCAGAAAGTGCACAGCTCAGGGTTGAAGGACGTCAGGGTATCTGGTCTCCCCGCTTGGAGGCTGTGGAATCTCTGGGTTACTCAGGGTCTTCCAGTATCAGTGGGTGATACAGACCTAAAGGTTGTTTTAAAGCTTCAGTCACCATTTTCAAAGTCCCTCCTCTCCCTCCAAGCCAGGAGATTTTTTCCCATCAGATTCCTGGGTTTAAAATGCAGCCAGGAACGTGCATTTTAGAAAAGCATCCCCCAGGCCTTCAGACCTGCTGCTGAAAGACTGGCTAAAACCTTGCTCCTCTGAGTGGCCTCTGGCCCAGCAGCATGAGCATCACGTCACAGCAGTGCGTTAGAAATGCAGAGTCTCAGGTCCTACCCTACCCTTGACCTTGTCAACAAGATCCCTGGAGTGATCCCCACTTTGAAAAGCACTGCCCTATCACACTTGATTGGTTTGACTTTCAGAGCGCTCCAGTCAACCTCTCCAACCTCCAGAACAACAACAAAAAAGCTAAATGTAAGGTTCCTCAAATAGATAAAGAACACACACAACAAAAATGTCATCTTTCAGTAAAAAAAAATAATTTTAACAACCAACATGGGAAACTATTTCCTATGTATTTGTAGACAGAGAACCACCTCTGTAAAGGAGAGAACAATTAAAACGTTGTCGGCTTCATGGAACCAACTGAAGACGCTTTCAATGCTGGGCTCAACATTATTTATGGACGTTGAGTCCTAGGTTCAGTACAGCAGGAGAACTGAGGTTTAGTGAGGACCGTGAAGTAAAAGTGAAGGCCCCTGTTACAAAATGAATAGCAAGCCCCTATCTTCCCCATAGTTTGTCTTTTGTGGGAACCTAGCAATTTACGTATTACATTCATCTCCAGCAAGACACACCTTTCTTGGGGCTGGTCTAGAAAAGACACTTTCTTGTGGATTCTCTTCCTTCCATGTTGATCCTCTGCCCTTATGTGCTCTTCCCTAAAGCCTGCAGGAGTTGGTTTTAGCCAAGTAGGCAAACTGAAACCCCATTACCGCGCACAGCGACCTTGAGACAGCCACGGGCGAATCAAGGCTTCCCTGCCCAGCCTGTGTGCAGGGGCCGAGGGGATGGTGAGATGTGGGAGCGGGTTACCTGCCCTGCGTGTTCACGTTACCTGCCAGGTATTCGATGACCGCGGCCATGTAGACGGGAGCACCCACGCTTATCCGGTACTTGAACGTCCCTTTCTTCAGGTACCGCATCAGCCTCCCCACCGGGAAGATGACCCCGGCCCTGGCCGAACGCGACAGCTTGGACATTTTCTTCTTCCCGCTCCGGCCCGACATCTTGCCTTAGTTTTGCTCTCAGCTTGCTTGACACGGTGGCTTCCCGGCACTAACTCAATGCTGGAAAGGAAAGGTGGCAAGGTAAGGAAGGGCGACTGGCCTACAGCTTGGGAACCGTGGTGCGGCCACAGAGCTTGTGTGACATGCCTGATGGCCCCGGGGAGGCAGTCCAGACCTGGCTGCCACCGCAGGGTGCTGCAGATGGGGAGCTGGGGGTCAGCAGGCCCACCCATGAACAACTGCCCCCACTCCCATCCAGCCCAGCCTCTGTAGGAGAGGCCATGGTCCTGCGGTCAACCTCCAAAGAGGTCCACTTCAACATCCCCAGAACCTGTGAATATGCTACTTACATGGCAGAAGAGACTTTGGAGATGTGATTAAGCTAAGGATGCTCTGGTGGGGAAGATTATCCTGGATTATCTGGATGGGCCTAATGTAACTGCAAGGGTCCTTATAAGATGGAGGGAGGAGATGAGAGTAGTGACAGGATGACAGCAGGAAATGGATTCTCCCCTCTTAGCCTCCGGAAGGAACCAGCCCTGCTGACACCTTCACTTTAGCCCATTGAAAATGATTTTGGACTTCTGACCTCCAGAACTGTAAGAGAATAAATTTGTATTGTTTTCAGCCACTAAATTTGGGGGATAACTTGTTAGAGCAGCAACAAGAAAACTAATATGGTTCCTCTTTGCCCTGATTTGCTTCTGCCTCTTTTAATAAATAGTACAAAGTTAATATGGCCATGGCTATCATAATGGTTAGCTTTGACCCACAACTCAGAGCTGATGTACACTTCTCAGATGGAAGCACTTTTCTAAATTCCCTAATAACGTACTATTCTTTTTTTTTAAATTTTTATTGGAGTATAGTTGATTTACAATGTTGTGTTAGTTTCAGGTGTACAGCAAAGTGAATCAGTTATACATATACATATATCCACTCATTTTTTGATTTTTTTCCCATATAGGCCATTACAGAGTATTGAGTAGAGTTCCCTGTGCTATACAGTAGGTCCTTATTAGTTATCTATTATATATATAGTAGTGCATATATGTCAATCCCAATCTTCCAATTTATCCCTTCCCCCTGTAGCATTCTTAAAAACAGAAACATGCCAGAAGAGGCAGTTTTATTGACTATGCTAATGTAGAGTAACACAGCAAATTAAAAGCCATAATGCAACCCAAGCTTTTGCTCCTTAGAATGGGGAATCCAGGTTGATTTTGGGGAGAAACTTCAGAATCAGCACGAAGAGGTGACTTCAGTACGGTGCACCAAGAGACACGTATATGATTCTGTGTTATTTTAGGAAGCTATCTTTTGTGTGAAGATAAAATAATTATATACTTCTGAAAAAGCCTTTGTAAGGCTAAAACTAATTCAGAGAATTGTAATAGAGCTAAACCTGTTGGTGGAGGGAGTACCGTAACCAAAAAAGGAACATAAGCCAGAATAAGTAAAAGCAAATTACAAACAAGCAGAACCAAAGAAAAGGAAACAAAAATTTTCTAGGAAAAAATGTTAATGAATCAAAGCTCTGTCCCAAGGGCAACATCATTCTCAGTGGCCATTTTCTTTGGGGATGGAAAATGAGAAGGCCAAAAATAAATTGAAATTGGTTCTATCTGTTGAGGCAGCCGTCTCAAATTTTGGCTCGGTTAGTTTACTTACTAACAGCCAAGATGGCAAGGAAAAGGCCTAAGAAAGTGGGTAAGAATATGATGGAAGAAAGTGCTAAATAAATGCATGGCTAATATGAAAGATGCAAACCTGGGATTTCTTTAATCTGGATGGAAGATTGAACATAGAGTTCAATTTTCTAAAGTATCCAATAACTCTGTATGACTGAGGAGTTTTATATAAGAACTATGGAATTTAGCAACAAATCCCATTCTCAGCACCCTCTTATCTCTGAGGTAAATGACGTGAGTTTGAGGCATTTTACTATATACTTCACATACATTCTTTTTGTATGCTCATATGTACTTACTACACTCCTATTTTATGTGTCATTTTGCCACCAAGAGATGTAGGTATTCATCAAAGTTAAGTACAAGCAAAGATGAGCAAATAGCCCGAGAGCATTATCTCTTTCCCAGTAAGGCACAGGGATAAAACAGTATCACCTTTTTTAGAACTTCCACATTTCTCTGCTTCTGCTGCAAACTCTCATAAATCCACTTACAGCTATCCTCTCTGTGACGAAGCAGGTAGCTGCATATTAGGATTATAACCATCAATTCATGTTGAAGCAACTTAGGTCAGGCATTGATGAGTGTACAGAGTACCTGCTGGTAGTCAGTGCTGTCCCAGGGGACAGGGAACACGAAAGCAATGTTAAACAGTCCCTGTTCTCAGGGACAGTTACATGCCACATGCTGGCTACCCACTGGTGGCGTTCAGAATGGGGGTGGCCCCTGGTGTAGTGGAAACAGCCTGGGACCAGGCAGGAATCCCTGGGTGTGGTCCCACTTCTACATGAGTAGCTATGGGAGCTCTGTGTGTCATTCGAGTGGGCCTCATCTGTAAAACAGGGAGGTGACTGATTGATCCTGAAGGTCCCTCTGGTCTTAAACATTCCAGTCTTTGGAACTGCACTTTCAAATGGTTCTGGAAAAGAAGCTCAGTCTCTTTAAGAAATGAGTTCTGAAGAGTTAAGAGCCTGTGCAGGTGCATAAAGGGGTGTTAGTATTGGTGACTCCACTAAACCGATTATTAGTTACTGATAAGTGGGGGGAGGGGGAGGAATTAGTAGGTCTGGTTGCCGAGGAAACCACCTGAAAAGCCCATCACAGGATGGACATGCTCTGTGGATACCGTACGATGTGCTGGATGGTCATAATCTCTCCTACAGAGAGAAAAATGCACGGAGCACAAACAACACAAAGCAGGACCCCTTCATCCCCCCCCACCCCCCAGTACATTTTTCTCAAATGAAAACAGACAGGGAATGACTAGGTGTGCAGGATAAAGCCACCCAGGGACTTTCCCAGTATGTCAAGTGGAGTCACAAATTGCCCTAAAACTTGGAAATAAGGACTGGCAGTAGAAGAAAAACAGGGGACTGTAGGGGATTGATGCCTAACACATTCATGAGGATAAAATAGGAAAGGAAAGGAAAGTCAGGGTTAGAGCAAATAGAAACATACGAGCTGACTATTATAAAATGTAGGGATCACCCCAAACACAGCACTTTGTAACGAGACTTTCCTTCTTTGGCTTTCCTCTAGGTTAGGGCCTTAGAGCTGGGGATGAAGCGCCATTTGAAGTCTAAGTGTGAGGTTGACTGTTGCATGTGCTTCAACAGGACTAGAGAGTTCTTTGTGTCTGGGGACCCATCTTTTTGATAGGGAACCAGTGACCAAAACCACTTACCCTGGCCAGGCACAATAATAACCGCTTGCATAAGCTGTCTCATAACAGAAGGTCCTGATTAGGAGCACGGTATGTCCTGCCAACCTCCCAGGAACCCTCACACTGGAATCCATCTTCGCTGGGAGATGCAAGTGCCACCAGGGAGGACCCTGAGTCAGATCAAGTATGGGCACAAGCAAGATGACTGGCCAGAGACAACCCAGAAAACTAACTCCACCACCATCATAAACCCTGAGACTGCGAGCCACGTGGCAGAGCAGTTCTCCTGGGTTCCCTTACTCTGCTGCTCTCTGCCCAGGCGCCCCTTTCCAGTAAAGCCTTTTGTTCTGTCAGTAGGTGTGTCTCCTCGGACAATTCATTTCTGAGGGTTAGACAAGAGCCCATTTTAGGGCCCTGGAAGGGGTCCCCCTCTGGTAACATTTTCAGACATCATGCTGAGTTTAAGCAGCCAGGTGCCTAATTCCTGGCCCCGAGGGCTGGGAGGCCCCTGCACATTGTAAGAATCAGACCACCTCCAGGAATCCTTAGAGGAAGTAGAGAGGAGGTTCACGGGGGCTGCCAGGTCATACCTGCCGGAACCCACAGATGGAAGGAAGTGTTGAGCCTCCTCGGCCCACTAGAGAGAAGACCCTACTTTCTAAATCCCCCAGCCCCCCAGCCTGTGCTGGACTCTGCCTGCAGGGGTGAGAAGTGATAACCTCTAACTTCCTTCTTTTCTAGGCCTCCCCTGACTCTATGCAGTCTTGGGAAGCCAGGAGTTTAAAAACTTGAATGCGTTTTTATTTACTTCCTGTGAATTTGAATCTCCGTGGAGGGCCACTCATCGAAAGAGAACTATTGCAATGTGAAATCTGTTTCCATCAGACTAATACTTAAATGTTTACATTTATTTACCTTCTGCTCGAAAACAAGTTTTGTTCTAATTAGGCAGAGCTTAAGGACTATAGTACATGACGTTTGTTTATAGGTTCGAAGAAAGAATATGGCTGGATGCAGCTCTTCCAGTGGTTACACACACTACGTGGAGGATGTGAGAGGAACTGGGAAGCAGACCAGACACAACCTAGATCCGCATCGTACCTGTCCTTCCACATCTGAACGACCAAGGTATGACCACAGTATAAAGTCTCATAATTACTCTCGAAGTGAACAGAAGAGTTTGAAGCATGTTAAGTTGGGGGGCGGGGCAGGAGAATAAAACTCAGGGAAGAAGCAAGGAGAATGCAGTGTTGCCTGCTTACTCCTTTCACCTCCAGGAGCACGGCAGTTGGGAGAACACCACTGGTTTTGTGTGTGCTGGGGAAGTATGGGACTCTGTTGTTTTAGGATTTGTTTTCATGTTTGCTTTTTAAGCCCATAAGAACACCAATGAGTTAGATTTTACAGGTATCACAAGGGTAAATATTAAATTGCGGCACTGACTCAGACATGGACAATAAACTCACACTAGCCTATTTAAATAACTATTGTATTTCATTGATTTTATGATGTGCCTTTTTAAAAAAACATTTTACTATCTCTAGAAATCCGTATGCATCTTGCAATCTGTGACATCAGAGATTCAGTGAAAGACAGTATTTATGGAGCATTTATTATTGAACAAGAAATGACATTAGATGTTGTGGAATATACATGGCCTCTGTCCTCAAATATTTTCCAATGAACTTGCATGACAGCTCATAATAAAGTTTTAAACAGATGCTACAGCCATGGTTTCCAAACTGTGTGCCAAGGGACCCCGGGACACAACAGCTAATGTTTTTTTTGTTTGTTTGTTTTTTTAATAAATTTATTTATTTATTTATTTTTGGCTGCATTGGGTCTTCGTTGCTGTGCGCAGGCTTTCTCTAGTTGCGGCAAGCGGGGGCTACTCTTCGTTGCGGTGCGCGGGTTTCTCATTCGGTGGCTTCTCTTGTTGCAGAGCACGGGCTCTAGGCACGCAGGCTCAGTAGTTGTGGCACACGGGCTCTAGAGCGCAGGCTCAATAGTTGTGGCGCATGGGCTTAGTTGCTCCGCGGCATGTGGGATCTTCCCGGACCAGGGCTCGAACCTGTGTCCCCTGCATTGGCAGGCAGATTCTTAAGCTCTGCGCCACCAGGGAAGTCCCACAACAGCTAATGTTTAAGCTTTCAAGTGAAATACAGTGATAGTCAACCTCTGTTGGCCTCCACAACTACTAGTTCACTGTGGTTTTACCAGAGGTTCAGGGTAGATTGTACTATCTTTTGTGTGTGTGTGTGTGTGTGTGTGTGTGTGTGTGCTATTTTCTTTTTGGTGATGCCATATCTTTTGCAAAGCTGAATTTTTGGCTGTTGTGATTAAAAGCAAGTGCTGGGTGAAAATCAGTGTGAAACAGAAAATGAGAGTGGCAGTGTCCAATCTGATTCCAAGGTGTGAGAAGTCGTGTAATGTCCAACAGGTGTACACACCCTCTTTGTAATTCATCGTGGTTATTTAAGAACAGGATGCAAATGTTCTTTGTTCTTCTAACTCATGTGTTATTATTTTTTCAAAGAGCTACTAAATTGTCAGGACAGAAATACTTATTAGGTTGTTGAGACCAAACCACTTAATAAGTGGAATGGAAGGCATTTCTTCTGGCTTAAGGGCTCTGTGAAAAAATGGCTGAGACCCTAAGTTCTCTGTGAATCTGTACAAGCTGAAACATAATTATGACTTGCTCAGGGCCACCCTAAAGCAAGGAAAACAAGAAAGCTAAAGAAGTTATTTAAAATTTTGAATTTATCTTTAAATCTAATACTTGCACACAGTAAAACAAAGAAAAAGGTAAAGAACTTTATTATTTTATTTCCTCCATTGATTGCCTTGAAAACTGTATTTTTATTCATTTATTTATCTATACATTTTTGGCCGTGCCACACGCCTTGAGGGATCTTAGTTCCCTGACCAGGGATTGAACCCAGGCCCCGGCAGTGAAAGCACGGAGTCCTAACCACTGGACCGCCAGGGAATTCCCGAAAACTTTAAATAATACACTTCAATCTCCATTTCTGATTCCACCAACTTTAGGGACTGTCTCCTAAGCCATTGTCATGTAAAATGAGGATGTATGGGCCCCAATCTTTCCCTGGTCCTCTCCTCCCGACTTTACCTCCGTACTTCCACCTCTGTCTTCTATACTTTCCACTATCCCGATTTATCACATTTCTATTTTGCTCTGTAATCACATAACGAAATCTCCTGCGTTTTGTCCGTAGGTATAATTTTGAAAGTTAAATGCCAATGAACAGCATTTATATGATGAAGACTCTGTAACTCTTGTTCCCTTCAGAATCAAGTGGGATGTTAGCTTCACATTTCTGTAGTCCAACACTAGGACCCTTGTGTCTTCGTATCAAGAAGTGGAGTCTCTTGGTTCTGAAAACATGTTGTTCAACGTCATTCCACATTTTACTTGGCTTCACATTTGGATCATGTCTTTCTCGTAAAGCCTCCCCCACGCGCCCAAGTTACTACGAGCGTACCTCGGAGTTACTGTGGGTGCAGCTCTAGAACACCCCAATAAAGTGAGTCACATCAATTTTTTGGTTTCCCGGCACATAGAAAAGTTATGTTTTCACTATACTGTGGTCTATTAAGCAGGCAATAGCAGTGTGTCTAAAAAAACAACGTACATACCTTAATTAAAAAATACTTTATTGCTAAAAAAAATGCCAAAACAACTAAAATAGTAACATCAAAGACCAACTGATCACAGATCACTATAACAAATATAATAATGAAAAAGTCTGAAATATTGTGAGAATTACCAAAATGTAACACAGAGACATAAAGTGAGCAAATGCTGTTGGGAAAATGGCGCCGGTAGACTTGCTCAAGGCAGGGGTGCCACAAATCTTCAATTTGTAAAAAAAAGCAATATCTGTGAAGTGCAGTAAAATGAGGTATGCATGTAATTACAATTGATCCTTGTTATGTGCAGTGGTTCTGTTCTATAAAGTAGGCAGGACACTAAATTAGTGAGTAGTGAACAATTGTTCCTGGGGAAACAGGGTTAGGTTGCTGTCAGCCTCTGATCACAACTTTTTCATCAATGGATCAGTACAAAACCTTGTTTGATGTATGTTTCTTTTAACGACACCTTATTTAATATGAATTGTTGATCCATTAACATTGAACTCACGGCCAGCAGCACAATAACTCTTGCTTGAATACAGCTTATCTAACACACATATTTTCTACATAAGGCACAGCTCAGCCTCCTTGCGCTTAGGAACACTAGACAGCACTTCAAGACTACACTTGGGGGCCATTTTATACAGTGAAATCACTAACAGAAAGCACAAAAATGTGAAAAACGTGGCACTATATAGACCATGAAAAAGACCCTCGTATGCAGGGTGGGAGATGAAACAGGAAGGTAGAGTGTGGCCTTGTTTGGCCTCAGCGGGTAAGGTGTGCAGTGGATGAGTCAGTGTTTTCTGCTCTGTGCCTGTCTTTGAAAGACCACAAAAGCGCCACGAGTATTGATTTGGGGTTACAAATAAATTTCAGTGAGTAGGCAAGTTCGCAAATATGGAATCTGTGAATAATGAGGGTTGACTGTACTTTTTCTCTGTTCTTGTTGACGAAAGAGAAATGTGCCTTTACCATATTCTAAAAGTCACCCAGCTTCTCAGTCACACTGCTCTTTGCAGGGGGCACTTTTTTCCCAGAGACTGTTCCTGAAGCCCTCTGAGCTGGGCTCCAGTGTGGAGTGGTTCTTTTACCCAGTGGTCATCTTTCCCAGCTCATCCCTGATGCCTTGGCTTCTTCTTTCTTGGCTTTCTCCCTTGTTTTCCGTTTATCTGCCTCATGTATCTCTTCAGAGACAGCACTGAGAAGTAAATTTTGTTTTCTTACACAAATGGAATTGTCTTTATTGAATGATCTTTGGATTATTATTTGGTGGAGTTTCTAGCATCAAAATTGCTAGCATCAAAATCATTTTGCTTCAACGTTTTGAAGCCATTGATCCATCATTTTTGGCATCCGGTGTTACAGAGAAGTTGGGTAGCCCCCATCTCCCAAGCTTTAAAATTTTCTCTGTATGTTCTAAAATTTCACAAGGATGTATCTAGGTGTCAGCACTTGATGATAAGCCTGTTCAATTTGAAGACTATTCATAACTCCTGGAATTTTTTTCCTGTCATGTATTTGATTATTTCCTCCCATCTCTTAATTTCTCCCACTTCTCCCTTTACTTGTCTCTTAGTGGGATGCCTGTAAACCAGGTCTTGGATCTCCTAGATTGCTCCCCCAAGTCTCTTAACCCTTTTTTTTAAGGATTTTTTTTTTGATATGGACCATTTTTAAAGTCTTTATTGAATCTGTTACAATATTGCTCCTGGGTTTTCTTTTTTTTTTTTTAATGTTTTGTTTTTTTGGCACAAGGCATGTGGGATCTTAGCTCCCTGACCAGGGATCGAACCCGCACTCCCTGCACTGGAAGGCGAAGTCTCAACCACTGGACCGCCAGGGAAGTCACAAGTCCCTTAATCTTTTCCTTCCGTTTCTCAGTCTTTTTAATTTTTATTTTGGTAATCATATTGTTAATTTCCGAACATTCTTCTTGTTCTCTGATTGGTTTTTTTTCATAGCATCCTGTTCTTTTATGAATGCACCATGTCTTCCAATTTCTCTGAAACTAGTTGGGATGTGTTTACATCATCTTCTTTCTCTAAATTATTTTATCCAGTCAGTTGTCCTATTTATTTATTTTTTTTCATCTTTTTCATGTTGGCTTTCCTTACATGTCTGGTGATCTTTGGTCATGCATTCATATTTAAGAATGAAAGACAAGGTTGCTTATTACAGGCAGATAGGATAGAAAAGCTTTCCTCAGATACTGTTTGGTAGGCATGGTTCCTGTTTGGGACCTCTGGGTACATGTGCAGGGCATGCCAATTAGCAGGCATCACCTTAGGGTCCCTGGTTAGGAACTGAGAGCCCCCAAATGCCAGAATGAGGGAGGTTTACTTGGTAGAGCCATACCCATCCTCCAAATTCTAGACCTGCCCTGTAGTTGTTCAATTTCTTTAGAGAAGAAACCTCAGATCATTAGTTTGGAGGATAAATGCCAGATTTGCAGAAGCTCTACTAGGAGTAGGGGAGGGAGAGAGGCCAATTCACCTGGCTGTTCTGGAGACAGACCTTCAATGACTCCCCATTTTTCATCCTGCCCACCTTCAGGACAGCTCCCTCCTGCTTTTATTCTTAGCTGTGGCTCTTCCTGCAATGCCATCCACATGTTCCTATGTACTTTCAGTCATAGAAAGAAATCTGCTGAAATTTGCTGAACTCTCCCATTTGCTGATGACCATCACCAGCCCCTGCCCCTTTGTTGTGAAGTGTTTATTTTCTTTGTAAGTTTTTACCATTATTTCTGTGGGCTCTAGAGAAGGAAAGCTCATGTGCTCAGAGTCCATCATTTAGAACTGGAAACCAAAAGTGTGACTTTAATTTAACATCTTAACAAACATCATTCGGGAATTAGCCTAGTAAGTACACTAGTAAAAGGAAAAGTTCAGGTGTTTTGTAATTGAGTAAGAATGTCACATTGAAAAATTTAGATTACTTTCATCACCAGGTGAGTCACTGGAAACTAACTGGTCCCGAGATAATTGAGAAATATAAAATTTCATATCAAGAGACTGTATAAGACTCACTAATAGAATCAGACCCTCAGTGTGTCTGTATTTGCATAATTATAGCATATGGGATTCCTATAAACAATATTTAAAACTACACTGTAATCCCACATGGGAGGAGAAGAAAGAAAGGAAACATCCTAAGCATTTGCCCTTATTCAATGAATTGCTCTTGGTGAGAAACAGCAAACTTAATACACTGATTGCCTTCATGAAAAGACAAAATAATCTGGTTTCTTTAGACCACTATCTTCCTTTAATTTAAATAAGTTCTTACTCAAGCAAAAACAGCTGATAAAGAGTAAACTAATTTTTATGCCTCAAACAACTTCTTGAAGTTTTTATTATATGCAAACTGAAGAGGAACAAGGCAAAGTAGCCAACTGGCAAGATGGTCCGTTAGCAGCCGTCAGCAATCCTGATTTAACTGACCATTTTTTCTGCCGCCAAACTTTTGCAAAGTGTCTTTTAAAAAGAGAGAGCAGTCAACACTTGAGATCTGGAGCAATAATTATAGGCCAGTGTGTCACAGGTGAAGTTTGGTTGGGCTGATGAACCACCGTGACAAAGGATCTAGAATTTCAAAACAGCTTATTTTATTTATTTTTTAATTGGAGTATAATTGCTTTACATAGTTGTGTTAGTTTCTGCTGTACAACGAAGAGAATCAGCTGTATGTATACATATACTCTGAGATCATTCCCTTCAGAAGTATATAAATCAAAATACTTTCATATATACATTATTTTAAATCTAAAACTAAGAGGTCTTATAGCTTTTTAATGATGGAAATTAATTTAAAAAACTTTAAATGTTTTCTGTAAGGTTCATAAACATGAAATTCATAGTGTCACCCCCCAATAGATTCATTTTAAAATTGCTGAAATTTATTCAATTTATTCATTTTTAGTTCCCATGATACTTCCCTAATCTGTAGTATTGTGTTTCAGAATATTTTATATTGTAAATATTTATGAAAAAACAAAGTAGTTCTGCAATGAAGCATCTTTACTTTGTCAGTTCAAAACTATCCTTTGGGAGAATAAAACGAGACGAAATAAAACTAGGTAGGACATAAGGGAATTCAATATAATTATATTAACTATATGTAGAAATATATTTTTAAACGGTATGAAAAAAGTCTCTTAGCCTCCTACCTGATAAAATTCTAACATATTTTGGTGTGTTACCCTAAATACTGTATTAAAATAGTAGAAGTTTATTAGTATTATTTTGTAGCTGTGAAAACCATTTTCAGTAGTCCCAGCTAAATCACTTGCTCTATTACAGTTCCATTTATGAACTCCAAGGGCAAATCATTATTGCGCAAGTAATACTTTGCAAATCATTTTCTTCCACGGCCACCTTTAAGTGAATGAGAAGAGTCAATAATCTTATTGTCATATATGTTAAAGCACATTAACAATTTATAACGTAAAGAGCTGTATCAAATGCAATTTCATTGAAATGACACTCGGATCAAATTAATCAAGTTAACCAACCATGAACGTTAGAACCAAGTGTTAACTCAATTTATTTAAATTATACTATTGGATTACAAATCATTCCCTTTTAAAAAAGCATTTCAAGTCCTGCCCTGGAATAATCTGGCGGGAAACTCAACTGCCAGCACATTCTTTATAATTCAGAGGCAGAGGATACGTGGCCATCTGGGGCACTCTAGAAGGGGTGGGGAGCAGAGCGAGGGATGGATGGAGCAGACGTGGAGTAGATTTAGGATATCTGCTGCTATTGCAGTACATGCTGACTTTTTAAGACGTTTTGTCTTTGTTGAACCAGAGCTAAGTTTTGTTTTGCTTTGTTTTTGTTTTTGCTCCTTTGTTATTAGCCTTATGTTATTTTGTAATATAAATATATTTGGCCACCTATGGTACTAGTTGGATGAGAAATTAATATAAATGAATGAATAAAAATACTTTGAGCTCTCTTTGTTTCTGAGTTAGCAACGCACCCCAGAAGAAAATGAACCGGTTTGCCTTCCTGAATCTATTTATTCACAGAAAACATAAAACAAAACCGTTCACTGGGTCCAGCCGGCTTTCGTCTTTTTGCTCTTTTGAGAATTAACAAATTGCAACAGTGGACAAGCTATCCTGTTTCCTTAAAATCGAAGAGTTTCAAATTAATAGTGAGGTGTATTGTTTTACAGTGATCTGTCTTGCTGCCCTGAGCAGGGGACTAGCTTTGAACCAAGATGACCTGCTCAGGGAGGGCGAGGGGATGTGGCAGCTCCCTTTGGCAGTGGGGGAGTGGACCAGTATCAGTGAGTGGGTGGGCTGCAGCCCCTGGGGCTGCCTGACCCACCAGGGGCTCCCAGAGACATCCATGACTGCTGGGCCAGTTGTGGGCTCTCAAAGCTAGAGCAGACTGTGTGCTGAGCAGAGGCAGCTGCCCGGAACCGCTCTTCCTCCATCCCTCCCCCTGCCTGCCCCTCCCCACGCTGTTTTCCTTACTGTCAGTGCTAAGGCAGGGGCTGCACTGCGGGGACCAGTGGCTGGGGGGCTGTTGCTTCAGCTGCAGTGTTCTGTGCTGGTAACAGGCACTGTTGCTCCCTGGTCAGAGCTGTGAGGGTGCATGTTGTATCACCTGCACCAGGTAAGGGCGACGGCCAGCCTCTGTAGGGTGCATCATGGTGGGAGAATGGAAGGTACAGTGGACGGAGGAGGGGGAGTCCAGTTCTGCATCGACCAGCTGCGGCCCTTAGGCAAATCAGCTGACTTTTCAGAACCTTCCTTTTGCTCAAACAAAGCCTTTCAGAAGCTCTAATATGTATAACACACAGAAGGAGGGGGAGTTATGCTGGTTGGAGTGGGTAAGGCCTGGGAAGCTTGATGGCTTGGTCCCCACCCTTTCCTGCTTTGGGCCTCTGCGCCCTGTGGCGCTCCACTGGAGAACCATGGCACCAGCTGACCTCTGAGGTCCTTTCTGACCCAAAAGTTGCTGCTACTCTAGGAAGATGCTCAAAATGTCACTCCTCCTGAGCCCCGACCCTCCATCTGTTACTTCGTTCATAGAGATGGAACGATCAGGTAGAATTAAATCACATGCCGGTGATCTTTCCTTCAAAGTCACTATTTCATCACCCATGATAACAACAGAAAGGAAAAAGTGGGCCTGAAAAACTGCTTTACTTTGTTTATGGCCTGCCTCTTCTCCACCCCAAGACAATGATCGACATTGTTTACTAAAGAACAGCAGAGGTGAAAATCCAGTTTAGAAGCAAGGGGGCAATGATGACCACCTCATTGAAATTCTGGAAAACTGGTCAATTTGGAAGTATAGCACTCTGGTGGGGAACCCAGTGAATTATTGTCTGATCTAAAAGTTTATGTTGTGTATGGTATGAGCTATTGGAATTTACGTTTTCATAGTCTACCACCACTATTTACTGTAATGGTTTTATTGAGCAGTGTAGGCAGCAAAAGTACAAGTTACGCAGTTCTGTGTATGAACCATTACTGCTGCCAGGCCAGTGAACACAGGGCCTGGGATTTCCTGGAAAAGTTTGACTTCATTTTGTTGTATTTTTGTCCTGTTGTCATGGAAATAACCCACATTTCGGCATCAAAACTATATCATCAGGACTACCTCTCATATTCAGAAACGACCTCCAAACCTTTGGTCAGACCATGTATTGCAATTTTGACCTAAACAATACGGTCACTGTAGCTTATTCTTGTGGCATCACAGAATCAGCTGAAATAAACGTCCCTGTACAAGGCTGGTGGTCGTACGCCTGTTTCCACACATGTTCTGTCAAAGCATGGGAATTTTGACTTGAATTACTTACTCCATTCCAAGTCCAAATTGGCAATGCCAGTCAAATAAATTGGGCAAAGTATGATGGATGGTGAGATGGATAAGTGAACAATAAAGGCTTCAGAGAAACCACCAAATTTATCTTATTTAATACTTCTTGACGAGACAGTTTAAAGTACAGTGTGATGTGGCTCAATCTGATGCTCTTTATCTTTTATTGACATAGGTAAAACAGTGATGCAAACAGGAGTTTAAAAAGAAAATCTGCATACACTAATGTTAAAATGAACATAATCTGAGAATCACTGGAACGCCAGCACCTCCTGTTCCGCCACATGCACATGAGGATGTGGGGCTGTGGAGTGAGGCTGCCTGGGCGGGAGTCCTAAATCTACCACCCACCGGTTGTGTGGTGACCTTGGGCACATTTTAACCTCTCTCTTCTCTTCTGTAAGATGGGTATAACAACCGTGCCTACCTATAGGGCTGTTGTAAGAATGATAAGCGTTGATACCTTTGAAGGGCTTGGAACAGTACCTGGCAAGCAGTAAGGCATTTAGTAAACATTAGCTACTATGACTTATTTCCACAAAAGAAAGTTTTAGAGACTATTTTCACAGAATGCAGGCTAACATTTTAATTCAAAAGTGACTATTATAATACTATAGTGCTGGATTTGTGTATAACATGAGGTTTAAAACTCAGTGATGTCTTTCTGCTTCTCTCATTGATCTTAGGAGGCAATGTAAAGGGGTGGAAAAGAAATAGTCCTGGGAAAACACTAAGAGCCACATACTCTACAGCAAATACTTTTGTTTTTCCCAAGGCTGGGCACTTTGGGCCCCTCTTGTTCTAATCCCATATTCCCCACCTTCCGTCTGCCTGGGAACCCACAATTATCGCAATGTTAGACCCATAGGATTTCACAAAATCATAATCTAAGACTGAAAAGGACCTGAGTGATGAGTCATTTAGACCACTCCTGCCCAATTTTAGCCACAATAAAAGCGAGGGGTTGTGGTCATTGAACGACTTGTCCATGGCTACACGGGGACTGGGTGAGACCAGACCCAGTCCCCTCACCCCCACTTCTGGAACCCGGGTCTGGGGCTGTTTCTCTTATACTTGTTGTATGTTTCATCCCCACTGGCACCTAGCATAGTATTATGTACACATTTGACATTCAAAAACTATTCCTTAAATGAGTGAATGAATAAGTGAAACCAACCTTAAATATTTGTTTTGAAAGTACTTTGGAGTTCCTTTTGTAATATTTGGGGGGGGGGGATGAATTATCTTCTCAAACACTTTTTCCTCCAACCTAATTCCCAATATGCATACCATTGTGCATCTAGGGGAAAACCAGTCCCCCATTCTCATGTTTCCATTACATTCTTTTTTAAAATACCACCTTCCAATACCATTGTTAGAACTCATGTCCTCATTTTTTCCTTCTAAATCTAACTTAAGATATTCATAGAATCATAGTGATGAAAGCAACTGTGACCTGTTCATTTAGTTCACTCCCCAGCCTGAACCTGGGCAAGGCAGGCCAGGACTCAGCCTGCAAGGGAATGCACATCATCCTGCTGAGCAAAGAGGAGGTGCTAGCTAGAGCCTGGTGTCTGCATCAGGCTTCCTTCTGCCTGCCTTGTCTCCTCTTCCCCTTTCCCTCCAAATCCTGCTACATTCCCTGTGAAGCCTCGCCCAAGCCTTCCCATCCAGCTTAGAATTCTCTTCTTCCTTTAAAAACTGTCATAGCATTTAAATTATGGCTTTTATTCCACATTATCAAATCACTTTTAAATTAACTGTGTTTAGTTATCCAAGCAACATATAAATTAATCCAAGTTGTAAAATTTCAAATATTATAACAACGGTTATGGATGGGTATGATTAATATGATTAAAGTCCTCCACAATGCATCTAATTCTTGTTTCTTTTAGTGGGTGTCTTGTTCTACACCTCTCCTATCCATTTTTACTTATTGAAATTCACAGTTTTATTTTGTTTTTACAAAAATGGTACCATTCAACATATATTGTTCGGTAATTTGCTTTTTTCGTTAATAACGCATCTCGATGACCTTTCTGTCTTAGTAATATATAGACTTACTTCATTCTTTTTAACTGCTTCCTAATTTCCCAGAAGATGTACCAGAGTTTATTTAGCCATTCTCTATTGATGGCCATTAGGGTTGTTTTCAATTTCAGAATTACCAAAACTCTGCCATGGAAGGGAATCACATAATCTGTGTACACGCCTGCCTGCTTCTCTAGGGTACCTACCAAGAAATGGAATTGCTGGGTCACACAGAATGTGAACATTATTAATTTTAACAGTGCCAAACTGCCCTCCCAGTTGGCTATATTAATTTACACACCTGTCAGCAGTATATAAAAGTACCCGTTTTCCCACTAGCTTGCCAATCTTAATCACTTTTCCCCTTCTTTTACCTTCCTATATATTTTATTTCCTAGGTTTGGGGATGTAGGCTCTCTGAGAGCAGGGCCCATGATCTCCTCATATTTGCGTTTCTTCCCCCATCCAGGGGGGTTTAAAAATTGGTGCTCCATAAACACCTGTTGAATGATCTCTAACCATACGTTTTTCGTTCATCTCTGGGCAGTACACACTTTTCAAAAGCATTTACCAAGACAGCATCTAACTTTGAGAATGAAAAACATTCTAAGAAAGTTGGTTGATTTTTTTGCACATTCCTCCCGCTGAACAAGTTACAGATATCTTTCATTTAAAGTTGCCTAAGACAGGATTCTCTCCTGCCTTGCTGGCAGGGGGCAGTGAAAACAGACCTGGTTATCTCAGACAATAGCTAGCAGCGTGTCCCACCCACTGGGAAACAGCAGACCAAAGGCGCCTCAGAATCCCTGGGAACTAGACAGAAGATGGAATGGTGAAGGAGAAGGGTCACAATCTTTGGAACATTCTGGATCTAAGAAGGTAAATTCTTTTATAGAGTTTTGAAATAGAGGAAACCATTAATAATGTCTAAAGCATGGCAATAAATGGATCCAGGTGAGGAGGAACTGTGACAGGGTAGGAAAAACTGGAGTGAAGAACTGGGCATAAGGAAATTTGGATACAGGAAATAGGAGTTTTAAAGGTGTGAATTAACGTGATTCAAGAGAAACACTTCCTCCAGGCCAATATTTATTTATATGATAATCTTGGGCTAAAGCAATTCTAAAAATGCACGAGTGTAGTCCCAAATCTTGGCGCTCTGAACATTTATTTGAAAATAAGAAGAGTTTTCCAAAGGGGTAAGAGATAACTTTCAGCTAAATTTGAAAGAATTGAGAATTACGTGTAGCTTGGTTTGTGTTTCACAAAAGAACTGCGCCTAAATAAGAAACATAAAGGAAGACACATGTTCGCTCTTAATAATGTTTCTTTTTCCCTCACCTACTGAACCGTTTCAATAGTAACTGCGCAGCCCAGTGAGGGTACAATCGCATTTCGACACAAACAAATGAGAAGTGAGGAAACCATTTGCCGTGCTGGAACGATTGGGGAATGGCCTCCTGAGGCTGGACCGATACACCTCAGTTCATTAGCGCTGTTGGAAAACCCAAACTGCCCTTACTTTACCATCAGGGCCTCGGGGCTGTGGTCCCCGCTGCACTCCCTTAACCAGACATGGACCCGCGCTTTGGTTTCTCGGCTCATCTCTTTTCGCCCCTTTTCATCCCTTCTCCCACCTTGGGGCCGTTGCCAATAAACCTAGCAGTGACCGGGCCTAAATCAAGCCCGCTGTGGCCCATTTTTGGCCAAGAACGATCAGCGTCTGGAAACTACTGGAGGAGGAGGCGCATTTGGCCCTTTGGGGGCTCAGTGCCCTTTTGGCCACCGTTGTGTGGAACAAAGAGGGCAGGAGCGGAGGGCGCCCCCAGGAGGAATGGCGGGAAAAGACATCCGTGGGCGCGATTCAGGAGGCGGGCGAGGCTGGAACTAGGGTGCTCCCGGAGAGCGGGCTAGGCGCCCGGGGAAGCATGGCTGGTCCCCGCCCGCTGCGCCCAGCACGCGATTCGCCCCGAATCTGGCGGCCGGCGCAGCCCTTTCCTGCGTCGCAGCCTCTTTACTTTTATTCCTCCCCCGCTCCGATTATTATTACTATTCTTTCCCGCGCAAAGCGGGAACCCGGGACTGCCCAAGCGAGCGGCGGAGGGGCCGCCATTTCCCCGGGAAAGCTCAGCGCGCGTCCGCACCGGGCGCCCCGGAAAGGGAACCAGAGGGGAGTGCCCGGCCCCGAACCCTCCTCCGCGCCGGCCGGGGACCCACAGCCGCCCGCGGCGCCCCGCTCACCGCGCAGCAGCCCCCGACCCTCGCCTCCGCCGCCCGCGTCCCCGGCCTGACCTTCTCCGGCGCGGCCCACCCCCGGACCCCGGTCCCTTCCCTCCTCCCGGCGCCTCCGCGCCCCTTCCATTGTCAGCCCGGAGCAGCCGGCACCCGACTTGGGCACCCTCTGAGGCCCCCAGAGCGGCCCTGCCCGGGCTCTCTCGGCCCCTGCGCAGACCACCGCCCCAGACCAGTCCCCCTCGGCGGCCGGGCGCCTCCCTTCTCCCCCTCTGCGCCCCCAACGCCGCATCTCCAGGAGCCCTCCGCTCCCTCGGGACAGCCTCGCCCGGGGCTCGCGTCTGGACCCCGCATCCCTCCTCCCTCCCTCAACGCCCAAGATGCCCCCGGCTCCTCGCCGGCCACAGGAATTTTACCGCTTCTTTAGCAAACCCCCTCCCCCTTTATTTCCTGAGGAGGCAAGTTGGGCAGCTTGATTTATTAATTTGTCTTTCTTTCTTTTCTTTCTTTCTTTTTTTTTTTTTTTTGCGGGGAGGGTCGGCTCTCTGGGGAGCGCCCGCAGGGGCTGGGCGGTGAGGAGGGGCAGGGGTTCTCTCCAGCCCCTGCACTGCCCCCGCGGCGCGTTTTGTTTCCAGACCCCGAAGCCCCCTGAACAATAATGCCACCGCCATGGCGGGCTCACCTGGTGCTGTGCCGCCTGCTCTGGGCGCCCGGTGCCCTCCGCGCGCCGCTCCCAGGGCGCAGGTTCGGCCCGCGCGGCGCCGGTGCCGGGCAGGACTCTTTGCCTTTCTTTGGGTTCTATCTGTGCGTGTCAATGGCGGCAAGCGGCAGTTCTCCGGGCCGCGGATAGTAGCGGGGGGAGGAGGAGGAGGGAGAAGGGATTGCTCCTTCTCCACATAACCACCTCTAGGAGGAGTCGCTCAGCCTCATCCCCCGCCAGCCCAGGCTCCGCGACGGGTCCTGGGCTTTCGGTGGGGCTTGATGAGCTATTGTCCTTCAGGAGCATTAATGATGAAACCGCGCGGCCTCCGCGTCGCTGGCGGATCCGCTGGGTACGCTGAGGGCCACTTGCTAAGATGAGGCTTTCCCCAGAGCTGGGGACAGAGGCGCTATGGTCACGATCCAGAGTCTCCTGTTAGCAGGATCCACCTTTGGTGGAAGAAGGCGGCGTGGGCGTTCATCCGGCAGTTCTAGGGAGAGCCTTAGAAGGTGAAAGGGAAAAAATGCCACCTTCGATGGTCTCGTGTCCTGAAATAATAATAAATACATTAACGATTGTGTCCACCACTGGGACGATAGCATAGCATAGGGTGGCCATAGCCACGACACCTGAGAATTTATATCCATGCCTGCATCTTAGCCTTTTATAAATTAAGACAGAATCCAGCGTTGCATATTCTTTGGAGTAGCAGATGTTTGTTTTCATGGGTAAGACTGTGTGCATGGACATAATTTTTAATTCAGTGGCTTTACAGTGTGTTAGTTTGTAATCTCAAGGGGTATTAAGACTAGCACGAGGCTATTGTTTTAAGGATTTCTATTAGTTTCTGGAAAAAATATTTTTATAGGGGTGTGGTGGACAATATCAGGTGTGAAAATGGGGTTAGTAGTTGCTCTGTTCTACTGGAAGCCAGTGCTGTCCTTTGTAACTCTAGATGTTGGCCAGGGCTTCATGGCTGGGGTGAGTCAAAGGAATTTGTTTATTTCAGCGGGAAATGCTAACTTGCTATGGGCCATCCATGCTTCCTCTGATCTCCTGCTCAGTGAGTCAAAGGACTAACAAAAGGAGAGGCAAATTTTTGATGTCTTCACAAAAGATAAACCCACAGGAAAACACAGTTCTCCAGCATTGGCCAAATAGATGCATTTCAAAGCCTCTTCCATTTGGCAATATTATGTGTATTTACGCCTATAAACTTATAAATGTTTAGGCAATGGGGAAACTTGGGGTGACTAAAAGCCTCCAATAGACTAAGGCCACTCCGCTCTGGATTTATACTAGTTAATCAGGGCTGTTGATGGAATTAGTAGATGGCACATTAGACTGGGTGCATGTCAAAGTGTTTTCTGAGCAATCAGTTGACTTTGCAAAAGATTATGGGTAAAGGTACAAATAAACCTCTCTGTTTAAATCTCATACGGCTTCTCAAAGTCTCCTGGGCCCAAAGGTCTCTGTTCATTGGGACTTCCTTCACTCGCCTTCCTACTCTTTTTACCCTCTCTGTGTATGACCTCACTGTTCTTTGTCTTCTTTTTTTTTTTTTTGGCCTTACTGCATGGCATGTGGGATCTTAGTTCCCCAACCAGGGATTAAACCCGTGCCCCCTGCATTGGAAGCGTGGCATCGTAACCAATGGACCGCCAGGGAAGTCCTGTCCTTTGTCTTTGCAGGCACTTTCCAGGTCAGCAATCTAGTCAGGATGAAGTCCTCTTTTCCCAAGACATATATTTATACGGTTTTAAATGATCCCCTGGGGCATCTCATAATGGTTTCGATTTCCCCTTCTTAGAGGAAGCGCCTATCTCCCTTCTTATATAGATTTCTGATGCCCATTCTAGATCAGAAATAACCTCCAGGCCAACATTCAAGAGGGCTCAGGAGCCTTCTGGGAGTTCTTGAAAAATCTTCCTACCCGGTGACCCAATCAGCCAGGCTGACTGAGATAGAGTTGAATAATTCATCAATATATATTAGATTCACATTCTCCCTGTAACTTCCCAATAAAAATGGTACTCATGGTCATTTTTATGTGGATTTTATGTAACTCGTTTCATCCTAGCATTTTGTTATATGCTCTTCCTGAGAAAGGCTGGGTCTAAGAAATTTACTAGTCAGAATTTTTCCCCTTTCATACTGGTTGGTTCCTTCAAATAGATGATGTAGTTGAAATTCAGAGAATCAAGGGAATGTCAGCTTCATAATACTCTGGTTCTTGGAATAGAAGAGATCACAGAGTTCACTTGGTCAAACCCTTTATGTGATAGGAAAATATCTGGTATTCAGGAGGTATAAGGGAGAAATATGCAACCTGATATGCAGATCTAGTTAAATTATCTATATTTAATATTGAACACCTAGCACATGAACAGAAATTTAACACTGAGATAATATTGTATAGTTAAAATACATTTGAAGTAGTCAACATGATTATAAGTTCATCAGGAATCTTGAGTTCTGCGGTGGCCTCCAGCTCAGGGAGCCTCTGATAAGGTGAATAATAAATACTGATAATAAGAGCTTACACTTATGGAATGCTTACTGTGTACATTGTGCTTTACCATTACTAACTCATTTAATCCTGACAACTCTGTGGGGTGGGCAGTATTTTCTCCTGTTTACAGGTGTAGAAACTGAGGCAGCGAGTGGGTGAGAAAGTTGCCCATAGCTACAGTTAGGAAGTGGCACTCTCATATTCTTAATTCACTGTTACTGTGGTCGGGGTGTGCGTTTGCTTTAAGCAAAGGAATTTTGTGATTGGTCACAAGGTCGAAAGTCTCTTGACCATTCCCAATACATATCCTCAAGGAGTCAGTGGAAAGCTGATTACAGTAGGTTTGGTTGATTACCATTGCAATGAAACTATTTTCTTAACCCTTGACCTGTATGTGTGCATGATATTATGAATAAACGTATTGATTGTGAGTTGACTCCATTAGCGACAAGGGTGTCTCATAAACATTTTATTGAGATGCAGGATGAACTGCTTCTTTGCTTAGAGACAGGCATGTAGCATGATTTAGAGATGAAAACATATGAATTAGCCATGCAACCAGATTCATATTCTGTTGGATCTACTAGTAATTCATCCACAAACTCATCTATTTTAAAAATAGCTTTGATTTTGCCCCCCAAAACCTTTTTACTTTTTCATAATCCAAATTTATGATGTTGTGTGAATTGAGCGGGTTTTTATTTTCCATGATTAGTTCTAATCTGGTTTATGACACTTATTACAATTCGTGATCATTTTACCCTTCTGAGATCTTGCTTTGCAATTACCCTATTAATTTCCTGACCTCATCCTCTTCTAGAAGACTATGACATGTAGGCATATATTTATATCTGACATATATAAGTATATGAGTATAAGATTTATATGTCCAGATTAATTTCATTTGAGAATTCTGATCTCCTTTGAAGTAACCTGATATTCCCTGGGAGTGTCATAAAAACAGATGGAAATCATTGGTTTAAGCTCTTCTTTGAATGTAAGTTAGGCAATTCTAGACGGTGTATTAATTCCATCAAGGCACCAACTGGCATAACTCTAAATAGCAACTTGGGAGCCTGAGGTTATGAATGCCCACAAAGCACCAAGCTAAACAGTACCCCACTATTCTAAGAAATAAACACAGCTTCTAAATGTACCTTATAGCCTGGAAAATATTAGGCAATCTGGCTTTAAAATTTTTTATTAGCTAGAAAAATGCTTAGTCTTTCCTGTTGTTATATTTTGATAGTGCACATGATTAATGTTAAACATTTATTTCCTTGATCTGAACTGGTGGCTTTCAGATCTTAATAATTTATGGAAGTGAATAAATATCCTTAAAGAAAGGACATATAGGCAGTCATTGTGCCAACAAAGCCCATTATTGGTATCTCTGGCTAAAATGAACATCTTCGTCCCCTAACGAGAAACATTTTACTGGTTCTGATTCTTAAAAACAACTTCAAAATATGTCCTTTATTTTTGTTTTTGCCCATGCTGTCCGGCTTGTGGGATCTCAGTTCCCTGCCCGGGCCACAGCAGTGAAAGTGCCGAGTCCTAACCACTGGACCGCCAGGGAATTCCTCAAATATGTCCTTTTTGACACTATGTCCTGACCTTTTGGCTCTGGGAAAGGGGATTTACATGAGTGGGTGTGTGTGTATAGATGCATATCTATGTATATACATCTACATATGAACGAATAAATATTTGGTGTGTGTGTTACACGTGTGTACATTGTAAGATGGGTAGTCACTGAGATTGCTGTAGGCTCAGCGTTAAGCCTGATTTGGATTTTAAAGGAAACCACCAAATGTTTAGCATTTAACTGATGAACTATATTGTAAAGGAAAATGAAATATTTCAGGTTTTTAAGGGAAATACATTGTCAGCCCCAATTATGCAGAGTTGTAGTTAGGAAAATAAGGCACGTAATGTCATTAAGTTTAATGGAAACAGAACCCGGAGCTAAGGGGAGTGTGCCAGTTGGTATCTTGCTCTGTTCAGTGCCGGAGCTCTCTGGGAGATCATCCCAATACTTCCAGGCAGAGGTCTTTACGACAATTGTGATGGGAAGTGGCAGCATGCATCTAGAGACTTTGGACCTTAGCATCTGTGTTGGGAGATCTGTGCAATGTGGCCTCACACCTAAATGAAATTGCCCTTTACAATTTAAACCCATTCTAGAGAATGGGGGCACTGATTTTACAAATGCACAAAAGCAGAATACCATAGTAAAACTATAATTTATTTATACAAATGGTGTGTTTTTACAAAGGCCATCTGTCGGTTGACTCTCTGATCTAAAACAAATCTGTTTGTTCCCCAGAAGAAATAACATGTCTGTTGAAAAAGGATTTATGGACGACAGGCTGCCCAATCCACCAGCCATTGGTATAATAGTAACTATTTATGGTATGTTTACTTCTAAGGGAGTGCTGTGAGTGGAAACTATTACTTGTGAAGTATGGTAATTAATTTTTCATTACCTCAAAGCCAAGAAATGGAGCCCAGTTGCATTTATTAAGATTGCTGCATGAGAAACATGTTTCTTCTGGAAAAAGAATATAAAATAAAAGCATGATAGGACCATGGGCTTGAACTCAAGCCCTGGATTTGGTTTTGGAGGACAAGAAGACAAATCGCTATTGAATGACCCTGGCCACTTGATCTCTAGGCACCACTGAGAGCCCTTATTGAAAATTAGATCCTACCATTAATGCCAAAAGAAAAGAGGACTCTAGGCTGGGAGAAACAGGAATGGAAGAGAAGGGGAGACCCCTGTCTCCATCCTCCTACACAAAAGAGATACTCCAGTGAATATTTATTCATATTTTAATAATTATTTTGGAATGGAATCTAATATTTCTTAATAAGTACCCTTTTTAAGAAACTGGGCTAGGTCACATGAGAGGTACAAAAAGGCATGTTTTCTTCTCTCAAGAAACTTGCCATCTACCTGATAACGCAGGGCATGGTGATAGATACAGAAATCACCTTGACATTATCAATGAAAAGTGGTTAACCAGAGTCAGTGGTTATCTTATCTCTGAACCCCTTTCTTAAGTTAATACCAATTATATTTTGGTTTTCCAAAGTGTTCATAAAATTAGCTAACCCAAGTTCTTGCCCCAAATATTTCATTTTATTTACTTTTATTTATTGTTATTTTTCAGACATTTAAACAAATATATAATACTTGAATATGACACACAAAAAAGTACAAAGTAGACGGTCCAAGGGGTCCTTACTCCTTGTCCCCCAGGCAGCCAGTTGCACTTCCCAAGGTAACCAAAGTTAAGTTACTTTTGTGTCCTTCCAAGCACCACTTTTCTCCTGGGTTTCTTTTTGTGGACAGAGGTCTTATTTGTCTTTTAAGGGACTCTGGAGAAGTCTTAATATTCAAACCCCAAAGGGGACAGAGTCTACAACAACACATTAACTCCTCTCTGTTAAGATCTTGGGCAGAAGAGTGGACACAGAGGTTCAGAGGCAAGATGCTGGTGAACGTAACTACGAGGATTTTCTGCTGGTGCAACAAAGTGCAGGTCCCCCTTCCCTTTGGATCTAGGAAAATCCTCACGTGATGTAAGTCAAAACCCAGAGACAAAGCTGGCACTGAAATACATTGTGTCTCTCAGGCTGACAGTCCAGGATCCCAGCTCTGAAGATAGGAGGACCCTCCCTTACCTCTTGATTAATCCTTGAAGATGCCTGGATGCCATTCCACTTTATTTCCCATGAATACCTCCCAGTCGTGGGGCTAGAGAGGAAGTGGGCCCTGCCACAGAACCCCCATTATGTAGACAAGTCTCCCAGGACAGTTGGATTGAGCCTGTCTGCCCCCAAGCTCCACACTTCAAAGGGCATCAGAAACCATGAGGTGGTTGGATCAGATCACATCCAAGGTCATGTCTGCTTGGGATCTCTCCAGCCTGGGGCTCATGAGCAGGGTTGACTTCAGCTGGGGCTGGTGCTCTCTGGTTTGGGCTGCCAACCTTCCCATTTGGAGGCTGGGTCTCAGCTCAGCCCTTGGGGGATCTGAGGGTAGTGCACCAGGGCACAGCATGTCCCTGGAGCCTCCATAGGCAGGAGGTTGATTCAGCCAAGGCACTCTAGAAGCATGAGCTTCAGGGACAGTGGGCATGGGGCAGCTCATGGCTTCCTGCAGCCATTTAGCTATGGCCTCCTGAGGTCTGGTTCTCAGCAGCCCTCATGTTGCCCCTCCCCCATCCTTATAGAGGAATTCCACTCTTGGGCCTCAACACAACACTTCCTGCCTCACTTAAGTATTCCTTCCATTTCCTTTGGGTTGCAGAAGAGTATCAGAGTGAAAAGGAAGAGAGTTTATGCCAAAGGAGACTCAAGCCACTCACACCTTCGCTACCCATAGAGATTTCAACCTCTGTTTCTTCCCTCCCTCCCTCCCTCCCTCCCTCCTTCCTTCCTTCCTTTCCTCCTTCTGTTTTCCTCCTTGAAAATTCTTAGCTTGGGTTCTTGAACACATAAAAGTCCACGGAGAGCTGTTGAGCTCTTGGTAGACACTGAGGCTCTGGGATGTTTTGTGTGTATGCGTTTCTGTTGAGAAAATCCTTCTTATTTGTTGGCAGCTTCTCACAGGGATTTCTGTGACAAAAGATAGCTACCCATTGAGTCTTCTCTCACCCCAGGCTCCTACCCTCCCCAGCCAGCTCTGGTTCCTCTGCTACGTGCTCTCAGAAAACTTCACTCCTCCCTTTAGAGCATACATTGGCAAATTTTTCTGTAAAGGGACAGATAGTAAATATTTTAGGTTTGTGGAGTATATTATGTAGGTACTTATATAGCAAGAAAGAAAACAAATTTCCACAACTTTTTATTAATAATTCTAAATATAATAATGGAATATGGTTTTTTGTAATACACGTCTACTAATGAGAAGAATGGAATTCTATTTTAGGGGTGATAACATCCTCTCCTTCCCCTCCTCCCCTTACCCTTCTTCTTTTTCCTCTTCCCCTTCTCCTCCTCCTTCTTCTCTTAGGCATTTGTCTTGGATCTCTCTCTTTGCATACTCCAGGCCATACAGGTTGCTTTCTAGGAATGCTACCTATTTATATGAGGGATTTACCTCTTCCACCCCTTGACTCTTCTTTTTTGATTTTAATTAATTAATTAATTATTTTTTGGCTGCGTTGGGTCTTTGTTGCTGCGCGCAGGCTTTCTCTAGTTGAGAGCAGGGGGTTACTCTTCGTTGCCGTGCGCGGGCTTCTCCTGGTGGTGGCTTCTCTTTTGCGGAGCATGGGCTCTAGGTGCCCGGGCTTCAGTAGTTGCTGCGCACGGGCTCAGTAGTTGTGGCTCACGGGCTCTAGAGCACAGGCTCAGTAGTTGTGGCACACGGGCTTAGCTGCACCGCGGCACGTGGGATCTTCCCAGACCAGGGCTCGAACCTGTGTCCCCTGCATTGGCAGGCGGATTCTTAACCACTGCGCAACCAGGGAAGTCCCACCCCCTTGACTCTTTCTTTCACCCCTTTTGTGTGTTGGATCCACTGTCTTCCTCTTTCTTGGTAGACTTCCTTGTTTTGGTGGGGATCATTTTCCAGGAACTTCCTGAGAAAGGGTGCATAGAGGTAAAAATCTTTGCATATCTGAAAATGTCTTTATTCTACTATTACATTTGATATCTTTCATCTGTGGTCATTTCTCTTACTCTTTTTGTCCTTGAGGGTTTATGTCTGTAAATTCCTTTACTGTTATTTCAGTGGAGTTTTGGGAGGGAGTGGAAATAAACATAGATAGCAGAGTTAAAATTTCACCTGCTTTTCAATGTCTTTTTCTTTTATTAAACAGCCCCCCCCCCAAATACACCCCAATTTTAGCTAGACTGCATTTCCTAGCTTCCCTTGGAGCTAGATGTGGCCGAGTCATTAAGTTCTGGCCAGTTCTGCATACATTATGTGTGTAACTTCCAAGTCAAGCTCTAAAGGAAAGAGGCAGGTCTTCTCCTTCTCCACCCTTTTGCCTGGAACATGGTTATGGTGGTGAACCATCCTCAACCTTGCAGCAGAGGGTGACACACGGGGAAAGCTGAGCAATAGGAGAGAAGGAATATGGGTCCCCAGCATAGTGAGGCACCTTATCAGCCCTGGCCTTCTAATGATCCCTGGTATGTGGGAAAGAATTACACCTCTATCTTGTTTGTCATTGTTAGTAGAACCTGCATCCTGACTAATCCACTGCATGTTCAATCTGCCATGTTTAACTGGAGGAGATCCTTCATTACATGTAAAATAAATTTCTTCTCTTTTTCACATAAAGGAATTAAAAGGCTCAGAAATGGTAAGCAGTGGAGGAAGAAACACATCTCTCAGTTGGGTGAATAGGTGAACTGTTGTCATATGACCACACTCCTAACTAATTTTCTTTTTATTCACGTGGTTCATGGAAGGAAGAATGAGGTTAGAAATGAAAGATAGGGTTCTTTTTTTTGTTTTCTTTTTTTGTTTTTTTTTTGTTTTTTGTTTTTGGCCACGCAGCTTGTGGGATCGGGCACTCAGCAGTGAAAGCACAGAGTCCTAACCAATGGACCTCCAGGGAATTCCTGAAAGATTTGATTTTGGTCCTAGCTCCTCCACTGTGTGACTTTGGAGGTTATAGAATCTCTTTAAGTCTTAGTTTCCTCATCTATAAAATGATAATAATGGTTAAGAATGGGGTGGGGGATTTATCAAATTCTGCTTTTGTAATTATGTCTTTCTATATTTGCTCTAAAGTGAATCTAAAATGAATCTTTAAAATGAATGTTAGGGATGAAAGCAGCAACCAGAGAGAAAGGCAGCACAGGGTACTAGAAAGAGAACTGGGCCTCTTGACAAAACCAGACTCAGAGGACAGGCGGCTGTGACCTTGTACAGATAAGAAAATAACTACATCGGTACATGGTGACTACACAGTCCTTCAGTCATAAATCTATGAATATACCATAAGATTCTGGGTAGATCTACTTAATAAGCTTTTTTGAAAAGTATCTTTTAGGGAATTCCCTGGCGGTCCAGGGGTTAGGACTTGGCACTCTCACTGCCAGAGGCCTGGGTTCGATCCCTGGTTGGAGAACTAAGATGGTGCAAGCTGCATGGCGTGGCCAAATAAAATAAAATAAAATAAAATGACAGTTATTTAACATATAAGCTTAATGTATTATAATATCAATAACTATTATTTATTGAACATTTTCCATGTGTCTGGGACTGCAAAGCATTTTTATAATGGTAATGACGTTAATAATAATAACCCCTTATTGCATGCTTACGATGTGCTGTGTATTATGCTAACCGCTTTATACGTATTAACTCATATGCTCCTTAAAATAACCGTGTATGAATAGTTCCATTATCAACCCACTTTGCAGATGAGGAGAGTAAGACTTACAGAGGTTATGTAACTTGCCTAAGGCAAGGATTCACAGCTATGTCTAAACCAACTCCCAAGTCTTTTCTTTTTTCTTTATTCCTTTCCAGCTTTTCATAAAGTGTTTTATGTGATTTTTTAAAATTAATTTTTATTGGAGTATAGTTGATTTACAACGTTGTGTTAGTTTCAGGTGTACAGCAAGGTGAATCAGTTATACATGTACATATATCCACTCTTTTTTATATTCTTTTCCCTTATAAGTCATTACAGAGTATTGAGTAGTGTTGCCTGTGCTATACAGTAGGTTCTTATTAGTTATCTATTTTATATATTATATGATTTTTTTAAACGAAAAATTAGAACAGGTAGGTAAGATTAGAGAACCACAACTGCACCTTAAGCGAAATTTGCCTCTAACCACAGTCACCCATGGCCATGACCCGACTTAGAATCACAGAAGGGGACGTAGGGTCACCCAATCCAACCTCTCCCCCAGCATGGAAATTCCCCCTGTGACAGCCTGGACAGATGGTCACCCAGCCTCTGTTTTATTTAATACCTCAGTGGCTGAACTTTTACTGCTTTATTAGGCTGCCCGTGCCACTGTTAGGGAACCTCAACAAAGCTGGTTTTCAGACTCCAGCCCCTGTGCATGCCTGCCTTTGCAGTATGCACATACGCCGTCTTTGCAACGCCAAAGCTAGCAAGTGGTGGCAAACCTGTCTCTCGTCTTCCTGCTTCCCCTCTCCTGCAACCCCATTTGTTAGAGAATTTCAGGTAGAAGATGGCATTTGAGCGGAATGTGGAGGACTGCATGGGATTTCTGCAGATGGAGGGGAGAGGAGGCAGAGGCTGCAGGTGGGGCGGGGGAGGGGGCGGGGGCGTGGCCAGTGTCCCAGCCTGGTGGGTCAGCAGGCGCCCAGAGAGCAGCTTAACAGGAAAGTATCTTTGGGATGGCAATGAGGCCCTACTAAGGGGAGCCTTGAACACAAGGGTGAGAACTGGTACTTACTATGGTAAGCAGTGAGATCTTGGAGATTCTGATGCAGAGGGAAGTAGACAGTCTGAGGGGCCTGCTTTTGGGAGATTCCCCTGACATTTGTGCGTGCGCAAGCAAGGGATGGCTGGGCGGGGAGATTCTGGAGCAGAGAGACCAGCCCTTCCCAACCTGCTGGAGCAGGTGCCCCCGGCTCCTCTCATCAACACGATCACTTTTCTCTTTACACAGCCGCATTTTTATTTCCCCTACTGTGTAACAGGATTGCTTATTACACTTATTAAACTAAAGATGTACATTAAAACAAGCATTTTGGATAAGATAAGATGAAGAACAGCCTTTTGCAACAAATCATTGAAATGTACCTAGGGCATGTTTTCCTTTCCTCTTCCAGCCTTCTCTGGCGAGAGGCACACTTACTTCACAGCCTCAGAGAGAATTTGTCCTGTGGGCCCAAAGTCACATGGCTAGTGGCCCAGCAGGCATCAGAACTGGGGCTTTTTGATGGAGATTCCAAGGTTCTTTCCATTCCACCTAAATGCCTCAGTTAATCTCATTAACCATCACTGTGTGTGTGTGTATCATATAAAAAGGTTAGAATAGGCTCCAAAATAATTCAACATAGGAATTTTTGCAGTTGGGTTTTATGTGGACAGATGAAAATGCCCCAATCTCTTTATTGACACAGGCTTATTTTCATAAAAAGATACTTTTCAAAGAAGCTTATTAAGTAGATCTACCCAGAATCTTATGGTATATTCATAGATTTATGACTGAAGGACTGTGTAGTCACCATGTACTGATGTAGTTATTTTCTTATCTGTACAAGGTCACAGCCGCCTGTCCTCTGAGTCCAGTTTTGTCAAGAGGCCCAGTTCTCTTTCTAGTACACTGTGCTGCCTCTCTCTCTGGTTGCTGCTTTCATCCAGCTCATTAGATGAAGTTATTCTCCACTTTGTTCTGTGCTGATGATCATGAAATTGAGTGCTCCCAAGTAATATGACAAGTGAGCAAGAAGAACCTTCCTTAGAGCCAGAGGGGATGGTAACAATTAAGATCTTTAAGAACTTTCAAAAAGATGTCCCTGCAGAGTGGCTATGACAACTGCTGCTCACTGAGATGAGAAACCATTGGCTCAGAACCAGCCAGTTCTGAAGAGCAGGGCTTCATGTGCTACTCCAAAGTGTTCATTTCTTTCCATGGCGCCTGCTGAGATGCAGACCCTGGGATTCCTGTTTTAAATGTGCTGCTGGAGACTCTGGGCTATTAAGGGTTATTGCTAGTGGTCCTCTGTCTAGGAAACGATTCCAGTTCTATATTATCCATCTTCGAGTTGGCTTAAAGGACTGCATGTATTATTGGAGAGCGTTGCAGTGATTTTTATGTTTGCTTTGGTAACCCACATAGTCAATTGTAACATAAATTATGTTGCGGACCTTATAGTACATAACCCAAAGAAGCAAATGTTCACCCATCAGATGCTCTCAATTCTTTTTAGAATAAATTCTGTAAACTAACCCTCACATGAACATGTTTTTATTTTCCAAGCAGAATGAGTGTTCAGATTACCTTAGCTCATACTTACATATCCTTAAAATGGTTATGTGTATTAATGATTCAGTTGAATTAATAGCCCCTAATGCCTCTCTTGGAACTATTTACGATTGTCTTATATATTGCTCCAAGGTTAGATAAAATCCCAAATTTTGAATCCCGCTGTCCTGAAGAAACCCCGCATTATACTTAGTGAGAGCTCATGACGTCCCATGTGCCGCCACACTCCTTTTCACATTTTTAAAAAAATTAATAATCAAATTGGGCATTCCTTTTTTTTTTTTTCTTTTAAAGTGCATTGTAATTCCTTTGCTAATCTTTTGAGTGTGTGAGGTGTTTTCTCGAAAGCACTATAGGGCTGATATTCTATGTGGTTAATCTTACTTGACCCAACCCTAGTCATTCACAAACAACAGATGTTCCTGGGATATTTTTCACTTTCCTGCTTGCTCTGTGAGCAATTAAGTTTGTAGTAGGCTATGTCTTTGTCAAGTCCTCAGATTTCCAGTCAAACCTGGTATTTTCCTTGTGCTGATTTTTCCTCCCTTGGGACACGGTCTTTTGGTGCGGTTAGAGGTTTGTGGCAGGCTTCATTTACGTTTGTTCTGGTTTTGGGCACAGCTAATTCAGGCATAAGGTTTCTGTCAGATGCTATTTAGAGACACTGTATATTTCTGTTTGGAATACTGGAAATACAGGGATTTTTCTACAGAATTTGTGAGTGGAATACCTCAGTCTCCTTGTTTACAAAACAATCACAAGATCTTTCAGACAATTCCAGAGCCTCCTAGAGAAATCCCCAGTGTCTCTCACTGTCAATTCTAGCTTCGTGATAACTATTCCTCATTCCCCATCTCTCAGTGAAATATTATTATTAATTAGAACAACAGATTGATAAAAATGGGTTTTTAGCTGCCTTTAATTCTGTTCTATACAAAAGAGTTTTGGAATATCTACTGTTTACTATGGCTGTTAGCACACACCACAAAGCAACTTGGATAGGAATGCAGAGGACTGACATAATCAAAGCAAAGACACAAAGACATGAGAATGATTTTTTTTCCCCTGAGGACCATATATCCAATCTGTGGATAAAATATTTCAGTTCAAAGTATTTATTGGTTTCATTTATTTTTTCCTGATTACAAAAGCAAATAATATTCACAATCGGCATTTTGGGAAAAATAGGAAAGTAGTCCTCATCCACAATCTCAACATCCATAAGTTGACCATTGTTAACACTTTATTTAATCTCCTTCCTTTTTTCTAAGCATGTCTATATAGTTCTCAAAACAATTCACTTCATATTGTTTTCAAGAACTTTATAAGATAAAACCTATATCTAGAAAATGACACAAATGTATGGCTTAATATAAATTATCACAAGGTGAATACTCATAACAATAGCCAAACAAAGAAATAGAACTTTGCCAACACCAGAAGCCCCTCAGTCTTCCTGATCACCATCTCAACCCCCTCACTTCTCACAAAAGTAACCACTATTCTGGCTTTTACCATGTGTAACATTTTATCATTTATAACTTCTACATATGTCACAAGCCTCATAATACCTTATTTTCATTAAACTGTCAATGATCTTTCCAAGAGATTTTAACAAATAAGGAAAACACTTTATATTTACCCCAAAATTTCCATTTCTGGTGCTCTTCATTCTATTGTATAGATCCAGATTTCCATCCGTTATAATTTCCCTTCCGTCTGCAGGACTTCCTTTAATATTTCCTGAAGTGCAGGTCTGCTGCTAATAAATTCTTTTAGCTCTTTCATGCTTGAAAAAGTCTTTATTTCACTTCTGTTTTTGAAAGATATTTTTTCTGGGTATAAAATTATAGGATTACAGATTTTTGTTGTCATATAGTTCTTTAAAGTATTGCTCTATGGTCTTCTGACTTGCATTGTTTCCATCCAGTAGTTAGTTGTATTCTTATCTTTGTTCTGCTGGCTGCTTATAAGATTTTATGTTTATCACTAGTTTTAAGCAGTTTGGTTATGATATACCTTGGTAGAGTTTTCTTCTTGTATCTTGTGCTTTGGGTTCATTGGACTTCTTGGATATATGTGTTTGATAATTTTGATAAAATTTGGAAAAATTTCAGCCACTATTTCTTCAATTTTGGCCCCATCTCCCTCCTTTTCCCTCTTCTTTGGGGGCCCTAATTGTACTTTTTTAGGCTGTTGGGAGTTATTCCACTGCTCCTTGGTTCTCTGCGGTTTTTCTTTTTCAGTCTTTTTTCTCTGTTTCATTTTGGATAATTTCTATGGCTATGTCTTCAAGTTCATTATTACTCTTTTCTTCTGCAATGTTTAACATGCTGTTCCTCCTGCCCAGTGTGTTTTGAAAATCTCAGGTGTTGTAGTTTTCATCTCTGTAAGTTCATCTGGGTCTTTTAAAAGTATTTTGTTCATATTGCTATATGCTCAATCTTTCCTCTACTTTATTGAATACATGTACTGTAATTACATTTTTTTAACATCTTTATTGGAACGTAATTACAATTTTTTTATGTCCTTATCTACTAATTCTATTTGCATCATGTCTGCATCTCCTTATTATGGGTCACACTTTCCTGTTCCTTTTCATGCCTGGTAATTTTTTAATTGGCTCCAGATCTTATAAACTTTAACATGTGAGGTACTGGATATTTGACATTCCTGCAGATATTCTTGAGTTCACTTCTGGGATTCAGTGAAGTTACTTGGAAACAGTTTGATCACTTTGAGGCTTGCATTTAAGCTTTGTTAGGTGGGATCAGAGCAGTTTTTGTTCTAGGGCTGATTTTGCCTCACTACTTAATGCCTCGTGAATTACAAGGTTTTTTCTCAGGTCATGGACTTTCCCTGGATTTATGTGAGCTCCAGAAATTGTTCACCTTTCTCTGTTTGAGTGGTTCTTTCCCCCGATTTGGTAGTTTCCTTATAATCATGTGCTGATCAGTACTCAAGGGTTGCTCTCTGCATATCTCTGGAGCTCTGGCAATGCGTTCCTCTCCCCTCCTGTAATTTGCCCTGTGGACTCTAGCCACCTGGCCTCCTTGAACTCCCAACTTTGTCTCCTCAGCTCAGGAAGACTGTTGGGTTCCTCCTGTCTGCATTCCGGCCTGGATCTTTTCTCCAGGCAGTAAGCCGGGGCAATTTTAGAGCTCACCTCATTTGTTTCCCCTATCTTAGGGATCACTGTTCTGTGCAGCCAGAGAGCCAATATCTAAAAACAATTTTTTCCCCATATATTTTGTCAGGTATCTTAGTTATTTCAGGCGGGAGGCTCAATCTGGTCCCTGTTACTCCATCTTGATCAGAAGCAGAAGTCCCTATCTTGACTTTTGTAGTGATAGCTTCCTTATGCTACTTTGTAGTTTTATCACCCTCGGGTACATCTCTAGAAACTACAGTTTAGTCTTGCCCATAAAAAAAGTTATTATGCATCTTTTAAATCTCTTTTAATATACAGATTCCTTCTTCATCCTTTTCTTTTTCTTTCATTTGATCTGTTGAAGAACTGAACTGTTTGACTATAATTTCGCATGCTCTGGCTTTTGCTGATGCATATTTTTGGTGTAGTTCAACATATTGCTCCAGTCTTTTATATTTCCTGCAAATGGGTAGCCAGATACAGGGGTCTGATTAGATTTGGGTTCAATTCCTTTGGCAAGGTTTCACCAGGAGGTACATAATGCCTGTTTGTTTCTCTTTTTGTGATGTTAACATTAATGCTTAATGCCTAAATGTATTAATTCATTGAGGATTGCAAAATGGAGATATTCTAATTCTTTAATTTCTTTTTCATTTATTAGGTGGATACCTTTATAAAGAGACACATGTCCTCATGACTATTTGATTATCCATGGTACAGCTTATATGGGAAAGCAGAGTAAATGATTCATTTAAGATAACAAATTGGTTTCATATCGTTCTCTCAAGATGATCCATTAGTTAAAAAAAATCATTTTTAATATGATTATTAACTCATAGATTGATGGGTTTTAACCAATTGCAATTATACTTTTTGAAGCTCAAATTGCCCCATCTCTGGCTGGTGGCAGCCTCTTCAAGTTGGCTTTGAGTCTTTTTAACACTTTAGTAGCTTAATAAATTCCTCTCTATCTAGTATGCCAAGATGTTCCAGGCTCATCTTGTATATTTCCTGCCCCAAACCAGGAATAGCAACTTCCCCAAGAAGTCTTTTCATAGAAAATGGTATTTTAAACACTCTGCTAGGGATGATCATTGCTATTAGGTTGGTCATTGTTTTCAGACTTCTTTAGTGAACAGAGCTAAGATTTTATGTGTGTGTGTATGTGTCTGTGTGTGTATTTTTTCTTTTAAGAGAGAAAATATCTCTTGAGTTCATATTGATACTTGTAATTCATAACGACAGAACTGTAAAATTCAACCTCTTCTATATTACATCTGTATTTCCTCTCTTCTACAACAAGAATCTTGATTCTTAAGGACAGAAGAGATGATAGAAATATAATATCCCGTAATTACCCATCTACTCTATCCCTCACTCACACAAAACAACCTCAGAATAATTGTAATATTACAATCACCAGTGTTATTACAAAGGGCAGTTCACATAAATTTTTGCATGTTGTGTCCCCATTCTACTCCCACTTAAAAATAAACTGTATCTACTCGTTTGTACTTCAGCCACTGCCTACTATAAATCTCTCCCTTTCAAGCCTCATTGCTGTTAGTTCTATAAATGATTACTCGTTTATTACTTTTCACCAGTCCTTATGTTAAATGTTCCTTATGTTAAATGTTAAATGTTCATTTTGTTTGACTGAAGCTCATTCTTTGGTATATTTCTCAGGAAGCTCTCACGTGAACAATATTCTCTGTATTTTTGTGTGTTGGTAACGCTTTATGCCCTTTGCACTTGAATGCTACCTTTACTGTCTATAAAAAACTTTGGCTTGTATTTTCTTTCTTTGAGTATCTTAAAAATATTCTCCATTTGCTTCTGGAGGAATATTAGTGTAGAAATGTTTCATTATAATCTAATTTTCTTTCTCTTATAACTCATCTACTGTTTTGACTAGATATCCAAAGTATTTTTTTTTTAAGTTTAACAATTTCTTTAGAATATTTTGTGATATGGGTTATTCTGGGTTGATAATCTTAGGTACATGATATGTTCTTTTAAAATGTAGTTTCAGGGACTTCCCTGGCGGTCCAGTGGGTAAGACTCTGTGCTCCCAATGCAGGGAGCCCAGGTTCAATCCCTGGATGGGGAACTAGATCCCACATGCATGCCGCAACTAAGAGTCTGCATGCCGCAACTAAGAAGCCCGCATGCCGCAAGGAAGATCCCGCGTGCCGCAACTAAGACCCAGTGCAGCCAAAATAAATAAATAAAATAAACAAATATAAAAAAATAAGATAAAATGTTGTTTCAAACCTTTTTTTATTTCAAGAAAGTTTTTTTGAATTATGGATTTTGATATTTATTCTGTTCCCTTGTTTTAATTTTCCTCTTTGGAGATTCCTAGTATCCGTATATTGAATCTTCTTTGCCTGTATTCAGTATTTGTTACCTTCTGTCTAATCTTTTTCATCACTTCTGAAAATTTTTTAATAGACTTTATTTAGAGCACTTTTAAATTCACAGCAAGGTTGTTGAGATCACTTACTTTTGTCTTGAAGATTCATACTGAATCTTATTTAAAACATCTAAGTAAATAAAAAAGCACCTTAATTAATTAATAATTTAAAATTTTTTGGCTGTGTTGGGTCTTCATTACTGCATGCGGGCTTTCTCTAGTTGCAGCGAGCAGGGGCTACTCTTTGTTGTGGTGCGCGGGCTTCTCATTGCGGTGGCTTCTCTTGTTGCAGAGCACGGGCTGTAGGCGTGCAGGCTTCAGTAGTTGTGGCACGCAGACTCAGTAGTTGTGGCATGAGGACTCAGTAGTTGTGGCACATGGGCTTAGTTGCTCTGCGGCATGTGGGATCTTCCCAGACCAGGGCTTGAACCCGTGTCCCCTTCATCAGCAGGCAGATTCTTAACCACTGTGCCACCAGGGAAGCCCAAATAGGCCTCTTAATTTTTGAAAGATAGTTTTGCTGGCTGTAACATTCTTGGTTGACAGTTTTTTCTTTCAGCAATTTTAATACATCATCTCACTGCCTTCTGGCCTCTCATTTCTGAGAAGTCAGCTGTTAATCTTACTGGGGTTCCCTTATATGTGATGAGTTGTTTTTCCCTTGCTGCTTTCAAGATTTTATTCTGGTGTTTGAGCTTCAACATTTTTACTGTGATGTGTCTGGTTGTGGATTTTGTGTGTGTGTGTGTGTGTTTATTCTACTTGGAGTTTATTGAGTGTTGCAGTCAGCCCAGGCTGCCTTAACATAACACCATAGGCTGAGTGGCTTAAACAACAGAAATTTATATTCTCACAGTTTTAGAGGCTACAAGTCCAAAATCAAGGTCCCATCATGGCTTCTTTCTGGTGAGAGCTGTCTTCCATTTATATTCTCACAGTTTTAGAGGCTACAAGTCCAAAATCAAGGTCCCATCATGGCTTCTTTCTGGTGAGAGCTGTCTTCCTGGGTTACAGATGGTTGCCTTCTTGCTGTGCCCTCTGATGGTGTGGGGAGAGAGAGAGGGAGAGGGAGGAGAGAGAGCTGGTCTTTCTTCCTCTTCTTATAAAGGCACTAATCCCATCATGGGGTCCCCAGTCTCATGATCTCATCTAAACCTAATTACCTCCCAAAGTCCTTACCTCCAAATACCATCACATTGGGGGGATAGGGCTTCAACATTTGAATTTTGAGAGAACACAAACATTCAGTCCATAGTAGATCTCATGCCTCCAAATTTGATTGCAAGAAAATGCCTTCACATTTCTTTGTTTTTTTTTTCTTTTTTTGGCACTGCTGCACGTCTTGCAGGATCTTAGTTCCCTGACCAGGGACTGAACCCAGGCCCTGGCAGTGAAAGCACTGAGTCCTAACCACTGGACTGCCAGGGAATTCCCTCAACTTCACATTTCTAACTGAAAACATTTTATTTATTTATTTATTTACGGCCATCACATTTATTTATTTATTTATTTATTTATTTATTTATTTTTGGTACCTCTTAATCTCCCTCACCTGTTTATCTCATCCCCTACGCTGTCCCCACTTCTGGCAACCACCTGTTTGTTCTTTGTATGCATGACTCAGTTTCTGTTTTATTATGTTTGTTCATTTACTCTGTTTTTTAGATTCCACAGTAAGTGAAATCATGCAGTATTTGTCTTTTTCTGTCTGACTTATTTCTCTTAACATAATTCCCTCTAGGTCCATCCATGTTGTTGTAAATGGCAAGATTTCATTCTTTTTTATGGCTGAGTAGTATTCTGTTATATATACACCACACCTTTTTTTTTTTAATTGAAATATAGTTGATTTACAATGTTGTGTTGTTTTCTGGTGTACAGTACAGTGATTCAGTTATATATATATATATTCTTTTTCATATTCTTTTCCATTATAGTTTATCACAGGGTATTGAATATAGTTCCTTGTGCTATACAGTAAGACTTTGTTGTTTATTTATTTTACATATAGTAGTGTGTATCTGTTAATCCCAAACTCCTAATTTATCCTTCCTCCACCCCCTTTCCCTTTTGGTAACCATAAGTTGTTTTTTATGTCTGTGAGTCTGTTTCTGTTTTGTAAATAAGTTCATTTGTGTCATATTTTAGATTCTACATATAAGTGATATCGTATAAGTGATATCATTATTTGTCTTTCTCTTTCTGACTTACTTCACTATTAGTATGATATCTCTAAGTTCATTCATCTTGCTGCAAATGGCATTATTTCATTCTTTTTTATGGCTGAGTAGTATTCCATTGTGTATATATACCATATCTTCTTTATCCTTTCATCTGTCGATGGACATTTAGGTTGCTTCCATGTCTTGGCTATTGTAAATGGTGCTGCTGTGAACATTGGGGTGCACGTATCTTTTCGAATTAAAGTTTTCTCCAGATATATGCCCAGGAGTGGGATTGCAGGTTCATATGGCAACTCTATTTTTAGCTTTTTAAGGAACCTCCATACTGTTTTCCATAGTGGCTGCACCAATTTACATTCCCACCAACAGTGTAGGAGGGTTCCCTTTTCTCCACATCTTCAGCAACACTTGTTATTTGCTGTCTTTTTGACAATAGCCATTTGGGTAGGTGTGAAGTATCTCTCACTGTGGTTTTAATCTGTATTTCCCTGATGATTAGCAATACTGAGTATATTTTCATGTGCCTGTTGGCCATCTGTATGTCTTCTTTGGAAAAATGTCTGTTCAGGTCTTCTGACCATTTTTTAATTGGACTGTTTGCTTTTTTGATGTTGAGTTGTATGGGTTCTTTGTATATTTTGGCTATTAACCCCTTATCAGATATATTGTTTACAAATCGAAAAAAAATTTTTTATGTTTCCTCTATTGATGGACTTTTAAGTTTGTTCCTACTTTTTTTATAACAAACGATGTTACACTGAGTATTCTTGTGCATTTTCTCTCTCTCTCTCTCTCTATATATATATTTTTATATATAATTATAATATATGTAATACATAGGCATATATATTTTATTCATATATTGATATATGATATATAAAGTATTTTGAAAAATATTTTGAAGTTGTACACAGGGCAATTTCTGGACTAAGGATCCGAATTTTTCTGTTTTTACTTTTAATAGACAATACCTGTCTTCCAAAAAAATTATTTCCCATTTATTGTCTGTTCATTTCCTTTTCTTCCCAATGGTTTTTATCTACAGTTAGAACAATTTTAAGAGAAACATTGAAAAAAATCAATCATAATCCTGTCACTCTACATCAGGAACATTTTTGTGAGTTACATTTGTTAATTTTGTCCATATGTAATTAGAGTCTACCATCTTGTTTCCTGCTTATTTTCATTCCACTTAAAACTGTCAAAAACATTTCCCTGTGTAAACAGATTTTCATCATCATCTTTATCATTATCATATGGTTTTATAATTGCATGACAATCTAAAAAGATCAACTAGTAAGTTTACTTAACTGTTTTGATGGAAACCATTCTAAACTGCAATACAAAAAGATGTCCCCATCCCTTTTCCCTAAAGATGCATGGACCTTTAGGTTTCTATTCGGAAGGGCTAGGCTACTTTTGGGAGGCCAGTCAGAGAAATACCAGGTGCTCAGGGAATTTACTGTCCAGACTAGAGATACATATTTTAAGAAGTTTTTCATTCCAAAAGCAAGTTTGGAATTTTGTTACAGAAACTTTGGAGAGAGGGGGGGAGAGAGAGAGAGAGAGAGGGAGAGAGAGAGAGAGAGAAAGAGAGAAACATGAGCCTTAATTTCACCATAGATACTACCAATGTAGTATTTCCTTCCACTTTGTTTTTTCTATTAGTACACTTCCCCCTCAATCTGGTTACTTTTCTTTCCTTGTCTTTTGTCTAAAAGGTACAGAATACACGAATCCGTTCTTATTGTAAAAGATTGAAATAATTATTAAGTGGAGAGGAAACAATAAAGCCCTCCTTCATTCTAGCACACGAGTCTCCCCTCCCTTTAGAGGTTAATTACTGTTAAATATTTGGTGAGCATAATTCCAATTTTATTTCTTTGTAGCTACATACATATAAGTACATATACAGTTATTTTCTTTTTACAAGTAACATCATCTCTCTGATGTTCTATGACTTGCTTTTTCAATTCACAATGTATCTTAGAGCTAGCTTCACGTTAATACTTCATTATTCTCTTTAATATCCATTTAATATTCTACAGAAGGGATTATGCCAGGATTTTTAAATGTTTCCTCTATTGATGGACATTTAGATTTGTCTCTATTTTTTTCTGTAACAGTGTTACAGTGAATACTCTTGTGTGTTCCTTTTTGAAACATATGTGAAAATTTCTCTGTGGTAGTTTCCTCTCAGTTGAATTTCAACTTCACTCAATAGATATGTTAAAAAGTTTGAGAGATGTTGCCAAACTGTCTTGAATTTATATCCTTTCTAATAGTATATTAGAGTATCTGTTTCCTTTTATTCTTGTCAGTTTAATATTATAAAACAAAATTTTTTGATAATCTGATTGGGAATGCTGTATTATTGTTTTAATTCGTATTTCTTTGCATTTTGGTAGATCTGGCTTCTTTCACGTAGCATAATGTTTTCAGTATTCACCCGTGTTGTAGCATGGATCAGTGCTTCATTCCTTTTTTTTGACTGAATAATATTCCATTATATAGATACATCACATTCAGTTTATCCATTCATCAGTTGATGGACATTTGGGTTGTTTATACTTTTTTACTATTATGAGTAATGCTACTACAAACATTAGTGTACAAGTTTTTGTGTGAACATATGTTTTCGATTCTTTTGGGTATATTCCTGGGAGTGAAAATGCTGGGCCATTTGGTAACTCTGTGCTTAACTCTTTGAGCAACTGCCGTACTGTTTTCCAAAGTGGCTGCACCATTTTGCATTCCCATTAGCAGTTTATTAGGGTTCCACTTTTCCTGCATCCTTGCCACCACTTAACAGTTATCCATCTTTTTTATTACAGCCATCTTAGTGGGTGTGAAGTGTTGTCTCATTGTGTGGTTTGCATTTCTATGCACATACCAGAACTGTCTTCTTTTTCCTTTTCTTTTTTCTGGAGTACACCTTCTAGTAATAATTGCAATGAGAGTTCATGGTCTAAGAAATATTCTGAGTCCTGCACATCTGAACATGTCTTTATTTTTTTCTAATACTAGAATAATAGTTTGATTGGATATAAAATTTAGGTTCAAAATTATTCTGTCTCAACACTTTGAAATTATTCCTACATTGTCTTCTTTTTAAATACATTTTTTGAAATAATTTCAAAGAAAAATTAGAGTAGTATAAAGAGCTCCTGCATACACTTCACCCAGATTTACCAATTGTTTGCATTTTCCCACATTTGTTTTATGATTTTATTTTTGTCTTTATCCCTTTCTAGTTTTTTCTGAACTATTGGAGAATTGTAGCTATCCTTCCCCTTTACTTTTAAGTACTTCAGTGTGTATTTTCTAAGGGCAAGAATAGTCACTTCTATAACTACAATACCATTGTAAAAACAGAAAATTTAACATTGATACAATACTATTTAAGCCTCAGACCATATTCAAATGTTTCCAATTGCCCTATAAGGAATTTTATATAGTTTTTTTTTTTTTTTTTTTTTTTTATATAGCTTTTTTTTTTTTCTCCTGGCCCAGGATCCACTTAGTTCTCCTGTCTCTTTAATCTTTATTCTTCATTATTCTGGATCAGTTCCTCAGTCTTTGTTTTTTGTGACACTGATATTTTTGAAGAGTCCAGGCCCCTGTTTTTGTTGAATCTCTCTCTATTTACATTGTATTCTTACACCCAGTGTTGCTAGTGAGAATCTGGAGGTGGAGGGACTGAATGAGACTGCATTTAACTCAGCATGACCCATCCTCACTCTTGAATAGCCAGGGAGGTAAACAGTCTACTTCTGCAGTATTCGGTACTCACACTCTCCAAGGCCTGTTCAAGCTCAGAATCCCTGGAGATGGCATTTAACAGCTCATTGTGGGGAATTTACTGTTCTCTCAAATGGAGCATGAGCTGGGAAAGAGATCTCTATGTGCTGGGGCTATCCAAACCAATCTCTCCTCAATTCCCACCTTACAAATCTTGTCTCTGAGACGTAGTACGCTGACTGTTTTCAACCACACTTACAGCTGTCAACAACAATTATAGTCATATCATATAAAAATACCAGTGACCACAACGGATCTCCAGGTATCACTGTAGGTCACCATAGTATCAGAAGAGATTTTGAGTTCCGTGATTTCACTTTTTTGGAGAAGTAGAGGCTTTGGGAGATGAAGAACTAGTGCAGGCCACATCCCTTGTTAGTGTCACAGCCCCACCTTGAATGAATACTCTGATTTATTATTTAAACTTGAAATCCAGCAATCCTAAGGAAACTACTGTTCAGCTGTGGCAAGAATATTACAGTGACCACTTAAATTAAATTAATATTGGAAAAAAGTGGAGGGGGTGGGGCACTAAGATGTCTCCAGGACTAAGATGCTGTGAATTTGCCAGCCAGATTAAAAAGGCCAGGTGGGTGATACGCATAAAACATCATTGGAGGGGGCTTTACGAGTTCTAAAAAGAGAGACTGCAATTCTTTATGCTAAGGGCATCTTAACTGTCAGCACATTGAATTAAGGGGCCAGTAGCAAAGAGGGCCTTCCTAGGTAAGTCACAAGTGTGAAGAGTCAGGGGTCTTTAATTCAGAGGGAAAACTCTAGCCATATAAACGTAGAGATTTATTCCTTACGCAGTGGTGAGTGCTATGAGACCCAGGGTCAACATCCTTCACTACATCTGCTTTTGATAAGCTCTGCTGAGTTAGTTATTTATGTCAAGAGTTCTTAGCCCCAAGCTAAATGGGAGTGGGGGTGGGGTGACAATGACCAGGGAGAGGGGGAGGGCCCAGAGCTCACAGGGGTCAGAAGGTTAATGCTCAGATATGGGGCTCCATCAATATCTGTTCAAGGGTTATCCTGATTACACTTTTACCAGCATAACGTACAAGTTGAAAATGATCATGGGTTTTAATGTCGGTGAAATAAGTCTGGGTATTAAATAAAGCAGAGTATTGCTTTACACTTGTAAAAAATATTTTTGTGTTTCCGTGGAAAACTATGTTTCATCCACAGCCTTTCCTTCTGGGTTATCAGATTCTAGACCTGTTCACTGTCTTTGCAACACTTTGTAAGTTGTAGGTGATGGACAGATATGTATATTCTGTCCTGATAGTAATCATGGGCTTTGCTCCCTTTGTAATTCAGCTCAACATTCCATTGTCTACATAAATATGTACATTTTAAACTTTTCCTCTGGACTGGTTAAAACGATGGTGTGGTTCCCCCATCATATGAGTCAAATAAAATCTTTAACATGTGTTCATTTTTATATCTGTATGAACGTCATGATTTTACCTTTTTCTAAATATTATCTTTTAACAGAAAATCCTTTTGTAGCCTGATTGCTTGTGAAAAAGTTCAGCCACTCCCCTTTTCTGTGTCTTTCTGAGATCTGGTTACGCAGATCAGCTCTCTGGCACTTTTAAACATCAGTCCTTTAAAACAAGAACAAAACACAGATGAAACCTTTTTTTTTTTTTTTTTAAATGCTGTTTTCTGCACTGTTGGGTTTAATCATTAGAAATCACAGGACTATATATCTAAAGTACTTACCTGTTTTACCACTTTTACATCAAGGAGCTGATAGAAGTTTGGGGGTGGGGGGAAGATGGTGGGAAAGAAAATGTCAGGAAACAGAAAACAGAGAGGTGCTTTTACATGCTTCATCCCTGTGTGACCATTTCAGATCAGGAAGTGTTCCTGGTCACATTTAATGGCAGAGCCAGGCCTGGAACTCTTATCTCCTGGGTTGTAGTTCTGCTCTGCTCTTTGGAAAAGGAGGGGAGAGGTAGACGCTTTTACTTTTAGAAGCCCCTCACTCAGACCCCCAAACTGTTCAATGCAATGGCTGTATTTCCAATGCCTTATTTTGAAGACGGAGGGCCCGTACATAGGTGACAAGGTGAATGAAGCAAGTTCCCTCTTACCCGCCTTCCACGAGCATCATCTTGAACAGCAGGCACAGAGGGAGGGGCCACAGCTCCAGAGAAAGTCCTGGATGGTCCTTTTATCCCAAGCTGTTTTTCTCATGAGCTGGAGAGACCATGATGTTGAGTCACAAAAATTCTGTCTCTCATATACACAAGGAGGGGACTGGAGATGATCTCAAAGGCTTGTTTCTACTCTGACATGGTAGGAAGCCAAGGTCAAGCCTTTTGGTCAGTTGAACTGGGAAGCAACCTGCTATTCATCATGGCTTGCTTTTGAATTGTATAGCTTCAGTTTGGTCATCCACAAAGGGTAATATGGCACTTCTCAGCTTTAATGGAATTACAAGCAGGACTTCCTTGGCTCCACACTCCTTGGGAATTCCTGCCCACTTGGGATGGATTGTCAATTCCAGGTCATTTGACTGTATTTCTGCCTTGGTAGAAGTCTTCTTCATGTGATGTTAGACACCGATGAAGAAATTTTGGTAAAACCAAGAACATATTCAAAGTTTGAGTATTTCATTAAAAATTGTTGAAATTTATTTCTTCCCTAAATGCTCTTAAAGCTAATAAAATAATTATGGTTATTAATCATGGGTCTTATACATATCAGTGGAAAAAGTTAACTTCACATTCAATTTCTTGTTAGTTGTGTCCCCAAATAGAATTTAAGCAAAATAAAATATTAAACAGAAATCGCCCTTATATAAAATGTTTATACTCCAGCCAGTTGGCATAATGAAAGTTAAGACTTAGTAATTCCATGTGCATCTGCTACCTTTCAAATTTTAAAAACAACTGTGGCAGCTGTTTTCATTTTTAGATGAAGCGCCAAGAGGTTAAGTGACTTAGCCAGTCTCACATCTGTTAATGAAAGAGTCAGAACTAAAACCCACTCTCCTGAGCCCTAATCCTTTCCTCTTTATACGATACCATCTTACTTCCATTAGCTAGGAATGAAGGCTCCCTTTAATCATGAAGCTCTTTTTCCCTTCTGAGAGATGTTAAAGGTATATAATTTCTGGGGGAAAAAAAAAAGAACAAGATGTAGATGATTTGTAATTTATTACTTAGATCAACTTCCATTTTAGAAAAGACAAAAAGAAAATATATAATTCACATTTACATCTTTTACAATGGAAAGTATTTACACCATAGATACTAAGTACAAAATATCATATAAAACTCTAGGATGACACAGACAGGAGGGACCACAGCTTTGGCAGGGAGTTTTCTGGCGCTTTTTTTTCCTTACGAGTTTAAGTGCATTAGGTTAACAGTTGCCTAACCATTTTGCTGATTTAGGCAGTTACTGTTTCATCTTTTTAGCTTGATGGCCTCTCCAAAAGAGGCTTTGTTTAGAATAATTAGTAATTGGTCTTCCCACATCACTCTCTTGGGTTCACCTTTGAGCCTTAGGATACTGTGGTTCAGGCCATTGGCCGTTGTGGGTTTCCAGGCGGTAGGGCTTTCTACTTAAAAGAGTAGTTGTACTCATTTGCTAAAATCCTACCCGCATCTGGGAGTAGCAAAGCTACATTTCAAGGAATAGGCTCATTTGCTCAGCTACATTTTTCGGTAGAGAGTATTCCAGTTGCAAAGAATATCCAGCTTTGCACATTATGGGACCCAGGACCAGAAAGGGCTGTCACTTACTGCACCACTGCAGGACTGGGACCGAAACTGGGTCTTCTGACCCCCTCTCAGGGCCCTTACCCTGGTGTCGCAGTGGCTGGGATGGAGTTACTCAGAATGCCAGGTTGTGGCCTGCCTAGATGTGGCAAAGTGGGAGGCAAGAGGTTTCAAACAGATGTGGGTATGGGTCAGCCGGGGGCTCTGCCCTCTACTTCAAAACACTTAAGAAGCCACTTGTGAAGCCATCTAGTCATAGGTCCTTAGGCACATCCCGACCACCTGGGATGTTTTCCCTGTGGTTCACTTGTAGCCTGGAAGTTACTGAAATGGAGTGAAGGCCCCACTGCCAAGGCAGAAAGCTATCTTTGACCGGGTATGATCGGGCATTGGCAAATTGAATCACAGGAAATTAAAAATCAAAGTCAGAAATGGGAAGGACAGAACAATCCAGCAGAGAAACAAGTTTTGTTGAAATAGCACCTGATAATGAGAAGAAAACCATATAGGCAGTGTTTAAAAGAACTGATCTTTTAATGTCAATATCTATCAGAGAGCTTGCTCACTGCTTAAGCAAAGTGCTTTCCTATGTCTACTAACCCAGAATACTAACATAATTCCAAAATATCAAAGGTGATTAGAAAAATAAATTGAGTGCACCAGAAAAAATATCCAAAATTAAGAATGATAAAAGAATAATAGTGATAATGATCACAATTAAAAAAGAGGCAGTACTTAAAATACCAAGATATAACAGAAGATATTTACATGTATGAAGTTAGCTGCAGCACAAAATATATCAGTGGGTGTGTAAGACTGAAACATTTCTGAAATTATCTGAAGGTTGTGAGAAACAAAAGAAACTCTGTTCCATTATCAAGCTCATCATGGAGATAAAATACTGTGCATTTAAACATTGTACCCCAAATGTACCAAATCACAAGAAAAAAAAAGCTTAAATGAAAGTGTAAAATTAACAAATGCATAAAATCCAATTGCTTCAATAAACAGGCTGGAAAGATCAGCCTGGGATTGCAGTGGAAGTTGGCAAAGTCCAGTTAGGCAGAAAGGTAATGCTGGGAATAAGGGAATCAGGCATTTTGCCCTTCATGGTTTTTTTCCTGGTAAAATGGCATTTTTGCTGAATCGCTGGAATATGATATGAGGTTCTATAATGTTTCTTATAAAGGAAGCTTTCAAACTTAAATTGGAGTAATTAAAATTCTTTGATGACTTTTTTTTAGATCATGAATGTAAAAGGCCATGGTGCTAGGTGGAGTCTGGCTATCGGAAAAAAGTAGGATCTGAGGCACAGGGATTCTGCCCAGAAGTGGTCCCTGTGGGCAGTAGAGAGAGGCCAAGGTTGAAGCTAAGGCCTTGGGCTGTCATGCTCTGGGGTCACCACCCTCCAGTGAATGCCTTTGTGAGGCTGGTGGCAGAAGCCCAAGAGGCCCCAGGTCTCCAGCGCCCCAGGAAGGCGTCTTCCTCCACGGGCAGTGCTGGGGGTGGATGGAGCTGGGAGCACTGACGTTCAGAAATGCACTCGCTCTGAAGAGCCCAACGTGAGTGCCTCAGGACTTGGTGAGGGATGCCCGCATGAGTGGCTACTTCAGAAAACTTCAGCTGAAGAAACCAGACTTCTTTTAGGGCCTCCTTCCAAGTGGGGACCTGCTTGGTTTATGATTAGGTTAACGTTTGGACAGGGGGACTGGAGACTCTGTCCCCACGTAGAGCCAGCCAATTCCTCCGAGTCTGTGTGCCAGGGAACAGCATATTTCTTGGCCAGTTGGTATAGTTAAACGTTGTTCTCTTCTGCCTCAACCCCTGCTGGGCAGGGGTTTGGAAGACATGTGTTTTTACACGGTCCACGCACAGTCACATTCCCAGAGACATCACTTCGTCCTGCGTGAACCTGCAGTAACGCCTTCCAGTAGCACATAAGACAGAGCTGCTATTTTCTCTTAAACACAATTATACACCCCTTCGGCCGTAGGACAACAACAGAGCCACTTAGCGATTTACCTTCTTACATTGATCATTCTGGAGCACGCACTGAACTTTAATGGCCATGGTGGCAGGAACTCTGCAGACCCCTGCTTATTCATGGGAAACACTGAGGGTCTTTCATGGGGGTCTTGGATGGCCGCAGAATTGGCTGGCTTGCTTTTGGCTAAGCTATAAACTAAAGAGTCGGTTTTTAAGAAAAAGATCAGCTCTTATGACTTCTGCCACAAATACTTGGCACTGGGTTTCTCTGAACGTCCCATCATGTATTAGAGACCTCATCCCAGATTCCAGCAATTCATGCATGGAAGGAAACCAAGTGGGTTCCCAAAGGAAAAGGAAAAAAATCGGCACAGGGAATTGTCGCCCCTCCTTGTCCAAAACAACTTTCCACCCAGGTTCAGCGGGGAGGGAGTGTTTCTCAACCCAGGCTTGAGCCAGAACCCCTCTTTTTCTTTTTTTTTATAAATTTATTTATTTTTGGCTGCGTTGGGTCTTTGTTGCTGCGCGCGGGCTTTCTCTAGTTGTGGCGAGCGGGGGCTACTCATCCTTGCGGTGCGCGGACTTTTCATTGCAGTGGCTTCTCTTGTTGCAGAGCACGGACTCTAGGCGTGCGGGCTTCAGAAGCTGTGGCACGTGGGCTCAGTAGTTGTGGCTCACAGGCTCTAGAGCACAGGTTCAGTAGTTGTGGCGCATCGGCTTAGTTGCTCCGCGGCATGTGGGATCTTCCTGGAGGGAGTGAATCCTTGTCCCCTGCATTGGCAGGCGGATTCTTAACCACTGTGCCATCAGGGATGCCCCGAACCCCTCTTTAAATTAGAAAACATAGACACCTACATGGTTAAAAACCAAACCAAACCAAACAAATCCCTGATAGGCATAAGGAAAAATGCATTTGATCTGTTGAAATCAGCAAAAAAGCTATTGAATTATGGAATCGCAGAATATTACATCTAGTCTCACGCTTTCATTTTAAGGGTGAGGAAGCGGAAACTCTGCGCCATAGCCTGCTGCCTTCCTCTGGAGAAGCGGCGTGTCGCAGGTCTAGACTGAGAAGTTTCTCTGACTTATTGAACTTAAACCAGTAAAAAACCCTAGAGACTTTGCTGATGACCCTGAAACCAGAAAACAAAGAAAACGAAGCATTTCTTTACCAGTAGGTCCTAAAAACAATGTTTTATCAGACTCAGGATAGAAACATGAAATGAAATAAAATAAAACAAAGGTGTGGATTTCTTTTCTTATGGGGAACATAATAGGTAAATGATACATCTGTCAACGACCCTATTTAAATGAAAGGCACTAGGAGAATTTGGTAGGAAAAAAAGCTGTCACACACGTTGACCAGATTGCAGATCTTTCTCCCCAGGGGCCTCGTTTTGCAGCGTGAGCTCAAATGAGCTAAAATGACGCTCATGGACTGAGCTGCGGGAAGCGTAGGGGAGCTGGGGTGGGGGTGGGGGGTGGCCAGAGGATGGGGAGGGAGGCACAAGGAGATGAGGAGAGGGAGAGCGGAGGGAGCCAAGTGGTCTGAGGGTGAGGAGTGAATGGAGAGAGAACTGAAAAATGAAGAAAACGGGACGTGGGTGGATGCAAGATAAGGAGGTGAGAAATCCTCAGGGGACACCAAAAGGAAAGGCCGAGAAGACTGTCCAGGCTGAGAGCCTGGGGGGTCTTACCCCTTGCCGGGGTGGGGGGGTGTCAGATTGATGAGAGGCCTTGGGAACCATTTGCGAAAGTGACAAAAGCAGCAAGAAGGTAGAAACCTTCCAGGCTCTCACCATCTGCTTGACAAGGGGAGGAGACGCAAGCCCAGGGCACCGCAGGGATGTGGCGATGGGGCACCATGGAGACCAGTGACGGACCTGGAGCTAGGAGAGGTCCTGCCCATTGAAAGATGACCTCTTTTTTGGTAAAAGGCACTAGGATGTGACAGGAGTCCCTGCAGGGGTCAGGATGGGACAGCCTGCTGTTAGGGACACCTAGGGTGGGCACAGGGTGTAGGATGCTTCACTCCAGGAACTTAGCACCAGGTTGCCTTCACAGGAGGCGCTTTTGACCCAAAGGAGAGCTCGGAGGAAATAACTTTTTAAAAGTCGTAGGAAAAATACAACAGTTAGTAAAAAAAAAAGAAGACATCTCGCCTTAACATCAAAACAGAAATGCTAGGAAACTTAAACCATCAGCAAACTATATGCAGGTAATTTTTTTTTTCTTCCATAGAAAAGACCCACTGACTGCAGTACGGATAGGTCCTTACCAAAAATAATTACCACAAGGAAAAAAAGTAATTCATGAGCACTTTTATCATTGAGGAATTACTCTTGGAAACCATTTTTTCCTACTCCCTAATCTATATAATCAGTCAGATAAGCTGTTGATCTTCATTATGCAACTCGGAAAATTAGGTTCTGACTCACTTTAAAAATACATTAAACCTTCAATTAACTGCACTGAAGTTTCCTGCAAGACACAGTGCAATTGAACTTTTTCTACTGAAATACCAAGGTAAGGATTGTTAAAAAGATGACAGACTGACCGCATGGGGAATCTCGGCCTCAGTGTCCAAGAGGGCACAGGTGGGGAGCAGAAGGGGGCGGCGGGGAAAAAAAAGAAGTGGGGCGGGGCTGCTGGGGAGTTGGGTCCAGGCCCAGAATCAATAACACATCTTATTTTTTTGGTTGTTCTTTGTGGTTTTTTTTGTTTTTGTTTTGGCTGCACTGCGCAGCTTGAGGGATCTTAGTTTCCTGACCAGGGATCGAACCCACACCCTCGGCAGTAAAAGCAAGGAGTCCTAACCACTGGACTGCCACGGAATTCCCAAAAACACACCTTATCTTGGAATCAACAAAAGAGAAAAACCCTCATTCAACCAGGGATATGGGTAATTGGAATTTTAAAGAAAGATTTTAAAAATTTGCTGATTTTTCTCTTTTTAGGGAAAAGAAAAAAAAAACCCTATGAACATTTAGGAAATTTCGTTTTAAAAAGCACCTTCCTGGGGAGCGGGGACAGTCCATATCCATCCTGGCCCCCCCCCCCCCCCCCGCAGGTTGGCCACCATTTCCACATCTCCATTATTCAGTGTCCATGTTGTTTGTCAAGCAGGCCCTCTGTGTGGACACGAGAGGGCCTGCTCTGAACCTGATTTTGCCAGAAATTTTAATGAACCATTTCTCAAGTGACTCCAGTTAATTGAGGTTTGGCTACAGAAAGCAAGGTTTTTCCCTGAACTGACTACTAACCATCTCTTTGTCTAACCTTTATATGGCCCTTTCCCGTGTTCCAGTTCCTTTCATGGAGATAGTCCTTCCATGGCCTGTGAGGTAGGCAGAACCTGCCCCAGGTTACAGATAACGGAGGGAGTGGAGTCTCAGAGCACTGGAGGCTCTTGCCCAAGGTCGCCCAGCCGGCCCCGGGCAGTCAGGTCCAGCATGCAGACCTCCTTCCTCCCAGGCCAGAGTGCTTCCCACTGGCTGGGGGAGCTGCAGGCACATTTATTTTGGCAGACTTTTGCAATAAAACACTTTGTCTTTGGAATGAGCGGAGTGCAAGAAAAATGTCTCTTAGCAGGTGATTTCACCGCATTTCTACAGTGAAGTGAGCCCAGGCACCAGCAGTTTCCTCTTTAAAAGGTGGCCATGATGGATCTGTCTTCCTCCAATGTTGTTGGTTCGGAGCTGGTGCTTTGCTGGCAGGTGACACAGACCATTTGACTATATGCAGAAGTCCAGGATCCTGTGAGTCATTGAAAGTCCTCAAATCCCTTCACTCATGTATCATGTCATATAGGGATGCTTTTGATTTCTCCCGTGGCCCCAGGGATGGAAGGAGCGTTGGGCGGCTGGTTAATTTAGCAGCAGAAACCCCGTGGTACCCACCAAGCCTCTGCATATGGTGACGGAGGGAGAAGGAAGGCAGTGAAGGGTAATTTCCAGGCACTGTCCCTTCAACAATTTTGCTAAAGGATGAAGGTTTATTCCAGATCCTCTTGCAAATAGGTGGCTTGCTGCCTCTCTCCATCGTTTCAGGACTGCAGACCAGATACGTGAGGCCCTTGGCTCTGAGGGCCAGCCCAGACATCCAAGCTCATCGCCCAGGAGCGCTCATGGGCTTCTCTCCTCTACTACACAGTTGTGCCTTCCTCTCGAAGACAAACGCTCTCTGCTTTTGCAGCTTGGTACGCTGGTCAGCTTATGACGTTTGAAAGAACCCAGGAAGTTAAAGGGTTAATCGTGGCAGCACCAAAGAAAGTTAAAGGAAATCTGTTGAGAAGGAGCTGGGAAAGGTGACCGGCCTCTGGCCGCAGCCTCCTGGGGAGGCTTCCAAGGTCAGAGTGTGACGATGCTGGCGGCCCCTTCTGCAGAGAGGTCTCTCAAAGATCCACAGTTCTTCCCTGACCAAAGGGCATCCAGCGCCGTTGCGGTGCAGCAACAGCAGAGGGCGCTAGCTGCAGGGTCGCGGCAGAAACCCCAGCACAGAGCTGGGGAGACAGGCGGGGTGAGACTGCGCACTACGGGCTGAGCGCTGGCCCTTAGAGAGCGCAGGTGTCCCACGCTCTCCCGTGGTCACCCTCTGATCACCCCCTCAAGCCAGACCCCCCGGAAGGGTTCGGCCAGCGACCCTCTGTCTGGAGGCCGCTCCGTCTTCACCCTCCTCCAGGGGAAGGCGCTTTCCCCAAGGCTCGGGCTGCGTGGCTTCACTTCTTGGCGACTAACCATGGACTCTGGCCCTTGAGGAGGCAGAGAGAGGGGGTGTTGGAGGAAGAGCCCTGCTGGTGATGGGCATGTAGGGGTGCCTCTCCGAGCGGGGGGTCCCACTGACCTGGTGACCTTAGCAGGTACCCTCCCAGTTTGGACCTGTCTGTCCCCTTCCACCACAATCCTGTTTGCCCTCCCCTGATTTGAGAAGCTGGTGTGGCCCAGGATCCTGCTCACTGGAAGATTCCATGAGGGGGATGAGGCAAGGGAGGGGCCTGCCTGTCTGCAGCGGTCAGCTCCTCCTTCTCTGCTATTAATTCCTTCCTGGACCCCCCAGGCCTCGCTTCCTTCTGGCCACGCTGGCGGCCGCGGCCTCCTCAGATGCGCCCTCACTAGCACTCAGCACAGTCCTTGCACTGCTGGGCACCCCGTTAACTCCTGGAGGGCCGGCTGTGTCTTCGGTCCTTAGGGGCCCCACCTGCCTCCCAATGCCTGCACATGGTAGGTGCTTAATAAAGTAGATTGATAACTCAGCAGGTCAGGGACGTTTATGAGCCCTGGCCAGGGCCCTGGCAGCAAGACCTGAGCTAGGTCCCTCAGGAGCCCAGTGAATGAGAAAGTCCTTCTCCACTAAGAGTTCACTGTCTAATATGGGAGGCCGACTTGCCTAGTCTAATAGAAGGTGGAGGAAGAAAAGCAGACAGAGTTCCTCGTCATTCCAGGGAGGGAGACTCATCTAGCTGAGGAACCCAGAAAGGTATTCCCAGGGCCATGGAGTCCGAGCTGGGCCTTAGAAGGAGGTATACCTTTGACAGGTGAGAAAGCATGGCATTCCAGGCCCAGGGCCCTGCACGGGCCAGGTGTGGAGGGGGAAGCAGAGGGTGCATGCAGGGGCCAGCGAGTAGACCTGGAAAGGGAGGCCCTGCTGGGGAGGCCCCCGTGGTGCAAGGCTTACGTCCCTGGCTCAGCTCTGCCCCCTCGGAAGCAGGGCTGGTCTAGGAACTGGAGGGTCACTGCATGTGGAATTCTGCCTTGGCCGAAAATCCAGCTCCCTTCCCTGCGCCCTCCTCCCCGTCCTCCACCTCTGCAAGGAAACTTCACCCTTGAAAGTTCCCCTCCTGAGAAATGAGCTGCCTTTCCTCCCTGTCCCTCCCTTCCTTCTCTGCCCTCCGTCTCCGTGTGGATTTCCTCCTCTTTTCCAGGTCACTCATCAGTGGCCTGCCCTCCTTTTGGTGGTGTGGATGGAGTCTTAGGTGCTTGACATCTCGAGTTGCCTGAGAGTGTGTCCAGGTGCCGGGTTGGGGGCGAGGCCAGGCTGCGGGTGTGTGTGTGGAGCCCCGGGAGGGGAGCCGAGAGCCTGGTGTGAGGAAGGCAGCAGTGTCCCTGTACATTCGTAGGGCTTTGGGGCTCCAGCTGCATGCCGGTGGTTAAAGCTGTACTGCTGACTCTGACGAATGCAGCAGCGTGGACTCCTCTGTGAGAGACCACCTCTGCAGCCACGGCTGCCCCAGGAAAGCTGACCCGGCTCACCCACTCCCCAGGGCAAGTCCAGGAGTCTTGTCACTCAGGATTACGAAGCACACGCATGCGGCACACAGATTTGCAAGGCCAGCTCCATGCACGATACTGTCACAGCCAAAAATGACTCTAGGTGGAGGGGCATGGAATGCTCCAGCATCCCAGTCCTCCCAGGAGCCGAATGGTCAGTGGAATCAGGGGGTTTCAGGATGTCAGAGGTCACCTGTCACTGACACCTGGGGAAGCTGAGACTTGGAGTGCGTTGCCGCAGGCCAGATAGTTAGCCAGATAGAAAGGGCTGGGAGCTGAGGCTCCCGACTCCTAGCCAGTGCCCTCCCCCTTCACGGGCTGACCCTGACCCTCCCCACGTCTGTGGTATTGCATTCCGCCAGGTGAAGCGGCCCCGGGAAGGGAGGCCAGGCAGGAAGGAAGCACTGGGGGAGGCTGCGATGGGGCAGCGGGGTGTGTGGAAGGGCCGTCACCTCCTGAGCGAGGTGGGGCTTCCTTTGGCCTCATGACTGCGCAGGCACAAGTGGCTGACCTTGATGAGAGTCCTTATTTGGGCCTAGCGGACTCTGTTGCACTGTCACCCACGAGGGCACTGGCTCAGTCTTTTGTCCAGCTGGGTGTTTGCAAGTCTCCAAGCAGACAGTGCTGGCTACAAGGTGCGCTTGGTGCCAGAGCACAGGGAGGGGAGCGAACCAGAGAAGGTGGTTCTCCAGACCAGCTGCCTGCAGGTCCCAGAGAACATTCACCAACAGGGCCGTGATCTGCCCCCCAGGCAGGGCTTGGTGCCTCACTCACTCCTTGAGCGAGCAGCTCTCAACAAAGGGGCTGCAAGTCCCCAGAACCAGAGTGAGCATTTTAACCTTCCCAAGCCCGCTCTGCCACCAACCCCTGTGCAGCCCTCCCTGGTCCATCCCGCCTGCAAGGCACCTGCCCCCTCCCCGCACCGTCCCTCTAGCACCTGCCTCTTCCTGTTCTCCTGTCTGCCAGCACGAGTGCCAAGCCTCCCTACTTCTTGACCATTTGTCTCCCTGCTTCTAACCCATCTGACATGAGTTGAGTTGGGTTAAGGTCTAAGTAGTGAGGCCTGGGGCTCCCTGAAGTCAGGAGCCTGGGGTTTGGGGGTGTGCAGCTCGCAGCCCTGTGATGGGGAGGATGTCCGGGTTGAGGATACACAAGGCACCAAACTCTGGGGGAAGACAATGTGTGTACGTGGGGTCCAGCCTCAGTGAACTGCCCCCCAGGGGAGGGCAGTGTGGACGCTGAAACCAGGCTGATTGTTTTTTTTCTCTGCCCACCAGGCCCCTGGGGGTGAAATGTGTGAGGTTCTTCCCCGCCTATCCCGGGCTCGCCTGCCACTGCCTCTGATTTATTTTTCCTTGACTCTGATGTTTAAACTTTTCTTTACACATATTTCTATTTTATTATCTGTATTCTTGTAAGTGACTTTGAATCCTTTGTGGTATTTATTAGCTGAGGTGTAATAAATAAACGAATAATAACACCAGGATGGAAACAGAGTAAGGTTTTGGTTTGCTCAGAGTTATTTAGGGTCTTCAGCTAACACAGAATCTCAGTTTCTGGATCTTTCCAGTTTATGTTTGACTCTATTTTGAGATCATCAGTGGGTTCTGATTGCTCCAGTGAGACCCTGGAAGGGAATGAGGCAGTGGGTCTAGAAAAACCAGGCTACATTCTGATTTCTCAGGACCTCAGATGAGCGGGTGGAGGTGAGGAAGCAAAAGAAAACGGTGCAGAGGGAGACATTGCAGGAGCCGTAAGTCAGTGGAGCCAGGGAAAGAGCACATCTACAGGAGCAGAGGCTGGGCAGAGCTGTGCTACGACTTTCAGGGGCTCTGGGCACTTTTGCCTGTGTGGATTCCTTCCTCCAGAAGAATACAAAAAAATTATATTTTATGACTACTCTGGTAGAGATAAATATAACCCTGGCTGGATTCATGATTATATATTCATTCATTATATATTCATTTTTTTCTTTTGAGTTTAAAAGAAATGAAAATTAAAATATTGTCTTATCCCCTGAAAGGGCCAGGCTTGCCCTCACCGTGCCTGGTGGAGCTTCTGGGGAGCAGGCTCAGGACGAGGAACATCCCTGGGCTCAGGATTATCGGGGGAGTGCGGCATCCTGGAATGCTCCCTCAGTAGGAAGAGCAACGTGTACCAGCTGGTGGCTGGGGCCTGGGTCCCTCATGCTTCTGCCACCAGTGGAGGGGACAGATGACCAGAGACAGCAGCTCTAATTCAACTGCTTCACTTTTCAAACAAGGAAGCCAAGACTCAGGGGAGGAAGGTGTCTGATTTCCAAAATATCTGAGTGGATATTTGGTAAGCATGCTGGTAAGGTCCCTGGGGTCTGGGCAGCATGTGGTGGTCCCATGAAGAAAAGAGTCTGTGAGTGCGACCTCACCCCACAATGTGGCAGGGGTCCCACGAATGTGAAGCTCATTAATTTAGAGTTTGTGTTACCATGCGTGGACAGGGTCTCCGTTTCAGTGTGACTTTGTACTGTGGATGATGAAAGGATATACATATAAAGACAAATTAAAGTGCAAACAAAATAGGGGGGGTGTTTAAATTACCCAAGTACTTCATTATTTTCAAGCCCTCTAGAAGCACCTATTATGTTGTAACACCTAACAGTAAACCTGTGTGCTGCCCCATAGGTAATACTTACCTAGTCTTTAAAATAGGTTTATTTTATTTATAAGCAGCAAGACCTTTATAAGCACCATACTAAGAACAGTACAGAAAACCGTAAAACTCTACTTCTTAAAAAATAAAAACAGCTTCAGATTGCCAATATCTTGCCCAGATTCCTGTTTTCTGAGCGTTCTTTGTTGGAGCGTAATGGCTGTGAGGCAAACTTTTCAACTGCTAGTTGTGAGCAGACCTTGCAAATCTATAGCAAATGAATGGCCATCATCAGCAATAGCTGCTACTAGTGATTGCAGCTCAAAAGAAAGAAAAACAAACCAAAAAACCACCAAAACACAAAAGCAGTAGCAAGTAGCCCTTTGTAACCCTGGGGGCTTCGAGGGTTTCAGCACAACTGAACTTTACACAATCCTGTGGCACTGTAGTGAACCTGGGGTACATTATAATAGACGTTGCTTAATATAGTCCCGGCCCTCCCTCTGTTGGAGTTAATGGTTCAAACCATTAAACTTCTGAGGACCCCCGCTTCTGGGACTTCCTGATTTCACAAGAAAAGAATGTATTTAATTTAGTGATGAATCAGGATCAAGAATTGCCATGTTTATTTTTTTTAATAATGAAAATCCGTAAGAGTTTAAAATATGCTGAGACACACCTAGCTTAGCAAACACCATGGAACTCCACGTATCTCTGAAGTCACACATAAACTAGCCAGCACCTGAGTGCTGGTTGGCCCCCTTTGGCACTGGAACACGATAATTTATTAAGCTTCAATACTTAATAAGTGTGCACAAATATCATGCAAACGTACAGCCGTACTCACTAACGAAAAGTGTATTAGAGTCTTAGACGTATACAAAACATCTTGTAAACAAAAGGGAAGAGGTTGGTATTTTCTGTACAAAATATGCAGGCTTTCCTTTTTTTTAATAATCTGTAAGATGCATCATACTTCGGGCATTTTCAAAAAGTGAAAACTGTATAAAAATAAATATTCTATTTACAAACACACACACAGGCCAATCCCAGGTTAGAGGCATCACTGCAAAACAAAAACAAACACAAAACAACATGGAGTTAGTGTCAGTTGGTCTGTGAGTGTTTATTTCCCTTGTGGGAAATGAGGTGGGTCTTGTCCTGGGTTGGATGGGAGCTTTGGGTAGGGGAACGGGGGGAGCCAGGAACCCCCTTCGTTCCAAGACCCTGGTGCTGACTCTCAGCATCCTGAGGGTGGGAAACCACTTTCTCTTTCCAGTCATTCCCCATCCTGGCCACTAGAGGGCACTTTCTCCCTATGCTGCCTTTGGAGGCCTGGCTGTTGAATTAACTGCATCTTCCCAAAATGAATTTATGGTGTGAACCAACAGACACCAGGCTCTCTAGTTGCTTCTCCCAGACATTGTAGCTCTCGAGAGTAGGCTGTTCTTCCCCTGCTAAGCCCAACCATTTCTATCTCCTAACCATCCACAGCAACCTTGAAGAAGAAAATCTTTTTTCTTAGGGGACACACCCCTTTCCTTCTTCTTGGAGCTAACTAGGTCTACAGGAACTCACCGAGAGGGCGAGGCACGGCGAGAGAGACAGATTCTTGGGGAGGCATCTCCCTTGAGGGCTGAGCTTTCCCTTTCTCTGGTTAGGGGTGCTTTAGGTACCTGGGTGGTTTCATTGCTTTTACTGAGTCCCGTGAACTAATGAGATTGTGGGCCCTTAGCCGGAGGATTGTATTCATCTCACTGTAAGTGTGACTGCTGTCACTGGGCAGGACTGGATTAGCTAAGCGCACACTCTCAGGCAGGTAGTGGACTCCAGCCCTTTAAGGAGGAGGAACCCACACCTTGAGACCTCAGTGATAAAGGGCTGGCAAGAAGCCTCTGAGCGGGAGGCAAGGCGGAGGGAGGCCGTGGGCGGGACTGCGTGGCAGCTGCTACCTTTGCCAGGACCAGGCTGGGCTCTGGGTTAGCAAACCAGTGGCCCTGGTCGTGCCGGGGAACCTTGCACTTTGGAGGCCCTGGAGGAGTGGGGTGATTGCATGTAAGGGCACAGCCCAGTGCTGTCAGATGGCTTTAATGATGGCAAATGCAGGGGCAAGTGTGAACAAATGAAACCTCATTGTTTGTAGGAATTCTGGGAACCCAAGAGAGGTTGGGCTGCAGGTCTCATGTGCAGAAGCATGGAGCTCTGACAGCTTAAGTTCAAAGGGCAAGGTAGAGTGGTGAGCTGGCCAATCTCTAGGAGGAGGTATAGAATCTGTGTGACTTTATAGTTTAAACAACTTAGATTTCCTATATCTGGGTAAGGGCTTAAATGGCCTCTTATGAACACTATGAGACTAGCTAATAATAACTAATTTTAAAACATGGTTTAGAACTCCTTGCAGGAGAAGTATTGTATAACTTAACCACACAAAGCATAAAGACGTCATCTGTCTGGCTACATGGAAATTCCATACACTCGGGTTTGCGGATGCCTTAAAAATCATTTTTAAATGTTCTCAATTTTGTGCAGTGAGTGGGATGTTTAATGGGCACCCTGCCTGTGGGATCGTTCCTTTTTTGACCCATGTCTTGCTACCTCATCTGCAGAAAGGCCCAGAATGGAAATCGTGCATGCTTTATCCCACCATAGAGAAAGGAGCCCAAGGACATCTCTGCTCCAAGGCACTAGAACCCTGGGAAACCTTACCTTATTCCAGCAGCCCTGGACTGGCAAGCCGTCTTCACCCTGCAGTGAGGAAGGAAGGCAGACAGCTCAGACTCTGCGGGATGGCCCACCAAGCAGCAGGACAGGGGGAACAAGGGCCACAAACGTTGCGGCAGCTGATCAGGGTGCGGCCCCCCTGATATAGTCTGTTTCTTTTCTCTACGCCAGGGCCGAGCCGAAAGGAGGCAGGAAGCAAGCCCGCCCATCTGCCCACTGGCCAAGCTCACATGTAATTACAGTGCACGGCCAAGACGGGCTGTCCTAGCCTGTGGGCTCAGCAAGCAGAGGTGACCTGAATGCTGTGGAGAGGACAGACCAGAGGCCTGCTGGTCTCCGCTCGGGCTGTACTGAGTGCGGGGTGCCCGTGGGCGTCACTCAGCGCTTGGGGGCCTCAGTTTCCTCCTCCATAAAACCTGGGGAAGGTGCAGCTCTATGAAACGACCGCCCCCCACTTCTCCCATTCTCTGATTTTTTCTCTCTTCCTTAGCAGCTGGGGGAGGACATCTAGGCAATTCCCATCTGGTGATCAGTAAGGAGGAGGAGGGGTGATTTCACAGGCATTGCAACGTGGGCCTGAGGTGCCTTCAGCAAGGAGGCAGGGCTCCTGGCACAGCCATTGCTGGGGACTTGGGGGGAAGAGGCAGTGGTGGCATGGGAATCCACCGGGTGCCGCTTGTCCCCTTGGCCGGTGCACCTCCGGAGCTCCTGCAGCCTCAGGACGTCCCGAGTCTCCTGGGCCCTGCTATCCTGGCTGCTCTGGCACTCCCTGCGGGAACCTAGAAACCACTGAGAGGCAGGTCGGGGGGGTGAGGTTGAACCAGGGCAAAGATCTGGTTCTCAGTCCGGGTCTGTTAGAATTGCAGCCCAGATTCTAGAACTCCAGGCTCCAGGGCAGAGAAAGAGATGCACACGGGGTTTCAGGGGACCGCAGCAAGTGGTCAGCCCCCGCGAAGCCGGAACGGGAGCACCCTGTGCCCTGGGCCTACTCATCCACCCACGACAGGTGCCGAAGCCACTCACCTGGCATCCAGCAGACAGCCGGCCCTGCACGGGGGCCGCAGAAGTCTAGTTACCTTGTACTAAAATTCCTGATCAACAGCCCCCCTGCCCCGCCCCACGTCCACAGTAACACAGCGCAGGAGACGGCGAACAGCAACAATGAGAAACAAGAAAGGCAAGGCATGTACACTTCCACAGCGAAAGTAACACACAAATGTTACTGGAGAAAATGCCAGTTTGCATTAAAGGTCAAATCAAGATAACTTTCATTGTCCCTTTTGGGTTGGGGAGGGTCTGCAGGGCGAGGTGGTGCATCCCAGGGTTCCATGAAGCCCTCTGTCCCTTTCCCCAGCCCGCCACAATGCGACACTTCACACCGTCTCTGGAAGGGAGAGGAGCCTCCGTGGACCACAGGGGCATTCCCATTGGCACGTGGGTGGTGGCGGGGGGGGACAGAGGAGGGCTGGGCAGGCAGAGGGGAGTGACGGTGAGAAGCAGGGAGGCCAGGGCTGCAGCCGGCAGAACTCAAGTGTTCAGATCGTGGGAAGGGTCACGGCAGAGCGGACGCCTGGCTGCTGGTTAACGGAGGTGCCGCGGAGGGCGCGGGAGATCCCACGGCTGAGAAAGGCGCCTGTGTGGTGCGCGCTGCATGCTGGGGGTTCGGGGTGGGGGGGAAGGTGGGGAGCGGGGCGCGGGCGTGGGAAGGTGGGGAGTGCGGCGGGAATGGGAAGCTTGCGACGCTGCTTGCTCTGCCGTCCTCTGTGTTGCCTGTGTGGTCCTAAAAAGTCCCTTCAAGGGGCTCTGTGGTCACCTGTCAGGGTCACACAGCATCTTTTTTTTAAATAACTTTTTCTCTTCTTTTCAAAGATAATTCCTGTGTGACCCTGGGGTGGGGATGTGAGGCTGGGAATGCTCATCTGACAATTACTGGTACGAAACTAGATCCATGAGCTCCAAACCTCCTCCAGAAATTTAGGAGAGCAGGAAGTTTTCGAGCCAGTTGCCTTGGAGTGAAGTGCCATCTTCTGCTTCCCCTGCAGTATGTTGAAAGGATTGCTGTAGGAGCCTCGGGTGTCCCTGCTTGGAGAGGGAGTGGGCCCAGCGGCACCAGAACTGCCACCACTTAGGTGGGACATGCTTGGGAGCGGGTCCTAAATGTCTCCCCTCCCTCCCTGTCTCTCCCTTCCCTTCCTTAACTACATTCTCAACCTTTCCAGGTTCTTCCAGACCTTTCGGTTGTGAACCACCTAAAGATGAAAAAAAAAAGGGAAACTAAGGGAGGGTCTTGTAGTGTCTTCTGGGATTTAAGCAAAAAGGATGAACCCTACAGGATCTAGAATCCTAATTTTGGACCATCCCCTGGTTCTGGGGGTGTCACCGGGGCAGTGATCCCAGATCTATGCTGGAAGAACAGTCAGGGTACCCCCTCCCCTACTTTGGTTCTAGAACTCCTCATTCTGCCCCGTGTTTATAAGGTGCCCATCTTTCCTCTGCTAAATCGTGCGATGCTGGAGTGGAGAGGGACATGGGGCCAACTCAGGCATCTCACTGAAATGTTTTGCCAACGCTTTTCCGACTAACTGCAGTGTGTGAAGGAAGAGAAGTCACAATCCTAATAACTTGTCCTGAGAATCCACTTCCCTGCCTTTCTTTCTGGTGGCAGGTTTGTCTAGAAGCAGTTCTGAAAGGAGGGTCTGATGCAGCTAAGGTTGGCATCGGGTGGGGAGGGCCGCTCACATCAAGGTGATGGGCTTTTGAAGCAGCTGCAGGAGGAAGCCAAGAAAGCATCCCGGCAGACTCTGCATGCAAGAGGGGAACGTGGCGGGAGCCCCCTGAGGACCAGCTAAGGCAGGGTGACCCTTGGTGTCTACAGAGTGAAGAGTGACAAGCGGGAGTGTGCCGGGCAGCGGGAGAGGCACGCAGGCACAAACCGCACACGTGGGGAAGCCCACACTGGCCATGCAGGCAAGGGAGGGTGATGCCATACCAGTGGGCACGGGGCATCCAGTCCGTCCAGCCCTGGTAACCCCGGCTCCCCTTTCTCTCCTTTAAAACCTCGGTGTCCCTGTTCACAAAACCAACCACGATGATTATTTAGGTCAAGGCTGGCCAGCTCCGACTGTGGCGTGGAGAGGCCCAGTGCTACCCTGGCCAGGATGCAGGACCCTCGAGGCATCTACAAGTAAACCCCAGATCCCAGTTGATTCCCGTCTCCCCGGTTCAGCTTTTGTGCTCTCTCTGGCTCCTGGGAGAGTTGAGCTTTGGAACGTGTACATCCAGCCCCCTCTCCATCTAGACTCACTTGGAGGAAACACAGGTGAGCTTCAACTTTAGCGCATCATAATTTCAGGACCTTCAAATGGGTTGAGGGACACTTGAGAAGCCCGGCATATGTGCCAAGAATCATTCCTCACTGGCTGGTTTGGGAAGGCTTCGTGGGGTTCTGTCTACAGATTTTGGTCTGCAGCTTTACAGGTTTTAGCCGGATGGCTGGTGAGCATTGGGAGGCTGTGTATAAAAGCCCCTTTCTGGCCTCATTCTGCCCAGTTTGGGGCATAGATGGCCCTCAGGAAACGCTAAACCCCCGGTGTCCTGCATCCTGACCAAGTGGGGATTCAGACAGCTTGAACTGCTGGCCACAGAGGTGGCCGTGAAACGAAGAAGGCAAATGGGGGGTGGGTTTCACAATTGCTACACTGGCTTCCAAAGCCAGCCTGGAGCTAAGAGCCGAGGCCTGCTCCCAAATCCCTTTCCTCGTGGTGTCTCCACTTCCACACATCAATTGTTCGGCATCTTCAAAGGAAAGGGCTTTAGCGGGAATTACTTGCAGCTGTGGTTTTAGGGCAACACCAACAGCAGGCAGAATTTCATCAGTCACATGAACAGGTTGGTTTTGGTAGCATCAGTGGAGACATTTGGTTTTCATCTTTTTATTTGCCTTCTTTGTTTCCAGCTTGCAAACCTCAAGGAAAAACCCAGAACAACCAAGTGATAGATGGAAACATACCAATGGACAGGGGGCATCTAATCCAGGCGCTCCTTGGTCTCCCTTATCCCCCTTAGGCCCTCTAGAGCCTTTCTTCCCCCTCTCCCCCTGTAAATAATGGTTTAGTCCAAGAAAAAAAAATAACATCAAAACTTTAGGATCAATTCATGTGTTAACGTTAGAGACAGAAAAAAAAAAAAATGAAAGAGGGAGAAATAGATTCTCTCAAGTAGGATATTCTCCCCAGTAGGATTAGGGGTCAGTCCCTTAGCCCACCCCTCGAAGAACCTGAGAATTTGGCTAAGGCAGGTGTGGAGGGGCTGGGGAGCAATAGGGCTGAGAGCCAGAGGTGGGAGGAAATGCAGATGGACGATACTGGTTGCCAGTTTTGCTAATTCTGAGCCCAGAGTGCATCTATAATGAACAGGGGGACCCACTTCCTTCTCTTTGAGGGTTCATTTTTGAAAGGGTCTGGCCTGACAGCTTTTGTCCCAACTGGTTTTCGTCCCTTTGATATTCTATGAGGAGGCAAGGTGATTTTGTTTAGAGCCCTGGGGTGTGTGTCTGCATGTGGATGTGAATGCGGTGTGTAGGCGTGTGCACATACATGGTTGTGCATGTGTGTATATGAGCTTGCGCATGTGTACACAAGTGTGTGCGTGTACTAGTGTGTGCTCGCACGTGTGTGTACAAGTGCATGTGTGTATGTGTGTGTCCAAGGCTCATAGGTGGCACCTGGTTCTCAGCTGGGTCCTCCCGTTTTATGTGTGTCTCTGGTCCGTCCTGGTCTGAAGTCATAGGCAGCTATTTGTATATGGGTATGTTGGTTCAAGAAATTCATTTGTTTCTGAAAAGCTTCAGTAAACATTGTCTTTCTAAACTGAACCCTATTTTGTATGTGTCAGGGTCACTCTCCATTTAAAGCGGGGCTATGGGAAATTCTTTGTAATGAATTTGAGTTTGGATTTTTATATGTTGGGTTTCTCTATAAAGGGGTCAAGTGTGCCCTTGGAGAGTCTTCCTGGGAACTCTCCTCCTCTACAGAAGGCCAGTTGTCTAATGCTTGGGGGCTTCCACAGTGTCCCTTGGGGTGGGCGGCCAAGTGGTCAGAGCAAACGCTTGGAGCCAGAATAGGATTTGCCTCTTATCAGCCACGTGACTTTGGGAACTTATTTAACCTCTCTGAGCCTCAGTTTCTTCATCTGTAAAATGGGGATAATAACACCTCCCTCAAAACTTTGTTGCGATACATATAGCTGATTCACTTTGTTATACAGCAGAAACTAACACACCATTTTAAAGCAGTTATACTCCAATAAAGATGTTTAAAAAAAAACTTTGTTGCGAGGTCTTTGTGCACATTTAGTGCTTAATACTAAATGTGCACTAATACAGTGGGTGCTCAGTAAATGACAGTGGCTTCATAAAGATAGCAGTAACGATCGCTACTTCTTGTCAGCTAGTATAGGAGCCAAGGCTGCTGCCAGCGGCACGGTCTTGTGTCTACCGTGTTCCCGCAGTGGAAGGCTGCAGGGTTCCTTAGAGGGAGGCAATGGATAAGGATACTTCTGACATTTCTCCAGGTCTTTGGAAATTACCCACATTTCTTGATTCCAGAGGTTGCCTGCAATTGCCAACACATCTTTCTAAGTGAGTTTTCTAAAATGCAGATGCTTACTTAGAAAATGAGATGTGTTCAAGAGGAAACGTGTATATGCATCTTAGGGGTCATCTCATTGGCTCTAAGATACGCCCACCAATGAGGAAGTCATGGCACGATTAATCTGCAGACAGTGGACAAGCAAAACCACTAGCTGTTTGGAGGGGGAAGCCCCATGGGAAACTTTCTCAGGAATGTGGCCCCTTATTCTCTTGGGTCAGGCCAGTGCAAAAGTGAGCACAGTTCCCTAAATTCAGAGGGTGAGAGAAGCTCCCGGGGAGTGGGGGACGGTGATGATGTGCCTGTGGGTAACAGAGGGTCAGCGGTGGTCCCTTCAGGATGGGAAACTTGCACTCTGGCCCGTCATGTTCTAAGGCCACAGGAAATAGCCTTCATTGGGTGCCCCTTGAAGACAGTAGAGTAGTAACCTCACCTCCATCCTCCCTGCTCCCCGAAGAGGACACGAAAAGGGCCCTGGTGCAGAGGGGATTCTAGCTGGTACGGGAGAGGGGCAAAGAGAGTCAAGCAGCAGGGGTTTCTTAAAAAAATAAACAAATGTACAAAACTGCGTTTAGAGGAAATAAATTGAAGTTGGGGGAGTGGAAGGGAAAGGATGCAGGCTATGGGATTATTATAATGGGGTGAACATATCTAGAGGGAGAAATAGTGAAGGAGTAAAGGAAAGAAGAAGCAGGTCCAGGCCGATAGAGAGAGCAGAGGAGGGAGAGCTAGGAGGTAAGGGGGCCTGGGGAAGCAAGACACGCACACACACAAGTGTGCACACACACATGTACACCCAGGCACACACATGCACTCTCCCACACTCACACACATGTACACACACACACACACACACACACACACACCCCAGGTGGCACCTCTCGCAGAGTGGCAGGAGCCTCACTGCACGCTCTCGGACCTTTCAGTTGGCTGGCTTGCAGGCAGCTCCACGGTTACACCCAATTTTCCTGGTACCCAAATTGCCAAATTCACACCACCCTTTATCCTCTGATGGACTGTTTCATCCTAAAAGTGGCTCCTGGGCCAAATTCACAGAGCTGTTAAGGGACAGGAGAATGCCCCTAGTGACAAGGACAGAATTTTTCCCCTGGCATGTGTGTCCCCTTGGAAAACTGCCTATCTTGGGCTCTGGGCCTTGGCCACCAATACAAGGACCGTCCTCCTTCCATGAGCAGAAAGGAGACTCCAAGACCATCCTCTGGCGGGACTTGGAGAAGCATGGCTTTAAGGCTGTGAGATAGGATAACAGACGCTGGGGCACCCGCCTGAGCCTCTCTGACGGGGACCCCGGGTGTGATGGGGGCAAAGTTTGGGAGCCCCCTTCCACACTCGGTGGGCACGGGGGTTTTGAACATCTCCAGCTTCACCTCCACAAGAAACAGTGAAGCTTCCAACCAGAATGTCATCTAAGCACTCCTGGCCTTTTACTTTGACGAAAGTGTCAGCTTTCTGAGCTTCCAGGCAGCAGAAAACACTGGTCAGGGCACAGCGCTGACTCTGCCTGGACCTTTCTTCATTTTGGAGGCTTTTATTACCAAGCCCTCATCTCTCCCCTCAGAAGTCCCGTTAGGGCCGGTGGTATAAAGAGGTCTGGAAGAGAAGGTGAGATGTAGGTGGGACTCTTCTAGGACGTTCTGGCATCCAGAGAGTCAGATGTCTTGGATGGAAGAATAAGCTGGTCCTTGATTTGGAAACCTGCCCTTCAGAAGAAGTCGACTGGTTCTTTATGGTGCACTCAGAGGAAGGTTCAGGTACCTTGCCTGTTTTCTGGACTTGTCTTTTACTAAGTGACATATTGCTGATTTATATGTGGGACTGGGGGGAAGTATATAAAACCTTGGACACGGCAAGTGGAGAAGAAATATTTCCCCACTGGATCGTGGGGACTCAGCGGCTTATTCAATGACCTCGGTTCCTTGAGCATCAGAGCCACCAGCCTCCTGCCCCCTGTCCACCTGCCTGCCCTCTAGAGCACAGTCACCACCACTGGGAGGACTAGCTTTGCAGCCTTCAAATGCCCAGTGCCTCAAGCCAACTGAAAAAGTCATAAGAGATAGGTTTAACAAGTGTTAATCGAATTAACAAAGAACACTGGAACACTTTAGACATAAATTAGAAAGGAGGTTAGTATGTCAACTGAGAGGTGCAATGATCAATTATTTTAGTGGCCTAAATTCTTGGATGCCACAGTAACGAAGGTGGGCTTCCCAGCCTGCCTGAACAGGCTGGCCCATTTCTGGAAGTAGGTCTGTTTATTCCAGGGGTTTCTAGACTTGGGCTCCCCATGGATGGTCTGGGAGGGGTCGCTCTGCCCCTTCCTTCTTGTTCACAGAATATATGGGACAAATTGATTGCTTTTGACCAGCTGCCAGAAAGGGAAATTTAGGAATATGGAAGCGTTCAATAAATCGATCTTAAATGGAGGAGACTTGCATTGATGCCAGATATAAACGTACAGATTCCGGCATGTTCTAGCCATAAACACGGCTATCGGTGTTCAAAGATCAGTGGAAGGCCTGGGTTCTGGAAGCCACCTGCTCTGTCTCTAACACTCCTGCGAACTCAGAACACGTTATCATAGTTCAGGGCCTCGTTTCTCCATCGGTTCGTCCCACTCCTCTTTTACCTCTAAGATCCTTGCGTATTATTCCCACTAGAAGATGCTCTTGGGCTTCTAGGGGACGTGCATCCCACTGAGAACCCCTGTGATGAGGCAGCCAATGAGACATTCTAGAAACGAACCCAAAAGTCATCCCTCGGTCAGGTGGAGTGAGATGATCTCTCCTGGGCACAAATGTGCCACGTGTCATGTGCCATCAGGTGGCTGTGGGTGCTGTGGACACTCAGTAAGTGCGTCCTGGTGAACATGGCAGAAACCAAAGGGACAGCTGGGGGCCTCGAAAGGCACGATTTGTTTCATAGTCCTGCCGATTCTTCCCAAGAGAAATAATGGCTGGGATGGTTTTTTAAAGGATTGGCTGTGTACAACAGCTGTCTGCTTGTTCTTGGAACTGGGATTTATTTTCTCTCTCACCAGTGGCCTGGGATGCCTGGTAAAACTAAGTGTCAGAAGACTAGGACTCAGCAACGATGGATATAAAAGTATCATTTAGGGGCCCATTATCAGGGCAACCTAGAGAGAGCCGGGCATGTGACTCCTGTTACTGGATGGCAATGCTAATCTGATGGCTGCCCTGGGATTCAGCCTCCCTTTTCCACGTGGAAAAATACATGCTTCAATTTCAAGATTAGGTCCCGGGCTCCCTGTATGCTATGGATGAAGCCCCTCACTATAAAGCCTTTTAATTTAGGATGATTTATCTGGAAAAACTGTATTTCCATGTTGGGTCAGGAATCCCCAGTTGGTCATTCCACCTCACCATGATGACATTAGTAAACAGAGCCAAAGTACGAGGACTCAGACTCACCCGGTTTCCTTTGTCCCCGGGTGGTCCGTGTAAACCCTGCAATAAATCAGAGAAACGAAGACACGTTAATGAGAAAGCACAGGATGGCTGTACAGTCCTTCCTTCCAGGCTCATAAAGCTCTTTACCGGTGCCTAATTCATCGGAGACAGGCTTAATTATCCCCATTTTACAGAAGGGGGACAAAGGAGAAAACTGCTCAAGGAACTTGACCTAGAGACAGATAACGAGTTATGGGTCAAGTCAAACACAGTTTTGGTTTTCTCACTCTGCACCAATGCCCTGGCCTGCGACCGAGTTCTTCTAGATGGTTCATGATGAGGACACGGTCTGGGCGCAGAGACCTCTGCTGGAAGGGCAGGTATTCGCATGGCTCTCCCACCAGCCTCTTGCTAGAAAAATGACTCCAAAGCTCCTGAGCCCCTCTTTTCAAGGTGCCAGCTGCTCCCCTTGTCTGTAGCTGGGGAGTGGGCACAAGGCACAGACTGGCCGGAGGTGCCTACTTAGCCAAAGCACAGCCGAGCATGGAACCCACGAACAAGTGTATGACCTTCAAGCGGGTGGGAAACCAAAGTCCTGGCTCTCGTAGGCAGCCGACTTCTATAAGCCAGCAAGGAGACGTCGGCTGCAAATGGAAAGCCAGTCCTGTGGGAAGCTGCCCATCTCAGGAGACGTCCCCTTGCCTCATGGTGATCTGGACCTGGTTCGGTCCCTCCTCGAGGGTAGGGGCCGTGGCACAGTCACCTGTGAGACCCCCGCTGCCTTGAGCACAGAGCCCTGCCGCGGAAGGTGCTCATCTGTGTTTGCTACAGCCAGTCAGACGGTGCACACGGCTGAAGACACGGCTCCCTAACGGGGGCCGTGTGCTCCAGGGTTTGCCTCCAGCGGTGCCCGGCGGGGACGTCCTAGAGCGTGGGCTAGTGGCTGTTGGCTGCTTCCACTGCCACAGAACTGAGAGCTGTCGCTTGGCCCTGGATTTTTTGCCCCAGGCTCTGGGTATTCTCTTTTGACAGTGCTTCTGTGGGGGACCAGGGCAGGTGGAGAGCAACCTCTGATCCCACGAGACTTACAGGAAGCCCAGCTGCTCCCGTTGGTCCTGTCATCCCAGGGTCGCCTTTGCTGCCCTGAAACCGGAGAAAGAACACATAAGCCTTCTCTGACATGGTAACAACCTCCCGTCAGCCATTTTCTGTTTTCATACAAAACTTGGGAAACCTTTCCAGTCTCTTCAAAGAGACCCCCCCGCCCCACAAGGAAGCAAGGGCGGGGTGAAGGTGGGGTGACTGCTGAGGACTCTGCCCCGAGGAGGGGGCTGGGAAGCCTCTCTCACCCTCCCTCCACGGAGCCTGGCCCCCCAAGGCCCTTAGGAAGGACTGGACAGTGTCTAGCGGGGGTGCTAGCTGGCCAGAGGCAGAAGCAGGGGAGGAGAACACGGAGCAGGAAACGGGCAAGGGAGACGGGGGAGAACGGGGAGAGGAAGAGAGCTCCGATTTCTCTTTGAAGCTGTGTCACCCCTCGGAGCAGCCACCCTGGTTCCCCAAGTGGCTGGTGATCTCAGGGAAGCCCACGTGTCTCTCCAGAAGCTCCCCACCCTCTCCTCCCTCCCCTCCGCCAGCTGTGGGATCCGAGAGCCCAGCGACAGAGCCCCCGGCGGCAGACGGCAAGAGGGAGAGCTGCTCCCGCAGGCGGAGAGCCCAGCAGACGGCCACTCAGAGGTCCAGCGCCCGAGCTGGCCCCCCAGCGACCCCGGGCCCCACGGTGCGGAAACCGGGCCTGGCTGGGAGGAGCTGATGCCCGGAACTCCTGCCTCCGCCCGCCGCCCGGGCTGCGGGAGACGTGACCCACGGAAGCCGGCCTGAGGCCCAGGTCTCCTGGCTTCCTGATGTCTCCCAGGTTTTCTAACACCACCTGGCACTCTGTTTCATGCCGTATCCCTAAATCACTGCAGAATTGAGGCGTGTCCGGTGACAGCAGGGCCTGGGGCCTTGTGTGGCGCCTGGGACCGATGCCAGGTGACCGGAAGCTGAGTGAAGGAAGCTCTCCAAGTCTCGGTCCACTTGTAGCTACAAAATGAGCACCTCAGGCCTGCCTGCCCCGCCATGGGCTGGGAGGATCATCAAGAGAAGACATGGATGAGGTGCTTGCCGGGTCGAGGAGGAACGGATCGGGGCCGAGATGGCTGGGCTGACGCGGTGGCCCTGTGGGCTGCAGGCGCAGGGGCTGAGGACCCGAGGCTGAGAGGGGCAGCAGGGCCCCTTGTCCTGGTGGTCCAGGCTCCCGGCTCGCTGAGCACTCACCCTCTCTCCCTTTGGTCCCGCTGGGCCTGGAACTCCAATTGGTCCTGGAGTACCCTGGGGAGGTGAAAGCGCAGAGGTGAGGGTCCTGACGCCGAGGGGAGCCCCGGGAGCCCCGCGCGACACCTGGAGATGAGCAAGGTCCAGAGGCCCAGTTTTCAGGGTTGGCGAGGCCAGGCTTGTTCAGGGCGGTCATTGGACTGGGCCGCGTTCCTGTTTGGGTTTGGGGGCCTCGGGGAGAGAGCGCCTCCCCCCTGCCTCAGAGCCAGATTTGAGGAAGGTACCCCTTTGGTTTCACAACCAAGCTTGCCAAGGCTGAAAACGGCAGAACAGTTGCTTAGTTTGCTCCCAGAAGCGCTCGGGAGGGAGTCGACGCCATCCCAGGGGTGGGGAGGCCGGGGGCTGGCACCCCTTTGCTGACGCAGCTCCACATGCAGCGGGAGGGTCTTCATGCCACAGAGACCGATGCAGACGCACACACAGAGGCAGGCGTGGGAGGGTCATTCAGCCACCGCCCACTCCACCCGCCCCCACTGTGGGCCCTGGCCCTGGCCTTCAGCCTCCGGCCAGGCCTTCCGTCCCCATCCCAGGCCCTAGGGAACAGGCTGGATTGGAGAGTGGATTAGTATGCTTCGGATGCCTGCTGACACTGGCCCGGCAGGGAGGTGTGTCCTAAGCACTCCTGACTCGGGGCTGCAGCCCAGGGGGGGCAGCTGGAGCATCAGAGCTGTGTTGATTAGAGACACAGCAGGGCTTGCTAAGGCATAATTAAACATCTTCTCCAGGTTCCTAATTTACGGCCCGACTAGACGAAGTCTGTATTTCCAAGCTTCCTATTGCTCTGCCTCGGTGATTATATTTCTTGCTCAGGACATGAGGACTGGGCCTGGGCCTGTGGGCGGTTCCCGGTGGTGCTCCGAATGTAGCTGTGATAGGCAGGGCAGGAGCAAGGTGGGGAAAGGCTGATTTACTTTACATGAAAATAAAAAAGAGGATAAGATGTTCTCGGTGGCCCCTCTGAGGGAAGAAGGAAAGCTGTGGACATCTGCGACAGAGTGTCAGAATAGCATTCTGGAGTCACTGGCCAGCTTCAAGTCCTGCCTCAAAGGCCTATAACTGTGATATTGGAGAAGTTTCTTGGCTTCTCTAAGGATCAGTTTTCCCACCTGTAAAATGGGAATAATAGCATGAGTGTCTGCTTCCTAGGTTGCGGCCAGGTTAGAATGGATGAATACATGTCACACATTTGGTGCTGGGCCTGACACCTAGGAAGTGTCCAGTAAATGTCCTGGCAGGGTAGGATCACTCTTCCCATAAACATTTTCCTTTAAGGTTGTGTTATTGATTTTATAAGAACAAAACCCTTCAGGTCCAAAGGGGACAGAATATATGAATGTGCACCGCTCCCCTCTGTCCAATATGAATGAAATAAGTAGTTGAGAGGAAAGTCATGGTTTCTCTGATTCCAGCCACAGATAATGCCCCGAGCCCAGATTGGCCACCTGGGAAAGGTGTGCTAGGTGCAAGGAGGATGGAAAGAAAGGGACTGTGGTGGGGGGCAGCTGTGGTGCCACAGGAAGTGAAAGGTGTGGTTGTGACATGCCGTCAGAACACTGAGCTGGGACTCGCCTGTGTGCTCCTAAGTGCTACACCTGCCCTCACCCATCAGTGCGGCCCCCACCCACATACACACCAGACTGATGGTTGCACAGGACTAGAAAGCCCTTGTGGGCAGACAGGAGATGGACAGAGCTCACAGCATGAAGACAACACAGCATGACGGGCACATACAGACACTTGTGTTTGGTGGGGATGAGTCACGGCCCAGACCCCTAGGGCTGGGGTCCCAGGCTGAAGTCAGCACTCCTTTAGGAACAGAGTCTTTGCTGCTGGAGCAGCCTCCCACCCCACAGCCAGTGTTCTGGAAATTCAGATTTGAGGACCCTGGGTGCATTCTACGGACAGGGAAATTTAGATGAAGGCCAGCTGTCTTTGGTCAAGAGGCCTAAATAAGCACTTCTGAACTGAGCACAGATGGCACTTTCTGGTGTTGGTGGTGGGATAAGGCATGACTCACTGAAAAAATGAGGCCACAGCAGGACAGACAAAAGGGATTACAGGCCAGGGGTGGGTTGGGGAGGGTGGGTTGAGGGGTAATGGAGAAGTGACACTCACCGGTGGCCCAGGCCTGCCGTCCAAACCTGAAGCTCCCTGGACAAAGGGAACAGTTTGACCAAAAGAAGGGGAAGGGAGGAATGGGAGGGAGAAAAAGGGACCAGGGAGGGAAGAGGTGAGTGAAGCAGTGACTCTGGACAGACATAAATGCTGGTAATTAAACAAAATGGGAGAAATAAGCTTGGGAGGACAGGTAATGTATTCACATGAAAACCAACAAAAACATGGAGACACTGAGTGCAGTGTGGCCAACTGCTGAGCAAGCTGGGTGGAGATCAGTGCAGGTGGCCGTTCCGATCCTCTGTGCCCCCTGCTCCCCTCTCTCCTTTCATCCTCTCTCAGAAACCTCTCTTCCAAGGGATTGCAGTGTTCCAGGGAAAGAGATATAGAAAGTAAATTCATGGAGAGGTGTCTGGAACCAGAGCTAGTGCATCCTTCCCGGGACCAGTCTTACTTGGGGAAGACACGCCTACATGGCAGGTGGGGCCCAGGTAAGGGTGGTCTTCCCAGCCTTTTTTGCATACCTGTTGAGGCGAGGCCGCACTGGGGGACCCCAGGAGGCTCAGCATTGAATTACAGCATCCAGCTTTGAAATCTGGGTAGAAGCTGGCCTACTTCAACTTCAGCTAGGTGGGAGGAGTTGGGGCCTTGAGTGATAATACTAATGATGCCTGACATTCCTCTGGCATTTGACAGTTTGCAAAGCTTAACGCAAACTCAATCCATTCATATTATCCCAGACAAGGCCTCTTTTATAGAAAAAGCCTTTAGGGGCAGCTGACTGGGACAGAGGTCTAAGGCCATGTATCCCTTGGAATAAACTGTCTGGCAGGTGGGATGCTATTAAGACCCACTCACTATGCAGCATCCAGTGATATATACAGTGGGAATTAGAGCTCTTGTTCCAATGCTGGGCTATGACGCTGCCCCTACAACCCACCTAGGAGAACAGGGGTACAATTCTCTGATGATGCCAATAAGACAAAGCAGGGAGAGAGCAACTGGGACACCCTAGGCCAGTAAGGACTGAGTTCTTGAAATCTGCTTCCAACTGAGCCTCAGAAAGGAGCCTAGGCCTCAGAATTTTAAAGGTGGGGGGATACCCCCAGGTAAGGGAGGGCAGGGAGCTGCTTCCTCCTGGGGGAAGGGTGTTGGGTAGCAGGATCCTACAGGGCCTCGCTTCTGAGTCTTAGGACCACATAATTCTGGGACCAATCTTGCGTATGGCCTAGAGAGTTGTGGTTCTCAAACCCAGCTACAACGTCAGCATGTCCCGGGGTGATGTTAAATAATACAGATGACTGGGCCCTACCCCAGCCCAATTCAAACAGAATACAGCATACTTGAAAAGCTCCAGGCGGTTCCAATGTGCAGCCAGCACTGAGAACCACTTCTGTAGGGCAAATAAGAGGAACGCAATAGCATGTGCCTGGAAACACAGGCTGCTGCTATAGGAAGTAAAACACTGAGGGGAAGCCTAAAAACAGAACTTTAGCTAAACATCCATATACTTTGTCTATGCAGCGTTAATACTGAGTTATCTTGAGAGGTCTGGCGCAGAGGGCATGAACTGGAGTTTTTGGGGCCATACGTGAGCCACTGACATATTTTGTATGGGTTGCAGCATTGCAGATAATTTTGATTTAATATTAGAAAATGAGGAGATATCCCATCAAATGCCAGAGGTGTAGCTTCCTTAGAAAAATTAGAATATGCAGAAATACTGGACCCTCATTCCCCCGAAGCAACAGTCAGCTGAACTGAGTAGGGCTGTTACCACAGTCCCCGCCACTCCTTATTGTCCCTCTGACGTCCACGTTAGTTGCCCTTTATGAACACTGCTTGCTCTGTTGTTTTCTTAAGCTAGCCAAAGCACTTCTCTGTACCCATGTCTCTATCAAAAGTTGAAAAATTAAAGATAGACTGGGTACTTTTTCTTTCGTCTGGCGCTTGCTTTGTTTATATTACCTGTATGGTCTTCATTTCAACCCCTGACTGAATTCCCCAATGTTCACTAGGGTTATTGGAGCCATGAAGGTGAACAAGGAGAGGTTTGTGGTTGAGTTGGGGTGGGCAGGAAGGCGCTTTAATAGTAAAAAGTACTTAGTCATTTTGGACACAGCTTAAGACATGGGAAAGTGTCTGCTAAAGTCATCAGTTTACTGTAGTCTGTCAAGCGAATCAGCTCCTTAAATATTCCCACATTTGATGCACTAATGAGGTGTAATCATACCTTTTGTTCTTGCTGTTTGGTTGCTGTGATTACATTAACCAGACCTTCAAACCCTGCCAAGCTGGGGCATCTGGGCTTCCCATCATTCCTCTGCTTTTTACAGCTTCCTGGGGGTGGGAACTGGCCTTGTGCCCAGCACAGAGGAAGCCTTCGTGGCTGGAAAGAGCCCTTTGCAAGGCTGTGGCCTCAGTGAAGGAGCAGCCTCTGGTGTAGCCAGGCCATCGACTTCACATATGACCTCAAGTGACTCACTTTTTTCTCCGGGCCCACCAATAAAATGATTATAGGGAATCCTAAAGTCCCTTCCAGATCTTGAAAAACAAACAAGAAAAGAGTGCCAGCCTCACTGGGGTGTGAGGGAGGATGGAGCCCAGGGCTCCGGGATGGGTGGAGGGACGCGCTCACCTGGAGACAGGTGAGGCAGTGATGAGACCATCAGTCACTGGAGCTTGGGGCAAAGGAATTCGCCCAGTCCAGGCCCGACATCCGGAGATGCAAATGCCTTCTGAGCAGCCCCTGTCCTGACCTGGAGCCTTTAGCTGAGATCAGAGATCTCAGGGAACCAAGATGTGAATGGCCTTAGCCTGCTGGGACCAGAGGATCTGACTTTTTGCAAGCTTTTCTGCTGTGGCCAGTGCTTAAGAGCAGAGAGCAGGGGCTCTCTTGGGGTCTGCCTGGGAAAGTAGGAGAGACATGAATACTCTATTGTCCCAATGCTCCCAAGTCCTCTAAGCTTGGCCCCATTAAGGGCAGATTTTTATTGCCTCAAACAAGCACAAGTAGGGCCTAAGGCTGTTCTCTGGCCCCTTCTGGCTCCCAGCTGGGTCCTCCTTGGGGTGGGGGGCTTTGTCGTATTCAGATTCACATTCCTCCAGAACCTAGGCCAGGTCCAGCCCAGAGGAGGCCCTCGGTAAGAGAGTTAGAGCCTACGGTCTCGTCCGGGTGGGAAAGCAAAACCCCACGGAGCTCTGGAATGCTCAGAACTTTAGAACCTCGAGTTTTCCAGTCGCCTTCTCCCAGGGCCCTGCCCAGCACCTCGTCAGGACCACCCGGCCAGGCTCCTCACACCAGTTTGCTGGGTGCACGATACTTACGGGTAATCCCAGAGGACCTCGGTCTCCTTTTTCTCCCTGGACGCCCTTTTCTCCTTTTCCTCCATCTAGTCCTGCTTCCCCCTGAAGGAAAGGGAGATGGGCGAGATCACAGAAGGGCATGGCCCAGACAACTCGTTCTTGCATTCTGGGGTCCTGCAGATGGGGATGGGTGGTGGGGAGGGATGGTAGATAGAGGAGGGAGGAGGTGGAGGTGCCTGACCCAGGGGTGGCAGGCTGGGGACTCCAAGAATTGCTGAATTCTTAGCCTGGCTCTGCCTCAGTTACAGTCAGTTACTACAGAGTATCTCTGTGGTAACTTTGAGGTCCCCAAAGGGAAAAGGGATGGCAGGAGTAGAGACAAACCCATAGGTCAGTTCCAGGTCAGGCTTTGGCATAGATGACCATTTGCATAGCAGAAAAACTGGGACCCTGCAGATACTGGATGGCGAATGCCTGAAATGCCACCACTGGAGCTCTGAGGCTCCCACACTAACCAGGAGAGGAAACTGCCTAATAGTCCCCTGGAGAACGCCAGTGTAGGAGACAAGGGCTGTTGTCATGCCAGCAGCCTCCAGCCCCTCTTATCCATTTGAAATGCTGGGGTTGGGAGCTGGGAGAGTCCCAGGCCAGAGTCCAGTGGGCTTGGCCCTGGGAAGGGGTCCCTTGCTATGACACCCTCTGTCTGCCACCTATACTTCAGGGTGAGTGAAGGGTCTGGGGCAGGTTACATGGAAAAAGGATTTCATCACTGGCTAAGAATCTAACCTGTCACTCTGTAGGGTTGATTGATGGATGGGAAAATTCTGAATCCAAAGCCTGCCCAGTGTCAATGATGGATGTTAACAGGACCACAGGACTTTATTCTGTCCTAATGGTACCCCACTGGCTGAAGTGTCACATGATTTCGTTTAGGGAAGGGGTCAGCTGGGTCCCCTGTCTCTGAAGCATTTTCTCTCTTTTCTGCCTTCACTGACACAGCACCTTCACCCAACCTCTTCACCCAGCACCTGTCACGTGATCTCTTCTTACCTTTGGTCCAGGAACGCCTTGGAGCCCCTGCATTTGGAACCAAAACAAAGCACCTCTGGTTAAGTTGACTTCCTTGTCCACAAGTTGGACCACAAAAAAGCAAGGGCTTAGGGTACAGAGCCTGGCCTGGGGCCCCTGCCCAGGAGAGGTAGAAGGGAATGTTAAGGGGGGGCCAGCTTAGGACTTCCTGGGGTGGGGTCTGAGCCAGGCTTCCCCAGCCAGGGACTGAGAATCTCTCTGTGGCCCTCACAGCTGACTCATGAGAGAAGATTCAGAGTTTCATGAAGGCAAAATTCAGAGGGAACACAGCAAAAATTAAATAATATGTGCAAAGTGCTTAGAGTAGCATCTGGCACATAGTAAGTTGCAATATACTTTGGCTACTGTCATTATTACTACTACTACTACTACTACTACTACTACTACTACTACTACTACTACTTGTACCAATGACAATGGGTGGCCCATCACCACGGGGACTGTGAACCCGGCAGAGGCAAGGACCAGCATCTGTTGGTTTAGGATGCTTGGGGACCCTCGAGGAACAATGCATAGGGGACCCTTTAAAGGTGCCTTATCATCTGTAACTATGGAAAGGCCAATCCAGTGGGGCTGGTTTTAAATGGGTCACTTTCTATTTTAATCCTGGTCTTCTTGCTGGCTGGTTAGCAGGAATAAAAGAGGGAGAGGAGCAGATGTCTGATGGCAAAGGGCAGAACCGAGTGACAGAATGACTCCTACTCCTGCAAGGAGGGACCAGAGCCTAGGACCGGACCTCGGGGCTGCCATGCCAGTCAACTGTTTCCAGGAAACCAGGCGATGGCCAGGCTCCTTGGTGTCACAGAGATGATGCCTGTTTAAGGTGGGAGGGAAGAGGAGCAGGGAGGGGCTTGTGGATGTGAAAATCCCACCGTAGAAGCAGGAGGTGATAGTGATCTAAGGTTGAGGTTAAGCCCAGTGATTGCCATGGGGAGGGGATGTTAGGGACCTAATCACAGTGGACTGAAACACAGACAAGCCCTCCAAACTTACCGGAGGTCCGGGAGGTCCCTCTGGCCCTGGTGGCCCAGGAACCTAGAAGCCAAAGGGAGACAGTTAGCCCACTCCCTGTTATACTGTAAGGGGTCCTGCCTTCTGCCATAGCCTGGGGTCCGGCTAGGGACTGCAAGGCCGAAGGACAGAACTACCAGCACACAGTCTCCCAAACAAAGGCTTAGAACAGGTCAGAAACTCACAGCAACTCATCAGCCTGCACAGCGTTTCGAAAAAACAAACAAACAAACAAACAAACATTGCCATGAAATACCCTCAAAATGTCTATTCTTCTGGATATTTTTGAAAAACCAGAAAATCTGGCCGCCTCAGGCTCTTGTTCTTGCATGGCAACAGTTGCCTGGAGCTCAATGAGAGCTTTCCCTTCCGGGTGGGGCTTGAGTTCTTCGGTTTACCTCAGTCCTCACCACTCCCTATTATTTTTAACCCAGACTTCTTGCATTCATTTGTTGCATGCCTGGTCCTGGTTGGCATTTGGGTTTGAGACCTTTAGCTTAAAGGAAGAGAGACTGGTTGTCTGGAATGGGGGGAGACTGAGATGCTTCTGAAGAATATTCCTCAAGCTCCCCAGGTTTGTAACAGACAGGATGGGGACTGTGGGTCTCCGTTTCTCTTGAGGGCAGGTTAAAGTCAAAGAGATTCGGACTGGACAGAGAACACGAAGGAACCCAGGGCGGTCTTCCTCTCTACGGAGGATGCCGCGCAGGGTAGATTCTGTCCCTGGTGAAGACGGACATCCATTTGTCCACAGTCAGCCACCCAAGAGGCAGGAAGGAGACCCGCCTGCTGGCCCCCCTCACTTCGGCTTCTGGACTCTCCTTGGGCACCTCACCTTCCCAGGGACAGAATCCCCTGGAGGGTGGCCAGCATGGGGACCCTCTGCCAGGTGACTATAAAGGGAGCCTCTGCACTGGGCAGACAGGGGATCCCTGTTGTCGCTTGGGACATGTGGACTTCTTAACTCCATAATACTATAGTCTCCTTGCAGGGAACTCAATCTTTGGAAACTCTACGTTCTTAAAAAAAAAAGTTTACTGCTTTTTTTCTTATTATAAACAAGTAATTCATATATCTTGATTGGGGTAGAGATTATATAAATCTATGCATGTATTAAAATTCATAGAACTGTCAAAAAGTCAATTTTACCGTATTATCATTTTACTATATGATAATTTAAAAAATAAAAAAACGTAAAGGAATACAAATTCATTAACATATTAGTAAATTAAAGAGAACTGAAAGAAGAAAAAAGAATAAATAGCTCTGAGTAATGCTAATATTTTGCTTTATTTCCTTCTACTCTTTTTTGATGTATAAAATGTATTTGAATGTATGGCTATACTTACGATGATATCATATATATATAAAATTTGGTCCTCTTCTCTTTTTCACTTAACACAAAACCCATTTTTCCGTTTTTTGTATGTTCCCCACAAGCCTGGTTTCAATGTTGATGTGTTATTCATTGACTGGAATAAAAATGAATTCCTACCTAGCCAGGGCTTGGAGCAGGGCTTGGCATAAGGAAAGCTCTCCAGCATGGGGACTATTATTACCATTAGTATTTTGTGGTAAGTTATTTAATCATTTCCTTCTTGTTAGAAATGCAGGCTGTTCCCAATTTTTAGTTTAAGTACATCTGGAAGGAACATTTTTGCATATTATGCTTTTCCTGAATTTCAGAGCATTTCTTTAGGAGCCTATCCAAATAAATAACATATATGTTATACAATCAGTTCTGTGTTACTAAATGCAGATGGGGTTTGGTGACACTGAAGGGTGACCGAGGGTTTGGTGGTCTCTCTCTGCGGTGGTGTCTGGGTGGCCCAGGCCCTTCCACCAAATAGCCTCTCCCTCACGTATCCTCGACCTCTGTTGCTTTCCTGGCTCTTACCCTGAGCCTGATTCCCTCCCATGTTATGAGAAGCTGGCTTCCATCCTGACTACCGCTCACTCCACTCTTCTCCCCTTTTCCCTTAACCACCACACTTCTCAAAAGAATAATGCCTCTCTCTGGAAACCCTACCTCTGGAGCTTCTAGGCAAACTCCAACAGAGTCTTCAAGACCCTGCTCCAATGACCCATCTTCTGGGGTGCTCACCCGACTCCCTGAGCTGCTGCCATTCTAGTGCCCACGACTGGGCACTGTTTGCTGCACAGGGATGGTCTTATTTTCCTGTCTCCAGGCTCTAGCACTGGAATGGAACATGGCAGGTGCTGTGTGAATACTGCTGAGGGACTTGATTAATGGGAAGACTGTGGAGCAGACCTGTGGGTCCTTGCTGACCCCTGAGGTGCCCAGGAAATGTTCAGCTTCCTGCACTCCTCCTGTGTCAGGCAGTTGTGAGTTTCTTTCTAGAGCACGGAAGTGATGTGCACACTGGAGAGACTGTGGTGTGACAAGGTCCCTGTCAAATAATCCCTGTGACACAAGCAGCAGAGCAGGCACAACCTACCTCCACTCCTGGGTCACCCTTCTCCCCGGGTTCTCCTTTCTCTCCCTGTGGGCACAAAACAACATGGCGTGGATGCCAGCACTCGGGGGATCCTGGGACAGACACCCTCAAATCTGTGACAAACCTGACCAGTACTAGACTAGGCCTAGATATCAGCAAGGACCACCTGGGAGGCTGCAGAGGTAGCTGGCCTGAAGGACGAAGGCCAGGGCAGGGGACTTGTGATCACTGACTTCCTGAATCTGAGGTTCTAGCACGTGGGAGGAGAGGCTGATATTCTGTATGGATCCTGCGGGGCAGAGGCCCTAGGATGGACCTGGGACTCGTTTCTAACCAGTAGAATATGGTCTATTGGCAAAGATGATGGGATGTCACTCTTGTGATTATGTTACAAGCTTACGTTACAAATTATACATGTTATACAAATGATAGGTTAAGACTGTGTTACAAGTATGTTACACACACACACACACACACACACACACACTCACACACCTGTCTTGCTAGGATGCACTGAGAGATGCCTGCTGGCCTTGGTCTTGAAAAAGCAAGCTGCTATAATATGATCTGCCTACTAGAGGGAAGGCCGAGTGGCCGGGAACTGTAGGTGGCCTCTAGGAGCTGAGGGAGTCGTTGCTACTATAGAAGGAACTGAAAATTATGCCAGTAGCAGTGAGCTTGGAAGAGGACCCCAGCTCTAGATGGGGCTGCAGCTGGATGGCACCCTGACTGGGCAGAGGCCCCAGCTGTGATGGGCCTGGACCCCTGACCCACGAAAGCTGTGCCATAATACGTGTGTTGTTTTAAGCCACTGAATTTGTGGTGACTTGTTATGCAGCTACAGAAAGTGAATACGGCTCTAGAAGCGGAGCCAGGGCCAAGGGGGTGGAGGGCGGTTGATGAGGGTACCTCACACCACATCGGAAGCATTCCCTCCAGCTTGGAGGTGACATGTCAGGAGGCTACCAGCTGCCTGCCTGTCCCAGCTGAGTGGGGCAGCCACAGTCAGTGGCCTTCGAGGGATCCTGCACTGGGTCAGAGGTGGGATTGGTGGACCTCTGAGGTTCTTTCTACTTCTAAGAGGAGAATTCCGAGTCCAAGATTCTAGCACCTTGGAACTATGTTGGCCCCTGGAGATGGAGGCCACCACGCTGTGAGCGGAGGGAGCTGGAACCCCTGTTGACACCCAACTGCCCCTCAGGGAGTAGCTGCTCATCCAGAGGACCCTCCCATCCCCAGGCTGAGCAGGCAGGCTGGCGGCCAGTGCAGCTTCATCACAGCACCAGGCACCCGCCAGGCAGGTGACCTCAGTGAGGGCGCCCCGCTTGCTTGCCCTCATCAGCAGAGGCCTGCTGACCACCCTGATGCTCGGCCCCCTCGCCTTACCGTGAATCCTGGGAGCCCGATTGGGCCAGGCAATCCGGTCACTCCAGCTCTCCCTTGGTCACCTGGTTCTCCTTTCTCCCCTGTTGGGCCGTCTAGACCCTAGAGATCGAAAAAGATCGCTGTTAGTCAAGGGCAAGGTCATCACACTGAGGTCTGGGACCTGCCGTGGCATGCACGTGGGGCCGCCTTCCTCCAAGGGCAGGTGTCTAGGGTGCTGCCTGGAAACCATGAAGCCCAGAGAAGCCTCCCAAGTCAAGCCAGAGGCCTAGCTGGCCTGGGCTAAGGTCCCTTGTTTGTACCTCTCCTGGGTCTAGGGCTGTCCCTATACTCTCCTGGGTATAGGTATGCTGTCCCGAGAGGCAGTTTTACACTCCCAACAACTCAGTGAGGTATCCAGGGAAGGCATTATCATCCCCATTTTAATTTTACTCTTTTTTGTTAAGTCAAATTTATCAATTTTTTTCCTTAATGAATTATGCATTTGGTGTTGTAGCTAAGAAATCTCTTTTTTTTTTTCCCCTCCCTTGACCACACGGCTTGTGGGATCTCAGCTCCCTAACCAGGGATTGAACCTGGGCCACGGCAGTGAAAGTCTGGAATCCTAACCACTAGGCCACCAGCGAATTTCCAATCATCCCCATTTTAGAGATGAGAAAACCGAGGCTCTGCCAGGCTCAGTGACTTTCCCGTGGACACAGATAGGAGATGACAGAACAAGACCCAGGTCTCTTGAGGTGGGAAACTGGGCTTTATAAAGCTTGAGGGGAAAACGGGTGAGCGCCCTGTCCCCAGCTCCCGGCTCCGGTTTCCAGCTGCAGCTGGCACAGCGCACAGCCACATCATGCTGGGTGGGCCCCGGCACTCACCGGTGGGCCTGGCTGCCCCATCTCCCCTTTCTCCCCCTTCTCTCCTGGGTTCCCCGGAAGGCCGTCTTCTCCCTTCAGTCCTGCAGGTCCAGCCTTTCCTGGGGGGCCTTGGGGACCAGGAGGGCCCACATCTCCCGGTTTGCCTCGAGGTCCCTGGAGAAAAGATCAACAACACGTATTAGATACACTGATGGAGAAACGAGGGGCAAGAACAAGAAAGAATGGCCGGGTGGGGGTTGCTGAGGGTACAAAGGACTCGGCTCTTCGGCGCTTGATTGGACCAGCCAGAGAGCCTGTCCAGCTCCCGGTGGGAATCTGAGGGGCCGCAGCCCATCCCAGCGTGGGTCAGCCTGGCTCCTCCTGGGGCTCGGCTGGGCTTCCAGAGGTGGGCCTCCCCTCCCCTCTCCCTTCCCCACAAGGCTCCCTTCCAGAGCCTTCTGTACCCTCACCCCCCAGGGCAAAGACTATCTTCAGAGGTTTGTCTGGGAGTGTCCTTACCTTTTCCCCATCGTGTCCGGGAGGGCCGGGCAGTCCAATCTCCCCCTGTAGCCAGAACAACTAAAGGTCACTCTCAGGCCAGAGAAGAACGATAACTTATTTATACAGCACTTCCTACGTCAGGTATCCTCAGCACTCACACAGAAGGTATGTACTTTCACCGACTCCGTTCTGGAGGTGAGGACCCCAGTGCAGGGTTGTGAGCCCAAGGCCTGGAGTTAGTGAAGACTGGATCCCAGTCCGGGCGTTCTGGCTCCACAGTCCACGTTCTAGCCACAACCTTGCACCTCTAACAGCGCAGGCGCTCCCCCGGACGGGTGCTTGCCTCCCTGTTCTCCCTCCCCCCAAACTCAGCCTTCCAGTCCTGGCCCCCACACGGGGACCTCCCTTCACTTCACATCAACCCGAGTCCCTTCTTTAAGTCAGGGAGGGAGATAAAGGAGGTGTGGCCTCTGCTTTGAGGCCAGGTAAACAACCAGCTGCATCACCAAGGCAAGCTGAGAGGAAAGAGCAGTGAATTCCTCCTGATAGATCAGGGAAGGCTTCAGGGAGGAGGTGGCCTTCAAGTTGGGCTTGGAATACGAAGACTTTGAAAGGTAGGGAAAATGCGAAGGGACTTCAGGGCAGAGGACCTCATGAGCAGAGGACAGAGGGGCAAATGTGTTGGCCTTCTGGGAAAAATCACAGGGGTGGGGAGCAGAGGATAAAAGGGAGCAAAGGCAGGAATCGAGGGAGGGGTGAGATTGGGGAGGGGCTCAAGCGCCACGTGCCCTGATGGCGGGTTGGGTCCCTGCTGTGGCTCTGGCTGGGGCGGGGGCTCGTCTAGACCCGGCCCCACCACATCAGAGGGGTCTGTGAATTACAGGAGCCTGAGACAGATAGCAAGGGAAGAAAGGCAGAGCTGAGGATAGGGGCAGTGAAGCGGCGGTGAAGTGGGTGGGCAGGCGGTGCCTTGGAGCTTTGGGGAGAATTGAAGGCTGGAGTGAGGTGGTGGCTCTGGGAACATGAGAAGGACACAGATGAGGGGCAGCCGGGGGTCCCGCGTTCAGAGACACACGCAGGGCTTCTGCAGGGTCTGCGCCCCCCTTGTCAAGACAGTGTTACCTTCTGGCCTGGGATCCCTGGAGCTCCGGGTGGGCCAATCTGCCCAGGAAGACCAGGGGGCCCCTAGGAAAGGAAAGAAAGACACATGGGAGAACTTTCCAACTGAGGAGGGGTGGCCTGTCTCCAGAGAAGTGTATGTGGAGGCTGGTTTATAGAGATTGGTCATTTCCAAATATTTCATCAGGGGCAGGAACACTTTTTTTTGCAGAAGAAATATGGAGACCCCACAGTGTAAGGCAGATAAGCACTGAGTGTGTCTGGATTAAAGTGGGGGGCAGGGACCCTAGGGCCACGCTTATCAGCCTCTCCCTCCCTGTCCATCTACACCCTGGGGGCTCCTTGGGCTCCAAGAAGATAAATCTGACCTTCCCTGACAGTGACTTAAAAATGTCTCCAGGAAGCAACCTAAATGTCCATCAACAGCTGAACATCTGGCATATTCATACAATGGAATACTAAGCAGCAGTGAAAAAAGAACCAAGCACTGCACAGGCCATGCCATAGAAGGAAGAAACCCTGACACATTATGCAGAGCAAAAGAAGCCAGATGCAGACACCTACATACTGTGTGATTCCATTCATAAGAAACTCTAGAACTAAAGACAAATTAAGCTATGGTGAGAGAAAGCAGATCAGTGGTGGCTCGGGGTTGGGCATAAGTGTGGGATTGACTCCTGAGGTGCATGAAGGAACTTTCTGAAGTGATTGGGGTGGTGGGTACATGGGTATATATATTTGTCAAAACTCAGCCAATTCTACACCTAAAATGGGTACATTTTATTGCATGTAAATGATTAATTCAAGGTTGATTTTTTAAATTAAAAAAAATGTTTCGGAAAGTTTTGCTTCAAAGAGTTATTTCAAATAATCTATTTTAATGTTTCCAAATGAAGCTCACTGTTTCCAGAATCATGTGGTTAATACCAGTTTCTGGGATTGGGGCACTGTACGACTGGTGCTTAATTCTGTCTAAGTGTGTTTTGTGGCACATGGCCACTAAAAATATTAAATGACATAAAATGTGAGTTAGTTTGAGAACGTTGTGATCTCCCCTCTCTTCTCTGCCTTGGAAGTTAAACCTGGTGGTAATCATTTTAGCTACAAATATTTACTGAAAGCCTGTCACTGGTAGGCACACGTGCAAAATCCAGGCTTGGAATTCACAGGTTTTCCAGATGCAGAGAATGAAATTGATTTCTAGGAAAGAGGGAAAGGTAGAGAGTCGCTACTGAGTTTTTTTAGGATTATGCACTTTATTAGCAAAAGATTGGGTAAAAGGAGAACATGAAAACATCCTCCTCTATACCACTATTTCCTTGACACAGCTGCAACAAGAACCAGTATTTGTCCTGTGACAGGAGTGCACCACCGGGTCGGTGAAGAGCTACTCCAGACGACAGCCATGACCCTGCTCAGGCTCAGGTCAGCCCCTGCCCCAGCACTACAGGGTCAACCCTAACCTTCTGGAGGCGAGACCTCCAGTCCTAGCCTCCAGGCTGCCCTCCACCAGCCCTCAGCCCAGTGCCCGGGGAAATCAGGAAGGAGGACTCACCATCAAGGCCAGGGTCCGGATCTCCTAAAAACCAACACCATGCGATCAGTTGAAGGGCAAATAAGAGCCACATGGAGGGTCCCCTCGGCCCAGTCCTGGAAACGTGGGCGCTGGGCCCCTCGAAGGAGCACAGTAGAGGTAGACCCTCTTGGGGGGCCTGTGCCTTCCAGCCCCGCCCCACCCTCACCTCTCCCCTCCCCGAGGCTTGTAGTCACTGGGCAGGGAGCACCCCGCGAGCACCAGACGCTATCCTACAACAGATTCCTACGTGCCCTAACATGGACGGCAAATTGTCTCTTTACAAGAGCGGGAGGGAAGCAGCATCTCCTGTTCCTTCTGTTTGTTTGGGGTTTTTTTTGGCCTCGCAGCATGGGGGATCTTAGGTCCCTGACCAGGGATCGAATGCATGCCCCCTGCAGTGGAAGGGCGGAGTCTGAACCACCGGGACTGTCAGGGAAGTTCCTCCCATTCTTTCTAATCATTCACTGGGACCCTTCCTTGATCTTCCCTCTTCTCCTAGAACCCAGGTTTAAAGCTCTGATTGTACCTCCCTTTAAACAGACAGACACAATAGAACAAAACATGGCACCACTGGAAAAATAAATTAGAGGGACAACTCTTGGCATTAAAAAAAATAACGGTACAGCTTGTAAATGGATTCACATAGGTACAAAGATTCCTTTAAAGGAGCGGTTCTCAATCTGGGGTGATTTTGTCCCCCTGGAGACATTTGGCAATGTGCAGAGGCATATTTTGGTTGTCATAGCTGGGAGTGGGGAGGCATCTATGGGCATCTAGTGGGTAGAGACCAGGCATGCTGTTGAACATCCTCCAGCACACGGGACAGGCTTCCCCACAACCAACGTTACCCAGCCCCAAATGTCAGTGGCGCCCAGGTTGAGAAGCCCCGCTTTTAAACGAGGGTACCTTATGAACCTGAAATATGATTACATTGACACAAAGGTAGATGTGTTGCAGGAAGACAGATTCTACCATGTGAAGGAGGAGGGTGTGTGCTGGAGAAATGGAGTCCTAGAACCCCAAGTGGGCCAGCACCCCGCAGGCGCCAGGAATCCCCAGTTATGGCTCTTGGTGACCCAGAGCCAGGGTACCTGGCCAGCTGGGCCCAGACCCAAAGCCAGGCCATCTGGATTTCAAATGAGAGGGCCGTGTGCATGGGGGCTGCATGGGGGAGGCCGAAGGAGAGGAGGCAAGGGGATGAATCCCCGGAAGCTCTGCCCAGCGGCCTGGCCTCAGGGACATGAGTCAGGGTGTTGGGATGCTCAGCTCTCTCATCACACAGCCCGGAGGCCCATGAGCACCTCCAGGTCTCCCGTCGCTGGGTAGGCCCCGCTCACCTGGAGAGCCTCGTTGATGTTTCCGTTGTAGTCCACCATCTCTCCTTTCCCGGGTTCGCCCTTGGAGCCCTACGAGACAAAGGAGACCTGCACCCAGGGCCTGGGCCAGCGGGGACCTCAGGACAAGCGCCTCTGCTCTCTACCATCACTGGCTGCACAGGGGATGCAGAGCAGCTGGGGCGGCTACTGGGGGCTCCAAACACTCTCAGAGGATGCCCAGGGGCTCCAGAACCAAAGAGAAGACTCCGTGTGAGAACCCTGGACTAGACAGACCTGGGGGAGACTGAGTCCGATCGTGGCTGCAATGTCAGACCTCCTATCTGGGGCCAGAAAGCTCTTCCCTGCTCCCCCCACCCCCCGCAAGGCCCCGGGGACAAGCCACTTCACCCTGTGACCCCAGGGAGGTGAGATGTGGTGCTATGACTCTGGGTGAGAGATGCACGTACCTTGGGGCCAGCAGGTCCCTGCTCTCCAGCTGCTCCAGGCTCCCCCTGTTGCACGACAAAATTGGAGTGAAATGGGCACAAAGTCGGGTACAGAGAATCTGGTGTCCCCAGATGGGCCGTGTGTTAGGGTACTCAGAGGGGGCCAGGAGGCTCAGCTCAGCTCAGGCTGAGAGGCGCAGGGCTCCCTGTGCATCCCGTGCTGGCTCCACCCCTTGGGACGCACCTCCACCGGCCAGCAAGCCCCTCTCCCTCCCAGCTCCCTCCAGCTTCTTGCTGGAAGATCTTCTTTCTGTCCCACGTTAGTTGTTGGTGATTCCACCCATGTCCGTCTGGCCACCTCCCCCCCCTCCCCTAAGTCAGCCACCTCCTCGGGAGCAGGGACCAGACCCTCTGCCCCTCTTTATTTCTATCCTGCTCAAGGAGCAAGGGCTCAGAAAGTTTTTGCCAATTGCCTGGGTGGTTGACAATTGCCGTGGACAGCCCAGGCGGTTCCTGTCTGCTGGTGAAAGACCCAAACTGTGGGAGGAAACATGGGGGCCAGGGCGAGGCATTAGAACACCCAGCCTCCTGGAGCAGGTCGGGATGGGGGGGATTTGTTCCTGTTGGAAACAGGGCAGAACTGTGGGGAATAAATGAAACGTGGTGTAAATTGTGAAAGGCAAACCATAGTTCCAATTGTTCTGGGATAATGTGAACACTGAACACATTTTAGAAAATCAAGACAGAAAGTAAAAAAAAGGGAAAACAAACGCTTTAATATAAGTCAACTGCTGCCGACCCTGCCCTTGGCCGGCTCAAGGAGCCTCGCCTCCAGGTAACCTGCCCTGCACCTCCCCAAGCCCACAGCCTTTCAGTCACGGCGCACCTGCGAAGGACACAGCAGCACCAGGCTGACCCATCCACAGGGAGTAGCTGGAGGGAAGTGGGGCCCCGTCTTTACCAGTGTTGTGGGAGCTAGCAGAAGCAGGGGCTCCGGGTCTCTCCCCAGATCCAGCGTCCCATCCCTGGGCCTGCCTTTGCCTGGCCGCCGTCTCAGTGGAAGTTCTCCAAAGCCCGAGGCGACCAGGAGAGATGGTAGGCACGAGTCATGGCCGTCAGCCCTGTGCCTGGAGGCCCAGCAGCAGGACGGCCAAGACTCTCTCTCTGTCTCTCTCTCTGAACTCCCAAGCTGACCCTCATCCTGCAGCTCTTAGATCTGGGGGCTCCTGTACCTTGTCTCCTTGCCGTCCTGGGGTGCCCGCCTGGCCATCAGCTCCAGCTTCCCCCTGGGCAAGAGGAGAGAGATGGGTGAGGGCACACGGGGCGGCTGGGACTGCTGCTTCAGGGGCAAAAGATGGTCTTGCTATTGATGTTCTAGTAAGTGTCTCTGGGTCTCTGTCTCTTTCCCTGCTGGCTTCTACTAACTCACCCCATTCCACCTGTCTGACTCCTTCCCACCCTTGGGCCCCACCCAGGTCTCACCTCCTCCTAGCAGCCCTCCCTGACTACTCCCTTCCTCCTCTGGGCTCTGTGCTGCCAGGCCCTCCTCAGGTCTCGGTTAACACACGCGTGCCCAGTTCTGTCGAGGCCCCTAACTGTGGACTGCCATCAGCCTCCAGGGGCAGGAGGCAGGTCATTTTGGAGCCTGGAACTCTTACACACCACATCAGGTCCTGTCTGGGGGACAGAGGGGAGCGGGAGGGGCCTGGGCACGTGGGGATGGGGTGCCCAGGAGGCCTAGGACAGGAGGAGCAGGGAGAGGTAGGAGGCGGCCCACTCCAAATACTTCATTCATTCAAGATTTTGCCTGGTCCTGGAAAGAGGACATGAGTCTGGGGACAGTCTTCTAGCTTTCCCTTCCTTTTGTCCTAGGATACAGGGACAAGAGTGACCAGATTTCCCCAACCACAAATCAAGACCCAAGACGTGCCTGGTATCCATGCCCTTCAGGGTCAGCGGGACAGGCTCAGCACCGGGCATGCCCTGGAGGCTGGGTGCTTGTGCCAGGGAAGCTCTATTCTCACCACAGTCACGTGGGAATGTGGCGCTGCGCCCGAGACCCTTCCTGCCACTTCATCTTGCCTGTCTGTGGGGTTCCCTGTGGCTCCCTACACTATATTCCTGCGAATTGTGGGTTTGCTTCTCCTGCTAGATGGTGGGCAAGCCGAGGGCAGGTTCTCGGCAGCTTCACAGCCCGTAGCAGGTCCCTGATAAACGTCGGTGGAATGAATGAGGGTATTGCCTCAAATCATGCAGAGTAATTACTCCTTTCCTTATAAGCTAAGCAAGAGACCCCCTTATTTCCCTGTGCTGCTAAAATAAACCGAGCAATGCAGGAGGCATCCGCTTGGCAGAACTCAAGTCTTACCACTGCAGCTTCCACCCTCCGCAAGGAAAGTGTGGGCAGCCCCATTTGCAGCTGTCCCACTGCTGCAACCTTACCTCCCCGCAGTGCGCCACACCAGGTGGGCCCAGCTGATCCCTGACCTGCAACTGATTTAGAGCCTAAGCTAGGGGCCTTTCTGGTTGTCCTAAGACCTTGCAGCCATTGGTCCTTGAGTCAGTTACATCACAGCCATTTGAATCAATGAGACCATCCATCTGCCCTAGAGATGCTTGGAAGCAGACGCTTGGTCCAAATGACCTTTCTAGAATCCACTGGAAACACCACACAGAGCAGGAGAGAAGGCAAGGAGCCCAGGACACGGAGTCCCCAAAATGGACTAAGGATAAAGGCCACAGGCAGACATCTGCCTTGAGCACTGATCCCAGGGAAAGACTCACCTTTGGCCCTGGGAGCCCAGGGAGCCCTGGGGGCCCAGGCTCCCCTCTGCCCCCTCCAATGGAGTTGCCGGCATCACCTTTTTCTCCCTGGGGGTGGAAGGTAGAGTTACCATCACTAGCTCTGGAGGAAGGTGGTTGATCCCTGTCTTTTCTCCCCTCACAGTTCGAAGGACTGAAGGCAGCAGACTGCCTCTCAGTCTATGCTGAATGTTGGGGGACATTAAGGGACTGTGGCCTCCAGGATGGCTGGGGACCAGAGGCCTTCAGAAACCTGGCTGTGGGATTTGAGGAGAGAATGGAGCTGGTTACTGAAGGAGAACGGGTGTAGAGCTAGAACAAGACACCCATCAGGACCAGGATCTAGAGCAGTGTTTCTCAAAGTGTGGTCCCTGGAACACTCCTTCCGCAGGTTGGGAATATTCAAAAAAAGGGGTCTGGTGGCCAAACAATGTTGGAAAGGCAAAGTGAAATGAAGCTTCACAGGCTCTTTCACTGCAGGGTGCTAGGAGCCTCTTAGGCCAAGGTGCCCATGACTCTCTGAGGAGCCTGCTTTATTTATTTAAATTTTTACTGGAGTGTCGTTGATTTACAATGTTGTGTTAGTTTCAGGTACACAGCAAAGTCAATCAGTTATACGTGTACATATGTCTAATCTTTTTTAGATTCTTTTCCCATATAGGCCATTACAGAGTACTGAGTAGAGTTCTGAGGGACCTGTTTTATATAGCTTTCCCCAAACTTATTTGACCCAAGTCTTTTTTTTTTTTTTTTTAAGTGGAATATCTTACGGAGCTCACATACAGTGGAACACACTTTCAGAGCTGGTGCAAAGAAATCAGACCAGGTCATAGCTACTAAATTCTTTGAATTTGGGCATTTTTTTGGCCAATCAGGGCCTCCCATGTGGAAGCCCATGCCTCTGTCCCCTGAAGCACAATCTGGCTGTGTTCCAGCTGCTTTCCCCCAGTCTGGGAGGGACACCTCCGGTGCTGGAGCCCGTGTGAATGTGCAGGGCTAGGAATGTGGGTGGGAATGGACACTGGGGCCTTTACACAGAACCCACCATTCACAGCTGGTTGCTACCCACCTTCTGCCCTAGGAGGCCGAGCAGCCCAGGGGGGCCCGAAGCCCCCTTCTCACCCTGTGGAGGAAATGCAGACAGTTTGGGTTAGGAATTGTTTCTCCAGGATGTCGGCGAAGGCACCAGCCCTCCAGCGTCGGGCCTTGGCCTTCCTCTCTCGTCTCCCTGCCCCTGCATGGGCTCTTCTCGGAAGGACTCCGCTTCCTGCTGGACCCCATCAGGGACCTGACTCCTTCCTCGGGACACTTCACACTGGTGTCGTTATCCTCCCAGTCCTGTGTGGGCGGGGCCCTCAGCACTTACGCAGGGAGAGGGGCCAGGAGCGTTTAGTCACTTTTGGGGGTCTCCTGGGGACAGGCGAGCAGTTCAGAATGCCAGTATTTGGGAAAGGCTTTTTTAAACCGCTTGGCTCTTTTTTATGTTTGTAATGTCTAGCAATTAGATACCCCTGGTCTCTAGGGAGAGCTTTCCATCTACCTCCCCCCTACCTCTAGGGAGGACAAAAACCGTCGAACCAGAACTTCTCCTTTGGAGGAATATTTTGAGAAGTTTGCCTCCTATTATGGGTTGAATTGTGTCCCATGAAAATTCATATGTTGAAGTCCTAACTCCAAGTATCTCAGAATGTGACCTTATTCGGAAATTGGGCCATTGGAGATGTAATTAGCTAAGTTATGAGGTGGGCCCCTGATCCAATATGATTGGTGTCCTTATAAAAAGGGGAAATTTGGACACAGACATGCATATCGGGAGAACACCATGTGAAGATGAAGGCAGAGATTGGGGTGATGCTTCTACAAGCCAAGGTACATCAAGAATGCCAGCAAACTACCAGAAACTAAAAGAGAAGCACGGAACAGATTTTTCTTCACACCCCGCAGAAGGAACTAACCCTGTCGACACCTTGATCTCAGACTTCTGTCCTCAGAACTGTGGGACAATAAATTTCTGTTGTAGAAGCCACACAGTTTGTGGTCCTGTGTTAGGGCAGCCCTAGTACACGAGTACTCCTCCCTAACTAGCTTCTTCCTGAAGAACACTTTTTCTCCCTTATGGCACAAGTCCCAGAGCCCTGCTCTCATTGCAGAAATGAAGGGGTTCCGAGACTGTGGACGACCCCTCACTGCAGCAGTGACAGAACCAGGTCCAGCACCCAGGTCTGCCTTCTATACCACAAAGACTTCACTTTGATTCAGAGTGTCCAGTATCAAGAAGGCCCCTGCCTGGTCAGCATGAGAAGCCCCACTCTCCATAGCCTGAAGGCTAGTGGTTCTCATAGGTAATAATATAAATTGAGGACCCTGGGGTTGTAATGTGCTCACATGTCTCAATGAACTTTTCAGCTGGAGCCACAAAAGATGCCACACCAAGTCTTTAGCTGTCTTCCCCTTGCCACCTGCCCTTGGGTAGAAGCTGAATGACAAAATGGCCTGAGGCAGGCTAAGGGAGGAGAGGAGGGGCAGATAAGGGTCCAGGTGACGAGAGGGATGTGAATCCTGAGGCCCCAGCTGGCCCTGTTGTGCCTGGGCTGTGCCTTTGCCTTTAGCTGGGGCACCCCCTGAAACAGGCCAGGTCTAAGGGAAAGGGTGCGGTCCTGCCCTACAGAGGTCCTGGGGGATGGGGGTGGGGGGAGGGAAAGCTTCCCTTCCTTCTAGGCTTTCCTTCTGGGTACCCAATGGCTTTCAAGGAGAAAGGCTGTGCTCTTGAGTGTGAATTTTCTGAAGCTTTGCCAGGCCATCGAGGCACTCCCTTTTTCCTGGAGACACATGCACCCACCGTACACTGCAAGCAGCACGCCAGCCATAGGGGTGGGGCAGGCAGTGGGGGACCAGCAGAGGCCAGGATGAAGGGAGCACACACTCAAGGACACAGGATCCTACCCTCTGCCCCATCTTTCCCGGCAAACCTGGGGGCCCCGGCTTCCCTGTTGCTCCTGGGTCTCCCTTTGGGGTAAGAAGAGAAAGTCACTGATAAGAGGATGGGGTATGAGTGGTGAGGGATACGAGGGGCAGTAATCATAGACCAGTGTTTCCAGAATACTTGCCTCGTAAGACGCTCCTCTTAAAAAAAGAATGCCCTGGTCAGAAAGTTGGAAAATGCTGCACAAGACCCTGCATGTTTTTTTTTTTTTAGAGTTTCCCAATTTATATTTAGCACAGTAAAGGCTCTGAGAAGGCCTGCAGTAAAGACACCTGCGTAATAGTTTTAACCCTGCATTTCTCAAACGTATTTGACCATGGAAACTTTTTCTCATGTTACATCTCTTATTGTCCTGGATGAGAGAGACAGAGCCCTGTGGGTGCAGGGGGCAACAGTCACCACTGGAGCTGGTGTGAATGCAAACCAGACCGCTGCCCAGGCCAGGATCCAGGCAAGGGGGAGGCATCTGCAGAGCATTCCTGAGGAGCAAGCCCCTCCCGGCAGGCTCTCCTCTGCTCAGTCAGGTCCCCAGCCCCAGGCTAGCCTTCGGGGGGGACCAGGAGCAAAACAACAGCAGCCCCTCCCACCTCCACCCTATGCCTGATGCTCGGTGCAGCCCAGAACGTGGTCTCTGTATCAGTACCTTGGCTCCTGGGATCCCAGGCTCACCCTGTGTGGGAAAAAAACAAGACTCAGGCAAAGAAATGAGAGAGCGAGAGTGAGTGAATGCAGGAGCAGAGGAGTGAAGGCATCTGAGGGTAGGGGAAGCATCTGGCCAGCCCAGGGCTTTCCTCTGCCTAGGACTCGGGCCCCTCCTGGACTGTCCCTTATTCTTCCCCCAGGTGAGAGGGGTGGCAGGTGTGAGGCAGCCCAGGAGGAGGGAGAGGAAGGAAGGGGCATTTGCTTCAGACACGGTGTCCCTGTAAGTGACCTGCTGGGAGATCCACATCGAGCATTTGTGCTTCCGGGGTGTCCCCGCCCATCTGCTGAATTTTGGAGTGCGAAGGAAAGTGCTAGGTTCCTTTCACACTGGCAGGCTGGCAAGACCTTTAGTTGAGGCTGGTAAACCTTTGCCACTTACTTGCAAGGCTTAGTTAAACATCTGTTGTTCAATCTGTGCATCTGGCATAAATGTTGCTTTAAGAGAAGTGGTTCTGAATCCTGTCTGCTCCCTCCTTGGTCCAGTGGCCACCCAATGAGCCCCTGAAGCCCAACTCTCTCCTCTCTCCATCCCTCCCATCCTGCCCCTCAGGTGTTGAGTTACAAGGTCCACTGACCTTCATCCCGGCCACAGCGATTCCAGGAGCCCCCTGGCAGAGAGAAGGAAAGGCATGGGAATTTTCTCACCCAGCGGGAAGCACAGAGGAGGTGGCCAGCCTCCTCTCCCAGCCTCTTCTTGGAGAGATGCGAGATGTGGAGGCTTCTGCCTGCCCCCAGGCCCACAGGGAAGGGGGTTGCTGAGCTTGGCACAGAGGGAGTGGGCCCGAGGAAGAGGCTCTGCACAGCTCAGCTGGGCTCCCTGGGCTTCCCACCCACCTGCTCAGCCCCTAGACCCTCCTGGGGGACTCACAGGGCACTGTGTCAGGCAGCCCATGGCTGGGCTAGACAGGGGCATCCCTGGGTGGAATGCGGGGAGGGCTTCTTGGGACAGGAAGGGAGGAGGAGGGGATGGAGGAGAAAGGGGAGAAAGGGAGAGCCACAGGGAAGGGGGACAACAGTAGATGGCTGAGTTCACCAAGCTCATGGACCCTGAGGGTGCCCGTGGGACTCTCCTCAAGGGAGCTCTCTGGCCCTAAGCCCTGATGGACTGGGGAGCGTCTGGGAGTGAACCCCATTTCCGTATCAGCCCAAGACCACCAACTTTGAGGTAAATAGGCTGCCAAGCACACCACTTAGTAAATTCCAAGTGAAGGTGATTTTCCCACATGGGTCTCAGAACTGCAGCCAGAGCTGGGGGTACCTGAGAGGACTTTTATGACCCACAGATGCCCACAAGGAGGCCTGGCCATGTCGGGAGGGCACTGCTGAGTGACGGCACATGGGCCAAAAAGGAGCACCCCTGCCTGGAAGACAGGCCAGGCAGCAAAGGGGAGAGGACGGGAAGAAATGTGCAGCCCGGCTCCTGTCTTTACAGCAAGACAGGATGTGGGAAGGAGGAGGAGCTGGGAGCGAGGGCTGGGGCTGGGGGAGCTGCCTGGGGGTGGCGTACCTTTGCTCCGTGTTTGCCCGGCATCCCTGGCATGCCCCGTTCTCCCTGAAGGAAGAAACAAGAGAAACAGTGAGAAGAGGACCAGACTCAGGGCCCAAGGTCTTGGCCCTGGAAGCATGGCCTGCAAGGCTGTCAGTGAGAGTGGTTGCTGTGGAAGCTTGGGATGACCGTCCAGCCCATGAGGAGCTTTGAGGCCCCCACCATTGCCGGCAGCCACGGTGGGCCACTCTCCTCAGCAAGGTGGACCTGCACAAGGTCCCAAGTCACAGACCACAGAGCAGGAAAGAGCCCCAGAGAGAGGCCCACCAGGAGCCTGCGTCCAGGGAGGGGGAAAGCGGACTTGCACAAGGTTTCCTGCCTGACGGGGGCCTGGGCTAGGGCCGTGGGCCTGAGCCGCCCACTTGGCCACTTGCCTACTGCATACCTTCCCTCCCTCCCTGGCCTGCTGCCTTCTGCCCATTTTCACTCTGCACGTTTGCATGGGTGGTACTGCTGGCTGAGCCAGACGGGGCTCCGGCCTCTCCTCTTCCCTGGGGTCCTTTTCCTTCCAGGTTCCTTGGGTCTAACTCTTCCCGAGGACATGAGGGCTTTGGCCCCAGGTCGGGGAGGGTCCGCCTGCGCTTTGGGCGGTGGGGGACTGTGGATGGAGGCAGGGCGTGGCCCGGAGCCCCCGAGCCCACCCACTTCTCTGCATTCCTGGCCCTGCCTGGCCAGAGGCACCAGTCACGGGGCTGCTTCTCCAGGATATCACGCTTGGGCTTTGCTCTACCATCTCGGCAGTGTCCTGTCTTTTTGTGCAACCTCTTTACTTCCTGGCGAAAATGCCAAATCTAAGGGGAGGAGTGAGCTCAGGAAGAACAGGGAATGTCCTGCCCTCCTTGGAAGGACACACCAGGAGGAGATGAGGCTGGAGGTGACAGCCAGCAACAACTGGGGGCCGAGAGTAGGTGAGCCAAGACTTACCTGTTGTGTCAGAGAGGGAGGGGTGCAGGGGAGGAAGGAGGCCTTTGTCTCCACGAGTGGAACCCCAAAAGAAGTCCCAGTGTAAGCCCCAGCCAGGGCTCAGGACGCTGTGCAGCATGTGTGGTAGCAGCTCAGACCCTGTGGCCTGGAGGCCACGCTGCATATCCCACAGGCAGAGGGGGAACATGGCCCCACCTGGCCTCCATCTTTTCAGCTGACCTCATCCCTTCCCTGACATCTTACAGGAAGCCCTGGCCCACCCTTCTCCTTGCAGAGGCTGGAGCTACTTCCAACCTTTCCCCTCCATGACTGGGCCTCCACGCTGGCATCCAGAAAAGCGTCCAACACACAGACTGGACAGTAACACTCCTGTACTTTGAAACTGCCACCGCCCGGCGTTGACTGTGGAAAAGGGGCCAGGCTCCTGAGCGTGGCATTCCACCCCTGCTCCTTCCTGGCCTCATCGCCTCACATCCCGACACCTACACTGTTTCTCTGAAAACATCACCCGTTTTCAGAATTCTCTGCCTTTCTGCTATTTCCTCTGCTCAAAAGCTTATTCATCTTTGGGGTGCTGGTCAAATGCCATCTCCCCTTGAAGCTTTTTGCTCTGCCCCATAGCCCAGTGCTGGTTCCTCAGTGCAGCGGGAACCACTGTGTGTATGTAACCTGCATACACAAATCATGTCTGCTGGGGATGGCTTCACCCCCATCCTCTTTGGGCCAAGTCTCTGAATTCTGCAAAAGGCCCAGAAACTTTAGTTCCAAATGCAGGAGCCCTCCCTCACCCGAACCCACCAGGACCCCTGAGCCACAGGCAGGGGTGGTGGAGCTGGACTCAGGAGTGACCACAGCAGACAAGCTGGTGCCCCAGGTCTGCCTCAGGCACTAAATTCTGGTAAATCCCTCTTGTGGGAAAGAGTGGAGAAAGGCACAGTCATTTACTGTGTCTGTTATGTGTCTGGCACTGAGTTAAGCCTTTACATCCTTCTTCTATTCAATCTTTAAGAATCCCCTCTAATCAATGAGGGAGTGGATGTTATTCCTGTTTCACAGGTGAGCAAACCGTGCCTCTGGAAGGCCAGGTATGATTGCCAATGTCACACAGAGCAGGGATTTGGACACAGGTCTTTTGTCTGCCAAGTGCAGGTACCCATTTCTCTCGGCCAACCCCAAGCATCAGATGGACTGGTGTTCCGTCGCTTCCGTTAAACACCCTCTGCAGGCCAAAAGCAGGGCAAAGCCCTCTCTTCTGGATGGCCCTCAGGTCTGTGCCCCATAGGGGTGAAAAGTCAGTGCTCAGACCAGGGCTGTGTCTTTAACCACAGGCACCAGGGAAAAGAGCTGAGCCGGGGCCGGCCTGTGAGCACAGTTCTGCTCTACGGCCAGCAGAGGGCGCCACAGGACTTCATCAGAAGTCTGGCAACAGTGGCTGCAGAGCGCCAGCCGATGGCCCCATCACTCTTTCCTTTGGAGGACCCCTGCTCACATTCCAAACAACCCAACTGGGTTGACTCAGCCCCGAGGACACCAGGCAGAGTTCCCTGGGGTGGGGGCGTACAGGTGGGAGGTCAGCTTGGGCGTCCCTGACTATTCAAGGACCTCCTGTTTGCCCCATTCTTCCTCTTCCCATCTTTCCCTCAGCTTTCCCCCAATACATCTGCCCTCACCTTCCCACCTCCACCGAGGGAGCTGGGCGGGGAGTCAGGAAAGGCTGTCTGTGTGACCCTGCATAAGTCACTTTCTCTCTCTGGGTCTGCAAAGTGGGCTTGGACTAGACACTTCCTACCCACCCCTGCTCCTGAGAGGCCAAAGCTGAGGAGCTGACACTGGGTGTGTTGGCAGCTCCAGAACAAGGCTCCGTGGGGGAGGGAACGTTAGCTCTGGGTAAAACTGCGGCTCTTCGAGGGGCTCAGTGGGTCTCCTCCTGCTCCAGAGGACAGCCTGGGATGCCTCAGCAGGGGAGGAGGCTGGGGTCCGCCCATGCTCTCCAATCTCCCCGTGAGCTGTGCAGAGCAGAACCCTGGGAGTGAGGGTTTCCGGGCTAATCGGGGTTGTCTCCAGCCCATGTTGGTTTGTATATAAAGATACAACCGCACACTCCGGGGAAATCTGGGCCCCTTGGAGCCTCGAAGGAGGCAAGCCTCCTCGTTAGGGTGGCTGACCTTTGCCCCTTCCCTCCCCTCTGGGTCAAGTCTCTTAATTCTCTAGGTGACCCAGGCTCCCTTGATCCCCATCTCGGGGCCTCCCTCACTTCCCACCCCTCTGCTGGGCAGGAAGCAGGGGTGGCCCCGGCTGACCCCACCCTGCGGGCTCATTCCACTCTCATCAGTCTCCTTCTCCAGGGCTTGTCTCCAGGGGCTTGCCCCAGCCTGACCTCTGAACCGGTGGCTGGGCTCATTCTGCGCCAGAAAACATTGATTCTGGACGGTGGGAGAGGTGAGAGCAGGCTGAGAGTCATGATCAAGGACTCCAGGGTGGCTGAGGGCAGGGCATTCGTTTGCAGGGGTGGTGGGACTGGGGATGGGGAGCATTTCCGGGGCCATTGCTAAAGGGAGGACATTGACACAGCGTGTGCACAGAGCTTTTCCTCGTGGCATGGCTTCGCAAGAGCACATCTAGAGGCTCCTTCTTTCCCGTTTCACTTCGTAAAAGTTATTTTGCTTAAAAGGTTTACGTTTGGAATTGTCCTAAATTTAGATCCACTAACTCACTAACGTCTTAGTTGGGGAGGGAGCGCTCATAGTCTGCCAAAACGCGAGGGCCCCAATTTATCTCCTGTACCTCCTGTCCTCCCAGCAGGGAGCTCGGCCACCGGATCCGGGCCATCCAGCAGCTGGGAAAGTGGGCGCTCCAAGCATTACAAAGGGTCTTGCCCCAGATGCACGGAGCATGGGCAGTGGTTGCTGTTGTGGAACCCAGCCTGCGACCCCCAGGCCAGCCCTGCCCTGCCTACCACCTGGGAGACTGGCTCTTTAACCTTGGTGCCAAGAACCAAGGATGCTGGCTGGCTGGCCTGGAAGGGGTGGACTCCAGTCTTTGTGGCCAAGTGCTGGGGTGAGCACAGTGGCTGCCCTGAATGACCTTGAAGGCCATCCAAGCCCCCACTTTTACGACGCCACTGACTCCAGCTGCCCCTGCGCAGAGTTCGCACCAGCATCAATAGGTTCTCTAGTCTGGTCCCGCTTCCAGGTGGGAGGACCCATCCTTTACCCAGATGACAGGATGGAAGCGAGCTCCTTGGAGCACAAACCGGTCGTGCTCTGCTCTTAATTGGTGATTTACTGTTTGTTGAACAAGCGGGGCAGGGACTTGGCAAGAAGACATAGTCTCGAAAGAGGTGGGGGGCTTCCAGGTCAGCTCCCCAGCTGAGCAAAGGTCAGGCCAGAGAAGCAGGGGGAGACGCGTAGACCTCCCTAACGTGAGGCTCCCGCTGCAGCCCAGCTGCGGGTGAGGAGGGCCCTGGGCCCGAGCAGCTCCTCACGGACTCTTTGTTCTCTGCAGGGGAGAAGTGTGGGGAGTGGAGGGCTTGGGGGAGGCCAGCAGGTGACTCAGGCCTTAAGTCTGGACCAGGGCCCTTTCCTGGGTTGGAAAAGCTGGGCGAGGAGGGCTAATGTCTTTCTCTTCCCTAAAGAGTTCCCAGGACTCCCTTCCGGGAGAAAGGCAGCTCGGCTCCCTCTTCTCTGCCCTAGCCAGCTCCAGACTGGAGAGGCCTGGGACCACGGAAACGCCAGGTCCTCTGGTAATTAGGGCCGGCAGGAAGTGATCCGGGGAATTACCGGGGTCAGGCACCCCATCGAAGGCCAGGGCTTTGGAAGGGCGGCCGGCTTGTAATCTCGATTTGAGATCAGTTGATTTTGTAGTTAGTTCCAAAAAGAAAAGTCAGCTCTAATTAATCTGGGGACTTTGGAGTGCAGGAGAAACAGGGCCCAGAGAGCACAGGCTGGGGGTTGGAGTCTGGCGGAGCGGGAGTCCCATCAGCCCCCACGAGGCCTCAGATCTGGGGCCCGTGTCTCAGCTCCCTGATCTGCTTTAATTGAAATGGTCTGGATGCCCCCGCTGGGAATTCATGGCTTTGAAAGCAAGCGCTGTCCCCGCTCCAGAAGGCTCCTGCGTCTACGGTTTCCATCTGCATGGAGTGCTCTGCTGCACGTGAGTGTGGCAGGGAGCCTGGGGTGCAGGGAGGTTTCAGGAGGTTTCTCCACTGGGGTGCAGGGCTGAGACAGCTGCCTTCTCCTGGCTTTACTGGAGGTCCTGGGACCATGCCAGCTCCCTGGGGAAGCATTCGGGTGGAATCAGTGCCAATGGGCAAAGCACTCCCCTTCCTCGGTTCTTTGACTAAAACACACCAAGTACCCCAAGTTCTCTGCCTTAGATGCTCCAGGTCCTGCTCATAGAGAGCCTGGGAGGCTCGGAGGAGGGCCTGAATCCAGCCACAACCTTCTCACAAGAAGGAAAACAGCCCAACTCCCTCTTACTTTCCTTCTAGTAGAGGAAGTGGGGGTCTGGGAGGGGAGGTGTTTGGAAATCATGGGTCCCCCCAGGTTCATAAGACCCAGGTAGTAAAGTCATTTAGAACAAGGCTTTGGGGCCAGACAGATCTGGCCTCACTGCTTTGTAGTTGTGGCCCTTTGTGGATTCACCTCTGTGAACCTTGGTTTGCTCATCTGTAAATTGGGGTTAAGAATAAAACCTCCCTCACAGGGTGGTTATAAGGATCCAATGAGATGAGGCAAGCCAAGTGCCCCGTACAGCTTGGCACAAAGAGGCCCAGTAAGGTAGATATAATAATACTAGTTATCATTCGACAGAAGCGTGTCCACCCACGTGACGCCTTGCTCTGACTAGCAGGTCAGAATGATCCTGCCCTTTTGCAGAAGGATTGAGGAGGGGTGAGGAGGTGGGCGGGGTGGGCGTGCTTCTGCTCCTCACACCCTTGCTCCAGTGCCCTAGCCAGCCGACCATAGGGCCCATCGGATCTCCTCCCCGGGACTCCCTGTTTCTGGGGAGCCCCGCAGCCTCCAGGGGGAGCACCTGCAGTTACAGGCTGAGTGAGCAAGGGGCTCTCGCAACCTGCCTCCTCTGGTCTGAAGACGCACAGCCGGCAGCCTGCAGGAGAGCTCTGGTCCTTCATGCAACCCCCAAGGCTTAACACCCAGACCACCACATGCGTCAAACTCACCCCCCACTGCCAAGACGGGCGGACCAGCTCTGATGTGCTTAGATATAAGCTCTCACCAGGTTTTGTGATCCACACACAGTCTGACAATACTCGTAGATCCTCTTGAAAGAGAGCCAAGGTTGTAATGTTTTAAACACACTTTGCGTCTTGCAACATATTTAAAGTAGATTGGCGTCATAAATTTGGATCAAATAGGTACCACATGGGCACACAACAATACTCACAGTGTCCAGGCCGCGGGGCTGGGGCAGCACAGGGCCCGCGGGCGACCCTGGGCTGTGATCTCAAGGAGCTGGTGGAGATGCTGCCCTGCTGGCCTGGCTGGCCTTTGAGAGGATGCCAGGCTGGGACCAGCTGCCAGGGTGGTGGTGGTGGTGGTGGTGGATGGAACTAATCATCAGCAAACCTCACAGGATGAGAAACGTCTTTGCTGAGAGTTAAATTCCACCCCTTACTGAAAGAAGGGCCCCGCGTGTGTGTCAAGTTGCCGGGACAGAGCAATGGAAGCAGATGTGGAGGGTCCATCAGTTACCCTGCGGGTCCCCTCATGCCCTGAACGCAAGGGGCGTCTTGGGGCCTCCGTCCCAGCTTGGTGTCCCCACCCACCAGTATGGAGTGGTGGGTGGGAGCAAACTCATTTTCTCAGCATCCGTGACCAAGCTGCCCTTCGTGTTGGTACCTCCTCCCCAGGCCTCATTCCAGGCAGAGAGCAGAGAGGGAGGAGGAGAGAGAAAAAGAGATCTGATGGACGCCCCAGGAAAGAGCCTGGGGGCTAACCCTCCACATTCCAGAGAAACCACAGGGGAGGCTGCTCTGTGCACAGATGGCTTAGCCTGGGGTGAGACCCCCTGAGCAGACATTCACTTCTGCACCGGAGCGAGACGACTGGCTTCCAGGTTCGGACTCATGAGACCTAGCTTCCAATTCCAGCATGACTGTTCACCAGCTGTGCAACCTTGGGCAAAGTATTAACCTCTCTGAGCTTCTCATCTAGACAGTGGGGATAATGCGCTCAAACTACTGGGCCATGGTGAGGATGAGTCAGAGAGGGAGTGAATGGACTTTGGCTAAACCAGAGATGTGAAGTATTGCTGCCCTTGTCCTTGGGCACCAGACTCTTCATCTCAGAATTCTGACAGGAAGCAAACTGCTGCCTGGGCATGGTGATCACTGGGGCTGGGGCAGTGGGACGGGCACTCATAGCCTCCTGAGTATAGCTTGACCTTGAGGAATGACCCCCAAGTCCTTGGGGTCAGACTCTTTGCTGCTGGCCATCGGTCTCCAGTGCACGCCCTTTGGCCTCTGTTGGACTAGGAGGCTGTGGCTTCGGGGATGACAGGACAAGGGTCCCAGCAGAGTGAGGGCCAGCATAGAGACAAGGGCGCTGAGACCACCCAGTGGCTCCAGGAGCGCCTACTGAAAAGTCTCAAGGACAGGCTGGGAGAAGAGGAGGCAGCAGGATCCTTCCAGAAACCCAGAGAGGCTAGCAGCCTCACAGCCCCTCCGGATTCCAGGAGAAGAGGCCGTTGTGGAAGGGCAGGGGGTGGTCCAGCAGAGAAAGAAAGAGTGGGGAGCATGAGTTGAGCATGAAGGAGAAGGGCCTTCTCAGTTCCTCGAGAGCCCTAAGAGCACTGATGCTTCTGACAAGCCCTGGATGCGGATGAAGAAAGGCCTGGACTGGAGGGGCCTGATCATCAAGCCAGGGTGGGGTGGCGGGCTGCTCCTCTCTAGCGGGTACGGAGCCAACTCTGTTCTTAGGAAGCTGTAGCTTCCCTGAGCTGGAAGGGATTTTAGTCCAGTCTCCCATCTGATACAGAAGCTTCTCTTAACACATCCCAGACCCATAGTTATCCAGCCTCTCCTTGAATACCTCGGGTGACGGGGAGCTCCCTCCTTCTCAAGGTAGCCATCTGTACTGCTCTACCCTTAGTCATGCACCCTTCCATGCTCGAGCCTTCTCTAGCAGCCCTGAGCCTTTTCTCCCCAGAGCAGGCTTCCCAGGGGTCAGAAGCTGCCCCTCCATCCGCAGGACCATACTAGTTTTCCCTGCAAATTCAGTGCAGCCAGGGCTGAATGATTCCTCCCACAATCTGAGCCCAGAATTGCCAAAATCATGGAACCAGGCCCTCTAGCACCATGACACCCCAGCCCCAAGCTGACGCCTCTCCATCCTCAGGGCAGCAGACCCCCAACCTCCTTCCTGGATGAACTAGACTTCCCGTTGGCAGGAGAGTGCAGACGCCTACCATAGTATGGATGCCAGCTGCGGGCAACCCCTTGATCCCGGGGGAAACTGCTGCCCTGAAGTTTCTTCACAGTTTGAAAGAGCTAGTCTGGTTGCTAATGGGAAAGCCGACGCTGTGCTGCATCAGGAGAGGCAGTAAATGCTGTGAGTCTGCGTGAGTGGGTGGAGGCAACCTCGGGGGCTGTAATTTCCACTTCCTGACACAGTACAAACTTTGCAGTTTATGCAGAACTAATGAAAGATCTCTTGGGTCCTGCCATTTCACCCACCAAGCACCCGTAAAACAATGCGGTGACAGCAGCTGCCCGATCACAGAGCTACAGGGCGTGTGGAATGTGCTTCTCCAGAGTGATTCTTGCCTTTCCAGAATCCCTCCCCCTCCTTGTCCTGCCTTTCCTTCCTGTCTCTTTTCTTCTCCTGGAAGGCGCCAGAGCCTCCCAGCTGGGGCCTGGAGGGCGGGATGGGCTCCTTATGGCAGGTGGCACCCTGTGAAAGACCCGGACCTGGACTTGAATTCCTGCTCTGCCACTTATGACACTTTGGGCATGCCTCATTTTCCTCATCTGTTAAATAGGAGAAGAATAGTATCAGCCTCCTAAGGTGGTCTTAGGATTAGATATGATGCAAGTCGCGTTGAAGAACAGCCTGGTACACAGTAGGCATTTAGTAAGTGGTGCCTAGTATTAAAATGATTTTTATGTTATATAGTTCTGTAATGACCACCTCTGGGCCTCTGCTCAAATTGTTTTCTTGTCTAAAATGCCGTTTCCCTTGAAATTTGCTGCTTGAAGGACCACAGTGGGGGTTTAAAAATGGCCACAAAGGCTTTGGGACCCTTGTACAAGAAGAAGCGGAGGCTGAGTCCCCCAGCCCCACTGACTTGCATACTTTGGCTGTGTGACTTGCTTTGGCCAACAGGACTTCAGAAAATGTGATGCAAGGGATGTTTTTGAAAAGCACTTAAGCACTGGGACCCACCCGTTTTGAAAGCTGACCTAGGCCTGCCATGCTGTGAGGAAACCTCTCTGCCCTACCGGGGCTGAGAGGCCACGTGGAGGAGAACAGAGGTACCCAGCCCACAGCCAGCGCCAACCCCAGGCATGTGGATGAGGCCATCTTGCCCCCTCCCCACCCAGCCTTTCCACCCAACATCCCATGTGACTGCATCAGTGAGCCCAGAGGAGATGCAGAACTCCCACATGGCCAAGCCACAGAATCCTGAGAAAGAATTAATTGTTTTAAGACAGTAAGTTTGAGATTGTTTGTTACACAGCAATAGATAACCGATACAATTACCCATTCACCAGCATTGAGCTCAGAGGCTTTCCCTTCTCAGAAGACTTCCCAAACTCCTCCCAACCTAGAATTAATCTCCCTGCACACACACCCCCCACCCCCATATTGACACAGCACTTTGCAATGGTAGCAGTTAGCACAGTCTGCCTTCACCAGGGTTATTTGTACAGGAATCCTGTCTCTCTGGCCTGTGAGCTGCCAGAGAGCAGAGTTGGGACCCTTTCATATCTCCCACCATGCTCAGAAGCTCTGCCTGGTTCCCATGTACTAGGTCCTCAGGGGGGCCAGTGAGAACCTGGCCTGCCTCTGTGCAGACACAGCCACCCAGGCTGGTGGGGGACACACTCCTGGGTCTGAGGTCCAGCGGGGCCACTGACTTGCCCAAGGCCCTTCCCCTTCTGAGCCTCTTCCTCCCCCAGATGGAGACATGAACCCCTGTTCAGCCCACCTCAAGGGTTTTGAGGCTCCCGCTGGTATGTGTGCAAAAGTGTGTGTACACGACCAAGTCCGGACCCTGTGTGCACTGTGGTGAAGCCCCACTTGGGTTGTCACTGGGGGGTGGGGTCTTCCGCTCCCCCCACTTCTTCTTACCTTCCGGCCGTGGTAGCCCTGGATCCCCGGGTCTCCCTGGGGGAACCAAGAGAAGACCATTAGAGGGGTTTTCTTGCCACCCCCTTCATATTACCATCCCCCCTCCTCCCAATGACTCCAAATCCTCTGATCTCCGCCTCCAGCCATCCCTGGAACAATAACAGGGACTGTTCTACTCTTCAGAATGAGTCCTTGCCTTGCAGAGGCAGAGGGAGGTGGGAAAGGTCAGCTCGGCAGGGGCCCAGGACACCTGAGGGTCAGTTTTTGTTCTACCATGGACCCTCTGTGGCACCTGGACAAGTCACTTTTCCCCAGGGCTCTAGCTTCTGCATTTGTGAAATGGTTGGCTGGGATCAGTGCTTTGCTACTTCTCATCCCTAGAGCCGCAGGGACTCCAGCTTCAAAGGGAGGTTCTGTTTGACATCGTGGGCTTCCAGATAAGGTTTCCAAAGAAACCGGATGACCCTGAAGGTCCTTTCCAGTTCTGGCCCCTTATGAAATGCTGTTTTACTGGGATGTTGTGACAGCGTCCTGGGCATCAACTTTGAGTTTCCAACTAGACCATAGCCTCCTTGGAGGGCAGGGCCGCATCTTCCATACCAGCCATAGCACTTGCTTGGCCTGAGCCCACAAAAATGCAATCCTGGTGGGACCCAATCAATTCCTGAGTGGCGTTTTGGAAATGAGCCACTCGTGATCCTTCTCTCAGCTGAGATCCCTCTCAGCTCCCTTCAATGCTGCCTCCCCCTCCCTCCTGCAGGGAACTCTCCTGCCCATTTGATGCATCACCCAGAGGGCCCTCACCTTTGGTCCAGGAGGCCCAGGTAAGCCCTGCGGAAGCAAGAAAAAAGGTGAGTGGAGATGGATTCCTCTGGCAAATGGTGGGGGCTCGTCACATTTCCAGTGGAGGCTGTAATGGGTTCTGGACGTGTTGAAGAACAGATCCAGAGGGTCCTGGAAGGGTATCTGAAACCTGCTGAGGGCACGTGGGGACAACAGGCTCATGTCCCTCTTTGGAGCCACATGGGCGCCATGGGCATCTCTGCTGCGCTCGCCCACTGGAAAGTAGGTCAGTGGCATCATGTGAAATTGGCAGTGTGGTTTGGTCCAGATTCCCACCCACCCACCTCCTAATTGGAACCGCTCCCTGGAAAGCCGACCTTGCCCAGCAGAGCCTGGGTTTTGCCTCTGGCCCTGCCAGCCTGCGGGGGAGCCCTCTGTCTCCTTCCCCCACCCCTGGGGCACAGTGAGCACAGCAGCCAGCGCGGGGGAGGTGGCATGGGCCCCGCGGGAGCCCGAGGGAGAAACAAGGGAAGGCGGGCTCCGGCGTGGTCCCGGGCATGGGTCTGGACTGCAAACACTGGCTGGAGAAAACCATGACACTCGAGTCTGGCCTCTTTCAGTTGGTTTAAAAACATGCTTTCTGGTTTTTTGTCTTTATAAACAACCTAACAAAGAAAACCACCTGGCTTGGGTTCAGTGATCGGGAGCCCACTGTGTTTGGGCAAGGGCCGTCAGTAAAGAAGTGAATTTTGAGCCTTGTTTTTTGGTTTTCTTGGCTTGGTTTGTTTGGTTCAATTCCCTAAATTTCACTTCCTTTCAGGTTTTCTGTTTTTGCATCTAGAAACCCGTGGAAGTGAGACTAACTTCCCTCCGCAGGGTTCTGGGGAGAAATCATGGAAATATTTAAAATTCGTTACGGGGATTAAGCTAAGCAGGAGAGCTGGCTCCCAGCAAGTTAGGTTTTCACTCTGCTGTGCCGCCTTCTGGCCAAGGTGGCTACCCTGGTCTGCCAGAGCTGCCGCCCAGCCTAGGGGGACCCTATGCTGAACCTCAGCTTTGGCAGCTGGGTTAGCTGAGGGCCCAGATGTGAAGTCAAGTGACATGGAATGTGGCTGTACTCATCGAGGGCTATTTGGCAGGGACACCCTGACCCAGCAATTCCACCTTTGGGTATCTATCACTGTGAAAGCATCAGAGATGTGCACATTTATGTTCAAGAGTATACAGAAGGGAACTCATTAACTACCTTGTAGATAGACCCAGCAGTCCTAAAATCCACATCACAGGAGACTCCTGACTTAGGAAGGGGCATGGTTTACGATATTAAGGGAAAAAAGTAACAGGATACAAACTGTTATATTATTCAGAACTTCATCAACCTGGAAAACGTTTATGTGCAGATCTAAGGAGAAAAATGGAAAGTACTCGCCACAATGTTAATGATGGGGAACTCTGGATATGAGAAAGCATGCAATTTAAGACTTTGTCTATGTTCCAAATTTTTCACAATGAATGTATGATGCCTTTGTCATAAGAGAGAAAAACACTTTTTAAAAAAAAGCCACGTGGAAAAAACATTATCAAATAGACTATGTCCTTAACCCCTGTCCCTCCAATAACTGCTGACGTTAGTCTTAGCTCTGGGTGGAGAACCCATTTTCTCCAAAGAAGTCCAAGGGCCTGCTAAGTTATTCTGCCCTGGTGCTTTCTTGCACTAAATTGGGCTGCGAAAGAGTCGGGGCTTGGCCAGGGCTTACAAACAGATGACTGGTGGACACTGGGACTGACCTATTGCCTGAGTGTGGTCTTGCCTGGAGGGGTGTCTGTTGGCCCGCCTGGGCCCTCCCGGCAGTGGTCCAATCCCCAGGCTCGATGCAGGGCCCTCCTGGCCGACCAGACGTGTAACTTGGCTGGAAGGTGGCCCAGGAGTGGAAGCCCACACACACCAGCAAAAGCATGTCTGTTAGGGGTGCCAGGCAGTCGGATGCCCCCTTGCTACCTCCTTAGAACACACTGTGCCCAACTCAGGTTTTCCTAAGCCCGGGGGTCAGGAGACAGCCATCAGAATGGCCCTGGGAACTTTCTTTGCAAGCTCCTGTCTGCTGAACCTGGGAGGGGGCGCCTGTTCATGGTGTCCTCCCTGGCAGGCAATGACTGGAGTGGAACACATGGTCCCAGGATGTGTGTTCAGAACCAGAGTGTAGCAGCTGAGTGTGACAGCGACAGGCAGCTCCTGCAGCGGCCAGCCACATCCAGCGGCCTCGCCAAGTGTTTCTACCTGCTCAGAGGGCACCCAGGTTCCCATTGGTTATGAAAGGTTGGGAAGCTTCCAGGGAATTCTTGGGACAAATCTCGAAGGAGAGGAAGCAGTGGAGAGCGGGAGAGTTACTTACGGGTGGCCCCATGGGCCCTGGCAGTCCTGGGTGCCCCAGAGGTCCACTCGGTCCAGGAGGGCCTGGTGGCCCTTGGATGCCAGTCTGGCCCTGTTCACCCTGAGGTTCGTGGAAACAAGTGTTAGAGAGAGAACCCCAGGCTGCAGAGCGGTCCCGCCCCAGTGCCATGCACCCGGTGAGGCCCCGCCGTGGGTTCTGGGGGAGGCGGTGGTGGCGTGATGGTGACGGTGCTGTGGTGGTGACTACATGCAGGGGCTGGTGGCAGGGAGGAGACGGCCAAGACATTAGCCCCCAGAGGAAGGGCTTCCAGAGAGGACTTGCTGCATGAGCTGCTGGTCCCCAGGGCAGAGCTCTGCTGCGGTGGCAGAGGAGGGGGTGAGATGCCCCCCGGCCGAACCGAACGCCTGTTCCCAGGCTGGTCAGATGGCCAGGGTACAGCCCAGGTGGCCGGCAGCCTGGGCATGTCTCGGCCCCTCCCTCTGTGTGGCGAGTCCACCATCGCTGCGCGCTGGCCTCCTAACTATCAAATGAGAGCAGCTGCTCCTTGTTTCCTGTCACTGCTTTTTGCTGTCTTTGATTATCTGGCCCAGAGGATCAACTGAGATCCTTAGGTCAGAGGCCACAGAATTTTGTTCGGCTCACCAAATAACTGGGCAAGAGATTTTATGTAAAAAATTTGGCTTGGTGGCTTCTGATGAAAAACTGGGAGCCCTGGCCAGCTAGGCCCACATTCCTGGGGGGCTGCCATCAACTGGGCTCTCCAGCTGCCTCAGGCCCGCCCCCAACCTTTCTGCCTGCAGCCTGTTTCTGTCACTTATGTGATTTGTACCTGACCTCAGGGGACAGTTGAGTTTTGAAAGTGTAAAGTGCTTTGTGCCTCTCTGGAGTCGCTATTATTATTCCTTTGCCTTATCCCCCAGCCTTTGTCACCCACCGTGCATGTGCCCAGGGTGGACCCAGGGCCCAGGGAGGTAGTGGTGAGATCATGCTCCCTCAGGAGGAGGAGAGAGCCTGGTCCACGTGACCCAGATCTTGGGGCTGAGGGCCAGCTTGAGTCATCCTAGATCTATGCAGACCAATGTCATTATGTTATTTTCTACGTGACCTCTCCAGGGAGGTTCTGGGCTCAGCTCTTGATGGGGGGGGGGTCCAGCCCTGCAGACAGACTAAGGCAGAACAGCCTGGCAGGTGTGAGCGCTCCAGGCTGGGATGCAGGGAGACCCAGGCGGCCAGACTCCAGGCCAGCCCACCCTTCTCAGTGTGATCTCAGTAATCCTCTATGACACTGCTGCTTCCCTATATGAAAAAGGGAGCTGACAATGCTTGCTGCAAACTCCATAGAGGAAAATGATGATTACAAATAGGAGTGTACAACCTCACAATGAGAACAAAGATTTTAGCAGCATCTGCTTGAATCATCTCTCACATGGGACATCCTAGGGCAGATGCCACCAGCAGTGCCACTCTGGGGCCTGGGCTGCAACCTGCCACACCCTCTGAGAAGCCATTTAAGGGCTCAGAGTGTCCATGGTGGAGAAGGCAGGTGCAGAAATGGGTCACAAGTCCCATTTTACAGAAGAGAAAACTGAGGCTCAGAGAAGTTGAGCTCCCTAACCAAGGTCACAAGAAGAATTTGGGGGGAGCCAGGACCCAAACTCAGAACCCCAGACTATTCCTATTCATTCCAAATAAGCCCCCAGCAAAAACTGCTTGCAGTCCAACTTCCTGCACTTTGGCAAAGACTTCCAACACCGTCTGCTAAGCACATCATATCTCATATAAAGTTTCCTCTTTCAACTAATGTTAGACCCAATGTTTAAACATCTTATAGAGCCTGTGAAATCAATATTGGTTTATTGATAGGAAATGGACAAGCCTTTTTATGTCCCACCATGGCTGACAGCATAAAAACCTTATTTTCTAGGCAGAATCTGCAGCAGGCAGGACAGGGGCCCCTATTCTTCTCTCTACTTTGCAAATCAGGTCAGGGCAACACAAAAAGTTCTGGCTTATCCACCTCTTGCTCTTGAAAAGGGAGGCAGCAACATGCCTCGGCCCCTCCTAATTTCTTCGTCTGTGAGGTGGCGATGATGCCACCTCCACTGCCGGGTGGCCCATGTGGGATTACATGAGATAATCCACAGAGAATTCTTACAACAGTGCTTGGGACCCAGCAAGGGCTCAACACATAGCAGCGAATGCAACTAAGGCCAGGAGGTGGCTGCTGGGGCTTGAGGCGAATGGCCACTCTGAGAGCAAGGACTCGGCTCTCCTGAAATGGGGTCTGACACGGGTAGGGGTGGCTGAGGGCGGGGTGGGCCTGGTGCTTCTCTGAGCTGCCAGCGGGCGCCCTGAATAGCCAGGCTTGGGGTACGCGCTCGGAGCACATGGAGGCTCTCAAGGATTTGGCTGGTGTAACGGGATATGTAGGCTTGGGTAGCACGTGTGTCACATGTCCCTCTGTATTTTTAGCTGTAAATTGGAGTGATTTTTCAGCCTTGTTCAGTCAGGTGCCTGAACATGCAGGCCCCTGGGCTTCTGGCTCCTGAGTCAGGCCAGATGGTGGCTCCAGGCCCTGCTGTCAGGTTTTCAGAGAGCATCTCGGAGCCCTGCCACTTCCAGCACCCCTGTGGCCTTGGGGGTAACCCCTGACCCGCAGTGTAAGGAAGGCTAGGGGCATGGGTGGCAGCCATGGAATTCCTGGCCTGGCATCAAGCTGCAATGCCTATGCCTGGATCCCTGGGTCTGTGGTCTCTTGTTCTTTGTGATCTGGTCCTATCCCAGCCTCCTTGGCTTAGTTAGGCAGGAAGAAGGAAGCAGTTGCTCACAATGATTACACCTGTCAGTTGTGGGCTACATTTCCTCTGCAAATTCCCTCGCTTCTCAAACTCAGGTTACAAGTGATCAGATGCTAAGCAATCTGCATTTCTAAATATAAAGGGTGTAGGTCCAACTGAGAGAGCTCTGGACGTGGGGTCTGAAGACCTGGCTGCCAGTTCCCGTTCTGCCTCTTGTTGTTTGTGCGACCTTAGGTACAAATTCACCTCTCTGAGCCTCAATTTAATTATAGCACTATGCCAGGAATTATTCCCAGTGCTCTGCATACACAATAACCCTATGCAGTAGGAACCGTTATTATCCTCATTTTACAAATGAGAAAGCTGAGGTGCAGAGAGGTTAAGTAACTTGCCCCAAATCACACAGCTAATAAGAGAAGGAGAATCTGGGTGCTCTGCAATTTATTGGCTGTGTGACCTCAGGCAACTTACTTAATGTCTCTGAGCCTTACTTCCTCATCTGTGAAATAAGGATGATCATGCCTAATTCATACAACCACTGAGAGAATTAAATGAAATGAGGCCTGTAAAATGCATAGCCCAGTGGCCGGCACACAGTGATGGCTGTCGTGAGTAGTAATGGTGGGGTAGTAGTTGTGGCTTCTGGGCCTGGGAGTTGTGTATTTCCACGTCTACGGCATTCGTGAGTCCATTTTTGTCTAAATTAATGTAACGGGAGTGCAGTGAGATTCTCGCTTCACCTATAGCCCCAGCTGGCCCGTCAGGGACCAGAGACTCGCCAGCCCCTGGGAAGCCCCACGTGGTCTGGGAAAGGGAGGTGTCTACCTGGAAGGTCCGCCTTTTAATGACTGGGGGTGGAGCCAGCCGCACTGAATTGAGGAGAGGCAGCAGCTGAGGAGAAAGATGAGTTGGAAGGCCAGAGGGCAAAGGCCAAAGATCGCAGGGGTTCAGGAGGGTTGAAAGTCCACCAGGATGGCAGGGCGGCCAAGAAGGAGGGAGGAGAGGAAGAGAGAAGAGAGATTAGCGAGCGCGAGGCACAGGAGGGAGGGCGTGGACAGGGCACTTGATGCTTGTGGGTGCAGCGCTGAGCTTGCCCTTGGATGGCACCCCATCCCTGGAAGGAGGCGGGTCCTCGGGGTATTGGCCAGAAGCACTCCCCGACTGGGAGAGTGGCCCCCCCTGGCCAGACCTGCCCTCCATGGCCAAGCTGGGTCGCAGAGGCCTCCTAACATGCGGCCCAACATTGCACTGCCAGCCCCGCCGGTCCCTGGTCATGGACAGAGGCTGCTGGGCTGAGGGGAGCAGACTCCGAGGCTCTGGCTTGGGAGCCACAGGACCACCCTAAATTGGTACTTGAAACAGGCTGGTGTGTGGCGACCTCTGGGTTCTTTTTTTGGCTAAACGAGAAGGGCTGGTGTCAGCGGATCTGGGGAGGGTGGTCAAGAGCAGAGCCAAGCCCGGATCCCGAGGGTGTGGCCAGTGTGGGCACCAGTTAAGTGCTACTGAGGTCTCACCCTGGAGCTAGTGGGCTTGGAAAATAGACACTGGACAAAGACGTCTCTTGCATGTTCAACCACTTTTTTGGGGGGAGGCAACTTGCAATCATGTTATCTAATGTAATTTTCATTTCTGGAAATTCTTGCTGTTTCCAGTCTCTCAACCCATGGGTGCTGACACTCCACGGTTTTCAGAAGAGGTTAGAACCCATGTGAAAAGAAAGATGGCATATAATCCACCTCTCGTTTTTGAAAGCATTGTGACTCACATGAGGCCACTGGGATGAGCATTAGGAAGCAGGGGCCGCCTGGGCTGAGGATGCACCCAGCTAGGGACCTGGGAGCCCAATCGTGGCCTTTCCAGGTCATTGCTGCCTTCATGGGCAGCCCCATCCCTCCCACTGTGGGGCCTGGGGACGTGCAATGTTGGGCTCTGCATCCAGGGAGCCTCTAGGCAGAGGGGCCTGGAGACCTTCCAGAACCTACAAACCTTCAGGGTAATTATCTGGTTGGAGCGCAGAGCTGCTAGAGACCTGCTTAGGTGCTCCTGGTGTGGGGTAGGGGTGGAGGTGGAGACAGGGCAATGGGGAGAGTGAGTGCCAGGCCCAGACACCAGCTCCCCGTCCCAGGGCACCCCTCCTCCCCCTCCCTCCCTGGGGATGCTACAGCCTGGATCGTGTATCTTGCGGGCCAGGAGGCCTGCCACCCCCATCAGGTCTGCAGTCCCCTCAGAAAGCCAACAGACGCCTTGCCCTAGAAGGACCCTGCTTTCCTACCCACTTCCAGATAAACAGAAGGTGCCAGCTGCCTTGCCCTGCCCATCGGCTGCATCCCCAAATCCACTCTCACCCGGCCTGACTCGTTACCCACACTGGCGCAGTCACACCCTGGGCTTCTCTGCACCCTGTGGCCCTGTGCAGCCTTCTCTCCCTGCCAGGTCCCTCTTCTTGGGCTGCGCTGAAGGGCAGAGAGCCCTCTCCTAACCAGCCCCCATGCGTTCTCTCGGGGCTGATGACACACTGTCAAAGCGTCTACAGTTGTGTTGTCTTTTGTGCTGGGGGATGCTGTCTTTCTTTTGGGTAACATAACAATCCTGTGAGCCCATCGTTTCAAATAAACACAGCTGACCTTCTATTATTGTATCAGGATCAGGCTGGCCGGAACACCAGGGCCCCTGCTTCCCTGCAGCACATGCCGCTGACAGGCTGGCTCTGTCTGTGCTGCTGCCGGCCTGTGCCCCCTGCCCAGTCTTGGCCTCGTCCCCACCCCAGCCACTGACGTTCAAGGCTGTCCCCGCCTTGGCCTCCCCCTGGCCTGGGAACCAGGGGTCAGCGTCTGAGTGGCCGGACCCTGCCAGCAAGGCCCTCCCAGTGGTCTTCTGGAGCCAAGTTGGCCGACTCAGAGTCTGGCTTGTGCTTCTCTCCACTCCCTCAAGACCACTCCCTAGCAGGGGTGGGCGCCCAGGGCGGCCACACTGTGTGTGTGTTTGTGGGCACGATGCAGCCTATGACAGGGGGATGGACACCTAAAGATGCTCCACTGAGAGACGCAAGGCCGATCCACAAAACGAGGGGCATTTCTCTGGTCCCAGCTCACTGGGGCTCCTGCACACCTTCACTCCCGCCCCATCCCCAAGAATGGCTCTCTGATGTTGGCACACACATCTGAGGGCTCCCGATTGGACAACAGCAGACTTTGGGCTCTGTATCCTGGGCTGAAGCAAGGGAAAGGAAGGAGCTGGGCGGGGGCCAGGGGGGAGTGGGAGACCATCCCAGCCCTGAAATCCCCCACTCCACTTGGAGGGGCTTTCTTGATTCTTAAAGAAGCAAAACAGAGACTTTACCCTTGAACTGATTCAGTCAGCCTCCAATTATCTCCCACCATGGAGGTTTGGGTCCTCTGAAAGAATGACTAACCCAAAAGTCCCTCTGATTCCGCCAGGGTAGGCAGATGGACACACACAGGCTGTCTCTCTCTCTCTCTCTCTCTCTCTCTCACACACACACACACACACACACACACACACACACACACACACACACACACATGCTGGGTAGGGAGCCAGACCCAGACTCGCACAAGCCGCACGGCCTTACGTTGAAGGCCATGGGCAGAGGAGCACACAGCCAGGCGTGCAGAGTTCCAGATACACACACGCTGGGGGCTCGCAGGCCCAGCCAGCACAGGGGCAGACATACAAAGACGCGCAGCTCTGCACAAACACACACACACTGACTACCAGGCACACCCCTGGGGGCTGGCCAAACACACCACCACCGTCACGGCACCACTCTGGCTGCTGAGTGCAGAGGGGGCTGTGTGCTCCTGGTCCCCAAGCTCTGTAGGGAAGAAGATAAGGCTAAACTGGAGGCTGTGCCCCAGGGGTGGATCAGTATTTGGGGTTCACTTACCCGGTGTGGGTACTCTCCACACTGACCCTGGGGAAGAGAAGGAAGGAGAGGAGGAATTAGACCCTTGTTGGGGGGCTGTACCTCGGGGGCAACCTCAGGACTTGGGGACGCACCATGCACGTGCGTCACCCGCCTGCCCCGCTCTGTCTTGGGCTGAGCTCTCTCAGGCAGCAGAACTGATTCCCTCCCTCGAGCCTGGCTGGCAGCAGGGAGGTAACCTCTAGGGCCTGCCCGGACGTGGCCCTACAGAGCCAAGGGCAGGACTCTGCCACCATACATCACATGCCACGACAGCAGAGTCAGGAGTTATGCTCCGTGCCTGGCTGGAAGTATCTTCTGGAAAGGCTGACCCTCTGGGTGGGTCCACCCAATGGCTCTGAACAGGAGCCCCTGGATGGGAATAGTAGACACCAAGGCAGGCTATGGGCAATGGGACCCTCGGAGAGGCCTTCCGGGAGCCGGGGGTGCCAGGTCTCTGCACCATCCGCCTGGGGACAAGCCCAGAAGAGCCCCCATCAGAAACTCAAGGAGGCAGAGAAGGTAGGAGGCTGGGAAGAGGGCCAGGCCAGTGGTTTACAAACTGACACCTCAAAATCCTAGAGGCTCATGGAGGTGCTCAGGAAATACCGTGGGGGTGGCAGGCAGGATGGGCAGAGAAAGAGGCTGAGAAGGACCAGGCTCCAGGCTGTGCCTTCCCCCCAAAAGAAGAACCCCACGCAGGGCAGTTTCCCTTCTCTCTCTCATATACCATGTACCACAGGGTACAGGGGATTCCCCTGGTTCTGTTGCTAAAAACTGAAGTTTGAAAATAATCCTTTCTACCTGTTGGAAGGCTGCTTCTTGAGATGAAAATTCTAGAAAACCTCCATCAGCTTACCTTTTCTCCTTTTTGTCCTGGAGGTCCCTAAGAAGAGAAACGAGACAGTTAGAAACTGAGGCTAAGGACTCAGGGCCCAAAGCCTCTCTGCTGGGAAACACTGGGGCGAGGTACCAACTGGCTATCCCGGGGGACCCGCCAAGCCCTGTGGGGAGGAACACACACACACAGGTGAGTGGCACACAGAAGGCGGGCAGAATCAGAGATGCAGGCCTGCGTGGGACTGTGCAAGAAACTTTTTGGAAAGCCTGGAGTCCCGAAGGCTGGGCTTGGCCACCCACGCCAGGTCTTCCTGTGCCCGAGATGTTCCAGCTGGTGTGGCCCAGCTTCTTCATCCACCCGTGGACGTGACTAGGTGTGCCCTGCCCCCCGCACGCGGCCGCGATGAAGAACAGGTGCCATCCTTCATTCATTCCCGCAACCGCCAGCATCTTGTGGGCCAGCCACGGAGGAGGCTGCAAGGCCACGTCAGGCAGGGCTCTGCTACTGCGCACTCACGCCACGTCCTCACGGAGCCAAAAGCACCTTCTAACTCCTACCCTCCGAGGCCTCAGCAACAACCCCACTGAACCAGAAGGGCTTCTGGGGACACAGGGGCTGGGGCAGCGCTGCAGGCTTTGGGGGTTTTGGAGAAACCTTTGGCCAAAGAGAGGAAGCAGGAAGTGGGCGACTTAAGCCATATTCTGGGCTCCTCGGAGGAACATAAGGGACCTCGGGGTTTCCATCCAGGGTGTCTTGTCAAGCTCGCAGAGCTGAGGAAGGAGCCCGGGTGCAGGGTGGACCTCCTCAGTTCTCTGAGGAGGACATGTGTCCAGCTGGGTCTCTCAGGACCCTGACCAGAGGCCAGTGCTGAGGAGGCTTCACGCCCGGCCAGTGTGGAGGGGAGGGGGGAGGATGGCACACCTTGTTTTGAGGACCCCCTCGGAGGCAAGGCTTTCAGGATGTGCTGAGCTCACACCCGCGCTGGCCCGAGAGGAAAGCGCTGGCGTCACTCCATCTCCCGGACGAGGTGACGGAGACAAGGCCCTGCGGCTCAGTGAGTGGTGGCACTGGGACCGTGAAGGTCCAGCTGTGTCCACTCTGCCACGCGCTCTGAACTGGGCTGGACCTCAGGGGGCAGGGCTTCTAAACTTGGCTGGAGCCACAGGCAGGGTCCCAGCCTCTGGGGCCCTGAGCTCCCTTCCATCCTGCAGGCCTTCCTGAGGGCCTGTGAGGACCCACCTGCCAGGCCAGTCTCTTTGGGGTTTGAAGACCTCAGGATGCCCATGGACAGATCCATCTGGGTGGGAGGATAGCCTTCTTTTGTCCCCGACTTGACAACTGGACCGACCACCAAACTGGGAAATTCCCAGGAGGTTCATGGGAAGGGACAAGTGGTCTTTGGGACAATCCATGTGGCACCCCATCCTATGCGGTTGACTAAGTGTCTAGCCTCAAGTTTAGCAGAATATGATGCATCTGGCAGGGAACTAGACTACAGGGGACCAGGCCACCCTCTCTTGGGACAGAGAGAGGAGTATGATGAGAGAAGGAGGGCCAGGGGCCCAGAGAAAGAACCCAAAGGCTTGGGACTGCAGAGACTTGGAGGACTGAGTCCAGACGTCCCAAATTGTGGCCCATGGGACAATCGTGGTCCCCAAGGTATTTTGTTGATCCCACACAGCTTCATTTCAATAAACTGAAATATTGAAGAGCAAGGAGAGTACAACAAAAATCTGAATTTCAAGTTTCTTTTAAGTATTTCAAGGTCCAACAACACATGGCACCGATTAGCTCTTGAGGCTGCCCCTTTAGGACAGGTCAGGGTGATGTGCCAGCTTGGCACCTGTCGTGCTTCCTCTGTGCCAGGCACTGTTCTAAGCACTTGGTGTGGATTAACTCCTCTCATCCTTAGGACAGCCCTGTGAGTTGTGGGACAAGCCATGAATTCAGAGTCCTGGTTCTCCTCTATGCCACTTGGGGGACCCCGATCCTGTCTACGCCTTACATCAGATTCTCGGGGCTACTGTGAGGTGGGTGGGGCAGAGGTGACCCCCTTTTGACAGGTGAGGACACAGGGTAAGCATGTGAGGGTGAGCCCCCCACGTTGTATGCCCAGCAGCAGGTAAACCATCCAGGAAGGGAGGGGAGTGGGAGACGGACAGATGATAAGCGGGCCAAGATAATTACACTAGACAGCGTGTTGAATTAATAGCTTGGGGTCCCCGTGCCAAGCCAAACAGAAGCCTAATGGCTCTGTGGCCTGTCGGATTTTGACGGATGACTATGAGGTGGACGGGTGACCTATGACACTGACGTGAGCTCATGGGAGAAGGGGTGGCCCTACCCTTCCCTGCTCAAGTTAGTTCTGACCCTGGAACAGATGGGGAAGACTCACGGGGGGTGAAGTGGGGTGGGGCAGAGGGATGGCAGAAAGAGGAGTCCCCTAGAAGGGTCCCTTTCTTTCTAAACAAAGGGCCCTGGCAGCAGAAGGAGACACGGTGGAGGGTAAGAGCCTACCACGTGGGTCTCACTCCCTGTTCTGTTACTTAGGAGTTGTGTAACCTCAGGCAATACACACAACCATTCTGAGCCTTGATCTGCCCTTTCATAGAGTGGGGATGATAAGCTGTTAGGAGGATTACAGAGCAGTGCCCTGCTGATGGCCATCACTATTCCTTCCGGGGTGGCACGGACTGTGTTAAGGCTCTCCAGAAGGTGGGAAGGGGCCAGGAGGAAGGTGGGGGCAGAGGTCTGCTTCTCCAGGTCTGCTTTGTGCCCGGCTGGGGCAGGAGCGCCTGGAGCCCTGGGCGGCCCAGAGCAGGGAGCATGCGGAAATCAGGCTCAGGACGAAGTGCTGGATGGGTACCCCTCGGCCCCGCGTGAGTGCTGGATGAGAGTGGCGGTTTGGGAACACTAGCTGCTAATTCCGTGTGACACTGGCCAAGCGCAGACGCTCTCTGGACCTCCCTTTCCTCATTCTTCAGGTGGAGAAGCCCCCTGCCGCCTCTCCTCCCTGCGCTGAGCGAGGACCTAGGGGGACGCGTCGCACCCAGCCGGGGAGTGACCGTGGGGCGGCCACTCCCGCTGCCGGGCAGTGCTTCTGTGGCCCGTGAGGGCCAGGCTGACCCCCCACCCCTCGAGGGAAGGCAGGAAAGCTGGGTCTTACCATCTCCCCTTTTGGTCCGGGGCGGCCCTGGAAGGAAAGGAGCACGAGTGCTGGGTGAGTCGTTTGCACCCCAGAAGTACCCCAGCCCCACCCCCCAGTCACACAGGGCTCCTCCCGTGAACGTGTGCGTCTGGGGCCCAGTGAAAAGGATTGAGATGAGCAGAGGGGAGCTCTGGATGGGAAGCAGCCTCCATGGGGACTTGGGCACGTGTCGGGGCTCGACGGAGACGGAGACTCCTAGGAGCACACAGGAGGCGCCCTGCGGGGCTGGGGGCGAGGGCGCGAACTAGAGCCCAGGCTCCTTTCAGAACGAGCAGGCTGAGCTCTCCAGCCCTCTCCCCTCCCGCGGCCTCCTTGCCTCACTACCTTCCAGCCCCTTCCAGGAGGCCCTGGAATCAGCAAATTCTAGGATGGCTCTTGCTCCAGATACTGAGTGCAGCTTGGAGGCCGTGGACTTGTGCCCAGGGGAGGCTCATGGGGGACAGGGCAACTCATTCAAATGGCCCCTCCTCCCCTTCCCACTGGCAACGACTTTCCGCCCCAAGAACGTTCGTTTTATCTGAAGCATCTTCCAAGGAGTCGGGGTCTCGCAGAAGGACTAGGAGACCCCGGGTGAGTGACCTGGACTAAGCGAGTGGGGGGAGCCCACAGCCCGAGAGGGTCCACTCACCGGTTTGCCGTCAAGCCCAATGGGACCCTGAAAGAGAAAGAGGCCAGATGTAAAGACCGAGCATCACAGCTGTAAAGACCGAGCATCACAGCTGTCCTGGCAGAGAGGCAGCCTGGGAGGTAGTTAAGGGCACAGGCTCTGCACCGTAGCAAGTTAGGGTTCACATCTCTGCTTCACCACTTGCTGTTATGGGACCATGGGTAAGCTTAAACCTCGGTTTCCCATTCTAAAGTGGGGAGTAAAAGAATCTCCCACGAGGGGTCTTTGCGAGTGAACGAAATGCCACCTGCCCCGTGCTGGCACGAGGGAGAACCTGACGGGTGGCAGTCGCCATGGTATCAAAGTCCTTTTCACCTCGAGTGGAAAGTGGAGGGCGCGTTTCTGGAAAGCAGGGCTGGCCAGCCTGTGCTGCCTGCCACCCCTCTAGTTCCATGTTGACGTCCCTGTCCCCTCCTGCACTAAGAGCCGAGCGCTGGGCCACTCTCCTCAGTTGCTCTCCACGAAAGGCTGCAGGACAGGGTCCTTACCCATGGGAATGTGGGATGGCAAAAGCAGTTTGAGGGCCGGCCCTGCCTGAAGTTTAACACCGCCAGGCCCAGGAGTCGCCAGGGACACAGCTGACCAGTCCTCTCCACTTACCGGAAATCCAGGAAAACCTCGAGTGCCCGGCTGACCCTGAAAAGAGCAGGAGAGGAGTGAGTGTGGGCGAGGAGGAGAGGAAGCCACAACTTAGTCCCCGGGTCACCTTGGCTCCCAGAGGATCAGTGGTTTCCCTCCCACTCCTCTGTGATCATCCGTGAGAGACACAGGCTGGGAGGCAGGATGGAGGAAGAAGGAGATGGACCATCCTAGGAAATCTCCTCCAGGGAGTGGGGTGGGGAAGGGAAAAGCAGGTGGCCAGCATCCTTTGGGTCTTTCTGGGAAGTAGCCTCCCAGAGCTCCTCACTGCCCACCCGGATGCTCTGAAACTCGGCATGGGCATGGGATGGAGAGCAAGGACAGTGGGGACGCAGCCTACAGCACGCTGAACGCCTGGTCTGGGCTCGTCTTAAGTCCTCTTCATTTACACAGTCATCGTTCATGGCCACCTACCTAAGGATGGTTTGGATATTGGAAATTGGCCTTTGGAATGTGTTTTCAGACCAGAACAGGTCAGATTGCCCACTGTCCTCTCACCCTGGCTAATAGGGCTCTCCTGGCTGGGCAATCTCTGGGTCCCCCGATCTTTGTGGGATGCAGAGCAATCATGTCCATTTTTCCGGAGGTACAGAGTGCACAGATCGGTATTCAGGTTGGAGATTAGAAGCAGGTTCACTGGCCAGATTCAGGACAAAAGAGAAGTGCGGAGGTGAGAAGAAGCCTGAGGCTGTGCAGACCCAGGGCTGGGACGGGCTGACCAGGAGGTCCAGAGTGATGGAGAGCTAAGAAGCCTGGGTCCTGGCACTCCCCTTCTCAAGAACCAGCAAGGGTTCTCTTCTGCTCACATATCATTCAAGGTCAGCCTCAATCTCATCCTGATGCACCATTTTAGCTCCTTTCCTGCCTCATCTTCCTACCTACTCTCTGCTTGGGCACCCTGGCTCACCTGCCTTTCAGTGGACACACCACATCTTTCACACGATTAGCTTTCAGCTTGAAGTCTCCCCTTGACTGAGATGGCCTCAGTCTCTTCCCAAGCTTGGGGTTTTGACTCTGGCAGACTGAGTTCTAATCGTGTCTCCACTGCCACCAATGGCTATGTGACTCTGAGCAAATGGCTTAACCTCGCTGTGCATCAGTTTCCTCATCTATAGAATGGGGATAACTGTATAAGCTCATAGGGTCGTTCAGCTATATTTGTAAAGCCTATGGAAATGGTAGCTGCCATCATCAGATGTTTGTTAAACTGAACTGAACCTAAGAGCACCAGAATAAAGCAAGGTTGTCTTTGATCCTATGTCTTAGGATCAATGGTGGTTTGTCCTTGCCAAGCAGTAGTTTCAGAATTGGACCTTATCCAGAGGAAGATTCCTCTGGGTCCAACTGCTGTAAACCTGAAACACCTCCAGGCTGCTTGGATCTTCCTTGAAGCTGTGGACATGCATGCCTAGAGGCCTCTGTTCGGGGGATATGCTCAGGGGACAAGGCTGGGTGGGATGGGGTCCCTGCTGTCAGGGTCCAGGCAGGGAGCCAGCTGGAGCATGCTGTGGGCCCGGGATGGGCTTGTGGGAAGCATCCCAAAGGGCAAGAGGGTGGAGATGCCACTCATGTACCAGAAGGGCCCCAGGCCTCCCTTCCCTCAAGGATAAGTGTTGCTAAGAATAGCACTAAGGAGAAAACCCGGAAACCACCCAGTGTAAACTTTCAGCTATGCTGAATGCTGAGAGGCCTGAAGAAAAGGTCAGGAGGAGAGGATTCCAAGAAACATCTTCAAGTCCCACTCTGGGTAATGTTTACATGGTAGGGATAATCACATGGTTTGCTAATTACAGAGCTGTCCCTGGTAGCAGGACGCATCTCTCCAACCCAGAGCCAAATCCAGGGCTAACCAAAGCTTTTTCAGGGATCTTGGGAAGAATGTTGTCATTGACCAAATGGAAACTGGGACTCTACTTCCTGGAGAGGTTGGGCCTTGGTGAGGCACTTGGAGAGGCTTGGAAATGGATTTTAGTTTCCATGTCTTCATATCTATACTGAAGGTGGACATCTCTTCCAATGTTTATTGACCCATCCTATTTATTTGTGAACTGCCTGTTTGTATTCTTTACCAATAATTCCTACCACGTTTATCTTTTTCCTACTGATTTGAGTAAAGCTCTTTGTCAAGAATAGTAACTGAGAGTCATATGTGTTGCAAATATTCTTTCCAATTTGGCATTTATCTTTTTTATGGTATATTTTCTGCCATATGGAAGTTCTACATTTATGCCGACAAACATATCAATCTTTTCCTATGGCTTCTGGGTTTTAGGTCATTTTTTTAAAATTAATTAATTAATTAATTAATTAATTTTTGGCTGTGTTGGGTCTTCATTGCTGCTTCATTCTCCAGTTGAGGCAAGCGGGGGCTACTCTTCGTTGTGGTGCGCGGGCTTCTCATTGCGGTGGCTTCTCTTGTTGCAGAGCACAGGCTCTAGGCGTGTGGGCTTCGGTAGTTGTGGCACACAGGCTCAGTAGTTGTGGCTCGCGGGTTCTAGAGCACAGGCTCAATAGTTGTGGTGCATGGGCTTAGCTGCTCCGTGGCATGTGGGATCTTCCCAGACCAGGGCTCGAACCCGTGTCCCCTGCATTGGCAGGCGGATTCTTAACCACTGCACCACCAGGGAAGTCTTTAGGTCATGTTTTTTTTTTTTTAGGTCATGTTTTGAAGGGACTTCCTCAGTTCAGAATTATAAATGTTTGCTCATGCTTTGTCCTCATATTCTATGGTTGCATGTTTTACATCTGAGTATTTTGTTCATTTGAAATTTACTCTGATTTCTAAACTGTTTGTCAGTTGTCTCAGCATCATTTCCTGAACAATCTATCTTCTCTTTCTATTGTGAAATGAAGCCTTTACCATGGACCAAATTCCCAGATGCGTTTGACTTTACTTCTGTTCTATTTGTTGTTTTAATTGCTCTGTTTCTATAATACGTTTTGATGGCTGGTAGAACAACTAAACCCCTCCTCCCCTATCCCGCTTACTCTATGTTTCAAAAAGTTTCTGAAATTCTCATAACTTTTTTTTTTCCAAATGAAATTGAATGTTATTTTGTTGGACTCCTAACTCCACCCCCCAGATTCATGGGTATTAGGATCATGTTAAAATTATGGATAGATTTATTTGTAGATTAATTTACAGATTAATGTTCTATCCTTCTATACAAGAACAAGGGAAATAAGCTTTACATTGCTCTCTAAAATCTCTTCCTTTAATTCAAGGCCAGGGAAGAGAGGGAGCCAAGTGCATCCCTGTTTTTTGGAAGTGGACCCCTACGTCTACTCCTCCCTCCCTACCTTCCTCCTGCCTGCATTTGTGTGGGGTAAAGCAACATAGACAAACTGAAGTTTCTGGTAGGAAGGACGCTACCAGGAGCTCTCCCTTCCCTCTTATCTAACCCTTGAAAGAGGGCCAGTCGTGGATCTGTCCAGAGCCTGCCTTATTCTACCTCCGCTACCCCAAGTCAGTGCTGGCTATCTTTTAAGCAAGACGCTGCTGGTAAATGCTTAATCATGTTGGGGAGAGTGGGGGAAGAGAGCCCTGCTTTGTACAGCATTTGCCAATTTCTGTAAATCTGTGATTCTGTAAATACTCCCACCACAGCCCATTTTAAGCTTGAAAAGTGATGTCACTGAATGCAGAGTTGGGAGGGGGTGTGTATGACTCACCCTCGTGAGCTGTGTCCACTCACTCTGACCTCTGGCAGCAAATGGAGGGCCAAACATTACAAGGACATCCCAAATCTATCACCTTCAGATTGAACTCATCTCCCCCCGCAAAATCTGCTTCTCCCTTTGGGGAAGGGCACTGCCAGGCACTCTGTTACTCGAGTCTGAAAGGTGGGGTCCCCTTGAACTCCTCGTTCTCCGTCAATCCCCATTTTTATCATCACTAAATTCCGTCAATTCTCCCTCCAACGTATCTCGCCAGTCCAGCCCTCCCACCAGCCCCACTGACTATGCTCCAGTCCAGGCCTTGATGGTTACAAGTCCCTTCCAGCCAGCCCCGTACCTGCAGCCTCTTCTAAGCATGCTCCGTGCTGGAGCAGGAAGGATCAGGGGAGCTTTTTAAACTGCAAATCTGATCGTGTCCCTCCTCAGCAGAACACAACCCAAGGGGTCTGCACTGCCCTCGGGGTAAAATCCTGACTCCTGAACATTGTGTCCTTCATGATCGGGCCCTTGCTCACCTCGCCAACCTCCCTCTCACCATCCTTGCTCTTGCTTTGCTCTGGAAAGAACTTTCCCCATTACTCCGGTAGTTTACAGGAACCGCTCCTGCCTTGGAGTCTCAGCGCTCCTCCTCAGCCTTGTTACCTGAGACCTCTGTTCCTCCTTGATCACAGTTTAGTTACCTCTTCCTCCCGGAAGCCTTCCCTGCCTGCCCTCACCCCAAGTCAGGTGCCTCCTCCATATCTTCCACAGCTCCCTAACCATCCCCAGCTGAGCGCTGACTGTCTGTACTATAATCACTATGGGATGGCTTCTCTCTGCAAAGGGGCAAGCGGGCTGCAGTCAGGTTTTCATTGCCTACCCAGCACCTAGGATGTCGTAGGTGCCTGACAAATATTAATGGAACGAATAAACGAAGAAACACTCAACGGGTGTATTGACCTGGTGTCTCCTTGTGAATGAGGGCTGGAAGTTCAGACAGCTCCTCCTGGCCCCTGAAGAGAACCTGGGGTCTCCGGGAAAGAATGAGCTCCCTTTGAGATGGGGGACATTTCCTAGCCTGGCAGCTGACCTCCCCAGTGCCTGTGGGGCCAGCCAGCATCTCGGGGTCCCAGCCTCCCGCTCAGTTTAATGGGGCCCACCGCTCCGGCATCTTGCCTCACTGGAATGTGAACCATCCTTCTCCAAAGTGCCCGGATGGTGCCCCCTTTGCACGGACCGTTTACGAAGCTGCAAGACAGGAGGCAGGTGGCCCCTGAGAGAGACAAGGCTGGTTCTCATTAGCAGCATGTGTCCTAGGCCCTTCCTGGCTGAGTGGAAAGCCACATGTTCCCCATCATCCCAGGCTGCAGAGGGCTTGCCCACTTGACCTCTACCTCTTAATTGCAATCGGTCCCATGGTCTTCTGCGGTCCCCTGCTCTCACCATCTCCGGGTGGCTTCCTAGAAGGAGCTAAGGGGGTTGCCCTGGTGTCTAGCGAGGACTCAGCAGGGGTGGCCCCAGCCATCTGGGTGAAGGTCACACACACAGGCCAAAATCCGAGGTCACTGGGCTTGATCAAGCCTCCTGGTGCCATAAAGCCTCTCCTAACATCAACACAACACTCACAGGGAGGATTGTTTTTTCAAGGTAAATATCCTTTTTAAACAGTAGAGCTTACAACGTGGAAGGCGGTGTTGGGGAAAGAATGCTGGCTTTGGAATGAGGCCGACTGGGCCCAAACCAAGCTCCAGCACTGAGGAGCCGTGTGACCACAGGCCAGTTATGGACCTCTGTTTCCCGCTCTGTGAAATGGGCTGGCAGCTTTCCTGGGGGCCGGAGGGACTGAAGGAGGCTGGTACATACACAGGCTTTCAGCGTAGGACCTAGCATGTCTCCTAGGTGTCCAGGAGAGGGAAGCTATTGCTATTACTGGAACAGAAGGTACTTTTCACCCCTGGAACCATGTCCAGAGCAGTGGGTATATTTATACACGCTGGGCTGGAAGCAGGGGGAGCTGAGGCAGACCCTGCCCCCGGAGCATATTCTCCAGAAGTGGGGCCTTTTCAACCACTTCTAGGTATCCAGCTGACATGACACTGCTGAAAGATGCCGCTAAGAGGGTGTGAGAGGACCAGCCTGATCCACACGAGGGAACATCTGTGGTCAGACCAGGAGGCAGACAGAGATGGTGGCCAAAGGGTAGGGCCTGTATTCTGTGTTACTGCCCTGTCCTCCTAACAGGTCCATCCCAGACTCAGTCCTTGCCGTTGGATCCTGGGGGACTGTCTTTCTCTGTGAGCTTCCCATCTCCTAGTCGCCCCCTGGCTGGGTACCCCACCTCGGCTCAGGGCATCCACACTGTGGCTCGCCCAGTACACGAGGGGGCTTACAGCCCATCGGGACGGTGGCCACGTGAGCCAGAAGCACAGGTGATGGGAACCCCGTGGCTGGGTAGCAGCAGGGGTCAGAGTGTAGACTCTGAGCACACGGCCCGGGCTGAGTGTCAAATCCCAGCACCATGGCCACACTCTCATGTATGACCTTCGGCAAGTCACTCAGCCTCTCTGTGCCCTGCTTTTCTCATCTATAAAATGCAGGTGCTAATAGTACCTACCTGTGGAGTTCTCGTGAGGATTAAGTGAGCTACTATGTGTAAAGGTCTTAGGATACTGCCCGCCACAGAGTAAGTGCAAAGTGTCAGCCCTCAGCACTGTCGCGTGGTCTGAGCTGGTAGAAACCTTGCAAGGAAGGCCTGTCCACGCAGCCCAGGACCCTTCAAGCCCTGCCTCCAGCCCAGGCCCCCGACCTGCCCGCCAGCCCTGGTCCCCAGCTCCATCCTTCGGCTACCCTCCCTCTCTGACCTTCTCGGCTCTCCCTGTCTGCTCCCAGCTCTCACCATAGCCCCTTCCTGGCTGCATAGCAGACAGGGCCTTGGACGTAGCTTAGCAATTTGCTCTCTGACCCCTCTCCTCTCCCTAGTCAGTGGGTAAGAGCCTCCTGCTTCCCACTGAAGGCAGGGGAATGGGTAGGGGGGCTGCATCACCCATTGGGCTAGGCTCTGGGAGCATGAGGCTAGGCCTCTGTGTCCCCACCCCCCTCAACCATGCACGGCAGGTCAGGAAGAGAGCACAGCAGAGCATGGAGACTGCAGCCTGTTGCTGTGGGGGGAGCCCTGGGCGCCCGGGGTCCTGGGTTCTAACGCTGCTTCGGCCTCTATGTGTGGGACCCTGGCCAAGCCCCTTCCTCTCCCCAGGCCTCAGTTTCCCCTTCTGAGAAGGCTGTGTTAGACCATCCTTGAGGTCCTTTCCACCCCGACATTTGGCGATTTTATCGAAGTCCCTTGGGTCGGACGCTCTTTGAGAAAAACAGCCATTCCTCCTTCCCATAGTCACACTATCTTCCCGCAGCATCGCCCACGCCCCCCTTTTGGTCCCTAAGGAAGCATATCTGAGGGGAAGGCTCTCTGCTTTTCCCAAGCCCCCAGCCACTGGGTGGAGGGGATTGGGGCCCAGCACTGAGCACAGAAACAGGGCCTTTGAGGGCGAGAGGCGGGTTGGGCTCTGGCAAGAGCAGGGGTGGGTGCTTGGCTCAGGAGAACTGGGCTCTGGGGTAACTGCTTCCTGGGCTTCTGGAACGTGTCCCCGGGAGAGCTGGAGCACGGCCACCACCGCCCTCCCGGGAGAGGAGCCAGCACTTTCTCCCTCTGCCTGTGAACAGCAGGCCGCCTCACAGCTGCTGTCGTTTCACGGCTAGAGGCTAGGGCCTTGTGAACCCTCCCGAGAGGCTGTAACTGAGGTAGGTTTCGTCAGGCCACTTTCTTTAACATCAACAGCAGCACTGAGGCCTGGCCCAGCGGACTGCGTCCCCCGTGGCGGCCGTCACACCCAGAGGCGTGGCCAGGACCCACGCTGTCCCCCCACAGGCCTCCTCACTAACTCACCCATGCCTCCACCCCAAGGAAGGGCAAAAGCCACTTACAGGGGGGCCGCGGGGACCGATGATGGACATCCCGGCATCTCCTGGGGCGCCCTGTGGGGGAGAGAAAGAGGGAGGAGGGGGAGAGGGAGGGGGACAGGGGTGGGAGGGGAAGAGTAGAAGGGAGCAGCTGGCAGGTGGGGAAGGCGGAGCGGGTGAGGGTGGGCCCCAAGAGCCAGACGCCAGAGGACAAAGCGGGGCAGAGGATATGGAGGAAGATGAGGGACCCAGAGGAGAGGAGGTGAAAAGGGGATGGACGGAACATTCGAGAAGGATTGAGAAGGGCAGTGGGGAAGCAGGAGGAACGAAGAGAGAAGAGACGTGAGCAAGAGCACGTGATGTGGGGACCAGGGAAAGAGGGCGGTGGGACCCCAGGCCGGGAAGCGGGAGAAGAGGATTCAGTGCAGTGATGGGCAAGAGGGGGCACAGGGAGGGGGGAGGGGGAGGGAGGGAGAGAGGCCTCAGCTCAGCCATGGCTGCTCAGGCCCCAGAGGCATGCCCACAGGGCCCCGCTCAGGATGTCCCCAACCTGCCCCAGCCCCAGCCAAGTTTCACACCCCCTGAGGTCTTCTTCCCCAGCCCCAAATGGCCACACGGCTTCACACCCTGTAACTGCTGAACAGCAGCCCGCCCCGGGCTGGAGCTGCTGTAAAGAGAGGGTGGGGAGAAGACACACACTTGCTGTGTGGGCCCAGCAGCCCTGAGCCTGAAGGTTGGAGCTGCCTTGGCTCCTAGTCCTGGGGTGAGAGTGACACAGAGAGGTTAAGTCTGGGGCAGAGTTTTCAACGTAGAGAGGATGGTGGATGCTGGGCTGGGGGCTCAAAGTACCATGTGGTCCAGCTGCCTAGATACACCTCTGTGTGTGTGTGTGTGTGTGTTTCTGCTGGGGGCTGGGGAAGGGTGACAGGAGGAGGATGAAGGGTGTATGGAACACAGGTGGGGGTGAGAGGTGATGCTCTGGCAGAAGGATCCAGACTGTGCCCAGCTGGAGGAGGGCAGGATGCTGCTTCCCACCAGGAGTCCACCGCTCCTGGCAGAGGAGACACCCAGGCCTCACTTCCAGGTCCTGCTCTGCCATCATGGAACCTCTCTGAGCCCACATACCTCCTCTGTGAAGGGATGCTGAGAGCGGCTCTGCTGCGCTTACAGGGCAAAGGACGGAAATGCATTTGTAAAATGTCATGCCTCACACGCAGGTGAGGAGTGATTTCAAATTAGTAACTGTTTATGCCATTGTAATTACACAAGGATTTTTATACAAGGTGGTGTAGTGTGATGGTTAGGAGCCAGAACACTTGGGTTTGAAGCCCGGCTCTGCTCCCTGACAGCTGACCTTGGGCTACTTAACTTCTCTCTGCCTCAGTTTCCTTATCTGTACCGCCGGGATAATAGCACCTGTCTCATAGGGTGGATGTGAAAATCTCATGAGATAATGGTGTAAAGTGCTTAAAAGAACACGTGGTCTGCGAAGGGGCTAGCAAGTGTCTGCTATTGTCCTTATACAGTGATTGTGTCCCCCATCTTTCTCCTGGGTGGTTTAGCCCCCCTGTGAGGGTCTTCATTTCATTTGGAGGACAGCATAGCACAGTGGTTAGGGACCCCAGCCTTGGAGTCAGACACCATGGGGCTCCTCGCCAGCTCTCTCACTTTCTGCTGTGTGACTTTGGGTATGTGACCTTGCCTCTCTGTGCTTCAGTTCCCTCTCATGTAAATGAGACTACTAAAGCCTCCCTGGAAGGGCTATATCAGTGTTACTTGGGAGAACAGAGCAAAACACTTCAAACTGCGCCTGACACAGTTTATGCTTAATACATGGTAGTTGCTATTGTTACTGTTGTCATTGTTATTTTGGAGACGGAGACTATTGCAGAAATACATGCTGCAATGTCCAGGCAAGGAAATACAGAGCTGGGTATCAGGAGGTCTGCTTCTGGCCCCCAATCATCACTATGGCTGTGGGATCTTGGGCGAGCCCCACCGGCTCTCTGGGCCTCATCTGTAGAGTGAGCTGGTTATAAAGCCTCAGAACCCACCCGGGCTGATGCTCCAGGACTGTCTCCTGGGTTTCTAGCTTCCTGGGAGACTCCACTCTATAACCTCGGGAGTCTGTCTGGGCGTTTCCCTGGGGACTCTCTTAGACACTTAGAGTGTCTAAGTCTGAGGGACCAGTGGAGGGCTAGGAAGGGGCTAGAACCAGCTACACAAAACAGCAGTTGCTGCTCTCCTTGCCTCTGGGAAGGGTGACTGCCTAAGGCTGAAATCAGTGCGAAGAGGCCACGTGCAGCCTCTGTGGGCAGGGGAGACCCCCTCAGCCAGGGAAGCTGGGACCTTAGTCCAGGAATCCCAAGACTCCTGCCCGATGGTGTGGAAGCTGTTAGGAAACTGGGCCGTGAGAGGCTGCGAGGGCAGAGTAGGCCGGGCTGGCATGCTCCGCTGGGGCCTGTGTGCCAGGAGGAGGGCATGGGGGCCTCTGGAAGCCCACCCAAGAGTCCAGGAGGTGGAGGCAGAGGCTGGGGTGCCAGTGCGGAGGGGAAAGTGTGGACTCACCTTCTCGCCTGGTTGGCCCTTTCCTCCCTGTGGCGACCACATGCAACATGGGGTGCAGGGAAGAGACAGGGAGGGAGAGAAAAAAGAAAGGATGAGAGAGAGGCACATACACAAGAATTCGTGTTAATGGCACAACGACCCAACACAGGAAGTCACCGTGAAATAAGAGACAAAACAAAACACAGATGCTGACACATGACAGATCCCGAGTCCAACGAGCACAGCACGTGGACGGCTGGTGTCTCAGCCTGAGTGCCAGCCCCAGCCAGATAACTAAGAAGGAAACAGTGGCAGGGGCCTTACAAGGCCCCCTTGCCAGCTGTGTGTGTGTGTGTGTGGGTGGGTGTGTGTGTGACAGACAGAGAGAGACATAGAGAAAGGAGAACACACCCAGGTCAGAAAATCGCCTCAGGAGCCGTGGCCCCAGCTGCCGGGGTCATTTGAGGAGGGGGTGGCCACGGGAGAGACTTTCCCAAGGACTGTGTGGTGAGGTGGAGTCTAGTTGTTCTGAAGGTCCAACCGAATACCAAGCACAAAACTGCCAATAGATGCGACAGGAGTCGTTAGGGGTGGTCAGGCAAGATGCGAGGAGGGACACGGGAAGACAGATAGAAGGACACACACATCTGGGGGATGGAGGATGTGGCCGGGATGCAGAGGAAAGTGGGTCACGGCCAAGGACCCCTGTGCGCACAGTGACCAGTGGATAGACGGCCCCGACCCACCCTCATTCGTGGCAGCCCGTGGAGCCACCTCTGGTGGATCATGGCAACAACTCAGGCATTTCACACCCACTGGCCACCCCAGTTCTTTTCAGGGGGTCCATGCCAGGACCCCTACTGGGCAGCCAAATGGGTCCATTGTCACATTTAAAATAGCACAAGCAGCATGAAAGCACCAAAGTGGTTTGAAAATAGCTTTGTGTAGAAGGAAATGGGGAGACCTCCTGTGGCTCTCCTTCCTGCTCCACCGGAGGCTCAGGTGGAACTTCCGGGGGGGGGGGGGGACACATCCACAGGGCCCAAGAAGGAGGGCAGGAGGGGGCAGGCCTGGAGGGATTGCTTTGCACTTTGCAGGCTTCCCTGCAGGCTGGCAGCTGCAGGCCGGGTAGAGACTCCTGAAGCTTACCTGTCAGGAGCAAGGACTTTGGTGTCTTGGGTACAAGACCCAATTCTACCCCAATCCAGGGCAAACTGAGTCTCAACATGCTCATTGATAAACGGGATCTCGGAGGGATACGGTGAAGAACGTGCCTGGCCCAGGCCCACCCACAGCTAGCCCCTGAGAAAGGCGGCTGAATGTGGTCTCCCTAATCTACACAGGGAAGGACCCAGTGACAGCCTGGGGGACTCAGGGTTTGGAGTTAGAGAACTGAAGCCTAGAGACAGGGTCAGGCAGGAATTGCACGGTGCTGTGATCTGGGACGTGGTTGGACAGTTGCAGGCGGGGGTGGCCCAGGGTTCCCAGCCTCCATGTCTTGACAGACAGTTCTTGGGTAGCCCTGGGGAGCTCAAAGCTCTGTGACATGAACACTTGTGCTGAACCTCTGAAATGTCCCAGGTCCTAGGTCTAGGACGGTGGCTTCTTCCTAAGGATCAGACCCTCCTTAGAGCTGTGATGCCAGTGGGGGGGCCTGGGCAGGGTGAGTTCCATTATCAGGGTCAAGAGCACAGGTCTGGAGTCAGACTGCCTGGATTAAAGTCCCTGATCAGCCACTTCCTAGACCTGTGACCTTGGGACAGACACTTAACATCTGAGCCTCAGTTTTCTCATCTGAACAATGGGGTAGAAACTGGGCCCACCTCATGCAGGTCTCGTGAGGACCGAGTCAGCTGATGTGTGGAAGGCCCTTAGCACAATGCCAAGCACACAGGCAGCACTTTCAAGTGTTACCTATGATTTGGTGCCTTTTCTCTGAGCACTGAGTTCACACCAGCTCAGCAGACTCACACAGGATGCCATACCCAGGCCTAAGGCCAACCCGGCCCAGGAGGTGAGGTTACCAGGCAAAGCATGTGAGTGACATGGAAGGATGGCACGGGGTAAGTTGGGGCACCGGGAGCCAGGGTGGAGGTTGAGGCTGGCCGCTCGTGGGGAGTTAGAGGTCAGACAGGGAGAGCAGCTCGGGCCACATCCTAGACTAGGCTGGGGGCTGGCGAGGCCAGCGTGTGGCAAGCATTGCCTTAGGCTGCCACCAGGTGCTGCCCATTCCTGCCAGCAGGTCCCTGGTGCTGGGAACTTAAAGCCTAGCACTAACCTTCCCATTTCTGAGATACAAGCTCCCTATCAAATATTACCTTTCATCATCTTATTGTTTTCAGCAGGAAACGATGAATGTTTTAACCCCCAGCCTCCTGCTGAGGATTTGGAGGCCCTGCCTGGAAGCAAGCCCCTTCTGCATCACTAGCCTCTGTCTAGGGAAGATGACTCCGGAAGCTGGCTCCACTGCAGTTTCTGTAGAGCATTTTCAGTTTGCATTTCTTGCCATCTTTCGCTGCTCTTGCCGGGGGATGGTTGCAGGAGCAGCTATAAATCTGGGGGTGAGCTGCCAGCCTCGGGAGGTCAGGGAGTGGAGTGGGTGGGAGTCCTCAGTAGTGATTGGCGATGAGCTTTATTCATGCCATTTTTGAATTTTTCCTTTGCCATGGCAGTTCTCTGGAGAGTAAAGCCATATTGCAAGATCGGAAGGATTGGAATAAAACTTTTCCCTCCTCCTTGAAGCAGACTTGGGTGGGGGAAGGGAGAGGTCCGACCCCTCCTTGGGGTGGGGTAGGCAACGCCTTGCCATGGTCTGCAGGACAGGCCAGCACGGGGAAGCAAGCAATGGCCACCCAAACAGGCACAGATGCTCCAACTCACCACACGTCCAGGCATCCCAATGGCACCTTTGTCCCCCTGATGGAGGCAGAAACATATAGATGTGACTGGAGCCAGGCCAGCACGTGAAGGACTCCATGGCTGGCTACACACCCAAGACCTGGTTTGCATGGGCACTCGGGATGATTCCCAGGCGTCATGTGGGTGAACCCGCCCCTTTCAGTCCCCCAGACTGTGTGGTCGCATCCTCGTCACACAGAACTTGAAGGCACGGAGCAGGGTGAGTGGCAGCTCCCGTGTGACAGATGGGTGAATCACTTCCCTTGGTCTACCTCTGCTGGAGCTGGGGAGCGGCGCCCACGTCCCCCAGCTCCTCCCCAGGCCCTCTGTCTGTGAAGGCCACCAACAGAGTCCTGCCCCTCGTCACCGCCACGCCCAGCCCCCACCCCCTGTCCCGCGCCAATAGTGCGCCCTGTGGATTCAGCCGCAACAGGAGTTGCAGCTGCTGAGAGGGAACTGCTTTGTTTTGCAGCCAGGGGTTACATCTTCTCACTCTGGAAATCTGCTTATTAAGTTTTGTTCCTCCCTCTTTTGGTAGAGAATATTTTTTTGCAATCATATATGTGCAGACTCATAAAATCTGGGGTGGGGCTTGGGGTTTGCCAGGGGCCTGGAAGGCTGGAAAACAACAGGGGCTGAAAATCAGACGGTGTTTTTCCCGGCAGGAGCGAGCTGGGTTTGTGGGTTCCCCTGAAGGTTGGGCATTTCTGGGGTGATTCTGTGTCTGCTGACCTCACTTAGGCAAAACGCCCCGAGGGATGGTTTGCATCCCAAGATGTATGTGGACGCACCAGGGAAGAGCAACCAGCTCTGAATTAGGCTCCTGTTACATGTACACTGTCAAGACTGAAGGTGTCTTTAGTCAAGCGTTCAGACTTTGGGAAAGAGTGGCAGGGTTGCAGCGATGGTTATACACATGGATCTGTTTCTTGAACCTCCCTGAACATCTGGATCTCTCTCCCGGGACTGCTGGGAGGATGCCAAGAGACAATGGTTCTGGAACGCTAACTCCAGGTGCCTGGCACCTGGTGGGTGCTGTGTAAACTGCATGTACAGGTAGTGAGCCCAGTACGGCCACAGGCAAGTGATTTTTATAAGCACGTGTGTACTTCACACTTTCGTATTTCACAAGAGACCGGCATCAGCAAATCTTTTTGTGGGTCACTCCCAGGTCCCTTTGCTCGGAAGCACGAGCAGGACTGCGACCCTTCCTGCTGAGGACGACAAGCCTGCTGGTCGTCGGCTCTGACATCCCAACAACCCACTCACTCTTGGGCTTCTGAATGATATTGCAGGATGTGTGTTTTGGTTTCTTTTCATTTCTTTTTTAAAACTAATGTTCTTTGCAGTCCTGGCCATAAAATGCTCGGGTTAGGGACTGGCATGGAATGGCCAGAGGCTGGAAACTCTGTGCGGCAGCCCCTGCTCTGAGAATTGCCCCCAAATGCTTTTTAAAGGTGGACATTGTCAGAAAAAAACAAAGTCTGCCCACATTCTCCCAGTCATCTGATTTTTTCCCCTCCTTGGATTTCATGGGACAGAGTCCCCCGTCCTCCTTTGCTCCAGGGCTCGTACTTGCTGGGAGAGTTTTCATTTTCAAGCGCCAAACATTCGCCCACATGCATTTCATTAAAAAAGTCACTGCTGGACATGAATTCTAGAAGCTGCTGGTTTAGTCAAGAGGTTACAGTATAATTCATGTCTAAAAGAGGAGTAACTGGGATAAAGAGGGATGCACAGAGGCTCTGGAATCCAATGGGTGTGGCCTTCAGTGCAGGGAGAGAGGGCAGCCTGGTGCCAGCCCTGGCTCCCCCCCCACGCCCACCTCGGCCCTCTGGCTGGCTACAGCATCTCGCCTGAGCCACTACCCATCCAAGGGCCCACGGTATCCGGTACTCAATGCATCTATGCCCCAGGCTACACCCCACAGGGCAATGCCTTTGAAGACTTTAAAGATGGTCCTCAAATGTCGAGTACGGACCGCAGGAAACAGCAGTATGGGATGGTGTGTGGTGACACGGGACCTCAAACAGGTCTACAACTGAAGCTTGGACCATCGGACAAGCTGTTTTACCTCTCTCTGTTTCCTCATCTATAAAATGGGCATAATACTACCCATTTCATCAATCAAATGTATAAAGAGGGATTAGGAGAGTGCCTGGCACCTATGAAGGTCTCAGTGAGACATGCCTATTAGTACTATTGATACTTTTGTCCCAGAGTCCCCATGGTTACTTGACCCAGCCTCTCTAGCACTCAGAAATGGTAACTGGGGGGAAAACAAAGTTTTTGAGTCTACTCTTACCAGAGGACATAGGACAAAGCAGGGACAGTGGCCTTCAACTGAGCTGGTGCATACCAGTAAGGAGGACACCCAGTAAGTCAGGGGACTGCCTCCCCATCCAGCCCCCCATTATAGGGCCACCAGTACGGAAGTCAGGTGCGGCCCTGGATGGGCCTGCTTGCAGTCATTTGCCTGCCTGGGCCCCAGGAAAGGTGCCAAGGAGCTTCACCCTCAGCTATAGGTTAGAGACGCTGGAGAGAGGCCTCCCACCCAGACACACCTGGAGGAAAGCAGCCACCCAACCTCTCCTGTCCTTGGATTGAGAAAGAGCCGGTGAGAGAGATGCAAAGGAAAAAAGAAATGAAAGCTACTTACCGGAAGGCCGGGTCTTCCAGCAGGACCCTGAAATAAAGGGGGAAAGAGTGAAGTTTAGGAAGGTCAGGGTATTGTTCCACACAGCCCAACCAGCTGGGTGACCTTGGAGTCACTTGTGCTCTATGAGCCTCTGTTATTTTATGAACAAAATGAAGAGAGGGCCATAATCACTAAGCTTCCTTTCAGTTCTAGCATGCATTCACTCACTCATTCATTCATTCATTCATTCAGAAAAGCAGTTAGCAGCGGTTTCCTCCGTGCCAGGCTCAGGGCAGGTGCAGGGAACAGAAAGACAAGAATGTCCCTTCATGTCTCTGTCCCTCAAGGATCATCAGGGCTCTAGGACTCACTGGCATGTCCCCTGTCTCTGAGCCTCTGTGCCTCAGTGCCCCCCACTCATGTGTGCTGGTCCTGGCCTGGGAAAGGGCCCAAGGGGCTGGAGCTTGGTCTTCCCTGTCCTACAACACAGGGGAAGCCAGATGCCAGCTCTGATGGAGCCGGTCTGCCTGGGACACCTCTGCTGGGCCTGCCCCATCTGAGCCGATGGACCATGACCATGGAGCAGGAGGTGGGAAGGGTGCGGGCCTCTCTAGGGGGCCTCTTCCCCTCTATTGGGATGGTGAAGGGGGCAGTGGGACTTCCCTCCTTTAACGCCTCTAACTAGCTTCAGGCCACCCTCTCTACAATGAGCTGGCGCTGGCAGTGAAGCGGGAGGCTGGACCCCACCCTGTGTGGCTCCAGGAGTCTGTCTTCACTGACCACAGCCATGTCTTTCTCAAACTCTTTTTTATAACCCTAGGACTCCTGCCTAGCACAGTTCTGGGTATAGACTAAAGACTCCATATGATGGATCTGAAATCCCACTGAAAAGAGGAAAACATTCCAAAAAATGTTGATCATAATAGATATTCGCATAGTAATATGCACAGGAGGGGGCTCAGGAACAAAGCAACTTCCGAGAAAGTCATGCGTTTTTCACTCTGGCCCCCAACTTCCAGATGGATCTGATACAAGAGGGTGGCGGAGAAACTGCTCTAGGAGCTGCCTGGTGAGGTGTCATGGGGCACCATGCAGAGTGGGAGGACCACCTGCAGACAGCTTCTGGAGCTGAGCACCCCCCTGGCACGGCCAGGGCCTGGGGTCAGGAGAGATGCGGTCTTGGTAAGGGAGAAAGAAGCAGGCTTTAGTTAAGAGCAGGGCTCTGGAGTCAGCCTGCCTGGCTGTCACTTACTAGTCGGTGACTTTGGGCAAGTCGCTTGGTCTCCCTGTATCTCCGTTTCCTCATCTTGTAAATGGGAGAACAATCATATCTACCTCTTGGGACTGAACGAGATAATTTGTGTAGAGCACTCAGCACAGGGGCCGGCATGGAGCAAGCGCTGAATGCTGCGATCATTAGAAAAGAAGAGGACTGGCCGGGAGGTGCGTGGAGCTGGCCCCCGGTCTCTCCCTCCAGAGGCTCTGCCATCAGGTGAGTTTCTCTCCTTCCAGACATCCTGCTCTTCCCATACACCCACAGTGGCGCCAGGAGTGGATCTCAGGGTGCCCACCCAGAGACAAGTCCATCTGCCTCAGGGCTGCTGAGGCAACTCAGGCAGCACCAGGAGTAATGCCCCTAGCACCACCCCACCCGCCCGGTCCCTTGCTCCTGAGGACATCCCAGAGGTGGGGGCGGGGGGTGGAGTGATGCCCCCACAGAGAACCAAGCTCGGGGGATGCTGGTTAGCGGCCCCGTGGGCACAGAGCCCGTGCCCACCCTCTCACTCTGCTTTGCCCCCAGGCACTAAAACGTAAGCTCCCAAGGCAGGCAGGGCACTTTCTATTTTGTTCACAGATGTGTCCCCAGTGCCTTAAGGAGTGCTGAGCTCTTAGTAGCTCCTTAATTCATGTTTGTGAATGAATGAAACTGAGGGCGGGTACCACGAACCTGGGGACTCAGCCCCTTCTTTCCCAGCTCCGCAAAGACAGCTCGGGCACCCAATGTCCTCCTCAAACCAGAGCTGTAGCACTGAGCCAATCCCCCTTCCTGTCATTTCTAAATGCTATCAGGGAGTGGGCCAACAAGGGGCCGCCACCTCCCTCCCGTCCCAGGAGGCAGACGGGCCTGTGAGGAGTTCCCAACCTCACACAGGGGGTCTAACCCCGATAGGGACAGAGGGGCAGTTTCCCCACTGCTCCTGTGTACTGAACACCGACATCACCTGTACACGGGAGGAACTTCTCTAGGGTCTCAGCACCAGGGAAAGCTATGCTTCACCCAACAGCCAGCGGTGCTCCCACCTTACTGCCCCCTGACTCTTGTAACAGCTCTGCTTCCCTCTTTGCTCTGACCACCAAGAAGCTCAAAGCTGCATCTGTGGCTCATCTGCACAGGGTGTTGTGGTGTCATCAGCTCTGGATTCTCCTTGTTTTCTTGCCTCTGCTCTCCACATTCCCCTCCACTGTTTCCTTATCTAGTTTGTAAACCACCCCGAAATGTTTCTTGGAATAAGGTGGGGTAGAAATAAAATGAAATAGTAAATTAATTTATAAAAATACAAAGAATAATAACTTCTTCCTGAAAATTAAAGACTTGTCAGAATCTTTGGGGATCATCTAGGGAAGTCTTCTGTTTTTAGAATTTAAATGAGTTAATACATTCTAAATGGAAAAAAATATACGTACATACATATATGTGTATGCATAATATATATACATATACACATACATACATATACATACATATAATTATATATATTCCTTACAACACCTGGATGAGGCAGGTACTATTACTATTCCCATTTTATAGATGAGGAAACTGAGGCACAGAGAGGTAAAGTAATTTATCCAAGGTCACACAGCTAGAAGTGGCAGAGCCAGGATTCGGACCCAGGCGGCTTGCCTCCAGAGTCCATGCTTGTAATCACTCAATTACACTGCTTCCATAAAAGCACAAGAGCTCCTAACACATAGTAAGTGTTAGCTAGTATTTCAGCAAGGATCTTTTTCAACCAGGGCTGGCAGCTGGACATCATACATTTCCTTATATTCCTTCGGAGAAAGAGACATGCATACTTCCCTTGGTCATCTGCTTCAGTCTCACAATTCCTGTCATTAAGAAATTCTCTCTTAAATCTAGTGCAGGGATGGCCAGCAACTGTCAGCTTGAGTGCGGACTCCAGTGGATTGGTAGTGACTGAGTAAAGCATTCTGTTAAGAAGCCTCTTAATTGATTAGCAATGTCTGCCATGGACAGGAGCGGTGGGGTAGTGGTGGGCCCCACCGCTCAGATGATTCTTGTTGCTACTTAAATCTATCCTCCATGGTTGTGTTATCTAGGCACTGACCACAGTAACCAGTGTCACCCCAGAGGTGCCCCTGAAAAACACCCAGAGGGTGGCAGACAGGCATTGTGACCAGCTGCCATCTCCCTCTCCCTGCCTCTGGCTGGCGGCATTCTTCCTTTGCGGGAAGAAGAGAGAACGGGCTAGGGGGTGATTTCCACCCCGGCCAGCTTCCCATTTCTTCCTCATCCTGCCTTGTGGTTTCAGCCAGAGTTGGGTGAAGACTCAGGCCTCTTCTGCGTCAGGCTGAGAATTCAGGGAAGCTACCTGGGCTCGTCTCCCTCAGTCCATGGGAGTGGTGGCTGGGCGGGTAGGGATTGTGAGGAGACGCTCATATCCCACCCCCCCCACCCCCAATCTGCTCTCCACTGCAGAGCCGCCAGCAGTGACAGCACCCTCCCTGGCTGGGGAAGGTCGTGGGGTGAGGCCAGCAGAAGCTCTCAGGATGCTGCATTCCTGGTGAGGGCAGCCCTCAAGTCAGGCAGGGACCCAGAGCTGACTTGGGTTAGCCCCGCAGCCTGGCTGTGGGAACGAGGTATATGGGGGAGGTCCCTGGAATGGGGGGAGGTGAGGACTCTTTTTGGCTTTGTCACAAAGAAGGGGAAAAGCAGCCCATTTCCAGCAGGTGGTCTGTCGAAGTTTCCTATGGCAGAGTTTATTTTGGAAGATTGATGACAGGAATTGAGATCTGACATCCAAAACATGCATGATAAATCATCCCTCCTCTTTTCAGGGAATGACAGGATTTTCCTCTCTCTCTGTAACTGAGCAGTGAGCGAGCTGGGCGGGATCGTCAGCCCGGGTTCAGTGTGCCTTTCAGGACACTGATGGAATGGAACATCATGGTCTTATTACAACTTAGGCGGCTGTTCTTGTTGGTTCAGATCAAGAGAACAGCTATGGAAATGACTTCTCTGAGGAAGGGATGATAGGGCTGCTTTCAGTATCCTTGAGAAAGATCTGATGTGGAGGGCTCGGCCCTTTCAACTCCAATACCCAGCTCCCCCAGCGACCTCTGGGCCTTTTGTTGGGATATCGAATGCTGTCCTCAGAAGACATGCCCCTGTTCTCTGGATCCATTACTTCGGGGAGACGGTCTCCTCGGGCTCTTCTCAGGTTCTCTGGAAATGGCTCAGCTCCCCCGCCCTGCCTCTGGCTTTAGGGTGATGCCAGGGGAAGGAGCCCGACAGGCTGCCTCTAATTTGTGTTGTTTCCCAATCTAACCCGCTGACATCATTCTCTTACATAAAACCCCTGCCACCACCACCAACCACCACCTGCCCGAAGTGATTTGGCCAGATGGAGCTGCCCACTCAGCGGTGCGGACACTGCGTCCTCAGGAGCAGTCCACACTTAGAGCCGCTCACCGACCTGTTTACTGAAAGGGCAGGGGACTTTCAAGGACCAGACCTGACCAGAGATGATCTCTTTCTTCTTTCTAATACCCGGAGCTTCTTTGACTCCACTTGCCTCTTTGGGGGACAAAGGAGCAGGCTAACAATGGGGCAAACCAGCCTTTCAGATTGCAACTGGGATGTGTTCTGTCCGGGGCACAACTATGGTCTGGCCCTGGAGGCTGCAGAGGTGGGTGGAAAGCAAAATGACGGCCGTGTCAACCTTCTGGAGGGACCCTGCAGTCTTCAGTGGAGGGTGTAGGGGGCTCAATCCCCCCACCCAGGGCCCGGTTACCAGCAGGGACCAAGGCCTTTCAGATGCATGAGACCAGGCTTCCAGGGAGTACTTACAGGAGGTCCTGAAAGAGAGAGAGAAAATGCCAGGGTCAGTGTCACTTCCATAAGGGCTGCTCAGAAGCAGCTTCCCAGAATTCTTCAGCTGAGGGGTTTCCATCTGGTCTTCGAAGTTTGTATTTTCCTGGCCCACTGTCACCAATATAATCTCTTCCCCCTTTATTTCATCTCTGTATTTTTATCACTGGATGAGAAATCCAGAGGTCTGGGCCCCAGGTGCAGCCAGGCTGGGGCCCTAACTTCCTGAACTGTCCTTTCCACATCTCAGCTTCCGACCCCACAAAACGGGCTCCCTGGGACCCGACCCAGCTGGGGCACATGGTGGCTTTGTCGAACACAGGGCGCTGGGCACCAAGGCTTTTTGCCAAGGGTCAGAGTGTTACAGAACCTGGAGGCTGTGATTATCAGCATGCCCGTTGTCTCTCCACGCTCACACGAAATGCAACAGAAAACAGGCAGGAACAGCAGGGGCCAAAGGAGGTTTTTCACTGGGTTCCCCACCTGATGTCTATCGGGCCTGTCCTGGTTTCTGTTAAGCTCTGAGTCAGGCTTTCTGCCCTCCTGGGTCCACTGCCCACTCCCTCTTTCTCACTGCCCGCCTCTGTGCCCTGGCCCTACCTTCCCTCCAAGCTCTCTCTTTTCTTTCCTCCTCCTTGCGGCCACTCTCCCTCCTCCCTCCCACAGGCCTCAGCAAGAGCCCTATCTCATTACGGACAGCCGAGAATTACAAATTCAAATGTTCAGCAAAAGGGGCAGGAGGATGGGTGGGGAGGTAAGGGAGAGAAAAAGCAGCAGCCGAAAGATAGCAAACTGAAAGGCATTTCTGCAAACATGAGTCACCAAAGCCCCAGGGCCCGTGGGATTCCCAGCTGGGCCCGGTGTGTCTGCCCAGCCCCTGGTGACCTGGCCACGTTAAGACAGCTGCTACTCCCGGCGCTTCTTTTATGCTCAGCCAATAAAGACTGCTTATGTTTCCCCTTGCTCCTCACGTTCCCAAAGCCAGCTTCCTTCTCTGCCTTCATCTGACTGTTTCTCCATCCTGGTCCCCTTCCAGGAGGAAACAGCCTCTTTCATGCTGGTCTCTGTCAAGCCGTCATGTTAAGGGGGAACAAAATGTTTTAAATTAAAAAAAAAAAGAAGAGTCAAGGGGTGTAATGCCTGGGCGAGGAGGCCCCAGGCGGGCCAGCAGTGAGGTTTCAGAACAGCGAGAGGGAGGGAGGTCGAGGGAGGAGGGGACATCTGGGACCTATTAGGCTGAGGGGCAGGGGAATGTCACCCAGAATCTGAAAATATCCCCCAAGTGCACTTGCCAGAGGGGCCAGCCCAGCTGGAAAGTCCGTGCCTCTTGGTGGGGGAAAGTGTCCTCGTGAGAAACAGACTGGTGACAAAGTTCAGCCCACGGCAATTTGGGGACGGTTTAGCCACATGGAGAGCAGATGTCCTGCACCCGCTGGGCTCCCAGTGCACAGATTCTTGGTGGTGGTGGAGGTGGGGTGTCCCCGGTGACACAGCAGAGCCCTGGTGATGGCCTGGCCCGCTGTTAGCAGCCTCGGCCGCACAGGTATCACCAGGTGTTGCCGGGCAGCTACTGTGAGACTGGGCACTCAGCCTAGTCCCTGAAGGGCAGTTTGCTGGGTCCTCCCAAGTGATGTAAATTTACTGGCGATTTCAAGGTTTTTTTTATATCCCCATCACTACCACTGCACACACTTCTGTGGTCCTTACTACATGCCAGGCACAATCCTAAGTGTTTTCCACTCCAGAGTAGATTCTGTTATGCCTACGTTGTAGATGAGGAAACTGAGGCACAGACAGGCTGAGCTTCTCCCCCAGGAACAAGCCGCCAGTAACCAGCAGAACTCCTGACTCCATCCCACTGCCTCTCTCCGTGCCTCTCACTCAGAAAGCAGCTCACCTCACCTCCAAATCGCCCACAGACCTGTTCCCTCTCCAATCCTCTCCCCTGGATGCCCGCTGTGTTCAGCCTCTGGCTCCTCTCTCTGGACCCAACCCTCTCATCTCTCTTTTACGGGCCCCTTTTTCCGATGCAAAGGAATTTGGCTCTGTCAAGCTCTTCCAGGCTAGTGTTCCCCTACCTGTCACTTACACAGACTTCAGGATGTGAAAAGCCCCTGTTTGTTAGTTGATTCTGTACCTTAGGAAGGGGGCGAGGGATAGAGGAATTATCAAAAAAGACTTTTTCTATCACTAACATTTTTTCCCCTGTTAATGATAATCCTCAAGGGTCCCCCTGGACAATCTTTAGGCGCCTTGGGAAATCTAACTACTGCCCTGCCCCAAACAGCTTTCATCAGACCTCTGGATTTCAGAGCAGATGCTTCACCTAGTGCTGTGTTCAAAGCCCAGCAGCTCTAAGGTGGCTGGGGAGACGACTGTGAAATCAGTAGTGCTTTGATGTCACCGGTTGGTCTCCAATGTGGGTCACTTGGCCACGCTCAGTAACATGGCTATTAACTGACTGGTCACCCTGGCCAAGCACCAAAAGATAGAGTCACCCCAAGGCATGACCAAGCGCCCATTGAATGGATGGGGAAACAGAAACCCAAGGAAGGTAGTGACCATGCAGGGTCACTGCATAGATGGGTGGCAGGGATGGGACCAGAACCCAGGTCCCCTGACTCCCCCATCCAGGGGTCTTCCTAACAAACCACACTGTCTCTCATGGCCTGTGCAGTTGATCCTCTCACCTACCACCTCAGTGAGGCCACTGCTGCCCTTCCCAAGGATTGGCTGACCTCCTCCAAGTAAGACAGTCATGTTCCTCCTAAAGGGACACATAGGGATGGACTCCAATAAAGAATCCCAGCTAGTGTTCTATGTCACACCTTTCTTTGAACCATTTTTAGTATGTTCATTTATTCATTCAGCAAACATTTAACGAATGTCTGCTGTGTGTCAGTCGCTGTGCTGGTCTATGGCTCTATAAAGATGAATAAGGCACAGTCATTGCCCTCTGAGGAAGGAAAACTTCATTTTTAAGCACCTAATATCTACCAGGCCTGATGCTCTAGTGATACAGAGATGAGTAACTCATTTCCTCCCGTTGAGAAATCAACAGTTTCCTATGTCAGAGAACTGGAGAAATTCCAGAGAAGAGAACTAAAACGAACAAAAGGATTTAAGGGAGAAAGGTTTGCTGTGTGAGGACTCACCCACTCACTCAATCAACAACATCTACTGAGTGCCTATGACGTGCCAGACATAATGCTAAATATAGTCATTATAACAGCACATGCAATCCTTATAACAACCACATGAGGTTGGCATTATCCTCATTTCACAAATGAAGAACGTGAGGCTTAGAGGTTAAGCAACCTGCCTAAGGTGGTCTCCCTGTCTTAAATGGCAGCATCTGTTATTTTTTGTAGGTTTAATTTCCATGCAACAGAGCACAGGTTTGAACCTGGTCTCTCTTAGCCGGAAGCCTGTGCTCTCCAGACTGGAGGTCATCAAGGTCATCAGGCTGGGTGGGGCCCCTCCTCTCCCTTCCCCTCTTACCACCCTCCCCAACCCCCGTACAGAAGGCTCTGCCCCGTCCAGACCTTGGATCCAGTCCTGGTCCTGGACAGAGAAGCAGAGAACCACAGAGTGTGCCCAGGTTCTACGTCATATGAGGCGTGAACTGACCCTGCTTGACTGCTGGGCTCCCAGCAGCTGGGGTCTTAGCCCCAACCTACGCCGCCTGGTGCCTGCTGCCAGGCTGCCTGCAGCTGACCACCTGCCACTTGGCTCTGCCACGTGCCGACCCACCCATCCTGCCAGGACAGATGCTCTGTAACCCTGGCTCTCCTAGGACCTGGGTGACTAACAACAGTGCCTGTCGCACTCTGTCTGGGGGATCATGGGTTCTCAACCAGGGTCGATTTTGCCCCTCAGGGAACAGCTGGCAATATCTGGAGACATTTTTGATCGTTACAACTGGGAGGCTGCTTCTGGTCCCTAGTGGGTAGAGGCCAGGGGTACTGCTAGACATCCTGCAGTGCACAGGCAGCTTCCTACAACAAAGCATTATCTGGCCCCAAATGTCAATAGTGCCGAGAGTGAGGAATCCTGCGTGGACTGACAGGAGCAGGCCTGTCTCTGGACTCCCCCTGTGCCTGTAGTCCTGCCTGTACCCCTAGGACGAGGCCCTGGCCGCACTCCACCCATGGTTTGCCAACTTTGGGGATCTTCTTCTATAGGTTGGCCTGTTCTGCCTCCACTCAAGACCTTGTTGGGACAAATAATAATTCATTTATTGAGCAACTATTCCGTGCCTGACACTATGCAAACAACTTTATGTACCGCCCAACAAACCAGTGAAGTAGCAACTATTATTATTCTACAGATGGAAAAGCCGACGCCCAGGGAGTTTAAGTATGTGTTCGTGGTCGTGGAGCTCATATGTGCCTCAGCAGGTAGCTGAACCCAGGCCTGCCACTACCGTGGCGTGCAAGCAGCCTGGCACAGCCTCCCAGAGCCATGGGGCCCCCGTGCTGGAAGGAGGCACACATGTAGGTGAAATAAGGGGGCAAACTCTGCCTCGAGGAGCGGTGAAGGAGGGAAACGCGAGTAGCTCAAAAACCATCGAGAGAAATTTGTCAGGGACAAGCACGACGGCCTGTTAAGGGAAACTGAATGAGATCTGAGGCAGCCTCTGCCCTTTGAGGCTCACATCAAAGAGAACAGGAAGTCCTTCTCCCATGCAGTCCCATGGAGGGGATACTGGCTTTACAGGGGGTCACGGCAGACCTCTGGGCAGAGCATCTGGATTCGGTGCCACGGGAGCATGTCTCACAAATCATGCTATGTGACCAATGCTTCCTCGTATTGAGGTTCACCACAATCCAGCTCCCATTCTACAGATGAAGAAACTGAGGCTCAGAAGGGATGTAACTCACCTATGGTTCACAGCTGGTAAGGGTTCCTGAATTCTAGTCCAGTGCCCTTCCTGGAACAGCCCACCATTGGCAGAGCTTTGAGGGGTGGCAGGCTTTATAGTTCTTAGAAAAAATATACAAGTACTCAAATGGTGTCTTGTGAGGGCCGATCATGATCATCTCTTCCCAACTCTGTGTTCACACTGGCAGCTAGAAATCAACCACGGTGGGAGTATTCACACCACAGAAATTCACAAAAGCTACAAGGCAGCCTCACCCCGACCCCAAAAGCCAACTGTTAACCATTTTCCAGCACACTGAGACTCTGATCTGTCCCATGATGATGTCAGCCATAAGACATCCCCAGACCTTTCCAGCTCAGGCTGATGGAGAATAACAGGTCCTGAGAGGAGTGGGCAGCAGCTAAAATCACACACACCACACTTTCTACTCTTGCAGTCGTGGCAGACACCGCTAATCGATCACAGCTAGTCTTCCCACAATGTGCCTTGACGAGACTTCACAATTTTTTCCAACATGGCCACTATCAATCAGCACAAGCTGGCACATGAGGTGAAATCTATTAGTCATCTTGGAACTAGAGCCGTCTGGGTGGTGAGACACAGGGAAACAAGTAGGCAAAGCACGAGGGTCATTTTCTGACTTATCAGGGAGGACTGGGTTAGGCTTGGGGGGCAACAGAGGTGGAGAGGTTGGGTATCCTGGACCCCCCAGCTGTAGCTTATGCCAGGGGTAGGAACTAGCGTTAATTGCAGCCCTCTCCGCCTGTCCCCATCCAGTTGTCAAGACTGGCAGAGAGACTGGGGAGGTGTGAGCACAAAAGGGACAGGAGCCAGCAAGACCCCCTCCAGTTTAGTTCATGTCCTGGCCCCAGGAGGTCCCCGATGACCTACTGCTGCCACATCTGGAGCCACCAGAGGGCAACTCGAATGGTCACCTTCCTGCAAACACCATGGAAGTTGCCTTCCCACCTGCTGGGGTCTTGGGCCAGCTCCAGGTGCTCTTGGAGCCCCCTGCCCTTAGTGAACCCCTCCCTTCACCGCGGAGGCAGTGGGATGGGGGAGGCGCAGGTGCCCTGCCCTGCACTTCTGGATGTGGAGCGGGTGTCTGGGTAGCAGGCTCTCTCGTCTTCCCACCACCCACTCTCCCTTCCTCCTTCCTACAGAACCTCGATTTTATTCTAGTCTCCACCCACTCTTCACACAGCCCCATGTCTCTGGGGAAGCCAATCCCAGGCCTAGCTGGGAATGGGTGAGGGTTAAGTGTCTGGGGCCAGGAACCCTCATGAAGATGGCTCTGGGGGGGTCAGTCTGCGCAGGCAAAGAGGAAGGCCACAGCTGAGGACGCTGAGAGAGGGGACACCCCAGTCCAACTACCGCAGTTCCCACCACCCGAGACTCCCGCATGCCCTGTGACTGGGAAAGCAGCCCCGAGGCTCAAGGAAGTGGCCATGAGGGCTGCTGGCTAGCAGGAGGCCACAGACAGGGAGGAGACCGGGCGTGGGGACCTGGCCGAGGGGGCTCTGTCCAGGGACAGAGAGCAACGCCAGGCCCCACAGAATGGACAACGGCTCCGACCAAAGATGGCCACCGGCCACACCTGTGTCCCCTCGCCAGCGCCACGGCAGCTGTAGTCCTGGGAGGATGAGAGAGGAGGGGATGTTGTCCTGAACTGACTGAGTGGTGAGTCTGAAGGGCTGAGTATTAAACAGGAAGTGGCTGAGTTTCTCTAGGTTATTTCTCTCACCCTCAGCAGAGGCAGGGGCTCGAGAGCAAAGCTGAACGCAGTACTGGGAGGGGGAAGACAACCGCATCTCTGCACACGTGAGCTGTGTTCCCTTCATACTCGCTGCACGAGTGTTTATTATCATAAACATCTGCTCGGCCCCAGCTGCATGGGGCTGCTGTGCTGGATGCTGTGAAAGTCAAACACGGTCCCCGTTCCCAGGGGCTCCTCTAGCGCAGGAGAGGCCTCCCCACTCCACGTGACACCCAGATACCCTGTCCCTCAGCCTGAGCTTCTGGCCAGCTTCTTCCTCAAGACTGGGGCCAGGAACCCCCGGAGTCAGACTGCGGCTACCCCTCTGGGCTCAGGGACCGGACCCTGACTTCCGTCCAGATTAGAGCCGGCTTTGCTGTGGATCTTGGAGGGATGCTGTCCTCTCTCCCTCTTGGCTGCCACCCACCTGGTGAGCTCCTGCCTGGGGTGCCATGTGCCTGGACTGGGCTGTCTCATTGACATTCAGCCCTCCGCCCTCTCAAGGATCTTGTTTTATCTTTACTCGTTTGATCCTCAGAACAACCCTGAAAGGTTGGAGCAGGTATCAGCAGCCCCATTTTATGGGCGGGGGGCTGAGGTACAGGCAGGGGAAGTGCTACCCAGCAAACTCCGGTCTCCCGCTCTGGCTCCAGCCCCCGGGCAGCCCGCTGGCCTGCAAACTTGGGCCCAGCGACCACTGACTGCACTGGAAGCGGCAAGTGGTCTTAAGACACTGGACTGCCGCCCTCCTCCCACCCCGCCCCCCTGCACTGGAGCCCTGAGCCGGGGCTTGCTTTCTCCCTTCGGTTGTCACATGGGTCCTGCAGGAGGACAAGCCTCCGAGGCACCACACCTCTGAGCCCAGACCTTCTTCCTGACACCGGATCTGGCCACTGCATCCGAAGTTCCTGTGGCAGGCCCTGCTCGGGGCAGCTCAAACGTCACAGCTCTGCTGCCCGGGCCCCATCAGGCAACTGCTGGAGGGAGAGAGGGGAGGGGTTGGCCAGGGGTCGAGACCCTGGTCAGACCCACACGGGACGTTACCCCCCAGAGGCCTGGGAGAGGCCACAGGCTTCGTAGGTCTTGTCTTTACAACCAGGCCTGGACCTCCCAAGGATGAGCTTTTGTTTTTATATTAAAGTCACAGTTACTGACAACTCATTATGAGGCTGGCATCCTGAGTCTTTTGTCTCATCGTTGTCATAAACACGAATATTTATCAAGTACTCACCAACCTCCATCAAGAGCCAAGTCTGTTATACATCGTCTCACCTGCTCTTCACAATAGCCCTGCAAGGTGACACTATTATTATCCACACCTAACAGATGAGGAAACTGAGGCAGGGAGGTCACATTAGCAGCCCATGGTCGTACAGCCGGAGCCCAGGCATGTCCTTAGCTGCAAAGCTATGCATTACCTCGCTGACTAGCCACCACGACCCAGGCAGGTTCAGTGCTATTATTGCTATTATTGCTCCATAGAGGGATCCTGAGGCACAGAGAAGTTAAATAATTTGTCCAAAGTCAGACAGCTGTAAGAGGCAGAGCTGGCACTTGGAAATCAGTTACACCCTAAAGCTTTCCTTTTTAACCCCTACATTTATCGCTTCCATGAAAGCAAATAAGAGTCAGCAAGACAGGTGGTAGGGCGAGAGGGCTAGACTGTTGAGAACGAAAATCTGCAATGAGTCCTTTCTAGTCCCTTTGAGGACTGTGCATGGCCTCATCCATGGGCTAAGTTCAGACCACTCTCCTCTCTCTTAAAGCTGGCTCCCTGAGTTCCCCCACTGAGGACTGATTATAAACCCCACTGAGACACTGCCTGTCTGAGCAGGAACTACAGCCAGCCACACGCACACTCGGTCTCATGGCTTCGTTGTTCCTTTCTTTATTTAGAAGTAGCAGGTTAGAAACTTGAGGACTTGCACTTTTCACTTATCACACTGCCCAGAATCACGGGAAGAGCATGAGCTTTGAAGCCAAACACCCACAGATTCAAATTCCAACTTTGCTACTTGCTAGCTGTGTGACCTTGGGCAAGTTGCTTAACCTCTCTGAGTTCCAGTGTCTTTTTCTGTAAAATGGGGGTAATGATAGTATCTACCTTGTTGGAATTCAAGGAGTAAATGAGAGAATACAGGTAAAACGTTAAACACTGCTCCTGGCTTAGAGTTAGCATACAGTAAATGATACCTATGATAATTACTATGGTTATGAACTTGGAAAAAATGACATCCTATCCCAGAAGGCTATGATACCTTCCTCCGTTCTAAGCACAGGTACGGTTAACACAGAGAGCTCTTTCCATGTGCCAGGCACCGTTCTTAGTGTTTTATGGACATGACCATATTCAGCCCGTACAAGCCTTATAAGATGAACACCTTTGTGACCCTCATTTTACAGATGAGAAAACTGAGGCACAGAGAGGTGGTGTCTCCGGCATGGGGTCACAGCTGGCAGGGGCAGGCTGACTCCAGGGCCCAGGCCGTTAGCCTCTGTGCTGCACTGCCTCCCAGATGAGCCCCCAAAACACTGGAAACCACGAAGAACAAACAGGCAGGGGTCAGGGTAAGCTGAGATAAGCAGAGCAGGATGGATGGGGCTGGGCAAGCATCTGAATAAAACAGTACAAAGTCAACAGCTTTGAACCCGTGGGACAAATTACGTATTTTCTTGCTTCCTTGGGCCCCGACACTTCCAGGTTGGGGTCAGAATCAGAAGTCCTGAGTGAGGAAATCTCAGGACAGTTCTCACTGATGGAGAGTGCAGGCCCAACTCTGCAGATTGAGGCCAAGGGCAGGCATTGTTCTCTGGCCGCCAGTTTCCTGGAGTGGCCTCCGGCACAGGGCAGAGGGGCTGGGCTGCCCGAGCACAGATTGGGGCCCAGGGAATGGGGAGAGGTTTTCTGTCAAGACACCCCCTGCGTTGTCAGGGTGGAAATCAATCAGGGCTGGGGCATCCATCAGACTCTGCTGGCTCTGACCCTTATTTTGATAAGGATCTGGAACCTCACTTGAACTTGTCATCCTTGACTGAATCTCCAGGAAGCTGCGAGATCCTCCCACAAGCTCTGGAGATACCTCCCAAGAAGAGTTACCTCCTGCCCCACCCCCACTCTTTGCCTTGGATCCTCCCCAAGAAGTCAGCAGTGTGCAAGCGATGATCCCTTGCCACATCCAAAAGGCACACAGAGTTCTCCAGGAAAGGTCACCGCATGTACACCGCAGCTCCACACCATCTCCTTTAGGTAGCTGGCTTTGATTTACCATGACCCCTGAGTACTGTGCACAATTCTCTCCAAGCCCTCAAGATATTCAGTTAGTTATTGGTCTCATTTCTATGTGAAAAAGCCAATTCCATGTTTTTTCTTCCTTGTCTTTTCTGTTAGACTATAAGATTTTTGATGGGTGCAATCATTTACTCTTTAGTCACTACTCTAATAGAAGCTGAGGGAGATTAGATACTGCCAACTCCAGTGCCTGTGTAATACAGGCACTGGAGTTGTACTTGTCTGTACAGCCAGACAAGTAATAAGTGAATGAAGCAGGCCTGGTGTAGTGCGATAGGGAGTGGTAGAGACGGTGGCAAAGCACTAAAGGCTTGCTTGGGCGCCTAAAACAGAGTTACCACCTATCAGTTCCAACCAAGTACTGCCAGGTGGGGATGCAGACACACTATTGTCAGATCTTGAAAATATTTAAGAAAAGCCAAAATTGGATATTTTATGCAAAATATTCTGATTTCTAAACATTGATACTAATTAAAAAAATTTTTTTTAACTATTCAGCAAGCCAAACAAAGCTGCATTTGGTCCTTGAGCTGCTAATTCACCATACATAATCTCTGGGGATCTTCCAGGCCTGATGTGTTCCAATTCCACAGCCAGGATACGTGCTCAGTAGATTCTTGCTGAGGACATGAATGGGTGGATGGCTGGATCCACTGGTTATCACGGAGCTAGAAGTCTGTGAAGAAACAGTGTCCTAACAGTATTTGCAAACTGAATTTACGTTTGAGAGTTAGCTTTAACCAAGTGTGGAATTGCTTAGTTATGCCACTTTCAAGCGTGTTTACGTTCCTCCCCTCTTTGCCTTCCTCCTGCTGCTGGGCATGGAAGCCCAGAACTGACGACTAGCACTGAACAAGACCTGAGCCTTAGGGTGGCAGGTGAGTTAGAAAGTTGAGTTCTACTCAGGCTTGGAGGTAAAGCAGGGTTATGTTGAGCAGTGATTGAGATTAACAATTAATGAGGTGCTTAATTGCCCTGGGTATCTATTTTTCTTAAATCTTACTTTAAATTGTACACAATTAAAAATATATACTGTGATGAATAATTAATAAATGTTAATGTTTGGTCATAATACAGAGTGTTTTAACTCAGGGGTCGCCAACCCCCATCGCTTGCATTACCAGCCTGAACCATCCCCCCGACGCCAACCCCGTTCCATGGAAAAACTGTCTTCCACGAAACCGGTCCCTGGTGCCAAAAAGGTTGGGGACTGCTGTTTTAACTTATAATAGCATAATCAAGTGAAAAATGTGCTTGTCTCTGTCTCTCAGTTATGTCTCAAGCAGCTGTGCTATCTGCCCACAAGGTCATGGTTAAGGTGTGCATATGTAATTGTGGGCCAGTTAGTCCTAACGACATACATAGTCTCAGGGTCAGCAGCCTGGCAACCCGGCATGGGCCTTCTGCCGTGCCACCTGCCTGGATGGTACCACCAAACCCTCTGAACAGGAAAACAGCTAGTGTGTGCCAGACAGTAGACTGGGCGTTTCCTATTCACTATTTCTAATCCTCATAACACATCTTATCTGCACGTATTCTAATTTACAGATGAAAACACCAAGGCTCAGTAAGGTTAAATAGATTTTCCAAGGTCAAATAGTTAAAAATGATGGAGGTCGCATTCTCTCCTGGGTCCACCAGACTGCAAAGTCCATCCTCTTTCCACACAGCACACTGCCTAAATAAGGGCACATCCTCTCTTCCTTATACAGGACAAAGTTGTTCAGTACCCAAGATTCTTCAGGGAAGCACCGGCAGGGTTGAGATGGAAGCCCAGATGTCAGAGCCCTACTTGTAGTACCAGACGACTCTGGAATAGCAAATACCTGGGATATGTACCGCTCACTACTCATCTATCCAGGGCCCGTGGCAGACATAACCAATCTGTTTCTATGCTGCTTCTCGTACTTGTGGCAGCCACAACCAATCAATCACAGCTGGCTCCCATGAAGAAACATATTTGCCATCCTTGGCCAGGCTCTTAGCACAACTGCCAGTCAAAGAACTTTCATAAACTGAAGATGTAGAAATGCTAACCGGAGTCTGGTGGCAAGCAGAGATAGATGGAAACCACTATCTTCTGAACTGAGAGGGCCTTAAACATGTGATAGGAGAAGAGGCAGAAGGAAAAAGAAAGGATGAAGTTGGGCTCTGTGGTCTTATATCCCAACCCAGAAAGGCTGGGGGTCAGACCCGGTTTGCACTGCGAGTTGGGTGACCTTGTGTGTCTGTGCTGGGGCTGCGGGGTACTGCGATGAACAGGGGCCAAGGAACTGGATACGTCTGAGCTGAGAAGAGTGAAAACCCTTTGGATCTTGCATTTGGCTTTGCTTTCTAAAAAAAGTTTGGTTTGCTTTTCTGACATGTATTTATTGTTAAAACAGCTCTTTAGGAACATTAAAGGACATTTCGTGAAAGAAAAGCATCATCCCCCAGCCCCCTGCTCTCACACAACTGTTTCCATTTTCCCTTCTCCCCTCTGATCCTCCTCCCCATGCATGCCTAGGCAGGGTTGAAATTAGCGAGCACGCAATAGGGGATGCTGCTTTCTTCACTCAACATGACAAGGTAATCGCATTCCCACCCTTGTGCTGCCTTCCAAGTGACGTTTTTTAAATGGCTGCACAGTATAGCATGATTGGCCTAGATTTGTTGGCTACTAGATCTGGAAGTCTCTATTTTTTTGTATTTTATGCTATGATGAATAACTTTGTGCATTTAGCACCTCTCGTGATAAATTATTTTCTTAGGCTAAGGAAGTGAGAGTATTGGGTCGACATGAAACCTTGTATGAACATCGCTCTGACTTTTTGCCCTTGCTTTTGACCTCACATGTGTATAAACTCTTGAGAGTTTCTGGAGCACTGAACCTCAGCTGGGAGGTTAAGAAGGCTACTCCAGGCCACCCAGCAGAAGAGAGGCCTCGATGGAACCGATGCTTGCCTCTCAGGCTCCTCGTCCAAAGCTCCTGCACGCCCATAAGCCCTCCCTGCAGGGGTGGGGGGACTGCACATGGACAGGGGGTGGGCTGCGGAGCCCACAGGAAATGGGGACACGGCATCAAGAGGAGGGTGAAGCCTCTCTGGTGGCCACCAGTGTCCCCTCCTCATGGAAGGTCACCTTCCGACAGGAGGCCCTGCCTGATTTTCAATTAAGAGAAGATGCTGTTTGGGGGGGGGGCACCCCGGGAGCCCAGGTTGTCTTAGGTGCTGATCCGCATGAAGGAGCTCACAGCGGAGAAGCCTCTATCCCCTGTACCCAGCCCCTCCACCCCACCCCCTGCAGCTGGACAGCCTGAGGCCAGGGCTTCGGTGGGGAGGGCAAGCTGTGTGAGAGCTCTGTGCAGGGAAAGGCTGGGTGGTCTCCAAAGCTCTGGTCCCTTTCTGCCTGAGGCACCGGGAAAGCACAATAAACACAGGCTGAGCAGCTTCAGCCCCAGCTCAGCCCCAGTCCCTGGCCCAGCCCCTGCCTCAGTTGCCACGAGTCCACCTTGGCTGAGAGTATCACTACACTGCCCAGGAGGAACGCTTGGAAGTTGAGCCCAGCCAGCCCCCACTCCTCTCCCCACTCAGCCCACTGGGGGCTCCCAGGACTGGGTAGGTATGACTGCAGGCCACACTCAGCACCACCCAGGACCTCACCTCCAGCCCACTGTTCCAGCCTGGGGTTCCACAGAACTGCAGGGCCGGTGCCCACACCCAGGGCTGGAGGCCAGCCTGAGCTCACACGAGCCCAGCCTCCCCACCCAGCAAAGTCCTAGCCAGCCCACAGTCAATGGTTGCTTCTGGAGCTCTTGCTTTCTGTGTCTGGCACTGTCCTAAGTCGGTGCTGGGGTTACAGAGGTGAAAAAGACAGAGTCCTGGCATGTGACCTTGGGCAAGTCAACCTCTGAGCTTCAGTATCCTCATCTGTAAAATGGGGGTAAAGCAATACCTACCATGGGGGTGCTGTGACAGTTAAGTGAGATCATATACGTGAAGCACTTAAACCAGTACCTAACATACAGTAAGAGGTATGTAAATATTAGATTTTACATTGTCATTATTCTTTCTAGTTGCAAGCAATAGACAAAAAACAAACAAGCAAAGAAACAAACAAACATAGAAATAAATGAGAAAAATCCAGGCATTGATAACTGCCCTGAAGTTAAAATATGGTAATGTACTGGAGAGAGGCTGGAATTTGAGAAAATGAGAAAATGCTTTAGCTTAGATGGTGGAGGAAGGCCTTTCTGAGGAGGTGATACTAAGCTGGAACTTAAAAAACGAGAAGGAGCCAGTGTGAGAGGATCCAAGGGATGATTATTCCGATCAAGCCACACAGCAAGTGCAAAGGCCCTGAGGTAGGAACAAGCTTGGGTGTCTGGGAAACAGAAAAAAGACCTTATAGCTGGAGCTGTGATATCTAATTCAGTGGCCATTAGCTACCTGTGGCCATTAAAATTAAAATTAAATAAAATTAAAATTAAATAAAATTAAAAATTCAGTTCCTCAGTCTCACTAACCACATTTCAAGTATTCAATAGCTACATATAGCTAATGGCTACTGTACTGGACAGTACAGGTATAAAATATTTTCATCACTGTAGGAAGTTCTATTAGCAGCTCTGCCCTAGAGCTTTGGGAGGAAAAAAAGAGATTGACATGAGATGAGGCAGGAAAGGCAGGCAGGGGCCAGAGCTCAAAGGATCTGGAAGGCCAGAGCAAGGAGCTTGGCGTTTGTCCGAAGTGTACTGGGAAACCCTTGAGGTGTCCAGACTTTGGACTGGGCTCGGGAAGAGCTCCCTCTGATTCTCCCCTTTTCTGAGCCTGAGGAATCCTCCAAAGCCAGAGCTGAAGGAGAACAGACATACTCACTGAGTCTGACGAATCTACAAGTTCTGAAGCGTATACAGGAATGCCCCAGAAACTCCCCAGGACCTGGCATTTCCCTGGGGGATGCGTGGCTCCCTTAGGGAAGGCAGAGGTGCTGCTGGCACAGAGCCCTCACCGTCAGTTCTTTTCAAGGATTGCCTTGGCTGAAGAGAAGCCCTTTGTCCAAGGCCGCCACAGCAGGCCAGCCCCTGAGCCCAACCTGGGACGGCGCTGAAGGGCCATCCCGGCTCCAGAGCTCCCCAGGGTGGGCTGGGCCTTCCTTGAGACTACACTGCAGCTCAGCTTCTCCCTTTGCCCACTCCTGCATCCTTCCCTTCCCGTCACCCGTTTCAAAGCCAGCTTTCCAGGGCACCCAGTCTGCCTCAGCCCCTCAGCATCACAGGAGAGCAGCTGGTCCTTTTGCTCGCTGGTGGGAGACAGTGGAGGAGTCAGAGCATAAAGTAGTCCCCATGTCGACAGCACTAAGTCAAGCACAGCCCTGACCAGAAGGCAGCCTCCTCTGAGTGAGGGTGGCCCCCGGAAGGTCCCCAAAGCGCCCTCACATTGGACATGCCCCAAGGGGTGAGAAACCATATTCACTGAGTGCCCTCCTGTGCCACGCGGTTTACAGATGTGGTCCCAGGGCCCCTCACCAGGCCTCTAGGGGCAGCACTGTAATCCTCATCCTTCTAGAAGCAAAGCCTGGGCTTTGAGAGACACCATAATGAGCCCAACTTCCCACAGCTCCCAGATGCCAGAACTGGGATGCGAATCCAGATCCTGTTGATTCTAGAATCCACTCTTTTTGCCTGTACTGCCCTGTGCAGCCGAAACTCACCGAGTTCCGAACACAAGGATGTCACGCGTTGAAGCACAAGCTCATGCTAAGGAACGTGGACATTTGGGTCTCATCTCACCTTTGCTGTAGTCAAGAACCAAAGTGACACTCTCTTCTCTCAACCACCACCTCACCTGGGGGGTGGGTTATGGTATAGCTACAGCTACCATCTAACGTCTGTCACAGTCACCACTTTTCCAGGCTCTACAAATACCGCTTTGATGTGCTAACAGCCCCTAATAGAGACAGTGGCTAATAAATCATTCACTGGAGCCCAGGATGGTCAATCTAAGCTACTCTCCTGACCTCTGACCTCACTCGGGAGCTGGCTGTGGGACCACGGCACATCCCAGGCACTGAGGCAGGACAACTCAGGGAAGCTGAAATCCCCTGAAGGCAGTGCACAGTGGGCAAGGCCTGGAAAGAGGCCAGGAACATTGTGACTTTAGCAGATGGGAAAAAACACCCATAAAAGAGTCACTTGGGGATGACAGTGGTGACCTGCCCTGGGGACAGGTTGAGGCAGCCTGGGAAGATGTCAGGAGACACCAGCCTTGTCAGTAGCCCCTGAACATGATGCAAGACTACACCATTGGCTTCTGAAGAAACAGGACCCCCGTGCTAGTAGGGTCAGAAAGTCTGCAGAATAGGGGCTGGGGTTGGTGGCAGGGGTGCTGGTAGGGCTGGGGCCAGGATCAAGAAGAGATGTGAAAAAAGAGAAACAACATCCTCTCCTCTTGTTAAAAAAAAACAAGAAGAGAAACCTACCATCGTGAGGCAATAATTCCACAACCCTTTCCAAAGACGGGGCAGAAGGGCTGCCGAGCCTGGTCCCTGCCCGTGGGCTCTGTGCTGGGGCAGAAGGAAATGGTGAGTTACCGTTGCTGCCCGAGTCCCCCTCAAGCACCTGGTCAGGTGACCAGGGCATCTGTGCCAGCCCCCAGCTGCCATCCTGGAGGAAGCAGGAAAGGAATTCAAGGGGAGGGAAATCCCATCTTGTCTTTGGTGGGACAATGGGTCTGAGGCCTGCACGTGACTTTCTGCGGGTTTAGGGTCAGGAACCTGTTCCTTGTAGGCACTGTGATTTAAGAACCTTTTAACATTCCAAGACATTTGAAAAATGGTCTTAATATTTCTCTTTGTTTTTTTGGGTCTTTTGGCTGCGCTGAGTGGCTTGCGGGATCTTAGTTCCCCAGCCAGGGACTGAACCGGGGTGAGAGCGCTGAGTCCTCACCCCTGGACTGCCAGGGAAGTCCCTCTCTTTGTTTTTGGTAAAATTGTTAAGGCAATTTCAGTCCATCTAAGCTGGAGGGGAATATGGAGATGAACTGCCTGTGTGACTCAGGCAGAGAAGGGGGGCACGGTACCCTGGGCGGCTGGGGACCATGGCAACAGCAGGATACCCCGTGGGGACGGTGTTGCAGGGGCAAATGCCGGCTGGATGTGGCAGCCCTTAGCTGTGCAGATGTCCGCACTGCCCGTGATACGTAGGGATAAGGAGAGCTGTTGGATAGGGGATGTCAGGGGTGGTGGTGTAGCCTTTCTTGCCCTTAAGCTCCCCACTGGTGCTGGTTGTTTCTTCTGTGGGGGATGCTTCGTTTGGGTTTTATAAGAGCAGGGGGATCCCCTTCTTGTTCACTGAAACATCCTTGTCCATCTGTCCCCAGAAAGACACAACGGAAGTCTGGGGTGGGGAAGACAGGTGAATCAGATGCCAACCACGTGAGACAGAAAATCAGTCCACACCTGTCGGGCTCTTCCCTCTTTCGCTGAGGGGGATTTTGTTTACACTCTCAGCATTTCTTATAACACTGGGAGCCGTGAGCCTTGGAGCCTTGGAGCCAAACAGACCTGGGTTCAAATCCCAGTGACTCTCAGTAGTTATGGAGCCCCCCACAAGTTTCTTTTAATTTCTCGGGGCCTCAGTCGCCTTATTTATAAATGGAACTAGTAGTAGCAGCTTGTAAGATTGTCATGAGGGCAGGACATATGGATGCAAGGGTCTTGCACTGAATAAGCATTCGGTAAATGGCAGCTTTACTTCTTGTTACTCGGCCACCTTGTGGGTCAGGATGTTTGCTATGGGTTGATTTTAATTTAATTCAGGCCACAGTTCGCTCACACTTTGTCAGCAACCTCAGCTGTACGGCTTCGTGATACTCTTTGGCCATCTACCCACCTTCTTGGCAACCTCTGCGTTTGTCCTGACCCCCTCCCCCAGAGCCCCTTGTCTCAGCTGCTCCCAGGGGCTCCCTCACCTCCCGACTTAGAGAACCTGAGCAAATGATCCTAGAATCCATCAGGCCTAGACAACCCCACTCTTAGAACCCAGACAGGCTAGGAAGGGGAAGATGGGTGGAGCCAGGGGGCAAGAAGGGCTGTGCTTCCTGCCTGAGTTCCAAGCACACTGGCTCTCAGAAGGTGCTCTCATGCCTGTGGGTCAGAATGCAGCCTCTGCAGGCAGAGGGCCTCCTCCCCGGCCCACTGCCCGTGGGCCAGTCCCACCCCACTGAGGACCTTGAGGGGAAGAACCTATTGAACTTTCTTTAAGTTCTTGGCTGGTTTTGTGGGGCCTGCCTGGTTGCTTTTATGGGCCACAGATGGGGAGGGTAAAGGGAGAGTGATTCAGGGCCCCTCCTCCGCCTAGGCAGGAGCCCGTGTCCCTCCCTCCCAGGGCTCCTAATCCCTGCAAACGCCTGTCCTCCTGAGCTGAGATGCTGCAGAGCCAGAGGCTTATACACAGTCCCATTATTTATTGGGAGGCTTAGGGCCAGGATGAGGTCAGGGCCACATTCTCTTCTGTCCTGGCTCTTCTCACCTGGGTTGTAAGCAGGGAGAGAAGGAGAAAGGGGAGAGAGAGAGGTGCGGGGACAGGATGCAGGAAGGGGCACTCATGTGTTGAGGACCTACTATGTGCCTGGTCCTGTACAAGGTATTTACAGGGGCAACTTGACTGAACAGATCACAGTAGGTCACTTATACCTGAGGCAAGTGCACGTGTGAGCAGTGTGGGTGTGTGTGTTTGGAGACAGGATGGTACAGTGGTCAACAGTACAGCTCTTGAGTCAGGCCTGGGTCCAATCTCCAGCCCTGACTCTTAAGGGATGACTTCATATACACACATTCTTTCACCTCTCTGAGCCTTAGTTTTCTCATCTGTAAAATGGGGATAAGAATGTCTACTTCCTGGAGTTCTAGAGGAGCTGGAGCCGAGCCTCAAGCATGGGTCCTGGCACACTGTACAGCTGCAGTAGATAGACGGTGGCTGTCATGAGGAGGAGGAGGAAGAGGCTAGGAGAGCGGGGCATGAGAGAAGAGGAGAAAATAGGAGAGAGGTAAGGAGGAGTGTCTGGGCAAGAGAAGTTACCCGCTTGCCTGGGATTTGCCTGGCTTCAGTTTTCCGGCAGCACCCTGCAGGTGAGCCCCTAAGGAGAACCGCAGCTCCCACTGGGAAGCCCCAGCTAAGAATGATGGAGGGGGAACCAGAGGGTTCCAAGCAGCAGAGCTGCAGCCACTGCCCCCATCCCAAATGCCTGCACACCAGCTTTCACCAGGAGCCATTGCACAGAGGAAGGACGTCTTGGGGTGGGGGTGGGGTGGGGGATTTGGTCCCTCCTGGGGCTCCTTGCTGAGATTCAAAAAAGCACCCTGCGTCTTTAAGGAGGCACCTGTTGGGAGCGCAGGAGGGAGGAAGGTTAAGATGATTAGCTGGTGCTAACAAATTTAGGATGTGGAAGAAGTCTTTTCTTGGCTGTCCATCAAAGGGAGGATTGAATGTCCCTGAGGTTGGAGAGAGCAGAACGAGGGGAGGAAAGGGCTGGGGGAGGGGAGCAGGAGGGTGTTATGTGCTTACCAGCTGAGCCTTCTCCCTGGACTGGCCTTTCCCTGGGAACTGGGGGTGTGCGGGAGTTGGGCAGGCTTGCAGGGCCACGTGCTGCCTGTCCAGCTGCTGGCCTCCCTATCAGCCTGTCTGTCATTACCCCTCCCCCACGGTCCCAACCCCAGCTCAGGTTATGTCCAAGCAGCTGGGCTGAAAAGTGATCCTGGAGGAAGAAGGCCCTTCCTGTTGATTAGGAACCAGGACACTCTCCCCTAACCCCCCTCTAGCATGATAGACCCCTGCCTCATCCAGGCTCCCTGTTCTGGGGGGGACCCCCAGCCCCTCGTCACCAAGGGCTGTACCACCCTTCATCTAGGTTCCCCTGTAACCAAGGGAAACCTGCATGGTCTCCCAGAGAGATCACAAACCACTCACAAAAGCCTTCATAAAAGGTTATTTCCGGCACAGGCTGGAAGGAGGGGGGCACAGGATCCGCGCCACGTCCAGGAATGGTTCATTCAGAACTGCCTGGGCACGGGCTCTGGGCCAGGCCCTGTGCCGGGCACTGGGGAAACAGCAAGGCACCGTTCCTGTCCCTGCCCTAACTCCTGTCCCCAGGAATGCGCCGTCCAGCGGGGAAAAGAGAGATGAGAACAAAACAATGCACTAAAATGAACCGTAGAGACAGCAGCGGTGTTCAGAACTCAGTGGGCAGAAGGAAACCTGGAAATGCCTATCTAAACGCAGCGTTCTAGACCACAACCTCGGAGATTCTGATGCTGAAGGTCTGGTGTGGGCCCTGGGCATCTATCTGCATGGGGGTAGTGCCGAGAAAGGGTGTAGGGATGGGCGCAGGAAGCAGAGAAAGCTTTCCAGACTTGGTGGCCTGAAGCTGATTTCTGCTGGGCAGGGTGGGCAGGCTGAGAGAGAGGAAGGGTTGAAGGAGGCTTGCGGGTTGGTGAATGCCTAGGTTGGTGTGGCTGGAACGTAGAAAAAGACCAGGCTGAGCAAGAAGCTATATCTCGGGAGCATCCCGGGGGCGTTTAATGTCTTCAGCAAGGGAGGTCTTGATTGGGTTGGCAGTTTTGAGAAATTGTTCTGCCTGCAAAGTGGAGGGTAGCGGGAAGGGACCAGAATGGAGGAGGGGCAATTGGTAGCATGCTGTGGCAAGGATCTGGAGGAGGGCTGAGGGTGGGAGTAAGACGGTGGCAGGAGCTGGGGGGCGGGGAGGGGGGGTGGGCAGACAATGGGGAATATCAAGGAGGCTGAGTCCATAGGTCATGGTGCCTGGTGGACTGGGGGGTGAGGGAGAGGGCGGAAGCAGCGTCAAGTTTCTAGTCTTGGTAGTGGGTGGTACGGCGTGCTTTTCCCTGAGGCTGAGGATACAAGAGAAATAAGCTGGTTCAAGAGGAAAATGGGGAATTTCATTTCGGACCCAGTAAAATCCAGGTAGAGAAGGAGGTGTAATCGGAGCAGATGTGAGGCCCAGCGGGGCAGGATACAGTTACGAGCTTCCCTCGGATCACTGATTCCATAAATCCTGGGTGTCTGGCATCTGAGTACCGGGCCTGTGCCCCATGCCCTCCGCACCAGCCATGCTGAGTCGTCCATCATTTCCATTGCACAGACAGCTTTTCTGCCCCATGTGTTAGCACTTGCTGCTCCCTGGTCTGGGCTGCCCTCCTGCCCTCTAAAAATCAAGCCCCACTCCTCCTTCAAGACCTAGAGCCAATGATGCCTCCTCTGGGAAGCCCTCAGGGCTTGCTATTCCTTTCTTTTTGCTTCTGACTCTCCTTGGGTGCTTTTTACATTCTATACTTTATTTGTGGGCATCTCTCCTGGAAGATGAGGACCATTTCTTGTTCCAGTTTGTGACCTATCGAAAACCTATCACAGAGCCTGGCCCAGAGCAAAGGATCAGCACTTTATTGATAGATAAACCCAGGTGTATTGATGCCTAGCTCCAGCACCTTTTTATTGGAGGGCAACACCTCTCTGGTGGATGCAGCCCGCTGCTGAGAATGTACATGGAAATGAACAGACTGTCACCAACCCTGTTGCCACCTTCACCATCACAGTAAACATCGGTAGACAATTACTCTACTCAGGGTACTGTGTCAGGTTGCTTCACATTCATTATCTCATTTAATCCTTATCAAAATCCACAGGATAAGTCTCCTCATCACCCTCGTTTTATAGATCAAAGCTGTCCAGCAGGATGTTTTGCCACGATGGAAGTGTTCTATGTCTGTGCTGTGCAACACAACTGCCACAAACCACATGAGCACTTGAAATAAGGCTGGTGTGACCCAGGAGTTGAATTTTAAACTTTAATTTTAATTAGTTTAAACATAGTCACATGTGGCTAGTGGCAGTCATAATGGACATTTCAGTGTAAACGAAAACAGACTGAAGGGGTTGTGTAACTTGCCCAAGACCCCACAGCTGACAAGTGATAAAGGCAGGACTTGCACCCAGGGTTGTCTGGCCCCAAACCCATGCTTTGAGCCACGAGGCTTTAACTGCATCTCCTTTTCTCAGCCCCAGATTGTGGGTGCGGTTGGGAGGAGCTTCGCATCATCACACCAGCTCCAGTTCAGGCTGGTGGCCTCTGTGACCACCAGTCGAATCCTCTGACGGTTTGTGCAGTGTGACTGCCCTGTGTGAGACGCTGGGCCTCCCCGGGGCCCTCCACTCCTGCTGTGACAGTGAGTGCTGGAGGAGATGATCCCACATCCCCCGGCACTCACATCCCACGAACCACGATTTCTTTGCAGGAGGCCTTTGGTCACAGGCTCCGCAGCTGGAGAATATAAACAGTTTACTCTCACTGCGTTTCTGCAGCCCAGGCAATGGGGAAGATTTAACCTTGCTTAGTCCTGGCACCGACTTCCAATGTTTGCAGACCTGAGGCCTGTGAGAGCCACTGCTCCGGTGCAAATGGCGCTAGCCAATCACTGTGGCCCCTGTCTGAAACCCCCACACAGTAGGGCCTGGAAGGAGCAAACCATGAGTGACGCAGTCCTTGCCCCCTGGCTGCTGCTGGGGACACTGGTCCCCTGGCAGCACACTGGGGTTAGCCTCTGGGCACCCACAGCCTGCTGTGACTGCTGGAGACAAGAGGGTAGAGACCGCGGTGCAGTGGAAAGCCAGCATTCGGGGTGGGGATAATGTTAGTGCCCAAAGAAGCTCGGGCAGATGAATGCTCGGGAGGTGGGAGGGGAGAGGGGAAGAGAATCCTTAGAGACGCGTTGACCTCAGCGGGGCGGGGGTACAGAATATGGATGCCACATAGGGACTGGGTGTGAGGACACCCAGGTTCTGGTCCCTGCTCTGTACAGAAGTCAGTCTGAGCTTTTCAACGCACCGATATGATTAGGTCATGGCTCTGCTCAGTACCCTTCGGTGGCTCCCCATTGCTCTCAAGATAAAGGCAAAAACCTTAACACGGTCCACAAGCCATGTTCCAGCTCCTGCCGACCTTCCAAATCTCGTCTTATGCCGCTCTCCCCTCAAGCTCCCTGCTCTGGCCATGCAGCTCCTCCTGTTCCGCATTCTTGCCACCCTCTTTCCCACCTCAGTGTCCTTGCACATGCCGGTCCCTTTGCCTGGAACGAACCCTCTCCCTCCCCTCTTTGCCTGGTCAATTTCTGCTCCTCAAGTGTCACTTCCTCAGGGGAACCTTCCTGGACCTCCCTGACCCTGAGAACTCTTTCTAGCTTGTCATGAAAGCCTGTACTCCCTTTGGTAGGACTGGTCACCACTGCAATTGTACATTTGCTAGTGCGATCAATGGAGGTGCCTCCCTCACTAGACGGTAAGTTCTGGGACTTACTTTGCACACCCTCGGGTCCCCTGCACCTAGGAAAGTCCTGGCGTGGAGCAGGTGCTAGGTAACCCGAGTTGAACGCGTGCACGGATGAATGTCCGAAAGGATGCTATTGTGATTGTGTGCAAGGCAATTCTGTTCTCTGGGCCTGATTCCTTAAATGATGGTTTGTAGAGTATTTACCCCATGCCAGGTGCTGGGGAGGGCACGGAGCTGGCTGTGCAGAGGGAGACAGACATTTAAACAGGCCATGATGATGCAGTGGGATAAGGGTCTGCTTGGGGGAACAGCAGGCTGTGAGGAAGCTTTTAGCAGAAGCATTCGGTGGGAAAGGGGCTGGAAGTCGGGGAGGACTCCCTGGATGGCGATTACAACTAAGGCCCAATCCGAAGGGTAAGAGAGAGTTAACAGGCAAAGATGGAGCAAGAGTGCTCCTGGCAGAGGGCAGAGCAAGGGGGAGAGAGCCCTAGCGAGGCTGCAAGGGGGGCGGGGGGCAGTGGGGAGAGATGGGGCCAGATGGGAACCGAGCTGGACTTTGTCGTCAAGGCGCTGGCGCCGCTGCGGGCTTTCTGGCAGATGGACGACAGAGGAGTGTCCTCCTGGGTAAAAGGAAAGGACTGAGTGGGGCAGAGTCTGGGGCCCCTCCAGCTCTGGCGCCCGGGCGGGTACGAAGCTAGACTAGGAAGGTTCCTGACTCCATTGCCAGCACAAGCCTCAAGGGACTGGTTTCCTCCCTGACGTCAGCTTAAAGGTCACACAGATCCCAGGTTTCCTCTCCAGAGCCATTTAGGGTTCTGCATTTTGTCCTTTTCCCCAGATCCCTTTGGGATCCCGTGACATTCCCAGCCTGGACCACCTCGAGGGGGAAGCAGTCCCCCGAGCTCCTGAGTCACTGTGAGAAGTAGGACTTCCTTAATTTGTCCTAAACTTACCTCGCTCAAGTTTCAAAGGGGGCCTATCATCCTAGCCTGTCCGGAGTCAATGCTGAAGGAAATACACCGTGAGCTGTGCGGTGGGAAGGGGAACTCAGGACATCTTTACCCGGGGGGCCCTTTGCATCACATCAGCCAACAAGCTGTACGCCCACAGCCATGCAGACAGGCCCGTCTCTCCCTCTCCCCAAACCCAGGCCCCTCTCTGCACCTAACAAACCGGGCATGAACTTATGAACTGGAAGTGAAACTAGGCCATTCAACCGACTTCTCACTCTAGCCAACAGATGCCACAGCTGGGGGGCGTGTAAATGATAGGGCCCCTAAGTAACCAGCGCCTTCAGTGCCGCTGACTGTCCCTTCAGCCTCTTCTTCCAGGCCTGATGCCATGCCTCCAGGAACCTGGCACCTTGGGCTGCAGCCATGCTCCAGCCCCACGCCCTGCACAGCCCAGCCAGGCAGGCAATGGCTCCAGCCAAAAAGCTCTTAGTCTTGCCTGGCTTCTCTCTTTCTCTCCCTGCCACAGGCAGCCCGGCAGCAAGGCCTGCCAATGTCACCTCCAAAACATAGCCCAAGCCTCTCCACTTTTCCCATCTCCTCTGTCACCACTGCCTGGACACCCACAGCAGGATCTTCTCTCCCTACCTCAGCACCCTGCCTCTGTAGTCCATTCTCTATCAACGCCAAGAAGAAGGTAAATTGTACTCTGAGTGTGTGGCTCCCCTTTTAAAACCCTCCAGTGGCTTCTTGGTTCACTAATGATGAAATTTACAAACCCCACAGGCCAGAGTCATGCAAGGCACCTCAGGGCTGCCGGCAGGACCTCTCTCCCTTTCACTCACTCCATCAGGCCACTCTGACCTTCTTTCTCTTCTTCAGTCACACCAAGCTCATTTCTACCTCAGGGCCTTTGCACATGCTGTTCCTGCTGACTGGAATGCTCACACCCCATCCTCTGAATTAATCAGTCAATTAATTAATTAGTTAATTTAATAGACACTTTTATAGTGCTTTGTTCTATTCCAGGCTTAGTCTAAGCACTTTTCAAGTTCTGAATCATTTGTTAACTCTTCACAAGGCAGGGTCCCTCTTGTCATTTCAAATGTCACCTTCTCATGGAGGCCTTCCCTGACCCACATTCAAACAGATACCATTGCCCCCACCCCCACCAGGCTCCATGGAAAATAGGCCTTTGATTCATTTTCATCATAATAATCAATGGATATTTTCTTATTTATTTCTTTATATGCTTATTAGCTCTCTCTTTTAGACTGGAAGCCCCAGGAGGACAAGGCCTGTCAGTCAACTTGACCCTTATATCCCTAGAGCCTAGCATAGTGCCTGCTCCTGAGAATGAATGAATGAAGGGGTCACCTGCCCCGGAGAGGCTTCTAAGACCACCACACTCTCTAAACGCCACAGCTGGCATGTACACATTGCAGGATATAAGTGGTGAAATGATTCTTGTGGACACTGCTTAGGGCCCAATCAGGAGACGAGCTTCTAGAAGGCGGGAACAAGATCTTGCTTGTCTTTGTGTAAATTATGAAAATAGCAACTGGTATGTTTGCAGCAAATGGCAATTCACTTTTGAGCTTTCAAAGGAGCTGCATACACATGAACTCACTGAGAGATTCACTCAGTGAGACTGTCATAGCTCCATTTTATAGATGTGGGAGCCGAGGCCCAGAGAGTCAGGGCTACACCGTGTTCACAAGAGCCAGGACTCAGTGCAGATCTGAAGCCTTTACAAATGTTGTATCCACCTGAGTGCCCGGTGCTCTGTATACAGCAGGGGCTCAGTGGAGATTTCTGCATTTGCTGCAGACAACAGGCAGCTGTTCAAACAGATTCCTCTGGAAGGGCTGGTCCCAGGGCAATGGTGTTTCAGAGGCTCAGGAGGAGAGGCAATGTGGGCAGTCAAAAGAGTACGGGATGGGTGGGCTTCCCTGGTGGTGCAGTGGTTGAGAATCCACCTGCCAATGCAGGGGACACGGGTTCGAGCTCTGGTCTGGGAAGATCCCACATGCCGCGGAGCAACTGGGCCCGTGAGCCACAACTACTGAGCCTGCACATCCGGAGCCTGTGCTCCACAACAAGAGAGGCCGCGATAGTGAGAGGCCCGCGCACCGCGATGAAGAGTGGCCCCCGCTCGCCGCAGCTAGAGAAAGCCCTCGCACAGAAACGAAGACCCAACACAGCCAAAATTAAATAAATAAATAAAATTAAAAAAAAAAAAAAAGAGTACTGGGTGGGTGTTCAGGAGAGGTGAGTAACAGCAGCTCAATACCATTTCGTAGGCGCCTCCCCTGTGCCCGGCACTGTGCCGAGGGCTTTACCTACATCTCAGTGCCCACAGCAGTGCAATGAGATAGATGGTGTCATTATCCCCATTTTACAGATGAGAAAGCTGAGGCTCAGAGAGGTTAAGTCACTTGCCCAGTAACTGTAACACAGTCAAATCCTGGAACTCAGCCAGCAGACAATCCCACCACTCATTAGTCCAGATGCTTCCACACATGGCTGAAGGAACCTCCTGCCTTCTCTGGGTCTTAGACTCTGTCTATAAGGCCCGACTTCAAACTAGATCCTGTCTAGGCCTGTCCAGCTCTGACACGAGTCTGGGAGGGATGAGAGCAGGATGTGTGGCCCCTTGCAACAGGAGGAAGGGGCTGTCTGGATGCCCTGGAGCAGGGGCAGACCTTGCCCTGCCCAGGACTTGGTGGATGGAGTGCCCAGGGGCAACCAGTCCACAGGGCCCTGGTCTCCTTTGCTGGCTGGATGACAAGGACTGGGTCATACGGGAATGGAGAAGGGCTGGGGGATCTTGGAGCTTCCCAAGACCAAGAGAGTGACTCATCATATCCACAGGGGTTGTCAAGGTGGGCAAATGCTATGAGTACATCCAGCCCTACCACACAGCTGCTAAAATGAACATCAGAAATGGGTCCCCAGCCTGAGCTTCCTTTGGATAATAACATCTCATTGTTCCTTCTCTGTATGTCTCTTTCTTTCTTTCTTTCCTTTTTTTTAGCAGAATCTTTGAGTCTGTTGTTCTATAGAAACACGATCCTACTGCCATAGGTGTCCACCCTACAAGGAGATGGGCAGAGAGGATGGAGAAGAAGTGAGAGTCAAGGCTGATTTCTAATTCTCAAGGAACCTACTGCCCTCCACAGAAGCAAGAAGGGTGAGTGACACATGCCCCAGGGAAGGAGTCGAGAAGATTGGATCTGACTTCATCCCTGGAAATAGTCGTGTGGTGGGTGGTGGCTTCAGGGGCCAATCAGCTTTAGGGACATGACAGCATCTTTTGTTCTGGCAGGAAGGACAGGCTGTCTAATGGACAGATGAATCCGGAACCAGATACCCAGCTTGGAGGGAGCTCCTGGCCTCAGGACACATTACGGTGTTGGCCGACACTGGCCACTGGGCTATTTTACAGTCCTTCGCCTTGCCTCAGTTTCCATAAAAGTTCTCTCTCCCTGTGGCCCCAGGTGTGCCCCTGGGGACCCGTTTGGAGGACAAGACATGGCGGAGAGAGCGCGGCCACTCCCCATCTGGCTGCGTAGATTGGGGCAAGTTCCTTTCTTCCTCCTAGAGCCTCATCTTCCCCAACTACAAAGTGAACAGGTTGGACGACACCGGTGGATTCTGAGTCCTGCTCCTAGAGCATCGAGCTACCTGGAGGGGTCACCAGTGGGACACCCCGATCCCACCTGTGGGGCTCTGCCCCTGTGTTTACATGACAGGTAAAGTTTGGATTGCAGGGAAGCTTCCTTCAAAGAAAGGGTTTGCCGCTGCCTCCCTGCCCAAGGTGGCCTCTGACGATGTCCCTTTGGTGTCGAGGTCTGGATTTGGCGGCTGTAAGGAGGAGATGTGCCCCCTTCCGTCCCTGCAGGAACTCCCTCTTCCGTACCTGGTCAGGATCCAGAATTAGGCCGATCTCACCCCATACCTTAAAGGCTCCTCCTCGCTCTCCTCTCTCAATGCACAGCTTGCCCCTCCTGCTCCTTCCTCAGCTAAGTTGGGGAGCACTTGGTAGATGCCAGGATTATAATTGTTAAGAGTTGGCAGCCAGATTCTTCTAGAGTTGAACAGACTTTCCAGAGTCAAGGGCACATGATTTCAAAAGAATAACATGATAGAGATTAAAAAAAAAAAAAACAACTCCGTGAACTTCCAGCGTTGTTTCTCAGACTGAGCGTACATTCAGTCCAGTGAGTCATCTGCCCCTTCCTCATCCCCACTCCCTGAGGTAAAAACAGAACATCACGTTCTGGTCAACACCTCTGAGCACCAATCAGCAAAGAGCGAAGCAGCCGGGGTGATGCCGTCAGGTACTGGGAACTATAGCGACACGGAGGCCCGCCAATCGGAGCCAGCGCCGGCGCCATGACTGGGTGAGGCCGTGGCAATGGCCCTGCGGCCACAGTGTCCAGACTCATGAGCGCCTGAGGGAGAGGAAAGGCTCATTCAAGGAGGACAGGCACCAGCTTCTAAGCCTGAAGGGCCATGAAGAGGACATTCCGGCCGCCAAAGCCCTCAGGCCCTAGGTGTCTGGGAGGGAGCCTGGAGGCACGGCTGGGACAGCCCCCCACGCCAACATGCTGGGAGCCCACGGCCCCCTGCTCTGTCCACGCTGCCCCCCGAGGTCTGGGACCTGCCCCGGCCTCCTCACCGTGTGCCAGGCGGCCCCGTGACTGTGCGCAGAGCTATGTGGAGAGCTGGCGTCCACTCAGCCACCCACGCCTGCTGGGCCCGCTCCCGCGGCTCCACGCCAGGCGGTCATGCATTTCCTCCCCACTTGGGCTGGCTGAAGCGGCAGGCCGCACTGCCGGAGCCCTCTGCCCGCTCGACCCTCATTCCAGCTCCCACGAGCCTCCCCAGGGTCTCCACCAGGCGGAGGCGTTCGCCTGCCAAGGGATGCGGTGCCAGGGGCGCCAGACCAGCCGCCCCCGGCTCCTCTCGCTGCACCCGCCGCCCACTGGAGACATTCCCACTTGCCTTGCCTGGCATACCTGCCACACACTCGCCGACGGCAAAGGCCAGAGGGGCCGGGAAGGAGTGCCGGGCTGCAGAGGAGTTCACGAAGCGAGCTGGAAAGAACGAGCAGGGAGGCCCAGGGCCAGCCCTGCTGCCACTCAGCCACTGCAGGGCCAGACGCTTTGGGAATCCTCTCCTCTCTCCCTCCCCTGCTCCCACCAACCTCTGCCACACCCCCTCGTGCAGAGCTGGGGGGCTCTCCTGCTTCTCACCGAGGAGCCCGGTGCAGCTGAGCTACTGGGTCTCTTCTGACCCCCCTGGGCTAGGGCCTTAGGTACAAATGCCAGCTGTGCAGGCCGCCATCAACAGCATCGGTCTCCGCCCTGCTTGTGGCCCACCTCACAGAGGTGACCCCAAGACTGCAGCTGGACTGCCTCACGCAGAGCACCCACCTGCCCCCCCTTGCAGGGCTGCCCCGGAGCCCTTGGTCTCTGCAGCAACTGCTGCTTTACCTGTGCATCCCTTCACCTGGACTGCGGGCTCCTCTGAGTCTCCTGAGGACAGGGCACGGCACAGAGCCAGTGTTTGCTGAGTGACTGAGTGAGTGAAAGTGACAGAGACAGAGGGAGGGAGAGCGAGTCTGCATGCTGACACTGCTCTGGTTTGCTCCGAGTCAGACTTCTCGGGTTAAAATAATTCTGGCTCCAGCACACGCTAGTTCTGTGACCTTGGCCACATTACATAACCTCTCTGGGCCTCGGTCTTCTCATTTGTAAAAAGGAGATAATAATAGTAACTGCCACATAAAGTAATTATGAGGATTAAATGAGATAATGTGATGAAGCGCTTATAACAGAGCCTGGCACAGAGTAAGCCCTCGATACATGTTGTTATCATTATTAATTAATGTCCTCCAGCCTTATCTGACACCACCTCCCTGGACAAGATTATGGCCATTGCCAAGTCCTCAGTTTGCTCTCAGGGAGCACTCTGGTGGCTGGAAGATGTACACTAGAAGCAAGTAACTTCTGACGTTTCAGGGCTTGTGTCAGGTCCCAACCCTGCCACTCCCTAACCCTGTATCCTTGAGCGGAGTGCTCTGAGCTTCCGAGTCCTCATCTAGAAAACACGGTCGTGTGAGTCTTAACCTCAGAGAGAGGTCGGGAGGAAGAAGTGAGGTGTACGAGGTACGAAGTGGGCAGTCAGACTAGCTGCTGTCAGAGACCGTCCAAGCCGCCTTGATGGTGGACAGGAATCTGCCGGGGCGTAGCTGAGAGGCTGGCTGGGCTGTGACAAGGAGTGGGGGCTCCAGCAAGGGCGTGCGTGGCAGGGTGGCTCCAGGAAGAACTGAGGGATGTGTCCACATGTCCAGCGTGCCCTACCTTCTAGCCTCTCGTAAGGGCCACGGCCCTTCCGGTTTACTGCCCCTTTCCTGCAAAGCAGCACCCGGCATTCCTTTAGCATCACTGTGGTAGAAACTTCTCTTGGGACGGTTAAGTGGCCTTTCCGATGCTCAAAAGCGAGGCATAGAGAGCTGGGGTTCCCCCTGAGGGCTCCCACCCCACCGCAAATGCTGCCATCACCTCTTTGAGGGCAGGCATGCAGCTCACCCGCTTCGCATCCTGCAGTGCAGAGCCCCGTGTCCTGTATAAAGGTATCCAGAATTTAAGTCAGTGTTGGAATGACTTAGCCACCAGCAGGGCAGGGAGGGAAGCGGGAGGGAGCGAGCACCTTCCGCGGCCTCAGCCACATTCCCGTGTTGCCTTCAGTGCGTGATGTGCATTCTCTTCCAGGACCTCACGTGGCCGGATGCAACTGGGCAAAGGCCTTTTCCACTCAACGTCATCATCATTATCATCATCACCACGGCAACTGACAATCATTAAGAGGCAAGTATGTGTCAGGCCCCATGTTGAGCCCAACAAGGTGGGTACTATCATTATTCCCATTTTATCTGAGGTCAAGAGAGTAATTCATCCACAGTCCCACGACTAATAGGGGTAGAATGGGATTTCTGGGACTTGACCCCGGGGATGCTGGAACTCAGGGCCCACACCTGTAGGCGCTGGGTTAGCCTGATTCTCGAGGGCGGGTCAACTGGGAACCACGGCTACTGAAGCCGGGCAATTGCTTCTCCTTACAGACAGCACAGCCCTGCCCAGGGTCATCCTCCTGTAATGGGGAAGACAGAGATATGAAAACAGATCCTGGGACTTCCCTGGTGGCACAGTGGTTAAGAATCCACCTGCCAATGCAGGGGACATGGGTTCGAGCCCTGGTCTGGGAAGATCCCACATGTCGCGAAGCAACAGAGCCCATGCGCCACAACTACTGAGCCTGCGCTCTAGAGCCCGCAAGCCACAACTACTGAGCCCGTGTGCCACAACTACTGAAACCTGCGTGCCTAAGAGCCCGTGCTCTGCAACAAGAGAAGCCACCCCAATGAGAAGTCCGCACACCGCAACGAAGAGTAGCTCCTGCTCGCCGCAACTAGAGAAAGCCCACGCGCAGCAACGAAGACCCAACGCAGCCAAAAATAAATAAAATAAATAAATTTAAAAACATGCCTCTTATTTAAAAAAAAAAAAAAGCAAATCCTGACAAAGACTCTGGATAATAGATACATAACATTTCGTTGAATATTCACCTCTATCAGGTGGGCCCTAGTACCTTCAATTTATAGTGGTGGAGACTGATGCTCAGAAAAGATAAGGACCTTGCAGGGCTGTCAGCCCTCAATGCCTGGATGCTCCCAGGGCCACCAGCTGTGCCTGGGAGAGTCACGGGAGACGTCTCAGAGGTGGTGACACTGAGGAAGGGAAAGGGGGGCAGCACAGCAACCAGGGGGGATGGGGTGCTAGAGTCCAGCTGAATAAGGCTTGGTCCCCTAGACATGGGTCCTGGTAGGGCTGGCACTGTTGCTGCCAGAGGGGGCAAAGGCCCCACACATGGGACTTAAGCTCCAAGCGGTGGCACATCCTCGTTGGTGGAGAATGCCCATTAGGTGTTACAGAGTCAGGCCCAAAGCTTCCTTCAACATCTTCTAATCCAACAGTATCTTCTAATCAACCTTGTAATTAAAAATGTTTTATCTTGAAATGTTGTAGATATTCAAAAAGGTTTAACATGATGTGTTATTGAGTAATAAAAAGGAATGACATACTGGCACACGCAACAACATGGATGAACCTTGAAAACATTACGCTAGATCCAAAGAAAAGAAAATAGATTAGTGGCTCCCTGGGGCTGGGAAGGCTGGGGACATGAAGGATGACTGCTAAAGGGTACGGGGTTTCTTTTTGAGGTGATAAAAATGTTCTAAAATTGACTATGGTGAGGGTTGCACATCTCTGTGAATATACTAGAAACCATTGAATTGTATACTTTAAATAGATGAATTGTATACGTGAATTATATCTTTAAAAAGGTTTACAAAAAAATATAATGAACCTGGCATACCCACCATCCAGCTTAATAGTTACCAATACAGCCAACCCCCTGGGACCCCAATCTCTACCTCCTCCTCCCCCTGCACTGAGTTTGATGTTCATCACTCCTCTCCCATGCATTTCTTTACATACTTATTACTTATGCATATACTCCCTGAGCAGTGTATGGTGTTGTTTTATATGTCTCTAATTTTACATAAATGAATTGTATTGTAAATATTCTCTTCTCATTTGCTTTTTCCCTCAATAGGATGAGATTCATCTATGGCATTGCTTGGCCTGGAGGTCAAGTTCATCCGTGCTCACTGTGTAAGGTATTTCACTGATGAAAGTACTGCAATTTGTGTCTCCACTCTGCTACTGACAAACATTTAGGTTTTCTTTTCCTTTTGTCAGTAGCACACACAGTGCGGAGGTGGACACCCTTCCCTCTCTTAAGCACGTGGGAGTGTTTCTCTAGGATGTGGCCGGGAGGGGGGCAGCTTTCCACACTTGACCAGATTCTGCCAAATTGTTCTTCAAAGGCGTTGAGCTCTCTTTACCAGTGAGGAAACTGAGGCCCAGAGAGAGGGCAGTGACCTGTTCAGAGTCCGCAGGGTCTGGGACCGTTTCCCAGTCCAGGGCCCTTCCGGGCGCAGCACACTGCCTGTCCGGAACCCTCCATTTCCTTATTTTTATTTCTCTACAAATCTCTGCGACCACCCGGGTGGGTGTTATCAGAGCCGATCTAGGAGAAACACATTATCAGCGTCTTCCAGGAGGGCTGGGGATCTGGAAGTGCTTTGGAGAGGAAATGGGGAAGAAATTAACTTTAGAGAATTCCCCAGGCGGCTCTAAAACTCCAAGCTGCCGGCCTTGAGAGGAGAGGCATTTCCAGGGGCAGATGCGGGCAGTGTTTTCTTTGGGGGCGGCACCTAGCTCCCAGCTCTATGGCCCTTCCCATGCCTGTTCCCTGACCCTCCCCTTTCCATGAGGGCCGGGGGCTTCCTTACAGTCAGGTGACCTCTCCAAAGGCAACAGCCAGCCCTCTTCTGGGGCAAGCTGGGGCTGAAATGGGCCATAAAGGCTCCAGGACGTGCCTTCATTTGGAGCCCAGGGTGCAAACTTTATTGACTAGTTGTCTGATTTCTAAAGCACAAGGTTCCCGCTCTGGTTTGACTGTGTGGCTCCCTTCACCTACAGCCTCTCCATCGAAATGCCATCAGATGACCAGCAGCGTGGGTGTCACCAGGGAGCCTGCTGGGCATGCAGAAGGGAGAATGGCAGGAGGGAGACTTGGGGGGTGGGCAGATCACATTAGGGATTTGGGCCTTTATACTAAGGGTGATAGAAAGCACTGAAGTGCTTTAACTAGGGTTATGCATTAAGTTTAAAAAGACCATTCTGGCTTCTGGGTGAAGGGGCATTGGAGGAGGCCAGTTAGGGGCTACTGCAGCGAGTAAGGTGAGAGATGGTGGCAGCCTGACAAGGGTGATGGTCGTGGAGATGGAGGGAATCGGTGGAGTGGGATCCTGAGACTCAGTGGTGAAGGGAATGGGAGGGAAAAGGTGGTGTCCAGGCTGATGCCTGGGTTCCAGCCCAGGTGGGCTGATGGCACCATTCCCCAGGACTGGGAATACTGGGAAAGGGCCAGGAGTGGGGGAAAGACAGTGACTTCAGCCACGTGCCTTTTGAGGGTGGGTGGCCTGTAACCCACCCAGGGGGAGACGTCAAGAAGGCTGCCTGGTGGGGTTTGCAGGCGGGGAAGGTTCTCCCTGGCTGGAAACCCACAAAGGCTCCTCTCACTATGTAAGTGCCTCACACTGAGGTTTGCTGTCAAGCACCTGTAGAACCTACATCAAATCATTAATGATGATGGCCAAGGAGAAACCTTCGCAGGTATATACATCTAGGTCTGTTTTCACTTCTCATTTGAAGACAAATGACTTGTCCCAGTCCGTGGTTTTGCCTGGATTATACACTGAGCACACACCAGGCATTATGTTAACACAGTAACCAAACAGCAGAACTACGTTGGGAGAGAAGGACAGAAGGAACTGCGGGGGGATGCTGTAGCAGGGCTGGAGGGGTGAAGAGTTCATCAGGTAGAAACAGAGAACAAAGATACCAGAACAGCATGAGTGGATGCGAACAGGTGAGACACTAGTGTACAGGCAGGGCGGGTGAGCAGCCCAACTTTACTGAAGGAAAAGGAGTACAGCACGGTGGAATATTGGTCAGAGACTAAGCTAGAGAGATAAGGTGGGCTTATCATTGGGGTAGGGGGTGTATATAAGCACTAGGGAGCCACGGATGCTTTTTGAGCAGCGAGTGGAACTGATGGAGCATAGGAGGTGCGGGAGAAGGGGACACTGATGCTGCCACAATGGGTTGGAGCCTGAGCGTCTGGGAGGTCAGATGGGTCTGCAAAGGACTGCAAAGTCAGGAGGAGGAGGTGGGATGGGGGAGGGGGGAACAAAGCTGACACAGCATGTGAAAGCAGAACAAGGGAGAGTCTGAATTGAACAGGAGGGTCTCTTCCCAGACTGGTCCTCAGGGACGTGTTTTAAGGAATAGCCAAGAATGACTCAGAATTAACCCATCAATTATTCACACGTAAAGCAGGGTTTCTGAGGTACCTGAAAACAGTATTTCTTTAGTTTAAACGTCCTCCCTAAAATAACCACCAGCCCTGCAACCCTTTTCTTCACCAATGGCACCAAAGGATACTTTGGTCTGGATTCTCCCTTTTCTGTGTTAGCCAAGTCTGAAATAAGGAGAACCACAACGAAAGCGGGGCTATGGATCTGCTCTACTGCAGCCCAGTTTGGGATGGAAGCTCTGGCCATAGGCTCTGCCCTTGTAAACACCATGAGACTGTTGGGGGTGAAATCTGGTGCCAGGACAAACAGGGCCAGGCTAGACAAAGGAAGGACTTCAGGACATGTGGACACCAGCTCTCACCACCTACGGAAAATAACCAAGCCTGAGAGGCAGTTCCAACCTCAACACAAATAGCAGCACATGAGAAAATAAAGCTCTGTTCACAGAATCACAGACTTTGTTGCTGGAAGGGGTTTCTCTGCCCTCTAAGCCATCCTTCACGTCATTGCTAGTTATTGCTCTAGAATATGAATTGGATCAGGTCACACTGCTGCTTCCCCAAACCTCTCTGACACCACGTCATCTCCTGTGGGGTAACAAAGCCAGGGCACAGGCATAGCAGTGCATAACTCCTGTCATATCAGACATCGCTCCTATCATATCAGACATCATTAAGCAATTGCCACATTTTCTGATGAGCCTGGCTGCAGCCGCAGAATCTAACTCAGCAAAGCCTTGCAGGCAGCCATTGCCAAAAAACTACCACTCTCAGGATGACAACCGCTCGCCCCCCACTGAACAGAGACAGCCAGATCTCCTCAGCCTGTCCCTTTGCTGTCTTTTTCCACCCATATTTTCCATCACTACTTCTATGCTCCAGCTTCCTTCAACTGCTTGCCTTTCCTAAACAGACCTGCCTTTTTCTCACTCTCTGAGCCTCTGTCCGTGTCGTGATTCAGCCTGGAATGCCCTCTATGCAGAGTCCCTCGGTATCTGTTCTCCCACCTCCCATAACAATAAAGTTGTATCCGGGCATACAGCCGCCCAGCAAAAAACACTGCCTGGCCTCCCTCGGACCTGGGGGTAACCGTGTGCTAAGTGCTGGTCAATGGGCTATGAGCAGAAGTGATGCATGTTTTATTTTTTTTTCCAAGTTTTGCTCTTAAGGGTTTGGGCATATACTCCCCTGGGCCCCTTCCCTTTTCCGCTGGCCATTTGATGGTGAGAACAAAGCAGCTGCCAGGGGCCCAGAGATGGAAGCCACATGAAGAAGACGGCAGGGCCAGCCTCCCAGCCTGGACCACTGTCCTCTGGCCTGCTAAGGAAGAGACCTCCCCCTCTACCTTGTTGGAATCCCTGAGTTTGAAGGGGGTGGCGGGTGGGGTGGAGCGTCTCTGGTTATGGGGGCAGCTGAGTCTATACTCTAACTATACGCCTTCCCACCTGCTTCCTGTTCCTTACAGCCACCCTCCAGTGCCACCGCCTCAGTGAAGTCTTCCCAGAGTCCCAGGCTCCTCTGGGATCCCCCGCACTTCATGCACACCTCACGTTGGCAGTCCTAAACCACAGGATGGCTATTGCCCCTCCCACTAGCCTGGCTGAAGGCAACTTCTCTCCCCTCCGTCCATCCTGTGGACCAGTGCTGGCGATGGCGCTCGTGCCCAAACCTGACCATATCACCACCTTGCCTTCGCTCTTGCAGTCCAGACCTCTTGGCTTGGTGGTCAACACATGACTCTGGCCTATTCTTCGTCTTAGAGATGAGGCCCAGCTTGTGAAGGGATCTGCTCCAGCGGCTCAGCTGGTCACGGCTCCCTCTGTGTGTGCAACCACGGACCGTCCTGCCTGCTGCCCGCCCCGCCCAGCCCCAGCGTGGCGGGCCTGAAGTAGCTGCTTCCTTGCCGACTGGAGCCTATATTGTCCTGCTCCTCGTTTGTTACTGAGAACAGGGACAGAGGATGGGGAGTTTCCCTGATCTGTGTATTCTTCTCAAGTGGCCTAGAAAGTCCCACAGCCTGTATATGTCTTCCCAAGGCCCTTCTCCTGTCCCACCAGGCCATACGTTTTGCAAATGGCCCACATCTATTCCTCTGAACTTCTGGCCACTGTGACCCTTCTAACAAGGCCCGACCTTTGGCATCCCATCCCAGGGCTGCAGGCCCATCGCTCCCTTGGCAAACAGTGCATGCGGCCCAGAGCAGGATGCAGCCAGATCTCAGCTAGTAGATGGCTATTTTGGGACAGGGAGGATCCTGGGAGGATGCTGGTGAGGTCAGAGTAGGAAGGGAAAGAGGTGGGTTTTCTGCCCACGATTATGTGTCCCAAGGCTTCTGGATGCTGCCCAGGGGCCCGAGGCTGCCACAAGGAAGAACACACCCACCACAGGGCTCCAGCCTTGGCGCGGTTGGCTGCAGAGGGAAACTGGGGGCAGGCACAGGTCTGGGGCCCTAGGTTCCAAATCCAGTGCCCACAGTGGGACGGAAGAGTGTGTGTTTATTTGTTGTGTCCTAACAGCAAGTGATTTCAGCAACAGGCAAGAGTCAGAGCCGTCTCGGAGGGGGGAGAGGCGTCAGAAGCCAACCGGAGGTCAGATGGAGAACACTGGAAAGCATCCAATCACCCAGGAATGATTCTTGATGATAATTTATTGAACATTCATTGAGCATCTACTATGTGTGGAGCACAATATTAGGCGCTGGCCAGAAAAAAAAGTGAATAATGCTTTGCGGCACTTTACAATTGTGTAAGTCCTTCTGCAAGCATCAGGAGCCTTAAAATGGTTCATAAAGTGGTTTATAAACTCTGACCCTAAGGAAATAATCGGAGATGCATGATTCACGTACAAGGATGAGAGTGGTGTTTTACTGACTTTGGGGACCGCAGACATTTCAGAATGCCAGAACTCCACTGTGCCTGTCTCCAGCGTTCCAGGGAAGGTCATCCATCAATGCCAAGTGCTCAGTACTGTGCCTGGCTCAGAGTGGGTGCCCAGCGAGGGGCAGGGGCAGTAACCGCTGTTACTCAGCACAGGTTGGCAGCCACGTGGCCCAGGCCTTAGTGTGGAGGAGGTACCTTTACCACGGGGTGAGAAGCCTCAGGTTGGGCAGAGGGGGCAGGTTCAGGGACCCAGCAGGACTCAGCCCATCCTAGGAGACGCGTTTCACTCCGTAGTTCTGCTGTCGGAGACGCCTCTCTGCAGCCCTCCAGTCCTTCCCTGCTGGCTCTGCAAAAAGCTGCGAGAGCATCTCACTCTCCTTCCGATTTTGCCTCAGTTTGGGGCCTTTACATTCTCCTGGTGTTGCTCGCCTGGCTCTGAGCTATATGCTTCGGGACAAACTGCCCTCTGGGGAATTCTCCAATACTCGGGACACCCCTCGCAGGGTCCCCTGCTCACTCTCCTCCCATCTCCCGGCCAACTCTGTCCCTGCTGGTGGCCCTGCCCACAGAGGACCAGTGTCAAGCCCTTCTTCCCCCGCAGCACCTCCAAGCATCCTGCCTCTCCACCACCTCTGAGCTGCTCATGCTGCTTCACCGCTTCCTCCTCACCATCCAACAGCTGGAGCACTCTTCCAGATCCTTCCTCCCTCCTGCCACGTCCCTTCCTAGCTCTCAGCCTCCCAGGACCATCCGAGCCAGACTCCCCCAAGCACAAAATGGATACCTGTTGGTAGGCCCCCACTTCAATGGAGGCAGGACATGAGAAACCCAGTCAGGCGGGGAAGGGAGAAGGACTGAGCCTGTCTGCCCGTAAATGTGCCCCCGACACCAGGACACAGTGTTTGATGAGGATGTCAGTGCATCTTTAAAGTGCAAGAGGAATCGAGGAGGAAAAAGAAAAATAACAGTAGTGCTTACTAGGAATCAGGGAAGTACTAAGTTCTCTCTATGAGGATCTCACTGAACCTCTGCCATATACCTGCAAGGCGGGTATTATCCTCATTTCTCAGACCAGGCCACCGGGGCAGAGAGAGGTTAAATAACTCTCTGAAGGTCACACAGCTGGTAAATGTCAGAGCTGGAATTCAAACCTATATCTTCCATGGTTCCAAGTCTCCTGCCCTTCACCAGCATTCTATACTTCAAGCAAGAACAACTGCAACTGACCAAGAGTTACGAGGACGACAGACACGGTGGTTTGAAACGCGGGCTGCCCCACAAACCCCGATGCACACGGTTGCTCTGCCCAGGCCCCGTCAACACACCCTCACCTTCATCTCATCTCATTAATCCTGGCATTCTTTCCCCAAAAGCTATCCCAGATCTCAGGGCTCAATCTCTGGGGCCCCAAGGGAGGGAGGGAGCTTCCCAGGGCTCCTGGACACCCTTTTAATTAACCCAGATGACCCTCTTCTGCCTGAGGCCAGCTGAATCCCGTCACGGTCTCACCAGCTCCCGTGGCACCTGAACTGTGACCCCCAACTGTGACTCAGCCCACTCACTCTCCAGTGAATGTGGCCCCTCCATTTCCCACGTGTTCAGCATCTGTCGGCCTCTCGTCCCTGGCTTGGGGACCCTGAGTGGGGGCTCCTAGGGCTCCTCGGCCCCTGTGTCCAGTGGAGTGTCCTGCCACAGCGGGCATCCAGGGCCACACTCTGAGCTGGCAGCGGCCTGGAGCAGGGCAAACCCTCGGCGGTTCCTTGGGAGTGGTACCTTGACCCACACCCTGTTTCAGCTTCCTCCCTCAGCCCCAAAGGGGTGCAACCCATTCCCATTACTCATGGCAACGGTGAAACTTGCCCATCTGTCATTCTCGTAGCTTAATAACGATGGTGGGTAACTTAGAAAACCATGACTTGTCAATATTACTAACTGCAGACAATGCAGTTAAACCTCTCTGCTTGGGACTCAGGCCACAGCTGGGACTGAATAAGCAGATGTGGTAAGGAGCAGGCCACACAGCACAGGGGAAGCGCACTGGAACACGTCCTCGGTAGGGAGCTGCCCATACAGGGTAGGAAACGGCCAAGGCAGACTCGGAATCCACATTGGACTGGTTAGCTTGATCACACCACATCACCCAGCAACCTTAAGCTTGTTGTGTGTGTGTGCGTGTGTGTGTGTGTGTATGTGTGTGTGTGTGGCCTAGATACCAGACAGTGAACACACAGCTCCCTAAGCCACCTAGCTGGGGCAGGCAAGGTTTTGCAATTACAGGGTAATTCATTTATTTGGGTAACAAGCGCTTCTGAACAGACTATGTGTCAGGAGCAAGAGGCACAGTGGGGGGCTTCTCGTCTCTTCAACTCTACGTAACACCTCACAAGTTGCCACACCCATTATCTTGCCTGATTTCACAGCCTGGTGTGCACAGTACCTGGCCCATAGAAGAGCTGATGAATAAATGAAAGCTTGAATAAGCAAATGAATGATGGATGGGGGATGGGGCCAATCAATTGGTACATGGAGGGTGAACATCAAGGACACTGTCATTTCCTGCTTCCAAATGAAAAGTGACGCTCTGAACAGGGTGTGGCATGGCCACTGAGAGGGCCTCTGGTGTGTGTCCCCGTCCTTGTCACCCCTTCGCAGGGCTCCTTACCTGGCGGGCAGTGACACCCTGGAGACGTCTTTGGGGTCTCCCGGCGCCTCCGTGAGTGGAGCTTCCATTTCTGCACAAGGAGACAGAGAAGAGCAGTCACTGGGAGTTGTAAATGCCAAGTTCTGGAAAGCGGCTGGGGGCTGGGGGCTGGGGGGTGGGAGGGAGAGGGAGCGGGGGAGAGGGGCCGCCTGGGGGCTGGCAGGGGGACTGGTCCTGGATCAAAGACTGGCCACCGGGCATCTGGATAATAAGAAGCAGACGGAGAGGTCCCATCTTGGTAACCTCGGGGTCTGATGTCTTCGGAGAGTTCTGAAGGAAATTAACTCGAGCACAGGACCCTATAAAGCAGTGTGGCCTTCCTGCAGCTCACGGGCACAACGACCTGCTCTTCTTGGCTCTCTTCTAATTGTTTCCTGTCTAGCTCTGGGCACCTATGGATCCCGGGGGCAGGGACAGTGACCTCTTTTCTTCTGGTATCGCTCACAGAGCCAGGTACAGGCAGGCCCTCTGTCCCTCCATCAGAACCCTTTCTCACCAGCTTGCCTATCCTTGGGCCAACCTGGAAGGCCCCAAAGATGCAGCAACAAGAAGACTGAGACGCCTGCCCTCAAGGAGCTGCCACTTCCGTGGAGATGAACCGATGACAGGTACACACCTGCCAGCCCTGACAGCTGGAAAGGGCAGGGCGCTGAGCGCCTCGGTCCTCACCACCACCGAGGGAAGGGATTGCGGCGGGGGGAAGACAGAGTTTAACAGGTGTGCCTCTGGGGCCAGACCGCCTGGGCTCCCAGCAGGTCTTGGCCCCTGAGCTGATAACAGTCCTGACCTTACTACTGAGAGGATCAAAGAAGTTGGTGCATGGAAAGAAAGGTGCCCAGGAGGCATCAATAAATGTTAGCTATTATTACACTCATTTTATAGATGAGGGACCTGGGCACAGAGAAGAGACTAACCTGGCCGAGGTCACAGGGGAGGAAGGCTGAGATTTGGACCCCCTCTCTCTGAAGCTAGTGCTGCAGTTAGAAGCTGGTAGTCCCAGAGCCAAATTGGCCTTTAGATGTATTTTTATTTGGTTCTCCCAGTGATTTTTTTTTTCATTGAATTTGTCCCCAATGTTTTGAAGAGGCTGATTTCACCTGAAAGTCTGTGTTTCTAACTTCTCTTGAAAAACTGGAAGATCTGGGCCCATGGGGCCTGTACTGTGTGGCTGGCTGTGACTGACTGTCCTGTGAACTGTGGTCCCCACCCCGACCTGCTGACCGGTTAGGAGGCCGGCTGGCTCCCCGCAAGCATCTCCCCAGCACATGGCTTCTCACTACTGTGGAGTTCCGCCCCTCAGGGTGAGAGGTAAAGGAAGTCACGTGGAAGGTGTCATCGGACTTGGTGTCACCTCTGGTTTGGCGGTGGAGAGGGAAGGTCAGGAAAGCTTCCTGAGGATTCACGTCAAACTAATGTCTGCTGAGCCACCACTGCGTACTGGCGCTAAGCTGGGTGCCCTTACAGGGAATCACAGCTATTTTTCACAATCAAACTCTAAGGTAGGTTAAATAGTGACCTCATTTCTTGCTGAAGGAAAGTGAGGCTCAGAGAGGCTGAGTGACTTGCCCAAGGTCACACAACCAGTATGTGGTGGATGTGGGATGAGAACTCAGGCCTTTTGATATAAATTCTACTCCATCCTGCTGGAGAAGGGTGTGTACAAACTCCCCTGGAAGAGGGAGCTCAGCCATTGTGTGTGTGTGCCTGTGTGTGTTTGCCTGCGTGTGTGTGTGTTGGGGGAGGGGCAGATCGATCGACAGTGTTGAGGGGAGGGCAGAAGGGGGCTGGAGGTCAAAACACACAGGAGGAGGAGAAAGGGAGGAATGTCCCAAAGGGGAGACCCTCACTCAGAAAGGGAGGCTGGCACACAAATACTAGGTGGATGACAATTGAGGTGGGCACAGAGTGGCCACCGGGCAAACCAAGGACATCCCAGGACAAGGTCTGGTGGAAGGCCCTGTGATGCCCAGCTCTGAGCCTAGCTCACTAGTACCACTTTCCAAGGAAGGGACTGTACATACCTGCTTCCACATCCCTTCCCACCAACAACCTGTGGGCTCTTCAAGGGGCTTATTTGCCAGTGGAGGAGACAGACAATGAATAGAGAAACAAATGAATATATAACCCAGGCAGCAATAAGCACTATAGAGAAAAATAAAGCAGGGTAAGGGAAAGGAGAGTGATGGAAGGTGGTATTTTAAACTCGGGGGTCAGGGAAGTTCTCTCTGTGCAGGGGACGTTTGAGCAGAGAGCTGGCTTCTGCCAGCTCTGCCAATGAGTTGTAGAGAGATGTGGAGGAAGCGTGTTCCAGGCAGAAGGAACAGCAGAAGTGAAGGTCCAGAGACAGGACTGTGTGCCGAGTGTCTGAGGAGGAGGATAGGGGACAGTGTGGCAGGAGGGACTCGTGTGAGGAAGGAAGGATGGGAACGTGGTGGGAGGGCAGATCTTTTGGGCGCTGGCAGAGACTTTGAATTTAGCAGCACACGGATTCCTGACATGTCCATGGCTTATTGACAGCCATACAAATCTAGAGCTAGTACGGATGCTGTGGTGAGCCATCCGGGTCTCCCAGTCAGGAGAGGGTCAGGACTCACCCTTAGCGCCAGGTATGTTGGCTGCTGATGGCTGAGCTCCTCTCTAGGAACCACTCTCACCTTAAGGAGTTGCCTTGACCGGGGTCATGTCCACTCCCCCGGCAACCCGCATCCAGTTACTCATAGATACCATCTGGTCCCTAGGCCTCAATTCAGGACGAGCTGCAGAGCCCCACGGGGCCAGCTGAGGCCTCTGTCGTGACCGCATCACGGTTCAACCCTCTACCCACCCTGTCTCCCTCACCCTCTCCAGTGTTGATCCCGATAAGCCTCTTGCTCACAAACCTCCGCCTCAGGCAAACCTGGTGTGACTTTCACATTCCCCGAGCCTTCACATGACCCTCACCGTCGCCCTGTGCAATAGGCAGGCCACAAATCAGCCCCATTTTATAATAAAGGAAACTGAGACTCAGAGAGGGAAGGGGAATTGCCTTGAACAGGTAAGCCACAGAGAGCTTAAATTCTAGGTCTTCCACCTTCAAGTTCAGTATTTTTGTTCAATTCATCCCATATACATGGAGCTCCTACTAATTGAGAGACTGCAAAATGGAGAACAAGACACCATCCCCATTGGCAAACGGGCTTGCGCCTCCCGTGGGAGAAGCACGTTGAGAAGTGTCCAGCTGACTGCAGACTTTGAATGCTGAGTGGGTGATGGGGGCCTATGTGCACAGGTAAGGGTCCAGACCAAAGGAGCCAACTAAGGGTTTGAAGCAGAGGAGGCACGTGGTCAAATTTGGCTGGTATACGGGCCCTCCAGCAGCATGCTGAGAATAGACAAAGACAGTGAGAAGGGTGGAGGCTGAGGCTCCTCTCTGAAGGCTGTCAGTCACCCATCCAACCAAGAGACGCTGGTGGTCCAGGCTATGGCCTGGCAGCATGACGGAGAGCGGCGGGCGAGGGGAAGGGGTACGCAGGGGGAAGAATGGACAGAGCATGGGATGGACTTGGTGAGGGGGTAGGGTCCGGGCTCTGCCGTGGGTGGCCGAGATGCCCCCGTGGAGACAGGACGGGGGTGAGGGCAGGCTTGTGGAAGGTGATGACTTGGTTGAGGACAAGCTGAGTTAGTGGAAGGGTCCAGGTGGGAGGGGCACATGTGGCTCCAGCACTCAGGAGAGAGGCCTGGGTGAGAAAGGCAGATCCGGGAATCAGGAGCATCCATCAGGAGGGGCAGGAGACATGTGAGAGGGCAAAGCCACCAGGGACACAGAGGTGGGAAACTGGCTACCTTCAGGGTGTGGGTGTGTTCTCTTGGCCCGCCCAGTGGTTATCTTTGAAAAGCATTACATCGGAACATCGTCTCAGCCCTTTGAGAGTCTGGGCCTCAGCCCCACCCACTGACCCTCGTCTGCAGCTCATTCCTTCTAATACTCAACCCCAGGGATCCTTCCAGCCCCCGGTCCTTCAATCCACGGGCCCTTTCACCTTTCCACTGTTCCTCGCCTGCCATGTTTCACTTCCCTCCTTCTCAGCTCAAATTCTGTGGTCAGTGACTATAATCACTCCCCAGGCTCCACCCTCGGCTGCCTTGATGCCTTCCCCTTCAGCACATGCTCTCGGCCAAGCCACAAACCTGGTAGATGCAACGTTTCCACCCACCCCACTCCGGCACCAAGCAGCAGATGAAGCTGGGGAAAGCGCCCAGCCTTGCTGACTGGCCTCACTTCATTCATGATCATTATCTCAGAGGAAAGCCCAGCAAGCATACCCCAGTGCCTCCATCTCACTGTCCTAGTAGTTCTCACACCTTCTCTCTCCCCAACCCCAATGTCACTGTCACCTGATGACCCTGCGAAAACAGAAGCAACAGAAGAGCCCTTCCAGAGGCTCCCGCCCCGAGGCACACCCACCCATCTGCATCTGTGCTCCCAGGTTAGGCCAACCCTCCACCAGCGCGCAGGCAAGTCCCCCCTCCCGCCCTTATCCTGGGTCACTTACACCAGGGGTGAGCAAAGGTTTTCTGTGAAGGGCCAGCTAGTAAATATTTTAGGCTGTGTGAGCCACATGATCTCTGTCACAACCATTCAGCTCTACTGTCGTAGGCGAAAAGCAGAATAAGCACGGCTGTGTGCCCATAAAAACCTACTTACAAAAACAGCCTTCCAGTGGGATTTAGTGGTCGTTTGCCCACCCCCGATGCAATCTCTATGCAAACATGCTGTTCTTCCTCCCACCATAAAAAAGAAATGAAAAATCCTCATAGACCCTGTTTAGCTCTTTTCCTAGAAAAACTCCCTGAAGGAGGGTGTCTCGCCTGCTCTCCCCTGGACCACTCCCACCAGGCTCTTACCCTCCCTCCACCTGGCTCGCTTTCCATGAGGAACCCCCCTGGTCCCTAGCGCCCTTCTGCAATATATTTGCCAGCCTTCCTCCTTGTTTTATTCTCTCCTTCAGATTTTGTTGTTGTTGTTGGCTTATTTATCTTGCTTATTGTCTCCATCCCTAGAAAGCAAGTTCCACAAGGACAAGAATATTTTGATCTGTTTCATTCATTGCTATATCCTCAGTGCCTACAACATGGCCTGGCGCATGGTAGGTGCTCAATAAATATTTGTTGCTTAGGAGATTTCATGTAGGTCTAGATTTCTGATCTCTCTTGTAAATGGGAAGATCCGGAAACACTGGCCTGTGGTAACAATCGGGTGGTGCTGAGTGACGGCTGCCCCTTTTAGGTGGGCATGTGCTGTCCAGCTAACCAGAGTACCACCCCACCCCTGGCCAGTCTCACCGACTTAGGTCACCAGCCTGGCCCCCTTAGGCATCAGAGTTTGAGACCCTTGGTTTGAAATCCCCAGGCTGAGGCTCAGGGGCAGGTGTAAAACTTTCTGAGGCCCTGGGATGGACCCCCAGCGGCCCTGGACAGAAAAGCCTTCCTGCTTCACCCCTGCTGCAAGCCAGGGCCTCCTGGAATGCCCCACACAGCCAGAGCTGAAATACCACCAGCCTGATCATTGCAGCTATTAAAATGCCTGTATCAGTATCAAAGGGAAAATGCCAAGTGGCCACTCACTCTCCCCAGAGAATGCAGCTCCGGCCTGGCTTGGGGTTTAGGGCCCACTCCCTCCCCACGCTCAGCCACAGGCCTCTTAAAGGGCTCAGACTCAACCTGGGCCCCTGTAATATGTGGGTGGGTCCAAGTTGTGGTGTGAGGAGGGAGCCCATAGCAGAGGCCAGGTGAGCTCCTCACTCCACAGCCATGACCTTGAGCCTGGCACCTGCCCTCTTGGAGAATCTGCAAAATGGGGATGTTACCCACCTGCCAACCTCTTAAGTGTTGCCGTGGAAAGTGCCTTGGAAACCATGAAGCACTTACCAGGTGGAATTATTAAATAGGAGTTAATATTAATAATAATATTCAGTAGCTACACATATAGAGCAGTATATACCAGGCACTGAGTGAAGTGCTTTAGCATTTAATAGTTAATTTTTGATATTAGTGTATGACTCCTATTAGAACCCACCTGCCCTTGGAGGCTGTGGTGGGACTCTATTTTGGGTTAGCACAGCTGGCCCCCAAATCCCGATGAAGCATCACTCCATGGGGAGCTCGGCAGTATGGATACGTGCTTGAGCTACCTTTGGGAGTGCCAGGACCTTGGGGTCTAGTCCCAGCATTCCCACTAACTGTGTATTAAGAGAGAGATGTAACCCCTCTGGGCCTTGGTTTCCTCATCCATAAAATAGGAATACTATTAGTTATCCACTGGACCATACTGGACAGCTGCAGGGATAAAATGAGATCAGAAAACAAAAAGAGGGGTCCAGATGTGAAGAAGGACGAGCACCTGCTGTGCCAGCCTGTTTTTCTGAGCGGCCAGATGAAGGCCACTTCTCTCTTGAGCTGGTGCCAGGCTTGCCTCCTTCCACCTGCCACAGTGGGGCTGGCCCGGCCTCATGCACTGCTGCCGACATGTGGTCACGGCCCTCCCCCTCCTGGGAAACTCAGACCCCCTCTTCCCACAAAGGAGAGGGTGATGGAGGGTCCTGTCTGCAGCCCTGCCTTTTGACCACAAGAACTAGAAGTTGAAGGAAGGAGTTGCCCATTGAAATGACCATGCTGGGCAAAGCTCTGGCCCCTGTGCCAGCATCTGATTACAATGCTGGCACAGAGTGGGTGCTCCATCCCAGCTGCTGGAGCTTTCTCATTACCCTGTGCCATAGCTCCTACTGCGCTGGTGCCCCATTGGAGACTGAGCTGGCCCTTTGAGGGCAGAGCCTGGTCTGGTGTCTCTGAGCCACACTTGAACCAAATCACTTACTTTTAGGCCTGTCCCCCGCTAGGATCTATCCCTGTGGGTCCCAGGTGGGCTTTGGCCTGGGCTTGGGCAGAATTCAGATCGATGGAGATGAGGGTGGGGGAGGGCAATCCAGGGAGAAAAGCAAAGGCATGGAGGCAGGGCCAGGGCTGCACAGTGCTGGCTCTGTGGGTCGAATCCCAGGGACTGCAGGAGAGGGGCAGACGGGTTTTGTTAAGGGGACAGGCCTGCATGTGGCTGCATGCCCCGGAGTGCGGGCAGCCGAGCCGAGTGAAATCGAAGCGGAGGAAATGGAGACACTCAACCCACCCCCACCAAAACTGGACTTGCCCCGTCTGCTCCGGGAGCCTGTGTGCTGGGAGCCGGACGGGGTGCCGTGGGGGGCCTGAGGAACTGTCTTCTCCCTCCCTCCCCCGTTCTCTTTGTGCAACGGACTTGGTGTCTGATCATAGACTCCCAGGGCCATGAAGCAGGGGCTGGAGGATCCTCCAGATGCCACGAGCTGCCTCTGCCACCCTGCTTCACCAGAACCACGGAGAGATATTGCCCCAGGCTCTGCAGATCAGAAAATCAGGGAAGGAGGCGCCTGCCCCTGTGTGAACTTTCCAGCCTTCATATGAGAAAGTTCTTCCAGCTAAACTAAGTCTCTGCTGCTGCCAGGGAGAAAGGAGCTGGGCCCTGGACTGTGCAGACGTGGGTGGGAGCGGGGTTAGCATGGGGCCTAGGACCTCCGGTTTCAGGGGCTCGGAGGTCATCCATGGACCCAGGGCAGGATGAAGCAGGGTCCCCCGCAGTGGAGTGGGGAGGGGCTGGGGACAAGAGTGCTGGGATGGAAATCAGAGCCTCTCCCCCACTTCCTTCCCTTCCACAAATGGGTATCGAGCACCTACGTCAGCAGAGCCATGCAAAGTGCCGGGGACCCACATGTGAGCGGAGCAGACGTGGAGGCTGTCCTCATGGAGCTTACTCTCTAGGGAGGGGCACATAAGAGTCTCCAAACCACACACATCAACGTGAAGCAGCCACTGTCATCAGAGCTCTGGCCAGCAGGGGCGAGGTGCTGAGAGCCAGTCCTGGGGCACCGACTAGGTTGGTTCATCGCGGGGAAGTGACAGCTGATCTGACATCTGAGGATGAGCAGCAACTGACCAGGGGAGGGGCCCAGGTACAGGGGAAACGGGCTAAGAGCTGATATAATACTGTGCTTCTTGTGAACCAGGCAGGAGTCTCGCACATATTAACTCACTCAGCACTCACAGCAGCCCATTCATGAACGCGGAAACTGAGACAGAGACAGGTGAATTAACTTGCACGCAGCCAAGAAGGGCAGAGGCAGGATTTGAGCCTGGCTCTGAGCCCATGACCCTCTCTGTATGCCTGTGCCTGTGCGGGTGGGGGTGAGGGGAGATGGGCTCTTTTCGGGAGATTGCAACATCTATTACTGGAGAGACAGGCACTGCTCAAAGCACTTGTTTTAACTTTTTTTAATCCTAAAAACAACACTCATAAGATGGAGATACTCTTATCATCATCACCCCATTTTATAGAGATATAGCCCAAAGCACAAAGGGGTTAAACAACTTGCCCAGTGTCACACAGCCAGTAATTAGCAGAGCTGGACTTGAACCCAGCAATCTGGCTCCAGAGTCTGTGCTCTTAGCCATGACCGTGTACAGTCATTTGGCTAGACTTCAAAAGTGAGCAGAGGAGAGCCATGAGGCTAGAGAGGGTGGCAAGGGCCCCATCCTGCAGGCCTCATGGACCATATTAAGAAGCAATAGGGGCTTCCCCGGTGGCACAGTGGTTGAGAATCCGCCTGTCAATGCAGGGGACACGGGTTCGATCCCTGGTCCGGGAAGATCCCACATGCCGCGGAGCAACTAAGCTTGTGTGCCACAACTACTGAGCCTGTGCTCTAGAGCCCGTGAGCCACAACTACTGAGCCCGCATGCCGCAACTACCGAAGCCCGCGTGCCGCAACTACCGAAGCCCGCGCGCCTAGAGCCCGTGCTCCACGATGACAGAAGCCACTGCAATGAGAAGCCTGCACACCGCAACGAAGAGCAGCCCCTGCTCGCCGCAACTAGAGGAAGCCCACGTGCAGCAACGAAGACCCAAAACAGCCAAAAAAATAAATAAATAAATAAATAAAATTAAACAAAAAAAAAAAAAAAAAAGAAGCAATAGGAAGTCTCTGTAATCAGGGAAATGTGGTGATCATATTTAGAGTTTTTGAAAGATTACCCTGGCTGCCATGTGGATGATGAAGAGGGCAGGGCAGGGTGAATGGGGGCAAATGAGTTAGGAGGCTCCTGCCGTGGCCTGGGGGAGCCAAGGGTAGCTCAGGTAGGGAGGTGCAGGCAGTGAGACAAAGAAGAAGACAGGTTTGTGGGAGGCCGAGAAGGTGCAGTCGGTAGGGCATGGAATCAGTGCAGTTGGACGCCAGTGCTGGGCATGCCGAGGTTCTGGGAGGGCCAGACTTCCTGCTCAGCTTGGAGACATTGAACGTGAGGTGCTGTCAAGACATGCTGGAGCAGTGGGATGACAGGTGTAGAATGGGTCTGGAGCTCTGACGAGATGAAGAACACACACAACATTACAGCCAGAGCTGTCTAATCATGGAACAGCCAGCTGCATAAGGTAGTGATCTCCCCGTCACTGAGGGAGTGTAAGCCTGAGAATCAGGGATGTTGTCGGGGATTCCTTTTAGTACATAACTCCTTTCTTTCTAACATTCTGAGTTCGTGGAGTGGGGAGACGCTAGAGGTGGCAGGACTACCCTCCCCTCCCATGTCACCGAGTCTCCCCCTACCCCTGGGAAACCTCAGTGCCAGCTCACAGGGAAGTCACTAAGGTTGTTCCTGGAAAAGCCCCAGCTCATGCCCCTTTCTGCATCCCTGTCCCCAGAGGTCACCCTTCCTGTCCTGCCTTACAGGCCACCTTGTCAGAGCATGACCTGATGGAGAAAACCTCCAAGTGATGGCTTAAGAGGCACCTTCATGGGGCATCTGCAGCATAAGAGGTGACTGCAGGTGTAAAGTCCCTTGGATGGCAGAATCCCAGGCCCTGTGACAGCCTTTGGGGGGAAGATGTGTCCTCTGGGGGCAGCAGGGCCCCCCTTGCTGAACTTAAAGATCAGGTAGGGGACTCCTCTGGCGGCCCAGTGGTTAAGACTCTGTGCTCCCCTTGCAGGGGGCACAGGTTCCACCCCTGGTTGGGGAACTGGGATCCTGCATGCCACGTGAAAAGAACAGGTAGGAATGAGCCTCCTGGCGGCGGGCGGGTGTGGGAGCAGGTAGACCGGGCGAGCTGCCCACAGCAGGAAATGCCTGAGCCAAGGAAAGACTGAGACTTTGCTTTTGACGGCGGGCATGGAGGAGGCCTGGGAGGCTGGGGACGGGTGAGAGGAGAGAAAAGGGGGCTGAGGAGGCCCAGCCCGTGTGGACTCCAGCCATGCGGGATTTCGGGAAAACCCACAATAGCCTCCAGGAGGGGAGACAGGGGCCCAGTGTCCCCTGGAAAGGCTGTGCCCGGCCTCTCAGGCAGGCAGTTCCGCCCCTTTGTGCTCGGCTTGCCCTCCCTCTTTGAAGGCTCAGAGGAGTCCCCACTGCCAGCGCACCCATTCCCACCCTTTGGGCCACAGAGAGTTTTCTGCAGGGAGGCCCACACCCAGGGCAGGAGGCCTGCAGAGGAGCGGGGAGTGTCCGCGTGCCGCTGCTGCTGGGGCCTGCCCGCCACGCAGCTGGGACCCCAGCCTGCCCCAGCCCTCCCAGCCCTTCCCCACACCCGGGCCTCAGTTTCCCTTGGAGGAAACTGCTGACTTCCTTTCTTTAAGGAGGACTCAACAAGACTGCTTCTGAATATAAATGTTTCAGACGTTACATGAAATTCCTAAAAATCTTGAACATTCTGGTATAATGTTATAAGTCATAATTCTAGTTGTTACTTTAAAATGTATATCTCAGAAATAACTAAATTTCCTTGTCAATTGCATTATTAAGAACTTTCATCAAATCTTTAACTGTGGTCATTTTTAAGCCTTTTGTCATTTACAGACAGTTCTGGGTGTACTCTGATGCTTTTGCAAAAATGTTCCTATAAAAGGGTTTCATCGTAAGGAATTCATGGAAAAGACTCTGACAAGTACAGGTTTCTGGTAACTGACTATACTGCTGAACTGAATGAATAAGCATTTTCAGAACTCTAATGGAAAACTGACGAATTCATAAAAGTGCTAACAAAAGGTCAAGATGAAAAAAAAATTAATTACATGGGACTGAGTGAACTGATGAGGATGATTATAATTTTTGAGACTTTCTGTTTGAATAAAAAAAAAAAAAAAAAAGACTGCTTGTGGGAGGGACAGAATCCAACCAAAAGGGGTGGGAGAAGCATTCCTAAGGCTTCTGCTGAAACCTCCTTTCTTCTGGAGGGCAAAGTTGATTTTATTTTTTGAAAAACCAAGACCAAAACCCAAACCCAACAACCCCGCTCCAAAAAAATAAATCCCACTGCTTCCGCTTCTTTAACCGTCCCATACTTTCAAACTGTGCAGTGTACGGTAGGACTTTTATTGACATCTCATCGTGACCCTCATTACTGCCACCATCAGCCCCTGAAGCGCTGCTCAGGACTCAGGCGAGGGGTCTGGGGTAAATTGCACAGGATGCTTCTGGCTCAGGGGAACAGATACAGTCTCTGTCTCTGTCTCAAGTACTGTCAGCTGTGGAGTTTGTTAAACAACCTACTGCCAGACCCTACCCACGGGGATTCACATCAGGGTTTGGGGAAGGGGGTCAGCTCTGGTGTGTTTTAAAGTTCCGCCGGTGCCACTATGCAGCCAGCCCGTCACCAGTCCAGGGACAGGCCTTTGAGGGTGTGCAGACATGACAGAAGGAGGGGAGAGTCACTTAAAAAAGTTTAGTTACTATAGAACTTTTATCCCTATTTTGCTCCAAAAGGGGACACTCGGGCAGCTACAGAGGCAGACAGATAGACACACATTATATAGCAAAGCAGTAGGACAGAAGAGGGAGAAAGAAAAGCAAGGGCAGGGTGATAAAACAGAGCTGAGACTGGAGCTTATGCAAAACCTTCTGCCCGAAGGACTCTGCTCTGCCGTGGGGTGAACGCCAGATTTGGGGCTAAGCTTCCTAGAGGACAGTTCAATGTCCAAGAGACAAGACCCAACTCATCCCTCCTGGAAGCCTAAACATTCTGGAAGCCAAGGCTGGGCAGGGACTTTCTAATGGTCCTCATCACCAAGGCCTGCTGTATCAAAAGGCATTCTCAGCTCCATTCTTACAACAAAGATGGTAATGTGAGCTGATGCCAAGTCAGTTCGGTAAATGCCACCTCTGTGGGAGCTGAATCAGACTGAACTGAACAGGTCCCTAGCCCTGGCCTATGTGACCTGCCTCAGCTGACGGTGAAATATGGTACTTTATACAGATTGTATACACATGTGGCTCTGAGTGCCAGCTTTGGGGCCAGACTGCCTGGGTTCAAGACCTGGCTCTGCTACTTACTAGCTGTGTGACATTGGGAAAGTTATGCACCTTCTCTGGGCCTCCGCGTTCTCTTCCATAAGAAGGGAAGAGTAAAAATATAACAACTTCATAGGATTATTGTGAGAATTAACCGAATTAATAGATGTAAAGCTCTTTGGATAGTGCTTAATAAATATTAGCTATTAATAAACGTTGTAGACATGATACAGCCTCATTTTATCTCCACCAGTGATGAGGGACGTGGTAATGGTTACAGTTGCTATTAACTGAATCTTGCACCAACTCTGTGAGGAGGATGTTATCCCCATTTTTCAGATCAGGACACCGAGACTCAGGTCACACAACTATTTAGCAGCAGAGGTGCTGTGGGCTTGCCCACTTCACTGTTTTGCCCCAACCAAAACCACGCCAGGCAGCCTGGGCAGGTGAAGACAAAGCTCCTGACCCTTGGGAGTAGGGGATGGGAGGGGATAGATGCTCCTAGCTGCTCTGTACAGCTGGGGACACATCACACTGAGCTATCCCCACTCTCAGCCAGGACCAGGGGTTGCAGCTCTGACTGAAGAGGAGTTAATCATTTCACCCTCTACTGATTGCTGTGAAACACCCAGCTCCAGGGCACACCCCCTGAGCAAATGCTGAGCAGACAGCTGGGTCTGGGTTGTGGGCAGTGGGCGGAGGACAGCTGACTGAGACGGCTTCACTGGCCTCCAGCAGCAGGACCTTAAATCAGCAACTAATTGCTGAGGGCTGCCTACTTTGTGCAAAGCCACAGGCAAGACTCAGTCAAGGACTCAGAGACCAGTGACCTCCTATCCCTGCCACTGGGTTGTATGGGGTCAAATGGAGAGACAAGACGTTTAAAGGCAATGGAGAGGAGGGCACACTGCACAATGTGTTTGAAACTGAGCCATGGTTGGCAGATAGATTTTATCTTGTGCATTGACTCTAATAGACTGGGAGTGGCAGCCTGGAGAGCTGTGTCGAGAAAGATTCTGAGGCCTAGGCAGACTCACGGGGCATGTGCTGAGTGATTAGTAATGCCTGCCATGGTTCTCGGGTAAGAAAAGTCAGCACGTGCCCTGTCTATTTTCCTTCTCTGAGCTAGATGCTTGGCATGGCCAGGCAGTTCTGCAGGAAGTCGGAGCAGGGAGAGGGCCCATTTTGGGTCAGTGTGGTTTGGGAAGACTTTCCAGAGGGCACTGGGGCAAGTCTGGAATGATTAGGAATAAGGGAAAAAGGCATCTTTCTGAGGGTGCCAAATTGTGAAACTGTGCATAAGGCAGATGGCATACTGTTTCAGATGCTTTGACTTTCTCCCACCATCTTCTTACAAGGGCTGGCTACCTAATGAGGTCCTCAGTCTGGTTTGGAGCTACTTGCTAGTTTTAAGGCCTTTGGAGAAGCAATAAAACTTTAACAGCTCTCCCTAGTTTTATCTATAGTAAATATTGCTCTGTATTTTAAAAAATTAATTAGAATCAGGAAATAGCTCTTTATCTTGAACCTCAACTCTTGCTAGTTGGGTAGCAGTTTCCTGGAACAGTGTTGAAAAGGATTCTGAAGCTGTATGTAAGCTCAATGTGAAAGTGTGTGGCAATCAATTAATAATGTCTGATGAGGGCCAAGAAGTGGAGAGTGGAGTGTACACTTGCCTTGTCTTGGCCACCACTTGGTCAGACAACTACTACTGTCCAGAAAGGAGAAGGTGTGGTTGGAGGAGAGGTGACTGATGGAGACGAGGGTCCTACCTCCAGCTCCTCTGATACCTGGTGTGCAGTTTTGGACCTGTTTTCTCATCAGTAGAGTGAGGGGACTGGACTCAAGGGTCTCTGAGGATCTTCCCTCTATTAATTCCCCATAAGACTAGTCATTTACTCACAGCGTGGAAAGAGGAGTAGTATTAGGATTGACTCAGTGGAGCGCTGGCTGCATCTGAGGGCACCTGGAACTAAGGTCTGTCCATTAACTGAGGTCCAGGCAGCTGTGATGTACACAGGACACTCTACACAGGCCCACACCCCACCATTCACACACTCTCCCTTTAAGAGCCTGCTCCTGTCCTCAATCCTAGAGGACCCCATCCAGAGCCCCAATCTCTCAGCCACTGCTCTGATCTCTCCTCCAAATGCTCCTGGAGAGTGCAATAAGGGGCTCCTGTACACACTCCATAAATGTAAAACATTCCTGTTACAATGGTTGCTATTATTATTTTTAGGGATGTGGGAGTCTGCCTGGGGTTCCCTCAACATTTTAGCTTGGAAGTTTCAACCACTTCCTCGCCCAGGGGTTTCCTGGGGTGGAAAATGCCCTCAACACCCAAAGGACTGGATCACAGATAGTGAGATGGAGGTACAGTGACATCAGTTTTCTCAGCTATAAAATGGGGTAATGAGAGTATCAATCCTTAGGGAAGTTGTGAGGAGTGAAAGAGATAATACACACAGCACTGGGCCATTGTACACACCCTATAAATGCGGGACACTCCTATCAGAGCTGCTGTTACTCTTGCTGTTGGGGATGGGAAGTCTGCCTGGCATCCCTCAGCGTTCACCCTGAAGGAGGCTGCTGACACCCCTTGCTCCCCCTTGGCCTGCAAAATGGATTTGGCAAGTTTAAATTCCACCCTCTTCTCTATCACCGCACACCGTCTGCCCAGCCCTAGGTGACATCTGATTTCCTCCATTTGGGCCATTCCAGTTTCTTTTTTTACAGCAAGCAAATCAAGTAACAGGCAGCTGGAGCGCTCATTAAGGGTCCCAGACCGGGAGAGAGGCGCTGATGGGGGAAGAGCTGGAGCCGAGGCCTGGAAGCCACACTCCCAGCTCCCCTGAGCTGGCTCCTGCCCCCATGCTCCTCTCCTGGCCCTGACCCACCCCTCCCAGTGGCTCAGCCACTCAGATCTGGGCCTCTGCTCACGTCAGCCCCAGCTCACCTCATTCCAGGCTCTTCTCCCTACTGGGTATCCTCAGCCTGGCCTGCCAGCTCCCTCTTCCTCCTGTCTCACAGTCACAGCCTCTGCCCCCAGCATGCTGCTTTCCCCACTGGGATGAGTGGTGCGCATGTGCCCCCGGATTCCTGCCTCCAGGGCGTTGCCCAGGCTGTGTGCCTCCCCAGGATCGCTCTGCCCGATGCCCTGCCTCCATCCTTCAGGGAGTGGCCCGGGCTCACCTGCTCCGGGATGGACTGCCTGCCCCAGGTCCCCGGGAGCTCTCCAGACCTTTACAGAGAAGGAATCTGAGGTGCAGGTGCAGGGCATAGCTTACCTAAGGCCACACGGCTGGCAAAGCCTAGCTGGAATCCTGGCACATGGGGTGCCTTTGTGCCCCTCGCAGGCACGAACCCTCTGCATGTCCATTTCACAGAATCATTCTGCAACAAAACCATTCTCCCTCTCTCCTCTGCCAGGCCTTCTCACCCGGGGGTTTCCACTGGTCCCAGTTCTCACTTCTCTCCTCACCCTTCCTCACCTTTGCCCTTTGCTCTGACCTGGGAGAACAGACCTAGGAAAGGAAAGGGTGGAGGAAGGGCCTCCAGTTGCTCCTGAACACCTTTGATGGCCCAGAAGCTGCCTGCTCCTAGCACAGCGTCATCCCGTGGACCTTTCTGCGGTGACGTGCATGTTCTATGGCTGTGCTGTCTATCTGGTGGCCACTAGCTACAGGTACCTATTGAGCACTTCTTTGAAAGATGGCTAATGTGACCAAGGAACTACATTTTAGATTTTATTTAATTTAAATATAATGAGTGACATGTGACTAATGGTTACCGTATTGGACAGGGCAGACCTTAGAGTGTCCCTTCCGGAGCCACTGGACTGCAGGCCCCATCCAGGGGAGGCCTCCTGGGGTTATCGCCATACAGACTAGACCACCTGCCCCCTCTACCCACAGGACTGCTCCCTCCCTCTGGTCCCAACACCCTCTGCTACTGGTCTCAGTTCCCACCACTGCGGCTGCCATTTCCATTCATTCCTCTGTCCTGCTAGTGCCCCTGACCAGGTCAGTGTCCCCTCTGGCTGCACTAGCCTCTTGTTTGGCCTCCCTGCTCTGCCCTACTCTTCCACTCATTCTATGTACGTTGCTGCCTTCCTCAAGACCCTTCCACGGCTCTCCAGTGCTCTTACAAAGAATGAACCGTCTCTAAGGCCCCTCTTGACCTAGGCTGCCTGTCTCTCTCCAGCCATATCTTCCACCGCTCAGTTCCCTAAGGCAAACCCCTCCCTCTGGCTTTCGGCTTCCAGAAGTTGTTCCCTTTGCCCCGTACTCATCCCCACTTGCCTGGAAAACTCCTATTCACCCTTTAAGTCTTCACTTGAAAATCACTTTCCCAGGAAGCCCCTGCCATCGGGTAGCTGCATGGTAATCCATTCCCCAGATCTCCTCTGCTTCCATTATCGTAGCTTTTTTCACATGATGTGGTCACTGCCCATTCTCTTCTCTGTGTCCTATTTGCCTGTAAGTTCCAAAGGGCAGAAGTGTGCCCCCACAACGCCTGACCCACAGCTGGCTCTCAGGTTCAATTGCCGAATAAATGGATGAGGATGAACGAAGGAAGGTGGCGGGCAGAGTGGGGAGGGCACTGGAGGCGGGGTCACTGGAAGCTTAGGTTCCAGTCCTGGATCTCGCCACATGGCTCTGCGTAACCTACTGCCCTTCTCTGGGCCTTAGTTTCCCCATCTGTAAAATGGGGGTCTAGAAGTCAGTAGGAATTTGGAGAGGAGGACTCAGCCTGGCAGATAATAACACTGTCAGCCCCAAGGCCCTGAGAGTATGATGCTCGGCCTGGCTAAGTCTTAAGCAGAGGAAGCCAAGATCTGGGAAAGGGCTGGGGCATGCCCTGGCCAGCAGGAGGGGCCAGGAAGGGGAGAGGATGCAGAGAGGAACTGAGCGGAACATTCAGGGTCAGATGTTTGTCCCTCAGCAGCCAGGGCCCCAGGAATCCCTGGGGCAGCCCTCACTGTCCTGACACCCTCCCCACCACCCAGCAGGCCCATGTGCACTGTCAACCAGCCGGCAAAGGCCGCCTGCCGGGACTGCTGAGTCCAGAGGCGTCCCTCGGAGTCCCAGGGGACCTTGGGTGGCCTGACAGAGCCCTCCAGCTTCTCTGAGGCCCGGTGGGGCATGGGAATGAGCTGAAAGTAGCAGTCATGGGTGCACCTCTGGCATCAGTAAACTTGCCCTGTGACCACCCCGTCTGCTCTGGCCCTCTGACCTCGCTCTCCGTGATCACCCTGGAGAGCTACTTTGGCAAGGAGCAGCCTTTGCCTGGTAGAGGCACCCAAGAAGAGCCCGGCTGTGGGGAACGGGTGCACCATCGGCACCCGCTGCAGTTAGAGCTGGGCTCTGATGCTTGCTGTCATCACCACCGTTTTGATGGTAGAGTGGAACTCAGAGGGGTTAGGGTATATACCCCAAGTTGCACAGCTTAAGTAGCAGAGTGGGGATAAAAACCAGGCCTGCTGGGCTCCACCTCCTGCTCGTCACTGTTCCATACCACCTCCTACTAAGTAAGAGGTCCCCTCCCAGTTCGTCCCCTCGGAAACCTTCCATGGCCAGCCTGTTCCAAGAGTTCTTCCCAGACTGCTGTGGCCTTTACCTGTGGGTCCTCCCCTTCATCTGGGCCCTGGATCCCTGTGCTGTCCAGATTCTCAGAAGTCACCAGGCCTCACGGTCTCCTGGCCCAGCCTTTACTCTGGTGGCACTAATGAGACTGTATGTCCCTACTTCCTGTGGTCTTTTCATGAACTCCCGAGATTGCCCTGGCTAAGAGACACTAGTGGCTTCTAATACACTTGGGTTCAAGGACATTTTGGAAATGGGAGAAAGCTCAGCATCCTTTTCCCAGAAAGACACACTGACACAAAATGTTGGGGACCATTCCAGGGAACCAGGGACAAGAAACCCAGCTTCAGAACAAGAGGGAAAGGGCTTATTCATGCCCAAGGACAGCAGAACCAGAACGACCAACACCTGGGCCCTAGCGTTCTGGGCAGGGACCAGGACACCACCCCTTGCAAGGACTGCCCCCCTGTCCCTCTCAGCCCCATGGATAACTCACTCGCTCTCTCTTCCCAAAGGAACATGGCAATAAAAGGCAGCACTGATTGTCGAGGGATAGATGGGGAGGGCCGCGGGGGCCCAGCAAGCCTCGGCCCCGGTCATCGGGCTCAAGTCCCACCGCGTGGGCGCTGGGCGGCTCTCACAACACCCTGGCGGGGTGCCGGGAGGGAGAAGTGGCGCCTGGCCGCCTTTGCGCGCCTCCGCGCCTTGCCTTTCCTCCACCTGCCCCGCGCGCTCAGGGCGACCCCGGCGCGGAACGCGGGAGACGCCTGCCAGAGGCTGGAGCTGAGGGGTCCCGCGCTAGCCGCCCGGGTCTTCCTGGCACCCTGCAGGACGGCGTCCGTCCCTGCCCCCACCCCTCCCGCAGACAACTGGTGCGAGGCCGGGGCGCACGGCGTGGCGGAAAGAGCAAGAGCCCACGGGCACTGGCTGGTTCAGAGTTTGGAGGCTGCGCGAGGGGGCGCCGCGGGGAGGGATAAAAGGCAGCAACAAAGAGCACAGACCTCATCCAGCAGTTGGCTGACTCGTCCCAAAATAGCCGGCTCCATTTGCTGCTCCCCACGGTCTGCTTCCAGGCGCTGCACCCGGGCCTGCAGCTCGGCTGTCCGAAAGTGGGCGAGCAGGCTGAGCGCCAGCGAGCAGAAGGCCAGCGCCAGTAGCCCGCACGACCCCGGGCTCGGCAGCCGCGCGCAGCGCTCCGCCGGCGCCACCGCCAGCGCCACCGTCCCGGGCGCGTCCAGCTCCCCAGGGCCGCGGGCACCGGCGGCTGTCGCTTTGCGGGAGCGCTCTGCTACCATCCCCTCGCGTATTGAGAACCAATAAATAAATAAATAGAATAAATAAAGGCGAGAGCCGCTGTCCAAAGGCGCGATCCAAGCTGCGGGGCAGGGGGAAAGGGCTTGTGTCGCTGGAAAATGTCCCTATCCTTGGCTCTCGGCAAAGAGGATGGAAAAAATAGCAGCTGGAGGGGGAAAGCCGAAAAAACACAACCAGCAGTAATGGGGGTACACCCAGGTGAGAAAAAAAGTTACTTCGAAGAACGTTCCAAGTCCAGGAAAGTTAGGGGAATCTGGTCGGCTCTCCTTTCCGCCCCGTCTTTCCCTTCAAGTATCTGCAGAGTCCTGGAGTTGGTTCTGCGCCGTCTGTCCTTCTTGGTGTCTCCCGTCTCCCGGGCGAGCCAGTTTCAGTCCCGGGGCGAAGGGGTGCACGTGGAGGGCCCCACGGGCAGAGGTGGGTCGTGGCCGCTGCCGAGGAGCGCTGGGGCCGATTCCGGCGCCTCTGTAACTTGACACACTAGCTGCGGCTGCACGGATCGGATGAGCAATCCGTGCTACTTCCCAAACTAATCTCTCCCGCCCCGCTCCCTTCTCCTCCTCCCCGCTCCTCCTCCACCTCCTGCAGGGCCGACGGCTTGGATTTGTTTATTTATGCAAACTCGCCCGGGGTGGGGGGCGTGGTCTGCAGCGCCCGCTGCCCCCACCCACCGGCCCTGGGAGCCCCTCTCCCGCGCTCCCTGTCCCCTTTGAAGCAACACTTGGGGTTATTTATAGGCAGGAAGGGGGTGTGGAGTGGAGCCGGGGCTTCACTTCTCTCCCTTTCTCCGAATTCACACTGAGGGCCCTCTTTGCTTTCCTCATAAGTCATGGGTCCAGGCATCACTCTGCTTTCTAACAAGTTGGCAAAGCCAGCTTTTGGGATCCTCCAAGGAGCCCGGCTGAGTTACTGTCAGGCGTCTAGATGGATCTTTATCTCCCGAGCAGGACTATCTGAATCCCTTCAGCTGCCACTGGGCACCCCTGTCCTGTCTCATCCTCTCTCTTCCTACCCAAACCAGCTCCACCTTGGTCTCCGTACCTCCCACGTCCTACAGCTGCCCCAGCGTCTTGGGTGGGGCTCATTTCTCCAACCGCATTTTTACTCCAGTGTGAAGAGTCAGCCCTCCAGGGGGGTAGCAGAACTGGTGCCCTTGTCTCTCTTTTAGGACCAAGACATAAGGTACAGGTGAATAAAAACTGAGCAGAGGGTTATTCCAGGGTATCCAGTGGGCCAGTCAGTCCTGCCGCCTGCCAGTCCTCACCCCTCCTCTTTTTGTCTGCCATCGATCTGAGACCTGTTCCAGCCCTCCGCTGTCAGACCAGCCTGCCCCAAACATCACAGCCATTAAAGGTGAGCAATTCTCTCCTCTGCTCCCTCCTGCTGTCATTTCCTATGTTCCAGTAGAGAACGCTGCCTGAAGGGCATTTTGTAGTTTCCTCTCTTCTCTTGTCACCTCTCCCATTTTAAGTAACATTTGTATCCCACGAGACTTTATCTCCTTGCACCTCTTGACATTCCTGCGAATGAGGTGATGGGACAGAGTTTATGGAGAAAGCCTACTTCCCAGGAACAGTGGGTGGGGGGGGGGGCGTAGGGCATAAAAGGCTGGTCCCTGAAATGTAAAACTGAGGTGGGTAGGGTGACAGGAGTGTTTCTGTGATTCCAGTTTATAATAACAGGGTTGCCAATTTCATGTTTTATATATTGACCTGATCAGGCTTAATATATAATCCAGTATCACAGCACACCTCAGAGTGTGGCATATTTAACAGAGTAACATAGTACTTATATCATAAATAATAAATGTTATAACATTGCCTGCCAGGTCAGTTAGCCACTAGGGAGGACTACAGGGATAGAAAGTGATGCTGCGGAAAGGACTGGTGGCCAGGAGCTCTGGGTCAGTTCCAGCTCTAGCATTTCCTTGATGTGGGACATTGGGTAAGTGTGTCTGTTTCCTTACCCTGTGATGGATATCTCAATTGAGCTGTAGAGAGTAATCCCTGAGAGAACACAGTGGTGTTGATGACCACCAGGGGGCGCCAGAGAACTTCTGCACTGAGAGGTACAAGCCCAGGGATCCAGGGACTTTGATTTGGCTCCACCTCCACATGCCCCAACCCAACCCACCCCCCAGGAATGGTAGTGGGAATGGAGGAATTAAACTAGGAGGGTAGTTTCATTCCTTCCTTATTCCACAAGCTGATCTTTTCCCTTTTAAGACTTTGGGACCCTCAGGAATGCTACGGCAGTGAAACCTAAAAGGTTTGGGGCTACAGCATCCTCTGTGATTGGGAGCTGAAGGGGGAGGGTGCAGCAGTACTAGCCTGACCCTTGCATCAGAAGTGACATGTCTGGTGGCTTCCCTGGTGGCGCAGTGGTTAAGAGTCCACTTGCCAATGCAGGGGACACGGGTTCGAGCCCTGGTCCGGGAAGATCCCACATGCCGCAGAGCAACTAAGCCCGTGCACCACAACTACTGAGCCTGCGCTCTAGAGCCTGCGAGCCACAACTACTGAGCCTGCGTGCCACAACTACTGAAGCCCATGTGCCTAGAGCCCGTGCTCTGCAACAAGAGAGGCCACCGCAATGAGAAGCCCATGCACCACAAGAAGGGTAGTACCCACTCGCCACAACTAGAGAAAACCCACGCTCAGCAACGAAGACCCAACGCAGCCAAAAATAAATAAATAAAATAAATTTATAAAAAAAAAAAGAAAGAAATGACATGCCTGAACCCTGAGGCATCCAGGGGGCTCTGGGGTCACAGAAACTCAGGAATTCTCTGTCAATGTTGGATCAATGTTCTGTCAATGTTGGAGTTAACATCTCTAGAAAACAGAATTTCTTGTTTGTAGCAAGAAGATAGACTTTCAGTGCTAACTCAAAGAGTTTGACTTTAATCTGTGGTCATGATTCCACTCCTAGATAAAAACAGATACTCTTGGGTGCCAGAATGGAAAGCTAAGAAAAAATGTCCCTGTACACACAAGTTGTACTGTTTCTAAAGTATTTTCTGTGTTTTTCTGCTTCCACATACTTGCTCGTGCTGGTCCCTCTGCCAGTGAAGTCCATCCTTCACTCACCTGTTCTCTGTACCTTAAAATCCTGCCAATGGCTCCAAGCTGAGTCCCTGTGGCTCTAGTGGGGTTGACCCCATACCTGGCTCTAGGGTATGTGAACTAATCTAACCAATTAGCATCTCCATCTCCCCTGGCTACAGTGATTGGGCCCAAGATGGGTATGTGGCCCAGTTCAGGCTAAGGAGAATCAGGCTGGAATGATTGGGAAGGGAATGCTATTTCTTTGCAAAGGGCTTTCTGAAACAGTAACAACTACCGCAGTGGGCAACTTGCCTGTGTTCTTAAAGATCCTGCCTGAGAATGAAACCAACACAGGAGGCAAGCAGAGGCGGAGAGACTGAGTCATGAAGACAGTATTTAAACCCTTGGATCAAACTGTGCCGAAGCTCATCCATGCCTGCACCCTGCATTTACAGGACTCATTTTTGCTCAAGCCGGTTTGAGTTGGGTTTCTTCTCCTGCAAGTAAAAGAAGCCAGAGCCACAGAAAGGGCCTCACTCCATCTTACTGAGTCAGAATCTCTGTGGTGGGAGTAGGGGCACAGGGAAGCCCAGGTTCCCATCCTGCTTACAGAAGCTCCCCAAGGGATTGGGATGTACATCCAAGGTCAGAAGGTCACTGCACTGCACACGGGACAGTGGGGGAACTTGTCCCTCCTGGGCTCGTTTCCATCTCTGATGATGACTTTCCCATGCAAACCCACAGCCCACATCTCCCAGCATTTCTCACCCGTGTCTCCAGCTGCTTCTGGCAGCTCTGTTTGGTGCTCTCCTCCCCCACCACCTCACCTCACAGTCAGCTTCCCCCGCCACTGCCTGGTTTTCATTCCCTCGGTGTGTGGCATAGGCATCGTCCTGAGGCTCAGGCTGGATGTTCACCTCCTCCCTCACCCTTACCCCCTTCATCCAATTGGGATCAAGTTCCGTAGATTCCACCTGCTTAGTTTCTTTCAGATCTGTCCTTCCTTTTGGATTTCTCTGCTCCGCTGCCTGCCCCATGCCCAGTCCTCTAAACAGGTCCAACTCTCCCACACAGTAGCCCCAACTGGGAAACCTCACCCAAGGAGGCCTGGCCTGGGGACCTATCATAATCTCTCCCATACACCGCAGACTCCCTGTTCCTTATTTCTCTCCCAGGCTTTATGATCATGGGCATCACAGCCCTGCTTCTCAGCTCTGCTTCTGACTCCTGCATGTAGTGAGCAACAAGATAGAAGGAGCCTGGGCCCCTGGTGACTTTGTGGAGTTGAGGTGCCAGACAAGCTTAGACTTTCACACGAGTGAAGTAACTTACTTCATTTGAGCCACTGTTATCCTGGTCTGTCTTGTGTAGGCTAAATCATGTCCTAACTATGACCTGTGTCTTTTCCCTGCCCTAGGCTATGAGTTTCTAGAGATCAGGATGACTGTATTTATCTCTGTATGCTCAGTACTCAGCACAGTGTAGATGCCCAAGAAATAGTGGTTTGAATGAGTGAATGAGCGAATGAATGAGTGAATGAGCAAATGAATGAATGAATGAGCAAATGAATGAATGGATGGTTGGATGGATTCTAGTTCTGGTTCTCTCCCAGCTACATTAACCTGTGCATCTACTTCCTTTTATGTAAGATTTAGAAACTCATGGGCAAGGAAAGGCAAGGAGAACTGGGATGTATAAGGGCCTTCCTAACTCACACATTCACCCATTCAGCAAATATTTATGGAGCACTTGCCAAGCCCTGTGCTGGTGCTGGGGACACAGTGGTGAACAAGGCAGACTAATGGTGGAGGCCGACAGGGAGCTACAATGCAGGACAGAGAGGGTGCTCGGGGGATGAGACCTGAAGGCTGAGCAGAGTTAATCAGATAAAGGGGTGCAGGGAGGGCACGCCAAACAGGGGAACCTACCTGTACAAAAGCCTGGAGGGGAGAAACAGTGTGGTGTTTTGGGGAAATTGTCAGTGGTTCACTAAGGCTGAAATATGGAGTGCAAAGGGACAGGGTGGAGGCTTCTGCTGAAGAGGTGTGCAGGGGCTGAGGAGGACAGAGGATTCGGACTTTGTCCTGAGGGCAAAGGGGAGCCATTGAAGGGGCTTTGCCCCTGTGCTGGGCGTCGGGAGGTACTGACCTGCACCAGATGGGGATCCCAAAGAGAATGAACCAAGGCCAGGCCTGGAGTAGAAATAAGGTGAGCAAGGCAGGCATTCTCTTGGGCTCAAGCTCTCAATCTTGCCCTTGTACAGGCTCTGAGATTAAATTAGTTTGCCCCAGGTTAGAGGACAGTAGCATGCAGTGTCTGTGAGGAGAGTGCATTGGGGTTTTGGGGGCCAGCCCGAGGCCCCTGCTTGGAGCTGCAGATAGGACATTTGGAAGTGCCTTTTCCTGAGTCCCCACTTCCTTCCCACACAGCCACGCCAATCAGCTCACGGGCTGTGACTCTGCAGAGCTGAGGATGGGTGTCGAGGGGCAGGGGCTGCAGATGTGCGGGGGAGGGCCAGCCTGCCCAGGAGGCCCTGGGAGCCTTGTTAACTGGGGCCAAAACAAACTCTCTCATTAAGTAGAGAGCAGAGCCAAGTGCAGAGGCCACGCTGATGAAAACGCTGGGGGACCCTGTTCAGCAGGCTGAAGGGCTTGGAGGAGTTTGGATACTTATGGTTTCAGGCCATGAATGATTGTGTGCACGTGTGTTGGGGTGTGACCCCCCCCCCCCCCAGTTCCCTCAACCTAGGGTCTCACTGTGTGTACTTGCCTTTTTCTGCTCCTGTGCTTTGGTACATGAGATCATGCACATTTCTGCACACACGTACAAGGAGGCACATGCAGGGGAGTGCAAATGCTGTGGGTGACCAGAGCTGCCCCACAGTACAACTGGGCTGTCTCCAAGCCAACCCCAGCGTGTGTGTGGATGAGGATGTGCCCCCGTATGTACATGTGCCCAGAATGGGTGTGTGCTGACCTACCCGTGTACAATCCGCTTTGGTCGAGATGTGTATATGAGAACATGTGCATGCTTCTGAATGGTCAGGACCCCAACCGTGCCTAGGAGAGATAGTGCAGTAACCAGGACAGTATTTCAGGCATCTATAGCAGCATCACAGATGGCCCCAAACCTTAGTTCCTTAAACAGAATGATTTCTTATTTCTCACAATTCTGTGAGTTGATAGTGCTCAGTGGAGTGGTTCTTCTGTTCCAAGTAACATAGCTGAGGTCACACATGAGGCTGTGTTGTGGAAGCTTGGCTGGGAGCTCGGCTGGGGTTGGAACATTCCAGATGGCCTCTCATCCCCGTGGGGCCACTCTAGGTGGCCTCTTATCATCCCACAGTCTATCCTGAGCTTCTTTATAGCATGGTGGCTGGCTTTCAAAAGGAGATTTCAAGTGCCAGTGGCAAGTGTTTATGACGCCTCTGCTTGTGTGACACTTGCTAATGTCTCATTGGCTGAAACAAGCCACCTGGCCAAGCCCAGATTCTTGTTGGGGAGGGAACTACCTATGAACCTGGTTCCAGATGGAATCCACAGATGTAGCTGTCTACCCCAGCCTGAGAAGAATGCCTGGTAGGGTGGGCTAGTGGACCTGTCCATAGACTCACTTAAACCTAAAAAGTTGGATTTGGAGAATATTGTGGTTAGCAAAGGTCATGCCCAACTGTCCACTCTACTGCCCAGACCCTTCCCAGCTTTCTCCTGATGACCTCTTGCAGGAACAGCTGGAGGCTCCAAACAGCCCACATCCCTCTGGTCTCAGGTGGTTCAAGAATAATTCGGCACAAATCTCCTACCTGGCCTCATTTCATGGACAGCTCTGGAACCCATTTCCTGCTCACTTGGAGGCTGTTCTGAGTGGTTTCAGGTGCTGGCTCCACTGTTTACTAGCTGTGTGATCTTGGGCAAATTGTGTAGCCTCTCTGCACCTGCTTTTTTTTTTTTTTAAATTTATTTATTTTATTTATTTATTTTTGGCTGTGTTGGGTCTTCATTGCTGTGCACGGGCTTTCTCTAGTTACGGCAAGCAGGGGCTACTCTTCATGGCAGTGCGCAGGCTTCTCATTGCGGTGGCTTCTCTTTGCAGAGCACGGGCTCTAGGTGCTCGGGATTCAGTAGTTGTGGCACACGGGCTCAGTAGTTGTGGCTTGTGGGCTCTAGAGCGCAGTCTCAGTAGTTGTGGCGCACGGGCTTAGTTGCTCCGCAGCATGTGGGATCTTCCTGGACCAGGGATCAAACCCGTGTCCTCTGCATTGGCAGGTGGATTCTTAACCACTTCTGCACCTGCTTTTAAAATATGAACTATGGGGAGAACAATTCCTATCTCCTAGGGCCACTGTGAGTATTGGATGCGATGGTGCATGTTCAGTGCCATGTCGGTACTCAATACAGCCCATCATTGCCATGATAATAGCTGCAGAGACTGGGGACATACAGAAAAGACCAAACAAGAGTTCACATCTCCTCCCAAACTCTGTGTTCCTGCAACTGAGAGGAGGGATGGTGCAGGTCATTGATCCATCTGTCAGTCCACACCTACTATTGGCTCCTGGTGGGAACAAGACCCAGTGTCAGGTGCTCACAGAGCATGTGGTCCCATGGGGCCTTTGTAGGAACCTACATGCACAGGAAAGAGAACAGCAGTTCCAGGTAGAATGAACTGAACTGGGCCAAACAAACAGGCAGATGAGTAGTGACTCGGGACTTGGAGAAGGAGAGAAAGGTGGAGACTTAGAGTTGGGTAAAGGTGCAGGATGGCTTCCTGGTAGAAGTGAGTACTGAGCAGGGCCCTTGAGCATGGCAAGATCCAGACAGAGGAGAGGACTGGGATAATAGAGCACAAGTTCCAAACTTTTGTGGTACATCCTTGCCAGGGATGTATCATGTGACCACCTGGCCCCCAACAGCCCTAACCATCTGTCCCTTCCATTCCTCTCGTCTCAGGTGGCATGGTATGGTCATGTTTGGCATACATACCAACACTCCCATTCGTGATCAGCAGACATCACTAATCAACTATAGAACACCACTCCTAACATACACACACACATACATACTCACACACACACACAAACACTCTGCTTAGGCTTCTCAAAGCAGGAAGCTATTATCAATCTATTGAGGTTAGCGCTTGGGGTGAAATCATTTTGCTGACTCAGGCTGAGCTAAAACAAAGCACCACCTTTGAAATCCAGAAATGCTGAATCCTGGCCTCTCCATCTGCAAACTGTGTTCCTTTCAGGTAGTGTCTTCACCTCTCTGGATCTCAGCCTCCTGCCTGGGGCAAGAGAATATTAATTCCTACTCAGGGGAGTGCTGAGAGACTCAAATGAGACCATGTGTGCAAGACTCTAATAAAGCACAAAATCCAAAAGAGACGATGGTGATGGTCACGCTGCAGCCAGACGTCAGAAGGCTCGAGCAAATGCATCCATTAAGGCCCCATTTGCAGCTTTTTGGAGGAAGAACAATCATTTCAGGAGTGAGAGTGAGACGTAGCCCCTCTGAGCTGTCAGCCCGTGGAAACAGGGCTTGGAATCTGGGCCTCAGCCTAGGGATGGTGGAAGGGTGCCCCAAGCATGTACTTGGAGAAGAAGCCTAAGACTCAAGCTCTCCCTGACGGGGAGAAGAGCTGTCAGAAATGCAGGCAACTGCGGGTTAAGAGACAGATGTTTTTGGTTGCTGACAGATGGGTAATGAAGAGCACAACTAGTTTACTGAAGCAGATCTTTGTTTACCAGCATCTGGGAACTGCAAGTTATGGTGTTGTATCTCTACGTGCTCTCCTGTCCCCAGCCTTCTGCCCACCCCCATCGCTGTGGAACTCTTTGTCTTGACCACGGAGCTCTGTCTCTAAGCCTCAACTTAGCAGCGGCTCTCCTGGATTGAAGTGGACCCTACTTCACTTCTGAGCAAGGGGGGTAATACCCCTTGCTCAGAAGAACCGTTATAAATCCCCCAAGCCTCCACTGGTATATGACTCCTGCAGAAACTGTGCACAGAGAGGTCAGAATGTGGTCTAAGGTCACACAGCATACTAGTGGCAGCGCTGGATCTGGGCCAGGTCTCTTCCCTACCAGGTATGGCACAGCCCCCAGGTTCAAGTTTGGCCCAGTGTGTGGACTGCAGCCGATGGCCAGTAAATCCAGAGGAGGCTTTGCCCTCCCCACAGAGCTTTGCTCCCTCTTGTTCCTTCACCAGCAGTAGCTGTGAAAGCAGAACCGCCTGGAACATTTGTTCCTGTAAACTTCATTACAAAGGACTTCTTTTTCTTTCTCCTTTTCCTAAAGCCTGTTGCTTTGTTAAGGTCATTTCTAAAGTTGGGAGGGAAATGCCCTGTTTGTCTTTCCTATATGTCCCATCAGGAAATGAGGGCTCTTGCTTTCCCTGAGTGATCCGTTCCTGACGCTAGCTTGCCAGTGACAGTTGGGTCTGCTGTAGGTATATTAATTTGAGTCTTCCTTTGGCTTTATATGGCTCTGGGACAACATCTGGAAACAGATGTTTGCTTGGAGATGGAGCAGGAGCAGGAGGCATGGATCCAAAAGCAAGCCCCACCCCCCAGAGAAGGGGGGCAGACGTGCTGAGGGCTCCTACAGGCGCAGGCCATGGGCTGGTGCGGGAATTTTGCACGTTTGAAGGAATGGCGCCCTCTCTGGGCTAGGCACAGGCTGCTGCTACGCTGGGCCTGCCCAGGGATTAGGGTCAGTGCTGCAGAGGTGCTGGACTCTGTCCCCACAGCTCCCCTCATTGCTCCATCCCATGGCCAAGGACTAGCAGTCCAGCTCCTTGAACATGTCAACTTTCTTGTTTTCCAGAGATGGAAAATTCCTGAAGGGCTGGAGACATCATCAGATTCAAATTTGTTGAGGTTCCAAATGTGAAGTGCAGGGCTTGGCGCATTATAATCCTCAGGACGAGAGTGATGATGGTAGGAATGGTAGTGATGGTGGGGGTGGAGGTGGTGGTAGAGACGACAGGGGTGGTCGTGTTAGGTGGGATAGGTCAATGTGGATACAAACTAGGTTATACACCTGCTCACCATGTTTCTCCCAGTTGCCATGTCTGTGCTTGGCACATGACCAATCTGGGCTAATCACAAGAGCACACATTTCTAGCCATTGTGATTGGCCCAGAAGGTAACCAAGCTGAACCAAGCAGGGAACTTCCCTGGGATTTTTCAATCTGAGCTTCGGAGATGAAAATTCTTTTGCTTTTGGGTCACTGAGCAGCCAGGATGTAAATCCCTGGCTCACACGGACAGGTGTCTGTCTACAGAAGAAAATTAAATGAACAGCAGAGAGAAGCAGAGATAAGAGATGGAGCATCCTTTTGGTGTGTAAGTCCCTTGGGAACAGTCATCCCTAGGAAGGTCTTGACCTTTCCAGTTAAACTAGTTGACTTGGGTTTCTGTCACTTGCTACCAAAGGGTTCTGACTGACCCTGAGCAGAAGGTGATCGTGGAAGTATAAAGACGATCATGTGAGAGGGAGCCTAACGGTGATAAATAAAAATGAAGATGGCAAAGACAACATCAGTGATGGAGGTGGTTATGGTGATGCAATGGTGCCGCCAAAAATGGAGGTGGTGGTGATGACGGTTCAGATTTGATGGTGACATTGATGGAAATGATATTGGTGATGATGGCAGTAATCATGTAGATCGATCACGATGCTGCTGCAGAAGATGCTAAGGCATTACCAACCTAATCTGGGTACACATCTTACAAGCATAGGCCCAAAAGACTCAAGAAAAGATTATAAAAAAGGGTGGGAGGAAGAACAAACTCTTCCAGAATGTCAGATGCTGTCCTTTTTCTTAGCTAAATAAATCCTAGCTGAACCTGGAGAGGAGGGTCCCAGATGGTACCCCATAGAACTTCAGAACCATACTGGAACCTTCTGGAACAGAAAGACCCAGTGTCCCCAACCCCATCAGGTCCTTTTGGTCACTGCAAGTGCCTCCAGGGGTTCAGGCAAGAAGAACTTGAGGTGGGACAGCAAACGTAAAAAAGCACTGCGTCTCCTGCGTGACCATTTATACTTTGTTTATATCTGTGACTATTTATTCATCGTGATCTACTTGGTGAAAATGAGTTACTTCTGGAGAATAATAGCAGCTAATTTTTGTTAAGCATTGACTGTGTGCCAGGGGCTGTTCTAAGTGTTTTATATACCTCATCTCACACGATGAAATCATCACAGCCATAGGTATTTCTATTCCCCATTAAACAAAAGAGAAAACTCAGGGAGAAGAGGTTATATGAATCACCCAAAGTCGCACCATCAGAAAGGCAGGGTGGGAAGCCAGGGAGCCTGGTCACGGGGCCCATCCCCTATCTCGTTACACCCCACTGGGAAATGTGCTCAGGGTGGAACCCCACCTCCAGCAATGCTTCTGATCCAGTGCCCTCCCTGAATGCCTCCTCTTTCACCCCCTTCTACCCAAGAAAGCATTTTCCAGAAGCAGGGCCTGGGGCCAAATGGGGAGGAAGTGAACCGCTGGTGGGTCCCGTGGAAGAAGCCACCTGCTTTAGGGAGATGCCTGGCCCTGCCGCCCCCGCTGGGGAGAGCTGACTGGGGAGAGCTGACTGAGGTGAGCTGGGTTATTGGGAAGCGCCTGCCTCTTCCCTGGGGTTCAGTTCCTTTTCCCCAACAGAGGGCTCCTGCCTGCAATAGTGAGCACACAGCTCTCTGTTTCTGCTTCAGGCATAAGACTGTCAGTGTGGTGCTGGGGTCAGACAAACCTGTGTGTAATTCTTACTTCATCACTTTGGGCTGGTAACTACTTCTCTGAGACTTGATTTTCTCCCTTGTAAAGTGCAGATGAGAATTCCTACTTCCCAGGGTTATCGGGAGCATTCAGTGTATAAAGCACACAGCCCAGTGCCTGGCACCCAGTAAGCGCTCAACGAATGTCAACCAGTGGTTATAACGCTCTCGCTACTGTAATCCCTGGACTTCAGTCCTCTTTGTCATTCTCCTTCTCGTCCATGAGCAAGATCCCTGCTCTGCTACAAGGAAAGGAGAGAGGCCTCGGAGGGAGGAACCCAGGGCTAAAGAAACCCAGATCCACCTCTAATACAGGAGGGTCAGCACTGGTCTCCTGAGCCGCCTCCCTCCCCTAGAAGTTATAGATCCCTGTGGCTGGGTTTCTAAAAATAAACACATGCCATTTCCACAATGGAAAATTTTCCTTAAGAAAAAAGAAGGAAAGTAAGTAAAACATTCCCTTGTCATCTCCCTTGGCCAAAGAGAACTAAGAAAGATAAATGAAGCCTTTTACACAGACGTGGGAGGTTCCAGCTCTGGGCTCCACCCTGACGTGGTTCTGGTTTTGTTGGAGGCTCCCAAGGTTTCAGGAGCACCCATCCCAGTGCCCCTGGGAGGCCAAGGGGGCAGGGGGGTGGTTAACAGAGGGAATGTGGTCTTTGGGAGGGGAGTCCCACTCCCTCCTCTTGGTGTTTTTTCTTCTTGGTGGTGCCCCCTGCAGGCAGCCAGCACCACGGGGCCCGCGAACCATTATCTATAGCACGCTGCATGTTGGTAACCCCACGCTGAGGATGTGCCAGGTAAAAAGACGTGTCCAAGGTCACCCAGCAAGTAAATGGCAGAGCCAGGACCAGAGGGAAGGCTTCAGACTACTGGCCTACGAACTTTTCTTCCATACCAGCCACTCTGCCCCATCAAAAGCACATGCTCCAGAAACTCTGACATGAATCTGTTGGTCTGGGATGTGGTGAGAAAAGCTGTGAGTCTGCAGTCAGAAGCCATGAGCTTTATCTGCCTGCTGTTTGCCTTCTGAGTAACCCAATAAGTCACTACACAGCTCCGAGTCTCCCTTGTCTGTTCTGCAGAAAGGAGTACTGAGGCTACCGCGTGGGGTTTTGTGGGGTGGGGCATGAACCACTAGTACATAGAAAGGACTCAAAACATATTTTCAAACTCAAATCACAAGAAACCATCATTGCTTCTCATGGAAAGATTTATGGGTATTAATTAACTTGGCTATTCTAAATTTTCCTACAATGAGCATATATTCCTTCTCTAACAAGAAAAAAAATTCTGCGTTTAAATAAAACACAAACCAGTTGTCTGTGCTTTTCAACTCCATTTCCTTTCCACCACTATTACCAGGAACTATTACACCCAGGAAAAGAAGTAACTGGGATCAGGCCTCTAATATCATGCCACGTAGACAACCACCTACCTGACCTAGTGTCATTTGTTGGGTGGGATCCCCAAACAGACAGACTTTAAGAAAGAGATTTGCATGCAGGGGGTATACTGGGGGACCAGGGCAGTGGGACAGGGCAGAGGAAGAAGTTTAATTGCACGGCAGTAGTAAGGGGTCTCTGTCAGCCCCATGGAAAACCGGGAGGGGGAGGCCCGGCAGAGTTGTCCTGAATTGAAGGAGGATTGGTCTCTGTACCTCCATTCTCCCTCCAGTCCTGGGATGCAGGCTACCCACCAGGGAGGGAGTGTGATCTTGGGTGACGCTGTTCCCTTTAGCCAAGTGTGAGCCATCAGTAGCAACGCCCCTGTGGCTGGGGAACCAGCGCCTCTGTCCTGGAGGGGATCTGGATGCTGAATCCCAGCATCCACTACACCAAGGTTAAAAGCTAACCCTGCAGAAGGCAGACTCTTGATGAAAAGACCCCAGTCCTTCTCTGAACTGTCAACTAAGCACACACCTGACTCCTTGCCATCACCTACGTGGGCACCAAGACAAGGAAATTCAAGAATCAGGCATTTCATGGAACTTGCCTGGCAATCCAGTGGTTAGGACTTTGCCTTCCAATGTCGGGGGTGCGGGTTCGATCCCTGGTCGCGGAGCTGGGGTCCCACATGCCTTGCGGCCAGAAGGCCAAAAACAGAAACAATATTGTGACAAATTCAATAAAGACTTTGAAGATGGTCCTCATCCAAAAAAAAAAAAAAAAATCTTAAAAAAAAAGAATCAGGCATTTCAGTGGTTGCATCTAAGCTCCTCCCTTCCCCTCCACCCCCATCTGAGTCCAGAGCTCCATCCGCAGGGTGCCTGGAGGTGTAGGCACATAGCTGCCCAGTGACGGAATTCTAAACCTCTTGCCAGGCCACAGAACCTTAAAAGAGCTTGGTATGTCGAGCATACTCCCAGATACCAAGGAACACTGGATCTCTAAAGGAAGGTCTGCCAACCACTCTGAGGGGAGTCACCCTCCACCTCTTATCTGTCATGACACTCGGGGTAGACAGCCTGTTTACAGCCACTTCCACAGGCTGCCCAGACTTGGAAGCAGCTCAGAAATGTTTAGAATGTTCTGGGTTGCAAGTAATAGAAAGTCTGATTTAAACTGGCTGGAATAATAAAGTGAAGGTACTGACCCACATGAGTGAAAAATCCATAGGCGGGTCTGGCTTCAGGTGATGTTTGATATAGAGTTTCAGCGTCACTAAAGACTCAGTTTCTTTCTTCCTTCCCTCCCTCCTTCCTTTATCTCTCTCTCTTTCTTTCACTTTCTATTCCTCTCTCTCTCTCCCTCCCTCCCTCCATCCCCCACCCCTGCTTCTTCTGCTATGACACCCTCAGCCTCACTTCCTTTGTGGTCCCAAGATGGCTGCCCACAGCTCCCAGTGCTACATCCTTTCTCGTTCATATCCTGTCAAAGAGAAACAGCATCTTACCCTAGCATTGCCAGCAAAAGTCCTGGTAATGAGGTTCATTCTAATTGGACTGGCTCGGGTCATGTGCTCACTCTGGACCAATCCTGGTGGGCAGGAGGAGGGAATGTGCTAACTGGTTTCACCCCTGGTGTGGAGTGAGTGTAGGGTCCACCCTCCCGAATCATTATCCTCACACAAAAAACAGGGTTATGGGGAGGAGCAAGCAGGTCCTGGGAGGCAACCAATAAATGTCCACATGGTTCATGGTGCTGTGGACCCCATAACCTCTTTATCAGTAAAAACACATTTAAATATTTTAACAGCACAAAAAGTTTTGTGATTCCTCATATAGATGTAGGTGTTTCTAGGACCCCAACTGCGCACCCATGTAGCATGGATTATGGGCTGCTGATAATGTGGTTTTCTCTTTAGTTGTGTGCTGGATACTTGTTTCTGTTACATCTTATGATATCCTAACTCTCCTCATGGAACCAGCATCCCAGATTTCCTTGGGGGAACAATTTGTCCTTTTCACTCTGTGTCTATGTGATTTTGAATGGGACCATGCAACGTAGGTTGACCATGTGATCCAGGATTAGCCAATCAGTGCAGTTCCACCTTCTTGGCTTCAGTGATTGGTTCAGGGATAGACACATGACCCAATCTGTGCCAATGACAGCCAGGTCAAAACATTGTTTTCCATAATTAGGGGAGGAAAAGCTCCTCTTTTCTGCTGAGTTTGAATCTAGGAGAGTGTAGCCTGGAGCTGATGATGGCCATCTAACCACAAGTTGGAGCCTGAATATGAGGACAACCAGAAAAGAATAGGGCTGAGAAATGGACCAAGACTGTTTCCTAGTGACAATTTGAAACCCTGGAACATGCTGCACCTGAAGCCAGAGCTATGTTGGATTTTTCAGGAATATGTTCTAATAATTCTCTTTTTGTTCAAGCTCAATGAAATGGGTTTTCTGTCACTGGCACCCTGACGTGTCCTAAAAGAGTATGTGTTTGACTTAGCCCCAACCCCACTCACCCTGGACTAAAAGCTCCTGATTCATCTTGAGCAGAACCCAGGCTTTCAACGAGGACACTATTTCCCTGTCAAATGCTTCTGCTCCGGGGTGCCGAAACATGGGGCCTGTTAAGAAGAAAAAGTATTTGTCTACAGTGGGTCAAAGTCACAGTGTCAGGCCATCATTACTGTGATCATTACTGTGAAATGTTGGAGAAAGAGGTGCTCCAAAGGGAGAAGAGAAAGGCACCCTTACAGAGGCATCGCAGGAGGCCTACAGGTCACTCCCCAGGGAAATGAAGTCTGGCTGATGGGAATGTTTCCCAAGAGATCGTACATGGCTTTGCTGCAAACTCCCACTCATGCCCTTCCTCAAATGGCTAAATAATCTGAAGAGCTTTGCCACGTATTTTTCATTCCACATCCATACTCTGCCCGCCTGTCCCAGGCAGCTAAGTTTAACCCGACTGAGACGTTCTTCTTGTGGAATTCAAGTCAACAGAATCCCATAACTCGTGGGACCATGTGTCAACTCTCCCACTGTGTAGATTGATTTTGTCCAATTCAGTAGATACCACCGGGCGTCTGCTCCTGCCAGGCCTGGGTTCCGCTGGGCCCTCAGTAAGCACTGATGTGAATAAGATGCAACCCTTGCTCCTCAAAGAACTCAGTTGGGGGAGGTAGGATGTGAAAAGGCAGGCTATTATACAGGCTAAAAGAAATAAGGGAAAGTGAGAGTTGGAGTTGGAGCCTTGTGTTTTGAGAATGTGCAGGAGAAGGCGGGGGGCGTGGGGGGAGACAGGCATGACAGGACTCACTGGGCCTGCCTTGGCGCTTACCCTTCAGCAGTGAGGGAACCCGACTCCAGAGAGAGAAGGGAGGCTTTCTGGGCCCAGGGAAGAGTGGAGCAGAGACTTAGAATGATACAAGGCCACATGTTCATCTTTGCTGCTGTCTTCCTTAGGCCATGTCTCCTCATCTAAAGCTCATTGGGGTTTATGAAAACATCGTATCCAATGGGTTAACTGTAGGAACTGAGCCTTCATGGTCACATTACGGCCTTCACCCTTAATTAACTTCTTGCTTTTTTGGCCAGGACTTTCCTTTCTTTAAGCCAATCTGACAAGTTCAAAGCAAAGCCAAGAATTACGTCTTGCGGCATCATGGTGGTTTCTAAATCACCTCCTACGTGAGAACCCATTGGCACAAACTGTAGCTGCAAACTTCACCTGTTGCGAATTGGCTGCATTAGGTCATGAGCCGCTGGTTGCTGCCATTTCCACATTGTAAGGGTTTGGTTTTTGAGCGCAAAGGATTTGAGAAGAGCAGAGGAATGAGTCAGTTTCCAAAAGAGGTGATGACGGTGGAGGATGGGAGCACGGGCTAAATGAAGATATGGGCCAGGAGGTAGAGAGGTGGGTAAGAGGGGTGGAGCAGGTACAGGAGCTCTATCTGGCAGCATAGACACTGAATATTTACTGTGCTGTGGTTTGGAACCACCATTCAACCCCTCTGTGCTTCATTTAGGAAAGATAAAAATATTGGAACCTCTTAGAGTGGGTGACTTGCTCCTTTGCGCAGGGGTGTGGGGAGAGTGGAATTTCAGCCCACCATCTCAGGAATGACAGAAACAGAACTGTCCCCAGTCTTTGCTACTCTGTTTCTATTTCAAGGCCTTATTCTGCCACAGTAGTAGTGGTGTAATCCCAGCCAATTTGGAGTCCTCTCCTTTTTAATTTCCCGGAAGCTTAAGTGGTATCCAGGCATCTGGTCTTCACTGTCATTTGTGATGTCCATCACTATGCCTGTCCTTGTTCATTGGTCCTGCAAGTTGCTGTGGAGATGGCCTTTGTCCCCTTGCAAGACCCTTGCCGGTCTCTCTCTCTCATCTAGTGCCGTGCCACTCTTGGGTCATTCCTGTTCTTTGGGGCCATCCTGGTGTGGGGGAACTTTCTGCAAATCTGAAGAGTGGAATCATTGCTCCAGTTTTCTTCTGAATTTTGCTGGTGTGAGCCCTTTATGCTGCCTTATGGCCCAAGAATTTTCAACTCAAAACCAGGAGCCTCCTTTCCCTGCCTTCCGAGACCACAGTCCTCCCCTGAGACAACAGCACAGGACAGAATTTGGGTGCGGATGAGAGGAAAGGAGCAAAGTATGGAAGGGGGAAATACCAGAGAAGTAAAACATTAGTTAATATTTCAGAACACTAACCTGAGGTGTTGTCAAGGCTACCCTGAAATTCAGAGAGGTTTAAGTGACCTATGAAGATAACGCCACACTAGTCACAAATCCAAAATGAGAATCTGGAACCTCTTTCTGCAGGCCAAAATGCAGGATTCGATCATGCTTAGGGATGGTGAGAAAACTTAAAAGACCACCAGTCTGACTGAACCATTCTGGAAGAGAAAGAACTGGAGAAGTTTCCAGCAATCACCCATAAGCATTAGGTGGTTGTGAGTTGCTGGCATTCATCTAAGCACTTTGGGCGCTCAGAAGAAAGCCACGGGGCCAGGTCACAGCTGAATCTTGAGGACCATTGTTTTCTTGAAGGAAATCTGGAGGAGAAGGCGGCTCTGAGGAGGGGTCAGAAAACCCTGCTATATGAGGGAGGGTGAAGAAACAGGGAAGATTTATTCTAGAGGAAAAACATCTCTGAAGGCTGTCAGGTGGGAGAAGGACTTGATCTGGGACTTCCTGTAGGACCCGAGGGACACAGGGAGTCAGACTTCAGCCCTGCTGAAGGAAAAGACCTAAGGATTGGATTGAAAATGGAAAGACTCTCCCTAGAGGTAGTGAGTGATCAGGCAGAGGATGGACAATCAAGCAGAGGATGGACAAACCCTTGATGCTAAGACAGACCTTTGCATGGAACGTTCAATGAGACCTTGGAGGTTCCTGCCCTGCCTAGATGTCATGATTCTCCACACCCACTGAGTTATGGTATCTCCCACCCTCATACATTTCAACCCCATTAATCCATACCTTGTGGTAACTCAGACAGGTGCTGTCTGAAGACATCAGCAACTATGAAAAATGAGTTTGCTGAGAGATAGAAAGTGAAATTAGATTACAAGGGAAGGGCTTGCCCTGTCTATGAGAACAGAGTGTTTCCGAGCCTTTCTGCATCTGTAAGCAATCACCACGGTAACTGACATCATTGTTCACTCTCTGCTCTCTGTGACCTTGCCTCCTACTCTTCCTGGCCTCGTACCTGAGGCCATCAGCTACGAGTTCTCAATTCCCGGGCATCCTCACCCTCAGGTCTTGCACTAGTCAGACGTCCTGCCTCCCTCACTGAAGCCTCAGAGGATGAGGTGTCTCTCTGTTTAAAGGCAAGCGTCCCACCTGTGCCTTTGACCTCTAATTCTCCTGCCTCCTCCAAGAGCCCACCCCATCCGTCATGCTGTCCTCTCCTGGATCTTCACCTCTTCCAGTCCACTGGCTGCTTCTCTTCTGCCTCAAAATCTACTCAGGCCCCTTATGTTCCCCAAAATGAAAGCCTCCATGTCCTCCTCTAGCTTCTGTCCAAATCTCCCTTCCTTCTCATCCAACCTTCTCAAAAAAGCTGTCCACACTTGCTGTTTTCCAATTGCTCACCACCCACTTAAACCTCAGTCCACTGCAAACTGGTCAACTGAAACTGCTCTTAATCGCTCTTAATGTTCTTACTGACCCTGACTGACAAATCCAATGGACATTTCTCAGTCCTTAGCTACTGGTTCTCACTGTTGTATTGAAAACTATTAAACACTTCTCTTCTGGAACTCTCTCTGTTGGTCTCTGTGATATCAACCCATCTCTTTTGATGTCTTCTTCTCTGTCTCCTTCAAGGGCTCTGTGGTGGCCAGTCTCCAAGATGGCCCCCAAAGATTCTCACCTCCTGGAGTTCACATTACATAATCACTTCCCACATTGTACCAGGGTTGGACAGTGTGGCCGATAGAATATAGCCGAAGTGATGGCGTATCACTTCTGAGATTAGGTTATCAGACAGTGTGGCTTCCATGTTGGTCTTCCTCTCATTCTCTCTCTTGGACCACTTACTTTGGGAGAAGCCAGCTGCCATAAATTGAGGACCCTCAGGCTGTCCAAGGAGAGGCCCACTGGGTAAGGAACTGAGGTTTCCAGACGATAGCCAGTGAGGAACTGAGGACTTCAACCAATAGTCCTATGAGTAAGCCTTTGTGGAAGTAGATCCTCCAGCCCAAATCAAGGTTTTAGGTAACACAGCCTCGGCCAACAGCTTGGTTGCAACCTCTTGAGAGATCTTAAACCAGAACTACCCAGATAAGCTGTTCTCAGGTTTCTGCCCCTCAGAAATTGTGAGAACATAAATGTTTGTTGCTTTAAGCTACTAAGTTTTGGGGCAACGTGTTACTCAGAAACTAAGACTCTCTTTCCTTGACCACATATATGGAGCTCCATGAAATGTTAGTTGTCCCCAGGACCCCACTGTTATGACCTTGTTTCTCACTCTTGGTGCTCCTGGGGTGGGGCAAACACTATGGGTTGCCTATCCAGTAGTCTTCCCACAAGCCCTATTTCTCCCCTGCTGGTAGAATCCATCTCCTATAATTGAGGCTCAAAATACCAGACACCAGCCTCCCTTGCAGCTAGAATTTGGGCACAAGATCCAATCCTGGCCCATGGGACCTGAGGAGTAGTCTGTTGGGTGTTCTGTGAAAGGTTTCTCTCCCTGATAAAGAGAAGGAGATTAGTGAGGAACCCTCCTTTTGCCTTCCAGCTTTTAAATGTCTTGTGTGAAGCATGATTCTTGGGGCAATAACATCTGCTGTTCTGAGAAGTGCATTCCATCTCCCAACCCATTATCCTCCTCAGCCACATCTACAGTGAGCACTGGAGAATATGCCCTCCTTGGGGGATGAGCAGGTTTCTCAGCCTGTTTCCTGCCTGTAGAGTTTTGCAATCCCAAGAATTAAAACTTGAACAGTCACAAGGCTTTTCAGTCCAGAATTGTGATGATTTTTACAGTACAACTCAAAGACATAGCAGTCTTCTTATCTATTTGATTCTAGACAACTCTATATACCAATAGCCACATTCATTTATAGTTTTTATTTTAGATATACATTTTAAATTTGCTGAATTTCTTTCCTCTCTTATTCCCATTGGCCTCCACTTCCTTTAAGACACTAAGTTTTGGGGTAATTAATCACAGTTAAGTTGGTTCTCTCAGACTTAGATGGGAGAGCACCCCTTCAAGTCTCTTTTCCCTGAGTCAGTTTGTCCATTTGAAAAGATTCACCTCTTAGTTCATTCAGAGTTTTCAACCATGGGTATGACAGCCATGTCATCAATTTGATCCTTACCACAGGCTAAGATTTTTCTGGGCCTGAATTTAAGGGTTTTTTTTTTTTCTTTTGCTTCACATTGGTTTTCAGCAATTTGGTTGTGATGTGCCTTGGTGTGGTTTTCTTTGTGTTTATCCTGATTGAAATTCATGGAGTTTCTTGGATCTATGGATTTATATTTTTCATCAAATTTGGAAAATGTTTGGTCATTATTTTTTTTCAAATACCCACACCTTCTCTACTCTTCTCCTGGGACTCTAATTATAGGTATGTAAGACCAATTGTCCAACAAGTCACTGAAGCTCTGTTAATGCTTTTTTCTGTCTTTGTGCTTCAGTTTATCCTGTCTTCAAGTTCACCGATCTTTTTTTTTTTTCTGTCATGTCTAATTTGCTATTTAGCCTATCCAGTGAAATTTTTATTTCCTATACTACATGTATTAGTCAGGATTCACCACAGAAACAGAACCAATAGGATATATCCCTATCTATCTATATATCTATCTAGGTATCTATGTATCTATCTAGGCATCTATGTACCTATCTATCTATCATGAGATTTATTTTAAGGAATTGGCTCACACAATTACAGAGGCTGAGAAGCCTCATGATCTGCCATCTGCAAGCTGGGGAAAACCAGTGGCATGAGAACCAGCAGCACTGATGCTATAAGTTCCCAGCAGGCAAAGACTACTGTCTTAGCTCGGCAGTCTAGTGGAAAGGGAGAATTCAACCTTTTTTGTCTCTTTGTTCTATGTATTTGGGCTCTCAATGGGCTGCATGATTCCCACCCACACTGGGGAGGGTGATCTGTTTTACTCATTTCACCAATTCAAATACTAATCTCTTCTGGAGACACCCTCACAGACATATCCAGAAATAATGTTTAACCAGATTTGTGATCATCACATGGACGAGTCAAGTTGACACATAAAATTAACTTTCACGCTGTATTTTTCAGTTCTAAAGCTCCATTTGGTGCTTTTCAAAAAAAAATTTCCATTTCTTTCCTCCTTATACTAATGTTTTCCTTTAAATACTTGAATCTATTTATAATAGCTGTTTAAAATTCTTGTCTGCTAATTCCATCACATGTGTCTGAATCCATTTCTATTGATTGATTTTTTTTCCTCTTGGTTATGAGTGTCATTTTTTGCTTCTCATATCCAGTGATCTCTGACTAGAAGACAGACATTTTGAATATTATCTGATAGAGCACTGACTTTTCTTATCGTTCTTTAAAGAGTGTTAAGTTTTGTTCTGGCAAATAACTTGGAGATCAGCTTGATCCTTTCAAGGCTTGTCTTTATGCTTTGTTAGGATGGGTCTATAACAGCTTTTACCCCAGGGCTAGTTTAGTAGACTAGTTTAGCTAGTAGTTAGTAGACTGGTCTAGCTCTACTCCTAAGGTGTGGCCTTTCTGAAGTTTCCACTAAATACTCTGGATGTTCAACGGTCTCTCCACCTTGGTTAGCCTGAACTTGAACATCTCCCAACTGTTTCAGCTCAGAGAGTCATTCAGTTTACAGCTCCCCAGTAATTATTCTTTCTCCAGTATTTGTTCTTTGTCCAACCTCATGGAACCCCATCATACACATACACAGTTTAGTACAGTAAGTCCCCTACATACGAACAAGTTCTGTTCTGAGAGCTCATCTGTAAATCCAATTTGTTCGTAAGTCCAACAAAGTTAGCCTAGTTACCTTACCTAACACAGTTGGCTATATAGTACTGTACTGTAATAGGTTTATAACACTTTTCACACAAATAATACGTACACAAAAAACAAACACAAAAAATAAAACATTTTTAACCTTACAGTACAGTACCTTGAAAAGTACAGTAGAACAGTACAACAGCTGGCATACAGGGGCTGGCACACACGTCCGCATCTTTGAAAGTTTGCAGCTTGAAGGTTTTTATGTAGGGGACTTACTGAATTTAGCCAAAGACTCAAAAGCCAAAGACTCCTATGTGATTTTCTGAAGCTCTTTCTCTGAATAGCTCCCTCTTCTCCAGTATTCTACTTTGCAAATTCCAGCTGCATTAGTTTTCTGAATTCTGATCTCTGTCTCCTCAAAACAGTGAGACTTCTGTGCTCTGCTTGGGTCCCCCTTCCCAGGGCCATGGTCTGGTAAATGCCTCTAGGCAGAAAGTCAGGTTGATCATAGAGTTAATCTTATTTGTTTTTCTTCCCTCAGGGAACACAGTCTTGTTCTGCTGGTTATCCAATGTCTGAAAACAGATGTTTCATATAATTTACCCACTTTTCTATTTGTTTATGGTAGGTGGGGGCTAGTCTAGTATCTGTAATTCCATCATAGCCCAAAGCAGAAGTCCACACAGGATAAGTTTTCATCAGCCTTTCTCACTGAAAGCATTTTTAAACTTTACCTTTTACTGTTTAGGGTTAAGAAGCAGTTGCCTCTTCCAACCCCATAAGTACTAATTAGTAGACATTTAATTCCCTCTCATTCCTGCTTGTCAACCAGCCAGGTCTTCCCTGAGCCTAACCCTTTCTTATCTCTTTCCAAACACAGCCAAAGGCAGGCATCACATCTATTAATCAATTGTTTTCTACCCACCTTCCCCTGGGTTCCAAGTCCTTTAGGACCCTCATCTGTTTTCACGTTACTGCAGACATACAGTTATGGATGAACAGAGGTGGCAGAGCTAAAATATATAAAGATCTGGGTCCTTGATGACATATTGAGAAGCAGCCCAGGACCTACCTCCAAACTTATTAAGTGAAATAAATAAATGCCTTCATTTGTTTTAGCCACTTTCAAGTGTATGTTTTAAGCCTGGAGCATCCTGATGAGCACATGAATGATCCCACCCCCCTCTGTGGTTTCTAATGCTCACGTCTCTCAGATCTTTGCCTCCAGCCTGTATCTTCCTCCACAGGGGCAAGCTCAAATATCCACCTAACTGCTGGTCTCTCCCTGATGTCCCACCCACAAGTTCCTCAAACTCAACATCAAAAATTGATCCTATTTTTTCCCCTTCTAAACTGCTTTCCCTCAGAATTCTCAATCTCAGCCGAAGGTACCACCATGTACTTTACAACCCAACCTGTAAACCTAGCTGTCATTCTGCAATTTTCCTTCTCCCGCTTCTCTTTATATCCATAAATCACCAGGTCCTACTAATTCTGCCTCCTAAGCATTTCTCAAATACGTCCCTTCCTCTCCACTCCTCCTCCTGCTAGCAGGGAGAGGCCCTGCCATCTCTCTCTCCCAGTCTATCCCAGCTGATACCCCTGCTACCAATGCGTCCTCTACACTGCTTCTTTTTTTTTTTCTGAAACACAGATTTATTTGTATCATTTCCCTACTCAGAACTTTTTAATGTCCCCCCCCACCCTTGTTTATATGATGAAGTCCAAACCCTTACCAAGGCTTTTAGGCCTCCAAGATCTGGCCTCTGCTGATGACTCCAGATGCAACTCTTGCTACCCCCCATCTCCATGTTACATCCTAGCAACACCAATTGGTGGTCGATTTCTCTAGTCATCCTGCTTTTCTCCCCTGTGAGCCTTTGTGCATGCTGTGCCCTACCTGAGATGCTCCCTGATGGCTCTGTCTCATCCCCCAGCTTTTCCCCTGCAGGCATCTATTCATGCTACCCAAGTAGGAGGTCCCCTTTTCTTCCCACTAGAAGTCTTCCCTGGTGACCCCAACCTCCACTCTTGTATGGTTGCTCTTTTCTGTGCTCCAGTAATCTTTGTACACATCACTCTCGCCACACCTACAACTCTGCTTTATGGTTATGTGTCTGTCCCCCACTCCAGACTGAGCTCCTGGAGGGCAGACACTGAGACTTACTTAGCCTTGAATCCCCAGCCTCTGGCCCACGGTGGCTGTGCAATAAATGTTTAATGATTGAATGGATCACCCAATAAACCCCTTATAGCAGGTCCCCTACAGACCATCTCTGTGGAATGCATAGTGGTTAGCTCACTCAAGTAAGTGGATTAATTTTAAAATAATAAAACTATGTTTCCTTAAAATCATTTTTCCACCAGCGCTTTCCTTTAATTAGTACAATCAGGGACAGGAGTGTATTTGTGGTGAGGTTTCCATAGTACTTCTCTCAGAAGGGGTATCTACATGTTTCCAGAAGCAAAGAATCATGGCTTAGTAAGAGAAAATGTGAAAAGAGCATGGCATGGGTATGAGACACTGCTGGAAAACTTTTCTAGGCCATTATAATCAGAATGGGCCTTGAACATCCATGAAGGGGGTGACTACAGAGGTGGATGTCTGATAGTCCCTTCTCCCCCAGGTGCTATGCTTATCAAAATTCCACCATTAGACAGTCACTCCTTTCGACTATCTTCACCCTCTCCTGTGGAACCCTTACAAGCCAAATTTCCTGTGGAAGGAAGACCCTCTCTCCTTCCAGGGATTGCTTTCTTCTGCCTGAAAATCACCCACCTCCTCCTCAGTCTACCCATTTTTCCTATTCTTTAAAATGTATATGAAGTCCCTTCTCTCCCACCAATCCTCCCCAGATCTTTCTTTTAAGGTTGGGAGATCCTCAAGAGCAGAAACCATATCTCATTCAACATTGTCTCCTGGGTGCCTGTCACAGAGCCTGGCACATGGTAGATGTTGAGTAGGTGAAGGGTAAACGGGTCTGAACTCACTCAATGCATAGTCATTTTCCCGTCTTCATACATTCTGGATGCTTCTATTAATGCTGGTTCACTGGTACGCTGGTGATAGATGGAAGGTCTTGTGGAAGGTCTTTTGTTGCTCTAATGAGATGTTCTTTTTGAAGTGGCTTTAAAAAAAAAAAAAACTTCCTGAATACAGGCTAGTTTCCTCACCTGGGTGGCTCCAGGTAGGCAAGGGTTGTGCCTTTGCCTTTCTGGGTTTGCCCTGTGGGTGGAGATTGGGCTGGGTCAGGGGGAGACACCTTGTGGACAGAAGTTTCCCAGCTTGGATCAGATGGTGAGGATAAAACGTCTAGTGTATGGTATGTGGGACACTATTTGTACTCTTATTCTAGACCCCCAAGATGATGGGGCAACCGTTCATGGGTACCCAGGGGTGGGTGATGGGAATTTTCTCACAGAGTCATCAGATAGGGGCTCAACAAGGTCCAGTGGCCAGGGGGGTGGTTCCTCTCTGGCCTGATGATTGGTTCATAGGGATGAAGTGAAGTCACATGCCAACTAGTGTTGGCCTGTGCACCTGTGATGGGAATTTCTTGCTCTTGGGTTGGCAGGTGGCAACTCAGAACCCGTGTGGCTCCTGGGCCCTCAAACGTGGTTCGTCCACGAAGTCTCTTGCCAGATCAGCTCACTTGACTCTTTGTGGGCCATCTGCCCCCGCTCAGGTCCCAAACTTTCCCCATTTATACTTTTCCCACAGCCTCACCTGAGACTCTTGGGGAGTCCCTCTCTAATCCGTCTTCTGGTCTGAGATCTATTCTCTTCCATTCTTTCACCTAATAACCCTCAACTTCCCAGTGACTGAGAAACTGGCTTCCTTTGCTTGAAGATAGGGAGGTCTTAATCTCAAATCTTTAATCCTTAAATGAGGAAGGGAGGGGAGATATTTGCATTCAGTCCGTTCTAGTGCAATAGAGAAGTGGGGGAAACAGTTTAACTTCCCTGTTAAAGGGAGCTGAATCATTCTTTTCATGCTGAATTGGCTGATATGTTCCTTGGCAGCCAAGCCTTGGCATAACCTCACCCCAGGGGAGAGGTTCTCTCTACCTCTTTACTCTGGGTGAGGTCGTGTGACTTACTCTGGCCAATGGCTTCAGGCAGAAGTGAAAAGGCACTGGCTCCTTAGGGAGCTTCATGTTTTTCTGCTTCCCTCTTACACCTCTATTGCTGTCACAAGAGGAACAATGCCCTGCCCACCCCCTTGTCCCAGGAGGATAAGAGACACAAGGAACAGACCCTCCCCAGCTGACCCACAAACCTGCAGTGAGAAGTAGGGTAAGGCAAGCCCAGCTGAGATCAGCTGAACCTCTGCCAACCTCCCCAGAAGTAAATGGTTATTGTGGTAAATGACTGAGTTTTGGGCTCTTTTGTTATGTAGCATTATTGTGGCAATAGCTAGCTGATATACCATCCTTCCAGAAGGCCAGAGTAAAGCACTGAGCACTTAGTGGTTGCACAGCACAGGATGAGTGCTTAGTAATTTGTTCCCCATTGAGCCTTGTTGGCTGGCATCATGAAAGAATACAAAAATATCAGACCTGGAAGAGCCTTTAGAGGGGTTGTCTCCACTCCCTCTTTGGCCATGTGGGGTGAGTAATCCTGGCCTCACAAAGGCACTATGAGGATTATATGAAATGCCGCAGGCGCAGCACTTGGCCTGCACCTAGTACCCAGGGCTTGTTACCTCTGCCTTTCTCAAAACTCACTGTTCATGAGAAAGTAGACTTTCTGATCTCTGGTTTAGCATGACCTTGCAAAGGAAGGTTGATTTTATTCAAGGAAGTGCTGGCCCCATCCTAAAGTATGAAGTCTGAGAATGCTCTCTCCTGCTCCTCCCCTGCCTTTTCTGGCTCATTCCCCCTCAGGTGACCCCTAGCCCCTGTAAAAGTGACATCTTTTTTCTTGGAAACCCAGCATTCTCATGTTCTTTCCCTTCTTTGTATACAAACCCTGCCCTTGGAAAAAGGTCAGATGAGCCATTTACATTAAAGTGTAAATGACTGGTGTGGCTGGGGCTTTGCCTCTTGTTAGGGGTTGCATTTCAGAAGGAAACAAAGCCATCAGTGGGCACAGTGTTAAGAGGGTCCTTCGGGCACCAATGTACAAATGACAGAGTCATTTGCAGGTTGGAGAGACCTCCCCAGAGGAGGGCTAGGATTCTGCAGACACCAAGGCTCTTCCTGCTCTTCGAGACTTGTCTTTGAGCAAATCAGCTCACAGGGCACCCTGGCTCCAGGTGACCTCAGCCCACCCCTCTGGCCTCTCTTGGACCCTCCTTCTGGTAGCATATATGGACCTAAGAGGCAGCTATTTCAGAGGCTCCCCAGGAACCCCACAGACCAACCCTGACTCCAAGCCCTGCTCACGTCCCTACCTGAGCCACTGGCCCCAGCTGGCCGTGCAGCCCTCTCGTCCCTTTGCTCAGATCCCAGCTTCCAGGAAAACACGTTCTTCCTGGGGTTTGGGAACAAGATGGCCTGATTCATGCTAGGAGATTCTTTGTTTACATTCTCTGGGGCCTTTCTACCCTTAAGAAAAAAGAGAAAGAAAGAAACGAAAGGAAGGAAGGAAGGAAAGAAGGAAGGAGGGAGGGGAGGGTGGAAAGAAGGAAGGAGAGAGGGGAGGGTGGAAAGAAGGAAGGAAGAAAGCTTGTGCTTTGGTCAAAAGAGTTTAAAATGGAATTTTCCCTCTTTCTCTTTTCTTCCTTTTTTTTTCCCCAGCAGTAAACTACCAGATTCTGAACTGCAAGGGTAGGGACCCCTCTGGCTGTCAGAAGAGACGGGGATGCCAGCCCTGCCCGGGGGAGCAGGGCACGGGGATGCCAGGACCAAGGCCTCGGCCACCTGCCCCCATGCAGTGGACGGTGCGTCCCGCTGCGCTGAGCGGGCCCAGGAGGGACTTACACAGCCCTCGCTCACCACCCCTGAGCGTTCTTGGAGCCTCCTTGCTCCCACACCGCACTTGCATTCCCTGCTGCTCCCTTAAAAATCACAGAGGAGGGGCGGGGAAGGGCAGTGTGCACCCCGTCCCCACCAGAGCCCCCCACTGTCCTTGATTTCTTCCCACCGTGGCTTGTTCCCTGAGAGCATCTTGTTGGTTTACGTGGTGTTGCTGTCACAGAACATGAGTTCCCTGAGGGAAGAGGTGAGGTCTTCCTCACTCACACTGTCACTGCAGTGCCCAGAACAGCGCCTGGCTCTGGGACCAAGTAAATGGAAGGAGAGCGGGAGAGAGGCAGCTCACCTGGGATCCTCGGTTCCAGAGTCCTCCCCACCCATGCACACACGCACAAGCACACACTCATGCACACACATGCCCACGCACACATGCCCATAATGGGAGGGTCTCTCTTCTTGAGAACTTCTGAGTTGGGGGGTGGAGGAGAACAGCGGGTTTCTTAGCACCTTGGGAACGACCCTGAGGCCAGAGCCCTGCGCTGGGGGCCTTGCCTGAAGAAGAGGACGGTGACTCAGTTCTGTCTCCTGGGGGGGGGGGGGTCCCTTAGCTCAAGGACACAGGTGTAGAGCCACCTGAGCTGCTGTGCCCCTCTTCCCAGAGGCCCAGGACGCTGGAGGATATGTAACTGTATCACTGCTTCCCAGCTGGCAAAACCTTTGGCGGCGAGACCGAGGGATACACCCAAAGCTGGAGGGCAGGGCGCGGGGAGTCAGGTAGTCTCCCTGGCCCTGTCAGCTCCCTGGCCCGCCTCTTGCTGCCCTTGGCGGGGAGAATGACATTGTTCTGAGGAGAAAGCGGGGTCTCTGCCAGAGCCCGTCTGGCCCAAGCTAGGCTGGGTTTGGGGCCCCAGGAGCCCCTGGCCAAGAGTTGTCTGGGCAGTCACCAGCTTCTACCACGAGGGCGCTAGAGGGACTGGAGAGGTCCCGCCCCCTGCTACCTGCCCCCTAGCCAGCCGTCCTCTGCAGGATCAAGTTTCCCTCCCCAGGCTGAGGCCACCACACCCGCTACTGTCCTTTGTTCGGTGGTTCCACGGTAGATCCTGGCTTGCTGAGTGTCCACTGCATCAGTGGGTTATTCCAAATCCTCCCAATGTGAATGTTGAACACAGGTTGTTTTACAGGTAAGGAAACTGAGGCTTAGAGATGTTGTCATGTGTCCAGGGTTACAAAGCTAGTGAAAGGTGGAGTTCGAAGTCAGACCTGAGTTGGTGACGCCCCTTGGTCCATTGGCCTCTCCCTACATAAGTGCCCCCCACCCCGTGGGAGATTTCACACCCTGCTCTGTGAGGCCCCTCCCCCAGCACAAGCTGAGAAGGGAGTGCGAGAAGTGTCCACCCCTTCCTGCCCCAATTCCAACCACACTGGGCCCAGAAGGTGGACGAGCCCCTTGGAGCCCAGCAAACAGCTCTAACCCTGTCTCTCATCCAATACACCCCAAGGTCCTGAAAGATAATCTTTCCTTCTATGTCTGCAAAACATAGATATCCTCAGAAGTTTCTGGCCCCAGAAAAAAAAATGCTGTTTAAGCAAACAGATTCTGGCACAGCTCCACCCACCATTCCAGTCTCACCCCTGCTGGATTCCACTAACACTACCTCAAAAGGATGAATGGACAAGCCCCATGGAAAGCGATTAAGACTAGGGTCTGGCCCACAAATGCTCAAAAGTCATGTGCCCCTATCATCATCACCAAATGACAAGGTGATACAGTGAAAAGAAGGCCAGCTTCCGACCCCAGCTTTCTTTGTCACTGGCTGGGCCTCAGTTTCCCCACTTTTAAAGCGAGGCTGGTTCGCTGGATGCTTCTGATGTTTAGTTCTATGCTTCAGTGTACCCTGAGCTGAGCAAGGCCTGACCCCCGGAGATAACATGTGTTCCAACCTCTGTAAGCATCTGTTTTCCCACGTCAATGTTTTCCAGACAGGCTTTCCTCATCTCCACAGGGTAGGGGGGAAGGCAGGGACCAGGAGTTCCTGCTGACAATCAAAACAGATAACTGCCCAGAGAGGTTATGTGACCTGCTCAAAGTCACACAGCAGACTCGACACCACAACCCAGCTTTTCTTTCATTGCCTTGCAAGGGCCGTAGTGGCTCATTTCATACTGAGAACTGGGAGAAGGAATCATGGGCAGAAGAGTGAAACACATCTAGAGAAAGGAAGCAATGTTGGGGGGCTGAGCAACATCTTGTCCCCTCCCCCCAGGAGGCTTGCTGGCTATTTAGGGGAGTGAGAGGCAGGCGGGCAGCAGGACAGGGTCCAGGTCTGAATCCAGGCTTTCGCCAGGAACAGGGAGCAGGGGGCGCCTAATGACTCCAAGCTGTCCTGGAATGTTCCCTTGGCCGGGGGAGCCGCCTCGGAGTCTGGCTGCTGTGCGTGGCAGCTGTGTGAAGCACTTGCTGGCTGCAAGCCCGGCCACCAGGGACCACCAGCGGCCACAGCTACGGGGCCACCGGCAGGTGGGGCCAGGGGAGGGCAGCTCCCTCTTTCCTCGACATACGGATCTCCAGAGTCAACCTGGTTAGCGAAACAGGAGGAGCAGCGTTGTGTGGCCAAAAGGGGTCGGGTCGGGCTCCTCCTCCCTTCCCGCAAGTTGACAGAATAGGCCCAGCCTAGGGTCAGAGGGCACTCACGGCACCTCTCCTGTCTCACTAGTCCTCAGCACCCGCGCTGAGCCACAGGCTCCCGTCTTCCCTTCCATCAGCAGCTAAGTGCTTACATGTTCCAACGAGACTTAGGTAACTGTGGGTCAGGCCTTTGCTGGGTGGTCTATGTGATAAGTGCAAGGCCATCAGGGGGCCTTGGCAGAAATGGTCCCCTGCACTGGCCTCGGCGGTCTCCCTTTTCTCTGTGGGAGTGGAACCCGAGGCTCGGCCAAGCCCCTCTTTATAGTGTAATGACATTAATGATGATGATAATGACATTAATGATGTCTAATGACGTGACCCATGATGGTAACAGCTAGCGCTCATTGAATGCACTCTATGACGAGCCTTGCACTGAGTGTTTTGTATGTATTAATTTAAACGAACTCAAAGTCACCCCAAGATGTTGCTACTTTTATAATTTCTATCTTATAGATGAGGAAACTGAGCCCCAGAGAGACTAAATAACTGGCTCAACTAGTGGCAGACTTGGGATTCCAATCCTGGTCATCTGACTTCAGACCCATGGACTTTTTCTTTGGCTCATTTATACTGATATCTGTTCTGTAGTTTTTCACTAATACCTGTTTCCCCAGGCTCATTTATACTGATATCTGTTCTGTAGTTTTTCACTAATACCTGTTTCCCCAGAAGGTTATGAGTTCCTTGCCTGTGGAGACCTAGTCTACCTCCTTCACTGCTGTGTTGCAGAGAGCCTGGTACCTGCAGGTACTTGTAGCAGAATATATCAGTGCCCTATCAATAGCTCCTGTGCCTTCCAGCACTTGTGTCTCTTTGCCTGAGGCTTCTCTCTGGCCACTGGAGCCAGCCCTGCCTGGAAGTAGCTCTCAACCAGTGACTGACAGAGTTGTGGATAAACACCCCAGGTCCCTCACCCTTGTGGGGAGATAACTCTGTGTCATGGGTCCTACGCAGGCTCCCAGAGTTCTCCAACAAGATGGAGCCCCAGTTGCCCATAGTGACGACCTGCTGGAAACACACCCTCTCCTGGCTGTCTTCCACTCCCCATCTCACTTCCCCACTCGACTACTAATAAACCATTCCCAAATAAACCTCACAAATAAATCACATCCTTAACTCAGAGTCGGCTCCTAGGGGAGCCCAAACTAAGACAGTGCTTCACGTTTGTGAAACGATTGGTCCTACCTTACACTGTAGGGTTAGAGAGGGTAGCCTAATCGTTCTCTACAGTTTTCATTGTTATAAAAACATGTATTTCTTTTACCATCACATTAAAATATATTTATTTAGAAAATAGTAAACCCCACTTTATAAAGACAAGCTCCAGCCACAGAGAAGGAAAATCCCCTTCCTCCCCGATGGAGCATGATAAAGAACACCAGGAAGACCCAGACAGGAAGGTTATAAGTGTGTTCAGGGGAAAGAGAAAAGGACAAATGCCTGGGAGTGGCAGGAAAGATCAGGGAGGGCTTCCTGGAGGAGACAGCAAGGGAACTGGGCCTTGAGAATGGTTTGGAGTGAAATAGATGTTGAGTGAAGCTTTCAGATGTCAATGAGGGTGTGAGCTCCCTCTACAGGAAGGAGCAAAGGAGAGGCGAGGTCTGCTTGTGGCGTCTTGGGAAGCCCAGCTCTGCTGCTCACCAGATAGGTGACCTTGGGCACTAACTCAACCTCTCTGAGCTTCCACTCCTCATCTGTACAGTGGGCATCATGACTGTGCTACCTCAGGGGTGGCCATGAGGATTAGACGAGGTGATGTGGGCCAACCAAGAGCCTGACACGGAGAGTGTGACCAGGGCCAGATGGTTCCTGGTGGTAGTGCATGTGGGGACACTGAGTGGTTCAGTCTGACCCACTGTCTGCACTTTGGACAGCTCAGGAGTTGCTGGGGTGGCATCTGGAGAGGCAAGATGCCAGCTCTACTCAATTCCAGCCTCCTCTGTAAGTGGTTTCACCTCAGTGAGCCCCACGTCCCTCATGCAATCTTGTGCAAAATGAGATTTGAATTTCAGCTCCACCTGCATCCAAAGCTATAGGGCAGAACTAGATGAAGAAACAGATGTGAACATAGTTTATAAACTGTTAAGTGCCAATACTTTGGAGAAATTAGAGTGACAGCCACAGTGATTCAAATTCAAGATGAGACTGGTCATAGCAGAGATATTATTACGGGGCAGAAATTCCTAGAAGTTTCAAGCTGGAAATGATTCTAGATAATCAAGTTCAGCACTCCCCTCATGCCCCATTTTAAGATGCTCAAACCAAGGTTCAGAAAAAGGAAAGATTTACCCAAGTCCAGACAGCTGGCAAGAGGTGGGGCTGGGAATTGAACTGAGGACTCTGGTGGCCAGCTAGTCCAGGGCACCTTCCTCTCCACAGTGGCTGCCAGGAGCACAGCCACCTTCTAGGCAACCCCCCTGCTCCCTACTTCCGTCCTCCACTTTGCCTTCCCAGGCTATGCCATCTGTCTGGCTTCGCTCTCTCCCACCGCCTCCTGCCCCCACCTGCAACCCACACACACTCCGCAACTGCCCCACTCCCTCCCATCTCACCTGGTGACTTGGCTCCGATGTGTTTATCTCGGAGAAGCTGCATTGGCACGGGTCTCTGTTTGTAAGATTCCCCACCTCTGTTTACTGGTGTTTATCCAGTTGTGTCCTGTCTACCCTCCTAGCCTGGAAGCCAGAACTGCTCATCCTGCCTGCTGGGTGCCATCACCCACTCCCTGTGGGCTCTGACCGCTGCATGCAGCAGACACTGTGAGATGGCCAGCAGCCAGCTGACATGGTGCTTGGGCTTGGGCAGGGCTCGGTGGCTGACACGGGTAGAGATGTGAGGACACCCCAGAGGAAAGAGGGCTGTGTTTCTGGAAACAGGGTCCAGATATTAACGATCATATTCTCCTAATATAAAGTGTCAGTTTATTGCCTTTTACACTATGTAGAGACTGTACCAAGTGCTTTACATGTATCATCTTGCTTAAGCTTTACACCACCTGTCAATAAGATTAGTTATTGCTACTCTTATTTTTCAGATGAAAGGGTTCAGAGAAATTATATTTGCTGGAGATCACAGAGCTCATGGACGGTGGAGCCAGGACCCAAACCCAAGTCTTAATGGCTCCAAATCTCCTGCTTGTAATCACTCTGTTATATTGATTACCCCTTCTATGACCCAGGCACAACTAGAGTCCACCTTCCCACACTGCTGCCAGATGACTTCTCCAGAGGGGAAATGGGTCCCAGCCATCTCAGAGCAACCTGCCAGGGAGTCCCGGACCCGGTCAGGTAGGAGAACTGCTGCCTCAGACTCTGATACGGGATTAGTGAGATGCTAAATTGATTCAGCCTTTTAGAGGGCAGTTTGGCAGAAGCTAGCAAAAATAAAAACTGTCACACTCTTCGACACACCAATTCCTCGTATAGAAAGTAATCACCCAGGGGTACAACGATACCAATACATGACGTTCATTGCAGAAGACTTATGTGTTCATCAGTGGAGGAGTGGTTATGTAAGCCCTTGGACATCCATAGGGTAGCTATGAGGCAGCAGTTAAACTGAATGAGGCAGACTTATATGAACTGATGTGGGAAGATCTTTAAGACATATGGTAAGCAGAAAAAAAGCAAAGTGCAGAACACTATGTGAGGTGTGTATATACAGTGCCCCAAACAAGTCCAAATGATATATATGTGCAAATAAATGCCAAGAAAATGGACAGCAATGATACGTACTGAACTGTAAACAGCAGTTACCCCAGGGGAGAGAATAGGTTCGAGAGGGCGGAGTAAAGTAGAATTGTTATTGTTTACTCTGTGCATTTGTGTATTTTTTTTCTAATGAGAACGTGTTCATGATCCACTTGTGTAATGAAAAAACAAAGCCAAACCCCAGGCCTGGGCTGCTCCCAGTGGGGCTGGATCTACAGAGAAAGCAGACAGTGAGGGTGGATTTCTCCGGCCGCTGAGGGCAGCTGGGGCAGCTGAGCAGACGGTCCAGAGGCTGGACTGAGCCTGTGGGAGTTCCCTGCAGTGTCCCCAGGGAAACCTTGGCCTGATGCTCCCCAGGGCATCTCCCTATCACCCCTGCAGTGGTCTGTAGCGCCTTAGGCCTAACCAGCCCATTGACTTTCGACCTTATTCGGCCTGTGCAACCACTGAAAGATGAGCTGCCTGAAACTTATGAAGCTCATTTGGTGGATGAGAGGACTCAGAATCACGGCCGACAGGACTGGACCAGGGGGATCTGGAAGCGTATACTCCCGCAGCAGGGGAAAAGGAGCAGTCTCAGGGACCATGGGGGGTGGCGGTCCCTGCCGGATGAGGGAAAGGGGCAGATGCACATGGGAAGGACATGTAGGTCTGGGCTTGGGAAGAGTGTCCCTTAGCTGGAGAGTGGAGCTGAGTATCCCTCACCCTCTCCAGGACCTTGTCCCTGCATGTCACCCCTCCCAAGAGAGCCCCTTACTTGCACCACGATTTCCTGGTGCCCTGCCTGGAGCACCGAATCTGGAGTTGATCAGACCTGGTTTGAATCTGCCTCTTATTGGCTTTGCCTGTATGAGCAAGTCACCTACCTTCTGAGCCCCCCATCTCCCCATGTGTAAAATGAGAAAATCATAGAAATGTCTCACAGGCCTGTTGGGAGGTTACAATAGATAATATTTATAAAGCATCATTACAGTGCCTCACGCATAATAAGAGCTTGATAAATGCGTTGACTTAATTATTCCTGGGTCACAGCTAACACCTGGGCAGTGAAGAGGGGCTTTTAAAAAAGACCTCAGGGGCTTCCCTGGTGGCGCAGTGGTTGAGAATCTGCCTGCCAATGCAGGGGACACGGGTTCGAGCCCTGGTCTGGGAGGATCCCACATGCCGCGGAGCAACTAGGCCCGTGAGCCACAATTACTGAGCCTGCCCGTCTGGAGCCTGTGCTCTGCAACAAGAGAGGCCGCGACAGTGAGAGGCCCGCGCACCGCGATGAAGAGTGGCCTCCACTTGCCGCAACTGGAGAAAGCCCTCGCACAGAAACGAAGACCCAACACAGCCATAAATATAAAAATAAATAAATAAATAAATAAATTAAAAAAAAAAAAAAAGACCTCAAATCCAGCACAACTCCATACCTTTTTAAAAAAGAAAAATCTTCTAAAACCACAAATGAATTTCCCCTTCATTTCCAAAAACAGGTTGACAAACTCCTACCTAAAAGTCTTCTAGCTGGATGTGTTCCAGCATTCAGAACTTTTGGGGTTTGAGATGTCTATTTAAACACATGAAACCCCTAAGAGGGTCTAGGACAGCACCTCATGACCAAACATCATAATATTTTTGTGGCAAAATATGTGGATATTCACACCAAAGAGGATACATAAATTCAATAAATACTCTCATATCAGTTTAGCTCAAGTCTTGCTGCCAAATGGGTTACAAAAAGCTTTGGTTCTCAGAGCTTCTGGAGGTTGGAACTGTGGATGAGGGCTGGTGGATCTGCTTTATAAGTCTATTGTCCACTCCCAAAAGCTGCACTGCGACAACTCCGAGAAAAAGGCATTTTTATCATCACTTTACAGATGAGAAAACCGAGGCTCAGAGAGGTGATGTGACTTGCCCAATGTCACACAGCCAGTGAGTGTCAAAGTCAGAACTAGGATCTGGGATCTTGAGTTTCTGGGGATGGGAGAGAGAAACAGGGCTCAGAGGTGGGTGGGGTGGAGGGCCTTCTGTCCCTTCCCCTGCTCCCCCTCAAGCCCCTAGGCAGCCCGCGTGAGTTCCTCTCCAAGACAGCAGGGCACGAGTGTGCTGCTCCTGGCTGCTCTGTGCTATCCTCCGGCACACGGAGTGCCAGACGCTGGCCTCAGAGGTCTCCCCCTCCATCCGCGAGTTTCCGGGGAAGATAATGAAAATGTAACAGAAGAGTTTCCATCACATCCATGTTTTCACTTCAGCCGTACAACCAAGATATTTTCTGGCATTTGGGTTCAGCTGCAGGTGGACTGGGGCGCTGGTGGTGGTGGAGGAGGAGGGGGCAGAGGGAAAGCAAGGCTGAGGCATCCCGTTCCCAGGGTGGATGCGCCAGGAGCTATGGGAGCTACGGCATGGCCTCTCCTTGTCCGCTCGCTACCGCCAAGACCAGCCAGATGATGTGGGTAACCGGGGTGGCAGGGAGTGGGGGAAATAGAGTACACAGAGACCTGTCACATTCAGTGGCCGTGCTGATCTGTGCAGGATGTTTGTCTCACGGGGAGGGATGATTGTTCAGTTGAGGCAGCCGGATCCTGACCCAGAGTCTCTTGGGTAGATGGAGTTCCCAGGGATGAACCCTCCCTGTGACCTCTGAGCCTCAGGACAGTGTTTGGGTCTCTCACTGGGAGCTGGGCAGCTCAGCTCAGCCAGACCTACACTCCCCCTGGAAGCTCCAGGAGGCTCAGACACCTAGTTTGGACTAAAAGCACCGGTCTTGCCCCGAGGGCAGCTGAACCTGTGCCCTGTGCCTGCCCTGTCCCAGCACTGGAAGTGGCAACAGGCTTGGCTGCCCTGTGACCCCACAGGCTCTGGGGGTTAAGCCCAGTTCGTCTGGGAGGGTGCATCTGCCTTGCTTTGCTCTAAACTATGAGCTGGTGACCCTGAGCCAAGGTCTTTACTAGCCCAAGTACAATATGCCCGCCACGTCCTGGTGTGCGCTCTCCCAGGTCCACTGACATTCACTCTGGCAGTCAGTGGCGGATGGTGTAGCGTAGTGACCAAATACACAAGCTCCGAAGTTACACAGACCTGAGTTCAAGTCCTGATTGTGTCATGCACTGCTGTGTGACCTTGAAGTTACCTAAATTCTCTGTACCTGAGTTTCCTGGTCTATAAATGAGAGTGGAAATAGCACCCATTCACAGGCTTGTAGGTGTTAAATGAGCTCATTTACAGTAAGTTCTCTATAAATAGAAGCTATTACAGAGAAACAAAAGCTAAAAGAGTTTCTGGAAATCTACTGGAGATTCCCCTCACCCTGTAGATGTGTCTCATTGAGACCCAGACAGAGGAAGGAGACCTTGTTAGTGATCAGGGACAAGGTCCAGACTTTCCACCCAGGCCTGTGTGTGCTCCGTCTTTCGCACCCCTTGGCTTGAGTCTGTCTCCATGCCTCCTGATAAGGCTGTGTGTGTTTCATCTTCCCACAAAGCAGTGGTTATCTGCCATTAAATGAAAACAAACACACAAGGAAGTCTCTCTCTCTGAAAAAGTGGTACCATCTTTGAAAAAATAGATGTAGGATATTATATATCTGCACATACTTAGTGAAAAAATCTAGATAGAAATACCCAGTTCAACATGGAGTGAATACTCATGTTTATTCTTTTGTCATGGTGAACCTTTTCCCATGATTGTGCCAACTTTGTAAAGTGGATGGATGGATGGATGGATGGATGGATGGATGGATGGATGGTTGGATGGATAGATGGATGAATGGGTGGATGGGTGGATGGATAGATAGATAGATACATAGATAGATAGATAGATAGATAGATAGATAGATAGATAGATAGATAGATAGAATGCAAACCTTTAGAAAGCCTTCAGGTTGTTGGTCACAGAATGCCCAAGTCACCACCATGGCCCAAGGGCTGCAAGCTAGGGAGTGGGCTTTGGCTTCAGACAGGCCTGCATTCAGAATAACTAGGACTAGAGAGGCAGGGAAGAGGGACACGACCTGTCAGGGATGTGTCCAGGAGAGGACAGTGATGCCTTTTGCCTAGCCTTTCCCATCAGGGGGAAGAACACCCATCTTTACCCTCCTGGGTGCCAAGCAGCCTGGTCTCTGGCTGCCAGACTGTTGGGTGTATTTACAGGGCTGAGTTAACCAGAAACACTCTGGAACCTGGCTACCTCTGGGCACAGGTGTCACGTGTTCCCAGAACAGGTTTTAGAAGGCATCGCTAGACTTGGAGGAGCTGGTGAGGGGGTCACTCTTCCTTACCATTCTGCTTTTGACTTCCAAGCTCAACGTGTGGCTTGGTTCCTCTCTTATTTCTCAGGGTGGGGTGGAGTACGCATATGTGGGTAGGCTTTGGGGGGCTGAAAACTGAATCATTTCAGTGTCAGAAAGACATGTCTCGGGCTTCCCTAGTGGCGCAGTGGTTAAGAATCCGCCTGCCAATGCAGGGGACACGGGTTCGAGCTCTGGTCTGGGAAGATCCCACATGCTGCAGAGCCTGTGTGCCACAACTACTGAAGCCCATGTGCCACAACTACTGAGCCCGTGCTCTAGAGCCCGTGAGCCACAACTACTGAGCCCACGTGCCACAACTACTGAAGCCCGCGCGCCTAGAGCCCGTGCTCCGCAACAAGAAAAGCCACCGCTATGAGAAGCCCGCGCACCACAACGAAGAGTAGCCCCTGCTCACCACAACTAGAGAAAGCCCGCATGCAGCAACAAAGACCCAAAGCAGCCAAAAATAAATAAATAAAATTTATAAAAAAAAAAAAAAGAAAGACATGTCTCAAAGAAACATGTAATTGTATTCCTAGGACCCAAGCTCAGAGGAAGGAATCTGAGGCAGGCAGCAGCTAGTGTAACCCCAAGAAGCCATTGATGTCGCTCAGCCCATGATTGAACACCTCCTTTGGCTGGAATCTCACTTCTGCCTGAGATGGCCCGTGCTGTCCTAATTTAACCAAGGATTTCCATTCCCCTAGAAATGATTCTACTTAGCTAAGAAAGGACAAATGAGTGCAAGGTCCTTCCCCACCCATCTACGCCCAATTATTCTGCACCTTTAGGGAAAACACCATACTTTCCCCACTGTTCTGCCATGCTACCTGTATCATATATCAGAAAGGGTCTGGATGTGAGTCAAAAGATGCAAGTTCAAACCCTGACTTTCTCACTCTAGCTGTGTGACTGTTGGCAAGTCTCTGAACCTCTCTGAGCCTCAGCTTTTCCTACCACCTGTAGACGGGAGCAAGACTCTCTGCTTGTTTGTTTCATTTGGGTTGCTGGAAACTAAAGTCATTAAGAAATTGTAAAAATCAAAACATATGATGACAACGACAAAGATGACAAAGATGATTCAGAGAGGCCAGACGTGAAGGCTTCCTCCATTCTCAACACACAGGGGGAATGACTATTTCAGATTAGCCTAGTCCAGTGATCTGAAAGAACACCAGGGGTTACACAGAGTGAGGGAGGATCTATAGGGAGGAGACCCCAGTGAACAAAAACTAGACTGGGGTGGAAAGTCCTGGAGAGTCAGGGGCAAGTGGGTCCTGGTGCCTGTGATGGGGCCGAGGACCTGGAGTGGGGGAGAAGCCCCACCTTGAATGTTTGGGTGGGCCATAGTGGGGGGGAGTCGAGGCCAGCTCACCTGAGCTTGGGAGGAGCCCAGAGACCGACAAGGCAGCCCTCTCACCCTCCAAAGACTTCACACAAAGCTGCCTGATGGACAGGCCTGCCCAGCTTCTCTTACCAGCACCTGAATTGTGATTGGTTCATCTAGGCTTTACTACTCTGTACTATGGGATGTGTTCACACACCATCAGCCTGGAACTTCCAGAGGGTAGGAAGCATAAAGCCTGGCACACAGTAGGTGTTTAATAAATGTCTGATGAGTGAAAAAAAGAATGAGTAACTGGGGTTAAGCCACAGGCATGGGGATGCTAAGTTGACCTCACTTGGCCTCAGCACTATCCGTCCTGGATCTGAGACGAGGCTTGTTTCTTCCCTTAAACGTGAGCCACCTCCAGCTTTCTCCCCTGTGATTTCCACGGCACCGCCCTCCCCAAAGCCTCCTTTCTCCTCAGATCGGAGTGTCCATGCTCCCCTGAACTCTCTCTCCTGGAACCACTCTTTCTCTCCCCTGCTCTCTGAAATGGGCCTCTCCCCCTCATCTTTCTCAGCTCCCTTCTCCAGAAGCTTTCCAGCTCTCCCACAGTCTCCTCTCCCTCCCCCCAGAGTTCCTCTGAATGCACCCACTTAGTAGTTACCTATATGCTCAGCTGTGGGTTTAGCCAAAAGCCACATCCTTTCGTTTCCCTGTGTGGGGATGCCATCTGCTCACTGACCTTTCCTTCACGGGGTGAGAAAGCCTAAAAGCCTCCTCCCCGTCCCACCTGAACCCTGCTCTTGCAGAACGGAGACCCCAGAGTTCTCTGCAGTGCACTGTGTCTGGAAAAATCTGAGCGGCCCACACATAAGGCCAGTGTTCCAAACTGGGAGAAACAATTTCCATCCTGTGAGCCACAAACCACCCCCGGTGCACCCCCCCCCACCCCGCCCCACCCCGGCACACAGAGGCCAGAGCCCAGGGCATGGCCCGGTCCAGGATACGCTCCTGCCTCGGCCTGGTGGAAACGGAGGAGGGTGAAGTGGAGAAAATGGGGAAATTGGTGGTAGGGTGGAGCCAGAGAGAAACAGAGAAACACAATGGGAGCCCAACTTGCAAATATTAGAACATTGGGCCGTAGCTGCCTGCCTTCACTCCTTCCACCTCCCACTCCCACTCCTGTACTAGACTGGCTCCATAATGCAGATTCCCCCACATTATAATAAGTCCTGGAGGAGTTCCCTTCTTCGCTAGGAGCTGGGTCACGCCATATGCGTCTGCTAGATGCTCCAAAGCTATTTTCCAGGGCATCTCCGATGGGCCAAGGCTTCCTGTTCTAGGCTTCCTGTTTATAGACGGACCCCAAAATGTAGAAACACAATGCACAGAAATGTGCTTTTGTCTTACTATTAATCTAGAGACTAATTCTAAATACAAAACCTAGAGCCATACCTTCTAGATTATTCCATGGGGCCCTTCTCCCTGATTCCTCCCTGCCACCACTCATTCCATCAATTACTTTGCAATTTGCCCCTCCCCCACCTGTTCACCCGTGCCACCTTTGGAACGACTGCTCAACTTTACATCAGCTCCTCCACCTGCCTTTATTTAGAGGAACCTGGATCACGGCTCCCAGTGTGCCCTGAAATGCGACCCAGGCAGCCAAGAAACACAGCGCTGTCTGCTGCTGTAGGAAATTGAGGAAAGAGGTTTATGAGCCTTGTGTTCTGCTCAATTAAGCTGTCACTGGGTGTTTTGAAACTCTGGGCCAAATGCAAACACACACTTGTAATCACTTTGTATTTATGCTTGGCAACTTACTTTCAATATTACCATTATTACACTGGAAAATATTTTCCCTTTAAATATACAATTTAGTTTTTTTCAAAAAAAAAAAGTCATTTCATTACATCTTGGAATCAAAATTTTCCCTCCAGAGAAATCCATCTCCAATTTCACAATTAAAGTCAAGGAAAAACTAGGGTACAATACGCAGAAACTAATTTTGAAGTTGATTTCCCTCCCTGCTAATGTCTGTTGCAATCATCCCTCCTCCCCTTTTATTCTCCAGGCCCTCTGGCATTTAGGGCCACCTGCTGTGGATTTCTGTAGCTCTAATGCACAACCATGAAATCCTGAGTTTAACCCCTGAGAGAAAAATGGTCTGGGGAAGAGATCAGAGTTTACGGTACTTTAAATGCAGCCCCCAAAACACAGACTCACGAGGGCCTGCAGTTATCAACTCAGAGCTGGGCCAATACTGGAAGCTCATCCACCTCCAAGTAGATGATGATCTGTTTTTCAGAACGACCATCTCTCTTTGTCTTTCTGAAGTTCTCCAGAGGTACCAACTCCACAGGCACCTGTTGCAGGGTTTTGTGGCAGAGAATCCTTCTACAACCTAGTGCAATCTCTCCAGCTTTAGCCACATGGCTAGGGTTGCCAGATTTAGACAAAACAAAAACAAAATAAAGGACATCCAGATAAATTTTAATTTCAGATAATCAACAGAAAAATTTTAATGTAAGTATTTCTCATGCATTATTTGGGATATACTATGCTGATAATAATTTGTTGTTTATTTGAAATTCAAGTGCAACTGGGTGTCCTGCATTTTATCTGGCAACCCTTGGCATGACCATATCTCAGGCTGATGTCGACCCCAGCCTGTAAGTGCGTAACTCATGCCCAGCTAGGGACTGGCCTTGAAGCACTGACTTCCCACTGCAACTTGAAAGGCCCTGCCCTGTCCCACAGGAGAGAAGGTGCTTCGGATACCACCCCCTAGGCTGGACAATAGTCCACATTGGGGTCAGTGGGTTGAATTCAGTGTGAAAGGCCATGATCCCTGATGACTGATGGCTATCACCTGTCAGGAGGGATGAGCGAGGGTGCCCCCATCAGCTGGGCAGGTCCTGGCAGCCAGAGTCGGGCATGAGGCATGGCCCTTCTTACCTGCACTGGTGACGAGATGCCACACACAGTGCACTGACAGGCCTGGGAAAGCCAGAGCAGAGGCTGCCAAGAAGGGGCTAGGCAGGAAGCAGTAGCCGAGGGCCAGATCCCAAATAGGGAAGAGGGAAAGGGTGCAGAGAGGTGGGAGGAGCGGTGGAGAGGAGGGGGCAGAAACAGAGCAGAGCCCAGACTTGGGCAGCTTGGTGAGTGGCAGGAATTTCCCAGGCAGATGCTGCACAGTTGAAAAGGTCCAAGTGGGCTGCAGGCCTGGAAGGCTTCCCAGAGGAGGAGTGGGATCCGCTGGCCCAGAGCTGGGTGGGCTGGAGCCCTACTCTTCGGAAATAAATGTCCGAACCAAATATGGTCAGTTAATAGTCCTCTTTCCTGCCAGGCTGTCCAGGATGGGTTCACAGGAGAGGTGAGGTTGGCCCTTCCCCAGCCAGTGAGTACAGAGGGTCTCAGGAGGCACTGAGTGTGCAGGGCGCTGCCAGGAAAGGAGGGACACTGCTGGTGGAGCAGTAAAGGCAGGAGGAGAAGGGGCCCTCTGAGGCCCCAAAGAGAGAAAATGTGCTTTTTTTTTTTTAACACTTTATATGTTTTGGCTACTGAATTAGCATTCTCAGCTGCCAGTGAAAGAAACTCAAGTCAAGCTGGCTTAAACCACAAGGAGAATTCATTGGCTTGAAGAGGCTGGAAGCAGAGTTTGCCTTACGTCGATCTGGATTGAGAAGCCCAAGCAGTGTCAACAGGCTGTCTCTCACTCTCTTGTCTCCTGGATCTCTTTTCCAGTGTGTTGGCTCATCAGATGCTGACTCCCTATGGCTCCGGGCTCTTCTATCAGCTCAGAAGCCCCAGCAGTGTGCGGACGACAGCCCCTGGGCTCAGTCCCTTGGTCTGGCTTGCTTCATGCACTCATTAGGCCAGGAGGAGAGAACACACTGATTTGCCAGGCTTGGGTCAAGGGTGAGGGCCTGGGGGCGGGCTGGGGAGGTCAGCCACGCCCATCTCTGGGGCTGACTGTGAGAGATGCGGTCCCTCAAAGGGAAATTGGATACACTTAGCAGAAAGGGTGAGCGGTATGGAATGGATGCTAGTCAGGTAAAAATCACCAACGTCAAAGCCAGTGAGCTTATATATCAATGCTGATTTCATCTGGTCCTTGCAGTGAGGGTGCTGGGTGGGAATTATTAGCTTATTTTACAGAGAATGAAACTGAGGCTCAGAGACTGTGACTTGTCCAATATCATACAGCAAGGTGGAGGCAAAACAAGATTCAAACTCAGGTTTCTGGGTCCTGACATGGCCACACCAACGTAGCCAACCTAGCCAGATGCCCTCCCAGTGGAAACGTGAGGCCTGGTCCCTACCCTCCAAGGGCTTCACCCACCAGTGCCAGACCACACCCAGCCACTGCGAGAAGACCGCTTCCAAATTCCATGTAAAGGAACGAGAACTTCTCAGCACAAGCCACGTGCATTTCGAAAGGGGTCAGGAGAGCAAGTTAGAGGCCTCAGAGAGAAATGGGGTGACTACCGCTGGGTATTTACAATAGCAGGAATGTTTACCAGGAGCAGCAAAGGAACAGGCCCCCCTAGCTGGGGGCCCAAGGAGCAGGGCTGGGTAAACAAGCAGCTCAAACGTGGGAACAGCTAGGAAGAGTGTCCTGTAACTCTTGCAGCCCTGGGAGGACCCACAAGACCTGGAGCCCCATCACCAGGAAAGCAGCTTGAGCTGCAGCTACAGGCTCGCCAGGGAGACCTGAGGCTCTGTCCCAGCCCCATCCACTGTACGACCCTGACAAATCACACCCTCTCCTGGGCCTCAGTCTTCTCATCTGTAAAATGAAGCATACAGACCAAATCAATGCCTCCCTCCCTTCCTTCCTGCCTTCCTTTCTCTCTCTCTCTCTCTGTCTCCCCCTCTTTCCTTCTTTCTTTCTTTCCTTTCGCTGCAATCCAAAGTAAGAAACACCTTTGCCACTGACTCAAAAACACCCACAGACAAATTTCACAAAACAATATTGACCCTTACTACAAGCAGTATGCCCTGATATCTTCTAGTTCATGTACTGCATTTTTTTTTTAAAGCTGGATCTTATCTGCCCACTCTTGGAAAACTACACTGAACTAGATGATCTCCAAGGACCTTCTTAGAGGCCAAGTCTTTTTGGCAGGGCTTTTGGTGCTGCAATATCTGTTAGGCACTGCAGGGCACAGGGAGGAAACAGAGGTGGGCTCTGGAGGAGCTGATGCTTAAGAACCGCCCCCCCCAATGTCCCCTCCAGTTCTCTCCTTTGCTCTTCCAGCTTTCCAGGGAGGCTGTGGATCAGAGGCGAGTCTAAGACACTTTGAACTTGGACAGTTCCCTTCCTTGGACCTCCATTTTTTGACCTGTAAAATGGGCTAGTAGAAAGTATAAGGCCGGATCGTGGCCAGGAGCACAGGCGGCTCTGCACTCTGCCCGACACGGATCTGTGACATTCTGGGCATCACAGCGACTCTGAGCTCCCCCGGCTCGGCTCCTGGCTCCGTCGTTGCTCCTGTCCATCCCGCCTCCTGTGCCCCTGAGCGTCTTGTAAGTGGTTTTAAGGACAGCAGCTGCACTGCCGATATTTGACAGGTGGTTTAATCAGACTGCAGTTTCTGTTTGAAGAATAAGGGAGGACTCCAGAGGGAGGCCCAGCGAATTTGCAAGGAAATACCGACGGGTTGACTTTCTGTCTGTCAAAGACAGCCCTGCTGAAAGGGCTGCAAAGCCTTAAGAGATCAGCTCCCAGCTTTTTTCTTGGAGCCAAGAGTCACTCAGGCAATTTCCTCCCTCTTCTCCCAGGGGCCCCCAAGTTGAACTTTTTGGAGTAACGGGCCAGGTGACTGCCTTTGCTTCTGCAGTGTTGGGCTGGGTTTGGATTGGGCCAAATTTAGGTGTGCTGAAGCTGGCCTCTGATAGGACTTTTAAAAACTAACTTTTAATTACATAAGTGGTACATGAATACAGTCTCTTTTTTTCAGCCTTCCTTTGAAAAATTAAAAAATTGCAGGTAAAGCCCAAGGCCCCTTTGAGTGTCACACCCAAGTCCATTCCTTACTCCCACACCCCTGCCCTATAACCCCTGTGTGTGTTTGGTACAAAAATAGAAACATGGGTGGGTTTTCTTTTCCATATAAATTTTACCTGCAGCCAACACTGTCCACCACCCACCCAGCAGGTGACGGCACCCATTTCCTCCCTGCTAATGAAACCTGGATGTACTCAAGTGGTCGGCAAAAGTCTCCTGATATCAGGGAGAATAGATGAGAATGAATCATGACAGGCTCCCTGACTTCACACTACACTACAAAGCTACCATAGTCATCAAAACAGTATGGTCCTGGCACAAAAACAGACATGTAGATCAATGGAATAAGATAGAAAGCCCAGAAACAAACCTATGCACCTATGGTCAATTAATCAATGACAAAGGAGGCAAGACTATACAATGGAGGAAAGAGAGTCTCTTCAATAAATGGTGCTGGGAAAACTAGACAGTGACATGTAAAAGAAATGAAATTAGAACTTTCTTTAACACCATAAACAAAAATAAACTTGAACTGGATTAAAGACCTAAATGTAAGACCGGATACTATAAAACTCTTAGAGGAAAACATAGGCAGAACACTCAGACATAAATCGCAGCAATATCTTTTTTGAGCCGTCTCCTAGAGTAATGGAAATAAAAACAAAAATAAACAAATGGGACCTAATTAAACTCAAAAGTTTTTGCACAGCAAAGGAAACCATAGATGAAATAAAAAGACAACCCACAGAATGGGAGAAAATATTTGCCAACGATGCAACCGACAAGGGATTAGCCTCCAAAATTTACAAACAGCTCATGCAACTCAATATCAAAAAAACAAACAACACGATCAAAAAACGGACAGAAGATGTAAATAGACATTTCTCCAAAGAAGACATACTGATGCCCAAGAGGCACGTGAAAAGATGCTCAACATTGCGAATTATTAGAGAAATGCAAATCAAAACTAAAATGAGTTATCACCTCACAACAGTCAAAATGGCCATTATCAAAAAATCTGCTCTAAACGATTTTTGACAATCTCATCCGTTTAAGCAGAAAGATCTAAAGGTTAGTGGATGACCCAGTTCTTCATAATGAGATATCAGGGTAATTCTACTGGGGAGGGCTTCCCCTACCAAAGAAAAAGCCACAATTTTATGAAGAGAAAACCCTTTCACTTCTTCCTTCTTCTTGCCTTGAATACAAATGTGATGTCTGGAACTACAGTAGTCATTTCATGACATGAGGCAATGAGCAAAAAGGAAAGGCCAAGAGAATCCCTGAGATGTATTACTCAGCAGCTGACCCAACTCCAGCAATTGCTACTTTTAGACTCCTTGTTATTGGAGAAAAAATAAACTCCTCTTCCTTTAAGCTAGAAAAGGTTGGGTGCTTGGTTACTTAGGGCAAAAAGGAATCCTGACTCATATGTCAATCTATGACTTGCTTTTTTCCCACTCAACAATGATTCTGAGATCTAGCCGCATAAGTATATAGGGATCATCTTTTAACTAGTGAACTGTGTTCTGCTGTGGAATAAATCATACTTCAGTGAGCTTTTACTGATTGGAAATTTAGTTTGCTTCACATTTTTATTTCACCATTAATACTGGAATGAACATCCTATACATGTGCTAGTATTTCTTCAATAGGTTCCTAGAAGCAAAATTGCTGGATCATACACGATGCACATTTTCAGGTTTAATATATTATTATAGCTAAATTGCTGTAGAAAGTGGTTGTACCAATTTACACTTCTGCCCTGGTGTGGATGAGTCCCTACTTCACATCCTTGTCTACCTTTGTTTGACCATTAATAAGGTTGAGGTTTTGCCAATATGATGATAAAATTATTATTGTGTTTTAATTTCCCTGATTACTAATGAGGGTGAGCATGCTTGAGTGTATTCGACATTTGTGTTTCTTTTGCAAATTGTCTGTTGACAATTGCTCACTTTTCCATTGTGTCATTTGTAAGCATTCTGTTTGTAACATGTTATAAGAAACATTTGTGTATAAACGAAACATTACTGATTTGTAACCATTCCTGATATGTTATGGATGCTGATGCTTTCTGGGTTGTGTCTGTTTCAAGTCTTTTCTCCCAATGAGTTACTTGTCTTAACCCCAGCCCTGGGGCAGTACTCCTGCCACCCATCCACGGGCACAGAGCACACAGTGGTAGAGCAAGGACTTGAGGCCAGGTTACCTAACATGAAGAGTCTCATTCCCTTTCCCTCAGTCCTGCGGCCTCTGCCGCTGGTGCTCTATAATAACGAGCTGCTTCTCCTCCTCCCCGACCTCCCCGGGTGCTTCCCTCTCCTTCTCCTTTGTCTGAAGGTTCCACCATTTGGGTCACTGCTCTGGCTTAGGCATCAAAGGAGAGGCACCATTTCCAGAGATGACCTTGAGTTTCCCAGGAGAGGAGGAAAAAGCATGTGAAGGCCTAATTTGGGGGGATGGGGGAGCCCCTTTCTCTCTAGGGTCACAAGGATCTGGGGGGTAGCCTCACTGTACACCTCCCATGGTCCAGTGAAGTCGGCTGCTCCATTTGTTCCTGGGGTCTTTGGCTGCAGCTCCCAGGACGACAGTTCCTAATGTTCACTCCTCCTGCCTCCCTGGGCCTCCCCATCAACGATCCTTAGGGGTCTCTCAGGGAGTGGTCTCTGGTCTCCCTAGCCTCAGGTGTCACAGACACCCTCCTCTTCCCAGCCTAGGGGTCTCTCTAAACCTCTATCTCAACAAGTGCTCCCACCTTTCCCTGAGTTATCCTCTGTGTTCTCCCCACACAGGGCAATCGGCACAAGGACCCTATAAGAGCCCGCGCTTTGCAAACAAAAGCTTCCAAATGGGCTTCCAGCCGGCGCTGCCCATTAGGCCCCTATATAGCTTTTCCTCCTCGGCCCTACTCTCAGTCCTCCCCCACAAGATTAGGGTCAAAAAAAGCTCCAGAATTCCCAGCTCTGGAAACCCTCCATTCAGTCTCTCCTTGGCCCCAGACTTGTTGTGTGCCCTTGGGTGGCCTGGTCGATCTCTCTGGCGTCTCTGCAGCAGCCCCTGGCCTGGGTCTCAGTCCCAGAAGCAGCAGCTGAGGTCAGAGGCCTCACACCCCTGCCCTGCAGGAAATCCTCCCATGGTTCCCTGTCTGCTGAGGGGCCTACCTGGCTGCAAAGCTCCAGACCCTCTGGCACAACCTCCCCTCAGGCTCACCTCTGTGGTGAAGCACAGGCACCAGTCACACGGACGGTCCTGTTGTCCAGACCTGCCATGTTCTTTCACACCCTCAAGTCTTTCCAAGACTGTTTCCCCTTCCCCAAATACCCTTCCAACTCATCGTGTCAACCTGGTAAACTCCTACTCATCTTTCAGTACCTTGATTCCCAATATCCCCAGCCCCAACAGTTAATCTTTCCTTCCTCAGCATCTCCAAACCAGTGTGTAGAATCCTGGCCCTAACCACACTGTATTTTATTATTTGTTGACCTATATGCCTAGATTAAGCTGAAGGCCAGAGACGGCAACTTTTCCATCTCTGTACCTCAGTGCATTCAAGAGTATGGCACAGAATAAATCTCAATACATGTTTGGAGAGAGAGAAATATATACTTCTTTAAAATCCTCATGAAGTGGGTAAAATTTCCCCGCATTTTCAAATGAGGAAGTGAGTCTTAGGAGGATTAAGTCATGTGCCCAAGGCCCCACAGCTTGAGAGTGGGGGGAGCAAGGTTTGGGTCCAGACAGCTTGACTCCAGGGCCTAAGCACTTGCCCAGAGTGCTCCATTGCTCCTACGGCCAGCCTTTTGTAGACTCCGGAGCCCTGGCATCTCCAGGTTTCTCTGACGGTGTCAGAAGGCATGATGTGGAGCCAGTCTTGTAAGGCTGTGTGTCCTGGGGTGAGCCACTTAAACTCTCTGGTCCAGCTTCCCCACAGGCAGAGTAGCAATAACAATCTTGCATGGCCTTTTTTCCAGAGCCTTACTGGGTTCACATCAGATGCCGGATGAGACAGGGCCTTGAAGAGTCTGCAGGGCCAGACTCCTGTTCATAAACACACAGAGCAGAGGCTCCAAGCCCAGACTCTGTTTCCCCTCGGGGGACTCCACCTCCCCACTCCTCACCAGCCTGCTTTGGAAACAAGCAGGTGGTGAAGCCCAGCCAGCGGGGCCTGGCAAGCAGCCTCCCTCCCCAGCCTCCTCTCCCTCCGTTAATGCACAAGTGTTGTCACATTCTGGGAGCAGCCTCAGGCCCCAGACACCCCAGAGGTTTCCACGGCCAGCCTAAACACTGGGTTAGCTAGCTGCTGAGTGGGGAGGGAGACAGCGCCAAACAGACACGCCCCACCTTGCTAAGGACAACGTTACCCCACGAGGCTCTGGCCAAAAAAGGAAGGAAGACACTTGGACAAGGTCTGAGAGCGGCGTTCGACTGCAGTTCTCCACACCAGGGGCCTTGGGTCTGCCTTCTGAGGAGCTGTCTGTCCCAAAGCCAGCCTCCTTGGAGCCCTCAGGCCTGGGCTAACTTATTTCAGAAAGGAGGAGTAAGGAAGCATGGCCTCCTTCCTGGATAGGTGGAGGGGGCTGGGCAGAGATGGGAGGATGCGTTCACTTATGCAACGGACGTTTCTGGAACAGGCCATGTGTGCTAGGCCATGTGTTGGGCGCTGAGGGACAGGCATGGTCTCTGCACACAAACTGCTCTGGCTCCTTGGTTTAATTCTCAAGAATATTTAGGAAGGGAGCCCCCTTGTGACCTATCAGCAGCTCTGCATGCTTGCACAGTGTAAAAACAGACTCTGTACTTGGATTTGATTTTAGAGCATGTTCCCTTCACCCAGCTACAATCTTGCTTTATTCCCTGAGTGACCCTGTGAGAAAAGCAGGGCAGGGGATAATCCCCACCTGGTACCAGTTGATTGGAAACTGGAGTGCTGTGTTCAAAGAGATCCTGAGGTTACATTTGGGCTCAGTGTTATAGAGCACTGTGATTGATTAGCAATGTCTGCAGTGAGTGCAGGAAAGGAGAGGAATAGTACTGGTGTAATGGAGTGGTCATCCCTGTACCAAAGTGTACCTTCCTCAAGGGCATAGGTCAAGTCTTGTTCACTAATGGTCCCACAGTACCTGGTACGGCGCCTGGTACAAGGTAGATGCTCAATAACTATGCATTGTATGTAAGAGAACGAAGAACAGTGAAAACGCTGAGACCCAGAGTGAGGGGTGGGACTTGTCCAAGGACACAAGGTGAGTCTGGGTCTCCTGATTACCCATCCTCTGCTATCTTGTCAAACCCCACGCTCTCCCCATTCCCAAGGTATGTATCTGTACTTCCATCTGAGGGCAAGGATTCAAAGTCTCCATTCCCCATTCAACACGTGTCTTTGAAAGACAGAGCTGCAGGTAGTCCAGGCTGGGGTAGAACGTGGCTAGAAGAGAGGGTCACTGTGTCCTACGTTTTCAGGGTAGGGTACCAGGATTACACATTGGGTCAGCTCTGGGCCACAGAGAGGCCAGAAACCACAGACTGGTCGGCCCCGGTGCTGGGCTCTGCATCCAGGAAACCTGGAGAAAGGGTAGGCCATCCTCCTGGGTGTGTGTTGGGGGGAATCCATCCCAGGACACCATCTGGCCCTCAGCAGGAAGGGGGCAGACCTTCTCTTCTTTGCACAGTTCACCAACAAGTATTTCAGGGGGTATCCAGGCCCAGATTTGGCCAAAATAATCCGAAAACTGAATTTTTAGAATTCAAGAATTTTTTAAAGAATCCTTCCCAGCAGCTAAGGGGTGGATCCCTATCCCCCAACATTGTGTTAACGGGCATCTCTTGATGGGGTTCTTTATTCTTCTCAAAGTGCTCTCATAACCACTCTCTTAGGTAGAAGAGAATCACAGGATGTTAATACTGAAAGGATCCTTAGGGATCCTCAGAAGCTGAGACCAGGTGAGGGAAAGTGACTTGCCCAAGGTCACACAGAGGTGGGTAGAACTGGGCCAATTCCTGGCAGGGGCTGCCAGGCGTTTTTCATGGTTGTGACCAGGTGACAGTGCTGAGGAATCAGGCCTCTCTGGGAAGGTGGGAAGGACTGGGAAATGTGACTAGAAGGAGGGCGGCTGGAGAGAGCCTTGGGGTCAGGCCCCAACCCCACTCAAGCATTTAATCCCCAGGGTAATGCCCTGTGGCCACCCCATCTGCCCCAGGCCCTGTCCGTGCTACCCACAAAAAATTTCTCATTCATTCACTTATTTTTAAACATTTTTTTTTGGTTTTGTTTTTCCAGCCTTTGTGTTTATAAGGAAAGCTACATAAACAATCCCAGAAAGAGGCCACCAGCTCCAACCAGCTGCTTGGGTTCAGGGACGAAGTCAGTATTTTTGGGAAATGGGTCTTTCCTCTACCTCTGCCTCCATCTAGAGCTGAGGCCCTGATGTTTAGCATAACTCAAGGTCAGGGAGAAGGGGCATGCAGGGAGGGCTGTGCTCTACACACTGGGTCCCAATGTCCCCAGAATCAACCAACACCCCCACTTTGCCACTGGGGAAACTCACTTGCCCAAGATCACATGACTGGCAAGTATCTGGTAGATCTGGAATTCAAACCTAGGCAGTCTAGAGTTTAAATGCTCGCCACTATGCCAAGGGGGCCTCCTAAAATGAAGACGGGCTACAGGGAGGGGGAGGGAGGTGGGGGATATGGGGAGGCGGGTGGGGAGAGCAGGGCTGCAGTTTCCTTCTAAAGAAGGGCCCACAGGGTGGAAACCCACCCCCGTCCATGTCCTGGGAATACTGCACAGTGTGTATACACATTCATGCAAACCCACACGCACGCATGTGAGCACACACACAACCCGCTCGTAAGCACGCACACGTGCTCACTCACACGGAGATCAGCCCCACTGCAGCACGGCAGGGGCTGCCTGACCAGACCACATCCTAGGACACATTCTTTACCCATCGACCTGAAGAACGCAGACCTGTGGGGCCAGCTCTCCCACAGGCAGCTCGTAGATGCTGGCCCAGGAAGCTGCTCACTTGCCCTCCACTTTGACAAATCGTCCCTTCTCATTCTGGTGTCACTGCCCACTGGCCAAGTGCAGTTGAGAGAACCGAGGTCAAACTGGGAAAGCAACTTACCGGAGGCCCCACAGTGAGTCTGTGGTAGGCCCCTGCCCACCCGGATGCTTCCTTTAACCATATTTCAAGACTTTCTAGCTTGGGATCCTCCCTGGCCTAGTTGAGAAGGATTAACAGATTCCCTGGCAGTGAGGGTGAGTCGGGGCCCCTGTGAATGTTTGCTGAATGAAGGAGTGAATGAATGAATGAATGAATGAGTGAAAGAAGAGATGAATGGATAAAGGAGTGAATGGATGAATAGATGGATGGATGGATGAAGTGAGTGAATGTGCAGGGAAGGAAGGAATGAATGAATGAATGAATGAGGGAATGGATGGATGGATGGATGAATGAATGAATGGATGGATGGATGGGTGAATAAATGGAGTGAATGAATGGGGGAAGGAAGGAAGAGAGGAGTGAATGAATAAGTAACATATTCAGGTCCTCCAGGGCTTACAATTCATTCAGCTGGAAATAGCAGACACAAGACTAGACTCTGTCCTCATAGAGTTTGCATTTTCATGGGGAAATCTGATAATTTTTGGAAAATGTACATAAGGAAAAAGGGCCCACAAAAGGCCACACTCCACAGCATCCTGAGAGTCACCCTTTTGGGAAGATCTCCAGGTAATCACACCTGCCACCATCATACTAACCTGGGGTGGGGGCAGGGGGGAGCGCTGTCTCCCACTTGGCATCTGACCCGGGGGGCGGACTCACTATTCCCTTTTAATTTCCTGTAGTGCAATGAGAGAAGGCTCTTTTAAATGAGACTTTACTAAAGGCTTGAGGATAACAGTAGGAAAATAAACCCAGAGGTCCAGTTCCTGGCATTCATGTCCCCTTTCCCTATGCAGACATCACTAGCTGATCTTGGCACTTCCTCCCTGAGCACAGGATCGTTCTCTAAACCGTGCTCCAGGCAGCCACGAACAGTCAGTGGGTGCTGACATGTGAAATGATGCCTAGTTGCCCTCCCTGGGCTACAGAATCTGGCCGTGGGGACGTTGCTGACATATCGTCCTCTCAGGGAGTCCTTGGAGAGGTCTCCCTGCCTACTTTTTCCCTGCTCAGCAAAGAGGATCATACAGGAACCATGCACCTGGTGGGGCTTGGTCAGTGGATGAAGCAGGAGCCCTGCTGTTGGAACAGAGTGCCAAGGACAGAGTGAACAAGGAGCCTGGCCAAGCTCCTGACAGGGACTCTCCAGCCCAAGACAGCAGTGGGGCCAGAGGCTGGGGAGGTTAGATGTCATCGCCTTCAACTCTCACTTTACTGAAGAGGCCCAGAGGGGCCAGGTGACTTGCCCGAGACCACATGGTGAGTGACATAGTTGGGTCTAAACCCAGAACCCCTGACTCTCATGGTCCAGGCCCCAGATCCTCGCCTCTGGCCCTTTCATTACTCCACTCTGCTTTCTTTTCTTTGGAACTTAGAGAGATAAAGAGTTCTGTCCATCTATCCTGAATTTCATTTGCTGGTGACATCTTCAGCTGCCTCCTAGTTTTTGAAACTGTCTTTCCAATGAGATTTTTCAGTAGAAGGGGTTAAGAGGTATGGAAACCATCTCATGCTCTCCCAGTAGGGCAGTACTTGCACTATAAGGGGGAAAGAAGCAATTTCTTCAAGTGCCCCAGCCCTACCTGCCCTGCTCCTTTGAGACCTGAGTAGAAAATATCTCTGTCCAAGAGGAGGCCTCTAATACAATTCTTGGACAGTCCCAGAAGAGCTGGTGAATCACATTTATTAGCGCCTGAAGGGAGTTGGATCCGGAAGCAGCGGCTGTGATTTATGAAGTGTGGGCTGGGCATTAGGTAAGTGGGCAGGTGGTCAGTTAACGTGGATGGGCAGCGAGGGGCTATGTGGGCAGGTGAAGCTGTCTGGGGGAGGTGACGGCGCAGAGCAGTCTGCCCAGCAGTTGGGTTGGTAGGCTGCGTGTCAGAAATCAACAGGCCTGGTGAAAGGTGAGTGGATACAGGCCAGAGATGACCCAGGTAGGGCGTGGACTCAGGGCAGGCCAGCTGGGAGGCATGGGTCTGGGCTGCAGCGAGTAGGGTCAGCACTGTAGGTCCAGATGGGGGTCAGGAGTGTGTATTCTGAATGTTAGGTGGGCTGGGTACTAGCTGGGTGGCTCAATAGTGGCACGGGAGGTAAGGGGTTGGCTCATTAGGTGGGTGGGTGGGTAAGCCAGTGGTTGGGAAGAGGTTGGGTATACAGATGGGGACGGGGCTTGGGAAGGCAGTTTTAGGCTCCACTCCATCTTCTCTTGGCATTTGTTATTTGAGCCAGATGCCTGGCGCCCCTGTGGCTCCTTCAACTGCAAACCAGCTTCCAGCCCTCCACACCTCCCCACCCACCCATTAGCCCCCTCTGGAGCTGAGGGAGCGGACCCGGGTGGGACGGTGGCTTTTCAGAGCAGTGGTCAGGGCCCAGCCTACTTGAGCCAGCCCAGAGTGACCTCTGGATGCTTTCTGGAAACCTCTGGCAAGTAACCGCCCCTCTCACATTTCACGGGCTCAGCTGTTTGGGGAGGACGCAGGGGGCGGCTTTCCGTAGGGAAGGTGTAATCATGAGTCCCACAGAGCCGGGCTGGCCACGGGTGCCATGATCCCCACGAAGGAGTGGCAGGGCTGGGGGCCTGGGGGGGATGCCAGGGAGGGGTGAGGAGCAGGGGGCAGCCACAGGGGAAACCAACAAGGGCCTAAAAAGATCCACTCGTGTAGATCCTTTACAAAAGAGTTCAGATGTGAATCTGGGCCAGCATGGGCTTTTGTATCATCCAGGAAGAAAGAGTATGTGGAGCCAAATTAGGACTAACAGGATGACAGAGGGACCACTGAGCCACCTAAGAATCCAGAGGCAGTCTGCATAAGTGCTCAAGAGCAGGAGCTGTGCAGCTAACCTGCAGATATGCAAACCCCACCTCTGCTACCTCCTGGCTGTGTGACTCGGGCAAGGCACTTAACTTCTCTGATCCTCATTTTCCTCATCCATGAAATGGGGATAATATGATAATACCTACCTCATAGGGTTTTGAAGATTAAATGAGTTAGCATGTGAGAGGTGCTAAAAAGAGTGGCAGGCAAATGGTACGTGGTATATGAATTAGCTATTATTGTTGTTATTTTATTGTTAGCATTATGAAGACAGACTTGCCAACCACTTCTCATTGCCCAGCTGCTCCCTGGGCTTGTCTCCAGAGTCGCTCATCTTTCCAAGGGGAGGCCCAGGGACAGCCCTGGCAGCTTTGTTAGTATGGAGTCAGCCACTGAAGAACTTTAGAGAGCAATGAAAGTGCATTTACTAATTTAGATATTTCAGGCAGAGCATATTTCATCGAGCCCTCCTCGGCATCAGGAATGATCCCTTCATTCCCGGTATCCACCCCAAATCAAGGAGCTTTGGCAGAGGGGGACAGAATGAGAATGAATGGTGCTTAATGGAGGAGGCCCTTCCTGGTTTGGGGGAGACTAAGGAAGAGAGCAGGCTCCTGCCAGGCCCCTGTCCCCAGGCATGCCAGGGGACAGGTGTGGAGACCACACGCCGCTGTGGATTGACTGCAGGGGCGTGGACGAGGGCCGTGGATGGCCTCATTGCCAGGCCCTCTCGCCCTGCAAAGGCCTGGGCATCAGCTGTCCCGCCAGAAGTGGCTTCAGTGGAAGGGGCTGGCCGCCGGAGAGGAAGCCCAGAGCGTGCCAGGCTCCCCAAGCTCCAGGTCAGGGGCCAGGGCGGCTCTCAGGCCACAGCTGCTCCACTGGCTCACCCCCACCCCGGGAACTGGCAAGTATACAGTCACCCCAGCTAGGAGCCAGTTGCTCACTCTGGGGTCTTGCTCTGCGTCCAGCCACTTCCTGCTTCTGGTCTTGGCCCTTTTTCTGTCCCTGGCTGGGTCTCAGACAAAGGACAGACCCTGGGTCCTAATGCCCTGACTCTCAAGGCTTCTCCAAGGCTTGGGGAACAGGGGCGTGTGTGGGGCAAAGGAAGCTGAGCGAGGGCAGGGCAGCGGGATGCACTGTCCCCTCCTCAAGACCAATGTGGAACCCTGGACAAGTGAATTCACCTCTCCATGCCATCTTGCCCTGAGCTCTAAAGTTATGGGTGAACTTCTTTCATTGGGATGGTGGGCTGGGAGGAGATATTAGTAATGTCTCAAAAAACTGAAATCAGGGCTTAAAAATGAGCTGATTATGGAGCCACAAAACCACAACTTCCATTCCCTCTATTATTATCACACACACAGCCACCTCCACGGCCAACACAAGCACACCACTGCCTCAGCACAGGTCCGCCCAACTCCTCCAGTAACCTGGGGCGTCTTCTTGGGTATCAGGTACAGAAAAATCTAACTGAATTGGCAAAACTGGAGGAGTTAAAGGGAATACAGAGTGGTGTGTGTGTGTGCGTGTGTGTGTGTGTGCGCGTGTGTGTGTGCTTTGGTGTGTGTGCTGGGTCTCAAAGCCACATCATAGGGCTTTGGATTGATCTGTCTATCCTGTAACAATTGTAGCACCTGAAATTTGTAACACAGTTGACTGTAACTCCCATCATTTCTCCTCCCCTTAGAATTGGGAGAGTGAAGAGGAAAAAAAAAAAAACACCCAAGAATTTTTCTTGCAATTTTCCCAAGAAGAAACTCGGGCCCAGAGAAGTTAAGTGACTTGTCTAAGGTAACCCAGTGAATGAGAACTAAATCCAGGCCTGGAAGCCAATCTGAGTCCCTTGCTGGACAGTTCCCAACAGGAGGTGGGGTCAAAGGCTGCTGTTGGCCCACCTCCTTGTGTCTCCTCCTGCTCCTGGGGCATCTCAAGGGATGTCCTCCTCTCTGCTCCTCAGGGGCCCCGGGAGGAGGGGCATTGGCCAGTGGGCTCCATGTCCTGCTCGATGGGCCTTCCCTGTGGGACTTCACGGATCAGGAACACTCGAGGCCCTGGCCTTCCTGAGCAGGCCAGAAATAAAGCCATGAACTAGACCCACGCAGTCCCTGCCCTCATGGAGCTTACGATCAGTTTCTCACTCAAGGAGTCTTGCCTTGACTTCCAGAGCAGGGTAAATGAAGGGGCAAGGTGAGGGGCAGGACAGCCCCCAACCCCCAGAGGGGGCATGTGAGGGCTCATCCCCATCTGACAGCAAGGAGGGATGCAGGAGGCAGTGACAGCTGGTCCCGGCTACACTGTGGCTGCAGCAGGCAGGCTGAGCTCTGCGGATGGAGAGTGTGGGACAGTGGACCCCTCTGGTCACCGCTGGCCCGAACTGAAACATCTACCTTCCTCCAAGCCCCAGGCGTGTCTCCCGGGCCGGCCAGACCCTACAGTCACTGGTTCACAAGCTACAGAACAAGGGGGCCCCTTCAGGTGGTCTCGTGGAAACTGTTCACCGTACAGAGAAGGACATGGGGTCCAGAGAGGGGGAGAGGTCTTCCCTAGGTCCCCCAGTGGATTATGGGAGAGCCAGGCTTCCCAGCTCCCACACCAGTGCTCTTTCTACTGCAGCACCCAGCTAGGGTCTGAGGGTGACCTGGTCACTGGAGGGGACAGCTGATATCCCTGGAAGCCCAGCCACAGTCCCCAGGGCGGAGCACCCAGGAGATCTGCTCCTCTTCTTTCCATAACAGATGAGACCCCCCACTGCCCAGTATGCTTTGGAGGATAGAGCCTGTAGGTCTGGGCCGTTCCTGGGTCCAGGACACCAGCCTGAGAGGTGATGTGCACAGCCGTCTGCCGTCTTCCGTGGCTGGAGCAGCCAAGGCCAGCTGACTCCTCCAAGATGAAGGCCGAGGAGTCCCAAAGAGGGAGGGAGGTTTCCAGCACTGCCAGGCAGAGGAGAGCAATTTCAAAGTCGAACAGGTCCCAGCTCTTTCATCCCTTCGCTGCTCCATACTACTGGCCAGGGGGCCAGGGTGGGCGAGCAGAGGCTACAGCCTTGGCCAAGACAGCCATGTGGACAGCCTCACAGGAGGCCCTTCCAGAGGCAGGAAAATTGCTGGCGCCTGCATCGGTGTGGAGCTGTCAACCCACACTGGGGAAGGGGCTCAGTGCTGGCCTCTTTCAGGTCAGGACAACCCAGAACCTTCTTAACCATAGGAAGCTGAGGTGGGGAGGGGGGCATTCTAGGGTCCCACAGACGGTGAGTAGGAGAGTCTAGGTGGAACCAGGCCTCCTGATCCTCAGTCCCTTCTGCCATCTATCCCCTCCTCCAAGAAACAGCGTCCAGAAGGAGGGAGGAACCCCAGGCACGAGGAGAGACAGCACTCACAGAGTTCTAGGGTTCACCTTCTCTCAAGGCCCTTCTGTGCCTCAGTTTCTCTCTCTGGAAATAGAGCCAATTTTTCTTGACATTCCCCTGGCTGAGAGGCTGCATGTTCTGGAAATGCTTCATTGCAGAGCCCTGGAGATCTCTCCCTCCCTGCTACACCCCAGCCATGCTGTCTCTGCTTAGCCTGGCCAAGCTTCTGCCACCGCAAAGCCTTTGTCCGTGCTGTCTCTCTGCCTGCAGCACCATGCCCTCTTCTCCCAGGTGTCCCTGACGGATGAGTGTAGCGGGGAGACAGGCTCAGGACAAGCCCTGGGCTCCAACATCAGATGGGAAGGATGGGGAGGAAGCAGCAAAGGAGAGCAAGAAGGGCGAGAACTGGGGAGAGCAGTCCCAGGAGCCGGGGAAAGAGAGTCACGGGTCAAAAAGCAGTCAGCGGCAGGGGTGGGCTCCAGCCAGATGCCCTGGTTTAAGTCCAACATCCTGTCCTCCTTGCCCATCACCCCAGGCCGCAAGATGATGCTGGTGAAGGGTCTCGAGAATAAACAAGGATGTGGACTCTCTGTGCCACTCATCTCTGAGCCTTTGTTCAGCCAGTTTCTCCCTGGAATGCCCTCTTCACCCTATGTCTACTTGCAAATCCAGCCCATAACTGAGAGCCGAACCTGAGTGCCTCCCCTCCCTGGTTACAAGGCTGTCCTGTACGCCCACCCAGTGGGACCTTTCCCTCCTCTGAGCCAATATCCTTCTTCCAGGTCCTCTCCTCTGCAGGATCCAGGGAAAGGAGGACCCTGAAGCTCTATCTCCCAGGCTCCCTGCACATTCCCTCCCTAAGTCCCTTCTGGAATGAGATAAATATGGCCCGTGAATATCTGTCCAGTCTGCCCGCCTCCCCACACCTCTGTCCGCCCTGGGTCCGGCTCGCCGTGTGTCACTCGTGGGCCACACAGGGTCTTCCTGCCTTTCGTCTCGCCCCTCTGGATTTCTCTCTTAATCAGCACTGTGATGCTGTCGCTCCTTCGCTGCAAACCCTCAATGACTCCCCACTGCCTGTAACTCTGTGGGGACACCCAAGGCCGCTCCTGCCCTAGCTCCAGGCCACCTTTCCGGCCTCGCCCTCCCAGTTGGTGCCCCGAATGCTCTGTCTGCTCTTCCTCACACTGGCCCTGAGTTTTGGGCTCCTGATTCTTGCACACACCAGAGTTCCTGCTCTCCAACTGGGGAAACCACTCTTCCTTCTACAGCCACTTCAAGTGTGACCTCTTCTGCAAGGCCTCCCTCAGATGCTTCCAGCCCTTCCTACCACACATGAGGCAGACAACTGTGTGAGGACATCCACGGATTGCTCCTGCGCTTCCAGCTCCCCTGCTCCTTGAGGCCAGAAATCTCCTCTTCTGCTTGTGCATGCCCTGCCCCAGAGTGCGGCTGTCCTAGATCTTGAGACATGTTTATGGAATGGAAAACCCAGCACAGCCTTTAGAAGCAGAGCCTGTCTCTCCCAGGACCACAGAGCCCAGGAAAGCTTCCCCACTTCATTCCTGGCCTGTCACCCCCATATCCCCTTCCCTGGATGATGTCTTAAGAGGGAACACAGGGCTTTGCTGGTGGCGCAGTGGTTAAGAGTCTGCCTGTCAATGCAGGAGACGCGGGTTCGAGTCCTGGCCCGGGAGGATCCCACATGCCGCGGAGCAACTAAGCCCGTGCGCCACAACTACTAAGCCTGCGCTCTAGAGCCCGCGAGCCACAACTACTGAGCCCGTGTGCCTAGAGCCTGTGCTCCGCAACAAGAGAAGCCACGACAATGAGAAGCCCGCGCACCGCAATGAAGAGTAGCCCCCGCTCGCCACAACTAGAGAAAGTCCGCGCACAGCAACGAAGACCCAACGCAGCCAAAAATAAATAAATAAATAAATCTATTTAAAAAAAAGAAATAGGAGGGAACACAACCTTTCGTGCCACAGGGAGAAGGAAGGCAAATTCTCACTAGGGTGTAAATGGCCGATATCCAGCTGCTCTTGAGAACCTGTCAGGTCCTACAAGCCTGAGGACTCCACCGGGGCTGGGGAGGGAGGGTGAAGGGCGTGGCCCAGGGCTGGTCAGCATCCTGGCCAGAGCCCTGAGTGCAGTGTCCCCCAGTGGCCCTGTGATTCTGGCTCCAGAGCCTCCTCCACTGGTTCTAGGGGGTCCCTGGCTCAGCCTGCAAGGCCCAGCTTGTGGGGGAGGGAGGGTGCTGGGCAGGGATACAGAGCCCAGCTCCTTTCCTCCCTGTGTAAACAGATGACTTAAAGGCTTAGGGGCAGAAAAATAAATAGCCCTGCTGGCCACAGCTGGCCTTGGCCCCAGGAAGCTCACTTTTCCTTTGGGAAGCAGCCTCTGCCTTGGAAGCTCTGGGACACTTGGCACCCACCCCCTCCCCAGCCACCCACCAGCCTGGGAGGAGGGCCTGGCTTGGCTTCCTACTACTCCCCCTCCCTAGGTTCCAACCACAAGGAAAAGGGCACTTCCCAGATTCCCATCCTCTCTATGAAAAATCCCACATATGCAAATGATGTTGGGGAAAAGAAGGGCACACTGGGACTGGCCCCTAGAAATCACGGGGTGCACATGAGATGGCATAGGGGTGCAGGGGTGACCTGCACCGGCTTCCGTGTGAGCCCAGAACTGCCGCTGGCTCATTGGGTGAGCCTGGGCCAGTGACATGACCTCCCTGCATCTAGGCTGCCTAGAGAATGGGGACAGTAATAGTACCTGTCCCACAAGGTTGTTGCCAGGGTTAAATGAGATAATATGTGTAGAGCACAGCTGGCACATAGTGAGTGCTCCACAAACGGTAGCTATTATTGTTATTTTATGATTGTTAATGCCACCTGGCTGCTGCCCTTGGGATCTGAATCCTACCCAAAGAAGCCAGGCCTGGCCCACTTCACACCCTGGGGTGGGAGGCTGAAGACCCCAGGCTCACCCCCATGCCCAGCTTTTTTTTTTTTAATAGATCTTTATTGGAGTATAATTGCTTCACAATACTGTGTTAGTTTCTGCTGTACACCAAAGTGAATCAGCCATATGCATACATATGTCCTCATATCCCATCTCTCTTGAGCCTCTCTCCCACACTCCCTATCCCACCCCTCTAGCTCATCGCAAAGCACCGAGCTGATCTCCCTGTGCTATGCTGCTGCTTCCCACTGGGGCGAAGCGAGAGTAGCATTGACATATATACACTACCATGCCCAGCTCTGTGCGAACACTACCCTGAATCTCTGAACAAAATACACCCTCTCCCCTCCAACATCAACATAACTTCCACCCAGATGTCTGCTCTCTGTTGACACCCAGCACTGAGCTTTGAAAACATCTGGATGGTGTGTTTTGGCTCTTTCTGCAAGTCCAGATGTTTGGGCAGCATGTGAACTCCCCTTTCCGGCCTCCCCGAGGAGTGGAGTCGGGGGCTCAGCACGCAGTGGCGGACAGCTGCGACTGCGGGAGCCCAGCCCTCCCCTGCCCTAAGCCGGGCCCCCCGACCGACCGGGGCCCTCACATGGGAAGTGGGGATGGGGTCAGTCTGCCTGCTGTGGGCCACCCCCCTGCACAGTGTGAGAACCAGATGGCCCCCTTGCTGGGAGGCTGGGAGGCAGGCCAGGAGCGGTGCTTAGGGCTGGCAGGGGGCAGGAAAGGGCACAGGGTCTCTGCAGACCTGAAGCCTGGGGACCGGGAGTGAGGAGACCTGGGTTCTAATCCTGGCTATCCTATGCAATTGCTGTGTGACCTTGGGCAAGTCACTCTCCCTCTCTCGGCCTTGGTTCCTGCACTGAACAGTCAGGGGCCTGGGCTAGAGCAGGTTACTAAGTCTGGCTGGCATTGGAACCCCCAGAAGGCCTGTGAGACCCCGGCCCTCCCACCCAGTCACCAGCCCCCACCACCGAGATTCTGGTTCACCAGGTCTCAGGTAAGAACCCCTGGGAATTTTTAACAAAGGCCCCTAAGGTGTGCCTCCAGGTATGGGAGCCACTGGCCCAGACGGTGTGTAAGAATCTGCTGACCTTCTGGTGGCCTCTGCCTGATGTCCCCTGGACCTGGTTCTTACAGTCACTCTGGAAGGCTGACGTCAGCCTGCCCTGGCCTCAGACAAGCACAGAAGCAGAGCCTGTAGTCGGGCTGGGCAGTGTCAGCAGGGGGTGTGTGCTAGATGAGGCACATAGACCTGGGTGTGTGGTGGAAAAGGGCTGTGCGAGTGGGGAGTGAGAGTGTGTCTGTCTAGAAGTGTGTGCTGGGTGTGCGTGTCATCACAGTGTGTGTGTGTGTGTGTGTGTGTGTCCACTCAGCACCCAAGCCTGGGTTCTGCATAGCGAACTGCTCTCCTGTCACCTCTGTGTTTCTGAGGACAGACAGGTGCCAAAATGGCCCAGGAAGGTCCTCTTGCCCCTTACCTGCCCTCCGGGTGAGAGAGTGGATGCTTGTCCCCGTGGGGAGTTGCAGAGCTGGGCACTGGCCTGGAACGCACTGCGGTCAGTGGCTAGGAGGGGGCAGGGGCTGGGTCAGGCGAGAAGCAGGCTGGACAGCCAAGCCCAGCTATTCAGCTCACCCTGCACTGAGGCCTTGACAAAGCTGGAGATTTGGGGAGGCAGCAGATCCACAGAGATCCCCCTCCCACAAGACTTCCAGAACTTCTGAGTGGCCTTAAGCCTGGGCAGAAGTCCCGTGGACCCTTCAGTTCTACCTGTTTTCATTCAACTCACTAATGGTCTGAACTGAGGGACACCCCCTCCAGTATCCAGGTTGCTGTTGCTATCTTGCCCTCTTCTGCATCCTGTATGGGACCCATTTACTCTTTCTTTTTCCCCAAGATGAGTCGGTCTCCTCCAGCTACACACACACCCACACCCACACATACACACACACACACACAAACATACCTCTGCAGGTGGGGAAATCCCAGGATCTCCTGTTTTCAGACCCCCCTCTCAGCCCCTGGCTGGTAGGCCTTCTGCTGTCTCCTGCTGGGATATCACGGAGCCCCAGCCTGACAAGGCATGACAGCTCTGAGTCAGGAGATCAGGTGTCTGCTCCCAGCACAGGCTTGGCATTGCTGGGGGATTCTGGGCCAGAGCGGGGCTAGGTTCAGTTGCAGGCAGATCCCAGCAGCCTCCATGGAGATTAAGCAAATAGGAATAACAATTAGGATCTCACTGAGCATTTCCTATGTGCCAAGCACTTTACATGTAATGGCTAAGTTGATGTCACAAGGACTGTAAGAGGTAAATACTATTATTATTCCTATTTTGCAGGGAGCCACTGAGGCCAGAGAGGTGAAGCAACTTGCCCAAGGTCACACAGGAAGTAAGCAACGGATATAGAATACAGAGCCACCACGTAAGTCCTTAACTGCTGAATCAGGTTACTTAACAGCGCCTTTTTCATTCCTGAACAATAACAATGTGCCAGGCCTGTGCTGAGCATTTTCCATGCATTCACTGATTTTGTGAGGGTCCTGCTTCTTTAAGGAGCAGAGCTGGAGGAAGAGGAAGCAGGAAAGGACACGAAGAAAAGCTTGGGCAGAGGGTTGTGGAAAGCTAAGGAGGGAAGCTCAGGATATGGCAGTAGTCAGCAAACTTTTTCTATAAAGAGCTAGACAGTAAATATTTTATATGGTCTCTGCTGCAACTACTCAACTCTGGCATTGCAGTGCAAAGCAACCACAGACACCATGTAAGCGAGTGTGATTGCGAGCCAATAAAACAGTATTTATGGACGATGAAATCTGAATATATGTAATTTTCACGTATCACAAAATAGTCTTATTTTTTTCCAACCATTTAAAAATGTAAAAAGAATTCTTAGCTTGTGGGCCTTACAAAAACAGGGGCTGGGATGGATTCGCCCCACAGGCTGTAATTTGCCAACTCCCATTTGGGTTTAGTTCACAAGGGCTGTGCTTTGTGGCTCTGTTGGCTCCTGCAATTCTTCAGCCAGCTTGGAGCTCCTGTCCCGGGATGCTGCATCCTGACATCGAGCTGAGCGAGAGTTCTGAATGAGAGCTGGACAATGGTTACTCCTGACCCTGAGCTGGTATCCAGATCTAAGCCAGGAATTCCTTTATGGATTTGAGTTTCCAGCACCACCATTTCCTGGCTGAGTGATGTTGGGCAAGTTTCTTACTCTCTGAATTAAATGGGATTCCCTTCAGGTGCAAAGGAGAGAATTTCGACTCAACTGCTTAAGCTAAGAAGATTCATTGGCTCCTGTAATTGAAAAGTCCAGGAGCAGACATGAGTGCTTCAGGTATAGTTAGATCCAGGTGCTCGAATAACATTTTCTGAAGCCTGTCTCTTTCTACCTCTTGGCTCTGTGTTTCTGGGTTGACTTCATGCTCCATTACAATCACCCTAAGAGATGGTAGAAATGGACACCAGAAGCTGGAGGCTCCATCCTATCTGCTTATCAACCCCAGCTGAAAGCAAACTCTACTTCTCCAAACACTTAGCACATTTCCAAAGGATGCTCACAGGCTCTGGTTGCCAGGTCTGGGTCATGAAAGTCCTGCTGAATTAATCACCATGTCCAGAGGAAGTAGAATCCTTGTTTGCCCCTGCAGCCAAGGGGCAGGGTTGGTCCCCACTGAATCAGCACACACTGAGAGTAGGGTAAGGATGGCTTCTTAATGGAAAAAACAGAAGGAGGTGAATGGAGGCTGGGCAGGCAAGAGGAGCAGCTGCCTGCCACAGAATCAGAGGCTCAGCGTCCTCTTCTATAGAAGAGGAATTATGACCCCACCTCACAGTCAGTGTGGCAGTGGGAAACCAGAGCATCGTGACAACCCTAAGCCACCGTAGAGAGGAAGGAAGGAAACTAGGTGCGTGTGGTAGGCCTTTCATCTGGAGGACCTCTGACATTCACACCACAACCTCCTACTAAAGAAAGACCCACAGAATATAATCTGGTACAACTGCTGTGGAAAATAGCATGGCAGTTCCTGAAAAAATTAAAAATAGAATTACTGTATGATCCAACAATCCCACTTCTGGGTACACACCCAAAGAATTGAAAGCAGGAACTCAGATATTTTTACACCTACATTCACAGCAGCATTAAATCACAGTTGCCAAAAGGTGGAAGCAATTCAAGTGTTCGCGGATGGAGGGACAAAATGTGGGATATACACACGGGGAATATTATTCAGCCTTAACAAGAAATAAAATTCTGACACATGCTACCACATGATGAGCCGTGAGGACATGATGCTGAGTGAAGTAAGCCAGTCACAGAAAGGACAAGTATTGTGTAGTTCTACTCACAAGCGCCTCCTCTAGGAAGTGCCCAGACTGGTCCGACTCACAGAGACAGAAACTGGAATGCTGGTTGCCGGGGCTGAAGGAAGTGGGGAGAAGGGGTTACGGTTTAATGAGTACAAGGTTTCAGTCTGGGGGGAGGAAAAATTCCTGCAGATGGATGGCGGTGAAGCTTGCACAACAGTGTGAATGTAATTAATGCCACTGAACCACACACCTAAAAATTGTTAAAGTGGTAAATTGTTTTAGCACAATTTTAAAAAAATGTTTAAAAAAAGAAGAAAGTTCCACAGAGGACACTTCTTAACTCACAGATGATTAACTCAAAACTCCTTTCAGGGGCTTCCCTGGTGGCGCAGTGGTTAAGAATCTGCCTGCCAATGCAGAGGACACGGGTTTGAGCCCCTGGTCCGGGAAGATCCCACATGCCACGGAGCAACTAAGCCCGTGAGCCACAACTACTGAGCCTGCGCTCTAGAGCCTGTGAGCCGCAGCTGCTGAGCCCGTGTGCCACAACTACTGAAGCCTGCGTGCCTAGAGCCCACGCTCCACAACAAGAGAAGCCACCACAATGAGAAGCCCGCACACCGCAAGGAAGGGTAGCCCCCACTCTCCGCAACTAGAGAAGGGCTGCGCACAGCAACGAAGACCCAACACAGCCAAAAATAAATAAATTAATTAAATTTAAAAAAAAAAACCAACTCTTTTCAGCAGTCGAGCGAGGACGTCACTGGGGCAGACTCCTGGCCAGAGCCTCCAAACCACGCCAAGTGAGTGGCTGGGTCCCCCCCTGCAGACCAACGGAAAGAAAGGCTAAAAGCCTCTCTGTTCTGCATTTTAGGGCCAGTGGAGTTTGTTGTTGTTCTCGTTGAACACTTTCGCTCCTTCCCTCTCCACAGACATAGAACAGAAGCTTCCAGCACTGCCGTTTTCCCCACCCAAGATTGGGGGTCCTGCCTCTTGCATCCCTCCAACCAGGCCCCAGAGGGCCTCTTGCCTGGGTGGAGGCAGGAGGTTCAGGAGGATGAGCCTGGGGTCCCACACCTGTTGGTGGCAGAGCCGGGCCTGGACACTGAGATAGCCTTTCAAAGGCGGCACTCAACTACTGCAATCTATTCACGCGGTGACCATTCTGACCTTGAAAACTGCACCTCGACTAAGGTCACTCCGGCTTCAAACCCTCAAATGGCTCTTAGAATAAAATTCAAACTCTGTCCCACCCAGAAGATCCTCAGGCGCTGGCCCCTGGGGCTCTCCAGCCTCACCCCCAGCACCTGCTCCAGCTGCCCCAACACATGAGCACCTGAGGGCCTCTCTCTGCATTGCTGATTCCACCACTGTGAATGCCCTTCCTCCAGCTTTCCTTAGGGCTCCATCTAATCCTTCAGGCCTCAGCTCAAATAATATTGCCCCAGAGGCCTTCTCAGATGCCCTATCTAAAGTGGTCTTTCCCAGTGACGCTCTGGCTCTCCCCGGTTTGTTTCCTTCTTAACTCTCATCAGCTCAGCCGCCCAGAGGGGTGATGGTGGGTGAATAGCCGGCATCAAGCCGGCTGCAAAGGAAACTATGGCAGCCACCGCGCCCAGGTTCAACCCCATAGGACGCACCAAGCTCCGGCTTCCCCAGCAGCTGCCAGGAGGGGTCGGGCAATACAGTCCAGGATTACACAGCAGTCAATTACATGGTGGATGGGGAAGGACCAGCAAAACACCATCTGTTCTTTATCCCCCCGCAGAAGCTTGTTCTGAGACACAGTGGTTCCATAGGACCTCTCCAGGGACAGTCTGCATGGCTGAGTAACCAGCTGTGTTTTCTGAGAAGCTGAGGCCTGCTCAGTAAAACACCACCTTGGTTTTGCTTTCCTTCCTCTCTGCTTTACTTCCCTCCCCTCACTCTTGCTTCCTGGGATTGTACCCCACAATCAAGCATTAGCACACAAGCTTTGCTGCAGGCTCTATTTTCTGGGGAACCCAGGCTAAGGTGTTTACCTTGGTAAAAATCCGTACAACACCTAGCAAAAATATGTGCTATAGAATGTTGGATGGACGGAGGGATGGAGGGATGGATGGATGGATGGGTGGGTGGGTGGGTAGATGGATGGATAAGGGGGTGGATGGATGGACGGATAGAGGGATGGATAAAAATCTTCACTAATAGAGCACAATAAGGAACTTCCTCTTAGAGATGCAAATGTAGATACCCACATATTCAAGCTAAAAACACTGATGCACACAACCAGGGAAACACTGCCCTATACATGCTGTTCCCATTCGCCTTCCATATATTAAAAACACACACTCAGACATTCCCCCCTCACCTGTGTATAGTTCTGTCTCCTCCAGAGCAAGCCTCTTATGAGTGAACCAAGACTGCATTTGTAGATTTGGAACAGAGGTCTCTGACACATAGAAGAAAACTCACCAGTGCATAGATAATCCTCTTGAAAAATGAGATCAGGCTGAACACACGTGCTCTTGCATTCCAAACACTGTTCTAAGAGCTCTGTGTACAAACTCACTGGATCCTCGCAGCACCCTCGGGGGTAGATACGATTACTTCTTGCCCCTTATAAGAAACGAGGTAACTGAGACACAGAGAAGTCAAGTACCTTCCCCAAGTCACCCAGCCAGCAAGAGGCTGAGACGGGATTTGAACCCATGGCTGTATTGCTCCAGTAGCTGTGCTCCTACACACTGTTCTTCTAGGGAGTAGAGACAATTCTGTTCTTCTTCTTCACCAGCCCAACCTAGTGATCCTGGTTTTCCCATCATCCCAGCCAGGGCAGCCTTCGAGTAAGCCGAGCAGGCACTTGCGACCTCTCTTCAAGGTGACCCTCGCATATCCATGTAACAGCTGGCTTGGAGGGGAGACCCACCCCAAACAACCACTCACAGAAAGACCTGAAGGACTCCTTCCTCTGCTTGGGTCTACCACTTCAGTCTGAATGGAGATTTATGAGCCTCCACCTCCGTTCTCCAGATGGAAGCCCACTGGGGATTTTTCTCTCAGGTGAAGGGAAGCAGAGCGATGGACTAGGGAAAGGGCAAGGAGTGATGAAGGGAGGCCAGGAGTGGGAGGTGGCTCACTCCTTCCTGGCCCGCCCAGTGTGAGGACACCTATGTCATTCAACTCAAATGTCACCTCCCTAGAGATGCCTTCCCTCACCACAGTCTACAGCAGCCCTCTCACCTCCCCACGCCCAGGGGTCTCTGTAATTGTCTACCCTAACCCTCTTGGACACTGTCTTGCCTCTCTCTCTGCCTGTCTTCTTATCTGTCTCCTCGAACTCTAATGCACGCTCCGTGAGAGCAAAGGACCTTGGCTCAGCTGTATCCCCGCACGTCCCATGGTGCCTAGCCCATTGTAAGTGTTTAATAAATATTTGTTAAATGAATGACTGGGAATGTCAACAAGCCCTTGTTGAATTAAGTCTCAGGCAAAAGAAACCAACAGTAGAACAACCTTCCAAACTTAGGAAATGACAAAAGGGGGAAAATCAGATAAGTGTTATTTTGTTTTTTCATTCTTGTTTGAGCTGGTTGATGTTACACTTTTTTTTCCTGCTTTGCATAAACTCAGGAGATGGAGCTTAGGTGGATCATAAGCAGGCTAGGTTATACAGCTGAACAGGTTGTGCACTGCACAACTCCAGGAATGCCATCCATGCTGAAGTCTTGGGAAATAGCACTCCCGGGGTTGTGCAGTACGCAACCTTGTGCACCTGAGGGGGCAGCCCTGATAGCTGAATGGGGAGAGGAAGATGATAGCAAGGGAGAGACAAAGAGATGATTCAGTTTATGGAAAAAAGCGTTGGAACAGACCTGGGTGATCATCCACTTTAACTGTTCTCCCTTCCATTTTAAAAATAAGGAAAATGAGACCATGAAAAGTGAAATAACTTTACAAAGCAAAGAAGGAACAAAGCCACCCAGAATGCCACAAAATGCCAATAACATCAATACCATTACATCTCTGGTTATATATTTCATGACCTTGTGGTGGATAAAGGAGACCCTTCACTCCATGGAGAGAAAGCAGGGCCCTGGTCTAAAGCTGAGGCTGAGAATTTAAAATTCTCTAGGGCAGCAACCAAATCTCCAACTGAATAAGCTACAAAAGGTCAGAGCCTGTATCTGCCTAGTACACCACTGCAGCCCCTGCCCCCTCCCAAGCTCAAGGCTGAAATGCAATAGACATTCAAATAATAACAGCTACCCTTTACCAAGCCCTTACTACCTGCCGGGAGCTGCTTTAGGCACTTTATAAATATCAATGCATTGAATCCTCTCAACACCCTTATTAAGCAGGTTCTGTTATTACCCCCATTTTACAAATGGGGAAACTGAGGCACAGAGCAGTTAAGTAACTCACACACAGCACACAGCTAGTAATGAATAAATAAGTGAACAAATGAATCTGGTATGTCACCACTGAGTCATCCTAAAACATCCCACCCAGGACCTCAGGGAGTGCAAAGCCCACCCCCAAGGGAGCAAGGTGCTCCTCTCCCTGCAGGAATCAGCATGTGCTATGTTCTGGGGAGGAACTTCAAGAGTGTCCCAAGATGAGACAGGACTGGAAAGGCTGGTGGTCAGCGGGACCAAGAGCGGAACAGGGAACAGGCTGGTGGAGGAAGTGTATTTTGTTTGTTACTTGGAGGTGCTAAGTGGGAAGGTGGCAGGGGCCTTATACACACACTCACACACACACAGTGTCTCAGCTGACAGGAAGAGGAAATGCCTTGCATTTTCCAGCCGCTTGTCCCCAGGCCAAGCCTAAATGCCAGCCCTAAAAATACTGCCTGGAAGCAGAGCTATGCTAACAGCCCCCTCCTGTCTCTGTCACCTTCCTCCCCTCTTCTCCACAGGTTTATTTTTGAATGAGGACGCTGTGTGAAAGTAACTTGATGCTGGCAAAACCTGAGCCCTTTGCTTTCATGTCTCCTTCCATTCACGTTTCTGGAGGGGAAGAGAAGGGAAGGAGGGAGGTATGATTGCCTTTGGGTTAGGAGGAAAGCAAAGGGGATGGGACAGAGAGGGACACATACAGGCCCTTTCTGCAAGATTCTGCAAGATTCAGTGACTTGATTGGCAGCTGAATTTGTCAAGCTGACCAGCCATGTTAGGAACAGTATGAGGAACCAGAATCAAATATACCATCTCTGCCCTCAAGGCACTTGCAGTCTCCATGAAGCATGGACCGAAACAGGGGAAAGAAAAGCACACCACCCAAGGCTAATTCCAGGGTCCTCCAACAAGTCCTAAAATGCTACCCCTTTGAGCTTATCCAAAACTTACCAGGGCAAATAAAAGCCAAGGATGAGTGAAAGACTGAATACCTCCCTGCTATGATTGGAAAGAAGGCAAGGAAGCCCACTCTTACCATTCCTATTTAACATGGTACTGGAGTTGAAGCCAGTGCAATCAAGCAAGAAAAATAAATAAACAGCATCTAGATTGGAAAGGAAGAAGCAAAACTGTCTTTATTTGCAGATAACATGATCACTTACACAGAAAATCCAATAGAACCTACAAAGAAGCTACTAGAATTAAAAGTGAATCAGAAGGTTAGAGAATTCAAGATCAAATACACACAGGGAACTATACTCAATATTTTGTAATAACCTATAAGGGAAAAGAATCTGAAAAAGAATATATATATACATATATGTATATGTACATGTATACGTATAACTGAATCATTTTGCTATACACCTGAAACTAACACAACACTGTAAATCAACTATGCTTCAATTAAAAAATAAATAAATACGATCAATATACAAAAATCAAGTGTATTTCTATATACTAGCAATGAGTAATCAGAAATTGAAATTCAGGGACTTCCCTGGTGGTCCAGTGGTTAAGACTTCACCTTCCAATGCAGGGTGTGTGGGTTTGATCCCTGGTCAGGGAGCTAAGATCCCACATGCCTTGTGGCCAAAAAACCAAAACATAAAACAGAAGCAATATTTTAACAAATTCACTGAAGAATTTTAAAATGGTCCACATTAAAAAAATCTAAAAAAAAAAAGAAAGAAATTGAAATTTTAAACATTGCCATTTACAAGAGCATGAAAAAGTATGAAATACTTAGAGATAAATCTGACAAAAGATGTGTAGGACCTGTACACTGAAAACTACAAAGCATTGCTAAGAAAAATTAACCAAAAGAACTAAATAAATAGAAAGATATGCTATGGACTGGAAAATTCAATATTGTAAGGATGTTGATTTTCTGCTAAACTGATTTATAAATTCAGTGGAATCCCAATTAAAATCCCAGCAAACTTTTTGGAGAAATTGACAAACTGATTCTAAAATTTTACTGAAATACAAAGGATCTAGAACAGTCAAATAACTTTGAGAAAGAACAAAGTTGAAAGACTTACTCTGGTTTTATGATGAATTATAAAGCTATTGTAATCAATGCAGTATGATAGTGGTGTAAAAGATCAATGAAAATAATAGTCCAAATATGGTCAAATGAATTTTGACAGAGGTGCCAGGCAGTGAGTAAAGTATAATCTCTTCAACACACAATGCTGGAGCAATTAGATACCCATATTAAAAACCAAACTTGGATTCATAACTTGCACCATACACAAAAATTAACTCAAAGGATCATAAACCTAAAAGTAAGAAATAAACTTACTGAGCTTCTAGAAGAAAACATAGAAGAAATCTTAGTGACTTTGGGTTTGTCAAAGAGTTCACAAATAGAATGTAAAAGCACAAACTATAAAAGAAAAAAATAAATACACTGGGTGTCAACGAAATCTTAAATGTTTGCTCTTCAAAAGATATGGTTATGAAAATGAAAAGCTAAGTCACACACTGGGAAGACTATTTGCAACAGTTGTCCAACAAAGGCTTTGTATCTAAACTATGTAAAGAACTCTTACAACTGAGTAAGAAGACAACAAACAACTCAACTCTTTAAATGGGCAAAAATTTGAACAGACACTTCACCAAAGATCTGGAAGACAGATAAGCATGTGAAAAAATGCTCAACATCACTGGTCCTTAGGGAAATGCAAATTAAAAACATAAGGAGATACTACTACCTCATCCACTGGAATGGCTAAAAATTACCTAAAAAGACTGATCATACCAAGTGTTGTCCAGGACGTGGAGCAACTGTAACACTCATACCCAGCCAGTGGGAATGCAAATGGTACAACCATTTTGAAAAACAGTTTGGCAGTTTCTTTCCATTCCTAGGTATTTACCCAAGAGAAATGGAAGCATATGTCCACACAAATATGTAGTTATGAATGTTCATAGCAGCTTCATTTGTAATAGCCCAAAACTAGAAACAACTCAAACGTCTATCAGCAGATGCATGGATATACAAACTGTGGTACATCCACACAATGGAATACTACTCAGTAATAAAAAGTAATGAACTACTGATACACACAATAACATGGATGAATATCAAAATAATTAGGCTGAGTGAAAGAAATTGGACCCCCCCAAAAAGTACATACTGTATGATTCCCTTAATATAAAATTCTAGAATGTTACATATAGTGACAGATAGCAGATCTATTTTGAGGGTGATGGAAATGTTCATTATCTTGATTGTGGTGATCATTTCACAGTATATACACATGTTGAAATTTATCAAATTGGACACTATAAATACATAATGTATAGTTTATTGTCTGTCAGTTATATCTCAATAAAGCTATAATTAACATAGGTTTTTTGGGGGAAAAAAAGTGCTAAGGATAGGCCTAGGCAAGGATTCTTAACTACTTTTTGGATTATAGCCCTCTGAGAATCCAATGAAAACCACAGAAAGTCCCACATGCAGAAAGTGGACGTGATTCCGGGTGGGTTTGTGGATCTCCAGAGACCTGTGAAGCCCACCCTCAGACCCCAGCTTTCACATCCCTGGTCTACAGCAGCATCAATTACCACATGTGTCCACATGCTGATTCTCAACCCCAAAATAATGCTGGATGGACCCCTTTCCCTCAGTATTGCCCAGCCTTGCCTGGTCTCAAGCACGTGTTTGTGACAAAGCCAGTAGAGATTACAAGGAGGCACTGGGCCCTGAGATGGAGCCAAGGGGTTGGGCCCTCCGTGGATCATGCCCAGGGGGATGGCCTCTGATGTACTGTGCACTGATGCCTGGACCCTCAGTCCCTAAGTATGGCGAAGAGCTGGAGCAGCCATCCTGGGAGAGCTGGGGGAAACTGGGCAGCTCCACTTTCACTGTCTGCCTCTCCTGCCTGGGTCTCCCAGACACAGGGCTCCTTCACCACAGGCAGACGTGTGGCCATAGCCTATAATGAGATGGACCTGGCCGCCAGTGCCTCCCTGGTTACTAAGCCTCAACCCTGGACACAGGCTGACCCCTACTCTGCCAGGATGACCCCGGACCCCAGCCATAGGCTGACCCCTGGCTCCACACTGAATTCTAACTCCCATCACTGCTGATCCTGACGCTGACCCCACACTGTCCTCTGTGTGTTATAAACCACAGAGGAGTCCAGACAAGGAGCTGTGGGTGCTCAGAGCCGAGCCCCTCTTGGGGACACAGAGCAAAAAATCAACGTTTTCAGTCCTCTCACCTCTAAATATGAGCCACTGCATGTCACCTGATGATGATGATGATTATGATGGTAAGAACGAAAAGGTGGAAGAGCCTTGGCGTGATTTCTCTGTGTGAGCAAGTATTTCCCACCCTGGAATCGGGAGACAGAGAAGGGACACAGAGCAGCCTGGCCTGCCTTGATCTTCCCCTGTTTCGAGGGGTTAGAGGAAGCGGGTCTCAGCACCCCTTCCCACTGCACCTTCCCATCTTGGGTCTCCTCTTCACCCTGGGAGTCCCCGGGGAGAAATAGCTCAAACCTCCCAGCAGAGGGCACCCCATGCCTTCTAACTCCACACAGTAGCCTGTTTCCTGGGTGCCAGGGCGGGAGTCCTTTGGCACGAACTGATGCAGCTGCGCTGCCCGGCAGGAGGAGAGAGCTCCTGACAAACGGCCCCTTGGGATCCCCTCCCAGCAGCCAGTCCTTCAGGGTCAGAGATGCCTTTGGGCTGGGCTGTCAGGCATGGGTGCTCTCCCTTGAGCCTCTTGTCTAGGCATCCTCGAACATGGTGCTGGCCCAGTGACTCTCAGCCCTGGCTGCCCATCAGAATCACCTGAAGAGCTTTTTAAAAATACCAGTGCCTGCATATGATATCGCTTACATGTGGAATCTAAAAGAAATGGTACAAATGAACCTATTTACAATACAGAAATAGAATCACAGAGGTAGAAAACAAACTTATGGTTACCAACGGGGAAAGGGGGGGCGGGTGGGATAAATTGGGAGATTGGGATTGACATATACACACTACTCTGTATAAAATAGATGACTAGTAAGAACCTACTGTATAGCACAGGGAACTCTACTCAGTACTCTGTAATGGCCTATATGGGAATAGAATCTAAAAAAGAGTGGATATACGTATAACTGATTCACTTTGCTGTACACCTGAAACTAACACAACATTGTAAATCAACTATACTCCAATAAAAAATTAATTTAAAAAATAAATAAATTAAATTAAAAAATAAAAATACCAGTGCCTGGCCCACCCACGGCCAATAAAAAGAGACTCTGAGGGTGGGGCCCAGGCATAGTATTTTGTTGTAAGCTCTCAGGGTTGAGAGCCTAGGGGCTAGAGGCTCTGACAGGTGCCTTGGTCCTCGCTGCTCCAAGTGTGGTCCAAGGGCCAGAACATCAGCATCACCCGGGGGGTGGTCAGGCCCCACCCCATCTCAACGAATCCAGATCACATTTTCACAAGATCCCCAGGTGAATCATGGATGCATTAAAGTTTGGGGAGTGCTGATTTAGAAGCAAAACCATGGCTTCCTGATACTGAGAGGTTGATTTTGTGACTGGGTTGCTGGGAGGCAGGCCAAAAACAGATGCCACGTGGCATGTGAAAAAGGGCCAACGGAACAGGGATAGTTGTAGGATGTTCAAAAGTGAAGTGCCCCCTGAGCGCCAGAGTATTCTGAAGGCTTCTGGGTGGAGGTGGGATTTCAGCAGCCTTGAAGGACAGTTTGGTGGAGAGGAGGAGGAGGAGGAGGCATTTGAGGTGGGTGAATGGCTCAGCAAAGGCCCACGGGGGGAGGCGCGTGGCTTGTCCCGGGCACAGTGAGGAAGCAGCCTGGTGGAGGAGGGCCTTCTTGGAGATGAGGAGGAAAATCCACCTGGAGAGGTAGCTTGGAGCCAGTCCTAGAGAACTTTGACCAGCAGAGGAGGTGGAGTACTTCCTGTAGGCAAATGAGAACCCTTGCAGATTCTTGAGCAGCAAAATAACCTGTAAATAACAGCTTAGAAAACCTGGAAGCGCATGCAAATGCCTTGCTCTCCCCATAGTCCCAGGAGGAGTGATTAATAATGAAAATAATAACGAGGAAAAGAATAGCTGAAATCTGTTGGTGCCTACTGTCTTCCCAGCATGATTCCAGTACACACTTGCTTTGGTTACAAGTAAAGTGGACGTTCAGCTGGTTTGCACTGGGCAGGCTCCTGGGTGGCATCTTAACTGAAGGGTCAGAGTCCCCAAAGCCCCGGCTGTCAAACACGTTGATGTCATCGCTGGTTACATCCAGGCTTTTGTCAGACAGATAGGCTGCAATCCACAGCGCAGTCATGCAGCACAGCCACCTAGAGCGTCTGTTCCTCTGTGTTAGATGGAGTGACAGTAACCGCACTGCATGGAGCTTTAGTGAAGATTGGATGAGACTGGAGAGCGCTTAGCAGAATGTCTGGCACATAGTAGGGTCAATAAATGGAGCTACTGTCACTCGGCACAGAGACCCAGTTGTGGGGTGATGCTCGAGGCCGGAGACTAGGTGTATAACCTGTACCCCAGTTCAGACTCGTGTGCGCACTGCCCACCTCCCCAGCTGGCCGTGGGAGAGGTTCCAGGTCCAGTCCCACCCCGTCGCCTTTGCCCCAGCTGAGCAGACCCATGTGCTCAAGGATGGCACCCTGCTTCAGGACGTGTGTGCCTGAGTCTCAAATCTCCCTCTGCCTTTCACATGTCACTGGACTTAGGGCCTTCACTAAAACCAAGATGACTTCATCTCGAGATCCTTAGCTTAATTACGTCTGCAAAAACTTTTTCTCCAAATAAGGTCACGTTCAAGTTTCTGGGGATTATGATGTGGACGTATATTTTTGAGGTCACCATTCCACTCTCTACACCTCTGTCCAAGCCAGAACTTCCCAAACAGATTATGGAACTGCGCGCACCGCCCCCCCTCCACGTTTTCCATGAACATTTGCTAATTTATAAAACACAGTCTGGAAAGTGCTGTCACACATCTGGGAGCCCTGGAAGCCGGTATCTGGATCGTCCCGGCCAGCGCTGACCCCAGCGGTACAGATGGAGTCAGCGAAGCCTGGAGAGGGGCTGCTCCTCACCTAAGGGGGGCCGTCGGGCCGTCTCTAGGCTAGGACAGAAAGTCCTGACAGCCAGCCCGCTGCACCCCACTACGGTGTTAATTCCTGAAAGGTCACCTCACTCCCCAGCCCCAGATGAGCCTCCTGTGGCTCCTCTGACCCAACAGGCCCAAAGCCCCTTCACAATGGTCCTCTCTGAGGACAACGCCAGCGGGGCCATCCGCGCACGGGGACAGCTGCCGGCCAGGCCTCAAGCAGACCCGGGAAATAAATGATGAGGATGGGCTGGGGGGCTCGAACCCCCGGGGCTGGAGATTGATGTGGCTGCATCCAAAGCAACATAATGGGCCTTGCGGGCCGGCCAGGCAGGAGATAAAAGGCAAGGGACATAAATAACACAGGAAATAAAGGGTGGAAAGCTGGCCCAAAGGAATAAATCCCTGCTCCTCGACAGGCTCAGTGTGGGAGCTGGGGCAGTGTTGGTGGGCAGGGGAGGGGCGCAGGAGAGAGGGCAGCATGGTGGGCTGCCAGCTGCCCCCTGGGGCCTCTGGTCACACTCACCCCTCCCACACACACAACACTCACAGAGGCAGTGGGGGAGGGCGAGTCCTGCTTGGATCACCAACTCACACCACTGGCGGTCCCCCTCTCTGCCTCTGTTTCCTCCTCGGTAAAATGGGGTGAGGTCCTAGGCCAGTGTTTCCTGAGAGGGGTCTAAGGACCACCTACATCAGTATCACCCAGAAAGCCTGTTTAACATGCAGTTTCCTGGGCCCCACCATAGACCTATGAATTAGGCTCTCCCTAGAGGGTCCAGGATCAGCACAGCTAATAAGCTCCCCAGGTCTGAGACCCACTGGACCCTTCCATCATATAGATTAGATACATAGATAGATAGATAGATAGATAGATAGATAGGTGCATGAATGGATATATATATGTATGCATGGATGGAAGGATGGATAACAGATGTTTGCCACCATTTATTAACTGTTTGCTATATACTAGGCTGGATGCTTTGCTTGTGTTTGCCCAATCCAATTTTTACTTCATTGCCCCTACTTTGCAGAAGAAGAAACCAGCTCAAAGGGGTTCCACGACCCACCTAAGGTGAATGCAGGGCCAGGCTCCTGGCCACCACAGTGCGCTGCCCCCATGACGTGGGGAAATTATATACGCGTGTAGTGGTGATCCTCTGGTCAGCAAGCGCTACAAGTTTGTTGTCCTTATGACCCTGACATCCTTTAAAGTAGAACCTGATCCCAAGAGCCCCATCCCCACTCCATAGGGTCCTTGCTCTCTCTCTGCGCCCAAGGGCCTGGGTGAGAGTAAGAGGACCCTGGAGGCGTGGCTGAGCTCCCCTCTCACCAGCCTGACAGTGACCGTGAGGATGAGGGTGAGACTTGAGCATTCTGAACGCTTGCCCTGGATGACCTCGTGGGCGGTCCTCACAACTCAGGTGGAGCAGACGCTCTCACTTCCCCTGATGCTCATGTGCCCTCCCCTTTCTTTTTAAATGGCCCCAAACTTTCTCACTTCCCTAATTCTCCAAGGAAACGAAACACATGCCAAATCCACTGTTTTGCTCTCCCCTCTAGCACGGGCCTACGTGCTGCCAGGAGGTTGTGGGGAAGAGAGAGCAGAGGGTCTCTCTCTGAGGAAGGATTCCCAGGGGATTGAGGATAGAGGGTGGCCTGAACCTGGCCTTCGGAGCTGATCTTCCAAGAGATCCAAAGAGAAAGGCTCTGCTCAGCTGGGCCTGCAGCAGAGGGAAATGGAAACCAGATGTGTGGGCCTTGGGGGGATCTACTCAAGACCGGGGGCGTAAGCACCTCATTCCCACTGTCCTCAGCCGTGGCATGGGGTCACCAGAGGGGAGCACGGCCTTCTGTGCGGAGGGGACCCCCAGCTGCCTCTTTCACTCAGATGAGATGGGGGGAAGAGAACGCCCCTGAACCGTGGAAAGCTGCAGGACCTCTGGGAATTCTGGGCTGAACAGACAGACCAAAACAGGAGTTCTGCTGCTCAGGGCCAAGACACGAGGCCCAAGGCATGAAATCACTGGAACAAGATCACAGGCATCGCTATTTGGACAAGGTATGACCCGGTCATTTATTCTTCCCCGGAGTTCTGCCATTGTCATTCCTCTGTGGCCAAACAGACCCTTGGTGAAAAGGCAGACGCTCCTGGGAAGAGTATGATGTTAAACCGTTTTCCAGCCATTCCTCCCTGAGTGCAAGTTATTTGGTCATGGCCCAGAATTTGAAGGTGGGGGACAAGTTTCCATAATCCAGCCTAGTGGTTCTCAATCCTGACTGCACATTCAAACCTCCGGGGGGAGCAGTAAAGAAGAAAGCACGTGAGGGCCCCAGCCACTGCACAGAGATGCTGATTCAATGACAGGGTAGGGCCAAGTGCCTTTTGAAGCTCTCCAGGTGATTCCAGCGAGCAGCTCCACCCAGCCTCCAACACAGTGACCCTTTAACGCCAGCAAAACCCTTAGCCTCCCCACCCGTGACCCGTGGACCAGCAGTGTGGGCAAACCCTGGAAGCATATTAGACTTGCAGCCCTCAGTCCCCACCGTAGCCCTCCTGATCAGAATCTGCCCTGAGCAAGACCTCCAGGTCATTCGCAGACACATTCAAGTTGGGCAAGCTCGGACTTCCAGGAAATACAGGCCTTTGCTCTCGCCTTATTCCTGAGACCGCTGAGCAGAGCAGACTTCACATTCTCTCACCCCTTTACCATGCCCAGAAGCACCCCGACTGCCCCACCTTCCCCCCAAATCCTTTTCAGCTACAGAGGCGGCTCATCTGTGGTGGGAAGGGGCATGTTTGTGTGGAGTGCCCTCTTTCTGCTCAGCCCCGGGAGGTCCTGAGACCTCGTCCCCCTCAGAGAGAGCGGGTGGGTGATTTACTGCTTCAGACATTGGGATGCAGGGCCGGGGGGGGTGCCGGGAGACAGGTCAAGGGCTGGCAGCCAGCCTGATCAAACACACGAACAGCAGCAGCCGCCTGGGCCCTTGAGGAGCCACAAACCTCAAAGATGCATTAAGTCTACACAGAAAAAGATGGGCTGTTTTGTTTTTCTCTTTTAACAAGCGAGGCTTGTTCCAGGGACTGTGCGCATATGTTGCCAGGCCTGTTCTGACCAGGGCTGCACCTGCTGATTCTGTTCTCAAGACCTAAACACCCCCGATGTGCCCCCACCCCAATTCTACCCACCCCTGCCTCTGTCTCCTTTCCCCACAGCCTCATGAGCTTCTGGAGTTTCAGGAAAGGAAGCCTGGACTGGAGCTGAGGCTGCAGGTAGATCCGTGACCATGTAGAGGAGCAGGGGTGGGCTGAAGGGGGAGACAGAGGCCCAAGGTCCAGAGTGGCCCTGGGCCCACTGAAGTCCAGGTCATGGGCAAAGCCAAAAAGGAGGCTTCCCCTCCCTGGGAGCCACTCAAAACTGGGTCCTGTGAAGCCACAGTCAAGCATGGCCATGCCAGAAGGAAGGGCTGGCAGGTGAAGAAGAGACATTTTTAAAGAGGGTCAATGAGTTAGAGATGTCTTCTCAACTACGTCACTCCTGAAAGGGAAGGACCTTCTCTTGTTCTCTCTGAAGCATCTTGCAGGGGGCTGGGAACAGTATGGTGGTCAATAGAGAATGAGTAAGGAATACAGAAAAGATCAGTGGGTGGAGAGATGAAAAGACGAATGGAGAATGAATGACCAGGACTTCTGATTCCAACATTATGGCAAACTAGACACTTGGAAAGGCCTTCTTGCTAAAGAACTCAATCCTGGATAAATTATAAGACGCATTTTTGAACACATTTCTGAGCTTGCAGATGATAGGGAAATAGTCAAAGGAGGAAAAAACAGTCCCAAGAAGCTGAAACCCAAAGGTGATATAGACCTGAGGGTAAATACATTTATTGGCAACACCAAAGGGAGCGAACTGCAGGCTGGGGGGAGCTGAAATTGGTACTCCTAAATTCAGTCTGGGATTCTTGAAAGGGTCTACCAGGTCAGTACCAGACCTTGAAAGGGTCTGGATTCCAAACAAGTACAAATCCTCTCTGGAGAAAGGTGTTCCCAACAGAGACCTTTGGGACTGATGCCCAAAGATTAACAAACTGTGAACTCACAATCAAAAATTACCAAATGCACAAGGATATGAGTCACCACAGATTTACGTTCCTAAGGACTACAAATGTTAGAATCCTCAAATATAGACAATTAAACAACTGTTTTCAGACACTGGACAATATGCAACTCAAGACTGAGAGGCGAAAGGGGGGAAAGTGGCGGGGTGGGTGGTGGTGGTGGGAAGAATTGGGAGATTGGGATTGACATGTATACACCAATATGTATAAAATAGATAACTAATAAGAACCTGCTGTATAAAAAAATAAATACAATAAAATTAAAAAAAAAAATACTGAGAGGTGAGAAACAAATGAGATCAAACAGAACTCCAATCTTCTGCCTGGAGGGAATTTCTGGAATGCAGAACAGGGTGGGTGAACCCAAGCACAGTTCAGTAGCCTCAATGAGTTGAAGAGATAGAATTTGGAGTTTGGAGAGGCCAAGGTGCCTAGAATTTGCAGGACAGAATACCAGAGAAAAGAGAGTTATGAAGAGAAAGGGCTTCTAAAATCTGCATGGTCCCCTTAAATCTTTGGCTGGATTTCAACCTGTGCAGCACAGAGTAAATACCCAAGGCTGAGCAAAGAACAACATTTGGGAACAGAACAATTACCAAGGAGCTGTATGATGAAAAATTCCCAGAGCCTGCACAGGAATCACTAGAGTTGTTTGTTTGTCTTTCACACAGCTACCCAATTGTTTTAGCATCTTTTATTGAAAAAGATGTCTCCTATCATTATCTCTATTCAAGATTTTACTGGAGGTCCTAGCCACTGCAATAAGTTAAGAAGACATAAAAGCATCCAGGCTGGAAAAAAAGTACAACTCTCTTTATTTTTAGGCAACACAATTGTGTACATAGAAAATCTTAAGTTACCTACAAAGAAGTTACCAGAATGATAAGTGAAGTGAGCAAGGTTGCAGGATACAAAGTTAATATATTAAAATCAATTATATTTCCATATACTAACAATGAATAGCTAGAAATTGAAGTGGAAAATACCATTTACAATAGTACCCCAAAATACTTGGAAATAAATTTAGTGAAGTATGTGTAAGATCTGTACACTGAAAACTGCCAAATGTTGACTATATCGTGCTCATAGGTCAATACTGAACATATGTCAATTACCCCCCAATTGATGATCTACAGATTTAATGCAAATCTAATAAAAATCCCAAAAGGCTTTTCTTAGGGGTAGAAATTAACAAGCTGATTCTAAAATTTATATGGAAATGCAAAGAACCTAGAATAGACAAAACTATATTGAAAGGAAGAGCAAAGTTAGAAACTTATACTACCTGATTTCAAGACTTATTATTAAACTATAGTAATCAAAACATGTAATATTGGCATAAGGATAGACATATTAGAAATTCCAGAAGTAAATCGACACATATAAGGTAGTAAGTATGTACCTTTGATTTGACAAAGATACAAGGTATTTTAATGCAGAAAGACTAGTCTTTTCAACAAATGGTTCTAGAACAATTGGATAGCTATATGGAAACAAACAAACAAAAAAAAACCAAAAACAAAAAAACCTCTCAAACTCCATATACAAAAATACTCAAAATGGGCAAAGACCTAAACATAAAAACTAAAACTTCTAGAAGAATTGTGACTTTGAGGTACGACACAAAAATCATGAACCATAAAAGAAAAAAATTCATAAATTGAACTTAATTAGCATTGAAAATTTCTACTCTTGGAAGGACCCCATTAAGAAAATGAAAAGTCAAGCCATAGACTGGGAGAAAATAGTTACAATATATATTATACCTGACAAAGGATTCACATCCAGAATATATAAAGAACTATCTAAACTCATAAGCAACCCAATAAAATATGTGTAAAAAGTCAAGCGAACATTTCACCAAAGAAAATATGCAATGGTCAACATGTACATGAAAAGCTGTTTAACTTCATTTGTCATCAGAGAAATGCAAATGAAAACCACAAGTTGAGTTACCACTACAGATTTGCTCAAATGGTTAGAATTAAAAGCTTGACAATACCAAGCACTAATGAGGATGTGAAGTGACAGGAGCTCTCATGATCTGCACGTGAATGTTATGGAAGGCTTTATTTCATAACAGCCCCAAACTGGAAACAACTCATGTGTCCACAGCAAGAGAATGGATAAACAAATTGTGGTATATCCATACTATGGGATACTATTCATCAATTAAGAGGAGCAAACAGGGACTTCCCTGGCGGCCCAGTGGTTACGATTTTGTGCTTCCACTGCAGGGGGTGCAGGTTCCATCCCTGGTTGGGGAACTAAGATCCCACATCCTGCGTGGCATGGCCAAAAAAAAAAAAAGGAGCAAATACTTATACACACTGCAGCATGGATGAATTTCCTATCGTCATGCTGAGAGTTGTGGGTTGGATTGTTCCTCCAATAGGATACATAGAAGTCCTAACCCCTTGTACCTGTGAACGTGACCTTATTTGGAAATAGGGTCTTTGCAGATGTAATCAAGTTAAGATGATGTCCTTATAAGAAGAAAAGAGACACAGAAAAACACGGAGGCACAAGGAAGAATGCTACGTGAAGGAGGAAGCAATTAGAGTCATGCTGTCACAAACCAAGGAATCCCAAGGACTGCCGGCAACCACCAGTGACCAGACAAGAGGCAGGGAACAGATTCTCCCTTAGAGCCTCCAGAAGGAACCAACCCTGCCAGCACCGTAATTTCAGACTTCTGTCCTCCTGAACTGTGAGAGAATAAATTTCTGTTGTTTGAAGAAACCCAGTTTGTAGTGCTTTGTTATGGCAGCCCTAGGAAACTAATACAGTGAGCCAAAGAAGCCAGATACAAAAGAATATATACTGTACAATTCCAATTTTTATGAAACTCTAGAAAAGACTAATCTACAGTGATAGAAGACAGATCAGCAGTTGTCTGGGGCTGGGATGGGGGTTTATGGGAAAAAGCCATAACAGAACCTTCTGGGATGATGGAAATGTTCTCTATCTTGATTGTGGAGGTAGTTACATGGGTGTATATACATGTGTAAAAACTCAAAACTGGTACCCTTAAAATTGGTGACATATCTGCAAATGAACAGATTGAAATTTTGGAAACAAAAAAAGTATGTATAATTGTCCAGATTCAAAACTCAGGGTATGGACCCTGTTGTGCTGGGTTGGAATCTGAGATATTGGTATAAATGCACATTTATTATAATATAGATGGATGGATGCAAAGATATATAGATATAGATAGATGTGTGAATACAATGGATTAGTATACATGCATACACTTCCTAGCTCTGTCCACTAAGAGAATCTAGAAGCACTGACAATCAGTAGTAATAAGCACACTTCATGCCTAGATCTTGGTTTCTAAATACCATTCTCCAATAAAAGGAACCAGGCTCCTTGATGAAATGCCTGACTCTAAGCCTGGGGCAGGAAAAATGCAAAATGAACCTAAAGCATCTTGTGGTGCCAGGAAGTAAGAAAGTGCTTTTAAAAAAGTCAAAAGTCAGAGGAGTCAAACTGAAAGAACTTCCAATGGCCAAAGCTACAACAGTTTTAGCAACAAAACAAATCCCCATGAAGCCATAGTGATATAAATAAGGGACACTTTACAATATGCCTGATTTGTATTCCTCAAACGTATCAACACCATAAAGGACAAGGAAAGACTGTAGAACTGTCACAGGTTAGAGTCTAAGGAGACATGGTAATTAAATACAATGTGGTATCATTGATTGAATCTTTAAACAGAAAAAAGACATCAGTGGAAAACTGAGAAAACCAAATAATGTCTATGGTTTAGTGAAGAGTATTGTACTGATGTTAATGTCTTAATAACTGTACCATGGCTATGTAAGCTATTAACATTAGGGGAAGCTGAAGAAAGGGTACAGGAAATTCTCTGTACTATCTTTGCAACTCCTCTTAAGTCTAAAACTTATTTCAAAATAAAAAGTCATTATAAATTAGGTATAACTCTTTGAATACATATATAAATGAGGCATCAGCATGAGATTAATCACCAGGTAGTCTGTATTCAGGCAAAAGCAGATGATCACATATATTCCTAGCATTCTCTATCAGCTCCCAATGTAATAGGGGAGAGTGACTAGATGGGGAGATAATGCAATAGCTTATACTTTATCATACTATGAAAGCTACTGTTACTTCACCCTTAAGCTAGAGTACCTTGTGGCATTTATTCTACATATACAAGTAACCCCCACTTTTTCAAAACTTGGCTTTACACCACTTCACTTTTATGAAAGACCTACATTAGTACCTGGTTTCACTATCTGAAAGAAATCCGAAGAGGATTTTCGCTTTTACAAAAAAAACAAAAAAAGCGAAAAGTGAAAAAGTGTTCAGCATTTGGTTTGCAGTGAGCCGTGACGGAGGCAGTGTGCACCCAGAGCAGCGAGAGTGGCCCCGCCAAGCTCCTTACCCGGGAACCACACTCAGCATCTCTGCATCAAGTCGCCAGAGATTTGAACTGTCTGTGAGCATCTGTGCTTTATCTCGATTTGTTTTGTACATCTTAGGCAAGATGTATTTTAAGGGAGTTGCTTCTTTGCTTTACATCATTTCCGCTTACAAAAGGTTTCATAGGAAAGCTCTACTTTCGGATAGTGGGGGAAATCTATATCTGAAATTGTCCTTTAATCTTTCGTTCTTCAAACTTACAGATTTTTATATTGTTTTCCCAAATAAATTTAAACTCCACAATGCCTAGAGATTATGTTTTAGTTTTAGTACCTTCTCCTATTTATTTAATTATTTTTAATCGTAGCTCTAGGTCCATACTTACATACCAAGAAGGGATATGTAATCTTGCATGTGTCATGTATTAAAAATATCATTTTAATTTTCATTGTTCTATGAATTGAATTGTGTCCCCCCAAATTCATGCTGAAGTCCTAACCCCTAATGTGACTGTAGTTGGAGATGGGGCTTTTAGAGGGTAATTAAGGTTAAACGGTTAAGGTCATATGGATGGGGCCCTAATCCGATAGGATAGGTGGCCTTTATAAGAAGAGGAAGAGAGAGAGATGAAAGATGGAGGGGACTGTCCCAGACTGGAAAGGAGGCAGATGCAAGAAGAGGTGGCCTGGTGCTGAGATTATAATCTCTTTCTTGGCATTCTCCTTTACTGTGTCTCCATCTGAACCTCCAGCAATAGCAGTTCAGTCCATGACCACCTCTGAGTGCTCCCAGAGGCCCTCTGAGCCTCCATTTCCTCATGCATAAAACAGGTTAGCACAAGATGCTACCCTTGGAAGTCCAACAAAGGAAGTCGTGCGCGGCTCAGTCGCCTGATGTTCTCAGAGGGGCGGGTGTGCACACACACGACCACAGGCAGAAGCACAGCCCCCCATCTTTCTGGTTTCTGGTTTTTGGCCATGCCATGCAGCATGCAGGATCTTAGTTCCCCAACCAGGGATCGAACCCATGCTCCTGCGCCCCCTGCAGTGGAAGCACGGAGTCTTAACCACTGGACCGCCAGGAAACTCCCCCCATCTTTCTTTCTCTGCATTGACTTGGGCAGCTGGAGCAGCAGGTGATCCAAGCCATGTGGCTGAAAGGACAGGTACAGCATCAATAGGAGAGACGTTATGTTTGAGAGTCACTGCAAGCACTGTCAAGTAGGAAATTTAAAACCAACCGCAGTTCTGCCGCTGCCTCTGCTGGCCACTTACCCCCAGGGAAGTCTTCCTGACAGCGTTATCTTCTGGGGGGATTCCCTGTTTTCCTGGGAGCCTGTTCTCCTCTCTGCCAGCACGGAGGCCAGGCAGTGGAACAATGAATGGTTTTCCTTCCAGGGAAAGGTGAACTGTGAGTGTGGTGGAAACTCTGTGGGGATGTTTCCCTGGGAAGCTGGCAGCAGGTTGGGGGTGATGGATGCCTTACAGCTTCCCAGCTTAGAGTCTTCCTTTCTGTCATCTCATCCAACTTTTCTGAGGGGTTTGAGATTTTTAAAAATACAAATCTTATTTTTTTCCTCTGACCTCTAATTTTTTTTTAGGAAATTTTGTGTGTGTGTGTGTGTGTGTGTGTGTGTGTGTGTGTGTGTGTGTGGTGAAATGCACAGGACATAACATTTACCATTAGTAACATTTAATACGTTCATGAGGTTGCATGTCCATCACCTCTACCTGGTTCTGATCTCTTTTAAAGCATTATGTGCTCATTATTAAAGAGATGGGGGGAAAGTATCAATATAAAGGAAGAAGTAAAAATTACAGAAAATTCCACTCCCTGGGGATAACCATGAATAATACTAAGGTGACAGCTCCCAAACAGTGCACTGAGGCATCAGGGCACACTAACAGAAAGACCTACTAAGACACTGCGGGGATATTTTAAGTTTTGAGGGAAGCACAGCGCCATCTGTCGGGTGCTCAGCAAACTGCTGGCTCTAGCAGTCCAGTTTCCACATTAGATTATGAGGCATTCCTTCCAACAATGTCATATCTTTGTGAAGTTCGTTTTTTGGTGGTTGCTGTGATAAAAAGCAAACACCATGTGAAAATCATCGTGGCGCAGGACATGAGTGATGGTGTCCAACATGGTTCCAAGGTTTGAGAAGTTGTGCAGTGCCCCATGCACATCCATTAGTAAATAACTGTGGTTATTTAAGAATGAAATATAAATTTTTTCTTTCAATTTATGTGTACTTTTCTTAGATGACTGCAAAATAACCTTTGACTTATATAGACATAACTACTTAATCAAAGGATCTCTTTGGTATTTCTTTTGGCCTAAGTGCACCATAGAAAATTACTGACTCTAAGGGTGCTATGAACAGAGAAAGTTTGGGAACCGCTGTTCTAGGGCATCTACTTCTGGCATTTTGGTGTATGTAAACAAATGTGTATATTGTCTTCATAACTGAGCTCATATGTATACGCAGTTGTATAATGGGTACTACAATCCATCATTTTATAGTTGAAGAAGCTGAGCTCCAAAGGGGAAGTAGTCACACAGCTAACCAGGCCCCTCTTTGTCACACCCTGCTGCTTGCCTCTCTGAGACCCCCCAGATGGTGGCCCTCTATGGTTCTGACAAGTGCCAGCCTCACCAATGAACACTGGCAGGGTCTTAGGCTGCTGGCATGGAGTGGTCCCTGATTTGCTGATAAATCCAAAGTGCCCCAACCTTACCTCATTACCCACTTTGCTGATGCCTAAAAATTCATCTATGCTTTGACATAAGATTCTCATAAATAGCAGATGACTCTGGGAAAGGAAAGCCACTGAGCTATTATCAACCACTGGTACCTCCGTATGAATGAGATTTTCAGAACCTTTCCCGAGAGAAGTCTTGATAAGAAAAAAGAGGTTTCTGAGAGAAGTGGGTAAGGTGGGTGTCTCAGATGGGGTTCCCTGGAAAGACTGATTCAGAGAGCTGTGCGCAGAAAGTATTTAAGGGAGTGTTTGAAGGAGATACAAGGAACTGAGGAAGGCAGGACTGGGCAAGGGAGAAGTCAGCCTGCAGTATGTTTATAACTGAGGCCTCAGCCAACCTATGGAGCACTCTAGAGCTGAGGTGGCCCTTCAGAGTTGTCTCCAGTCGAGGCAAGCAGGCTGTGTCTTTGTATCCCAGCATTAGCCAGTCACTGTCTACGGGTCACCCCTGGAAGAACGTGTGACCTGGAGTGAGCAGCTCCCTGCAGACCAGGCAGGGCACAGTAAGGGATGCAGTTGGGAGCCATTTGTGGCCAAGAATCCCAGCAGATGGACACTAAACAAAAAGTTAGTTACAACTGTGCAAAGTGCCTTGAAGGAGAAATCTAAAGAGGTTGAGTGTGTGTAATAAGGGAGAAGAACAAATATCTTAACTTAATCTGGAAACGTGGGGGTGGGAGGTTGTGCACAGCTTCGAGGAAGACTTCCCTGGAAGAGTGACATTCAAACTGAGGCCTTTAGCTTAAAGGGTTGCACAGGTAGAGCTGGGGAAAGCAATAATGGACAGCATGTGCAAAGGTCCTGAGGCAGAAGGAACAGCCTTTAGCTGAGGTTGGGGCATGAGGGACCATCACAAATCGAGGCTGGCATGCAGCCTGGGTCAAACAGGGTAGGGGTGCAGGGAGGATGCGGGACCTTATCTCAATGGAGGCCACTGACCAGGGAGGTAGGTAATATGATCAGATCTCTCATTTCCTCTCTGGGATCATTTCCCTCCCCTCAGGCTGCCCTTTGATGATTAGACTAACCAATGTCACCTGGATGTAAGTGTGGTTTGTCCTAAGCTCCCTCTGAGCCTCTCCGGAGAGGTCCTACCCCAGACAACCCCAGGGTCTCTGTGGCAGCCAGCAGCCTCTCTCCTGGAGCTACCCAAGGCCCTGGAAAGAAGTGGCTGTCCTTGTCCTCCTCCCAACACCCCTTCCTGTCCAGATCAGACAGAGCTGCCCCCTCTAAAAAAAGCCTTGGCGGGGGAGTGAATAATCCCTTTGCCAAGCTCCCCCAGAGGAAACAAGGCGGAACGAATTAGCAGAGCTCAAAGGTCCCAGCTGGGAAACCACTCAGGGTTTCCAGGATCTGACCCCATGGCAACTCTGAGGGCACCTGAGCAATCAAGGAAACACTGGCGGCGAGTCCTCCGTCTGATGTCTCTCACCTCCGTGGGAACTTCTCCCGGAAGCCCTGGTTGGGGGTGGGGGGTTGGTGCTGAAACAAATCTGCTCACACTCCAGCCTCCCCATGTGCACAGAGGTGGCAGGCCACCCCGTGCAGAAACGACAGCATACACCACAATCCGATCAGTATTTTTAAAAACATTCCAAACAGTTCAATTAAATCTACCAATCGCTTTGACTGTGTTTCTTTCTGACTCATTAGGTTGATGCCGTTTAATCATTCCTTTAACCGAGGCAACCATTTAAATCAGCTAATGCATGGTGCAGTCCTCAACAAATCATCAGCCAAGACAGGGTGGCCTAGCGAATGACATTGATTTATTTAGCACTTCTTACATGCCAGACATTGTTCTCTGTGCTTAACAGACATTCGCCCGTTTGATCCTCACAATTCTGTCAGGCAGATAACATTATTGTCCCCTTTGTATAGATGAGGAAATTGAGGCACAGAGAAGTTCCTGGGGTCACAGTTGGTAAGTGGCAGACCTGAGATTTGAATAAGAGTGCAGTTCATGGTTTGTAACCCGGGCCCAGAGGCACCTCTGGGGCTCTGTGGAACCCGTTCAGGGCAGCAGGATGGTTACCTCTAACTGGTTCCCTCAGATCAGAGGATCTGTTTCATTGGTTTTCTCTCTAGCATAAAGATTTTTTAAAATAAAAGATTCCAAGGCTCTGAACAGATTTGCAAATCACTGGCAAGAGAGCTTTGTCTGAAGAGGCAGGAGAATTATCCTCTCTTCTCTGAAGCTCTGATTTAAAGGTCTGAATTAGAACTCAGAAATGAGCATTTAATAAACATATCAAGTGATTCTCATCTTTGGACAAATTTGGAGGAAAAAAAAGAGAGACTTGCCTTTGGGTTCCAGATCCTCCTCGTCGTCAGTGGGCCTAGTGCAAGCCTTGGGACTCAGTTCTTTGCCTGTAAAATGGGTACAATTCCTGCCCTGACTCTTTCCTAGAGCTGCGATGAGGTGCAATTAAATCAGCACCGTGCTCTACAAGGTAAGGGACTGTCACAACATCAACAATGATGTGTCCCTTCCAAGCCACAGCTGTGGGCTGGGTCTGCTCCTGAGCTTGTGATAAGGGCAAAACAAAAAGGTAGCTGGGAAGGGATGTGCTGGGGCTGGGTTTATGAAGAATCCAAATGTTGAGATTATGGAGAACACACAGGCTGGAACAGAAGGTTTTGACAAAAGCATGTGTAGACCCCGGCTAAACACCAACACTGAGGCTAAGATGTTTAAATACACCTGTGTCCCCCAAGGTGGGGCAGTCCAGGGAGGGGAAGGGAACCTGCCAAGAAGGGAGGGCATGCAGAGCGTGGGCTTGGGAGTCAGATGCCGGTTTGCAACTGGATCCCTGAGACGTACCAACTCTGTGACCTCGGGCAAGTGGCCCCGTGCCTCTGTGGCTCAGTTTCCTCATCTGTAAAATGGGAGGAACCACAGAGTGTGCCCCATGGAGCTAATCATGAGGATCAAAGGAAACGTTACCCGGGATCTGTCTGTGAGTGTCAGCACAGCAGGAACCACACTTGGGCTGCAGCTAGGCTGTGCAAGGCAAAATAATTCACCCTTCCATAGTGATTTAATCTTTGGCTTGAGCTCCCCACTCAGCTGTGGGGATGGATGCAATCTCAGTGAGACTGAGGCAACCCGCTAATGTCCCCTGGGATGAGTTTGAGTTATGGGAGCTCATATAACCCCAGGTACTGGGGGAGTTAGTGTGTCTCTGAAGCATTTGCCCCATGGGGTCCTCTGGGACATCTCTCAGTGGAGCCCTCGAAGAACAGGTATCAATCCATGAAGCATCTCCAAGACAACCCTCATTCCTGCCTTTTCCTGCCCTTGCCTGCAAGGTGCCAGGGCCCAGGGGCCATTTCTCAGGTCTGGGCCTCACCTGGGCATGGAAGCCAGGCAGATCCTGGACTTGCCACCAGCCCTTCCCTCCCAGGTCTTGCTGTCTCCTGGAGCTCTCTAGGGAAGCTCCCTCTTCAGTGGCCATGCCTGCTCTCACTCCAGACCTTGCTCCGTTTCCACTAAGCCCCTGAATCCTCTCGTTTCTTCTAAGGTCCAGAGTTGGGAGGTGGTCCAAGCCAGGCAAGCTCCTTGTTTCCACTCACCATCTGTCCCATCCCTCATCCTAACCACATGGGCCCAGTGTCTTGAATGCAGAGCACAGAGTGAACTCCTGGGAGAAAAAAATGATGTCTCAGACAAGCGCATCCCACCTCATTTGCTGAGACCATGACCATTCCCTAGCAGAGGAATGTAATGCTGTGGGGACGTGGCCCCAGCAGAGTTTGAGCAGGGCTGGAAGGATGGGTTGTCTGTCTCCAGAAAAACATCTTAAAGAAGAAACTGGTGAGCAGGGACCAGATGCTGGAAATGGAAGGAGAGCTGGGGGGATTCAAAGTTGCCCACTGTGAATGTGCCTGGGACATCTGGGTATGGACTGTTGGAAAGAGCTTCTGGTGCTTTGTGAGGGAGATGGGGCTGGACAGGAGCAGGCAGAGGAAATCCCGACTAGGTGCACAGCACAGCCCCCCAAACACACACACACACACACACACACACACACACACACACACTCCTCAAAGTGCTCAGGCCTCTGGGGCTGCCTGGGGCCACAACTGGTCTTTCTTCAGCCCCAGACTTCCAAGTAGCACCCCTAAAGGAGAAACAAAGTAAGTTCATATTCCCTCCCTGTGCACAGCGGTTGCTTTGATGGCTGAAGAGAGGGCGAAAGGAAGGGAGTAGAAGGACAAGAAAATGGAACTGAGGTCAATCGGGCTCCTCTATCCAGGACCCCTCCCCCTCACCACTGTTCCAAAATGTTTTACAGCTCGTGCTCCCATTACACCCTTGAAATTGCCCTGCAACATCTTGTGGTTCTCCCACGCTAGCATGCTGTCCCAGCACCCCAGGTGAATTCAGAGAAGTGACAGAAGGTGTGGGCAAGGGCAAGATCACAAGGCTATTAGATATCCAACTCCAAGGAGGACCTTCCTTCCCTCTGACCACACTTGTTCTGGAGGAGAAGGGAAGCTCTGGCTTGGCTGAGTATCCTCGCCCACTCTCTCCCTTTGCCCACGAAGATGCTGCTGGAGAGGCTCCAGGGGCTGTGGAACCCTGGGATCCAGTCCCAGCTTAGCCACCAGCTCAGTGGCCCTTCCCGTCTCTGAGTCTCCATGTAGAAAATGAGACGGCCAGGATGGAGATCCGCAGCCCTTCCAGGACCGAGATTCTAAATCACCACCTGCTGCAGCCAGATGTCATCACTGAAAGCAGACAGGGAGCCTGCTTTGATCTTCCAAGGCGGGGCAGGACAGGCTCTCAGAGCTACGCCAAGGGTGTGGCTGGTGGAGCCAGGAAGACAAGCTGGTGGGGAGACCGTGCACATGGGAGCATTCCAGGTGCCTGGCACCCCAGACGTTCACACCAGCTCCTGGGCACGGGTCTGTGACAGGATGGAGAAGGGGTAAAAGCTAAGAATCCCCAGGACATGGTTCAGTCAAGGGCTCAGAAGTGGATCAGCTGTGCCTCTGTGACCAGACAAGCCTCTGGGCTGGAGGTGGGTGGGGAGGGGCTGGGCGGGAGTGCAAAGAGCCTGGGTGGGCACGTGCTTGTGGTTCGTGGGCACCTAGAAGTGCTGGGTGTCCAGGGAGGGCACGTACACACACACGCACACGCATGCATGCACACACACGTCTGTGTATGTGTGTCTTCAGGTTTCACAGTCAACAGAAGCCTTTCCAGGAAAGGCAGAGGCAGAGTTGAGACAGGCTCCAACCCAAGGTGAGGGTTCAGCTGGGGCCTCCAGGACCGCCAGACTGGCTGCTAAATCATTAAAATACTTTAATACCAGGGTAAATTGGTGCAGTCCCAAGCCCCTGGAGCGTCCCCAACTCCCACCCCAACCTAATACTCCAGTCCCAGGACTAAAGACTTCCCATAGGTCTGCAGCCAAAGGGTGAGCACTGGACTCAGCAGGGACGGACGCCGGGAACCCGCTCCAGTGCCCCGTCTGGCATCCCCACCGACCGATCGGCCCGTTTGTCACTGGTGATCACGTATGTGGACTAGTCTCCCCGCTCCCACCCCGGCTCCCCTCCCATCTCAGCTGTCCCCTTCTTTGCTTTCATCACATCCCTCTTAGCTGCAGTAGGAATTCTGGGTTTAGGAGAGAGGGTTCAGATGGCTGCGCGTTCCCGCCTTGAGACCTGGGGTCCCAATGCCAAGGCCAGACACTCAGGAACTGCTCCAGAGGCTGCAGCTGGGCTGAGGGGCAGACAGAGGCGTCTCCCACACTCGGGCCACCTGCCCCCCACACCCCCTCACCCAACAGCCCGTGAGCTCCGGGCCCCTCCAGCCAGCCTTCTGATGAGTATTCCACACCAGCTCAGCCCCCAGAAGCAGCAAGGCAGCCCCTCCCTATGGCTGTGTGCTGACAACCAGGAAAGGGTTTTAATCTCAGAAACAGTCAAGGTGGGGAAGAGGAATGAGGGGCGGCCGGAGGGCCATATGGAACCTGTTTCAGGAGCTGGGTCAGAGCCCAGCTACACCTCCATGCTCTGGGGCACCAGGCCAGCTCTTGGCTTTGCCTGCCCAGCTCCAGCCAGAGAGGGGAAGGAGCGTGGGAGAACAGACAGGCTGGCCATGAGGGGACAGGCGCGCTACGTGGGTTCACAGGGCTGTGCCCTGGGGGTGATGACACCCTGGCTGGCTGCCCGTGGCTGGATGGGGGGCTGGCTTTTGAAGGCCTGAAAGCTCGACCACATGCTAGGTTCACAGGGATCAACAGAGTGGCATTTCGGGTCTCCTCGAGGCAGTCACAGGGGCTTGTCTGGGAACGTCACCCCTGCTCAGCCTGCCATTTCCTCGGCCCAGCTCCTTGTAGAGATGCTTCCGGAAACCCCCGACGGCACCATTTCGTCTCCACTTTGGCTCCCCTGCCTGCGCCCACAGCCAATCCTGTGTCTCTTGGTCTACCCGGCGAAAACCCAGTCCCACGACCGGGTGTTGGGCCCACGCGATGCCAAGTGGCTGGGGGGACGTTATATGTATTTGACCACACTGCTTGGACCTCAGCCTCACCACACTGATCTCGGGGCTGGTCCGGATTTGGGATTGACCTTGCTGGATTTGGGACCGACCTCACCAGATTTCCAGCTCACCACCTCAGTACTCGTGAAGCCTGCCTGAACTTCTGTCTAGACTCCCAGGACTTCAGGATGAACCGATCAAGCTTCCGATTGATTTTGCAGAAGTCGAGACAAAACCCGGCCTAAAGCAGCGTGGCCTGAGCTTCCCAAATTTTCAACGCACCTGACTGGATTTCTGACTGGTTTGACTGAAAAGTTTTAACCGACTTTACTGACAGTTATTTGAAAAGCTGAACTTCTCCGGCGTTTGACTGAGCTCTCGGGATTCTCTTACCCTGAACTGGCCAGGTGATGGGGATACTCTCCGAACCAGACCAAGTAACAGGAAATCGTGCAGGCAGCCGGCTGAGCCATCTGCAGCCCACCCCGCCTCACACCCACGTCTCACCCGGAGCCAGCCCATCTCGTCTGAAGAGGGAACATGACAAGAGGTGCCCTTGGTCCATTATCCCCCCTCTGGAAACTCCTAACAATCTAGCGCCTGTCTCTTTACTGATGCTTCCATCAACCGTTCTCTGCCGTCTTCTCCTTGTTTCCGACATTGCCCCGGCTCTTGGAACTGGGCATCAGCAGTTCTAGGAAATGACGCTCTGGAGTCAGTCTGATCTGAGCTCCCATGTCCTACTAAGAAGTCATATAAAACAGAGCTCGAAACCGAGGGCTCCGGGTCAGCCTGCCCGGGCTCAGGGCTCAGCTCTGCCGGTTCTAGCGGTGCCATCCTGGGACATGTTCATAACCTTTTCTGGAGTTTGGTTTCTTCAGCTCCCAAAGGAATTGGCCAGTCATTTGTTATGGCGTGGCTCTATATTCTTTGGGGAGCATTGAATAGCCAAGGCCCTCCCAGCTGCCCCCAACCCCCAGCCCAATACCAAGCAAGCCGTGGACGTTTTCAAACCCTCCAGGCATGTCAGAACCACAGGGCTAGTTCCGCTTTTTGGGACCTTTGTCCATCTACTCACATCTGGTCTGATTTTACCATGAGAACTTCCTGGGTTTCTTTACTGACACTTTAATGGGAACTAGATTTGCAAAGCGTCCCCCAGTCCACAGGGTGTGTCGGTAATTGCCAGGCTGTGGGCTGTGAGGTGTGGACAGTGACAGCAGAAAAATTGGGCCCTGTTCCTGACCGTGAGCGATGCCAGTGGCAGCACTGGTTTTCTTGTCTCTCCAGGGTGGGAGAGGAGGCAGGCACTTGGGGAGGCGTGCAGACAATAATATTCATTCCTCACTCTAAGGGAAGTTCTTCTTTCACAGGGAGAGTGGGTGAGAGGTGTTGTGGGCTGCCCTGTTCAGTAGTCTCAGGCTTGTGTCCCTGTGTGCCTCTATTTGTGTTCCATCCAGACAGATGCCTCTACTCCCCTTCATTCCCACTCTTCCTTGCCTTTGCACAGGCTGCTCTCTTCCTCATTTGTTCTCCTCCTCCTTTATACACTCATTCAGCATTCATTGACCATCTTCTATATGTTCAACGTGATTCAGAAGCTAGAGGCACAAAGACACAAGCCCAGTCCTCAGTGGCTCACGGTGGCAGAGACATGCAAAGTACCAAAGGATCATAGGCCTGAACACCTAGGCCAACGGGGGCAGGACAGGGGAGAGAATCAGGAAAGACCTCCCTCCTACGGGAGGGAGCGTCTAACTAGACTCTGTCTTGCCTACTCATCCTTCAACACCCTGCTCAAGTAGCACCTCTTGTCCGAAGGGCTCCCAAATCCCCACAAGCAGAATAAATGTCTCTCTCTCCAAAACTCCCTTGGCTTTGCACATAAAAGAGAAAGCAGCGACCATCACATTGTTTATGCCAATTCTCCCCACCCTGCCCTGGACCACAAACTCCCTGAGGACAGAACTGGATTTGCTTTTGCATTGCCAGCGCCCTATAGAAGTTTAATAAATGTTTGTTCAGAGTAAGTCTGTGTATCTACATGTATTGTATCCACAAGTGTATGCATGTATGTATGTGACCACACATCTGAGAGCAGGGCAAGGTAGTCACAGGGGTGGAGGGAGTTCTTGGGTCTCATTCTTGAACGTATCTGCTTCATTAAGATCTCTCAGCTACTCCCCATGACTCCCTCCTCTCCATGTGGACAAGAAAGATAGAGAGCTCCCTCCCTGGTGTTTACAAGTTGAAAGATTGATTCCCAGGGGAGGATGAGGGGGGTAGGACTGGGAGACACTGATGCACCAACCTCCTCAGCCAGCAGCCAGGCCTTGGGGAGCCCACAAAGGGACAACTGGCCCACCTTAGCCAAAGGGACCCACCTCTTGACTTCCTACCCCTCTGCTCCCAGAAAAGGCCTCCACTGCTCCAACCCACAACTGAAGCTTGGTGGGAGGGTCCCAAGGGGCCTTAGTGTCCTGACCATTGAACATTCTGAACAGAGACTTAAGGCTGGATCATAGGTTAACTCCCATGTAGAAACTCATATCCCAGCTGAGCCCTTCCCCACCTGGGGGGAGGTCAGTTGTATGAATTGTCTAGTCCAAGCTGGGCCGCAACCTGACAGGCTCAGAAGGCAGGGAGAAGGTCCCCCAGGTACAGAAACCCCACAGGCTGCCCAAAGTACCCCGCTGCCTGGGTCTGATGGTAATGGTCCTCGCATCTATGTGGGCCTTTGTAATTTCCAAGGAACCTTCCATACATTGTCCATCGGATTAACATTTGTTGAGACTTTACCTTATGCCCAAAATTGCGCTTTGCTAATAATAACATGAATGGGTGCTGTGCTAAAGCCTTTCACACGTATCACTGTTTGGTCCTCACACTGACCCCTCTGTAAAGATGAAGACAAGGAGACTCACTTTATCCATTTCTCAAGGACACACAGTGCTAAACAGTAGAACCAGGGTTTGAATTCACCTGTCTCAAGTGACTCAGACCCCCCCCCACTCCCGCACTCCCCCATCTCTAGCCTTTTCACCTCCCCCCAGTAACACTGGACAACCTGGAGCAGGTATCAATGTCCCATCTTAAAGATGAGAAAACTGACCCTTGGTGGGTTTAGGGGACTTTCCAGAGATCTCCCAGAAGGCTGGGCCGGAGCGCCAACCTGGCTCCAACGTCCCCACTGCCCGCAAGAGAACACTTATCCCAACACTGCCCTCACATCCAAGCCCACCTCTAGTGCCCACTCTGCTTGGCTTTGCCCCACACCCAGTCTCCCTCCCAGACCCTGTTGCGCAGGATGGCTTGACAGGCAGGAGACAGGCTCCCAGGAACGAGGATGTCACCCACCACGACTGGCTCATGAGCCATCAGCATTGGTGGCCAGATGGGCTCCAGAGCAGCCACCCGCCACGTGCTGGCCCTGCGGGCTCCTCCCCCCACAGGCTCCCTCCTCCAGGGCGGGGATGACCAGTCTTCCTGGGGGCGGAGGCACAGAAACACTCTTTCTGCAAGTTCTTGCCTAATCCCCACCCGCCCAGCCAAGGGCTTTGGGCTCCATGACAAGGTCAATAGTTGCCCAAATATCATCAGATCGGATCTATTTTCAGTTTTCAGATTGGCCAACACCAACCGGCCTATTTCTCATCCATCTGTTCCCACTAAAATGCTCATGTCTCTCACTCAGAGCTAAGGACCCTCCCCGTGTTTTGAGACCTGCTCAGGGGGTAAACTGCCCCCTAGAGCAGGGTGCAAAGTTCCAGGAGGCAAACACGAGGCAGGGTTTCCAGATCCCTGAATTCCACCCCCAAATCATAAGAGGGTCAGGTGAGTCCCAGGGAACCCCCAAGTCCATGGGCCCTTGCCCCTTGTCCACCTGGGGGGATCCCATCGTCCAGCCTAGTCCCATAGAGGTCACCTTCTCTTGGGGCCTGGAAGTTTGAAAACTCTAACTATTCAGAAACTTGACAAGTATAGAAGAAAAACAGTTGCAGTGAGACTTGAGTTCAAGCCCCAACTCTGGCCACTCATAGTGTGGCTTTGGGCAAGTTTTTTCTTGTCCCCCAATTTGTGCCCATAATTATTTTGATTACTTCACGGGTCACATAGGGCTTTACCAAACAAACAGCCACTAATTAAATGGGCTCTGGGCACCTGTTTACCCACTGTTTTAATGAGAGGGCAGGACTTGGACTCTCAATATAATTCTAGCTTTGGAAATGGTCACATTCTTCAACATGACCAATCTAGGAAAATCCTTCTGATGAGAAAGTTTTTGTTTTCAAGGCACTATTCTATCATTCCATCTACCCTCACGTTATCTCTGACAACACATGGAGTTAATTATCCGTGTGCTACTTAGAGGAACAATCAGACGAAGAAGAGATCTGCCATTTACGGAGCACTTACTATGTGCCAGACCCCCTTCTAAGTGTGTTCTCTATGTACTAACGCACGTAATCCTCCATCCAGCCTATAAGACAGGTGTTGTGGTTATGCCCCCTCCATTTTAAAGATGAAGAACATGAGGCTCAGAGAAGTAACACAACGTGCCAAGTTCGTGTGGGTAAAAAGCAGCAGGCCAGGCTTTGAAGCTGGGCGGCTGTCCCCAGAGCACTCATGTTTAATGACCGTGCCACATGGTCACAGCGAGATGAAAGAGGCCCAGCCCAAAGGGAAGATAGGGCTTGTCCATAAATTTTTCTAATGCACGTTGGGGAAGTGATAAGTGACCAGAGGGAAACAGATAATGTCCCCTGGGAGTTCAGAGAAGGGGAACATTGCTTCCAGCTGGAAGGAGAGGGAGGTTTTATGAAGGAGGTGACATTTTAGCCGAGGCTTGAAGGGCAGGTAGGATTTAGAACCGTGGAGATTTGGGGAGAGGGAGCAGTAGGGTTCGAGTTTAGGAAGAGCTGCTCTGCCAGGGAGCAACAGACAGCAAGGAAAGCAGCAGATCAGAGAAGAGAACATCAGCCAAGTTGCGGTGGGTTGTAAACGCCCTTCTTACACTGAATGAAGACAATGAGAGGCAAAGGTGTTTGGGATGGGAGAGACATGGTCAGGACTGAGCTTTGGGAATTGTGTGCAGGCAACAGAAGCCGGGAGGGGGAGAGCCTGGAAGCAGGAACAGCATGTACACTCAGGGCTCTGGCAGGAGACAGTGCAATTCAGGGGGCTCAATCCATGGGTGAATAAGCCCACTGCTCAGGGAGGGGTGGGTGGGAGCAATGAGGGATGAAAAGGCCCCCAGAGATGGGCAGCAGCGGGAAGCCTTTACCACGGTTAAGCTAGGTCTGCCGGGCGAGGGCAAGAAACTACATCACTGGCCCTGGTAAGAGCCGGAGGTGCAGACCTTAGAAATGCAATCATGGCCAGAAACTTGGCCCCAGGAAGGACTGGAGCAAGAAGAACCCATCCTCAGATCTCCTCCTGGGGCTCTCCATGGGCAGAAGCCAGAGCCGCTGGCAAGACAGTCCCCATGCAGGAGACTGCAGGGGTTGGTTTCCGGGGACACGGAGCAGGACAGAGAAGGATGGAGAGAAGATTGGGGTGCAGGGGGAGACAAAGAGAGGAGACGCACCAGGCCAGATCAGATTTAGAAGCTGTTGTCATGATTTGGGAAAGAGACACTGAGAGACTGAACCAGGGCAGTTGCAGAGAAAAACGCAGTGTTGGGGACAGATGTAGGGGAGTTTAAGGAAGTAAGACCAGCAGGATTTGGCGAGCAATTATCTGCAAGGCAAAGAAGAGCTTAGGTACCTGCTACATGCCAGGTGTACATGCTGCCAACTTTCTATATGAATGGGGGAAAAAACACACAATGATCTGTTCTGGCATGTTGTTAATGAAACACTTGAAATCAACCCATGGTGATGAATGATACACCAGACAGGTTATCACGGAAGGGCCAGGACAGCAGGCTCTCCTCCGCGCTGTGGTCACAATCACCTTGCACATATCCCTGTGCCTTGGCTTCTTGGGTGAATTACCGTCCCCATTCTGCAGAGGAGGGAACTGAGGCCCCGGAAATTCCAGTGGTTTGGAGAAGATCACAAAGCAAGACTGCCACAGGGCTGAAATTAGAAGCTGCCACAGTCTCCACCCCCGCATCGGTCCCCACCACCTGTCCAGCTGGTGTGTCACAGAAGATAACAGTCAGCCCAGTCCAGCGAGGACTGGGGAAATCAGGGCACTTCTATCACCCTCTGCCTGCGATGGGCTTCGCCCCCTCCACACCCACCCTCTCTTTACCCAGCTCCTTTGCATCCAGGGCATCAAGACCCTTGCCTTGGAAAAGACATGGGAACTAACCAAAGATGGTGCCTGGCCAGGCATCCCGAGAATGAACTCCCGGCTCTGGGTTTCTGTGGCGTTGTCGCCATTCAACAGGTAAGCGGGGTTGCGGAGTGCAATGACGGACTGGGAAGGAAAGATACCACTCAAACCCTGTAAAGCAGCTTCATTATCCTGCTGCATATCTTTGGCAATTCCTCAAGTCTGGCTCGTTTTATGTCTAATTACATATCGCCGTGCATATCCCCTGTATGTTATGTTTCACATAATAAATACACAGAGAGTTGTTCTCTTTTTCCATTAGCCCCTGCCCAGAAATGAACCAATTTCTGGTGAGTGCTTATGCAATAAAGAAGCAGTTGTTTCAGACACTGTGACACTTCATAACTGAATTTTTTATGGGCTCCCGTCGCTCTGATTCAGAGGGCTTGAGAGAGAGACCTGGGTTTTCCGCCTCCTGTTTCTGCTCTGGAAGCAAAGGCCACTTGTCAGGAGCAATGTCCTGGGATGGCTGGAAACCCAGCCAGCGCCTCCGTCTGGGGAGACAAAGGACTGTCGGGCTATTGCAGGGAGACATGCTGACTTCTGGAGACGAGGCTTGGCTGCAAGGGCTTTCCCATAGCTGCAGTGTCACAAGAAATGCCAGCGTCTCCTGCGTATTGATCAGTCACGGGGTACCTCATCCAACAATCAGTCGACATACATTTATTAAGCACTTTCTATATACCCAGGTCTGTTCTAGATGCTGAGTTGGAGAGGGAAGGGGTAGAGCGTGGGGAGGAGAATACCAGAGAGTAGAGATGTGGTTATGAGAGCAGGATTTGGAATTGGACAACCTGGGTTCAAGGCCAGGCTCCACTGCTGACCAGCTGTGGGATGTTTGACGAGTCACTGAAAACCTCTCCGAACCCGTTTACACATCCATTACATGGGGATGCCAAGCTATGGCCTCATGGGGCTGTCGTGAGAATTAAATGAGATCATTCAAGTCAAAGGGCTCCCTGTGTCTGTGGCCCAGAGTGTGTGCCCAGAGACGGATCATTATTGTAATCAGTAATTATTATCTTTATTCTCATATCATCTACAATGGGGTTGGACAGTGGCGGGTTGCAAACACAAAAGAAGTAGAAGACTTGGCTCTGAAATTCACAGTCCTGGGTTGAAGCCCAGCTCATGGCTGGCTGAGAAGGAGAGCCCTGTGGCACACCGGGGACAATGGGGAAACAATTTGGTCGTGGGCTGGAACGAACTGTCATCAGTACAGAAGGGCTGGGCTGCTGTGGGCTGGAGCCCATGAGGACAACAAGACCTGGGAAAAGGATAAAAGCGGAGCATGGCCAGAAGTGGGAAGAAAGAGCACAATGCTTTGTGAGAGCATAAAACCTCTGATCATCAGGCCTCAAATGCCTATCGAGCATCTACTGCCGTGAGTGCTTAGTAAGCGCCAGGTAGCCTTCGAGGCATGGGGACACAGAGCTCCCTAGTGGGATCACGACCGACCACACCCGGGAAACTGCAGGACAGTGACCTCTATGTTAAGTAAGGCCTTGCAGTGCAGGGGGGCAGGATGCGTCATGGTCAGGATCAGGAAAGGGGCAGAAGGGTGGCAACCTTCGACCTGGCCCACTTGACTACTGATGAGAATGTGCATTGGGGGAAGAAGGAGGTCAGGAGGGGCAGATATTCCAAACTAAATGGCCCTTCCAACTTTGGGCCCAACAGCCCTGATGTCACCCCTAATACCGTGACCCCACTGAATGTTAGTTTCATGAGGGCAAGGACTTTGCCTGCCATGCCTGGACATAAGCTGGCACATCACAGATGCTCAAAAAATATGTATTGAATGGAGGAATTAATGGTAATTGAATCACGTCCTGGCCAGCGACATCTGTTTGCCCTTCCAGGTCCACTCTCTTCCTGTGTCCACCTTGCTCTCTGCCCAGGAGACTTATGGGCATGAACCACCTCAGTGGGTTCCCCTGCCGTCTGGGCCAGTGGGGAGCCCAGGTAGGAGACTGGAGGGAGGGAGGACAATGAGATCCACGCACTTGTCTACATCACTACAGAATCCCCTCTGCTGGCTGGGGCCCTCCACAGAAGTTCCTCTATTACACAAACCATGATCTCTCCTGGGTGCTGGCAACCGCTCCCTCTTATCAGCAAGCCTAGGGATGGTAACCCAGGTTCCTGCACCATCCATGGTGGTTCCCCTTCACCCTGGCCACACCTCTGTAAATATCTCTTTGTAAATTAAACCTCCTTGAATTCTCCTTATTTGTGTGCCATCTGTTCCTTTTTGAGACTCTGACATAATTCCCAAATTTCAATTTCTTGCAGCAAAGTTCCAATATAGTGCTCTCTTTTTCATCTCAATTCTAGCAGTTTGGTGGAAGATGTAGGTGTCTGATGGACTCTTGACCAAGAATAGCCTCCCTAATTCAACCTTTTTTCTACTCCACAAATACTACAGAACAGAAGAGGACCCCAAAATGCAAAAGTAGAACCTGCAAAGAGAATTCAAGTGAGTGAAAGCGCTCGGCCATGCTGATTTTGAATATTTTCTTCCTTTCCCCTTTGTTCCACTGGTAGCCTCAGGGGCCAACCCCTGCCCACATAAATGGCAACAGAAATCAAAGAACATAGAAGAGGAGCTCTGAAAGGAAACTTGAGACCATCTGGACCAACCCCTCCCTCACCACCGCCTCTCCTTCTATCTCCACCCTCACCACCTCTACTGTCCCCACCACCTCCATGCCCGCCATCACCACCTCCACCATCACAACCATCAAAACCCTGCCCACCACCAACACCTCCACCACTCCCTACACCACCTCCACAACCATTACGCCCAAACTAACACCAGCACCATCCTGCCCAACACCATCACCACCGCCTTCATCCCCCCCGTCGACCACAGCTACCATCATCTCCACCACCACCACCATGTTCAGCCCTACCATATCACCTCCAGCGTTCCTAACACCCTAACTGCCCAGAAAGAAAGAATGAGGGCTGGGAAGACGTGATTTGCAAGATAGGACACTTAGTGGCTTAAATAGAACTAGAGCTCAAATCTCTTCAGTTTTCATCAAAGAAGCTGAGTCTCAAGTAAACAGCTGACTTCAACCACAATCTAAAATTTAAAACAAAAGGAAGTTTTGAAGAGGAGGACAGAATGGTATTGGAAGACAATATTTGTCTCATGTTGACTTTTTAAAAATAGACTTTACTTTCTGGAGCAGTTTTACATGCACAGCAAAATTGAGCAGAACGTACAGAGAGTTCCCAAATACCCCTGTCCCTAAATATGCAAGCCTCCCCCACCCACTATCAATTTCCCGCACCACAGAGGTACATTTGCTACAACCACTGAACCTACATGGACACATCCTTATCACCCAGGGTCCATGGTTTACATTAGGGTTCACTCTGGGTGTTGTACATCCTATGGGTTTGGACAAATGTATGATGATACATAGCCACCGTTAAGTATCAAACAGAATAGTCCTTAAAAATCCTCTGTGTCCCACCATCTATCCTTCTCTCCCCCACAACCTCTAGAAACCACTGACCCTTTTACTGTCTCCATAGTTTTGCCTTTTCCAGAATGTCATACAGTTGGAATCATACAGTAAAGTAGTATTTTCAGCTTGGCCTCTTTCACTTAGTAACATGCATTTCCATTTCCTCCATGTCGTTCATGGCTTGATAGCACATTTCTTTTTATTGCTAGATGATAGTCCACTGTGTGCATGTATCAAGAGTTTATTTATCTGTTTGCCTACAGAAGGGCATCTTGGTTGTTCCAAGTTTCGGCAATTATAAATAAAGCTGCTATAAACTATAAACATCCATGTGCAGGTTTTCATGTGGACATAAGTTTTCAATTCATTTTGGTAAATACTGAGAAATGTGATTGCTGGGTCATATGTCAAGAGTATGTTTAGTTTTGTATGAAATCGCTAAACTGTCTTCCAAAGTGGCTGCACCATTTTGCATTCCCACCAGCAACGGATGAGAGCTCCCGTTGCCTCACATCCTCACCAGCACATAGTGTTGTCAGTGCTTTTGATTTTGGCCATTCTAATGGGTGTACAGTGGTATCTAGTTGTTTTAATTTGCGATTCTCTAATGCAGTTCTCTGCGATATTGAGCATCCTTTCATATGCTTATTGGCTGTCCATATATCTTCTTTGGCAAGGTGTCTGTTCAAGTCTTTTGCCCATTTTTTAATTGGATTATTCACTTTCTTATTGTTGAGTTTTAAAAGTTCTTTGTATATTTTGGATAACAGTCCTTTATCAGATAGGTCTTTTGCAAATATTTTCTTCTAGTCTGTGAATTGTCTTCCAACTCTCTTGTCAGTCTTTCACAGAGAAGGAGTTTATAATTTTAATGAAGTTCAACTTACCCATTATTTCTTTCACAGATCTGGCCTTTAGGGTTATCTAAAAAGTCATTGCCAAACCCAAGGTCATCTAGAGTTTCACTTCTGTTATCTTCTAGGAGTTTTATAATTTTGTACTTTACATTTATATCTATGGTCCATTTTTTAAACCACATTAGTTTTTTTCAATGATTTACCATCAGATTGTCTTCAAAGGACAAAATTGGTATTAAAAACCACAGAGTCCTATATTTCAGTTATATGTTACCTAACTCTGGTGAGCTTTTGAATAACAATCACAAGTTGGTACAGTCTTCTATTTATTCAAAAAATATTCAAAATAGGCACCTCACCTGTCTATCACTGTTAATGAGGACTGGGTGGTTTGTCTTTTTTAGTTGCCCTGAACCCATATAACAACTGTGATCGTCTGCCACTCATACTGCTAAACCAGGCTCAGCCCAGCAACTCTGGGTCCTGTGAAAACAAAGAGCTACAAAGAACTCATGAGTGGGAAGCAGAAAAGTAATAGGAGTGGGGTTGACATTGCTTCGAAAATCTGTCTTGATTGCCCTTTGCCTAAAGAGATACCTGCTGATTTCTTTCAAAGGAGCACAGAAGTGAGAGCCAGGGCTCTCTGCCACCTTCTAGCCATGTGACAAAGGAAGACATTGACCCTCTTGGGGCTTTGCTGAAACCCTATGAGGAAAGATAGAGTGAACCAACTGGTTCTGCTTCTCTGGTGAATCCTGACTGATACAAGGACATTTCAGGCAAATCATCTCCATGAATGAGAATAAAGCCTGGGCCCTCTCTCTGGGGAGGACTCTCAGGTCCAGGTGTGTGTAGAAAACCCCACATTCAACCCTAAGCTGCCTTTGAAAGGCTTTGACCAGGGTCCTGTTCTGCAAAATTCTTCTGTTGACCCTGCCCAGACAACATGGACCACTCCCAGCCATTGTGTTGCCTCCCTGGACTCCAGAGTAAGAGAGGTGTAAGCGTGGGCCTCCTTCCAGAGGTAGATCTGTCACTCACTCAGGCTTGGTCCTCCCCATGGCTCTGACGAGCTGTCTGGGGCATCCTAGGAGATCTCTGTGTTGTCCCGGGTCAGGCAGGACACACTGAGATCCATCTTCCCAGAGAATGCTCTACGCTCACCGAGTCTAGGCGGTGCCAGCCATCAGGCCAAGGGCTCCAGGGGCTCAGCAGAGAACCCCAAGGGCTTGGGGAAAGCAAGAGAAATGTTCATGGTACATGGGGGAGCAACGTCACATTCAGATCTCAGGGAGATTGGGGAGCACCAGGAGCTGAGCGGGCACATACTCCCCGGAGTCACTGCTGCCCACCTGAGTGCCCTCAGCAGGGAAGGAAGGTGACTAAGAGCCTGACAGCCAGGGCTGGGCTCGGCATCCCACCTGGCTCTGGACCTGACACACTGATCACAGTGTATCCACATTGGGCTCGGCAGCCAGGACCTGCTACATGCCAGGCACCTTGCTAATCCCCTTGCGTGAATTTGTAGCAGGCACCAATCTCACACAGTCCATAATTCAAGTGGGTAAGAAATACTTTCATTATTTTCTATGACTCAGCCTTATTTTCATTTCGAATCCCCATGCCAGTGGCAGCCAAATCTTAATCTCAGACAACTCAAATTTCATGCCATTTTGCCCAGGAAGATGTCCTAGTTCCCATGGGTGAGAGTGGGGTCATCATTAGAGACAAGAAGACATCAAGTGAGACCACGATGTCATGAGTCCACCTGGTCACCGCGGAGGTACCCTGTGATCCTGTCTGCATGATCCCTCCAATCTGGGAGGGGATGCAGGGTGGGGTGGGGTGTCTCTCCACTTCTTCTGAGCCACGGTTACACCTGGGACCCATCTGCTGCTTCCACATCCTGATGGGGCAGGAGAACTCACAACGGGGCTGTTTAAGGCCATGACCTTGTCACGCTGCACAGTCCTTTCCTTTCTCTTGCCCTCGTTGCCTCCCCAGGAGGGAAGCCTAGGTCCCCTCTGCTCCCAGATCCCAAACCTCAAGTGGAGCCGTGGCCCTTCCCCAGGACCCAGCCTCGACTCACCGCTCCACCTCCTCCACCCCGCCCAGCCATCCTCCTTTTCCTCCCCATCAGGGAGTGGTTTTCTAGTTGGTGGCGTAGGGTTGCTCTTACTCACTCAGGATGTTTTTTTCCTAAATCTTTTCAGTTTCCCCTACAGCCAAGGCTTTGCACACAAACGTCCGGAAGAGACTCGTTCTATTTCCCTTTGCCTCCTTCTGTCACATCCTTTCCCTGAGGCAATGAGCACAGAAGAGCCTGGCTGCAGGAATGGGAGAAGGGTGGGGAAGGGAGGAAATACAGTGGGGAAAAAATACCAGTCCATTTTTCAAAGTGCTATGGGGCAGCTGGTAGGTCATTAAACCGCAACAACGTTGTGATGTAAATATCAATACTACCATTATGCCCACTTTATAGATGAGGAAACCAAGGCTTAGAAAGAATAGGGGACGTGCCCAAGGTCATCTGAACCCCGGCGCTTTGCCTGGCCGGTGCCCCTAACCCCAAGGCCATACTTCCTGCCTGCCATCTGCTCTCCTGCCTCCCTGAGGCTTCCCAGGGGTGTGTGGGCAGCAGGAGAAGGGCCTGCAGGATGTCTGGGTCTCCCCAGCTCCTGCTGTGTCCTGCAGGTCCCGAGGGGGAGGTTCAGAGCCCAGCCCACAGGCACTAACACACCATTTTTCTTAAGGAGCAGATGTCTGATCTGACTGGGGCTTCCTGCCTGGTTCACAGCCAGTAATCAATAAGACAAATATTGGCTACCATTGTTTGTAATCTCCTTTGAGCCTCGCAACAACCTAGTGAGAAAGCTATTCTGACATTCTGTTGACAGAGGTTAAATTACTCGCCCAGGTCACAGGCAGGATGGCTGCGCTGAACCCTAGCTCCCTGGCGGAGCTGTGTCTACCACCCCAGCAGCACCCAAAGACGGACCACTCGGGGTCATCCTTCCCCATGATAAGGCCACCAAGCTGCCCCCCTCAGTAGCCCTGGGTAAGGGAGGGTCATCTCCCCGCATCCCACACCCCCCATCTGGGGATTCCCTCTTTGGAAGCCTTTGCTTTCCGTGGCCTTCCAGCAAGGCCAGACCCTTGGAAATGGGACTGTTGGTCCCCTGGGTCAGGGACAGTCCCCTTCAGGCCTAAGGGAGGATCCTCCCGCCCAACCTGCCGGGAGCCCTGGGCACTTTGCAGACTGACCTGAGGCTCATTCCTCCCCCTCCCAACCCGCCTGTGACTACAGAATAATCAGGCGGCAGGCTCTGCCAGGGGAGACTTGGCAGCAATGGGGCTTGGGGGTTGGGGAGGTGGAGGGGGGCACTGCCACCAACCCCTCTCAGACATCCCAGCGGGCCTCCCGTGTGCTCCTGACAGGGCTTCCTGGTCACCGTGGGTGCTCGGAGAACCTGGAGTCTGGAGCTGCCCCTGGCCACAGCTGTGAGAAGACCCTGCCTCCTTCTCTTCCTCCTCCTCCTCCTCCTCCTCCTCCTCCTCCTCCTCCTCCTCCTCTTCAGGCTCCAGCCTCTCATCAGGCCAGACTTTAGGAGCTGGTACTCTGGCAAAGCCCTCCCAGGCCTGGGGGAATGAAGATAAAGAGGAACTGAAACCTCTCCCATCCCCTAATCCCTCTCCTTTTCTACCAAACTCTCCCAGAGAAGGCTTTGGCCCTCCCAACCCACACTGCTGCTCAACTGGGAGGGAGATCTCCTAAGGCCTTTCAGAGCTGAGGTCCCTGTCCCAGCTGCAACCCCTCCCGCCTCCTGCCACTCATCTCCCCCACCCACGTTGCCCATCATGCCCAGGCCAGCCTTCCCCAGAGGACAGAGGACGGCCCTACCCAGCTCCGCCATGCGGGCTGCTCCCAGCCCTCCCTGCAAAGCACCAGTCCCAGATCAGTTCCTCACGGGCCACAGGGCCAGGCAGTGGGCTGGAAGGGAGCTCTGCCGGCCAGCGGAGCTCCCCAGTGGCATCTGTGACTCCGCTCCAGCCCTCCGTTGCCAGGTCTTCTGATTTTTCAAGAGAAGCTAGAAATCTAGATTTGTTTGTAAAAGATTCTCCAATGTAAGTGCCAACTGATAACTCAAAATGAAAATAAAATGAACAAAAAAATTACCGGGTGGGCCTATTAAAAAAAAATTTTTGTGCCACAGGCTACTTACCAGTGGAGAACCTGGGGGGGGGGGACCCTCAATACTGCTGAACCCATAGCTTGACCCAAGCACCAGCAGGACCCTTTTGTCCCTCACAAGGGCTTGAGCCACTTCTCTTCCAGAAAGCTCAGTGGACTCTGGGAGTGGGGCCTTCCTCCATCCCTCTCCCATGCACCCCACACACCCCTGTGTCTTACCCCTTGTGAGGCAATGGCTTCCCTTGGCAGAAGAGGAAGGCATGCTGCTTTCCCACCTGCTGGGGGAACCAGCTAGGGGGACACAGATCCTGCCACCATCCTTGTCTATCCACAGAGTCCAGGGTGGGATGAGAACCCATGGCTGGGGGGTTGTGGGTCTACCCGTCTCCCCACTGCGCACACGGGGCCACCGGGACATCAGTCCCTGACCTGGTCAGCTACCGGAGAGGCTTCCCCATAGGCTGGGGAGCCATATAAGGAGCCACGTTGCGGAAGTGGGGGTTACAATCCAGCCCAGCCCCACCCTGACACATAGAATTCTGTGCATCCACCGTAAGCTGGGTGGCCAGCCCCGCCACTGCGGGTCCCCAAGCTGGCTGTCACCACCCCCACACCGCACGCTGGCTGGACAGCAGTCGGAAGGGTCAAGCACTGACCACCAGCCCAGCCCATCTAAGGCCCCAGGAGAGCCCCTTGCAGGCGCACTGGGGTCCTGGCACAAAGGATGTTTGTCCATATCCAGGCAGCCTGGCAGCTCGGGTGTGACGTGAACACAGGGCAGGTCCCTGCAGTTCCTTATATAAACCGAAAAACTGCCGACTGGGCGATAGAGCTTTTTCAGCGAAAGCAGGGCTAAAGCTTGCCGCTGATAAGCAAACACTTTGTGCTGAGAGTCTAGATCCTTACAAACAAGATCCTCAGAGGGAAGATACTTACAGATACTACGGAGAACAAGCAGATTTTAAGCACTCTGACCCAATAAAAAAGGCTCAATTACCTTCTTTTTTTTTTTTTAATTGGGGTACGGTTGTTTTACAATGTTGTGTTAGTTTCTACTGTACAGCAAAGTGGAGTTCCCTGTACTATACAGCAGGTTCTCATTAGTTATCTGTTTTATATATATTAGTATATATATGTCAATCCCAATCTCCTACTTCATCCCACCCACCCCCTTCCCCCCTTGGTGTCCATACGTTTGTTCTCTACATCTGTGTCTCTATTTCTGCCTTGCAAACCGGTTCATCAGTACCATTTTTCTAGATTCCACATATATGCATTAATGTACGATATTTGTTTTTCTCTTTCTGACTTACTTCACTCTGTATAACGGTCTCTAGGTCCATCCAGTTCTCTACAAATGACCCAATTTCGTTCCTTTTTATGGCTGAGTAATATTCCACTGTATGTATGTACATCTTCTTCAATCACCTTCTGATGATATTTTTAAGATGAGAATGGCAGCCATTCTCTACTTCTGACTCACATCCTTCAGACTCTGAGTCTCTTGCTCGAATATGTCATTCAGTGTATTTTCTTTTCTACAGGACATTCTCTAATTCAGACTGACCTTCCTTTCTGTTAGTCAGTCAACAAATATTTCGGGAGCCTGTCCAAATGGCCAACCAGGGAGAGGTTTGTTGACCTACTCACCCCTAGCCCGGGGCCTACTTTGCAGAGACTTCCTGCCAGTCACCTGCTGAGAAGACACATGTAGTTTTGGAGCCTGCAGGCCTCCACCTTCTGCAGCCCCAGAAAGCTCCAGAATCCCAACCCTCCAGCCAAGAGAGGCAGCTAGGAAGTGGTTCATGAGAACCTGATAGCTGTGCGGCTGACATCTGGGAGCGGCCATCCGGGTGCAGGGCACCACTCGATCCCCGGCCCAGCCCCTGATGAGGCCAGGGCTGCCACCTCCTCCCTTGACCAGCCTTTGGCTGGTCTGGTCACACACCCACCCCCTGCCTTGGCCCCTCTCACATCTTTATGTCCCGGGAGCTTTCTTTCCATTTGGGCCTAAAACGCACTAAAGAGCCCCCCATCCCTTGCAGCGCCGAGCTCTGACGCTGATTTGGCAAGGCAAGAGGCGATCTGGAGTTTGTCTGCTCCTGAGGACCAGCCTCCATTCCCCAAGGCTTTATTACGGGCCTCCAGACCAGACTTTAGGCATCTGGAAGAGCTGCCTCCTGGAGTGGTTAGCAGGGGCACACCTATCTGAGGAATCACAGGAAGCAACAGGAATAGACTCAGGGGCCTTGATCAGGGGAGGGGGTCACTTGGTACCCAAACGGCTAAGGCCCAGTATGGCTGGCCTGCAGCCAGATGGAAGAGCTGCAGCCGAGATGCTCACTGGGCCTGCAACATCTTGAGCCCTCTCTGAGCCGTGGCTTCCTTATCTTTAAATGGGATAAAGTCTGGAGCAGTGGGGTAGACTTAGGCGGTAGAGCCAGACAGGCCTGGATTCAAACTCCAGTTTTGAGGCATGATCTTGCGTGAGTTCCTTAACCTATCCGAACCACAGATATATCATCTGTAGAGGGGAAAGGATAATAGCACTCACCTCTGTGGCTGCTGACAGTGCTAGAGGACATGTACATAAAGTACCTGGCATAGAGCAGGGCTCAGTAAGCAGCAGTTAACATTATTACTTCATAGGCCTGTTTTGAGGATTGAGTCCAATGAGATGATGTGTGTGCAAAGGCTTGGTGAAATACAGTGAACAAATGGTAGCAATTACCACTTATCAGTTTGTCCTCCTCTCCCTGGGCCTCTTCCCCCTCCTTCTCTTTTCTCTGTCTGGTTTATTTTTCCTTCTCTGCCTTAACCTTCTCTTGGCTTCTCTTCCTCTAGTCCCTCCCCTCTCCCCCTGGTCCCACAGCCTTAAAAACCAACCTCCAACACCAGTTTCATCTTCCCTCACTCCAGAACCTACAATGGCGTCCCAGTCTCCCCAAGCCCAAACTCAGCAGCTCTGCCATCCCTCACCACCAATTTTACCTCACATCCCACCCCATCAAATTAAAGTAGTGGTTATGAGAAGGAAATCCAAAAAAGAGGGGATATAGGTATACATATAGCTGAATCACTTTGCTGTACAGCTGAAACTAACACAACATTGTAAAGCAACTATACTCCAATAAAAACTAATAAAAACATTTAAAAATAAAAGAAAATGGAAGTAAAAAAAATTAAAGTAGTGGTTTGTAAAGTTTCTAGCATAGTGTTTAGTACATAGAAAATGATTAATAAATAGTAGTTACTTTTGTCATCCTGGTTCTTGAGCATATAAAACAAAGCAACACAGACAGGCAGGGAGCGTTAGGTTTTTGCTGTGCATTTAGCGATTCTTTGGTTAAAATCAGCAACCTCTCACTCATCGAGTGCCTGGCCAGGCTTCCAGAGCTCCGTGTCACAGTATCCTCAGAGTTCCAGTCATTCAAAACTCACTTACAGTCGACCCGTCTGTGCAGGGAATTGTGCTAGGCACGGGACAGGGGTGACGTGGGGGGCTGGCACAGCCGGAACAGGTTCACAGAAGGACTGGGAAGCAGGTAATAAGGACCCAGGCCCCCATGCCACCTCGGAACACAAGGGCACTGGGTGTACTGGGACACGACCCAGCTTTCTCTACACGGCCTGCCCTATCCACTCCGGGGCCGTCCCTTCTCTAGGCCCCAGTTCATTCTCCCGGCCCTGGCACTCCCTGCCCTTGCCACCCTGGCCTCCCTTCTGCCTGGTGAAGGAACAGCTCTGGCCTGGCATGGAGTCTTTGTACATGCTCTTCCTTCTGCCCAGGATATGCTTTCCAGCCCAGACACCTCCAAAGGTGTAAGAACTCCTCCTAGAGCCCGCCTCTGCCCATCCTTGTGGGATGGCTGGCTTTCTTTTAGGTTGTTATGAAAAGAGCTGGGTTTGAATCCAGCTCTCTCACCTCCCAGCTGGCCTTAAGCAAGTGGCAGCCCCTCACCTACACCAAGGAGTCCCATGACCACACATGTCAGGGCATCCGACATAGGCCAGGGGCCTAAAAACAGTGGCTGATGATGAGAGACAGGAACACAGCCCATTTTAGAGGCTGGAAAGGTAGGTGGGAATCAAGTGGCTTCAATGCCAGTAAAGAGCTGGCTCTTTAGCCCAAGCCAGAGGGAAGCAGGCAGCACTGAGGAAGGTCAGTCAAGGTCTGTACAGGATGGATCCTTGGAGAGAGCAGGCAGGACCCCACGCGTGGATCTTTAGCCAAACCCTGTTCACCCTATGGTCCACGGGTGCACCCTTATCTTCTGTACCAGGTCAAGGGCAACTTGGGAGCAGAGGCCATGCCCCATGCCTCTGAACTCCTCTAAGCTCTAAGGCAGGCTGGGCACCCAGGAGGTGCCCGGTAAAGATTGTCACCGGATGCTGTGGTTGCATGGTTCTCAGCAGGCCACCTGGCACGGGCTTTCCGGGGTCTCTAACTCCCCTGCCCAGCATCTCTCCCAGTTAAAAAGATGGTCCCTTCTCCCTGCAACCCCACCCCTTTGCTCCCCTCAATTAGATTATGCCTGTAAAGCACCCTGAGATAAGTGTGCTATAAATACAAGGCACTTCTATTAGATCCAGGTTAGAGAAGCTGTGAGGAGCCGGGCAAAGGACAGGGGCTCCGGGGAGTCTGCGCCAGCTGAACGGAATAGGGTTTCTTGTGGCCCAGATGCCATTAGTCAAAACTGACGGCTGCTGCCGGTTCCTCGGAGTTACGAGTAACCAGGGAGGGCAGAGTTGGCCGAGATTCGAGCATGTTGAGTGCTTCGGACTATCTGTCTAGTATTTGCGGCTGGAGTAAGCCCAGGGCACGTTCAGCTGAGCCACTTTAAAATTCGTTTTTCGGCCCACATGAATTTAAGGGTTTGGGGGGTTCTCCGGGTTCTCACTTGTTTGCAGACTGTTCTCTGAGACCCCTTCTGAGAAGGTACTGTGATGTGCTGGACCGAGGCTAAAAGGCCCCGCAAGCTGGAACCTGACCCCAAAGCTGGGCAGTCGTGGGTCTCTGGCTGAATGCTGTCAAGTACACTCCTCTTCCCATTCTCTCCTTCGATGACCTCTCCCTGGGACGTAAGGGGATCTACAATCCTCATCATTATTCTCTTTCCTTACCAGCCTTTGAACATCAGTGTGGCTTTTTATCCCTGCTGGTTTGGTTCCCCACTATGGGGTACACAACACATGGGAGCAGGACATAAGCTGGGCGTTCAACCCACCTCGTCTTCAGGTAGACGCGCACACTAGGAGGTCCCGCCAGCTGACTGAGATCCACTGGTAGAGCTTCGCGTGACCTGGCAGACCTCCCGATGAGTCCCTGCTCAGCTGACCACCGCAGATGCAGCCACACCCGTTTACCTCCCCATCACTGCCTCCACCACCGACCCTCACCTCGCCCACCACCACCTCCCACCTCCCACCTCCCACCCTCAAGGAATAGTCAAGATGCTGATGAAGTCAAAAGGAGACCTTCGTCAGGAAAACTCCACGGAGGAGCAACTGAAACCAGAGATTGCAGAAGATCCTGGGAAATTTAGAGTCCGAACAAGATCTGCAAAGGGTGCAAGCAGGCAGCCAGCCCTGTCCGTGAAAGGACTGAATTCCATGTCTCCTATTCCCCGTCCCCCACAGCCTGAAGGTTGGCAAAGGCTGGCCTGATGGATCAATGAACGCCCATTCACAGTGTGTCTGGATTTCGAGCAGCCCTTTGTCCTCCAAGAGGAAGAGGGGTAGAATTATTCATGGTGTGCCCACGAGAATGAGCCCTTTCCTCAAGGAGCTCGTAATATCTCAGAAGAGACAGAGTAAAAAAATAATAATGGCAGGAATAAGTATAAAGTTGAATGAAGGAAAGGTTGGGGTGCTGCAGGAGACGGGGGGAAGGGGATCTGACCTCACTGGGTGTCTGGAAAGGCTTCTCTGAGGAAGTGACGGAGCTTCCCGCCTGAGGCCTCCCCTCTCCTGTCCCCACGGCCCTGGCCCTTTTCTGAATGCCCGCTCCATGGCCCTCCTACAGGTACCATCTGCTCTTGAGATGCCCACAATTGAAGGCTCCCCGCAGCATCTGGACATCATGCTCGTCAGACCTCACAACTGGAAGAGGCCTTAGCAGCCCACTGCCTGTGATGCAGACTCTCCTAGCATCACGGGAACTCTGTGATGAACCCACTTAACTTCTGCACACCTCAGTTTTTTCATCTGTAAAATGGGCCTGCCTTAGATGATTACGAGGTTTAAGCAGGACAAGGGCAGTGACGGTCCTCTGTGGGCTGGGGGCATCGGGGATGAAGTGTTTCTGAGGTCTGAAGGCAGCAGATAAAGGCCAGTACGATTTTCTTTCAGACAACTCCACCCCCAGAGGCGCCAGTCCCCCTCAGGGATATCTCTGACTCAGGAGTGTGACCTCAGTCAAGGTTCGTGGGATCACACGGAGGGTCTGCGGAGGGCGGCGGGGAGGAAGGGGCTTGTTCTCATCCTGGGACGGGCCTGGCGGACTTTCCATCAGTAATGGCTTCAGGGTGCAGACAGCTGGAGACAGCGAGGTGGGGGTGGCTGGGAGAGCGAGGAGCCCAGACGGGGGACAGGAAGGTGAGCGCTCAGTGCTGTGGCACGCGGGCCCCTGAGCCTGGCCCCGCGTTAAATATAACCCTGGCCCATTGTTTTCTCAGTTATTGTATTTTGCAGTTTTCCCTCTTGAGAGGCAGCCTAAATGAGGACTGGCCGAGTCAGGGGCCGCCTGGAAGTTCTAAGAACACAATTGTTTTCGTGATGAAAATTAAAATTGTATATTTTCTAAGTTTAAAAAAGCAAACACTCCAAGGTCATACACTGGACCTGTGCCTCCTGGAATCCGGCTGGTTTGCTATTCGTCCTCAAGGTGCCTGAGTCTGGGGGCCCAGAAGGAAGGGTCAGCAGGGGGCCATCGCCCGGAAGATGGCTGAGAAATACACCCAGTGGGACACTCAAGTCCTTAAGAAGCAGCTCGCCCTGGCCATCCTGGCCCGACACCTTGTAGGTACCACGGGAGGCTCAAAGGGCAAACTGGCAGATGAGTCCGGCTCAGAGCCCTAATGCTGGGAGACCTACTCACTGCCTCACTTCTAGGGACCCAACCTGCCGAGAACAAGGCTTGCTGGCCCGGGTGACCAGGCCTGGAGGTGGAAGGGGGATGCACCTCTACTTCGGGGCTTGAGACCCAGAGCTCCCCTCTCCTGGAGCAAGTGTGCAGCAAGGGGGCATAAAAGCCCCTCCAAGGGTACACATGTCTGTGCACTGGCTCCTCGCGCTTCTGTGTTCTCTCCCTTTCTCTCTCTCTCTCTGCTCCCCTGACTCTCTCTGCTTCTGTCTCTCTAACTCTTTTGCTCTCCCTCTGTCTCTCTATCTCTGTCTCTCTCATCCTTTCTCTCTCTCCTTCTGTCTTTCTCTCTTGCTCTCACTCTCATATTCTCAATCCTCAGAGAATCTCTGTTGAACTACGGAGTCTTAATCCCACTTGACAGATGGTAAAGGAGCCCTGAGGGATCCCTGAGAGACCAGCTCGGGGTCAGCCAGGGGAAGGACCAGGCCAAAAATCCAGGGCTTGGGTGACCCAAGTGGGTTGAGCACTCCACCTCCCCACCAAGCAGGTTGGCCCAGAGCAGGCTGTGGAGACCACCTAGTGAGTCGCCATTCCCCCCTCCTTCGCTTCCCCACAGCTCTCCGTGGCACTGCCCCTTCCTACCACGGGGGTGGGGGAAACGCCCTCCGTTCTTTCCCTCCACTCCCAGCACCCACTCCTCCCTCAGCTGGGGTGGTATCGGCCTACATGTTTACCCTCTGACCCTCCCTCTGACAACCTTGGCAGCCTTCCCCAGCTCGGCACTCCAGGGAAAATGGCTCAGTGGTCGGACCAGCAGATTTATGAGGCTGAGTTCCCAGCAACTACAGCTATGTGCTCCTGACCAGAGTGGGTTTGGCTCCATCAGCGCTGGCTCACCCTGGCCTGCTCTTGGGGAAGAGGTAAGAGGAAGCTGGGTGGAGTGGGTCCCGGGAACCCCTCCCGGCTTCCAAACACGGCAGTCCTCTTTGTGTCACTGAGAAGCCAGAGCCTGGACGCGGCAGCTGGGGAGGCCCTGATGTGAGCTGGGAAGCTGGAGACAAATTTTCACCCTAGAAGAGCGTGCGTGTCAATAACAACAGCAAACCCTTGTGTAACCTGCTCTAAGCAATTTATGCATTAGCTTGTTTAATCTCCACAATGGCCCATTATTATCCCCATTTTACAGATGAGGGAACCAAAGTCTGGAGGGGTTAAATGACTTGCCAAGATCCCAGGACCCCACCCCTGCTGGCTCCAAAGACTGCTCCTGGGCGCTTCCCTGGGCCAGCTCAGGAACCTGGAACAGACCAAGCTCTTTCCAACACTGAGATGCTCAGGGATGTGCAACCGCAGTCACACCAGGCCCAGCGCACGCTGGGTTTAATGCTCTGCGGCTGCCATCTTGAAATTCTGAGTAATTTTTGAAAAGAGGGCTCAGCATTTGTATTTTGCACTGGGCTCTGCAAATCATGTAGCCGGTCCTTGGAACAGAAACCGTGCCCCCAGAGGTCATTCTCTGAAAGGAAAGCTGGCCGCTGAGCTCTGCCTCTCCACTTCTTGTTCACTGGTCTTTGCTTGGACTTTCTCTAGCTCCTTCTGGGTATATGCTGGGGGCCACGTGAGCCCTAAGTTTGTGTCTTTCTCTGAACAGTGCCAACACGAGAGACCCCAAACACTCCATCCCTCTGACCAGCCCTGGAGAGAGAAGCTGGAGCAGGGAGCAGCCTGGGCTGAGGTGACCTGGCCCCGGTCCCCAGGGCAGCTGGGAGGGGAGGATTCTGGAGCTATTCTGTTCCATCCCACCTCCTGGCAATGGATGTGTATCTACAGCTCTCCTGAGCCTGGGGCAGGCTGCACGGCTGTAACCTTGAGCTCAGCCCAAGAACCCCACACGCTCAGAGCCAGGTGGTGGGCTAAGCTCGGCCCCCTTCTAGGTGTTTTCTTTCCCAACACCCACCCTCTTGTGGGAAGTGATCCCCAGGGTCCAGGGCCCTGGGAGGCTAGATTCCAGGCTGCAGTTTCCACAGTTCCAGCAGGTAGAGCCCTCTCCCCTCAGAGAGTAGGATTCCTTGTGCCTTAATGCCTGAATGTTTAGACACTGGGCCAGTTTCATTCCTGCTGAAGCTGAGAAGCTGGACAGGGACAAGGGGAGACCCTGGGTACAGTGGATAGAGGGCAGGGGCAGGCAGGACACCAGCGTTCCATCCAGCTCTGCCACTGCACAGCAGGGGGACGGAAGGAAGCCAGGCAACCCTCTGGGCCTCTGTTCTCTAGTCAGTAACATTAGAAGATTGGACCTGAGGGGCCTTCTTTGAGGTCCCTCCTTGCTCTGAGAGTCAACAGTTTGAGGACTCAAGAAGATGGACTTTTTTTTTTTTTTTTTTTTTTTGGCCACGCAGCATGCAGGATCTTAGTTCCCCAACCAGGGACTGACCCCATGCCCCCTGCAGTGGAAGCGTGGAGTGCTAACCACTAGATCGCCAGGGACTTCCCTGGACATATTTTAAAGCCAGCCCACTAAGACCAGAATTCTTCTGATTGGGAAGCAACCCTGACATGATCCCCAGCCTCAACTAACATCCTATCATCTCAGCATCCCCAAGGCTCCAGCAAAGGCCCGTATGACACCTTCGTTCATCTTGCTTGGGGTCAGAAGCCAACTCTTGAATGAGCGTCATGGGCAGAGGGAAGGAATGCTCTGGTTGACCAGGCTGGTCCCACCTGAATGGCCAGGAGTGAGCCGGCAGCGCGGGAGGCACAGCTCTCAGAGAGAAGTCAGGGGGAGGGGAGTCAAAGCTGCTCAGGCCATCATGACAACCAACATTGGCGCCGTGCAGTCTCACTGACTGCCCAAAAGGGGCCGCCCCTCCTCTCTGGGGGCACAGAGCCCTCCACGCACCCCTCTATTGCAGCACGGCAGACGTGCCCACCTGCATCCTCTCTAAGGCAAGAGCTTCTCCGGGGGACCACACCTCATTCATCTGACTGTCCCAGCACACTGCTGAGGCTCTGGCACCGTCGCTGCTCAGCACATATTTGCTGGATGAGGACTCAAGTCAGAGGGCTCCAGAAAATAATGCTACGGAGTGTGTCCTGGAGCACATGCTTCAAGATCCATCTCCAGTGTCACCTTCTTCAGGGAGCAAGAGCCTCCATCATTTAGGACTTTGTGTTGGAAGTAACAACACTGAAAGCTTTCTCAAATGGATTAAACAAAAAGGGAATGCATTGTTCACATAAGGTGGCAAGTTCAGAAATAGAGTGGAACTCAGGATTGGTTTGACCCAGTGGCTCAAAAATGTCACCAAGGACCTAGTTTCTTTCTTTTGCCTCTCTGCCATTCATGATGCTATCTTTATCCTAAGGCCTACTTCCTTTGTAGTCTCAAGGTAGCTTCCAGAATCTCCCCCAAACCACAGACTTCTCTCTCATATCCAGAGAGAGAGGGAGTAAGCAAGCAACTCTGCCTCAGCAATCCAAGTAAAATCCTGAGACTCACTTGGATGGACCACATGTCCACCCACCAACAAATCACTGTGGCAGGGGACGGAACATGCTGACTGGCTTACGCCCAACAGGGTCTCATTCTTCCTGAAGCTACAATGGAGTCCACTGTGTCCAGAGAACCTCATAAAGGTTCTCTGCACAGGAGCAGTGGATGCCCATTTAAAGACAGGGTCCTGCCAGGAAAGCAGAAGGGCAGGTAGAGGCAACCATCGAAATCCCACTACACCTTCCCTAACTCTGGTCACCCCGATGCTGAGCTCCCAAGAACCCTGTTTCCTGCTTTATCTATACACTTATCACACTAGACTGTAAAGTAGATGTTTACCCATCTGTCTGCCACATGAGACCGTGAACTTGCTGAAAGCAGGCACCACATCATATCCACCACTGTGGCCTGTTTCAGGCCCTCACTCAGGGCTGCATACTCAACAGGTACTCAGTTTACATTTGTTCAGTGAAAAAGCTGCCCAGAGTAAAACTCTCATGAAATGGATGTCCCTCTGTCCAAAGAGGCCATAACAACTTCCTGTTTGTTTAAAAATAAGTGTGTGTAGTCTTTTCCTTGCATGATTTCTTAATGTGATCTCTTGCATCCGGAAGAATGGCGCCCGTAATTCCAGGAAGCAGGTTTGTATGTGCCATGCCGCCTGTGCTTCCTGCTCAGGCAGAGACGGGAGGGGGTGGTACACGGGTCCTCCAGGTGCCTGTTCCCCCCTTGGGGTGGCGGATGGACATAAATGTGCCCACTCACTGGTGCAGTCACCACATCCATGCACCAGAGGCGGTGCGACGGTCACAGGAAGCCCGACAGCTCAGAGTTCTGCACATCACAGGCCTGGACTGGGGGCTAAAAACGGCCTCAGGAAAACCAGCCAGGTGGATCAAAGAGTTCTTCCTGCTTTGGAGGAAACCCCCCAGCACATGAGCTCATCCCATGCTGCTCCCAGGAGGATTCCAGATCTCCAGATGGGAGCCAGGCTGGATGGCCAAACTGCCCTGTCTCCTTAGGTACATTCTTTGTCTAATCCCTGGGGTTCCAGTTGTGATGGGAGAGCGGCATCTTCGCCCCCATCCCACCAGCCTTGCCAGGCCTGTCCCAAGGCCCAGGAGGGCGGAAAGGACCAGAGTCCAGCTCCCAGCCTCTGCCAGCCCACCAAGCAAGGCCTCAAAATACAAGCGAGGACACTCGGTCACACGTCCAAGGGGACCTGGAGCTTGTGAAGAGCCACTTCCCAGACCTCCCTCGTGTAAACCAGCTGTGTAAACCTGCCCCTCTGGGGCTGGTTGGTGGAAACTGGGTCAGAGCACAAGAAACTGTTAGGAACTGAGCAGCGTGCAGCCCCGAACAACACTCCTGCTCTTCCTCAAGGAAGCTGAAGTCTCCACCTAATAGTCAACACATCTTCATTTTGTTGCTTGGAAAGTATAGACAGGAAGGGGCACCGCGGTGTGAACACCAAGATGGGGGGAAGCAAGCAAGTGCTGGGTCTGCGGGAGCCCAGCAGCTGGAGCGGGGGCTAGTGGGGTCAGGCTTCCAGCTCAGCGCCCCCAGCCCAAGCACACCCCATCCCTACCACCTTCAGAAACCCACACAGCCAGGGCCTGTCGGGCCTTGCATTTTTCTTTGGAAAATTCCTTGGTTCACTTTGTGTTTATCCTCATGGGTTGCCAACTCCCAACACACACAAACACACACTCTCATAAAACATAATCATGAAACACACACACAAGCCGTTTTTAAACCTCTGCGGGTTCCCTTCCCTCCTTCCTAGTGTATACACATTCCTTTTAGACATTCCATAATTTTATGTATTATGTATAAACACTATATATGTATTTTTATTCTGCCCTGTCTACCTAATATATCACATACAGTATAAACATTGTTTGACGTATAAACAATGTATAAACATTGTTTGATAGCACAGCTACTTTAAAAGAGAACAAGTGCAGAAGGCCATGCATTGTGGTCTGAGGGTAGGGGTGGAGGGAGACACGAGAAGCCTGGAAAGGCAAGTCCACAGAGCTTTAAGCATTGAACACATAGCACAGGATGCACCCAGCGGCTCTGGGCTGGGGGACATCCCCTCGAGCACCCATTAAGCTCCTCTGGCCTCAGAGGAGGAGACAGATGGGGGCAGATCCCAGATCTACAGCTGGAGGGCAGAGGTTCCTTAAAGAAAAGAATGCAGAAATCCAAAAACAATAAATAGGTACAAAAGTGAAAACTTATTTAGAATGAGAAAATCAAAACAAATTACAAGTTTTAAAAAGCTGACAAATTCCACAAACATCACAAAATCCAAAACGCTATTCCATACCAGCTTCTGCCTTTGCACAGTTCAAAGCTCATTTCCCTCCCCTCCACCTGCTCTGGGGTCCTTCACATCACCCCAGGAGGCACCTCTGTGCCAGGCACAGGGGGGGGCAAGAATGCACAGGAGCCATTCCCACCCCAGGACGGCCAGCCATGAATGCCACAGCCATGGTGACACGTCTCCTTAAACCCAAACAGATTCCCCCCAACTCCGTGTCCCTTGAGCCAGACCCCAGTGATGCCCTGACAGGCCCCTGCAAGTGTCAGGCAAAGTGAAGGGAGAACTCAGTGGTCTTAACAGATAGCAGTTAAATTATTTTATTTATGCAATTATTACAAATACCTGTGACCATGGGGACACATTGCAAGGGCCCCTGCTGGGCCTGGGAAGGCTCTGGTGCACAGGGGCGCCCTGGATTTGAAGCCTCATCAGCTTCTGGTGGCACCACCTCTGCTAGAGACCTTCACCCTTCACCCTTCACTTTGTCTGGTGGACTTTGTCACAGTATAAATGTCACTTCCTCCTGACCCCCAACCTACAATAGGGCCTTGCTATTCTCTCTCGCAGAACCCTGCTTTTTCCCTGTTGAGTATTTTTCATAATTTGTAGCTATAATTTTGTGTGTTTATTGATTGGTGTCTGTCTCTCCCAGCAGATGTCATGTCCCAGAGGGCAGGGACCACATCTGTCTTGTCTACTGTGTGTCCCCAAAGTCTAGTACCCACTAGGCCACTATCCACAATGACAAGGAGAGTAAACAGCGTGCTGCCGTGCGGTACACTGTGTAGTGTCAGAATGCCAAGCACCAAGGTGCTGATGAGCTCCTTCCTCTGCTCTCTGCCGGCTGAGTTACCCCCTCCCAACAGCTAACTGCCTGCTAAGTCCAAGCAATGCTCAGAGATACACAAAGCCTAAAATAAAACAAGAGAAAGGAGGAAACGATACCTGGGGAGGTTATGGGGAATCATCCACGGAGTATCACACCTTTTTTACTGTTTATTAAGGATATGAAAAATATCACACAAAACATGAAAACACAAAAACAGTGTGTTTTTTGTGTGTGGGGGTTGGTTTTTTGTTTTCTTTTGTTTCGTTTTTTGGGGAGATTTTTTTGTTTTGTTTTGTTTTGTTTTAGAGAAGGATAGCTTTACTGCTTTGCCAGGCAAAGAGGGACATAGCGGGCTCCTGCTGTCGAAAACTATGTGTCCCTTGTGTGTGTTTTGTTTTGAAAAAAATCAGAAAATTCTGGAAGGCTCAAAAGGAAGCAAGACAGACACACAAGATGGAATGGGTTAAACCTTTTTTGTCTCACAAGAAACACATGACATTACAGATCTTCCTCGATTTACACAATGAAGTTACGTCCAGATAAACCCATTGTAGGTGGAAAACGGATTTAATACACCTAACCTGCCGAACATCATACAATAGCTTAGCTAGCCCACCTTAAACATGCTCAGAACACTTACAGTAGCCTACAGTTGGGCAGAATCATCTAATACAAAGCCTATTTTAAAGTGTTGACTCTCTCGTGTAATTTACTGAATACTCTACCGAAAGTGAAAAGCAGGATGGCTGCGTGGGTACAGAATGGTTGTAAGAGCGTCGGCTGCTTGTCCCCGTGACGGCACGGCTCATGGAGCTGTAGCGCTGCTGCCCAGCATCACATATATCGCTAACCCGGGAAGAGATCAAAATTCAAGATTCAAAGTTCAGTTTCGACTAAATGTCTTATCGCTTTTGCACCATTGTGAAGTTGAAAAATCGTTAAGTTGAACCATTGTAAGTTGGGGACCATCTGTGTATGAATATTTCCTAGAAATATGAAATTAGGCTAGAAAATAGACTGGCCAAAGAAATGAGAGAGAAGGAAAGACTGAGGGATGGAGAGAGGGAGGAAAGGAAGGAAGGAGGAAGGATGGAGGAAAAGAGGGAAGGAAGGAAGGAATCATTAAGACCTCAAAATCTGGCAAAATGAGAAAAGTTACCTAAAAGACTGTAACGATTCTCAGGCTGAGCTAAAACTGGCTTGTCACATCTGCAGTGAAGTACACCTGATTACAGAACTTTCAGGCTGCACCACCAGTACATGTGCCGTGCAGTGAGTTCATTTTAGGGAGAGGGACCAGAGCTGGCCACCAGCCCTCACCTCACACCACAGAAAGGGCTCCTGCCTGCACTCACCTGGACTAAGGGAGGTCTGGCCATCACACATTCAGAGGACAAACCAGGAGCCTCCAGGAGTGGAGGACTGATACTCCTTCGTGTGCCCCAGACCTGTTTCCATGGTGACAGAACCCCTCATGCCTTGTAAACCAGGAGGGGAAGCAGATCACAGGTTCCTGGAAGCAGAGCAAGCTCTCCTCCACCCCGCCCCCAGCCCCTCTGCCCCCTCCAGTATGTCCTTTGTCTACAGCTGTGTCTGTAAACACCTCTCTGCACACCCCCTCCTCTAGCCCCCCCTTCTCCTGTCTGCAGTGTAGCACATATTCCCCACCCCCCAACTGATCTGTTTGGAGAGAATGGGGGAAAAGGACTCTTTAATTAATCTCCTGCCTTCATTAATTATTGTAATGGCTTTCAACTTGTGGGAGGGAGGGGGCACAATGCGCCTAATGTGTTTTTATGTCGACAAACACATTCTCTCCTTGGCAGAGAAAGAGGCCTGCTTGGGGTTTGGGGATGTGGAGTGATTTACAAGGAACATTAACACCAGAGAAATTCTCCTGCTACAGATTCATGGGTTGGCTTTCTGTGGTGACTTGAACTCTCACCCTCACCCTCTTCCTCTCCCCTTAAGATCCCTGTCTCCTCGCCTCACTTTTCCCCCTATCCTAATACTCTTCTTCCCTCTCTTAATCCACCTCTTTTTCCCCGTGTTCACATCCCTCTTTTCCCCACCACACCCCTCTTGCTGCCTCTCGCCTTCTCGCCAAAGCTGAGGACTCCTGGGGAACACGGCTGATGAATGGAAGCTCTCGGGCTGACATTGTTCGCTGAAAACAATGGGGCCAGGGTCCTGAAGGGCACTGTGGGCAGGAAAGGTGGGAACCGGGTCTGCTTTGCCCTGTTTCTCTGTGGAGACCCCCTCACCCCAGCCTCTAGCCATGTCTTACTCTCCCCATTAGAACGGGAGAAGGTAACCAGGGGAACCCTGAGTAAACAAAATGCCTTCCAGGCCTTTGTGGCCCTGGGTGGGGAAGCCCACTGGAGAAGTCTTCCAGGTCTGCCATCAGTGGGAAAAAGGCCATTTGGGTTGGCAGAATTTCTGGAGAGAAGGAAGGAGATGAAGCTAAGAAAAACAGTTCCACAAATCACTCTTCAGTGAGGTGAGTCTCCACAGCAACCTGCCCAGGGCTGAGAACCACAGAGGCAGGAGATGCACTGTTGCCATGGAAACCACATCCTAGAAACCCACTGGTATTGGTCCCTGTTTGCGTTTGCAGATAAGGTGCTGGGGGCAGGGGCTAGACCTGCAGGGTCCCTCAGAGGAACAGGATGGAGGAGAGAGGGAGAAAAGAGGGGAGAGAGACGAGGGGCAGGAAAGAGAGGCAAGAGGGGAGAGAAGATGGAGAGAAGGAGCGAGAAGGTGATAGAAGCAAGGAGGGAGGAGAGGAAGGTTCTAGGAACCAGACAGCCTCTCGGGGGATCCTGAGTTCTCTGGGCTTTGCCCAGAAGAGGAGGAAGTGCCCTGTGCACTCAGTATGGGCATGTACAAGTGAGTTGAGGGGAAGGGGCCTGAGCTGAAGCCCAGGCTGAACCTCACGTCAGTTGGAGCCGAGGCACCCACTTGTCCTCGTTGCTTTTACTCCATCATTATTCAAAATGCGTAAATGAAGCATACCCTGGGTGCCTGCTCACTGACCACCGAACAACCCCCAAAGGGTCTGGAACCAGAGGAACCCCACTTGGGGCCTCCGGTCCCTCCTCCCCCAGGGTGCCCAAGCACAGGGGTTCCAGAGGGAAGGTGATTGGAAGTGGGCCCCAAAGCCAGCCTCTTGCCCTAATTACTCCCAGACACGGGTCTGTGGTTCCCTTTTTCTGGGAGTTAAGTGGCCACTGTGTGCCTAGCACCACCTGCTGGTGACCACTGGGAGCAAGACAGCAGTGACCAGAATTGGCCGGTCCTAGTGTGGCCTCCACCACTGAGCCTCAGCAACCTCTTCAAGCCAGGGGTCAAACTGGTACCTTCCTCCAAGCCCCCTCGGACGGCCTGTGGGCCAGATGAACTCTTCAGTCAAATGAGCCACAGTCGCATTCGGTGTCTGATCTTGGCAAGTCAATTTCCTCTCTGGGCTCCCATGTCCCATCTGTGCAATGAAGCTCTAGAAGGGCACTCCTTATGGCTTGGATAGTCTGATGCCTTGACTCAAGCCAGAATTTAGCTCCTATCTGGAGTATTTCTTTGAGTCTGAGGGGAGATACCAGAACCCCTCCCCCAATGTACTGTTCCTTGGGCTGGGGGCTCTGTAAGCCCCACGTGGTTCAAGGGCAGCCTGGAAGGCACCAGAGTTTCCCCGTCACCCTCCCTTTACCAAGTGGGCCCCGCTGAGAGGGAGGCAAAAGCTTAAGCACCATAACACACAGCACCCACTACAAGACGTGTCCCAGGCCCTGCAATCCCACCTACCCCTCCTCTGTAGTCTGAGAAAGCTCCCGGGTCCACAAAGGCTCCTAGAAAACTGTTAGAGGGGAAGGAAAGCTGGGGAACCAGCATTCTCCCAATCAATGTTGGTGCCTACCACATCTGTAGGAGAGATGCCACTTTGGGACACGGTGCCAAATGCATAAGGCTTCCTGAGCCCCTGTGATTGCATCAATGCCTGCTGAGCTGTCTGCTGCAACCAAGAGAGCCAGGGCTGCAGTGGGGGAGGTCTGGAGGCAATGGTGGGCACACTGCTAGCCCAGAAAGGCAGGAAGTGAGTGAGTAGAGGCTTTGCGTCAGGAGAGCCAAGTCCAAATCACAGCTTTCACATTTAGTAGTTCCATGACCTGGTGCCATTTTCCCATTTGCCAATTGTAGATAACAGCAGTATCTACCTTCCAGAGTTCTGGTGAGGATTAAAATGAGATAATGCATGTGAAGCCCTTAGCACAGGGCCTGGCCCATAGCAGCACTCATCATTACAGACTCAATTCAGAAACTCTGGATTTGGACCAGGCCAACTCTGACTCATCATAATATTAACAACATGTATAAAGTGTTCCTCCTATTAATAACTATTCGTGGAGCACCTACTGTGTGCCAGGCATTGTGCTGAACAGGGCTAGAGCAACAGAGAAGACAGATATGATGCTAGACTTCATGGAGTTTCTAGTCTGGTGAGAGGCAAGGGAGAGTGGTAGACGGTCATCAAACAAATAATGACACAAAGAATAAATTACTCTCCATTCTGAAAGGGAAGCAAAAGTGCCAAGGGAGCATATGACTGGAGAGATGACCTGATCTGGGTGGTTAGGAATGATTAATCTTTGCCTCTCCCTCCTTCATGCTGACTGGAATGAGGACATGATGGCTGGAGCTTAGCAACCATATTGGACCATGAGGCAGGGCTGCTGGATAAGAGGGACCTACATGCCTGATGACTTTGTGAAGGTGTCCAAACCCTCTCTGTATTGTCTAATTCTGATGTTTTTATTCATTTTCTTGAGAGAAAATGATTTTAATCTTCTTTAAGAACAGTATTGTTTTAGTTTTTAATTATCCTTATCCTCAAAAAGCTCTGAACCACTGGACTGGGTTTAGTAATGGACAGGCTGCCTCTTCATTAGACTGTAAGAATGTTGGGGGCAGAGGGAGTCTCCAGCCCAGGCCTTTCCTCATAGGAGAGTGATTGTAGAGTTTCGTTGAGTGGGAAGGAGTTAACAAGAGACAAAAATCATGGACAGATAAATTGAAGTTGGATGTAAATCTGGGGCAAGAAACCCAAACCATTTCAAGCAGTGTCTGAGGACAGAGCAAAAGGAAGGTGGTACAGAGAAATTCAGCAGCCAAGGACAGGACCTAGCAGAACAAGAGCTGAAGGACTTGAACCCAGGGAAAGAACTGACCTCCACAACAAAAACTTTTGGGGTGTTACAGGGCTCCTCAGGAATGGCTTGAAGTTGACCCTGACCTTGAATGTAATGTCTAGGGAAGACAGCAGAGACCTGGGTTTAAATCCTGCTGTGTCGTTTACTAGCTGGATGAGTTTAGGTAACTTGCCTGGCCTCTCTGAGTTTCCGTTTACTCATAAAACAGTAAAAATATATGGAATGATATGTATGAACTCACCCCCCGCCAACCCCCGTGCCACTGCCTGGCATATTGTGGCACCCAATCAATTGCAATAATGTCCAACAATCTTTCGGATGCTGTGGTGGATGGACTTTCAGGTGGCCACGTGATCTGGCCTCCTGATGTTCATGATTTTCTGAGATTCCCTCCCCTTGAGTGTAGGCGGACTCTGGGACTTGCTTCTAACCAACAGAGTGCGGCCAAGGTGACCGGATGTCTCTCCCATGATTGTATTACGTTATGTAAGACTCGGTCTTGCTGGTGGACTTGCTCAAGAGTCTCTCTCCATTGCTGGCTTTGAAGAAAGAGCTGCCACAAGTCCTACAGCTGCAAGAAAGTGCGGTCTGCCAATAAACACCCCGAAGAGCTTGAAAGCATACCGTCCCCGGTCGAGCCTCTAGATGAGAACCCAGTCCTGGGGTTCCTGTTTGCAGCCTTGCAGAAGACCTGGCTAAGCCATGCTCAGAAACTGAAGGGATAAACATGTCGCTTAAGTGCTAAGTGTTTGGTAATTTGTCACATGCAGAGAAAGGGAATACAGGTGCTGTATCAAGAGTATTTTATGCAGTATTTAAGGAATATATCACTTCACTTTTGTCAGCACATCAACTCTAATAGGGGGTATTATTACCCCTATTTATAGAGAGAAAACTAAGGCTGGGGAAAGGGGCTTGATTTCCCAAGGCCACACGGCAACTGGGGAAGAGGGAGCTGTGACACAGGCTCTAGAGACTACACAGTGAAGAGCGCTGTGACGGGCCTGCCGGCAGCAGCATTAGCTCTACCTTGCACAGTGCCGTGCAGCCACGTGAAGGCCTTTAGGCAAATGCGCTCTGCCCAGTTCTCCACAGACCCCACCCCTCCCTATGGCCTGGTCCCCAGCTGTTTCACATGGTTCTCTCAGCCACCTGCCGGGCTCCTGAAGGCATTTGAGTCTCCAACCCCATATAACTAGGGCACTGGGAGTTAGAGGCCACATAGAGCAGGTCCTGTTTCCTCAAGGGTTTGGGAGCAAAGGGCAAGAGCCGAACTACCCGGGGAATGGAGCAGAGACAGCAAGGTACCAAGCATCCCCAGGGCAATTCCCTTCCTGAGCTGTGAGGCCACAATGCATCATTGTCATGACATCTGCGTATGGTGACGTCAGGGTCGCTGCACCCTCCACACCCCAGGGCTGGGCCTGGTTTAAGGACCCCACCCCAGGGAGCAGTGCAGCAGAAGGATAGGGATGGAGACTACAGCCTTAGAGGGGACCCTCCAGCTCCTGAGGCAGGGGCAGCGAAGGGGCCAGGGGACTAGGGGGGGTCCTCATCTGGTGGTCTCCACGGGAGGGTTACTGCTTCATTTAGAGAGACACAGGGACACCGGCAAACAGCACAGCAAGCCCCAGGAGCCCTGACTCAGGGATGCACTTACACTGTTGACCCAGGTTCTTTCCTTCCTTCCTTCTTCCCTCCCTCCTGCCCTCCTTCTCTATTTCCTCCCTCCCTCTTTTTCAACCACTTGTGCTGGGGGTGGACAAGGGGGAACTGCCTGTATTTATAACTTGAGAATCAAGGCCAAGTGCACAGGTGATATTTTTTTTCCCGATCCACTGGAAGTCACAGGATCAACCCAGCCAAGGCAGGAAGGGTGAGCTCTGCCCTTGGGTCGCCCTTCTCCTTTCAGTTCGGCTGGTCGCTTGTGCCTTCTCATGCAATTCAGTCAATGATCCCTAAGCTCTGATTAGGGCCCAGCCTTCATCAGGGGCTGGGAGCACAAAAAAGAACCAAGTAGTGTGTGAAAGGACAGGCACCACGGACCCCACTCCCCATGGCGAGAGAGGCTTCTGCCAGGAGGAAGTCTGGCCAGGCCAGCCCGGCTTCTAGGGCTGGACCCCACACCGCAAGTTTTAAAGCTGCCCACCCAGGTGAATCTATTGTGCGGCAGGGGTTGAGAATCCCTGTCACAGGGAAGGGAACACTCTGTCTCAGGCATCTGTGGTTGTCTTGTCCCTTCCCTTGCTGAAAGCATCTGGATTTTAGTCACTTCATCAGAAGAATATGGTTTCTCAGGATTAGGTGAGCTCAAAGTTGCAAAAGAAAACACCTCCCCTAGGCTGCAGCGGGCTCTAGCCCAGGCCAGTGCCTCAGAGGCAAACTTCGTAGCTGCAGTATACTGGTAAGTGCCATATTGGAAATGTTCTCAGTTTTTTTTCTCCTGGAATTTCAAGAGCAAATTACATTTTGAACACTGTTGGCTAAGGACAGCCAATTTTCACCAATGAGCACTGCAGGAAGGGATCCAGTACAAACCATCACCACGGCACGCTGCTACACACCAGGTACTATATACGTCTACCATCTGGACCTCACAACAGCCCTAAATGACACCTTCTCCCCATTTCACAGATGAGGAAGCTGAGGCACACAACTAGCAAGTGGGAGATCTGACTCCCTTACTCCTTGCCTCCTATGAAAAAGACAAGCACTAGACAAGGGACACTGTGTCCTGAATGACACCAGATCACAAAATCACATTTATCAAAGGAAACTGGGCTGAGTGAAGACAGGTGAGTGTGAAAGTGCTGGTGGGCACTGCACTGGGCGGGCTGCACTAGACACAGCTCCCCCCAGACCCAATCTAGAGAGAGCCCAGCCTTAGAGAACAAGCGAGTCTCTCCCACTGGGGCCACCTCCGCGATGACAGCAAGCCTGGACTAGAAAATCACCCAGTGTGAGACTTCCCATTCCATCTCCTTCCCTGGAGGCTCAAGTACCAGGGGCTCTTCTTCAAAACAGGCCCAAGGCCCTTGGTGACAGAGTCTCTTCCTGGGGGCCTCAGCCACCCTGCACCCTCCCCCCTCCCTCCCCTCCTCTCCCCTCCTCTCCCCTCCCCTAGGGGTCCCAGCCCAGATCTGCCGCCTCTGTGCAACCACGTGTGAGTTGCTTTAACCTCTCCAAGACTCAGAGTTGCCATCTGTGAAAAAGGGAAAGATGTCTAGTTTTCTTTGTGGGAGGATGAAATGAGACAAGGGTCTTACCCCAGGACGAGACCATAGTAAATTAATTCCAGTGTTATCGCATGTACTCTCCACCAGAAACCGGAGTTCTGCTATTACCGAAATGCAAGGCAATCGTAAGCCTGGGCTGGCTGAGTGGAGCACTCACCTGGGGCAGGAGGAAGGATGATTTGATGGAGGGATGGAGGTCATGCTCCTGCAGAGACATTCCACCAGGTGGCGCCATGGTACAACATTCACAGCCCTTCAGGCCAACACACCAGAATCGCGGGGGTCTCCAGGGTCTTCCTGCACAAGGAGAACAGGACTTCATTCAGTCAGAGCTAAAGAAAGCCTGAGGCTGTGTCATTCTTCACGGCTTCCCTCCATCTCCTTCATCTAGATCTTCATCAAAAGTGTGGTGGGAAGGGGCTGGGGGCACAGGGACAGTGACAGCGGCAATGCCAGGCCCTGTCAGCAGCAAAGTCCATCAAGCACCTACTATGGGCAAGGCCCTCTGGCAGGTATTGTCGAGTTTTAGAGCTGAGAGGGGCCTTCAAGGAAATCCACCCTTGCCCCTTTGTTTTTCCAGAATGGAAGGAGGCCAGGGGAGGGTCACGCCTGTCTGTTAGAGGTGGTGGAGAGGCCCGCCAGGCTCACCTTAGGGTGCAGCCTGACTCAGGAGGACAGGTTTCAGGTGAGGCCACCACGCCTCCTCCCCTCCTCCCTGCTGAGCTGAGCCAGACAAAGCCAGGGGAAGACAGGAAAGGCACCCCATCCGACTGCAAAGGGAACAGAGAAAATGAACTGGGTGTGACTTCCTAGGCTATTCCTGCCTCACCCTCTCCTGGGACACAGGACACTCTTCCTGAATGTCTGCTGAACAGACTGCAGACCTAGGACCAAGTTTAAACCATCCAGCGAGCTTCCTCCTCCAGCCCTGAAGGAGGAGGACATTTCTGTCAGGGCTCCCTCATTTCAGAGAAACAGCCCCATAGAGTGGTTCAAGGTCAGTGCTGCAAGGCCCTTGGGGGTCAACTGGGTCAACCCCCTGTGGTACAGATGATTCCGTTGAGGGCAAAAGAGGGTCAACAACTCACCCAAATACCAAAACTCTATAGAATGAGGCAGCGTTCTATGCACTAATATGAAATGTGTCCAGGATACTGTTACGTAAAAAAGAGAGGGCAGAAAACGTGTCTAATTTTCCATTATTTATATTAAAAAAAAAGACAAAATTAGTATATTTGTGTTTGCACATAATTGCGTAAATAAGTTCTGGAAGGATTTAAAAGACGTTAAGAACAGTAGTTATAGGGTTGGAGGGGGAGATGCATGGATGGATGGATGGATGGGACGGGGAGGGAGGGAGACTTTGTCCATATGCATTTGTACATCGCTTGATCTTTGAACCATGCAAATGAATTCTGTTTCAAAAACTAAATTTTAAAAATAGTTTGCCCAAGATCATACAGTGTTTCCCACAGTTGTAGGATGCTTTCACATGGTAGGATGCTTTCACATGAAATGATCTGGGGTGCACAAGGTGACTGTAAGCAATTCACAAACACAGCACTGAATCATTCAGTGAGAAAGCCATTCCTTTTTCATTTCTCTTCAGTCTTCTGAATCCGTCAAGGGGAATGTCTCAGTGAGATGCTAGTAGGCCTTTAACACCTTTCTAAATCCTGGTAAACTGCCTTTTTAACAAAGAAAAAAGGCATCAGGCTTAGAGCCTTGGTTGACAGCGGCAGCTAGCTAAAGGGTGAAAATGGAATCATGTTATTTTCTCTACACTGAATTTACTTGTACTAATATCTACTAGGAATGGCAAGTAACATTGGTCTTCAATTTGCAATAGCAACATGAGTCTTCCTTTTCGAAATATTTTAAGTAAATTGTATGTTGCTCTAAAGAAAACTATTACATAAACCCTAATGCCATTGCTTTGTGAATATGGTATTATCAAGTGCTAACCTTGCACCAGAAACTGCTAAGTGCTTCCCATGAATTAATATACTGATCCTCCCATCCCTGGGAGGTGCAGATGAGGACACAGAGAGGCAGGGAGAATGTGGACCTTGCCCAAGGTCACTGGTTAACTGGAGGCAGAGCTGGAGTTTGACCCAGGCATCCAGCCTCCTGTAGGGCCCAACACCGGAGGGACTAAAAGCTGGTGGCCCAGTGAATGCAGACCAGCCCTCCCCCCTCCAGCCGTTGGCAGCCTGCACTTTAGGTAGTTGCCCTAAAGGCTCAGCCTCATTTGGACAGCTTTATCTTCCTCCTCTAGAGCTCTGGGTCCCTAAAGCCAAATGGTCTCAGCTCTCCCTCCACCCCCTAACCAAAGGATTATAGACACACACACACATACACACACACACACACACGCCCTCTGCAATTCCACTGAAGCACTCCATCTGCTTCCTGAACTTTCTCGCTCTTTGGGGTCCCAGGCAGCAGCACAAGGGGGGGTAAGCTCTGCTTCTCCCACTGTCGTGCCCTTCTAGACATGTTGCAGGCTTCTCTCTCCATCTAGTTTTGGGGGTAAAGCCCTCTGCCTCCCTCACCCTCACCTGTACCATCCTTCAGGGACCCTACTTGAGGTAACTGGATTTCTCCCCTTGCCATTTTGCAATGAAACGTCATGCATTCAGGAAAGCAGGGAAGAGGGCTGCACCCTATTAAATGGCTGTGGCCCAGAGCTGGGAAGCTACGGAGGCCACCCAGCCGGGCAGCTGCAGCCAGCATCCTCGCACCCACCCTGTGTCCTCCGCCCTCACAGAGCTGATCCAGTGGTCACAAAGGGTCCCAGCAGGTAGTGAGGCCTGCTCCCACCCTGTCTCTCTCCTCTCTCTGGGCCACAGGCACCCTCTGCACAGTCAGGAGCTGAACTACCCCTCACTCACAACCCTCCATCAGAATCACCTGGAGGGCTTTGTAAGAGGCAGGCTCTGGACCACATCCCTGAGCGCTTCTGAGAAAGTCTATGGTGAGGCCTGGGAATCTGCATCTGAAACAAGTCTGGAGGTGATGCTGACATATACCAAAGGTGAACAGAGGAGTGGTCGAGCATGTGGGCGTGGCCTCAGTCTGCATCCTAGCTCCACCCCCTGCTCACCTGGGGCGTGGGAGGGGTGCGGGAGTCCTGGGGGCGAGTTATAAATGCTCTACAGTGTGCTCAGCAGTGAAAGGAGGATGACAGTGACTGTACCTAGGTCATAAAGTTCTAGTGACAATTAAATGACACCAAGTGCTTAGCATAGTGTCAGGCACACAGCACACTTGGCAAATTCCTCCTGTCCTGACACTTGAGACCTGCAACAAGCCCCTCAGCTTCCAGGAGCAAGAGAGCAGCTGCTTTCTTCTCCAACAGGAGGAGGTGGGTGGATGGTGACACTGGTCTTAGAAGCCCAGCACCACCCCAGCTGGGGGTCCTAGGAGTTTGGGACATGGTGGCTGCTCTGGCTGAGCCTACAGCACAGGAGCTGTGGTCCAAGGCGGAGCATCCGAGGAGGAGGTGCAGGAGCTGGAGGAGTCCTCCCCACGCCCTCTGTCCATCTCCCTCACCCACTGCACTAAGCGTGATCCCTGAGGCTCCGGGCGGCAGGAGGGACCCAGAGGGACCATCACCCCTCCTTAGAGATGAGGAACAAGGCCCTAGAGACTAAGTGAGCTGTCCAAGGTCATGGACCCACAAAGCAGAGTAGGGCCTGCAAGCTTCCTCCAGGGCCCAGCCGGCCAGGGTTGGGGGGGCCTTCTCTGCCCTCAAGGTCAGGTGTCCTTGGGCAGAGGCTCTGACCACCACACCAGGGTTTTTCCTCAACTCACAGAGCCAGAGTCCCCAGTCAGGGAGCCCAAGTCCCTGCCTCTGCCAAAAGGCCCAGGAAGAGCCCTGGAGGCAGCAAATCATGTAGCTCTCTCTCAGGCGCAGTGTCTCTTCTGGGGATATGGAACTGTGGTCCCCTCCGGCAGGCTAGCTGGAGGGCGGGGAGGGGTAGAGCGTGCAGAGCAAAGGGCTTGGAACTTGTGGAAGGAAGGGCCCAGGAGGCCGCACGTCCTGGAGATGGAGTAGGAACAGAGAGTCGGACCCCAGCAGCTCCTCACCAGGTGACCCCAACCAAGGAGTCAAACAACCCCACGGGGGGTGGGAGCTATTTCCAGCCCCATGGAGGCGTCGGAGGCCTAGTGTGAACCCCGCTGTGGCTCACGAGGCAGCCAGGCCACACATCCAACCTGACACGGAGACTCAGGGCTCCGAGGATTAGCCCTAGAGATTAGCAGAAACCTCCCTTGAAATCTGTCCCCAAGGTGGCCCAGTCTGGGGGGTTCCGTCACGCAGCAGGCAGGGCGAGGGGGGTGGCGGGGAGGAGGCAGGGCCCACCCTCCTCAGCAAGCCTCCAGCTAGGATGCACACTAGGCCAAGGTAGCCCTTGGCCTCTCTCAGGGGCCCATCGGGCTCTGCATCTGGCCACCCAGGCAACAAGTCTCTACCTGCTCAGAACATGCCTGCACCATGATTTCTGAGTGCAGGCAGGACAGAGCCCACTGAAGGGCATTCACACAAGAGGTGGAGATGCGGCCCCCAGACGGCTTATAGCAGCTCCACAGGCTGCACAACCCCAGGGGGCGCCTTCCCTCAGCATGCTGCTTCTGCTGAGGCAGACTTTCGGACCCTGGACCTTGAGAAGTGAGGCAGAGCATTGGTTAGCAAACTGCCCAGAGCCCGAGGGGATAGGGAAGGTTGGTTGAGGAAAGGAGGGTCGAGAGGTGGGCCCGTGGGCCCCTGGGCGCCCCCCCCCCCGGCCACTTCAACCAGCACAGCTCTGTTGGGTCTGTGTCATGGGTGTCGAGCTCAATCAACAAAAAGCACTTCTTTCTTGAATAACTCACTTCGCTCGAGCCCCCAACTGCTTCCCTTAGGCTGGCTAACAGGTCCCTGGGGAGGTGCCACTGCCCCAGGCCTGATGCCCAGGGCTCCTCCTGCCCCCCAGTGCCTGCCCCGGTCTGTCTCCTTCTAGTCAGAAGCAGGAAAGAAAGCCCTGCCCTCTCTAAAGCACCCTCAATTCTCCTCAAAGGCCTCAGGCTTAGGGAATGGAAACTGAATTATGGAAAAAGACACAGTTCTCAGCCCTGAATCTGTGGACTCAGATTCATACCCCTTAGAGGAATTTTATATATTGAGGGCCCACTTAAGATTTATTTCTTCAGAAAGTCCCACAGCTTTGCAAGGCAAAAAGAAAGGGAAAGCCCAGCCCCAGAGAGATGCACTGAAGGGGGGTGTCAGGAGAGGGGGTGCCATGCAGGATCACCCCTCCCCCCACGGCTGCTGGGCTAGAGCCACAGGAGCCTGGGGGCTGGGGGATGTGCTGGGCAGAAGGAGATGCCACGGGGAACAGCTGGGATACCAACCAGGCTTGGGCACCACCTCCCCTGCCCAGGCCCCAGAGGAGCCGCTGGGAGCCAGACCTTCCCTTCCCTGTCTGCGGAAATAAAGACACAGAAAACCCTGAGATAGGAGTCCTATCTGAACAGTATAAAGCTCTCCCAGGAATGTCTGTGATAAAGGTCGCCAGCCCCCTCAAGGGCAGCAGTGGGCACAAGGGTGGGGGGAGAGGGTTCTGTTCTCCCGCAGCACCGCAGGCTCTCCGCAGGGATGGAATCAATCTCCATCTCTCTCCCCCATCCTCCCCCCACATACATGATGGTTTGCTGCCCCGGCCCTGGCTTTCAAGAAGCACCTCTAAAACCTGCCTTCTTCCCCCAAACCACCAGACCCAGAAGGATCTTAAGAGGAAAGTGAGGTGAGAAATCTGGTCCCTGAGCCGGGGAAGCCCTCCAGCTCACCCAGCCTCTCCCTGACCTTGAACAGTCAGCACTGTAGGCCCAGAGCCCTCAGCCATCCGATGCCACACCCCGCCCCCCAGCAGGGCCTCCACACAGACCCAGGGCTCAACCAGCCATACCTCAAGGCCTCCACTCACGGAAAGCAGGGCACCCTCAGCCCACGTGCACGGAGTAGTCAGCGCCAAGACCCCTGCTTTCTAAGGAGAGTGTGCCGAGGTTAGAGGCTATGAGAGCCTCAGGGGACTGAGGGAGGTTGAGCAGCCTCTGGTCAGAGACCCTGGGAAGGGAGGCCAGCACCCCGGCTGTCCTGACCCCACAGCCTCATTGGCCCTTCTGGTCAGAGAACCTCTCCCACACCACCCCGGACAAGGCCAGCATCTCAGAGTAAGCCAGAGTTATCCAGGCATCGGTCAAGGGGCCCAAGTCCGGGCTTCACCTGGCCCCCTGCCCCTGCTCTCAGAGCCCGTCAGGAAAAGGTTAGAAACCACGCTCCAAGGTCAAATGCCCCCCTCTACCTGGTCCCCCAATCCCAATTCCTCCCAAACCAACTTCGCCACGTCTTCCAGATCTACATGCAATTGTACAATTATTTACGAATGTCTTTACATGGACTCACTTTTACTTAAATTTCTTTATTGAAAACGCCACCACAATAAGTAGAATACCAGTACCACTTGTCATAAATAAAAGGTAGCCAATAAAAATATACCATTAAAACAAAACAGAGCTATAAAAGTCTGGAAACTTTTCCCACCTGCCCTAAGCTCAAGGCCTGCTCCCTAGTAATGGGGAAGTCAGCCCGTGTTCCAGACGCATGAGAACATATTGGCACACAACAGAGACTTTCTTCTTGGCATAAAAGGGTTGGGTGAGAATTGGAAAGGGAATCCCTTTCTTGCTCTGACTTTGTGCTTAATGCCTGATACTACCGAAATGCATCTCAGGGGAATGAGGGTATCACCTGATCCTTTGGGAACGTTGGACTAGAGGCTCCCTCTGCCTCATGCTTAACACAACATGGAAACGTGCTCTCTGAGCACACGTTCAAGGCACCAGCGAAACTCCTCCCCATGTGCCTGCTCTCACACCAAGGCCCAGCAGCTCCCTCTCCCACACACCTGCTCCAGCAGCCCCCGGAGGTCACCGCTGGCTCAGGTGGGACACCAGGTAGACGAGGCCCACCAGCAGGAGTCCACGCACACCAAGCATCATGAGCAGGAAGAGGAGCAGGATGGAGGTCACCGGCTCCACGGCGTGGTTGCCCAGACGCCACTGCGGGAAGCCCATGTTCACCAGCTGCCGGTTGAGGTCGCTGAAGGGGGACTGAGCGGCACCCAGCCTGGCGCCCGCCTGCTGCTGACGAGGGCCGGGACCCCCCAGCGGGGCACCATGGCCCCTATTGAGAAAGCTCTGGAAGGTGAAGACAGAGAGAGACAAATGAATCCAGAGAAAGCATCCCTGGAGTTGAGGCACCAGAGGCAGGAGGGAACCCTCTGGGCGGGGCCCTGCTCTCCCCTACGGCCACCCAGGGCCATGCCCTCCTTTCTCAGCAATCCTCACATGCCACCCATGGGGATCCCAACCACTGAGTCGCAAGCTCTCAGAGCACAGAAAATGCCGGTCCATGTTCCCTATGTCACGTCAGGGAGAAGCTGCCCGGGACAGAGAAGAGGAAGGGGGCAAGGAGGGTGGGACTACACCCAGGGCACAGCATCTGGGCAGGCATTTTTAACACTCCTCACTCCTTCCTTTAAACCATCATTGTGTGGCTGTGGGTTCCTCTTCTCCACTTACTCTCCAGCTTCCCTCTCATCCAACAGACTCTAAAAGATGCTAGCTCCAGTGGGGGTTGCTGACCAGGTTAAGGGAGAGAGAACTCTTGGGTTTGAAATCTGGGAAGGCTGCCTGGAGGAAGGAGAGCTGGGGAGGCAGGGGGCTGGGCAACAAATCTATTGGGGTTTTCCCCAAGTCTTAAACCCCCATGCTGCTCAGCCTGGCTCTCTGCAAAGAGGACTTCGGGCTAGAGAAGGTTAACCACCAGTAAGGGAGCTTCTGGGAGCTAAGGAGTAACTGGTACAGAGGACGGGAGGCCAGCTGCTCCCCTCCACAGGGTCCGGGCGACTACCTGTCGAGGGGTGCTGCTGCGTGGTTGGGTAGTGTTCCTCACACGGGGGTCATCGTCCTGCACAATTTCCCCATTGGCCAAGATCCGAACCATCCTTCCAGGAGCTATGGGTTCCTGCTGGGCTGCACCTTTCCCCAGACCACAAAACACCTGAAGGAAAAAATTTACCAAAGTTAAAGAGATGTTTGCTTTCAGTGGGAGAAACTGAAATTCTGGGTGCTCACATTGGTGACCCATGCTGAGTAGGCAGTGTGTCTAATTAATAAAAAGGAGAGAAATAAATACAAGTTGTTTGCCAAACAAAAATCTTTCAGACTTTGAGTCCACTAGGAAAACTATCAAAAAGATTCTTAGAGAAGAAAGTTTTATTATTAACCACCACCTCCAGCAACAATGGGGATGACAACCCTTGCTGGGGCCCAGGCCCTGTGGAAAGTCCACCCAGGCTCATCTCACTTACACCTCCCAACACTCCTCCGGGGCAGATACAGCTAGGGACCCAGAGGGGCTTACCTCCCTCACCCAGGACCATTCATCCATGGGCAGCAGAGAAAGAGCATGAAGCCAGGAACTCCGGCCCTAGTAGGGAGTCCAGTACACCAGGGTCCCCAGTGTCTCCATTTCCCTTCCGTTAAAAAATGGTCCAGGGAGGTGCTTAGGACTCAGGCCTTCTCCCCGCATGAGATCGGGCCCACTTCCGAGTTACTTTCCTGCAGAGGGCACACTCTCACTTGTCCCTCACCTCTCAGGTAACACCAGGCGGGCACGGCCAGCCTTCCCGAAATATGGGATGAGGCCCCACTCAACAGACCACAAGGGGGTCCGTGGGCTGGAGATGGGGGCCTTTCCACGCCTCTCCCGAATCTGGGTAAAGGCCATCATTCTTCTCAGAAGATGAGCCAGTTTTCGTCTAAATTCTCAAAAGCACTCGTGACACACACGCCGAACGAGGTTAAGAGCCCTTGTTCTCTCGCCCGTGGCCTGGGCTGGCGGGTCCCCATTTTGAAGCCTTCTGGCCCTTGCAGAAGGCCAAGCGGGTCCAAAAGGTCCTCCGCAGTCCTTTTGTGCTTTGTTATCCCGCCCTGCTGGGTGGGCTGAGGGTGCGGCGGGCCCTCCCTGCACCTGACACTAAGGGGGGATGGGGGTGGGGAACGGAGATGGCGGGGTTGGGTGGGGGTGCTTGCGCAATGCCGGGGTGGGAGAGGCCGCTGCCCGGGCCGCGGAGCCCGACTCCGAGACCAGGCCCGGGGTAGGGGAGGGATGCGCCCTCACTCCCCCGCGCCCAGGGCCCGGACACTCACCTGCGGGTGCGACTCCCAGGCCTCGACGGCGTCCAGTCCCCGCGGCTCCCAGGCCGCTTCCTCCCACCTGACCTCACAGGAAGCGCGCGCCGCAGCCGTACGGCCCCGCAGGTGCCGCAGCAGCTCCCTCTGTAGGCCTTTCGGGGAATTGCAGCTGCCGGACACAGGGCGGCGCAAGGAGCGGGAGAGGGAGAGAGGGCGGGAGAAGAACGAAGATAGGACCGGATGGACCACAGGGCAGGGAGGGAGGAGACTAGTGCGGAGGAAAAAGGAAAGCAAAGAGGAGGGAGAAGAAGAAGAGGAGGAAAACCCTACGGGGTGGGGGCGCCTCTGGCCTGGGTGGCACAGGCTCATCCCACCCGTATGAGTTTGCTGAGCCCGCTCAGCAGATGCCCCTTAAGTAGAACCCAGCCCTGTCCTCAAGGAACTCCAGCTCCTGTTCCAGTGTGGAACCTCCCAGTGGGGAAGACGACACATGAACCACAGGGCAAGTGCAACTAACTGCAACGTGAAGGAAGGCAGGCTTCCTAGAGTAGGTGGCCTTTGAACTGGGGCAAGAAGGGTAGGTAGGAGTTTACCTGTCAGGCAAATAAGGAAGGGCACCTGGCAAAGGAGTGAATGATCAACCTCTGCTTCTTTACCAGTGTTTTCACCCCCCACCCCCACCCACCTTCATAAGCTGCTCCCTGTGGACCTGTTCACCAGTGGAAGAGAATAAGCTCAGCAATCCCACAACTTGAGTCAGACTCTGGCAAGTTACTGAGCTGCTCAGTCTCCTCATCTGCAAAATGGGACCAAACATAGCAGTTACCTTCAGGATTGCTGTGAAGATTAACAATAAGAGCCTCTGGCACATGGCAAGCGTTGATAACCATTTGTTATGATTATCAAGCAGTAGATGTTTCTGGGAGCAGATATTTATTAAGCATATATAGACCTAGATGCTCACTAGCCCCTGGGTGGGGGAACAGAAAGATTGAGATTTAGACCTTGCCTCAAGGGCTCATCTTCTGCCACCACGGTTTAATTATTTGATTACGAAAACTTCTCAGTAAAAAATGTTGAGCAGGACCCCTGATATCTGTATCTTATTTGTGTATTATTTATTTGTTTGTTTATAAATTATACATGTGTGCTATGAGAGCAGATTGGCATTGTGGATAAAAGGTGGATGCTAGAGCCAGCCTGGGTTGGAATCTGGCACGGCTGCCTTCTGGTGGTGTGATGGACCAGTTACTCAACCTCTCTGGCCTCAGTTCCTTCATCCGTAAAATGCGGATAATAACAGTACCCACTTCATCACGTTTGTGTGAAGCACTAAGTGCTTAGTGTAAAGTGCTTAGATGAGAGCCTGGCCGCAGTATGTTCTCAGTAGTCACTGTCATTACTACTGCTCCACTGCATTAAGTACTACATTGTAAAGCATATACATTAGAAAAGAATAGGATTTCAAATAAATATAAACTGAAATCCTAATACTTTCTTCCTACGCTCTTGCTGCAGGTGGGTATAGTGCATACATAGAAGGGGTAATCCCAAGGCAGGATGCCCGATTTTCAGGGGTGATCTGTGGATCTCAAAACTGTCTGCACATTGGAATTATCTGTGGTGTTTAAAAACAATCCCAATGCCTGAGTCCCACCCCAGAGGTGACAGTGCCATTGATGTGGGATACAACCTGGGCATGAAGAGGTTTTAAAAAAAACAAATTCCAGGTGATGCTAATGAACAGCCAGGGCAGAGAACCACTACCTTCCATGAACTGAGCTCCATACATGGGGCTCATAACCCAGGAACCCCAAGAAGGGAGAGACCTCTGTGGGCTGGGGAAACCAGGGAGGAAATGAGATGTTTCTAGGAAGGCTTGAGCTGGTACAACAGCTGCCAAATAGACACAGTCTAGCCAGAGATAGCCGTGAGAGCCCATTGGAGGAAGTAAGTCCCTCAAGAGGGGGTCAAGAACAGCTTTAGGAGGCAGTAGTGTTTGACTGCACTTAGAAAAGTCCTATCATTACCAATTAAAACAACTTCAGGAGGCTGTGAATCACTTTTCCTACCTCTCGACTTCCTTCAGATGTCTCCCCTACTCAGGAACCTGCAATGGTTCCCTATTGTCTGCTCCAGGAAGACCCACTCATTGGCAGGCTCCAACAACCCTCCAAATCTGGCCCCAGTACACTCTTACCAACTCCCTCCCTCAGCTCCGCCCACTGGGGTCTCTTCACTCTCCCTGAAGTACATCACCTGAAGTCCTGCTTTGCTTGGGCCTGACTATCTGCCCAAAGGCCCTCCCCACCCAATCTAAATCCCACCCCGTCCCCAAATTTTAATGCCAACAATATAAACTTCAGTTCTGATTGTTCCATGTAGTAATGATAACCTCCATGTGTACAGAGTCCTTACCACTTCCAAAGTGCTTTTCCAGAAACCACATCATCCTTTTTGGATCATGAAATAGGAAAGGTGTATGCTATTGTTCCCCTTTTGCTAATAAAGAAACTGAGACTCAGAGGGACGCTGGGTGACCATCCCGAGGTCAGTGGCAGAGCCAGGATCCCCCCAGTTCTGCACTGTAGGCTCTTTGTATCTACCCACCACCAAACAGCCTCCCCCAGCATTGTCCCATCTCTGCTGCCTCTTTACTTTGTGCTCTCCCATCCAATGCCATTGGCACAAGACTAGCCCCAGGTCATGCCTTACTCCCAGAAGGTGCCCGGTAAAAATGTGCTTTTGGTTTTCCTGGTCTTTGCAGAGTTACTCTTACATACACTGAAGTTTGACAAGCACTACTTTGGACCAGTGGCTTTTCAAACTCTTTTGATGGCAGTACATTTTACATCACAACCTAGTAGTCCCTCACCACACACACACGAAAAAGAAGTTTCAAAAACAATATTATCCTTTCTATATGAGCTATACGGTGATATTTTCTATTTTGTAAGGAAAGAAGATGCCAATCGAGACCTCACTTGATTTTTCTATCCACTAATACAATGGTTCTCAACCCTGGTTGCACATTAGAATCACCAAAGGGAACTTTCATAAACCACTGGTGCCCAAACCAATTGAATCAGAACTTCTAGGAGGTAAAGCCTAGGCATTTCCATTCCAGGTGACTGAATAGGCACTCAAGGTTGTGGACACTGATGTGTAGTCATTTTTAAAACACCGTGGTAGATGCCCCTCAAACTTAAAGCCTCTTCGGATACAAAGCAGCAAATTCCACTTTGCTAACAAAGATTAACTTGTATCATAGCCCAAGCCCCAAACGGGGAACATTGCCCAAGGTACATCATCATAATTACAGTCACTTGCCTCCTTTGAATATCCAAATGCCAACAATAAAGACCAACACTGAGCCCCCAGTATAGCACCAATTCTTAAGGAGACCCTCCAGCTACTTGATGGCAAGTTGACTTCACTGGGCCCCTTCCAGCCTGGCAGGGCCGGAGATTCCTTCTGGCAGGAATGGACACACACTCCAGGTGTGTGTGCCTTTCCTGCCTGGAGGGCCTCAACTAGCACCATACATCTTACAGAGTGTTTAATCTACTGGTATGGGATCCCATATAACATTGCATTAGACCAGGGGTCCCATTTTACAGCAGAACAGGTGCAGGATCATGCTCATGACCATGGGATTCACTGGTTATATCACATATGTCACCAGCGAGAAACTACTGGCCTGAGGGACTTCCCTGGCAGTCCAGTGTTTAAGACTTCACCTTCCAATGCAGGGGGTGCGGGTTTGATCCCTGGTCCGGGAGCTAAGATCCCACATGCCTTGGGGCCAAAAAACCAAAACATAAAACAGAAGCAATATTGTAACAAATTCAATAAAGACTTTAAAATTGGTCCACACACACACACACAAAAATACTAAAAAAAGAAAGAGGCTACTGGCCTGATAGAACACTACAGCAGCCCACTGAAGGCACAGCCAAATGCCAGCTCAGAGGCAGTACTCTGCAAGGATGGGGTGTCATTCTCAAGTATGAATCAAAGACCTTTACAAGCTGTTGTGTCTCTAATTAGAAATGGATTCAGGAACCAAGGGGTGGAAGTAGCAGTAACTGGTACCAGAGAACACAGCAAGAGTCCTGTCAAGCTAAGAGTGCAGCCTGAGTACTTTGAGTTCCTATTTCTGGAGACTCGCAGGCATGAAGAGGAGTCACTGTCTTGGCGAGAGAAACTGGTCCTCACCAGGGGAGGTAGGGCTGCTCTTACAAAATGGGGACAGGCAGACCATGTTTGGCACCCAGGTGATCCACTTGGATGCCTCCGGGTTCTCCTTTACCCAAATGTAATGGTAAAGGGCAGGTGCAGCAACTCTGTCCTGAGAAGGGCATGTGACCAGGAGCCCAGAGCCCTCAGGGACAAGGGTCTGGGTCATGCCACCAGGTGAGTCACTAAAACCAAAAGAGGTGCTAGCCGAGGGGTAGTGGAGGGACCATGTGCAGCTACAACAGAGGAGACTATAGTTTGTCCCACTAGTATTTCTCAGAAAGACCCACCAGAATCCTTAGAAAGGAGATCTGAGTGGTACAAGGAGTGGGAGACATGAGGATTGCTGGCCAGACCCCCTCCAAGGAAGGATATGTTGCCCTGATTTCTGGGAGACCATCAGGGCAGCCTTCAGCCATCAGCCCCTTCACAGACTGCTTCACCACAGAGACACTTCACCCAAGGTCAAGCCCTTCCAGAGGCTGCCCACATTCAATGACTGATGGAGGTAGGAGGTATCCATGAGCCGTTTCAGCTACAGAGTTCCTCCTGAGGTTGGCTGAGGCTGTAAGGTGCTTTTGGAGAAACTGGTCCATTTTGTCGAAGTTGTCAAATTTGTTTATAGAGTTGTTTGTGGTGTTTCCTTATTTTTAGCGTCTGCAGGGTCTGCAGTGATATCCCATTTTTCCTTCCTGATACTGGTATTTGTGTCATCTCTCTTTTTTTCTTTCATTCTTGCTAGAGATTTGTCAATTTTATTGTTCTGTTCAAAGAAACAGCTTTAGTTTTATTGATTTTCTCTATTGTTTTTTTTGTTTTCCATCTCATTGATTTCTGCTCTTTATTATTTCTTTCCTTCTGCTTGTTTTGGGTTTATTTTGCTCTTCTTTTTCTAAGCTCTTGAGGTAGAAGCTTAGGTTATTTGTTTGAGACTTTTCCTATTTTCTATGGTAAACATTTACTGCTATAAATTTCCCTGTCAGCACTTTTCATCTGTGCACCACAAATTTTGATATGTTGTGTTTTCATTTTCACTTAGTTCAATGAATTTTTTATTTTTAAAAATTTTTAGTATTTATTTATTTTTGGCCGTGCTGCGCAGCATGTGGGATCTTAGTTCCCTGACCAGGGATCAAACCTGTGCCCCCTGCAGTGGAAGCGCAGAGTCTTAACCACTGGACCGCCACGGAAGTCCTAGTTCAATGAATTTTTTAATTCCTTTGTTATTTCTCCTTTGACCCATGGATTATTTGAAAGAATGTTGTTTAGTCTTCAGGTATTTGGAGATTTTCCCATTATCTTTCTGTTATTAATTTCAGGTTTAATTCCACTGTGGTCAGAGAACATACTCTGTATGAGTTCAGTTCTTTAACCTTTTTTGAGGTTTATTTTGTAGTCCAAAACAAACCTTTTTTTTTTTTTTCAACACTGCAGTTAGAAGTTGGCATCAGGGGAAAGGGGAGGGGAAGGGAAGGGAAAGGGGAGGAACAAGTGGGGAGTTGCGGTGTCATTAAAGAATACAATCCCCCCAAAACTGGGGTGCCTGGGGGGAACTTGGTCTGCTTCAGCCAAGAGGAATCGGATCAAAAGTGGTTTGCGAAGGCCAGAACTGTGAGGGATGGAGAGAGGAGGAAGGTCCAGGGGGTGGGGTTGGGGGGCGCTATTTGGCAACTGAGGCAAAGGGATTGGGTTCCCCCTGCTGGGATCCCTCCAGCCCTTCTGGTGTGGCAGGAAGAGGGCAGACTGCAACTCCTGTGGGCAGGTCTGGGGCTGCCAGATACTCTAGGCTGGGGGCTGGAGCGGGCTCACAAAGGCTTGCCCTCCAGGAAGATGATGATGCTGCCTCCCAACTTCTCTGCCAGAGAAGCTATTTTGGTGAATGTCCCATAGGTGATTGAAATGAATATGTACTCTGCTGCTTTCAGGTGGAATATTCTACAAATCTCAATTATATACTGTTGGTTGATGGTGGTGTTGAGTTCTTCTATATCCTTGCTAATTGCTCTATCAATTATTGAGAGGGGGTGTTGAAGTCTCTAAATATAATTGTGGATTTGTCTACTTCTCCTTTCAGTTCTATCAGTTTTTGTTTCACATATTTAGGAACTCTGTTATTTGGTGTATACAAATCTAGGTTTGTTCTATCTTCTTGGTAGATTGACTATTTTATCATATATAATGTCCTTGTCTGTCTCTGGTAATTTTCCTTTCTGAGGTCTACTTTACCCTGTTTTCTTTTCATTAATATTTACATGGTATCTTCTCTTCCATAATTTTACTTTTAACTTGCCTATATTGTTATATTTGAAGTGAGTTTCTTATCGATGGCATATTTTTTAATCCACTTTGCCAACCTGCCTTATATTTGGTATATTTAGGCCATTTAAATTTAATGTAATTATTGATATGTTAGACCTTAAGTCTGCTGATTTATTTTTCATTTTCTGTCTGTTCTGTTTTTTCATTTTTCTGTTTTTGTTTTCCTGCCTTTCTGTGGGCTACTTAAACATTTTTTAGAATTCCATTTTTATCTATCTATAGTATTTTTGGGTTTTTTTTTTTTTTTTTTTTTTTGGCCACTCCACGCAGCATGCGGGATCTTAGTTCCCCAACCAGGGATCGAACCCGTGCCCCCTGCAGTGGAATGGCAGAGTCCTAACCACTGGGCAGCCAAGGATGTCCCTATCTATAGTACTTTTTATTATATCTCTTTATATATCTTATTTGGTGGTTACTCTAAATATTATATTACATATACATAACTCATCACAGTCTTCTGGTGACATCATTTTACTAGTTTGAGTGAAATAAGAACCTACTTTCTTTTATATCCATTTACCCTCCCAATTATAATGTAATTGTCTTAAACATTTACTCTACATATATTTAGAACCACATCAGACAGTGTTATCATTTTAGTTTCAAGGGTCAAACATAATTTAGAAAACTTAAGAGGAGAAGGAAAGCCTATTTTATTTACCCATATTTTTGCTTAGCATGTTATATGCATGGGCAATCCACGCTGGGGAGTCAGAGAAGTACCCGTCAAGAGTGAAATCAAGGGCTCACATCAAGACCCGCAGCAGCACAAGTCTGAGGAGAGACCTTCAGGTTTCACCTGCAGAAAACTGGTCAAAGCCAGCACGGAATGGGTACTGAAGCAATAGCTGGAGAAAGAGGTCAAACCAAGAAAATTTGCAAAGGTACATAAAAGATACTTATCACACACCCAGAAGGAAGATAAAGAATGGCTGTGCAACCCAGAAAAGAGCTGCTCACTCGGGGCTAAGGGATCCATAATCCTTCTCCAGCTCCTCCGAGTTGACAGACTACCCTGACTTACAAACTCCTCAGGCTGCCTGAAGAGAGTGCCCCACAGCCTCCTACAGTGCTGACGAGCCTTTCCAGGTCATCTGACTATACCACTGTAGCCCTATCTTTAAAACTAAATAAACCATGCTAAAAGAAAAAAATACAATATTGAACAAAAGAAGCCAGAAGCAAAATGAATCTTACTGCATGGTTTCATTTATATAAAAATCAAAAGAAGGTAAAATGGAATTATACTATTTAGGGATGCATACTTGGGTGATAAAAGTATAAAGAAAAGCAAATAAATCATTACCAAAATTTAGTGGTTAGCTCTAGGGGAGAGAGAGGAATTGTGCATGGCAAGGGGTATGCACATGGTAGGCAGGGGAAGCTATAAGGGGCTGGCAATGTTCAACTTCTTGACCTGGTTGGTAGTTTCATGAACGTTCACTTTATAATAATCTGTTAAACTGCACAGGGAAGTGGGGGGGGGACAGAACTGAAGAAGGAGTCAGTCTATCCAGGTCGTGGTTAAATGGGTCTATTCTTTCATTAGAGGCTGCCTAGGTATGGATTAAGTGTATGGCCTCTGGGTTCAGTTGACTTGGATTTGAATTCTCTGGCTCTGCTACCTACTTGCTGTGTGACCTTCTGCAATTTGCCTAACCTCTCTGTGCCTCAGTTGTCTCATCTATAAAAATAAGGATAATAATACTACCTAATGTGAAGATTAATAGCTCTCAGGTATGCAGTAAACTGGGCATGAGCTTTGTTAAATAAGTAAAAAGTTGTACATTCATTCAACATAAAAATTCCTCAAGGACCTGTGCTGTGTTGGGCCCATCAATAAGCCTTCACAGGCCCATGGTCTTGGGCCCAAGAACTGGAGCTCCACCTTAGAGGGAATGAGGCCACCTCCCACTAAAATCCAGACCGGATTGCTGGCCCAGACCAGGCTGAGCCCAGGGGTTAGCCAGAGGGTCCCAGCTTGGGGCACCCCTTCTGGCCTCCTTGGGGCACCCCTTCTGGCACACCCTCACTGGCCTCCTGCTTCCGCAGCTGGGCTAGGCATGGGGGCTTCGGGCAGTCTGGCACCAGAACCAGCGGCCTCTTCTACCCCAGGCCTCAGAAGAGTGGAGAGAGTTCAGACTGTGAGAAAAGACGAACAGGGAGAGTAGAGGAGCCGGGAGGGTCCTGGACGCCTTTCATCCCTTCCACAGAGCGAGCAGCAGAAACAGAAGTGCGGGGGTGGGGTGAGCAAAAAAAGGAACCAAAAGCAAAGAATGAGGCCAGCCCAGCCAAGCGCTTTTTGTGGGGTCTTAATTAAGCCCATTGTTCCTTTCCGGGTGGAACATATGTTCAGGGCCTGGCTGAGGTTTGGGACTGAAATTTCAATGGTGCTGGGCCCTGTGGCCTCCCGGGGAGGGGAGCCAGGAGGGGAGGAATTGAGGGGGACCATCCCTAAGCCCTACAAGAACCGATAGTGTCTCCCAGAGTCATCTTCCACTATTCCCAGAGCAGGAAATAAAACAACCAGAAGGGGTAGCAGAGCCCTCACCCCAGGGTGGGGAAATGCCCGTGGGGTAGGACAGAGCTACGGCACCCGAGCAGGCTGTGACCCTCTGTGGGACTCAGTTTCCCAATGTGTGCCATTCAGGTGAGGCTGTCTAGGACAGCAGACAGTCACCAGTACCTGCCACGCCCACAAGCAGGACCCACCCCGCTCACCCACCCCCCACCTATCCCCATTCCCCCCACCTGGCCCCAGCAGCCAGACAGCCCAAGGGTGAAGGGCTGAACTCAGAGTCAAACTTCCATCTGAATTCTCACTCTGCTGCTCGCCAACTGGGTCGCCTCGGGCGAGTGACTTAAGCTCTCTGAACCTGTTTTCTCATCTGTAAAATGGGGTGATAATTCCCATCCTCTATGTTTGCAGTGGGAATTAATGAGGATGAGCCTTGTCAAGCCCTTAGCACATAGTGCCTTGTGCATGTTTACTGTTATCAGCAACCCATCATCATACATGTGACCTTCCCCTCCAGCAGCCCTGACACAAGCCCGGGAGCACACTCAGAGCAGACTGAGGAAACAGACAGTAAAAAACTAAGACCAAGAAATTTCTGAAGACATGGAAGTGGGCTGTGAAGAATTTTTAAGAGACTTGTAAGCATGCTAAGCATTTCCTCTACATTCTGGGACGTCAAGCCAAGTTAAGGGACCTCAGGAAAACCATGTAGAGTTTGACATGTGTTCCTTGGAGTTTGAAGGATGCAGGAACTGATGACCAACTCACATCTGAAAAGTCTAAAGAAAAAAGCCGGGTTGCGGCTGCCCTGGGATAGCTGAGGGGAGAAAAGCAGAAAGTGGGCAGGCAAAGAATCCGTGAGTTCCTCTGGGTCATATGTGGAATCTGAAGAAGGAAGCCAGGCTGGGTCACCTTGAGAGTGTGAAGGGACTAGGTGACTCCCCAGAAACCAAGGGGCAGAGAGGGGTCATATACAGAAACAGCAAATGGAGACAATGTCTGTGCCAAGGGAGCTGTAGGTGAGAAGCCCTTAGTGAGAGGGATGGTCTGCGAAGAACCCAGGAAGCTACTTCTAGAGTGAGATGATCAGCATTTGGAAAGAACCACAGCCACAGAGCACCAGCACCAGGTGACAACTATAGCAGTCAGGCAAGAACTTTCCTGATTCTTCCCACTTTGGGGTAGAAACCAGCAGCTAGGGAGGTGGGCAGGAGAAGGAAGAGAGAAGTTGATCACACCCCCCATAAGCTCACTTGTCCCCCTGCAGGGCTCCCAATCTGCTATAGGTCTAGGCTGAGGGAGGCGAGAAGCCCTAAATAAAGTTGGAGTTCTTATAGTACACTGGACTGGGCATTCTAAGATTTGGAAAAAGATGCTATTCATTACCTGTTAGTGATTGGGAAAGCCCTGAGAACAGCCAGAGATCTCACCCAGGGGCAAAGAAGAATAAGATGGGAAAGCCAGTTTAAAAGGGCTGGGGAGAAATGATATATATAGCTGCTTTCTATTTGCATCCTAGCAAGTCTAGCTCATTCAAAATCCAGTTACAGATACACAACTATGGCGTGATAGTTGCCAAGTGAAAAAGGCAAGGTACAGAACAATGTATAGAGTGGTGTCTTTTATCTAAGAGAAGGGAAAATACAAATACAAACAACTAAATACATAAATACATAAATAAATAAATAAATTTCCTTATATATTTAACACTGGAAGGATAAACCAAAAACTAATGAAAATGGTTTCCAATAATGGGAGAAGGAGACAGGATTGGAAATTAGATTTTGCTGAAAGTAAAACCCAACCATGTTGGCACCCTGATCTCAGACTTCCAGTCTCCAGAACTGTAAGAAATAAATGTTTGTTCTTTAAGCCATCCAATCTATGGTGTTTTTGTTATAAAAGCCAAAATTGACTAAGACAGATGCTTAACTTAAAAATTACTAAATTACTCTTGATGAAGCTCAATATCTTTATTGCAATGATGAATTTTCAGTTTCAGGTTAATACATGATGATGATGTAATGTTCTGTTTCTATGAGCCCTTTTTTTGTCTTTTAGGCAACTGATCACACAGGGAAAGCTACTGTGTTTGTCACACGTCATAATCACATTGATGTACTTTAAAGCTTAAGATCACCAGTGTAAAGTTACTACACACACATTCTTCGCTTTTTGCTCTTTATGCCATGAGCCCATATTCCTGTTCTTCTCCAGAGTCTGACATAAATTGTCTTTAGGGCTTTCTTAGAGCCCTGGGTTGTGATTTTCAATTGTATCCTGGACATTTTGGCTATTTTGCCTGTAAAAGATCTTTGAAAGGTCACTTGTTGCTTTAGCCTGCCCAGCATGTGTTCTCCCTTCTTTTGATATCAGCAGGCCAGTTTCTCCTGAATGAATGGGCCCTTCTCCACTGTTGGTCCATTTAGTTCAGCTGGAGCTAATCCCACTCCCAGCTCCAAAGGTGACCATGTGGACCAGACCTGGTCTGACAGTATACCCTATGCTGCCAGCTCTGAGCCCATACTGATATAAATAAATGATTGAATAAATAAATGAATAGTAAGAAAAGACAAATTTCCCACACAGAAGAGCTCCAAATAATTTATGTAAATATTTACTCCTCCAGAAATGGGAGGTTAATTCTCCATGTCATAAGTATGGACAGCACTTAGTGACTTGCTTCCAAAAATTATAGTATGGAAAGGAAAAAAGTAATTACAGTGGAGAAATCTGACAAACACTATTTCACCCAAATGATCGTGATTAATACTATCAGTGATAAACCATGCTGCTAATATCATGTACTTTTGCTATGATGTGATAAGAATGGAGACGGCAGCAGAAAAAGTCAGGGAAATAAGTCAATCTAAAGGACAGAGGGAAAAAATACTGGAAAAATTTAAACAAAATCTCAGAGACCTGCAAGACAATAACAAGTCATTTAACATGCATATAATTAAAGTCCCAGAAGAAGAGAGTAAAATCAAGACAGAAAAACAATTTGAGGAAATAACAACCAAAACTTTTCCAAATCTGATGAAGAACATTGACTTACAGATCCAAGAAGCTCAGCAAACTCCAAGTAGGGTAAATACAAAGAAGAACACACCTAAGCACATCATAGTCAAACCAAAGATAAAGTGAAAACCAAAGATAAAGTGAAAATCCTGAAAGCAATTAGAGAAGACACATTATGTATAGAGAATAAATGATATGAATGAAAAGTCATGTGACTTTTCATCAGAAAAAAAATGGACACCAAAAGACAATGAAATGACATCATTAGAGCGCTGAAACAGAAAACTAAAATGTCAACCAAAAAATCCTGAAGCCACCAAAAACGTCCTTCAAGTTGAGTGTAAAATAAAGACATTATCAGATAGATGAAATCAGAGATAATTTGTCTCCAGTGACCTGGGTTGTAAGAAATGCTGAAGGAGGTTCTTCAAGGTGAAGGGAAATGATATCTAATGATAACTAGATCTACAGGAAGAAATGAAGAGCGCCAAAAATGGTAAATAAGTAGGTAAATATAAAAGGCTATATTATTTTTTATTCTTGGGATTTCCTTAAAATAAAATAGACTGTTTAAAGCAAAAATGATAATCATGTAAGATAGGTTTATAACATATGTAGAAGTAAAATATATGACAAACATAGCACAAAGGATGGAGAGGACAGGTAAATGGCATCATACTTTTGGAAGGAAATAATAAAAGTAGTGAAAAGGTATAGAATTAAGAGGCCAATAGAATAAATGAGTTAGAACACTAAAAAACATTTGATTGACCCAAAAGAAGGCAGAAAAGGAAAAATGGAGGAACAAAAAGTTGAAGGAACAAATGAAAAACAAGTAGCAAGATGACACACTTACACCCAACCACATCAATAATTACATTAGAGGTAAATGCATTTATGCCATCTATACCATCTATATTATAAAATACCATCTATATTATAAAATAATCAGTTATCTAGGTTTCCACATTAAGAAGCTAGAAAAAGAATAGAAGAAATTCAACCCTAAGTAAACAGAAGATAAAATAATAATTAAAGGCAAAATTCGATGAAATGGAAAGAGATAAATAAAGGAGGAAGTAAAGACAGAAGTCTGTTCTTTGGAAAGATTAATAAAGTTGGTAAACCCCTAGCTAGACTTATCAAGAAGAAAGAGAGAGTACAAAATACCAGTATCAGGAATGAAATGGGTGGTATCACTACAGATCCTACAGACTTTAAAAGAATAATGAGACAATATTGTGAACAAATTTTAAAAATGAAATATCGATCTTAAACACTCTTTTGGAAAATAGAAGAGGAGGGAGCACTTCTGTATCATTCAGGGTCCAATCAGGAGACAGAAACTACATGGTAATTCAAATGGTAATTTGAAGTTTAATATAAAGAAGTATTAACAGGAGATTGGGGGGGAAAGGGGGAAATTGTCTAGTAAGAGTGAAAGAGAACCCTAAAGAATACTGGAATAGCAAACATAATGAGTAGCTGCTATTCCCAGGGGCTGAGCTAGGGCAATCATAAATATCCCCTCCCTGGGCTGAGATCCAGACTTCACTGAAGAGGACATGGCACGGCACATTGGACGGCGGAGAGGGCTAAGGTGCCTGAGGTGCCATGTGACTTGATGGAAACCTGTCCTCTGAGGTGCAGAGGGAAGTCATCCACAGTGAGGTGCTGTGCCTTGGAACCTGCTACAAAGTTGCTGGGGTGGCCATTTATGGGAAAGTACCTCACCAGCACCACTCCACTGCCACCCGAGGAGGTACCCAGGAAGGCTGCTGGCTGCCACGTGCTGCAGGAACAGGGAGGTGGAGGAGCCACCATGCTGATCTACCTAAGCACCGGGAGCTCATGCTACAGGAAGAAGAGAAAATCCTTCTCTCCTCCAGTGTCCCTCGAGCATCCTCTACTGACAAGGCTTAACGTGGTGCCTGATGACCAAGGTGAAATATTTACATGACCATCTCCTTGATCACAGAGCAGGCAAAGAAGAATGGATTTGGAGTTGATAGGCAATAGACTGATAACTGGCACAGCCTGCCAATTCATTTTCATGTGTCCAGAAAAACTCTGATACCAAAACTGAAAAAACTGCACAAGAAAATTACAGACCAATATCCTTCCTGAGCATAGAGGTAAAAGTCCTTAACAAAACATTAGCAAATCTATTACAGTAATGTATAAAAAAGATAATACATCATGACCAAGTAAATTTTATCTCAGCACTGCAAGGCTGGTTTAACATTTTAAAAAATCAATCAATATAATTCACCACATTAAAGAATAAAAGACAAAAAGTACAAAATCACCTTGATAGATGCACAAAAAGCATTTGACAAAGTTCAACAGCCATTCATGATTTAAAGTCTAAGTGAGCTAGGAATAGAAAAGAACTTCCTCAACCTGATAAAGGCCATCTATGAAAAACGTACCAATAACATCATACATAGTGGTGAAAGTCCAGAGCCATGGAAGGGAGGTAAAAAAAAACTTAACTGGTAAATTTGCTGCTGGAGATGCTGCCTTAGATAGACAGGAAAGGTGAGAAATAGCCTGGTTTCTCTTCTTCCCACCCTTTAATCTCCCACCAGTGTCTCCTACTGGCTGATCCCAGGCAGAAACCAGTTCTGCTGAGAGCCCAGGAAACATAACCCAAGGTCAGCTCCTTGCAACTTAGAGCAGAGCCAGGGAATGGCAAAGAGGGGATCTCAGGGAAAGCAGGGACTATTCCAGAGATGCTGCCGCCCACTGGGAAATCGCCGTATCTCATGGCAGAAGAGGGTGGGCTTGGCCCTGCACGGCTAGGGCAGCTCGTGGTAGTCCAGCCATATCGCCTTTCTATCTTGGCTCTGGAAGGCCTCCTGCTGCTAGTATGGACCTCTTTCTCCTCCTATAACCCCTCTTCACATAGCCATGTATTGAGTCACCAAGTGACCCCAAGTCTGATACGCTTGGCAACCTAGCCCCACCCCACCCCATGCCCCCTCCATCTTGCCTGACACTGAGATCACCCAATCAGCCACGCTACCATGAGAGTCTGTCTGAACTCTGGGTCAGCCAGGCTCATCTGGGTTTTCTGGCCAAGTCCTGTAATAACCCCAATGTTGCCAGTAGAACTTATGATTTGAGCTGTCTTCCCAGCCTGGAGACAAATCATCTCTGGCCCCTCTATGTTCTCACCACACTCTGTTCACACTCTAATAGGGCACTGACCATTCCCTCTGGTAACACTGCAGTGGCTTGACTTTGGGGGAACTCTTCCTTCCCATTCTGAGTCCACTTGATTCAGATGAAATGGACCCCTCATTTCCCCTCCCCATCCTCATACCCAGTATTCCAGGGATGGAGCATGTGGCCCAGGCTAAGCCAGTCAGAGCATCTCATTCCTCTTGTCCTAATAACTGGGTCAGAGATGGACATACAACCCCAGTCAGATATGAATCAGAGCTAATGAGACTCATAATACTAATTTGAGCTGCAAAGGAAGCAAATATATCTGGCAAGGCTTATCCTGGGACGGAAAAGAATGTTTCTTTATTGGGACATAGGCTTATCCCAACAGTCCCTAGAGCACATCTTTGACTCAGACCCATTAATCTGACCATTTTCCCTGTGACTTGCCCACAGATAGGAGAGGACCTGTAGGGCCCAAGCAGGGCAAGTCTATGGGGCATAGGACTATTTCTGTTGCTACCCTACTCCTTCTGCCAGGCCTGGGGAGAGCTTGAGACAGAAGCTAACTAGCAGCTCTAACATTATCCAGGCCTATGGGGCAGGTCACTGTGTTTCTATTTCTCAGCTCCTTCTATACTCTGCTCTGCTGTGCTGGAACTGACTGTGCAAACCACATACCTGCTTTACCTGCCAGCTTCCTGTAAGGTTTGACCACAGGGGTCACTAGAGGGAGACTGGGAGACAAGAAGAGGTGAGAAGGGACTTGCTCCTCCTATTTGCTGGAGTTTCCTATCAGCATGGCCCCAACAATGGCCCTGACAGTAGAAACTGATTCTAGGCAAGAAACTTCCAGCTTCCTTTGGCAATCTCAGCACCAGTCTCGTCACTCCTCCTTAGCTAGCAGTATCAGCACCAGCCAACGCCCTTCCTCAGAGCTCTGAGCTCTGGCTTCAAGGAAACCCTGCTCTGAACTTGTAGATTCTAACCCCCATTCCTAGAGATAGTAGCTGCTTCCTGTAGTTATTACTCTGTTCGCTTGGCATAACTTCCTGTAGTTATTACTCTGTTCCCTTGGCATAAACTTTTTGCTTTTTCACCTTCAGGTAATTTTTGCTTCCAACACCTGCTTGACCAGTTTTCTATATTAAATTCCCTCAGCTGAAGTACCTAGAGTACTTTCTCTTTTTCTAACTGGACCTTGACTGATTCATTTGTTAAAACATGTCAGCAAACTTTTTTGTAAAGGGCCAGTTAGTAAATGTTTTAGGCACTGTGGGCCATAAAGTCTCTGTTGTGACTATTGAACTCTGCTGTTGTAGCACCTAAATCAATGAGCATAGCTGTGTTCAACAAAACTTTATTTACAAAAACAGGTGGCTGGCTATAGTTTGCTGGCCCTTGTGTCAAACCAATATTTCAAAGGAGTCATAATAGGTCAAGTCAGGAAGCCAATCCTTAGACAACCTGGGAGTGATTAGATCCAGCAACTAACTCTGGGCAAGCCTACTCCTGAACTTTGGGGTCTTCATTTATAAGATGAAGTGGTTGAGCTATTACTAGATTATCCTTACATCCCTTCCACCTCTAAAAGTTCAGTGGTTCTGTTATTATCTCCAAAACACTAACTCTGCAGAGCGATGTCTCAAGTCAGCTTCCCCAGGCAACAGACTCTGACGTGGAGATTACTGTGCAGGGAGTTTATGGGAGAGTTCTCTTAGGACCAAACCTGTGGAGGGGACAAGAAAGGAAGAAAGCCTGATTGGGAAGAGGGTGAAGTTGGGCTGAGATATGTTCTCAACAAAGGCCTCATTCTACCCAAGAAAGCTCTGAAGCTGGGATGGTCCTTAAGGTTATCCCAAGTTGGGGTGATGGGGATGGATATCTATACCCCACTTTGACCAGTCATCAGATGCAGGCTGTGCAAGAAGGAAACATGACCTTGGCTATGGCAACTACGTTAACCTGAGGCAATCTCTGAGGAGGGTTGACAGCCAAAGGCACTTCTAGCATCTAGAAGAGTAAATCCTTTATTGCTAAAGAGCAAACTGGATGGAACATCACCGTAGCATCCACTACAATCCACCCCTCGTGCTGCTCAGATCTCAGATTAATTTCTTTGCACAAGTTCCAGGTGTAACTTCTCTAGAATTATGGGATGGTTTATTTACTGGGGGATAACTCAGAAAATGAAGGCATCAGCTAGAAGAAAACAATGCCTGCTATGTATCTGATCTCGGGCTACAACTGATACACATAATCCCCCTTATTTTCAATCCATTCTAGATTTCCTTCCCCCATAGAAATTATCTCTGCTGGGCTCAGTGGTTTACCTGATGGCATGACCCTCATCCCTGAGAGGTCTGAGCCCCTATCACCATGCTCTACTCAGGTTGTGGCTGCTACACTTGTCCATCTATCACCGAGATTCATCCAAGTGGATCATCTGGGTAATGAACATATTACTCCCCGCCTCCACTTTGTATCAGGTGTCTACATCATTCTGGGGATTGAAATCAACTACTCCTGCCAAGATGATGGCTCATCTTCCTGCTTCAAGGAGCTTGATATGCCAAGGCTGCAACCTAAACTTGTAGTTCCACGCACTCATGTTCTATCTCCTGTTGGAGCACTCTCCCTTTGGGTTCCTAGGGTCTGCACACCCAGAATGGTGGAGGCAGAGAGCTGAATTCCCCAAAAGGGTCATTGAGTGTGATAGAAAGTGGGGCTACTCCTGCCTCCACTCTATTGATTCCGGGACTCGTGTGTTCTACCCTACTGAGTATACAGCACCATATAGAGTGTTGATTTAGAATGTACACTGTGTCTGCCGAAGAAGACATACAGATGGCCAACAGACACATGAAAGATGCTCAACAACACTAATCATAAGGGAAATGCAAATCAAAACCACAGTGAAATATCACCTCAGACCCATCAGAATGGCTATCATCAAAAAGACAACAAATAACAAGTGTTGGTAAGGACATGAAGAAAAGGAAACCCCCATGCACTATTGGTGGGGATTGTAAATTGGTGCAGCCACTATGCAAACAGTATGGAGGTTCCTCAAAAAATTAAAAATCAAATTGCAATACGATCCAGCAATTTAACTTTGGGGTATTTACCCAAAGAAAACAAAACACTAATTCAAAAAGACATATGCACACCAATGTTCACTGCAGCATTATTTATAACAGCCAAGATATGGAAGTAACCTAAGTGTTTGTTGATAGATGAATGGATCAAGAAGATATACGTATATATACACACACATACATACACAATGGAATATTACTCAGCCATAAAAATGAAATTTTGCAATTTGTGACAACATGGCTGGATAGAGGCTATTATTCAAAGCGAAATAAGTCAGACAGAAAGACAAGTATCTCACTTACATGTGGAATCTAAAAAAACAAAACAAAACAAAATAAAAACAGACTGATAGGTACAGAGAATAAATAGATGGTTACCAGAGGGGAGGGCGATGGGAAGGGTTGAAATAGGTGAAGGGGATTAAGAGGTAAAAATCTCCAGTTATAAAATAAGCCATGGTAATGTCTTATACAGCATAAGGAATATGGTCAGTAATACTGTAATAACTTTGTATGGAAACAGATGGTTACTAGACTTATTGTAGTGATCACTTCATAATATATGCAAATGTCAAATCACTGTGTAGTATACCTGAAACTAACATAATATTGTACATCAACTATATTTCAATAAACAAACAAACAAAAGAATGTATGTTATGTTCTGGAGGATGGTGTCCTATCCTTTCTGACTCATTGGTGCCTTCAGCAGCCCATTCCAACACTCTGTTAGGCCAGCAGATTCTCAAAGATGCCATATGTGAAACAGCCAGTGGATGTCATGATCCTGTATCCAATCCCTCACCTTCTTTTCTATGACATAAGTCCCTTGATCATGCACAATGCAATGTGGGCATCCTAAAACAGGAGATTTATGTTGGAGCTGAAATGCCAGGAAAGGCCTCTGGAGAAGTGGAAACAACTTTTTCCCCTAAGACACGGATTTGAAAAAATTGCATATTTTAATATTTCAGGACCATCACCTCCTGCTTTCTCCTAGGCTTTTCCCCTCATCCTCTGTCTCCAGACTTTCTCTAATGTCCTCATGGCATTTCCTGGGGTGTAAAATATGGGCCATCAAAGACTGGCTAATGAAACAAGATTAGGGATGAATTCCATAGTGTCTCCCTGCACTGTAATCTGAGTTCTCACCACACACCTCAGGTGGCTAGTCTCATGCGTTTGCAGAGCCCCCTGCTGTTTGTAGAACACTTTCACTCACAGCACTACATTTGTAATGACAATGCTTTCTTATATCCATATGGAACATGCAGCTCTCCCTCAAGCTGGTTCATACGTTGTGTCTTACTCCAGGCAGAATTAAGAAACCCTTCCCTTGCCTTCAGGACAACACACCTTCCTGGTGGTCCTCCTTCCTTTCTGGTCACTCCTCCTCAATCTTCTTAGCTCTTCCTCCTCTCTTATGCCTTTAAAGCCTGGAGTTCCTTAGACTCATTCCCAGGCCCTCCTATTTTCACTCAATGCTCTTTCCCTAAACTGTTTCATCTATACCCAAACACTGGCTATACCCAGATGGCTTAACAAATGTGCATCTCCAGCACACACTTCCACCAAGACCTGTCTTGGACATCTCAAAGGCACCAAATGCAACATGTCTTCTGGTGATCTCCATCTCACTGACAAGTGCCCCATTATTTCTATTATCTCTTCCCTAATGCCCCATACTTGATCTATTGCCAGACTCTGCCCACTCTCCCTCTCTCAGCTAGATCCACCCATTTCTCTCCATGCCCTGGCCCCAGTCAAGCCCCATCCTCTCACCCGGACAGGCCTCTTGGCTTCCCCTCTGTGTACACCAATCTGCTCTTCACATACACACTGATCTCTCCATAAATGTACATTGTGAACATGCCAGTCCCCAGTTCAAAACCACGCAGTGGCCTCCTATTGCTCTCAAGGTAAATACCCATGAAGCTATGCAGGGCCCAGCCCTACCAAAAGGAGCCCTGCCAGCCTTCCAGCTTCATCTCAAACCTCTCTCCCTCCTTCTCTGTGCCCCATCCACAAGGCCCTTCCACTAGATCAAATGTGCCATGCTCTTTCCTGCTTCAGGCCTTAAATATGTTCGTCCTCTCTCTAGAACACCTTCCCTGATTGCAAGCTTCCATTGCACCCTAAAGCTTGTCGCTCATAGCTCTCACCACGGTTTGTCATCATCTATTCGTATGACTGCTTTGTTAACATCTGCCTCCCCCAAGTAGACGGGTCGTCAGCCTGTAAGAGACTGTGTGTTTTGCTCTCCTGTGCAGCCCTACCATGGACCCAGTGGCCAGCACCCAGTAACCCTCAATAAAGCATTGCCCTTGCTATGAGCTGGGCACTATTCTAAGTGCTAGACATCTATTAGCTCATTTAAAACAAGAACAACCTTGGATGTGAGCACTATGGTTGCATCCATTTTTAGATAAAAGAATCAAAGCCAGAGAAATTAAGTAATTAGTCCAACATTACAAAGAGATTAAGATCCGTCCATAGCCTGTATTCGGACCTTCCTAGCTAACTCCACAGTTCGCTTTTTTTTTTGTTTGAATTTTTGAATTTTATTTTATTTTATTTTTATACAGCAGGTTCTTATTAGTTATCTATTTTATACATATTAATGTATACATGTCAAGCCCAATCTCCCAATTCATCCCACCACCACCACCACCCTCGCCACTTTTCCCCCTTGGTGTCCATACGTTTGTTCTCTACATCTGTGTCTCTATTTCTGCTCTGCAAACCAGTTCATCTGTACCATTTCTCTAGGTTCCACATATATGCATTAATATACAATATTTGTTTTTCTCTTTCTGACTTACTTCACTCTGTATGACAGTCTCTAGATCCATCCATGTCTCAACAAATGACTCAATTTCGTTCCTTTTTATGGCTGAGTAATATTCCATTGTATATATGTGCCACATCTTCTTTATCCATTCATCTGTCAATGGGCATTTACGTTGTTTCCATGACCTGGCTATTGTAAATAGTGCTGCAATGAACATTGGGGTGCATGTGTCTTTTTGAATTATGGTTTTCTCTGGGTATATGCCCAGTAGTGGGATTGCTGGATCATATGGTAATTCTATTTTTAGTTTTGTAAGGAACCTCCATACTGTTCTCCATAGTGGCTGTATCAATTTACATTCCCACCAACAGTGCAAGAGGGTTCCCTTTTCTCCACACCCTCTCCAGCATTTGTTGTTTGTAGATTTTCTGATGATGCCCATTCTAACTGGTGTGAGGTGATACCTCATTGTAGTTTTGATTTGCATTTCTCTAATAATTAGTCATGTTGAGCAGCTTTTCATGTGCTTCTTGGCCATCTGTATGTCTTCTTTGGTGAAATGTCTATTTAGGTCTTCTGCCCATTTTTGGATTGGGGTGTTTGTTTTTTTAATATTGAGCTGCATGAGCTGTTTATATATTTTGGAGATTAATCTTTTGTCCATTGATTCATTTGCAAATATTTTCTCCCATTCTGAGGGTTGTCTTTTTGTCTTGTTTGTAGTTTCCTTTGCTTTGCAAAAGCTTTTAAGTTTCATTAGGTCCCATTTGTTTATTGTTGTTTTTATTTCCATTACTCTAGGAGGTGGATCAAAAAAGCTCTTGCTGTGATTTATGTCAAAGAGTGTTCTTCCTATGTTTTCCTCTAAGAGTTTTATAGTGTCCGGTCTAACATTTAGGTCTCTAATGCATTTTGAGTTTATTTTTGTGTACGGTGTTAGGAAGTGTTCTAATTTCATTCTTTGACATGTAGCTGTCCAGTTTTCCCAGCACCACTTATTGAAGAGACTGTCTTTTCTCCATTGTATATCCTTGCCTCCTTTGTCATAGATTAGTTGACCATAGGTGCATGGGTTTATCTCTGGGCTTTCTATCCTGTTCCATTGAGCTATATTTCTGTTTTTGTGCCAGTACCATATTGTCTTGATTACTGTAGCTTTGCAGTAGAGTCTGAAGTCAGGGAGTCTGATTCCTCCACCTCCGTTTTTTTCCCTCAAGACTGCTTTGGCTATTCGGGGTCTTTTGTGTCTCTAAACACATTTTAAGATTTTTTGTTCTAGTTCTGTAAAAAATGCCACTGGTAATTTGATAGGGACTGCATTGGATCTGTAGATTGCTTTGGGTAGTATAATCATTTTCACAATATTGATTCTTCCAATCCAAGAACATGGTATATCTCTCCATCTGTTTCTGTCATCTTTGATTTCTTTCATCAGTGTCTTATAGTTTTCTGAGTACAGGTCTTTTACCTCCTTAGGTAGGTTTATTCCTAGGTATTTTATTCTTTTTGTTGCAATGGTGAATGGGATTGTTTCCTTAACTTCTCTTTCTGATCTTTCGTTGTTAGTGTATAGGAATGCAAGAGATTTCTATGCATTAATTTTGTATCCTGCAGCTTTACCAAATTCATTGATTAGCTCTAGTCGTTTTCTGGTGGCATATTTAGGATTCTCTGTATATAGTATCATGTCATCTGCAGACAGTGACAGTTTTACTTCTTCTTTTCCAATCTATATTCATTTTATTTCTTTTTCTTCTCTGATTGCCATGGCTAGGACTTCCAAAACTATGTTGAATAATAGTGGTGAGAGTGGACATCCTTGTCTTGTTCCTGATCTTAGAGGAAATGCTTTCAGTTTTTCACCATTGAGAATGATGTTTGCTGTGGGTTTGTCATATATGGCCTTTATTATGTTGAGGTAGGTTCCCTCTATGCCCACTTTCTGGAGAGTTTTTTAATCATAAATGGGTGTTGAATTTTGTCAAAAGTTTCTTCTGCATCTATTGAGATGATCATATGGTTTTTATTCTTCAATTTGTTAATATGGTGTATCACATTGATTGATTTGTGTATATTGAAGAATCCTTGCATCCCTGGGATAAATCCCACTTGATCATGGTGTATGATCCTTTTAATGTGTTGTTGGATTCTGTTTGCTAGTATTTTGTTGAGGATTTTTGCATCTATATTTATCAGTGATATTGGTCTATAATTTTCTTTTTTTGTAGTATCTTTGTCTGGTTTTGGTATCAGGGTGATGGTGGCCTCGTAGAATGAGTTTGGGGGTGTTCCTTCCTCTGCAATTTTTTGGAAGAGTTTGAGAAGGATGGGTGTTAGCTCTTCTCTAAATGTTTGATAGAAATCACCTGTGAAGCCATCTGGTCCTGGACTTTAGTTTGTTGGAAAATTTTTAATCACAGTTTCAATTTCATTCCTTGTGATTGGTCTGTTCATATTTTCTATTTCTTCCTGGTTCAGTCTTGGAAGGTTATACCTTTCTAAGAACTTATCCATTTCTTCCAGGTTGTCCAGTTTATTGGCATAGAGTTGCTTGTAGTGGTCTCTTATGATGCTTTGTATTTCTGCAGTGTCCATTGTAACTTCTCCTTTTTCATTTCTAATTTTATTGATTTGAGTCCTCTCCCTCTTTTTCTTGATGAGTCTGGCTAAAGGTTTATCAATTTTGTTTATCTTCTCAAAGAACCAGCTTTCAGTTTTATTGATCTTAGCTATTGTTTTCTTTGTGTCTATTTCATTTATTTCTGCTCTGATCTTTATGATTTCTTTCCTTCTGCTAACTTTGGGTTTTGTTTGTTCTTCTTTCTCTAGTTCCTTTAGGTGTAATATTAGATTGTTTATTTGAGATTTTTCTTGTTTCTTGAGGTAGGCTTGTATTGCTATTAACTTCCCTCTTAGAACTGCTTTTGCTGCATCCCATACGTTTTGGATCATCGTGTTTTCGTTATAATTTGTCTCTAGGTATTTTTTTATTTCCTCTTTGATTTCTTCAGTGATCTCTTGGTTATTTAGTAACGTATTGTTTAGCCTCCATGTGTTTGTGTTTTTTATGTTTTTTTCCCTGTCATTGATTTCTAATCTCGTAGCGTTGTGGTCAGAAAAGATGCTTGATATGATTTCAATTTTCTTAAATTTACCAAGGCTTGATTTGTGACCCAAGATATGATCTATCTTGGAGAATGTTCTGTGTGCACTTGAGAAGAAAGTGTAATCTGCTGTTTTTGGATGGAATGTCCTATAAATATCAATTAAATCTATCTGGTCTATTGTGTCATTTAAAGCTTGTGTTTCCTTATTAATTTTCTGTTTGGATGATCTGTCCATTGGTGTAAGTGAGGTGTTAAAGTCCCCCACTATGATTGTGTTACTGTTGATTTCCTCTTTTATAGCTGTTAGCAGTTGCCTTATGTATTGAGGTGCTCCTATGTTGGGTGCATATATATTTATAATTGTTATATCTTCTTCTTGGATTGATCCCTTGATCATTATGTAGTGTCCTTCCTTGTCTCTTGTAACATTCTTTATTTTAAAGTCTATTTTATCTGATATGAGTATTGCTACTCCAGCTTTCTTTTGATTTCCATTTGCATGGAATATCTTTTTCCATCCCCTCACTAGAAGTCTGTATGTGTCCCTTGGTCTGAAGTGGGTCTCTTGTAGACAGCATATATGTGGGTCTTGTTTTTGTATCCATTCAGCGAGCCTGTGTCTTTTGGTTGGAGCCTTTAATCCATTCACGTTTAAGGTAATTATCAATATGTATGTTCCTATGACCATTTTCTTAATTGTTATGGGTTTGTTTTTGTAGGTCCTTTTCTTCTCTTGTGTTTCCCACTTAGAGAAGTTCCTTTAGCATTTGTTGTAGAGCTGGTTTGGTGATGCTGAATCCTCTTAGCTTTTGCTTGTCTGTAAAGCTTTTGATTTCTCCATCGAATCTGAATGAGATCCTTGCCCGGTAGAGTAATCTTGGTTGTAGGTTCTTCCCTTTCATCACTTTAAGTATATCATACCACTCCTTTCTGGCTTGTAGAGTTTCTGCTGAGAAATCAGCTGTTAACCTTATGGGAGTTCCCTTGTATGTTGTCGTTTTTCCCTGTTGCTTTCAATAATTTTTCTTTGTCTTTAATTTTTGCCAGTTTGGTTACTATGTGTCTTGGCATGTTTCTCCTTGGGTTTATCCTGTATGGGACTCGCTGCGCTTCCTGGACTTGGGTGGCTATTTTCTTTCCCATGTTGGGGAAATTTTCGACTATAATCTCTTCAAATATTTTCTCGGGTCCTTTCTCTCTCTCTTCTCCTTCTGGGACCCCTATAATGCAAATGTTGTTGTGTTTAATGTTGTCCCAGAGGTCTCTTAGGCTGTCTTCATTTCTTTTCATTATTTTTTCTTTATTCTATTCCACAGCAGTGAATTCCACCACTCTGTCTTCCAGGTCACTTCTCCGTTCTTCTGCCTCAGTTATTCTGCTATTGATTCCTTCTAGTGTAGTTTTCATTTCAGTTATTGTATTGTTCATCTCTGTTTGTTTGTTCTTTAATTCTTCTAGGTCTTTGTTAAACATTTCTTGCATCTTCTCGATCTTTGCCTCCATTCTTTTTCCAAGGTCCTGGATCATCTTCACTATCATTATGCTGAATTCTTTTTCCGGAAGGTTGCCTATCTCCATTTCATTTAGTTGTTTTTCTGGGGTTTTATCTTGTTCCTTCATCTGGTACATCTGGTCCTTCATTTTGTCTATCTTTCTGTGAATGTCCACAGTCTGCTCTTGATCACTCTCTGTAACTGCTCTTCATGAATGAGTGAGCAGTCTACAGAGGAGCTGTGTACAGTTCCACAGAGCTGGAGTTAGAACCCAGAGCCCAGGACTCTTCCTGCCAGCCTTGGTTCCTGCATCTTTGCCTGCAGTGACCTTTTCAAAAGCTTATAAGCTAGTCATCTGTGGCCTGGCCCCAACGCTGGCTTCATATCAAAAGCACCTGGGGTACTTGTTAAATTTTCAGACTTCTGGGCTACCAGAGGGCCTGATCTGTGATGGTAGGCACAGAAGAGTTCTGTAATTCCTAGTCTAGGTGCCTGTTGTCTCACCACTAGACTCTGAGCTCTTGAGGCAGAGACTGGATTTATTCCTAGTGCTGACCATAGTGCTTGGCCCACTTCAGATTTCAGTACGTATATGCTAAATGACTGAGAGGCCTTCATTTTGTTTTGCCAGGACTTTATTCAAAGCTCTTTATTCACTCAGAGCCTCAGCACATCTCTATAGAAGAGAAAAGAATTCTCAAAAAAAAAAAAAAATCAGAGAGATTGTATGACTTGCACAAAATTTCTCAGCAACCTTCAGACCATAGTAAATTCTTAATGTTTGGGGCAGAGGGCCAAGGACCCCCTGATGACCTAAAGAAACTCGAATCTTCTCAGAAAGATGCATGCATACACAGAACATTGCCTACTAACTTTGGGGTTTCACAATCCTTGGGAGCCCCTAGGCTGGGGGATGGACACTACGTTAAGGATCTCTACTGCAGTCCAAGGAGGAAAAGTTCATCTTTTCTAATAACTAAGTGTGATAAAGACTGTTGCTAATAGATTTCCAATTTATAACTAGGCATATGGTGACCTAGACTTCAGACTACATTTCCCAGCCTCCCTTGCAGCTAAATGAAACATGGGATTAAGTACTAGTTGATCCAAACATAAGCAGAAGTAATGTATACCACTTCCAGGTTGTGCCCTTAAAGGGAAGAATGTGCCTCCCTTTCTCTGCTTCCATCATCCCCACAGCCTCGGCTCCATCACCTGCATCAGAGTTTACAACAGCAGACTGGGTCTGATCAGTCCTTTCCACTCCTTCCATATCCTGCCAACCTCCGGCTGGCTGCCCAGATGCTCAGATCTCACATAAACTTCACCTGCCTGGGCCCATCAAGCTGGTGTCTATTAGAGACCCACCATTTACAACATCCTTGCTAAATTCTCAACATGACACAGCCCCTGTCCTCAGGGAGCTCATCCTCTACTAAGGGAGACACAGGACAAGGGACCTCCACACATCAGGCAGAGAAGGATGGGTACCAAATGAGAACAACACAGAGCAAGGGCTCTGGGACTTGATCATGGAATAAGAGTGGAAAGAGATCTGAGTTCTGTCTGACTTGGCCACACTTGTAGTGTGACACTGGACAAGACAAATTTCCTTTCTGTTCCCAATCATGTGTCAACTTAGTGTTGGGGACCACATACTAGTGAAGGTATTTCTCAGCCCCAACCCTCTGGTTCTTGATATTTCTCACAACACCTAGTATATCATGGGTTTGTGCTATTGTTCTGTAATGCTTCAGAAGGGGACTGGTATTACTTCTAATTCACTCAGGTTAAGAACTATAGTAATAAATTCCACCCATGATCTTGAAGGACTTCTGTGGCAGATGACTTGACTCCCCAAGTGTGTTCTATAAAACTGAATAGTCCCGGTGGTAAAGTCATGGGGATGGATACAGTCTCCTGGGGTCATCCAGTCCATCCCCCTGCCTCTAAGCAGACTATATAACCATTCTATGCCAGGAATGGGAGGTCTTTACAGAGAGGATTCCACCTCACCTGAAGAGGACTCTCACCATGTTTACCTATTAGGGAAGACATGGTCATAAATAGCCTAAATCCCTGCCTTTTCAACTCAAACCACTTCCCCTGAGTCTAATCTCTGTGACTGTAGGGAACAGCTGGCCACCACTGTCTCCTGATGACCCTTCATAAACATTTATGGGACAGAGGTAAGGTGTGCCCAATTAACCCAGGCCATCTTGGTATCTGGGCAATTGCATTGACAGGAATTTGATTTGCTGTTTCCTGTGCAGACTTGAAGCTCTGCATAAAAGTGCTCCCTTCTACACTTAATATCTGCAAAGTGTACCCCACCCACCAAATAAGGTCACATGCCAGGGGCCTCCAAGCCCACTACGGTTTCTGCTGGACAAGAGTGAATGAGCCATATGCACACACCACCAGCTCATTGATTAGCCCACACGCCCTTCCTTGGTAGTTGTTCTGCAAGAGCCTAACTGGGTTGGGTTTACAACCAGCTCATAAGTGGGATCCACAGTGTAACATAGAGCCAGGGTGGATGAGGCACAGACGTGGGGTCAGAAGACTTAGATTCTTATTCCCACTCCACAGTACAAATTGGGTGCCCTTGGGTGAGTCACATCAGCTCTGCAAAGCATCAGTTTCTTCATATGAAAAATGGGATTAAGATCTCTGACCATGTGGCCTCACTGGTGTGCTGAGAAATAATAATGGGTGATAAAGTGCCCATCAAATATAAACCTGTGTCATAATTGTTGATGATACTGCTACGGTGGCTGCTTAACACAGCAGGCTTCAAAGTGGGTTGCCTGGACAGGGGGGCATGAGGAGAGTCACGTATTAGAACTTCTAGTTATATTTATTTTTATTTCCTGGGTGCAAATTTCTTTGAAGGTATGTTTTATAAAGTACATATTACATTGTATTTATAAAGATTGAGCACTCACTACCTGCTGATGTTGATCACTTTAAACAAATCCGATCATTTAAGCCCCATGAGGTAGGTACTCTATTATTATGCCCATTTTATAGGTGAGAAAATGGAGGTGGCTCAGAGCGGTTGAGTCAATTAGCCAAAGTTACACAGCTGCTAGGCACAGAAATCCAAAATGGAACCCAGGGTGTCTGGCTCAAATCACATTCTCTTTTCCACTACTTGCCCTGTCTGGTACAGAAAGACATCTATCATTTACAATAAATCATATTTTGCATATGCTTTATATTGTACATAATATGTGAAGAATTATAAGTAGCTAACATATTTTGAAGGGTGTGCCTAAAATAGTTTTCTGATAGTGCCACATAATCAAAAAAAACTGGGCCCACCTATTTTACAGTCTAAGCAAGGGGGGACAGGAAGATTATTGCCCTCACAGCAGGGCTGGGGCTGCAGTGAGGTTAAGTGAGGTGACTTGAGCACACAAATTAAGAAGATGCGCACTCTGAAGGGACTGCAAGCCTGGCCCTGCCTCTGTAGCATTGCCCGCGAGATAGGGGAGGCTCTTGGAAGCCACAGGAAGACAAAGACAAGAGAGAAGGGAAAAGTCTGCCTTATTTATTGTTCCCAAACCCCTCAACTCCTGTGCCCCCAAAGCCCTGGCTGAGACCTGCCCACCTCCAAAGGGCTCCAGGTGGCAGGATGAAGATCCTGGAGTGTGGGCAGTGGGTAGGTGGCCAGGAGGGTGACTAAATGAAGATTCCCTGCCAGCTGGCTGGAGGGGACACAGGGAAGAGGAGTTCCAGACTCGGCTCTATGACCTTGAGCTTCAGATTGGTCAGGGGTAAAATGGGAACAAGAAAAATCCCTTCCTGAAGCCCACACAGGTTGTGTGAGAGGGTGATCTGCCTCCTTCAAGGTTCTATACGGATAGAATGCTATTAAGTGCTTCGTAGAAAGCTGCACTGCATTACATTCTGTGGCTTCTCCACTGAGTTACTCTAGAATTAACTCTTGACCCTGCCCACCTTCTACCCCTGTCCCTTTATTAAGTTGCCTTCCCAATCTGATAACTGGAGGTGGGGTGAGTATCTCATGTATGGTGACCTCAAAAAGTGAGATGCCCTCACCCCCAACTCACAGCAGTTCTGACACCCTTTGGTTCTGACTGCTTTTGCCTATACAGAATCCCCACAGGGCTGAGGGTGGTTGGGTAGGGGACATCAGGACAGGGGAACAGAGGGACCACCAGGCAGAGGACTCCCCTGCCAGCACAAGCCCTGACTTCTACAAAAGAGATTTCTCCCAAAGGAGACTGCCCCCTGCCCTGGGCCAGTGGACCTCAGAAAGGTCAGAACCCCTACAGTCAAAAAAAAAACAAACACGCACACAGAAAAGAAAGACAATTTGTGAAAGGCTGAGGGAAGCTGTCTCTATCTTTCAAAATGGGCAGCGTTCATCCAAGCTCACAGTGAGGGTGGGAGGGGCATGTTCTTCTCCAAAAACAGGCCTGGAGAGACTAAGGGGCTGAAGAGCCATACATCCACCACCCAGCTTCCCAGCTCCATCCTGGCACTGGAAGAAATGAAGGTCTGAAAGCCTGGTATCATCAGGCATGCCTGACTGTCACCGAATGTCACAGTGGCCCAAAGGTTGCCTGTGCCCTGAGAGTTGAAAGACAGAGGGACAGAAGATAGCTTCCTAAACCCCTCAGTGCCTGTCTTTCCCTACGACCAACACTGCCCTCAGCCACTCAAATGTTGGTGAAAGACTCAGCCAACCAGAAACTCACATCTGGGAACCAGTGTGGATGTTGGGGAGCGGGAGAAGAGCTGCACTGTCTCTGGGTTTCCTCCACTCACAGCCTAAGGCCCGTTGCTATCCAAGACTTCCAAATTTTGCAAAACTTGAAAAGAAAATTACAAAGTATTTCCTTCACAGCTTTTTCCTTTAATAGAGGGGACACCGAGGCCCGTGTAAAATAATTTGCTCAGGTGGCACAGGGATATTGGCAGAGCCAGGTCCCCTCTCCCCCCTCCACTGCTCTCCTCATCATGCTCTGTTAGCGCACCCGCCAAGGAGATAAGTGAGCTGGTGAAGTGTGCCCAACGGACTCCTCCAGCCCTAGTGCGCCTCAGGTGGATACCCACCCAGGGAATCCCGTAAGGACCAAGGCGTCTTCACCACTCAGGAGTTTAGAAGCCCAGAGGTCAAGCGAGGGCCAGAGGTCAGGCAGTGCCGAACCCACACCTGCAGAGCTTCCAGCCCTCATCGCTTCTCCCAGGGGCCCCTTTCCTGCAGCATTTCCTTCTGCGCTCTGCGTCCACGCCTTGCGCTCTCCTGGCCCCCAGCGCCGCGCCGCGCCGCGCCGCGCAGTGCGCCACCGCGCCAAGGGGCAAGGGCGAAATTGGAGGGGCCTGGAGGGGCCTCACGGCCCCCCGGCGGTTTCCGTTTCTTCCTTTCGGGGGAGGGTAAAATCACACAGCCCTGTTTGTTTCCCCAGTCCGCGCGGCGCGGAGCCCGGCATATGGACATTTCGCGCTCCGCATCTGTGTCATTTGTCGCGTTTTCTGTGGATGTCTGCGTGTGTGTATGTGTGTGTTTGAGGCCCGGGCGCTGGGAACAAACGTGCATCTGTTAAATTTGACAATAAAGTCCTACAGCGAAGCTGCCAAGACTGGGACAGCGGGTGGGGGCGGAAGGCAGAGAGGGTGGGGAGAGCTGGAGTCTCAAAAGGCTATGCCAAAGCGCCTGGCCCAGGTATTATGTCGGGAGAAGGTGAGGAGAGCAGCTGCTCCTTCTCTCGGGGTGTGTATGGGAGCGAGGGTGCGTGTGTCCCTGTGAAGAGTACACACCGATCTGCTCAACATATGTCGCCACAAATCACAGTATCTCTCCCTCCTCCCGCCCCCCACTCCCTCCTAACTGAAGGCAGAGCAGAGAGAGGCGCTGAGAAGAGGCGCCGCTTCAACAGGTGCCTTGGTGCGCAATGCACCTTTTCACGCATTCACTGTCTCCGTCGGCGGCGGAGATAATGTAGACACTTTGTTTCCAGGCGCTGCGTGCGAGCTACGGACGCCCGGGGGGAGGCGGCCCTAGGCAGGGAGGGGCATCTGCAAATAAAGACCTCGGATGCTCCTGAGGTCCGGGGCCCTCTCTTCCCTTTGTTCGAGGACTCCCCGGGCCGGAGCTCCCTCGTGCGCCCTGGGGGGTGGCATATGGCGCCCTCTCACCTACCCAAGAAAAAGAACCGGCTACCCATTCAGGAGCGCACGAGGTCCCTGAGCCAGGGAGGGGGAATCTCTGGGGGAATAGCTTCTCTCCCAAAGCGAATGAGGAGCCCTCCTTATCTCTCCCCACCCCACCTCCGCCATCCTCTCAGCTGGCGCAGCAGCCGTTGGGTGGGGAGCAGAGCGCAGGGCAGCACCAGCCTGCGGAAGCGCCCCAGCTCCCGGCAGATGAAATATGGGGCTGGTGAGCCCCTGGAGACCATATGCTTTCAATAAAAGAAGACAAATAGGACCGAGATAGGCCTTGCAGCCAACCTGTTATAAATGGGTGGCAATTGGGCCAATGTACACGCGGGAAGGCCGGGGGGGCGGGAAGGCCTGCTCCGTGCCAAATCCATGTGTCAGCTTCTGGGACAGGTGTGCCCAGGGGCCAGGGGCCAGGTCTCCCCCATCTGGGTTTATCACGGCAAAGGTAATATTGTGCTAACTATGAGTAAACAGTCACTGTGAAAACGAGAGAGGGTTTATCAGAGGCAAACTAGTTGGGGGGTGGCTTAACAATAAAGTTGCCCGCCTTGGGAGCAGGTGACGGCTGGCTGCGGGACTCCCGCAGTAGATGTTTTCCAAAGCACTCCACTTTACAATCTCTTGTAATTATTTATTAAACGAAATCTATTTATTATTATTTTAGCAAACACTGGAGACAGGTGGGGCTTTCTTTTCGTCGTCTCCTTTTGTTTGAAGGGCTGTTTGAAGTGGCTAGTCTCGGCCTGGGCAGCTCGCTCGCCAGATTTTTGTCTTCCCCTCTTTCAGCGCGGAGGCGAAGGCGAGAGAAAGAAGCCCCCTCCTCTGGCAAGTCATTAGCTATTCAGCCTCTTGTGGCCCCCCCTCCCTTCCCCTTGTTTCTCAAAGAGCCCCCAGGCACTGCTAAGATTACCCCCGCCGACGGGAAGGCGGCAGGGCGGACCGCTGCCTTCCTTCTTTTCCAATCTGCCCGCGGTCTCCAGGCATCAGGCTGTTGCCTCTCTCCTGGGCCCCCTCAGCCTCCAGGCAAGCCTAGGTCTCAGAGAGTCGAGGGGCGTGGGGTTCCCAAAGGCCTTAGAGGCTGTGGCCGGCCGGGGGCTTCAGGAACAGGCTCTGCTCCCGGCTGGAAGAGTCCTTTCACAGATACCGCCAGCGCGCACTGAGTTGTCATAGCCTGCGCCTCCGCCGCCAAAAGTACAGGAGTTAACTTTGGAGAGGGGCCTGCGCATCCTCTACAGCTGAAAGGGAAGACGTGGATCCTTGATCTCTAATCCCCCAGGACTCCTCGACCTCCGGCCCCGCCCTCCGGACCAGAGGAAGGGCTGCGGAGAGTTCTTGAGTGCCTCAAGGAGATCACTGCCCCCGGCTGCTGTGCGCTCCTCGCCCTGTGTTTTGCGCAAAGCAGGAGTGGTGGCGGCCCGCAAGCCCTGGAGAGCCCTGAGCCGGAGTGGCGCTGGGAAAGCTGGATAAGAATTCTCAGAAGGTGCCAGAATTCTCTCCTAGTCAAGAAGATTCCCAAATATCCCCAGAATCTTCCCTGGTGCAGAAAGCTTGCCCTGCGGCTCTCATCAGTACACATGGGCCACCTGAGTCAAGACTGAGCCAAGGCGAGTCCCGCCTTCAGTTCTCATCTGAGGGCCACTGCAGGATGAGAGCCCTGGTTGTGGGCTGCTCTTCAGGCCTCCAGGGACCCATAGGGGTGCTTTGATCCCTTATGGCCAGGGCTCCCTCCTCGGAGCCAGGCTGGGTCCCCTAGTCCTAGGGAAGCATGCTTTGGGTTTCCTCTCTCAGATCCTAATTTGCAGGATAGAAATCAAGCAAGGCAGGTGTATAGGGTGAGAAAGTAGAGAGATGGAGCCTGAGTGGATACTGGCTCCCCTTGGCACTGGGAGATGGGGCCACTATCCTTTTTCTACTCTGACCCTGTCATTCCTCACAGACCCAGGACTTCTATCTTCTACATTTGGGGATGTCTGGTTTTGCCTTGAAAAAAAAAATTTCCCCCAATCAAAGAGAGGCAACAGCTGCAAGGGAGAATCTAGGACTAGGAGTCTTAGGACCTGAGTTCTATGTGATTCTGCTAGAACTTGCTGTGTGACCTTGCGTGAGTCACTTACCCTTTCTGGGCCTTGACTTTGCATCTGTAAAATGGGCCTAAGGTTCTCATTCTTATGACTAGAAGACAAGTTTGGAGCAAGTTGTGACCTAAGGGAGGAGCAGCAGCAAAATGTGGAACTCAGGAGTCTCGGCAGGGTCCCTTTGTTGGTCTGGAGCCTGGCTCCTAGCTTCAGTTCCCAAGCAACAAGGGAAGGAGCCTCTGCCAACAGCACACCAGCTGAGATCCTGAGGACAGCTCCCCCACCTCCACACAGACCTAGAGCCCTGGATCCCTGGCTCCCAAGCATATCCACCCTCTCTCTGCCTCAAGGTAATTTCGCCCTCCGAGCAGACTGGGCAAGTGTCAAGAGGCTGTCACTAGGGCAGATATGCAGACTTACTTACCTCATTTCCTCACCCTATCCCCTCAGTTTCCCTGCCGGGTCCTGACCCCCCTCTGCCAGCTTCCAGAGGCTCAGGTTATCTGGTTCTGCTAGAAAGTGAAGACCTTCGGGGCCTTCAGAGACTTAATCCAGACCCCGGTCTTCCCAGACTCAGCTTTCTCCCTGGGGGCACACTCACCCTGACTGACCAGAAGCAGAAGGCCACAGGGTGTCCAAAGCAGAGACAAAGGGACAGGCAGGGGAAGAAGGGAGGGATGGTGTGTTCAGACTCACTTTTATTTCCAGACACTGCTAATTGGGGGTCTTGAAGAGACCTTGCCCTGTGCTCACTGCCTGACCCCTGCCTAGGGGGCTGCACCAAGTTGTGCAGGCAGCCCCTGCCGGCCTGTGATTGGACAGGAGGACTAAGGGGAGAAAGAGTTGATCTGCTTCTTGAAGCACCAGCACTCCAGGGGCATTTAAAAATTTATTTATTTATTTATTTATTTATTTTTGGCTGTGTTGGGTCTTCGTTTCTGTGCAAGGGCTTTCTCCAGTTGCGGCAAGCGGGGCCCACTCTTCATCGCGGTGCGCGGGCCTCTCACTGTCGCGGCCTCTCTTGTTGCGGAGCACAGGCTCCAGACGCGCAGGCTCAGTGATTGTGGCTCACGGGCCTAGTCGCTCCGCGGCATGTGGGATCCTCCCAGACCAGGGCTCGAACCCGTGTCCCCTGCATTGGCAGGCGGATTCTCAACCACTGCGCCACCAGGGAAGCCCATCCAGGGGCATTTAAAATACACAGGGGCTCGCTGTGAACTCCTGGCCCTCTCCTGACCCCTTCTCATCTGAGCTCTTCCCCCACAGGCCCCGGCAGATTGCTAGGGTACTGTCCACAATTGGTAGTGGTGGAATGCCCCTGGAGGTCCCACCATAGCCACCCTCCAACTCTGAGGCACGATAAAAATGTCTTAGATTTCTGATGGGTGGTGGGATGAGGGGAGAGGTTCTAAGCACCTACATCTGAGCGTGGGGCATCATCTCAGGGCATGGTGGGGGGCTCCTCATCCCCAGGCAAAGGTCTCTAAGTGGCAGGGACATAGGCAGGATCTCTCTCTGTGGTCACCCTGTGCCTCATCCCAAAATAGAAAGGGTCAGTGAAACATCACCCTCTGTATTTCCTAACCTGACCCTTAGAGGAGGAGAGCAGAATGGCACTAGGAATTAGTGGATGCCCCTCCAAGCTGATAGGACACCTGGCTCCTTGTCCTTTCAGAGTGGTTTGGGGGCAAGCTGCCTCCTTTCTGAGCCTCAGTTTCCCCTTGTGTAACACACGGGGATTGACCTACCCTACTGACTTCTCAAAGCCCCCTTCAGGGTACCAAGAAAGGGTCTGGACAGATGCCAAGGAAAGCCAGAATAGGAGCAAAGCGGTTTGGGGCCGCCAGACGCGAGCTAGACAAGGCCCTTCTCACCGGGCGAGGCTCTTTGAGGAACCGAGAGTTGCTGGGACAGAGCCCGCGGGGAGAAAGCAAACAGAGCGGCATTCCCCTCCCCCGACCCCATCCACCCCTTTGTCCGGAATCCAGCTGTGCCCCGCGAAGGGCGGAGCGGGCTCGCGTGGCGCGGCCCCCTGGCCCGGGCGCTGATTGGACGGCGGCGCGGGCAGCAGCGGGGCAGGCACGCTCCTAGCCCGGGCGCAGCAGATAAAGCGTGCCAAGGGGCACACGACTGGCGGCTCAGAAAATCTGCAGGGTCTCGCAGCCGCGCCAAAAGAGAGCAACAGAGGCCCGGGCCCCCCTTTACACTTTTCTTCTCTGGGGCCGAAGAAACTTTCCAGCGGCGGCGCCTGCTTCTCAGCTGAACTTGCAGACGAAAAAGCCAGCGCAGCTCACCGCTGCTCTCACTGCCTACGGCTCTCTACCCCTTTGCGCCCTACAGCAAGGTAACGCCTGGAGCCACAGAGCGATAAGCAGAGGGGAAAGGGGGTCCTCTGGTCCGGCAGGGGCGGGGGGTGGCTTTCTCTCGATTTTTCCCACCTGGCCCCAGGATTGGGAACTGTGCCCGGGTGACTGACCCACTCTTACCCTTACCTCTTACCCCGCCGCAGGATGACGCCTCATCCCTCGTGTGCGCCAGCTGTCCAAGTGACCCACGAGACGGAGCAGCCCTTCCCGGGCGCCTCGGACGACGAAGTGACCTGCGTCGCATCCGCTCCGCCCAGCCCCACTCGCTTGCAGGGGAACTGCGCCGAGACGGAAGGGGGCGGTTGCCGAGGGTCCTCGAGGAAGCTCCGTGCGCGACGCGGAGGGCGCAGCCGCCCCAAGAGTGAATTAGCTCTGAGCAAGCAGCGACGGAGCCGGCGCAAGAAGGCCAACGACCGCGAGCGCAATCGGATGCACAACCTCAACTCCGCTCTGGACGCGCTGCGCGGCGTCTTGCCCACCTTCCCGGACGATGCGAAGCTCACCAAGATCGAGACGCTGCGCTTCGCTCACAATTACATCTGGGCGCTGACGCAGACGCTGCGCATAGCGGACCACAGCCTCTACGGGCTGGAGTCGCTTGCGCCTCCCTGCGAGGAGCTGGCCAGCCCGGACGGCGGCTCCCCGGGAGACTGGGGTTCCCTCTATTCTCCGGTCTCCCAGGCGGGCAGCCTGAGTCCCGCCGCCTCGCTGGAGGAGCGCCCCGGGCTGCAGGCGCCTGCTTCCCCTGCCTGCCTGCACCCTGGCGCCCTGGCTTTTTCAGACTTTCTATGAAGGGGCCTGTCCGCTGCTGGGCAGTGGGTGAAGGTAGAAAGGGAAGGGGCGGAAACCGTCAGAGACGCCCGGTGAAGGCCCTCAGGCGTACTTGCTCCTGCTGCCTCAGGCTCGCTGACCCCTGGCGGGCCCAGGCGCCCAAGAGGGTGGCAGGCCGGGTTCAATCCCTTGGTCTTCTGCGCCGCGCCAACTGCAACCCTCTGCCGCTGCCCGCGCGAGTGGGCACTGCAGGCTCCGCGCGTTTTAGGCCCTCTCCCTGTGGCCACCCCAAAATCTCGTGCAGAAAAGACGAGAATGATAGCACTACACAGCAGGTGACACCCACTGTCTCCGCCACCCTACCCCCACTGAAGTCTGTCTGCCAGTCTGTCTCTTACCACTCCTCCCCCAATGCGGCTTAATCCAATATTTGGTTTCTCAGCACTTGCTCCTGTTGCCCAGCGTGTCTTCTTCAAAGATGCCGCTGACCTCCTCTAGTCCCTATCAAGCCCCGGGGTTTGGGCCTCTCTACTCTGCCTTAATCCACGAAGGCGATCCTCTGCCTTCTCCTTGTGCAATTTCCCGGAGCCATTGCCTTCCCAGGGGCGGGAGACGAGGCTATGAACAGGGAAAGCGCCAGCTCGGCTGGGGGAGTGCCTCCACCACCACCCTGCAAACTGAAGCACCCTTGTCTTTAAAAAAAAAAAAAAAAATCAGTTTGTAAATTATCTGATATCTTTTGAAATGAATTTTTGTCTGGTAAATTATATGGCCCCTCCCCTGTTTTACACGTTTGTATTTATTGATGAGATTTCACAGTGGGAAAAGTTTTTATTTTGTACATAAGATGATTTAGGGACTGGTGAATGAGATTTTGAACCAATAAAAAAGGACTCTCGAGAAGCCTGAGCAAGGTAACTTGACGGTGCAGAGGGGAGGGCCCAGCCTCTGCGGCTGGGGTTGGGGGAGGAGGGGCCTGTCCAAGGAGAGGGATGAGAGTTTTTCTGGGGATCTGGGGCCCCTCCTGAGGCCTGGTCTGAGAAACTGTGGCGCTAGGCTGGAGGCCAGGCAGACTGCATTCTCAGGGCAAGTCAGCTATACACACTTGGAAAGGAAGAGCTGAAAGGCTCTTAAAAATCACTGGCGCAGCCCCCTTGTTTTATTTATGGGGCAGCAACTTGTCTTATTCCAAACAGCGGTTTAGGAGAAAGACAAGCCTCCAACTAGGGTTACTCACTGGTGGTGCTGGCCCTTTCCCCTACGCCACTAGCCTGGATTTAGAGTGACTGTTGCATTTGGGGAAGGGAGGGAGTAATAACCCTGCAGCAGGGTCAGAACCCTCAGAAATGCTGGTAGGCTGGGCATCCCAGGAATTTTCCCAAAGTGCTTAGAGCCCAAGCACATCTTCTGAGTTCATTTTACGCTGCCGGTGCTGAGGCTGTGGCCTTAGACTCATGGACCTGAGCAGCAGGGAATAGAGAAAGGTCCAGCTTTCTCTACTTTTTCTGGAGGGTCCGGCTGCAGTCTCTGACACCTCCCAACACCCAGCAAACTTGACTGAATAAACTATTATTCCTTTCAAGGAACTATTCAAGGTTTCCAGCCCCATGTTCTCTATTACTTCCAAGGTAGAGTAGGGCTGATGCACAGTGACACTGACATGCCCCCAGAGCACTGCTGGAGCAGCACTACATTAGCTTCCAAGACCCCTAGGACCTCTGGGAAGCAGGTTTGAGCTCTAAGAACCCAGAGAGTCTGCCTGACTCTCAGGAACAGGAAAATGGAGGGTGGGCACACTACCCTACGAGTTGAACCCCAGAGACCTCCTTGGATTGGCCCGGGGTGCCAGGGGAAGAAGCGGGCCAACCCCAGTGGGGAGTGCATGGCACAGTCAGGGGCTGGGAAAGGTTGGGTAGGTTGCTTTCCAGTGTTAGAGTGCAAAGGTGGTGGCTTTGCAGGGGTTAATGCCTCTTGTGTCTGTCTCTTATGCCCTCCCTGCTTCAAATTGAGCTTTTCCTTTCTCCTCTATTCCTAGGTCCCTAAAGGTAGCTCAGAGGAGATATGTCTTAGTTATCAGGGGCTGGATTTGGGGGGCGGGAAGGGGGACGCTGCAAACGAATGAATGAGGCTGTTGTTTTATTTCATGGCTTTAATCTGGAAGGAAAAGATTAATGGGTTATTGGTGACTCCTGCAGCAGCCAATTTTCCACCTGGGGCACCGCCCTGGGGCAGGTGTCGGGCAGCTCCAAGTTGCACAGACCAAGCCAGGGTCTGCTAATTACTGGGCATTGGGGGGAGGGGTGGACAGACATAAAAATCAAGAAGGTCCATCTCTGTCCTCCTAGGACAATAGCAAGTATATAGACAAAATCATTCAAGGTTAAAAATCATTAGTGCTGAGTGGAGGTAGGAGCCACAGAAGGGACAGTGGGACTGTTATCTGCAGCCAGATTGGGAAGCTTGCCAGAGAAGGTGGCATTCTGAGCCAGGACTAAAGGTTTGGAGAGGAAGTCCTCAAGCAGGAAGATCATTCTTCCTGTGAAAGGCTGTGGGAAGTAGTGTTCAAATAGGCAGGGAACTCCTTTGGTGTGAACGACTTCCAGAAGCAGAAAAAGTGTTGACCCTGTGTTCCAGGTGGAGACACCCACTGCCCAGTCCCTCTCCTGCTTGTGAGGACGCTCATTAAGGAGCTATTAGTCACCCAACACACGCAGACTGGTCCTTCACCCCACAAATTAAAAAAAAAAAAAAGTACTATTTAACCAACTCGAATGCTGGGCTGCCACCTTGGGTTGGGGTGGATTTGATCCCCCAGAGCTGTCAGCTCTAGTCTCCAAGTCAGGAGGAGGTGGAGGAAGGTTTAGGGCTCCTTGCCCAGGATGAGTTCCATCAAGGCACATGGAATCGTATTGAGATGGGAAACCTCATCCACGCCTCTTTCCAAAGAGCCCCTCATCAAGAAAGGTGAGGAAACATTTCTGGGTGGTGCCTACAACTAGCCCAGTGGCATCACCACCACGCCCCCCCCACCCACCCATCCTCGGGTATTTTGCGTTTGGCGGCTTTTACAATTGGTCAGGCTGCTCTGGGTCTCAGCTGGAAGCCCACCCACTACACCTCGGCTAGAGTGGCTGCAGGGCCTCCCGTGGTCTGAGGTCGTCGCCTGCGCCCCAGCTCCCCAAAACCTAGACAGGGTCCCAAGCGGGGCCAGGAAAGACGCTCCGGTCGAAGGACTCTTCCCCCTCTTGTGCCTTTGTCTGAGCCCTGGCTTCCAGAAAAACAGCACATGAATCTTGCGGCCACCCCATCCCACCCCGTCCGCACAAACAAGCAGGTAGATTTATGGTGTCCTGCCCCCATCCCACCCCATCCCCAAGCCGGCCGCAGTCGGAGGACAAAGCGTCCCAGGGCTATTGGAATGCTAATGTCTGGGAGCCTGGCCGCAGGGTTGGCACAAAGGCAGGCGGGGCCGGGGGCGCACGCAACCCCACAGGCGCCCTCTGCCCCTCCTCTCACCCAAGGGCCACTCTGCCCGGCTGTGTGACCTTGGACGAGTCTCTGAGCCTCAGCTAATTCACATGAGAAGCTGGAGAGAGTCCCTAATACCCTTTCACTGGATTTCTGGGTGCTTAAGAGAAGGCCTTGCTTGTGATGTACGGAATTATAGGCCCCTGCGACCACGGAAAAGAGACAGTGGGAAAGAGCCTTTAGACCCAGGGGAACAGTGTGTGTACAGTGTGTGTGTGGGCAGGAGGGAGAGGAGATTCGGCTGAGAATGTGGTGCAGAACAAATGCTGAGTGTATTATAATTATATTTTACATATATGTAATTAAGATTCTCTGTCACGTTTCTTTTCCCTCTCCTCCCCTTTTAAATATCTGCAGACTGTGCTCAAGAAGGAGTGGGGGGCGGCAGGGACACCTACTCAACTTACTTGCCTGCTCCACCATCAAAGGGCCAAGAGCACAGACTGTGGGAGACTTGGGGCTGGACACTTCTTATCTCAGGTCCCCTCCTACAGCCGGTGAGGGGGGCAAGGCAGGATGGTGATACCCATGGAAATAGAGACCCAAAGTCTTGGAAGTAGGTGACTTGCCCAAGGCCCTCAATCACTCGGTGAGTTATTGGAGCAAGTTAAAAGTGTGACCCTGGCTCTAGGCTAGTAGTTTAGAGCTCTCTCCCTCGGTGCCAACTCAGTCTCTAGGTGTTTACGTTCTGACTTGAGCTGTGTCCTCTGGATCTTGTAAGACCAAGAGGCTCCCTTGCGCTTTGGCCGCTCTCCGGAACCCTAGCGAGATTCACAGGCTGCCGTGTGCCCCCTCTGCTTCTGCGATCCGAGGACCAAAGCGGTGGGAGAGAGCGTCGGCCTGGCTAACACGGTCGGGCACCGAGGTCCTGAAAAGCGGCGGCGTACCCCTGACCATGGTGCTGAAATGACTGCGTCGGTTCAGAGGAGAGACACTCCTGGGAACTTGGCGTTCTCAGTAAGGAAAACCACCTATCAACCGCCTCTGCCCACCTTTCCAGTCCTGAGTCCCTAGGGAGCCCCCTGTGGATATGTAGACCCAGAAGGCTGTCGGTTTCCTTGATATGGTGGTGAAAGCACAGACTCTGTTGCTAATAACTGACTGTGTGACCCCAGAAAGGCCCTTTTCTCAGCTAGGACAAAAAAAAAAATCCCTTATAAATGATGGAGTTAGAATTGAGTTAGTTACCAGCTGAGGAATTTCTGACAGCATATGAGAGGTCTGAGGTGGAACAATATTGGAAGTTTAGGATGCAGCAGCCCTAACTGGAAAACTGGTTTGGAACTTTGCCCTCGATAATTTTTGAAGACAATCTAGGATAAGCAAGAGCAAAGTGCCATTGTTTGCCTTTGATTGGGGGGTGGGAAGGGGGCATTCTCCATACATATTCTTTTCTAACTTTGCACCTTCCTTATATAATAGTTTGTATTTTGGTTATTTGCTGCCCTGGATACTTCAGGAAGAATGAATTAAATACTCAGGGTGAGTGAGTTCAGTCTAAGATCTGAAGTTTTCAGCTATGAAAACAGGAAAAATATACAACATTTTAACTTGACTGTGGATGATGATGGTTGCATGTTTCTAATTTGTATGTGTTTCCATCTTTGTGACAAGATGCTTTAATAAATCTCTTAAATATTAAAAGGGGGGGTCTCATTCTTTGGGTTAAAATGAAGTTTTAGTTATTACAAGAACAAAGACAAAAGGAAGTCCTCCAAACACATACATAAATAGCAGAGTGGTTAAGAACAGTTACTTCAGAATCACACAGACATTAGTTCAAAGCCTGGTACTGCCACTAACTAGTGGTTTTCAATTATAACCCTTTGCCTCCCTAAGGCCCCTTTTCCTCACCTGTAGGGTTGGGACAATAAGTAGTAGCCACTTAATTGGGCTGATTAAATGTGCTTGCTTTTAGTGCACATTAAGCTGCCATAAGTGGTAATTATTATTATTATTATTATTATTATTATTATTATTATTATTATTAACATCTTCATTTGTCTCAAATTCTTCTCATTCTCCCAGGATTTTTTGGGGTGGAGGAGGTTGCATTTGTATGAAATTGAATCTCCTGTGCAGTGCAAGCTGACACAAAGGCCAAGGGCCACCCACCCCTTCCCGGTGACCCTCCCCAGCTGTGATCTGCCCTTCCCATGCTCCAGGATTATACATCCAGATGTCACTTGGGCACCTCAAATGAGACATGTCCAAAATGGAATTACTCTCCCCTAACTCCAAACTAATGCTGCCTCTTGTTCCTGATCTCACTAACTAGCATCACCCAGTCATCCGTACTGGAAATCTAGGGTTCATCTTGATTCTTCTCTCTTACCACCCACAACCAATTAACCCTTAAGTCCTGCTGATTTGTCCTTCCCACTATTTCTTGAACCTGGCCTCTCCTTTACCTCCTTATGATGACTTCTCTAGTTCAGGCTCTCAACTTTCACATGGAGAGACTGCCCAACTGATTTCTCTACCTCTAATCTCAACACTTGTCCCTATACCCTCCATGCTGCAGCCACAGAAACATGCAAATATAACATTGTCACTCTCCTGTTTAAAATCTTCAAGTGGTTCCAGTCATCCCTGGGATGAAGTTCACGTTCCAATAGAGAAGGATGTTGTAAGGTGAGCTTTGATGTGATATGGATCTGGGTTCAATTCCCATCTGGTTCACTAATTATCAGTATGACTCATGAACAAGTTCCTTAGCCTTTCTCTCAATCTCTTCATCTGTAAAGCAGGGATAATAATATTACCTTATGGAGTTTAGATTAAATTAAACCCAGGCTGCTATAACAGACTCACCAATAATTCATTTTGAGGTGAGCATTCCATGTGAGTGGATAGCTCTGCTCTGGGACCTACATTCCTTCCATCTTCTTCCTCCCCCAGCTCCTAGGTCCCTGCCATCCACATGGTTGAGACTCATTGCCATGGGTCCCAGCCAGTGGGAAGGGGAAATAAGTCATGGAGGAGCCTCACCCACAGTCTTAAAGCTTAGACTCAGAAGTAGCATGTTTCACCTCTACTCACACTCTCCTGGGAGTACATGATCATATCCCCTCAGCCTAACTGGAAGAGGGGCTACGTGCCTAGGAAGAAGTGAAGAATGGGTTCTGGCAGGTAATGAGCAGTCTCCACCACAGGACGGTTGTCAGGATTACATTGGATTATATGTGCTAATATTTGTTTTTATCATCGCGAATCACTCATGCTTATGACCAGAGTCCTGCTGCAACAGCCTTTCTTTCATAATGCCTAGCTTGCCTTGGCATTTACCCTCAGAAATACTGACCTGCTTGAAGTCTTACCCTTAAACACAGTCAGTACCACTTCCATGCTTTTTTCCCACACTGCTCTCCCTGCCCAAACCCTCATTCCCCCCTCCCCAAATCTCCAACGTGGATATCACCTCTTCTCAGAATCTTTCTCTGAACTATTCCTCCCTCCTTGCTCCTGCTTCCATAATATCCTGTGCATAAGAATATCCTTGCACTGTCCAGGTAGCATTTGTGATTATCTGTTTGCTATTTGTGCCCTCCACTGGCAAAAGGAAGTGTCCTTCCTGTCTCCAGTGAGTACCCATTCTCAACCACATGCCACATGTTTTTAGAATGAATTAGAGTAAGTGAATTGACTGACTGAATGAAAGGTATTTCAATTATATATTTAGAAATTTCTATCGTTCCCCTGACTGGCTGCTATATAAAGGTCAATGAATATTTGTTGAATAAGTGAATGAATAAATTAATAAATTATACAGAGACCCATTACCCTTCCTGCATCATACCCTCCTCGGCACCAAAATAACCTGTCTTTGGCTGCCAGTGGGTTTATTTTAGAAGATGCCCCAACTGATTTGGCGAGACTGGGTTATCACAAGAGTATCATTGTTTCTGAGATCACCAGTAACAATTCCAATAGTCAGGTGTGGGTGATCCCTCCTAAGATAGTACAGTAGAGCATGAAGCTTGGCATCTATCTCAACTCCAGCCCTTCCTAATTCTATCACTTGAGCAAGTTACTTAGCCTCTCCAAGCCTCCATACATAAAAATTTCTCCAAATATCAAAATGAAGAAAACCACACCTACCTCATAGGGTTTTATGAGGATTCAGATGAGATGACAGATATGTCCATTCACTTCATGTGCCTGCCTGCAATTTGAAGCAGACCTCATTATAATTCCCACCCCATCTCCATCTTAACCCTACAGAAGACTAGCTAAGAAGGCAGAGACCAGGACTCACTTTCCCACATTAACCAGGGAGAGTTTATATGACTTGCCCAAGACTGTTAATTATGGAGACAAACTGATGCTCCTGCTATTCTAACATCATCACCAGCTATAGTATCTCTGTCCTACTAGTTATTTATTGCTGCATAACAAATTACAAAAAAACTCTATTACTTAAAACAAGAAACATTTATTTTGTGGGTCTTCTGTAGGTGAGGAATCCAGGCATAGCTTAGGTAGGCATCCCTGACTCAAAGTGTCCCATGAGGCTGCAGTCAGGGTGTCAGCTAAGAATGTAGTCTTACCTGTTGGATTCGCTGGGGACAGATCCACTTCCAAGCTCACTCATGTGGCTGTTAGCAGGACTCAATTCCTCGAGAGCCGTTGGACTGAGGGTCTCACTTCCTCAGTGGCTTTAGACCAGAAGCTTTCCTCAGTTCCTTGCCACATGGCCCTCTCCATAGGGCAGCTCACAACATGGAAACTGGCTTCCTTCAACGCAAACAAACAAGAGGTAGAGGGACACCCAAGACGGAAGCCACAGTCTTTTTGTAATCTCATCTCACAAGTGACATCTCATCCCTCTGCCACATTCTATTCACTAGAAATGCCTAAATCCAGCTCACAGCCAAGGTGAGCGGATTACACAAGGGCACGAATACCAGGAGGCATGGAGCATTGGGGTCCATCTTAGAGGCTGCTCATCACAGCGGCAGTAGCAGAATATTTGCTGCCTGCCTTCTACACCCTAGAGACAGACAAACACACATGTGCACGCACATGTGTGCACTCACACACATACACCTCCCTAGGACCAAATATATCAAAGTTCAAAAGAAGAAAGCCTAGGTGATTTGACTCCTGGGGCTAAAGCAGATGTCTCTCTGTCCCCCAGTGCTGGGTCTGTTTCCAAGAAGGGCCCAGGAGGGGCACCATTAAGTGAGCACTGGAGCCACCCCAGCTGATCTCTGACATCCGTTTACTGCTTTCACAGGCCTCCCAACCCCCACTCCCGGAGGCAGAGATTTAGGACGTCTGGAGCCTGGACACCGTACCCACTGAAGGGAAATTTACTGCCTCTAGAGAACCAGAGCCTGACTTGGGGTCTTGAATGCATCTTTTTCCCCTTTGCCTCTGCTTTATTAGGTTAATCATTGCTTGAATCGGTTGCCATGGTTTGGGCAAACCCATGGTGACTCTATAATGAAGCCTGAAAGACTTGGACCCCATTTATCATCCCCAGTGTTTGGGAGGCCCAGAGCCTCATTTGCCTCCCCCAGGGTCTGAGTGCCACCATTCTGCCTGGGGCCCCTATGCTCCTTTTGAACGAGGAATGAACATGTGGCGACTTGGAAGAGAAGAGGAGACCCACACAGGTGGAGTGAGCAGGGCATTGCACATTCCCCACCACACACACACACACACACACACACACACACACTTATATTTTTCAGTCTAGGAGTCCGGACACAGACCAAACACACAGGCAGCTCTGCCACAATTTTTCTTTCTGAAAAGTGAGAGGCAGAGAATGATGTTCAGTTAGAAGGGATCCAGGGCTGTCCTTAGAAACAGGGGAGCTTGTGTCTCAGCAGATCCAGATTCCACACCCCTTAATCCATGGGCACAAATTAAGCAGCGCTGCAGTCCTGCAATGAGGTGGAAACAAATGGGGCAAGGCCCAGTGGGAAAATGGAGGCATACAGAGGTTCAGCAACATGTTCAAAGTCACCTAGTGATGGTATAGCCAAGGTAGAACCCAGAACCAGTAAAATTTATTTTGAAAAAAATCACAAATAGAGGTGCATAATGAATTCTCATGTATCCATCACCCAAATTCCACAATTATCAACTCAGAGGCAATTGTTTTTCACCCACATACCTACCCACTTCCCCCAGCACTATCTCTGGATTATTTTGAAGCAAATCCAAGACA